>NC_139145.1:116238208-117448364 GCF_964270905.1 Leucopleurus acutus | reverse complement strand
GCAGCAGTTTAGGGTTAAAATAATGTTTTATGAACTAGAATTGTGACAATGAAGTTGGAAAGAAATGAAGAGATGCAGGAGATACTTTGGTAAAACAGAAAGGTCTAGGTGATGGGCTAAATATGAGAGGCAATGCAGGAGAGGTTCTAGTGAAGGATGAGTCCCAGGTTAGTGGCTTGCACTACTAAATGGGACCCTTCTCTGAGGCAGGGAACATCAGAGGAGACTGCACCCCGACATGCCCTGTTTTAGTCTCAGGAAATCTCTCCAGCTGCTCTCACTGGGTTTGGTTCCTTGCATGGAAGGCCATGAGTGGTCAGTCTCCTTTCGCCGGAAAGTGATCAGTGTAACCCCAAATGAGCCTAGATTTTACAAAACAAAAGCCAGGAAAGGGGGCTGTCTTAACGCAACATCTCTTTTTGGTCTTTACTACACAAATGCCTCTGAACAAGGACACATAAAAACTTTTCTAAATGGGGAAGGGAAAATGCTGGGAGAAAAAAAGACACTGGGTAGTAAAAAATAAGTAGGAGGACTGTGGGATACATGGTCCTTGAACTCAGAGGAAAAGTCATCTCTCTGATGATAATTCCCAATAGGTCACATCAAATTAATCACAAGTCCTATTGATCCTGCTTCCTTAATAGCTTATAAGTTAATCCTGTCACCCATAGCTTCATTTCACTGTCTTAGTTCAGAGGGGTGGTGTGGTTCTCATTACGTCATTACCTGAATTGCTGTAGTAACAATCGTATCAGGATTGCGTTTGGCTGCATGTAAAAGAAACCCAAACACAGAGTCTTAACCAAAGAGAAATCAACAGCACAGAGCTGGTGCAACAGCCCAAGGAAGTTACCAAGGACAGACCAACAGCCTCCTAACTGCATTGCAAGTGGGAGGAGTAGTGAGAATGCAGGGCAGCATCTTATCAGGAAAGTGAAACATTTCTAGAAATTCCCAGCAGAATTCTACTTTTGCCAGAACTGTTGTCACAGCAGTTTCAAGGGAAGAGAGAAATAATAGATACTTAGCAGTTTTCTTTTCATTTTTTAAAATAAGGATTGGATAGGGCTTCCCTGGTAGAGCAGTGGTTGAGAGTCCGCCTGCCAATGCAGGGGACACGGATTCGTACCCCGGTCTGGGAAGATCCCACGTGCCACCGAGCGGCTGGGCCCGTGAGCCATGGCCGCTGAGCCTGCGCGTCCGGAGCCTGTGCTCCGCAATGGGAGAGGCCGCAACAGTGAGAGGCCCATGTACCACACACACAAAAAATAAATAATAAGGATTAGATAAAGATGGATAAAGAATAGGTCACTGATAGCATTTGCCACAGAGGCCTAACTGGTTTCACTGTTGCTAATCCTGCCCCTTTGGGCAAACCTTCTCCCTGTGACTGCTAGAGGCATCATTCTCAAGTCAGATTGCATCATTCTCTTGCTTAAAATACTTCAGTGGTAATCCATGGCTTTCAGGATAAAATTCCAACTCCTGGCTTAGCACACAAGGCCCTCAGGATCTGGCCCCCACCTCTCTCTCACTGCATCTCCCCTTTCTCTTCTGTAGGCCTCACTGCTCCAGCTAGTCCTGCACATCCCAGAACTGACGACGCTGTTAAAAATCCACACATTTGTACGCTCATCACCATCTCTCCAGCGTCTAGTAGTGTGCCTGCCCAGAGTGCGCACGTGACAGCTCTTTGTTGAATACAGAAAATAATAAAAATAAAATAAAATAAAGGAAGGAAAGAGGTAGCTTAGAATGAATAACAGGCTTCTGGCACAAGCAACTAGGTGAATTGCAAAATTCAATTCAGCTTAATTCAGTTGAATTCTTTTATGAAATAAAGCACAGGGATATGTGTATGCATGCTAAACAGATTTGGAAGAGGTACATTCTCCTTTCCTCGGTTTTCTGAGGACTCCCACAGGCTTCTCTGGGGATGCAATTTGCCATCGTACTATAACATATGTTTTTTAATTAACAATAAGGTTTTTGCCATCTTGATAAAAATCTCAAGGTAACCTTTTGAGGGATCATTCTACCGAGAGACAGTCTAGATTGGTCCCCTAGATGAGCACATTCAGCCTGCACTTTCAGAATTCAGCCTTGACATACAATTCATCTGCCCAAGTGGGCCACTATTATAGCCTTACCTGGATTACCTTTCCCCTTTCCTTCCAAGCTCAATCCTAGTTTTCTTCAGACTTCAGTGGGGGTGTAATTTCTTCCCAGAACTATTTCTGGGTCTCCTTTTCCTCTCCTAGTGTTTCCCGAGTTTACCTCTGTCTTAGACGGCACTTCTCACACTACCTTCTCGTCACTGGCTTGCTGGGTAGTGAACTCCTCAAGGGTAGAGGCCGTGTTTCACTGATATCTGTTCTCAGCGGTATGTGTCGTCAGCCATCGTGTTCTGAAGGAGTGAATCCAGCCCCACTTGGAATCATTGCTCCTCTGTAGAGTAGATGGATGTAGAGAGCCGTCTGTGTTGCTTATATTTAACAATCTCCTTTCCTGAAGGAGAAGCCAGAAAGTGAGAGACGATGCTTCAGTGGGGATCTTTGGAGTAGTTAAGAGCTTCAAACCTCCTTTTCCAGAGAGTGTTTTCCACGCCAAGTGGGAAATAAAACTTTCTTGAATCTCACTTTCTCTCCTTACATCGTATATCCAGCCTTGGTGGAAATTCCAAAAGATAATAAAATAAATAAAGCACAAAGAGACAGAAAGAGTTTGTGCCATGAATTCCTACATTAGTGAGAAGTGGGCAAACATTGTCCCTCATTCATTTCTAAAGACGTCACAGCCTGTTTTGGGCTGAATGCTTGTGTTTCCTCTCCTCAATTCATAAGTTGAAGTCCTAACCCCCAGCGTGACTATATTTGGAGTGAGGAAGTAATTAAGGTTAAATGAGGTCATAAGTGTGGGCCCTGGTCGAATAGAATTAGTGTCCTCATAAGAAAAGAAACCAGAGAGCTCCCCCAGCCCACTTGCACAGAGGAAAGCCCACATGAACACAAAGAGAGAGGGTAGCCATTTGCAAGCCAGAAAGAGGAGTCTCACCAGACACAAGATTGACTGGACTTGTAGCCTACAGAACAGTGAGAAACTAAATTTCTGTTGTTTAAGCCACCTAGTCTATGATATTTTGTCATGACAGCCCAAGCAGACTAAGACACAGCCCTTGGAATATACTTTCTCCACAGTGAGTATTCAATAAGTATTTGTCAAATGTGCACATATATAATGATATACCTATAAAAAAGTTTAAAAATAGCTATTTGTGGGAATTCCCTGGTCGGGGAACTAAGATCTTGCAAGCTGTGTGGTGCAGCAAAAAAAAAAAAAAAAAAAAAAGGTACCTGTGAAGATTGTGACTATGGGTGATTTTCATTTTTGTTATTTATATTTGTATAATTTGAACTCTTTATGGGGTAGGTATATTATACTGTAAAATTTTTTAAAAGCAATTCAAAAGTCATAACTAGCTGGTTTGATATGCAGAACAGACCGGGATGTAATCATGGGTCTTGGAGACAATGTTCTGGACCTTGGAGCAGCAGACACTTCCTGTGTGGGCTGCACACGATGTCTCCCATCAAGGCAAAAGCATCTGTGGGGGTGAATTTCCCGAGAGTCTGCTTAGAGGTACTAGGAAGGAGAGCACAGGTGTGAGCTCTGTAAGGCTGGTGTCAGTGTATATTCCCAGCACCTAGGATAGTGGCACGTGGTAGCGAATATTTATTTGCTGAGTTAAAAAAATGTTCATTGTTCTACTGGTTAAATATGAAAAGAGTAATAAATATTTGCAGGACAATCAAATGAATGACTCAAAGGCACCTTAGGCTTAAAGTGATTATATTTCTTTTGAAATTTGAGAGTGACAATATCTAACAAAAGAGTCAAGTTATGGGGGATCTTGATAGGGAAATGAAGGAGAGTGGGGTGTGGAGTGCACAGTTCAACCTAGCTTTCTGAATTACTGAGCTACTGTCTCTTGTTCTCTTCAATAAGTTTTGTCCATGTCCAACAGCCTGTTCTTATGAGGCCAGGACAATTGTTTGGAGGCTCTAAGATTGAAATTAATGAAACTGTCCACTCCAGAAGATGCTGCTGACTTGTTGAAACTTGAGCCCAATAGACTTCAGATTTTGAAATAATATGTGTGCTAGGAACCTCTTGTGGTAACTCTGTGTACTTCATCTTTCAGCACCTAGAAAACACACACACACACACACACACACACACACACACACACACGCACTCAGAAGTGAAATGATTATTGTTATTTGGGGAACAAGCACAATTTTTTTTTTAACATCTTTATTGGAGTCTAATTGTTTTACAATGGTGTGTTAGTTTCTGCTTTATAACAAAGTGAATCAGCTATACATATACATATATCCCCATATCTCCTCCCTCTTGTGTCTCTCTCCCACCCTCCCTATCCCATCCCTCTAGGTGGTCACAAAGCACCGAGCTGATCTCCCTGTGAGCGCAAATGTTACATGTTAAAAATGTAGAAGTACAGATGGTCAGTAAACATCTAAATTTTTTTATATCTTTATTAATTAAAGAAATGTAAAGGGTGTGTACATGGGCATGTGTGTGTGTGTGTGTGTGTGTGTGTGTGTGTGTGTGTGTGTGTGTGTGTGTGTTTAGTACTGAGTTTTAAAGAGAGTCATACCCAGTACTGGGATGAGGAAAATAGGCATTAGGCATTCCTTTAGGCTTGGTGAGTGTACACTGACATAACAATTAGTAAATTAGGTCTTAAAATTGCTTTAAAATGTTCACATTCCTAACCCAGTAGGTCTACTTCTAGAAAATTTTCCAGTGAAAATGATTGAGGGAGTTCCCTGGCAGTCCAGTGCTTAGGGCTCCGAGCTTTCACCATGGCCCTGGATTCAACCCCTAGTCAGGGAACTAAGATCCGGCAATCCAAGCAGTGCAGCCAAAAAAAAAAAAAAAAAAATGTTGAAGACACAAGTAAGTTTTTCATATTTGCACATTGTATGGCAGAAATGGGGAAATGTGCAAAAATAGGAATATGGTTAAATAAATATTTCCACATAAAGGAATATTACTTAACATTTAAAATTGTGTTTCCAAGTAATATTTATTGACATGGAAGCATATAATATAATGCTTATAATTAATGCTAAGAGAAAATTCTAATTCAAAAAGATACATGCACCCCAATTTCAAAGCAGCACAGTTCACACTAGCCAAGACATGAAAGCAGTCTAAATATCCATCGACAGATGAATGGATAAAGAAGATGCAATATATGTATATATGTATGTATATATACACAATAGAATATTAGTCATGAAAAGAATGAAATTATGCCACTTGCAGCATGGATGTACCTAGAGATTACCATACTAAGTAAAGTAAGTCAGACAGAGAAAGACAAATATTATACGATATCACTTATACGTGGAACCTAAAAAATGATACAAATGAACTTATTTACAAACAGAAACAGATACACAGACATAGAAAACAAACTTATGGTTACCAAAGGGGAACGGGGTGGGGGAAGGGATCAATTAGGAGTTTGGGATTAGCAGATACAAACTACTATATGTAAAAGAGATAAATAACAAGGTCCTACTATATAGCACAGGGAGCTATATACTCAATATCTTGTATTAAATTATAATTGAAGAGAATATAAAAAAGAATATACATATATATAACTGAATCACCTTGCTGTACACCAGAAACTAACACAATACTATACATTTTTTTACTTCAATAAAAAATACAGTGCTATGAGAGTAAAGCAGAATTACAACTGTAATACATATATCTCTATACATACACACATATGATGCAGACAGATGAAAGAGAGAAAGAGAGACAGAGAAATAGAGAGACAGAGAAGCTAGAAGGAAATCCACCAATATGTTAATAGGAATTATTTCTGTTGGGAAGTGTTATGATTCATTTTCAATTTCCCTTCCTAAACCTTTCTGTATTTACCAAAATCTAGACAATGAACATTATATTAAAGAATTACGCAAATCATACACATATATTCTTATTACAAAGCATTAGTTTGACTTTAATTGTTTTTTAACTTATAGAGGTACTATATATATTGTTCTAAAACCAGTTTTTTCATTGTATGCTTTGGAGCTATTTCTATGCTAGTACTAATAGTTCAAACTCCCTTTAATGAATATAAATTTTTATTTACAGAAAAAGATATAATTTAAAACTGCAACTGGATTCATTGCTATCAGTTCAGTTTCAGATACATCCTTTGGGGTGGAATATCTAGTTCCACCAAAGAGGATGTGAGAGGTTTGATGAGGTCATCCATTTCCTCTCTAATGAGAATCTAAGATTCTATCTTAGAAAGAGCTGCACTGCCTAGTGAGCAGATAAAGTACTTAAAAGCAGGCATCTCTGCTGCGACTTGGATAAGCGCTCAGCACGTTGTTTAGGCTCCTTTGTGAAGCTGGAAGGTTAGAGTTTGCAGTTACATGAGTTCCTTAAAGGAGAAGGTTGTATGAACCTAAAGCAGTTTGGTTGCAACTTGCAACAAAAGGTATATTATTTAATGTAGCGGAAACTAGAAGTAAGAGCCCCTCTCAAAAAACATAGGTAGATCTTTAAAATTAAACACACACACACAGAGTAAAATATTCAAGCAATATAAAAACATCCTCCTACCTCAGATCCCCAGTCCACTCTCCAGAAGGAACTGTTAGCAGTTATTGATGTATTATTCTAGAAGTATTTTATTTTATATCAAAGTAGTGAATATAAACATATATCTCCCCGTTTTTACTAAAACACAAGTGGAAGCCTACTATATAAATACTCTTTGGCATCATGCAATTAAAAAAAAATCTAACAATATATCTGGTAAATGTTTTGTGTGTGTGTGTGTGTGTGTGTGTGTGTGTGTGTGTGTGTTTTAAAAACATAATGGGATTTCAGTAGGATTTTAAAAGATAAGTTGGGGAAATTTACATTTCTGGCAATACAATTGATATCCTGGAAAATGCTTCTGCTATAGAATACCTATGAATGCTAAATAAAATGCAATATATATATATATGGATCCAAAGAGATGAGTGAGTGCTGAAAGGTGCTGCCCTAAGGCATCTGCTTACCCTGTATGCCACCTAGTCCATGATGTATGGATGCAGTACTTAAGACTGCTTGCTGTTTCTAATATAGCAGAATAGTTGATGCTGTCAGAAAGTTTGAAACTCAGGCAAAATAGAGATTGATCTGTTCCTACTGAATTAGAGCTTCACATCTTTTACCATTGTTTGAAAAGAATTACTGGAAGGGTACATAGTTTGTCAGATTAATTTTAGTGCATGGTAGTATTTGATGTAGTTGTGTTTTCCTTAAGCATTTTGATTTCCTTTGTCATCAAGTGGATTTATGAGTCATTCCATATTTCTCTTGTTAAAGTGCCTTTTTTCTGTATTATACTCTACTATAGAAGGTAGTTTTAAGAAACATAAATGCCACTCTTGTTATAAAATCTTTTTCGTTTGGTTTGGTTTTTAATTGTGGTAAAACATACATAATATGAAGTTTACCACTTTACCATTTTCCCTTTTTTTTTGCTGCACCACACGGCTTGTGGGATCTTAGTTCCCCTACCAGGGATCAAACCCAGGCCCTCAGCAGTGAAAGTGCAGAGTCCTAACCACTGGACCACCAGAGGATTCCCTCATTTCACCAGTTTTAAGTGTACAATTCAGTGGCATTAAGTACATTCACAATGTTGTGTAACTATCAACGCTATCATCCAAACTTTATCACCTAAAACATAAACTTTAACACGCAAACATAAGCTCTAATCATAAGCAATAGATCCTCATTCCTCTTTTCCCCCAGCCCCTGCTAACCACCATTCTACTTTTTGTCCCTATGGATTTGCCCATTCTAGATACCCCATTTAAGTGGAATCATGTAACATTTGTCCTTTTGTGTCTGGCTTTTTAACTTAGCATGGACGTTTACCCTTATCGTAGCATATATGATCCACGTATTCATCCATGATGAAGCAAGCAAGGTTCATCCGTGTTGTAGCATGTATCAGAACTTCAATCCTTTTTATGGCTAAGTAAAACTCCATTGTTTGTATATACCACTTTGTTTATCCATTCATCTGTTGATGGACACTTCAGTTGTTTCCATATTTTTGGCTATTGTGAATGATGCCGCTATAAACACTGACATACAAGTATCTGTTTGAATCCCCATTTTCAGATCTTTCGGGTATGTACCTGGGAGTGGAATTGCTGAGTCATATGAAAATTCTGTTTAACTTTTTGAGGAACCGCTAAACTTTGTGAGTGACGGCACCATTTTACATTCCAACCAACAATGCACAAGGGTTTTAATTCCTCCACATCTGTCAATATTTGCTGTGTTCTGTTTTTTTTTTCTTTTTGTTAAGTAATAGCCATCCTAGTGGGTGTGAAGTAATATCTCATAGTGGTTTTGATTTGCATTTCCCCAATGATTAATGATGCTAAGTATCTTATTGGCCATTTGTATTATATTTTCTTCAGAGAAATTCAAATCCTTTGACCATCTTTTGGTTTTTGTTTGTTTGTTGCTTGGCTGCACCACATGGCTTGCAGGATTTTAGTTCCCTGACCAGGGATCGAACCTGGGACCCCTGCAGTGGAAACGTGGAGTTCTAACCACTGGACCACCAGGGAATTTGTTCCTTTGATGATTTTTTAATTACGTTGTTGTTTTTTTTTTGTTGTTGAGCTTTAGGAGTTCTTTATATGTTCTAGATATTAACCTCTTACCAGATATATGATTTGCAAATATCTTTCTCCCATTCTATGGGTTGTTTTTTCACTCTCTTGATCATGTCCTTTGATGAACAAAAGTTTAAAATTTTGATATAGTCTAAATTATCTATTTTTTCTTTTGTTGCCTGTGCTTTTTGTGTCATATCCGAGAAACCATTGCCAAATCCAATGTCACAAAGGTTTTCCCCTGTGTTTTCTTCTAAGAGTTTTATAGTTTTATGTCTTATGTCTTTGATTTATTTTCAGTTAATTTGTATATGTAGTATAAGGGTCCAACTTCATTCTTTTTTTTTTTTAATTTAAAAACTTTTTGGCTGCATTGGGTCTTCATTGCTGCATGCAGGCTTTCTCTAGTTGAGGCAAGCAGGGGCTACTCTTCGCTGTGATGTGTGGGCTTCTCACTGTGGTGACTTCTCTTGTTGTGGAGCATGGGCTCTAGGCACATGGGCTTCAGTAGTTGCAGCATGCAGGCTCAGCAGTTGTAGCACGTGGGCCCAGAGCACGTGGGCTTCAGTAGTTGTGGCACTCGGGTTTAGTTGCTCTGCAGGATGTGGGATCTTCCCGGACCAGGGATCAAACCTGTGTTCCTTGCATTGGCAGATGGATTCTTAACCACTGTGCCACCAGGCAAGTCCCAACTTCATTCTTTTGCATGTCAATATCCAGTTTTCCCAGCACCATTTGTTAAAAAGACTGTCCAGGGCTTCCCTGGTGGCGCAGTGGTTGAGAGTCCACCTGCCGATGCAGGGGACACAGGTTTGTGCCCCGGTTCGGGAAGATCCCACATGCCGTGGAGCGGCTAGGCCCGTGAGCCATGGTTGCTGAGCCTGCGCATCCAGAGCCTGTGCTCTGCAACAGGAGAGGCCACAACAGTGAGAGGCCCGTGTACTGCAAAAAACAAAAAGACTGTCCATTCCTCATTGAATGCTTTTGGCATCCTTGTTGAAAATCAATTGCCCATACATGTGAGTGTTTATTTCTGGGCTCTCTATTCTAGTCCATTGGTCTATGCATCTGTCTATATGTTTGTACCATACTGTTTTGATCACTGTAGCTTTTGCTTTTTTTTTTTTTTTTTTGCGGTACGCGGGCCTCTCACTGTTGTGGCCTCTCCTGTTGCAGAGCACAGGCTCCGGATGCGCAGGCTCAGCGGCCATGGCTCATGGGCCTAACCACTCCACGGCATGTGGGATATTCCCAGACCGGGGCACGAACCCATGTCGCCTGCATGGGCAGGCAGACTCTCAACCACTGCGCCACCAGGGAAGCCCGATCACTGTAGCTTTGTAGTAAGTTTTGCAATCAGGAAGTGTGAGCCCTCCAGCTTTGTTCTTGAGTTCCTGTTTTAATCACTGTGTAGGTGACAGGACACAAAGTCTAGTATCCTCAGGGCATATACAATGCAGGGAACAGGAGGCAGCATTCTTAGTGAAAGGGCAAACTAGGACAACACCTGCCCCCCTCACCCCCGCAACACACATACACACACAACAGTAAGAAAACTCATATTCGTGGAGGAGGAAAGTCCCCCATGAAACTGTTCATAACCATTTTTAAAGAATCGTTGCCGTAAATAATGTTCCTGTCAACTTAAATGCAAAAGCCTCCACCCTATCTTCATCATATTCAGTCTTTCCCAAACAATCATCACAACTAGACCTGAGTACATGCCCTTCAGATGGTCTGTCTTTCAGGTCAATGTAAAGCTGTTTTGAATGTTCCTTAGATGCTTTAAGAAAACTCATTGACGTAAAGCAGAATCTCTTTGGCTCAAAACACTTGAAGATCTCTCCTTCCAGGTAGTGCTAGATGCCACCAGGCTTAATGTAAATGAAAAGTGTGCTTCTTGTCGGCCATGATCCAAGAAAACTGAGATGAGGAATAGAACTACTGCTGTGGGTGTGGGTGTTGGTGAACCTAACATCATGATTCTGGATTAATATACACCTAGTAATATGACTTAAAATATACATAAAGCTAAAATTAACATCAGTACACGGATCAGTTGAAAAACTCACAGTGGAAGATTTTTCTTTTTCAAAGAAAAATATTGAACTTTATTTTGCACTTGAGGTTCCATTGTGTCTTTAATGAATTTCTGAAGTTATAATACCTAAATAGAATTCCATGAGGCACTGGGATATTTAATATAAAACTAAATTTACTTTCTTCTTTCTTACAGTGGAGGATTTTAATATATCACTCAATAATTCTTTTTTTAAAAAATAAATCTATTTATTTATTTATTTTTGGCTGTGTTGGGTCTTTGTTGCTGTGTACAGGCTTTCTCTAGTTGCAGTGAGTGGGGGCTACTCTTCATTGTGGTGTGTGGGCTTCTCATTGCAGTGGCTTTTCCTGTTGTGGAGCATGAGCTCTAGGCACACGGGCTTCAGTAGTTGTGGCACGTGGGCTCCATAGTTGTGGCTCACGGGCTCTAGAGCACAGGCTCAGTAGTTGTGGCACACAGGCTTAGTTGCTCCATGGCATGTGGGAACTTCCTGGACCAGGGCTCAAACCCCTGTCCCCTGCATTGGCAGGCGGATTCTTAACCACTGTGCCACCAGGGAAGTCCCTCTCAATAATTCTTAAATCAAGTATACAAAAAAAATCAATGAATTTATAGAAGAAGATCTGAAGAACACAAATAAGTAAGTCAATATAAATATAAACTCAATGCCCAGGATTTGGAGAATATGCATTTTTTAAAAAACATCTTTATTGGAGTATAATTGTTTTACAATGGTGTGTTAGTTTCTGCTTTATAACAAAGTGAATCAGTTATACATATACATATGTCCCCATATTTCTTCCCTCTTGTGTCTCCCTCCCTCCCACTCTCCCTATCCCACCCCTCTAGGTGGTCACAAAGCACCGAGCTGATCTCCCTGTGCTATGCGGCTGCTTCCCACTAGCTATCTATTTTACGTTTGGTAGTGTATATACGTCCATGCCACTCTCTCACTTTGTCCCAGCTTACCCTTCCCCCTCCCCATATCCTCAAGTCCAGAGAATATGCATTTTTAACACAAATGAAGCAGTTATGTTCTAGATCAGGGTTTGGTAAACCTTTTCTGTAAAGAGACAGATAATAAATATTTTGGCTTTGAATACCATATGGTCCCTCTCTCAACTACTCAATTCTTGCTTTTGTGGACATATACAATATGTAAACAAATGAGTGTGTCTGTATACCAATAAAACTTTATTTATGAAAACAAGGAGCAGGACTTCCCTGGTGATGCAGTGGTTAAGAATCCGCCTGTCAGTGCAGGGGACACGGGTTCAATCCCTGGTCTGGGAAGATCCCACACGCTGCGGAGCAACTAAACCCGCATGCCACAACTACTGAAGCCCGTGTGCTGCAGCTACTGAGACCTGTGCTGCAACTACTGAAGCCCGTGCCCCTACAGCCCGTGCTCCGCAACAAGAGAAGCCACCACAATGAGAAGCCCGCTTACCGCAACGAAGAGTAGCCCCTGCTCACTGCAACGAAGAGTAGCCCCCCGCTCGCCACAACTAGAGAAAGCCCACGTGCAGTAACGAAGACCCAATGCAGCCAAAAATAAATAAATTAAATAAATAAATTTTTTAAAAAAGTAATTCTTCACTATATCTTAAGAAGAATAGGTGAAAACAACAATAGTGGGCTTTTAATGAATCCTCTTTGAAACTCTTATGATAGTTCAGTGAAATGTAAGCATTTTCAAGAGTTCAAATATTTTCCTAGAATTTCCCGGGGCTGTCACTGGAGCTGACTTTTAAAAAAAGGCAAATACCACCCCTAGAGAAGAGGGGTAAATTGGTTATGGTTAAAGAGGGGGAGGTGGGAGGGAGGGAATCAAAAGAGTTAAGTGTTGGCTAGAATTTGGTCATAGATAGAATAAGAGAACTCTTATGACATCTATTTTTGGATCAACAATATTAAAAAAACTTTGCTTTTCAGTTGTACAACATAAGGAAATCAGCCTAAAACAATAAAATTATGTTAGACGTTTTCAAAATTCTCTTTCTGTAGCCAATAAAAAACCTCACAAAGGGATTATAGCTAGTCCATACAAATGGGTGATCTATTGCATTGTATCAATACAAATGATCATCTTGTTTGTGCAGAAATATATATTTTTAATAGTAGGATTCAAGTACAAAATAACTTGGAGAATGCACATATGGGTTATTATAAAAATCGTACAAAGAAGTCTTCACCTACAATAAAGATACTTGTTCAGATTGGAGAAAGATGTTCAAACACATATACACAAGGATGTCCAAAACCTACACCCTTCAGTTCTTTCAGGATGAGCCAAAAGGAGGCTTTCAGGTTTAAAAGAAAAAAAATAAAAAAGTTTATTTTGACTGAATGTCACATATGAAAGTAAGTGACTAATAATAACAGAAGCATGAAAATCTAAGCACCATGAAGCCCACTATTAGAAAAATCCTTCTATTCAGAAGTTCCTTTTGATATGTGCTAGCCATTGTTGTTGCCAGTGAGCACCAATCTCCCCCCACCTCTCCCTAATAGACATAAAACAGACCTCAAATGACGAAGGCAGGGTATACTGCCTTTCGACTCTGGTAAGTTTGTGTGCAATCACATTTTTCATCTCTAGATGGTGCAAGCTGAAAGTAATTTCTCTTTTTCAGGGTTTAGCTACATGAGATGATTTGTAGTATCTTCAGGTTTACTTTTTCTGCATAACCGTAGAAAAGGCATTCCTGACCTTATTTATTACAGTTTGCTTAGTCTATTTCTTATATATATATGTTTTCATATTCTTTTTTCATTATGTTTTATTACAGGATATTGAATAGAGTTCCCTCTGCTATACAATAGGACCTTGTTGTTTATCTGCTTAGTTTATTTCTTAACACATTTATCTATGATCTACAGAGGTCAATAAATACAGAAAAGAAATTTTACTAAATGTGTCCTAACAGCCATTTCCTATCAGAGTCTATTGAGTTAAATTTCTAATGTACAATAATTATTTTAAATGGTCTAAAATATTCTGGGGAAAAAATTTTTTTTTTACTTAAAATAATAATTACATTAAAATCTAGTAGAATCTCCTTAGAACATAATTCAACACAACAGATTCAGATCTGTTAACGGTCAAAATATTACCACGACTGGCAAACTTTTTCTGTAAAGGGCAAGATAGTAAATATTTGAAGCTCCATTGTAGCCTAAAAGCAGCACCGACAAGATGCAAACAAGTGGGTGTGGCTGTGTCCTGGGATTCCTCTGGGCTGTAGTTGGCTGATTCCTGTTATTTACGGCAAAAGCCTGATTTCTTACGATAAGTCGCCGTTGTTTTTAAACACCCCCCCAAAACTGGATGCCTGTGCTCTCTTCAGCAGCACATGTACTAAAATTGGAACGATACAGAGAAGATTAGCATGGCCCCTGTGCAAGGATGACACGCAAATTCGTGAAGCATTCCATATTTTTGTAAAGCAATTATACTCCAATAAAGATGAAACAAACAACTAAATAAATAAATTAATTAATTAATTTTAAAAAAAACTGGATGCCTGAGTCTGTTACAGATTATATTTAGTTTGGGTCATGATATGAAAAATAGTTGAGTTCACATAAAAATCCAGATTTCCATCTTCTCTTGGCAAAAAAAACCCTAAGGACCTAGAAATACTGAGCCCAGAAAATGAGCTGAGGTTGAATATTCTGTCCTCTCCTTGGACGGATCAGGTGCTCTCCAGCTGCTGCTGTTCCCACAGGCTGGCTTGTTCACTCACCTTTCCACAGCGCTGGGCACTGGGACTGAGACCTCTTAGAACTGGAAAACCTCCATCAACTCTGTCCCCTAACACTCTTCCTTATGCCCTTTCACTGACTACCCATTTATCTCCTCCTACCCTGGCCTACATTCTTCTATATTTCAGCTCTCATTGTTTTCATTTAAATGCATCAAAACACCTAGTAATAATAACATGATAGCAATGAGCGATTATTTACGACACACTTTTGCTGCAAAAATGAAAACAAGAGTTCGTATTAGTAAAAAATCTTCATTTTGATGAACTCTCCTCATATACATCATAAGAATGAAATAATATTACTATGTCTCAGATACAAACCAGGAAACATTCCAATTTTAAAAAATCTTTATATAAAAAGTAATCATTTTTCAATTTAAAAAGTAATCTTTTGGGCTTCCCTGGTGGCGCAGTGGTTGAGAGTCCGCCTGCCGATGCAGGGGACACGGGTTCGTGCCCCGGTCTGGGAAGATCCCACATGCCGCGGAGTGGCTGGGCCCGTGAGCCATGGCCGCTGAGGCTGCATGTCCGGAGCCTGTGCTCCGCAATGGGAGAGGCCACAACAGTGAGAGGCCCGCGTACCAAAAAAAAAAATAAATAAATAAAAATAAAATAAAAAGTAATCTTTTTATAGTAGTCTATATTTTTTCAAAAAAAGCTTTTATATACATTAATTAACTTTAACATCCATGGATTTCTGGAATTGGAATTGAATAATAAGTCTGAATAACTTGTTGAATTACTCAGATTGTATTATTACCTCATTCACAGATTTTTGCTTTATGTTCATCAATACATGTCTGAATCAATGTGAGAAACGATTTCCAGATCAATGCCCTCATGAGAAAGACACTAAGCCCTGCACTGTGTGGATTTCTCACATTTTTACCTTATTTACTCCTGTATTTTCCTCTTTCTGTATTTCTTTCCTCTTTCAATGTTGAGGAGAAAATGCAAATATTTTCCTTTCTTCACAGCATTTTCTTAGGTTTATGCTTAGGTTTAAGGTTCCCGTGTGCCTGACATCGTTTGTCCTTCTTTACTTCCAAAATTAGATGCAGTTTAAAAAGTCCTTTGATTTTTAAATGCTTTGGTTTTGTTGTAGGTGGATTATTCCTGAGCCTTTGTTAGACACAGCTAACATGGCTTGGTCTCACTGGTGCCCAGTTCCCATCCTGAAGCTAGCCAGGAACCCAGCAAGAGTTGCCTTATTAGAACAAAGGACACTCCTATCACCCAGGAAATTGCAAGGGATTTAGGAGCTCTGTATCAGGGATCAGAGTCAAAGACCAAATATTAGAACAAAAGGTGCTCCTAGCACGTTTATCACATAGGAAATTACAAAGGCTTTAGGAGCTCTGGCCAGGAGCCAGGGACAAAGACCAAAATATATATTAATATTTCTTATTATATCAAAATATCATATGTATGTACCATCTGAACCACTATTTAAATTTTAATTGACTTATCTTTATATACATTATTTTAAAAAGAAAAATTGCCATTTAAAAAGGAAACATTTGATAGGAAACAAAAACCAGGATTGCTGACTATGACTAGAAGATAACCATAGGAATAAGTATGAGACTATAAAAATTAAGATATTCTTTAAATATACCACCAATATATTTCATCAAATGTACCACTAATATATTTGAGAAATGCTCTTAGGTTTCACCAGCTTCTAGACCTAGTGTGAGAAGACTTCCAAGTGCTACTTGGGCACAGGTAGTTTGATGGAAACGTTTCCATTAACCCTTTGCTACAATACATCTGCCTGAGAATGTGCCCATGAGAGGGTCAGGGTCTCCTTTCCCTCCTCCTTTTTCAAAATCTCACTTCTCCTACTTCATAAAAGACAGAGAATTGTTCTATGGTTCTTCACCTGGGAGACATGGGTGTTATTGGGCTAGAAAACAAAATGGCAGTTTGAAATATTTGTGTCAGTTTTTTTTTTTTTTTAAATTTATTTGGCTGTATAGGGTCTTAGTTGCAGCATGAGGGATCCTCGTTGCAGCACACAGGATCTTTCGTTGAGGTACATGGGCTTCTCTCTAGTTGTGGCAGGTGGGCTCCAGAGCACGCAGGCTCAGTAATTGTGGCATGCGGGCTCTCTAGTTGTGTGCGCGGGCTTAGTTGCCCCACGGTATGTGGGATCTTAGTTCCCTGACCAGGTATAGAACCTGAGTCCCCTGCATTGGAAGGCAGACTCTTAACTACTGGTCCCCCAGGGAAATCCCTTGTGTCAGTTCTGAAAAAAATAAATGAGTCCAAGACCAGATTTAAAAATCCTTTTGTCAGGCTTCCCTGGTGACACAGTGGTTGAGAGTCTGCCTGCCGATGCAGGGGACACGGATTCGTGCCCCGGTCCCGGAGGATCCCACATGCCGCGGAGCGGCTGGGCCCGTGAGCCATGGCCGCTGAGCCTGCGCGTCTGGAGCCTGTGCTCCGCAACGGGAGAGGCCGCAACAGTGAGAGGCCCGCGTACCGCAAAAAAAAAAAAAAAAAAATCCTTTTGTCAGTCCGGTGGTTTCTCGTTTTTTACTTTCAACAAAATAGATGGATATAATTTACAACAACTTTCAATGATAGCTTACTGTATACATTTTGGCATAAAACTCAGGAGTTCACAGAGCTGAGTGATATAGCTCTAAAAAAACATCTCTTCACCATTTTAAACACATTTGTGTGAATAAGGTTTCTCAGTGCTTATAATGGATAATGGTGGATATCATTTTGCTATGATATTCAGATTCCATTGGCTACTTTAAAAACTGTAAAGGGATAGTTTTATTTTAAAAACTCAGTATATACCATGTTGGAAAATACATCTTTTGTAGCTATTTAAACTTAGGATATAAACTTTCATATGTCAATTTTAAAATGTGTGACAGGGACACTGTTTTACAAAATTCTTTTTGAGATTATGGAAGCAAAATAAGTTGAAAACCAGGAAATCTTAAATATGTCAGAGATTTTTAAATCTACTAATTGTGAAATAAAGAATGTTGCCACCATCCAGTTCTACAAGAATCAAGTCACTAGCCACTACAGTTGCTGACCTACAATACACCCTGAAAGGAATTCAGGGTGTAGATCAGGATGAGTTACTCTATGCTCTGGGGAAACAGGCAAAACAGGCCCTTAGGTAGAAATATTTCAGGAGAAATTTTTTATGAACCTGGATTCTTGCATCTTCCATACTTAGAAAAGCACTAAAATCATTAACTGAGATGTCTGTTCCTTGTGACTAGTAGCAACATTCTACCAAGATGTGTGCTTGAGTGCATGTACCCCTTTGCCCAAATCACACATATACTGACCTACCTCTTCAGAGCAGTTCCTCAGAGCTGAGAGGCTCTCTCCCAGGCTATAGTCCTTAGTAAGCCCCCCAATAAAACTGAAACTCATAGCTCTTACATTGTGTATTTTTATTTCAGTCCACATATTCATGAATCCTTACTGAAAACATTACTCAAATACAAATTCCAACTGCCAGAGTAATACTCAAAATCAAGACTGGAAAAGTCAGAGTAAGAAAACGGAAGTGGAACATCGAAAACAATTCACCTCACAAAATTGAGTATAAATAGCTGTGCTATAATTTGTTTTCAAATTTAAAATTTTTCAAGAGTGAGCTCCAAATGAATGCAAACGTTAAAGCCAATTCTTGGCGGGCGGG
Source organism: Leucopleurus acutus (assembly GCF_964270905.1). NCBI lineage: Eukaryota > Metazoa > Chordata > Mammalia > Artiodactyla > Delphinidae > Leucopleurus > Leucopleurus acutus. The sequence goes on along the minus strand of NC_139145.1, from coordinate 117,430,100 downwards.
ACCAGGAGAAGCCTGATGGATGGCAGGTACGGGAGGTGGGCCAGAAGCCGGTTGGAGACTGAGACGTCCTGTAGTTGTCTGAAGAGTCTTCAATCACTATGTCAAGTGATACAGATGTTTCTTCTTGTTCACATGATGAAGATCAGGGATCTAAACTTATTAGAAAACCTAGAGAGGCACCATTTGTCCCCCTTGGAATGGCACGTTTTGCAGCAATTATTGCGTATGGATTATATATTTAAATTGAAGAGCAGGGGAAATACTAAAATGTCTGTTCACCTGATCCACATGCACATGGCAGCCCAAGGCTTTCTTGGTCTTGTTAGTGGTGCTTGCTTTAGTTAGACATCTCATATTGAGGTTATATGTATATGTTGAAAATAAATTGTTTGGGTCAGACAATAACATGGTAATTTGAATACTGGCTTCCTTTCTTGCAGGCTTGATTTGCCTGGTGACCAAGTTACTGGTGACTAGTTCACTAGCTAGGTCATTCAGGGGAGTCAAGTTAGCACGAAAGAAACATGTCACTTTTAAATGCACTTGATAGTGGTACACTGTCCACCTGCTTAAACTCTTCTGATGAAATTAGTTCTGAAGAGGACAACATGCCAAACCTGAAATGCTCCCAGTTGCTGCAGAATATCATATACTTTTGATGTAATGTAGGAATCCTATTTACCCCAGTTAATTTAACCCTTTCTGACTGCCTTGTGGAATGAGTACTGTTTTCAGGGCTGGTTAGCTCTTGAGGAACCCTTTCAGAACAGCACATGGAATACAACATTATAAACCTCCTGGCAAGTATGTGTGTGTGTTTTAAACCAAACCTAAAAAGCTGATAACAGAGCTGCTTAGAATATATATATATATTTTAAAGAAGATGTTGGGGGTAGGAGTTTATTAATTAATTTATTTATTTTTGCTGTGTTGCGTCTTCGTTTCTGTGCAAGGGCTTTCTCTAGTTGTGGCAAGCGGGGGCCACTCTTCATCGTGGTGCGCGGGCCTCTCACTATGGCAGCCTCTCTTGTTGCGGAGCACAGGCTCCAGATGCACAGGCTCAGTAGTTGTGGTTCACGGGCCTAGTTGCTCCGCGGCATGTGGGATCTTCCCAGACCAGGGCTCGAACCCGTGTCCCCTGCATTGGCAGGCAGATTCTCAACCACTGCGCCACCAGGGAAGCCCCTAGAAGGAATATTTATTTCAGAATCATAGTTGTAAACATGAGAATAACTCAATTGTAGATCCCCTTTTAGCTCTTTTGAAATCGCAGAATTATATTTTGCTGCTGTTATACTAGAATAATTTATCAATGTCATTTTGAAGTAGAAATGTGTATTTTAAGTGCTAATGCAAAGGTAAATGAAAAACAATTTTTATTTATTTTTTAAAATTTATTTTAGTTTTTCATTTTTGGCTGCGTTGGGTCTTCGTTGCGGTGCGCGGGCTTCTCATTGCGGTGGCTTCTCTTGTTGCATGCAGAGCACAGGCTCTAGGTGTGCAGCCTTCAGTAGCTGTGGCACATGGGCTCAGTAGTTGTGGCTCATGGGCTCTAGAGTGCAGGCTCAGTAGTTGTGGCACACGGGCTTAGTTGCTCTGGCATGTGGGATCTTCCTGGACCAGGGATCGAACCTGCGTCCCCTGCACTTGCCGGCGGATTCTCAACAACTGCGCCACCAGGGAAGCCCCCAAAACCACTTTTTAAATGTCTGCAGTGTGTTTATTATCTCTATAAGAATCATAAATGTTAAACTAAGTAAATTACCTATAATGGAAATGGTTTATGAGCAAGCTGGATTGGTCAGACTTTATACAAACTTTGGTATGCTATAGAATGCTTTATTGTACTTGTGAAATTCGCTTGTCTAACCTGAATTTACATTCCATGGTGATAACATGGTAATGTAGTGATATTAAAGAAAGTGAACACACACGCACACACACCCAGAGCAATTCTTGAAAAGGATTTAGATGGTGAAAAGAAAATACCGTGGGCATACAACCCCAGGTTAAATTAACAACAACTGGAGTAAGGCAAAGTAAATGATTGACAGCTCTTGAATGCATTCATTTGCTGACAGAATACCTGAGTGTTGAGTTCCAGCAGTGTGCCAAACACTCTCGGAGGTGCCCAGACTATATCACTAAACAAAATAGTCAAAGATCCCTACCCTTGCAGAATTTAGAATTTTCTTCTTGTAGATGTAATGTATGACTTGGGGAAAGGGAAGTAAAGAAAAGTTATTTTGTTTTTGACTATCCTAATTCGAGATATTGAGTTTTCTTTCTTTCTTTTTTTTTTTTTTTTTTGCGGTACGCGGGCCTCTCACTGTTGTGGCCTCTCCTGTTGCGGAGCACAGGCTCCGGACGTGCAGGCTCAGCGGCCATGGCTCACGGGCCTATCCCCTCCGTGGGATGTGGGATCTTCCCGGACAGGGGCACGAACCCGCGTCCCCTGCATCGGCAGGCGGACTCTCAACCACTTTGCCACCAGGGAAGCCCTGAGATATTGAGTTTTAAGTTGGTATTTAATAAATGAACTTGACTTTCAGCTGAAGAAATATATAATCTAAAAAGGAACACCATATGAAAGGGGTGATTTCAGTGAGCCCAGAAAAGCGCTAAATTCCTTAACTTGAGATATCTAGTTTTCTTTAATGAACAATAATCTTTTGACGTTCAGACTACTTTTCCTTTGTTGCAAAATTCCTGTATATCCTAGCTCCCCCTGTGCCTCCTTGGAGCAGTTCTCTCAGAGTTACTTGAGATTGCTGCCTCCCAGGCTTGAAGTCCTAAAACTTTCTGCCGAATAAAACATAATTCTCAACTTAAAAAGAAAAACCATTAAGCAAACAAACAAAAAGAAATACCAAGTAATGCAGGGAAAAGGAAATGCTAAAAAAAACAAAACTCAACTATATGAGTGTATAAATATTACTCTGTGAAATGCAGGATATCTGAATGCTTGGAGAATATTCCTCCTTACCCACCAGATACTCTCTTTTTTCCCCTCTAGTTTTATTGATATATAATTGACATGCACCACTGTGTAAGTTTAAGGTGTACAGCATCATGATTGGACCTACACACATCATGAAATGATGACCACAGTAAGTTTAGTGAACATCCCTCATCTCATATAGATACAAAATTAGAGACATAGAAAACAAATTTTTTTCCTTGTGATGAGAATTCTTCTTAGGATTTACTCTTTTAACAATTTTGATATATAACATAGAGCAGTGTTAATTATATTTATCATGTTGTACATTACAGCCCTAGTACTTATTTATCCTATAACTGGAAGTTTGTACCTTTTGACAGCCTTCATTGAATTCCCCATCCCCCTACCCCTGCCTCTGGTGGGGTGTGTGTTTGTTTTTGAAGTATAATTTACCTACAACGCTATGTTAGTTCCTGTTACACAACACAGTGATTCAATACATAAACAAAAAATGTTGCCTGCCATTCCAGTTCTACAGAGATCAAGTCATTAACTGTTGCCATTACAGACCTACAGTACAACCTGAAAGGAATTCACGGTGAAGCATTCTGTGTTGTGGCTATATGAGCCCCTAGATAGTTAAGATACATATCTAAGGAAGAATTTCAATGACCCAAGATTGTTGCATCTTCCCATCCATAGAGAAGCACTAAAATTATTAACTTGTGATATGTTTTTTGTGATTGGCTGTAATCTTTTAGCAAGATGTATGCTCCATTACATGTATTTCTCAGCAAAACATTCATCTATATCCTGGCCCCTCCCCTACCTCTTTGGAGCAGTTCTTTGGAGCTATCTGAGAGGCTGTCTCCTGGGCTCTAGTCCTCAGTAAGACACAGAATACAACTCAACTGAAAGCCCTTATGGTGTGCGTTTATTTATCCAGTCAACAAATACTTCTATACATTGCAAAACGATCACCATAAGTCTAGTTACCATCCACCAGCTGCTCTCTGAATCCAGTCATTTAGGGTTTTTATGAAGGTTCTACCATGTGGGCATGTTTGATTAAATCATTAGTCATTGGTGATTAACTCAATCCTCAGCCCCTCTCCCCTCCCTGGAGGTCAGGGAGTAGGGCTAAAACTTCCAACATTTCAATCTCTGTGGTTGGTTCCTCTGGCAACCAGCCCCCATCCTCCAAGAGTCACCTCATTAGCATGAACTCAGGTATGGGTTTATTATGAATAAAGAAAGACACTCCACTCAGCCCTGCCACTCAGGAATTTAGAAGGGTTTTAGAAGCTTTGTGCCAGGAACCGGAATGAAGACCAAATATATATTTCTTATGATATCATAAGATCACAGTGTGTGTGTGTGTGTGTGTGTGTGTGTGTGTAGAGGGGAAGATAAGGAGAAAGAGAGAGAGAGACAGAGAGAGAGAGAGAGAGACAGAGGGGGAAGAGGGAGGAAATTGTTCCCTTTCTCTTACTCCATCTGAGGAGGTGGCATGGGACCCAGGGGAAAGGCAGGGTCCCCCGAAGGCCAGAAACCTGCTCTACTTGAGGGCTCTGGCCGATGGGGTCAGGAGGTCAAGAGGACCTAAGAGTTAGCTGTCCTGAGCGGGGTGGATGTACACCACCCAGGTGGGGCTAGGAGGAAAGGAGATTCCTGTCCTAGAAGGCATCCTTCCCTCTCCAACAGCCTTCCTTCCTCTGGTAACAAAGAAGCAACCCAGTGAGGTACTGGGAAGCTCGCACATAATGAACAGAGGGTTTCTGGTGTTCTGGAAGCCCTGCTGGGTTCAAACAGAGCTGCGAGTGGTTGCATCTTGGTTTTTGTGAAGCCTCACCTGTGATCAGAGCTGTCCTGGGCAGCCCCAAACTAGGAGAAGCAGCAGCGGGTTTGTTTTTCTCTTTTGCGAAGGGAGGAAACCATCAAGTCATGTATACGCACCAGTTCTGAGCTTACGCTGAGAAAACAGAGGAAATCCTCCGGTTTATACTGACACGACTTTATGAGGAAGGCAGACTCTGCATTCCCACTCACCGACACAGACTGGCATGTGGGAAACTCTGACTCTTGGAAGTGAGCGCTCTGCCTGTTGTGCCTGACTGTGAGGCTTGACGTCTTCATAATCAGAATATAACGGCATCTTCCTGGACCGTGCTAACCGAGTTGCTTTACCGTACATACAAATTCATGAGGAATTAGATGAAATAGAGTGTAGGCGCTGCTAGAGCGTGCTTCTATTTAAGGAAACAGAACTTTTCTGGGTTTCAAATAAGTAGACTTACAACATCCAAGGTTGATTTTTATTATTGGTTCCATAGCAATTGTCTTCTTTCCTTGGAATGAAAGTGTGGAAGATGAGAAAGCGCATTTTAAGCCAGTGGCTTAAATGGTGGATGTTTTCTAGTCAAATCACATTTTTCCTTTTCTGGCTTGATGCCATTTCTGGTGATGTAGGAACTCCGTCTGTAGTTATCAAAGGTTTAGTACACCCTCCTCCCACCCGAGCTCACCAATCACATTCCTACTGAACAACAATGGTCACTGGTTCTCAGAACCAGGTGGCTTTCCAAAAGTGATGCCAGGAGCATTTGTCTGGCATGTGGCATAGAGTCAAGTGGGAGCTATTTCCTCACCCATCTTCTTCTATTGTTGTTTGTTGTCTTTCTTTTCTGTACATCCTTTTTCCCTTTGACCATGTCTCTGTTTCACAGAGCATCCCTTCGCTTATACTGTTAGGAGACCTCCAGAGCTCTGATGTCTTCTTGATGTTGAGTTTGTTTGCTTGTTTTTTGTTTGTTTCCAGGTCTAGACATTCAACATTATGTGACTCTCTTGCCTATCGGTTGAAGATGATGGGTTCATTGCCCAAGAAACTGACACGCACAAACTCAAATCACAAGAAACCAGCATGATTTTTTATTATTTCTACTCCTTGAGTTTTCATCTTTGGGATTTAAGGCACCGTGGTCCTACAGGAGTCAGAGCTTATCCTAAATCCCTCACTTCCTTTATTAAAAACGTACAGAATTTAAAGATAAAAGTTGAACTAGTATGCCATTATGGAGAAAAGATTGAACAAAAACAGCTTTTCCATGTCCATTTGATGCTGGTCAAAACACATCATTGGCCATTTAGTTAAAAAAAAAAAAAACAAATGCAATATGCTTGTACACAGACACATAAAAAAATGGGAAAAGGGAAAATAAAAGATTAGAGAAAATGACACTCTAGTTGCTAGGAAGTGATGGGACCAAATTATAGCTCTCTAACTGAGAATGTATCCTCGTTTGTAGAACCGAGTTCTGGGGTCAAGTAGCAGGTATTCTTTTTGGTAGACACCTCATTCTTGCTGCCCAACACATCAACTGTATCTTCTTCCTCCATTTTTAATTGTTTAGGTATCTGTTTCACTGAATGGCTGCTCATCAAATGGGGGTCTGCTCGGCCTAACTGACAGAATCTATCATTCACAACAGGTTCCAGCATTTGAAGGCTTGACTAGGGCTAGGATTCACTTCCAAAGTGACTCACACATAAGCCTGGCAAGTCAGTGCTGGTTATTGGTGGGAGACCTCAGTTCCTCAACCACAGGGCTGCTTGAGAGTCTTATGACTCGCAGCTGGCTTCCCCCTGAGCAAGTGATCCAGGCCTCAGGTTTTGAGGCAGAGAAAGGAATTCCTGCTAGAGTAATTCTTCTGGCCTATTTCATTACCTCTCACCTATTCTTGCCCATGGGAGGAGGTGGGACTTCTGATTGGTGAATTTGGGGGAAGGAACTAAGCATGGTCCATCAGCTTCTCTGGGGTTATTTTATTTTGGAGCAAGCATGTCTCCAGGCTGCAGGCATTCTAATCTGTTTTTGGCCAGACCAGAGTCAAGGGCCAGCACTTTGGGATGTCCCTGACTTGTCCAGCTATGCCAGGGTCTGGGTAAGTAAGTTCATCTCCTTGGGGTGAACTGATGGTAAACCCACATGGTTGTAGATCTAAAGTCACGATCTTGCATCAGCATTGCCAGTGATATTTTGAGTTCTCTTTGTATGACTCGTATCAACCAGTTCTGAACACTGGAGGGGAAGATGGAGCCTCTTCAAAACCTCAAAATTTGTGGGAAGAGAATACAATTAGAGGAACTCAGCCAGGAATCTGAAGAACTAAATTGCTTCCTGTTGGCTTAATTTTAGCATCTTCAAGACTGAGGGTGTTGGGACTTCTGTGGTGCTCCAGTGGTTAGGACTCGGCTCTCCCAATGCAGGGGGCCCAGGTTTGATCCCTGGTCGGGGAACTAGATCCCACATGCACGCTACAACTAAGAAGTCCGCATGCCACAACTAAGAGCTCCCATGCCACAACTAAAGATCCTGAATGCTGCAACTAAGACCCAGCACAGCCAAAATGAATAAATAAATAAATATTAAAAAAAAAAAGACTGAGAGTGTTACTGTGTTTGGTTTTTTTCCCTTAGAGCCTAAGAAGGTTCTCGCAAGACTTCTTCTAGACAGGCATCTGGGCACAGGGAGTGGGAAAGAGAGAGTCATTTTTGTACATCATTCTTGCCCTCAAATTCTCTCCCCTGGTTGGGTCAAATGTCTGGTGGTTGTAACAGTGTGAGAAATTTTCCTGGAAGACTTGACTCCAATTTTCATTTCCTTTTCTAATGATAATAATAATAATAGCAATAATGGCACTGACTGTAAGCTTTACATATATTGCGTCTAGTCTTTACATCAACCCTGAGGCAGATATTTTCATTTTACAGAAAGATTAAGCAATGTGCTCCAAGTTGCACAGAGTGGAGGCTGGAACCCCACTCTGTCTGACTCCCAAGCCCAGGCTCCTTCAGTTTTCCCACATTTCTCTGAGCCCCTGCTCCAGCTCAGCTTTTCAGGGTCGAGAGGGCAGTTATGAAAGAGGATGTGATTTTTCAAGGCTGGCTGACTTCTCCCTAGGGGGGTTTTCCAAATAACCTAGAAACTCGGGAGACAGTAAGGCTCAGCATTCTACTCAGAGGCTATTTTACCTTTCAAACACCGCCTTCCCACCCTGCACTGCCAACACACCCTCCCTCCCCCAGCTTCCCAGCCATGAAACTGTTATTGTACCTATCTCAGAGTTGTGCTCAGAGCCCAGCTGTTCAACCAGGGAGCGCCGTTATCTTTATGGTCCTTTAACATGGCCATTTCCTGAAACTGCATTTGATAATGGAAAATGGGTTTCTGTGTCTCTGAGGGACCATATCTACGTTGCTATTTTGTCCTCTCATGGCAAAGGAATTTGAAACAGCTCTAATATTGAGAGAGAAAACCAGCAATTCCCTTAATAGGTGTGGTAGGCAGAATAATGCTTCCCCAAAGATGTCCACATCCTTTTCCCTGGAACCTGCAAATATGTTACTTTACATGGCAAAGAGAACTTGCAGATATGTTTAAATTAAGAATCTTGCAATGTGGGAGATTATCAAGCATTATTTCGTGGGTCGAATGTAATCACAACGGTCCTTTTAAGGAAAAGAAGGCAGAAGAGTCAGAGAAGGAGACACGACAACATAAGAAGCTGGAGTGATGGGATTGCTAGCTGGAGACCATGAGCCGAAGAACGCAAGCAGCCTCTAGAAGCTAGAAAAAGCAAGGAAACAGGTACTTCCCTCGAGTCCCCAGAAGCAACAAAACCCTGCCAACACCTTGATTTTAACTCCCTAAGATCCATTTCAGACTTCTGACCCCCAGAACTGTAAGATAATGTTACAGAGCTGAACTTAACGTCTGCTCACCCACCACACAGCAAAGACAAATTACTGACAGCAGTTTGTGGTGGAGGAAAGTACAGCAGTTATTGCAGGCATCAAGCAAGAACCGGCAGCTCATACTCAAAAGACCCAAACTTCATGATGGCTTTCAGGGAGGGGTTTTTCAAGGCAACATTTGGGATGAAGGTTGCAGCTTGTGGACTTTCTTCTGATTGGTTGGTGGTGTGGTCACAGGGTGATGTTTTGGGAATCTTACTCATCCACCTTCTGGTTCCAACCAGTCTGGGGTCTAGTGCTTGTGGTCAGCATGTGGTCAGTCTCTGCAGAATAACTCAAAGATATGCATCAGGTTGTCATGCATATCCCTTGAGGAGGAACTAGGACTCTTGTTTTATTGCTGAACTATTATTTCTTTACTGCTTTTCCTTTGTTTCTGTATTCTCTCACTTCCCTAATTATTAACTGCTTGGGACTTCCCTGGTGGCGCAGTGGTTAAGAATCTGCCTGCCAATGCAGGAGACACGGGTTTGAGCCCTGGTCTGGAAAGATCCCACATGCTGCGGAGCAACTAAACCCGTGCACTACAACCACTGAGTCCATGTGCCACAACTACTGAAGCCCACGCACCTAGAGCCCGTGCTCCACAACAAGAACAGCCACTGCAATGAGAAGCCCGCGCACCGCAACAAAGAGTAGCCCCCGCTGGCAGTGACTAGAGAAAGGTCGCACGTAGCAATGAAGACCTAACGCAGCCAAAAGTAAATAAATAAATAAATAAATAAATAAATAAAATTATTAACTGCTTGAGGCTGCTCTTTGGAACTCAGAAAAAGTATAGGAGACTAAAGCCCTTTTTTTTCCTACAAACAAGAAACAGGGGACACGGAGGAGCTTTTGTACCCAAGAAGGCCCCAAAAGGTCCTGCTCAGTTTCAATCACCCATTTTCTTTTTTACTCCTCCATCCTGAGGGGAACAGAGGACGGGACAAGAAAGAGAATAAAGTTTTGGATAGAGAGGTAAATCATAAACTCAGGCAGGGGACTTGGTTTCAATGATAAATTTATGTTGCTTTAAGGCACTAAGTTTGTGCTAATTTGTTACAGTAGTAACAGGAAGCTAAGACAATGCAATACACTCCACCTTTCTCTGCTTAATCATTTATGCAATGGGCCACTAAACATCCTGGTCAGAAACTCCATGTCAACTAGTGACCCTACCATTTAAATTTTTCTCACAAAACAAGAGACACCATGGAATAGTATGTCTGGTGTACCCTTTCATTATTGCTTTTTTTCATAACAGCCTTTTGGAAAAATGAGTTTACACAGTCCTTTTTCATGGTGATAAGACAAGAAATCTTTATAGATCAAGACCATATTGGTGGAGACTACCACCAGAGGCCCCTGCATATCCTCTTACTTACTCTGAGGTATAATAGATACAAATTAGCAACAACGTAGCTAACAGATGTCACATGTCCATTTATTGCTTGTGCTCCTGGAAAACAAGGCATGCCTTATCACCACTGGAAAATGCCACTGAGTTTCCTGATTCAGGTATTAACAGAGCTCTTTCAGTGCTATAGGAACTGACATAAAAGAGCCAATGACTCCTAATCAGGCTCTGAAGGAAATTGTGCAGCTAAAGCAAGTTCCATGGAAGCTGACCCAGTCTGTCCGTGTGGGAGGTTAATGGCCCCGAGTTGGGTCACCATTAGAGAGCAGGACAAGGAGGGTCTTAACTCTGTTTTCAGCTGAACACTTTTGAAACTGCCTTGCTGATTCAAGGCATCCACTGTTTCAATGCCAGTCAGCAGGATAATGATTTAATTAACCTTCCTGCTGAAGCTGGTGGGAACCCAAAGCAGTCATTCCCCAGTGGAAACTTTCACCACAAAACAAATTCAGTTGATTTCTGCCTCTCTTCCCATTCTCTGTGGAGATCTGAAAGAGCAAACCAGTTCTAGCTGGTTAAACCAATGATCCCTCCAGGAGGGCTTCAGTTGGCCAATACTTCTGGGGTCCAGAAGGTGCTTAGTCCCAATAAATTTCCTGTGGCTATGGTGCCAGGTGTCAGGTCACTTCTGGATTCTCGTACCCTCTGTGCTCTGGGCTGTCTCCTCCATTCACACTAGGGGCAAGGCTCCCATTCATTGATTAAAGGCTGCATCTTTCCTTAATTGGTGTTTCCGCAATGACCACATCGTGAGGAGGACCATACAGCCTTAATAATTGGTACATGGGAGGATAGCCATATAAGACCAAGCATGGTATCCTCCTATGGAACTTTTTAACCCTGCCACATTACACTAACAGCTCATAAGTGTGGTCAACTCAGACCCCAAGATCTTCTTCAGATAAGCTGAATACTGAGAGAATAGTAATGGACAGATAAACATACATGAAAGAGGGAAGTAGCTCTGACAGCTTGAGAACTAGAGGAGAGAAAAATAAAAAGAGGCCTAGGAAACGGCATGACGTTGCTAAGTGCTTAGCCACAGAAAGGAATGGTGCCAAAGGGGAGAGGTTCTAATAAGAAAGTGGATAATTCAATTTAAAAATTCTACTTAGGGAGACCTATATTTACATTCTGCTTCCATCACTAAACGTAGTTTAAAAACCCACATCCAGTTTATTATTTTGTTTAATATTTCAATTGGTAAGTTCTGAAGTTGGCAAAGATGGAACATAGGATGATTTTGATTGGTTGCCTCCCTGCAGGCTCAATGAACTGCCTTTGCAACCAGGACTTGAGTATAGGGAGCTTCAAAGGGTTGAAAGGTAGCAAGAATGTACTCAATAAGAAAAGGGAGTGAATGAAGGAAGATGTGAAGCACCAGCTCTGAAAGGTGACCACCCTGTACTACCTATTCCTTTCTTTCCTTGCTGCCCTAGGAGGTCTCCTAGGCTGGGTCAGAGATGACATAAAGTGGGTATATTTGCAAGGTGGCAACTTAACTTGATCCAGTAACACTCCAGAGATTGTAGTTCATGCCTTTATCTTAACAGAGGCCCTGAGTGAGCGTAACTTCCTCAAATCATAAAGAAATACATATATAACGGCCAACTGTTATCTACAAACTGAAATAAGTTACAGCTAAGTGGAACACAAAGTCCGTAGATTGTACCCAATGAAAAAATATTACTGCTTATGTCCAACTAATCATCAGCAAATTAGTCTGGATCTGACAAAGATTAAATACAATTTATTACTTTTGAGGTTTGACAATGCTGCTGAATTATGAGTCCTCAGGGAAGACAGAATGATCTGTTACCTAACAGAAGACTTAGGAGCAATAGTTTCCTACGATTTGTCAGCCAGCTGGAGAACTGATTTTTGAAGACTGACACTAGCAAACTGATAAAAGATACATAAATATTTTAAGAGAATCGAAAAACAAATACGAGAATAGAAGAAAATTATGGCAAAAGAAACAAACACTAGGAAACACTGATATCTTTCAAAGGCTGTTAATTGGGCTTTATTTGCAATCTTTTTGAATGACTTAAGAAAGTAAAAAATTAATAAGATCATAAGAAGAATTTACCAACATTTTCAAAAGCTCTAGTAGCTAAACTTTTAATTAGATATAGCAACGATCACTGTAAAAATTTGCACTACTATTATACAAATAATATATAGTTATTAGATATTTGAAAAACTACTTATAATCTCACCATCCAGAGAAAATCTGTTAACATTTTGGTGTCTTTCAGACTGTTTCCTATATAGTAACAGCTTTGGGGCAGAGAAAAGAATGAAGTAGCAGAGATGAAGTCAAGTATTGAGATGTTTTGAGGCTTTGTTGAGGAATTTTTAAAGGTGTATAAATATTGACAAGCTAAATTATTTTCAAATACTTGACAAATGTGAAAATTTGCACAAGAAATAGTAAAACCTAGAAGACAATGAGAACGTCCCAGAGAATGAGTGAAAGTAGATAGTCCAAGTGTGCATGTGATAAGTGCTTTTCAAGACGTGAGTGGTGACCCATTTGTGTTACAAAATCAATATAGTAGTCTTGACCAGTATTAAAATGAAGCAGGAGGGAAAAAAAATCGAATAACATTGGAAGTATCCCTATGCAGTTTTGAAGATTTTGCTTCAAGTGTGTCTCTGTGCCTGTGGCACGTGCATGCACTGAGTTACTACAAATAAGGCACTTTCTACCCTGAGTTGAGGTAAAACAATATATGAATGCCACAGCAGTAGAATGAAATCTTACCAACTGAGTCCTCAGAGAGTAGAACAAAGAGTGAGTGGAGAAAGGATTCCATCTCCAGGTGATAATACTGTCCAGCCCAAAAGGGTATAAGAAAGGAGAAAATCACTGCACCCAATGAGAAACTTATGCTCTGATGCCAAGCCTATCCTGCCAAGCTCATGGAGACAGACTGACCTGCTGACCTGTTGGATAAACCATTAACGCTTTAGAGGTTCATCACTGTCCCCCTCATAAAAGAACTGCACTCCTTCAGACTGCTTCTGACGCTTCAGTCCCTGCTCCAGTAGCAGTTGGAAGATTACGCTTCTTCTGTCTGGTGTGCCTATACCTTTCAGCCCTGACTAAAAACCCCCTCAGGCTTGAGGGATTGGATGGGCCACCGCCCTGGGCCAAGCTTGGAGCCAGTGGTTCTCAATTAAATTAAATCATAGCAAGAACTACAATGCTGTGGAGGGAGAAGACTGCCAGCGGTTTGGAACATAACCCACTGTCCTGTTAAAATGCCCAGGGCAGCAGTATGATGTGCTGTCTAGATGAGTTGTAGAAATACGGCCATCAAACACAAAAACAGGCTTGCTAGAGGGCAGAGGGCAGAGTGAGCATGAGTCATTGACTCCTGGACACCTCAGGCCATTAGCTGTAGTCAAATGTCGGCCCTGGCAATTACTCCTAACTGATGACCCAGGACACTGCGCAGAGTCCTCTAGTGAAAGCTAGCCACGTGTCAGCCATCACACTCTCTGAGAGCATCATTTGGTGACCACATTGAGAGGACCGGGTGTCAGGGCTCATGTGAGAAGTAAAAGATGGCAGAGTTCACACACACAATTATGAAATTCATCACTGCACTGTAGGGGAGCTCAAGTTTGGTCTGTATTTTGTCATTTTTTGAAAAAGAAATGGCCAATACAGAATCGCTGTCTTTGTAAATTTTCCTCTTCACATGAGATCACAGTGAGGGAAAACAAGCCTCAGCAAATGCCCGTGATTGTTATCAGTCTTTAGGGGTTACAAGAGAATAGAAAAATGCATCCAGCTGGAGACATTATACGTGATTTCAGACATCTGCAGACCAAGTAATGCAACATGGACTTTATTCACATGGCTATTTTCCCACCCACATCTTCTTTCTATTGGTTGACGGTTGCCACAGAGGAGGCTATGACAACTGCCTCTTACTCCCCAAATGCTCTGTTTCTCCTCAACTCTTGTCTGTGTCCCAGTCCTCCCCTGTACCTCCAATTCTGCAGAGTAATCTGGAATTGTAGAAGCATCCAGTTCTTTCTTTCTTTTTGGATCAAAGGCACTCAAGAGAATCTGAGTATGGAGAGGCAAGGGAATTCTAGACATAAATGATTCCTTCAAATCCTCTACACATTGTCTTTCTTTCCCTTCCTCCTTCTCTCTCCCATCTGTTTACAGGTTCTGAACTCCTTTCTTGAAAGCACTGTCAGAAAAAAGAGCTTTGCTGTTGATTATGTTCTAATCCTGGCTGGATCCCTATTCGGTACTTAATGGATTGGAGAATTTGAAAGATCAGGGAAAATCCTAAACTGGACAGAACCTAGATGCTTACAAGACCTCTTCCCTTGTTCTTAGAGTGACAATGACATTATTCAATAAATATTGATTGAATCCCTATGGTATTGCAAGGCTTTGCATGTAGGGGACACAAACGTTGTTTGTTTCAGTGATGATGTTAGTCAGATGATAATCAAACCCCCATACCTTCTTTATTTTAAACTATTTAAAAAATTATTTTTCATTTATTTTTGGCTGCGTTGGGTCTTCATTGCTGTACGCGGGCTTTCTCTAGTTGCGGCAAGCGGGGGCTACTCTTTGTGCGGTGTGCAGGCTTCTCATTGTGGTGGCCTCTCTTGCTGCGGAGCACGGGCTCTGGGCACGCGGGCTTCAGTAGTTGTGGCACGTGGGCTCTAGAGCACAGGCTCAGTAGTTGCGGCGCACGGGCTTAGTTGCTCCGCGGCACGTGGGTTCTTCCCGGACCAGGGCTTGAACCCACGTCCCCTGCACTGGCAGGTGGATTCTTAACACTGCGCCACCAGGGAAGTCCCCCTCCCATACCTTCTGAGACTATATTTCTTCTGCCCCGATTCTTGATGAAATGGTCTATTCTTGGCTTCATGGGAGCCCCTTCTCCAAAGCTGGGCTGGCAAACTTCAGTGACCACCCATTACCGTACCTCTCACGTATCACTCTAATAGGAGAGCATGGAATGGGAGCTCTGAGGCTCTCAGCCCCCATGAAGGTGAATGCTGGGCCCTGAGAGAGCCTGCAGGCAGCTGAATTGCATACACAGCATCGTGCCTGCAACAGCTTCTGAGTGCTGTGAAAACACTTGGGTCTTATGACGACTCTATTCTGTAAAAGGATCATTGCTGAGGTCAAATGACTTGCCCCAGTATCACTTGGCAACTCAGCAGCTACACCAGAAATATAATCCTGCCCAGTGTGCCTGACTGCCTGGCAGGAGCTTAAAACACTGCCAACCTTTGGGGCAGGAGAAAGAAGTCACCCATGGAGTCCCTGTCCCCGAAAAAATACAGAAGCTCACTTGGCCTCTGAGGTCATAATTGCCCTTGAAATTTGGGGTGTGCTAGCATCCCCCCCAAACCCAGCTCGGTTCTGAAAGTAACCCGAGGAAGATGGTGCCCGCTGAGCAGCTGGCAGCGCAGGCTGGTGCATCTGCTCTGCTGGAGCGCGGAGTGGTGTTCCAAGAGGGAATTGAAACTGCTGGTGGGGGCAGGGCTCCCCAGACATGCACTCAGGCTGCGGGAAGAAGGTGAGAGATGCTACCTTGCAGTTCTGTCCACTCACTGAATGATTCATGGTGCAGAGGTGCTGGCTTCAGAGGGTGGCTGTCCAGCTGTTGGCTGGAGCAGAGGTACAAAGCAGCTGGGTATGATAAAGGCTAAGATGCTGCAGTAAGAGTTCAAATCCCAGCTCTCAGGCTTGCTCCCACTTAGTACCAGTGGGACGGTGGGCAATTTACTACTACTTTCTGCCAGAGTTTCTTCATCTGCAAAATGTGGATGATAATAGCACCTACCTGATAGGTTCTGCTGCTAGGATTAAATGGCTAAATGAATAAGGTGCTCAGTACCTGGTATGTAATAAGTATCATATAACTGTTTACTATCATGTATTTACTCAAAGAACTATTTGGTGACCATTAAAAATAATGGTTATCAACTGTGATATGCTGGTAAATCTTTACTGGCTCCCTTGGAGAAAAAAAAGCTCTGATTTGTATTGTTTGCTGACTTCCATGGTTTAAATATTTCCATCATGAATGATTTTAAAAACACAGAATTAGGAAGAAGCGCTCATGGTCAGCTCTCAAGAGCTGGCATGTCACTGGTTATAAAGCCCAAGTAATAACATGATAGATGCTATGATATATTATGTGAAAAATAAGAATTAAAATTGAAATATAAAATGATTATTAACTATGTAAAAATCTAGTGTGTTCAAAGAAAAAAATGCAAGGAAATATAATGAATATTGACCATGTTAAGAGTGGTGGGAATGTAGTTAACTCTTTTGTATATATTTTTTTGTTTTCCTTAAAATGCTTATGTTAATTTTAGAGTGGAAAAGCAAGTGGAGTTCTAGGGAGACTGGCTAAGATGGTGATGTTGAAAGATCCTGAGCTCACCTCCTTTCATGGGCACACCAAAATTATAGAACACCTACCAATGAAAAAGACCAGAACCTACCAGAAAAGATCTTCTACAACTAAAGATAGAAAGAAGAAGCCACAACAAGACAGGTAGGAAGGGTGGAGTTGCAGGATTGTCAAGACCCATAAGCCCAGGTGGGTGACCCACAAACAAAAGAATAATTACAATTGCAGCGGTTCTCCCTAAGGAGCGAGGAGTCTGAATCCCACATCAGGCTCCCCAGCCTAGGACTCCTGTGCCAGGAAGATGAGCTCCCAGAACATTTGGCTTTGAAGGCCAGCGGGACTTACTATTGGGAGTGCCAGAGGGCTGTGGGAAACAGAGACTCTACTTGTAAGTGGCGCACACAAAATCTCAGATGCTTTGGGACCCAGCACAGAAGCAGTAATTTGAAAGGAGTCTGGGTCAGACCCACTTGCTGATCCTGAAGAGCCTTCCAAGGAGGCAGGAGGCCACTGGAGCTCACCCTGGGGACACAGTCACTGGTGGCAGCCGTTATGGGGAACTCATTCTACCACATGCACAATGGTGCTGGCAAAGCGCCATTCTGTAATCCTCCCTCTACCTTACCAGCCTCAGGACCCAGCTCCACCCACCAGTCTGCTGGTCCCAGGACTGGGACACAGCCAGAGTCCCTGGGACCCAGCTCCACTCAACAGTGGGAAGGCACCAGCCCAGGAATCCCCAGTCCTGCTCACCAGCAAGCCTGGTCTAGCCTTGGGACCAGCCTCATCCACCAGTGGGTGGACACCAGCCCCAGGAAAACCTCAGCCCCACAGCCTACGGACCCAGTCCACCCACCAGCAGGCCAGCACCAGCTCTGAGACCAGCTGGGCCCTAGCAGGCCAACACAAACTTTGGGACACCCCAGACCCCACAGCCAGCTGTGTTAGGAAGCAGCCACATCCACCAGTGGCCCAACACTAGATCTAGGACCCATGGGCCCTGCAGCCAGGCCCTAGGACCTGGCTCTGCCTGCCAGTGGGCTGGCAAGAGCCCCAGGACCTGGCTTCACCCACCAGTAAGCCAGCACTAGGCCCAGACCCCCCACAAAGCTACAGTTATCAAAATGGTATGGCACTGGCACAAAAACAGACATACAGGTTAATGGAACAGAGTAGAGAACCCAGAACTTAGCACATGCACTTCTGTTCAATTAATCTACAAAGGAGGCAAGAACATACAATGCAGAAAAGATAGTCTCTTTAATAAGTGGTGCTGGGAAAACTGGACAGCTACATGCAAAAGAATGAAATTAGAACATTTTCTCACACCACACCAAAAATCAACTCAAAATGGACTAAAGACCTAAATGTGAGACTGGAAACCATAAAACTCGTAGAAGAATACATAGGCAGAATCTCTTTGACATAAATCGTAGCAATATTCTTTTGGATCTGTCTCCTAAGGCAAAGGAAACAAAAGAAAAAATAAATAAATGAGACCTAGTTAAACTGAAAAGCTTTTTCACAGCAAGGGAAACCATCAACAAAATGAAAAGACAATCTACTAAATGGGAGAAAATATTTGCAAGTGATTAGACTGATAAGGGGTTAATATCCAAAATATATAAACATCTCATACAACTCAATATCAAAAAACACAAACAACCTGATTGAGAAATGGGCAGAAGACCCAGATGGATGATTTTCCAATGAAGACATACAGATGGCAAACAGGCATATGAAAAGATGTTTAACATTGTTAACTGTCAGAAATACAAATCACAACTACAATGAGATATCACCTCACACCTGTCATAATGGCTATCATCAAAAAGAACACAAATAACAAATATTGGTGAGGATGTGGAAAAATGGGAACCCTTGTACACTGTTGGGAGAATGTAAATTGGTGCAGCCACTGTGGAAAACAGTATGGAGTTTCCTCAAAATATTAAAAATAGAACTACCATATGATCCAGCAATTCCATAACTGGTATATATCCAAAGAAAATGAAAACACTAATTCAAAAAGATACATGTAACCCAATGTTCATAGCAGCATTATTTACAAGAGCCAAGATGTGGAAACAACCTAAGTGTCCATCAGCAGAAGAATGGATAAAGAAGTTGTGATATATATGTATATATACACACACACACACACACACATATATATATATATATATATACATACATAAAATGGAATACTACTCAGCCATAAAAAAGAATGAAATTTTGTCATTTGTCACAACATGGATGAACCTGGAGGGTATCATGCTTCATGTAATAAGTCAGAAAAAGACAAATACTGTATGTCATCACTTATATGTGGAATCTAAAAAATAAAACAAACTAGTCAATATAACAAAAATAAACAGACTCACAGATATAGAGAACAAATTAGTGGTTACCAGTGGGGAAGGGGACAGGGGAAGGGGCAAGATGGGGTAGGGGACTAAGAGGTACAAACTACTATATACAAAATAAATAAGCTACAAGGATATATTATAAAGCACAGTGAATATAGCCAATATTTTATAATAACTAAAAATGTAGTATAATTTATAAAAATTTTGAGTCACTATGTGGTACACCTGAAACCAATATAATATTATAAATCGACTGTCTCAATTTTTAAAAATCTAAAAAAAAAGCAAGCAGAGTTAACTAAAACACACACATGCAGCCTTTTTATTATGGAAAATTGCAAATATGCAAAATGATAGTATAATTTACTTTAGGTGCTCATTAACCAACAACTATCAACACTTTGCCAATCTTCTTTCATTTTAATCAAATGAAATTTCTTTCATTTCATTTATCCCAGAGATCATGTTATTTTACTTGGAACACTCCAATATAATACGCAGGACATTTTTTAAAAAACATAAACATCACACCATTAATCACATCTAACCAAAGTAATAATTCCTCAATATCATTCCCAACTGGGAAAGATGTCTTTTACAGTTTGTTTCTTTGAATCATGGTTCAGACATGGCATTGGGTTGTTATTCTTTTATCTCTTTAATTCCATAATAATTATCCTTTCTTTTTATCTTTTTTTTTTTTTTGTGTGTGTGTGTGTGTGTGGTACGCGGGCCTCTCACTGTTGTGGCCTCTCCTGTTGCGGAGAGACAAGGTAGAGACAGTAATTATGGAATTTGTTCAGGACAAAGTTTACCTGTACTTCTTTGCAAGCAAATTGCCCATAATAAGGAGTAATTTTAGTGTACTCAGTGAACAGAATTCCACAGATTGTACCCTCTATCTCTGCCTTTTCTGTCAGGTAACTCTAAAAGTTCTCTCCTTGAGAAATATGATGATATGTAGTTTCTTGGTACAAAGCTCCCTGCTGGTATTCCATGAGTATAAAAGAGTAATGATTATAGTGACTCACTTATTACTCTTGTTACTTAAACATTATTCACTAAACTTTGTTAACAATAAAGAGTTACTATAAAACAACTTCTCTGCCTCATCAGATACGATTTTTCCTTCGCCTTCAGATGCTATTTCCAATGCCATCTAAGAAAACTCACTTTTCTGAAAGGTCTCTTTGGGGGAGGGGGTGTTATATACTTATTTATTAGCTATCTTTCAAGTTACCCCAAGTGAATGGTTCTGATATGAGCATGCACAATCCCCTTCTACAGACTCAAAGCTCCTTAGGATGAGGCCAAGTTCAGCCTCATCAAAATAATTTCCAAAAGACTGACACTTTTTTCCAGAATCATACATTTTTAGATTTCAAAGCTGGAAGTGTCACCTAGAGGTCTTTTACATAATCCCTTTAACTCTAAAGAAGCAAAGCACAAACCATCCTTGACTGAGGGGTCTGCATTTGTTGATTGAAAGCTTATTTGGATTTGCATTTGCACAGGTTGGATGGGGGGGAAGCCCAATTTGTGGCCTGTGTCAAGTGAGGTCTGCTCCAGGTAAAATCTGCCGTCTTAGCCCATGCCCAGGGACAGGAGATGTCAGTTGGAGAGATCCTCTGGAGAAAATGAGGGAGATGGTGAATTTTATGTGTCAATTTGGCTGGGACAGCGGGTGCCCAGATATTAAGTGAAACATTATTCTGGGTGTTTCTTTTTGGATAAGTTTAACATTTAAATCAGAAGACTGAGTAAAGCAGATTGCCCTCCCTAATGTGGATGGGAACAATCCAATCTGTTGAAGGCTTGAATAGAATAGAAAGTTGACCTTCCTCTAAATAAGAGAGAATTTCTCCTCCCTGATTGTCTTCGAGTTGGGACATTGGGTATTTTCTTGCACTCGGACTCAAACTGAAACATTGATTCTTCATGGGTCTCGAGGCTGCTGGCCTTCAGACTAGAACCACACCATTGAGTCTCCATCTTGCCGACTGCAGCTCTTGAGATTTGTAGCCTCCATAATCATGGGAGTCAATTTATTATAATAAATTTCTCTCTATAAATATGCACATGCAATTGGTTCTGTTTCTCTGGAGAACTCTGACTACTACAGCGGGAGCGTTGGCTCATACCCCCCAAAAAGTGGGTTAGAGTTACTGGAAGGCTTGACAAATGAACCACCTCCATTCCCTCCTTCTAAGTCCCAGATTTCTCTGGGAGGGTTCGTCATTTTCTGTATTTCAGTATCAGAGGATGGGGCAGGAGACAAAGTAAGAGAAACAGAGGTTTTGGCTTAGAAAGTTCAGATTCTTGGTTAGGTGGGAAGGAGATGGGAGGCTGGAGGTCATCTAATCCAACCTCCTGCTGAAGGGCTTTCCACATGGCGCTGGGCATGCTTAAGCATGCAGTCCTATGGTTTAGGCCTGAACACCCTCAGAGAGACATTGCTGTGTGCTGCTTAAGAGCGGGGCTCTGGAATCTGACGCCTTGGGTTCTACCTGGCCTCCACCTCTCAGTAGCTGTCTGACCTGCGCACCCGCTAGGCCTTACTTGACTCATTTCTAAAATTGGGATAATAATAACACACATCTCATGGGTTGTTAGGATATGTTAGAAGTGCAGAACTCAGGTTCTGAGCAAAACACAGGCACCTTAAGGTTGGTCTAAGGCTCTGACCAAAATGTTGAGGAGCGTAGGGCTTAGTGCTAGAGTCCTGCGATAGTGCCCTAGAGGTCCTCTGCAATTTCATCCTGTTAATGTTCAACTCTGGCCAACATAATAAAGTCAGATTTATAGGAAGGATTCTGAACAGTAGAAAGAGCAGAACTAGGGGAGGGCAGGACCAGGGCAGCAGTAGGAGCTCCTGTATTCTTCCGTGGCACTGGCATTAGATGCCTCAACTCCACTTGCCTGTATATCCAAGGCAGTTTCTCGTTCATTGGCCAAGTCTGAGTCAGTGTCTTCTACTCTTGGATCAATCGGCCCTGCCCAGGTTGAAGGGGCGACTGGGAAGGTGCTGAGCCAGGAGCCACCCCAGTTTGTCTCCACTACAAAGACCATCTTCCAGAAAGATAGATGAGTCCAGATATTTGCTCCAAACAGCCTTCACAGATGTCCATTTAAACGAGGTATATCAGTTGACAATGGATTCCAGACAGTTAATACAATGTGAGGCATCTCAAACTTGCCTCAAGGAAGAAACGGTGAAGGGAACCTGACTCAGAAAAAAAAGTTATTTTGGGAGAATAGCAGTATATTTACCCAATTAAATTATTGAAAACAACTGCTAGCACATTTGGTGTGTGTTCTTAGTAGAGGTTTCACTTGGGGAGTTTAATCAGACAGAGGATTCTTTGGGGATTTTAGCTTCCTCTGAAAGCACCATTGCCACCAATGGCTGCTGAATCTGGAAAATAGAGCCTGAATTTCCCAGAGGGCCAGATCTGGGCACTGACGTTAGAACTGGGCTATGGTAATCTGAGGGAGAAGATCAGAATTATTTCCACATCTTTATCTGAACCATTGTTTAATCTCTGACAAAAATATGCATGTTGATAAAATCCCAACCATCTGGAACTCAGGTCAGGAAAAGGACAGGCACATTTTTGTTCCCAGTCAGCTAATGCATTAAAGGTGTATTATGGCCACATCTTCAAAAGGAATAAACCCGCTGTTCTTTTTTAAAATAAATTTATTTATTTATTTAATTTTATTTTTGGCTGAGTTGGGTCTTTGTTGTTGTGCACGGGCTTTTCTCTAGTTGCAGCGAGCAGGGGCTACTCTTCATTGCAGTGTGTGGACTTCTCATTGCTGTGGCTTCTCTCGTGGCGGAGCATGGGCTCTAGGTAAGTAGGCTTCAGTAGTTGTGTCACGCGGGATCAGTAGTTGTGGTGCACAGGCTTAGCTGCTCCACGGCATGTGGGATCTTCCCGGACCAGGGCTCGAACATGTGTCTCCTGCATTGGCAGGTGGATTCCTAACCACTGCACCACCAGGCAAATCCATAAACCTATTGTTCTTTGAATCAGTTTAAGCCATACCTGGGGCATTTTCAAGTATGTGTGCTACATTCTAAGAAGGGCATTGGAAGCCAGAGGATTCCAGGTAAATAGCATCAGAAAAATGGAGAAAAGTTCTGGATATCAAATGACACAAAGAACCAAATAATACAGAACCAGGAATTGGGAACCATGGAATTTAGGCAGAAGCAGCATCTTCAGCCAGGGTGGCCATGTGGACGAGACAGACCACAGACATATTTTCCTCTGCTCCTAAGGGGCAAACTGAGATCATCGAGTGGCAGTTATGGAAAAAGGGATTTTCAATGAATACAAACATATTTCTTTATTTCTGGCATAGAATTTCTCTCATGGAGAAGATTGTCTATGATTGGGGGAAATTCCTTGATACGATGTCTAATTTGTGTTGGAGAGATTTCTGGAGCTGAAATGTTGTCAGATTTTAAAGGATTAGAGGAGGTGAGGGAGACTCCTATCAAGAGGCAAGGAGAGGGGAATGTTGATAATGGGGGAGACTATGCAGGGGGTGTAGGGGGAACCTCTGAAACTTTAGCTCAATTTTGCTGTGAAGCTAAAACTGCTCTAAGAAAGTCTGCTTTAACAAGAGAGAGAAGGGAGAAGAGGAGTCTGTTGTGTTCCTGAGAGGGAGGATTGAGTAGAAAAGGGAGAGGGGGAAAGAGTAAAGCCAGCAAGAAGTGGGAAGCTAGGAGAATGGCATAGAGACAGACCTGGAAAAGACAGAATGGATTTGGGAGAACCGAAACATCTCTTCCTTCCCTCATCAATCTATATCTATATATCTGTATCTATATACTTTAAAAATTTTATTGAAGTATAGTTGATTTACAATATCATGTAAGTTTCAGGTGTACAGCACAGGAATCCAGATAAAACCATAATTTGAAAGGATACATGTACCCCAAATGTTCATAGCAGCACTAGTCACAATAGTCAAGACATGGAAGCAACCTAAATGTCCATCGATGGATGAATGGATAAAGAAGATGTGGTGTATGTGTGTATATGTATATATATATATATATACACACACACATATATATATACACACACATACATGCACAATGGGATATTACTTAGCCACAAAAAAGTGAAATAATGCCATTTGCAGCAACATGGATGGACCTAGAGATTATTATACTCAGTGAAGTAAGCCAGACAGAGAAAGACCAATATCAATATATATTTTTGAGTGCTCAAACTTCTGTGCTAGGTGTTGTCATAGCCACTGGGAACAGGGCAGTGAATACAGCAGACACATGGAGTGCCTACTCCCAGCGCACGTTCTAGTGGGGAGATAACAATAGACCAACACATGAATAAGCACACAGTACGTCAGCCCGTGGGAAGTGCCACGAGGAAAAACAAAGCCAAGGAAAGCACCTGGGTGAACAGAGTGGTTGGGGAAGGCCTTTCTGAGAAGATGACATTTAAGCAGGAAACTGAATGAGGTAAGGGATTGAGCCTCGGGGGTATCTGTGGGGAAGACTTTGGCGGAAAAGACTGTAAAGTCTACAGGACTGGAGTAGACGGTGGGATGGAGGGGATGTTGTTGGTTGTTTTTCAGTTGTTGCCTGTCTTGTGAATGCCCACCAGTGCCCCATCCCCCAAACCCAATGCTTGCAGAGGTAGAGGTTGTACAGGACTGAGGCAGTATGTGAAGACACAGGAGCCTAGAGCCTGAGATGGAGGTCCAACCCCCATCACAATACAAGGCACCTGCAACCTCTCTGAAACTTGCAAATGTCTTGGGGAAGACTTTGAACTTGAACATGCTATAAAATTGTTAGGGTTGGAACCAATTTTATCCAGACTTTGCAGGGGCAAGGTAGTCCCACCTACACCTGATCAATGAAACATGGAATCTTCTCGCTAGAAGTTTCTCACAGGTGTAATAAATGTTCGTCTCTGAAGTAATCTACATCAAGGTTTCCAGAGGAAGGTTACCGCATTGGGTAGGAGGTTGAAATAAATAGTTCTTATGTCTGGCTTAGTACCAGAATCACCTGGAGATTGTTTTAAAAATAGGTTTAAAAATAGGTTTCTCAGCCTCACCCCCAAAATTCTGAATCATAGTCTCTGGAAAATGGGGACCAGGAATCTGTCCCCATTAAAAAAAAGTTTCTTACAAAAAAGTTTCCCTGGTGCTTCTGATGCAATTAGAATACAGCTTGCATTTGGGAACCACAAAATTAGATGACTTTTAAGGTTTTCTTCAGCTCAGAGTCTTTGATGGCATAAAATGTCAGCTCTTCCAAGAGGTCAACCCTAAACTTTCCAACTGGAGGTTTTTTTTTTTTCTTTTTATATCTATTTATTTATTTATTTGGCTGTGCCGGGTCTTAGTTGCAGCACGCGGATCTTTGTTTCAGCATGCAAGATCTTTTTCTTAGTTGCGGCATGCAGGATCTTTCAGTTGCGGCATGAGAACTCTTAGTTGTAGCATGTGGGAACTAGTTCCCTGACCAGGGATAAATCCTGGCCCCCTGCATTGGGAGCGCAGAGTCTTGGCCACTGGACCACCAGGGAAGTCCCCAACTGGAGTTTTAAAAACATCTTTTTATGGTTTTAAAGGAATACAGGTTTGTTGTAAAAAAAATTTGAATGATATAAGATTATAGGCTGTACAACCATATTAATGTTTGGTGTCTATTATACCAGATTTTTCCATATACGTCTGTGTATACACATACATACATGTGTATATATACATATACACACATATAATAAAATCATTAACCCTTTGGTTCATAAAAATATGACCATAATTTACTGCAATTTGCTTTGTATACTTGATATATCTTAAAGATCTTTCTGTTGTTCCATTGTATGGCTGTGTCATAATACATTGGATATTTGGGCTGTTTTCCGTTTTTACTATTACAAACATTGCTGCAATAAACACTATTGCAGTATACATCTTGGTTTTCACTGTAGGTGTATTTGGCATAAATTCCTAGATTTGGAATTTTGAAGATATTCCTACAAGGCTCTACCAATTTATACTCATACCAACAGTTGTATTAAAAAGTTCTTGTTTCCCCATCTTTTCACCCTTCACTGATATCATCAATCTTTTAAATTTAAGATAAACAGGTTCATGAAAAATACCTTACTGTTTTAATTTGAGTTTTTTGTTCCTGCTGAGAATGGTGTCATTATGTATGTTTATTGTTGTTTGTTTGTCTTCTATAAATTACGTGTTCATGTCTGTGATATTGTGATGTATAATAAGAAATTTGATGTTTGTCCATTTCTGGCACAGAGCTCCTAAAACCTTTGGAATTTCCTAAGTGATAAGAGTAATAAAGGTGCATTTTGTTATTCATAACAAGCCCCTTTCAACCACCCCTGAGTTTATGTTAATGAGGTGACTTTTGGAAAGCCCATAAGGATGGGGGCTGGTTGCCAGGGGAACCAAACTTATAATTAGAGGGCTGGAGATTGACTTAATCACCAACTTGTGAATGGCATCTGAAGTGTATGTGAGGGGGTGGGGTGGGGTGCAGTACTGTGGAACTGAACACTTACCTTATGGGATCTGATGCTATCTTCAGGTAGACAGTGTCAGGATTGAGTTTATTGTATGACACCCAGCTGGTGTTGTAGGATTTCTTAGTGTAGAAAAAACTACTACACATTTGGTGATGAGAAATGCCAGAAGTATAATACTGAGAGTAGAGGAGACAAACAGAAGTGTATTTTTCTGAGTCTCCTTTGGTAATTTTTCTATTAGATTGAAATTTCTTATTGATTTTTGTGAACATTTTATTTATCATGGCATCTCTTAGTCAGTTTGAGCTGCTATAAGATGGGATGGCTTAAACAACAAGTATTCACTTCCTACAGTTGTGGAGGTCAGGAAGTCCAAGATCAAGGTGTTGGCAGATCTGGTGTCTGGTGAGGTCTGCTTCCTGGTTTGCAGATGGCTGCCTTCTCATTGTGTCCTCTTATGGCAGAGACAGAGAGAGAGCACAGCTCTAGTGTCTCTTCTTATAAGGGCACTAATCCCATCATGAGGGTTCCACCCTCATGACCTAATTACCTCCCAAAGTCCCTACTTCCTAATATAAGCACATTGAGGGTTAGGATTTCAACATATGAATCTTGGGAGGACAAAAACATATAATCCACAACATTCCAGGACACAAATATTCAGTCCATAACATGGCTATTAATCCTTTATGTAGGGACTTCCTGGTGGCGCAGTAGCTAAGAATCTGCCTGACAATGCAGGGACATGGGTTCGAGCCCTAGTCCGGGAAGATCCCACATGCTGTGGAGCAACTAAGCCCGTGCACCACAACTACTGAGCCTGCACTCTAGGGCCCACGAGCCACAACTACTGAGCCCACGTGCCACAACTATTGAGTCTGTGTGCCACAACTACTGAAGCCCGCTCGTCTAGAGCCCATGCTCTGCAACAAGAGAAGCCATGACAATGAGAAGCCCGCGCACTGCAACAAAGAGTAGCCCCCGCTCAACGCAACTAGAGAAAGCCTGCATGCAACAACAAAGACCCAATGTAGTGAAAAATGAATAAATTTACATTAAAAAAAACCCTTTATGTACTTCCCCTAGAATGTCATTTTTCTTTCTAATTTAATTTAAAATTTTAATAGATACTATATTTTACAAGATTCACAAGTCAAAACTATACAGAAAGGTAAACACAGAAAAGTCTCACCTCTACCTTTATCCCTCCATTTTGTTTTTCCCCATCCCCTGTAGGAAACCATTTTTCCTGTTCTTCACTTTGTAAACATAAGTAAAAATGTCTCTATAGTCTTTTCTCTCCTTTTCTTACATAAAATGTAGCATACAATAAAAAAATGTTCTGACCTTAGTTTTTTTCACTTACTATTTCACTTAATATACACTGTAGATCTGCAGGTGATCACGCCATATCAATACATAGGGGTCTTCCTCATTCTGTTTTCCAGTCGCCCAGTACTCTATTGTGCGGATGTTCCACAGTTCATGCTGGACAATTGAGTGGTTTCCAATTATCGTATAATTATAAACAACACTTAAGTGAATAACATTTTACATATATCTGCGAAGTGTATTTATAAGATAGATTCCTAGAAACAAAATTGCTGGGTCAAAGAACTGTCATTTATCTCTGAACTTTATGATGTCTTTCATTGTAAAGAAATTTTAAGTTCTTATGTTAATTTTTTTTCTATTTAGTACGTTTGGATTTTGTTATGCCTTCCTTGGGAAGACCTACTCTGACCCTAAATTATAAAGGCATTTTTTCTTCTCCCAAGATGTGCATGGACACATTTAAAAACACACACATATCTTTATTATATGTGGATTTTGTGTTGTCTGTGATGTAGGGATCTAATTATTTTCTTCCATAAGGATATCCTGTGACACTTTATGCCTCATTCATGGAACTAACCTCCTCTCTCCTTCTTCCTGAAAAGATAAATTTGTGTCAAATATTAACTTCCTACTGGACTATGAGCTCCTGGATAGTAAATATTTTCCTCATTCATCTTTATATACCTGATAGCTCCTACCACAGTCTTGGCTTGTGATAGGTGTTACACAAGATGAATTCAATAGAAACCATAGAACAGTGGCCAGGTTTTCAATTTCAGGCATGATAGAGTGAGAGAGAAAAAACGTATGCTGCTGTTAGAGACAGTGGAATTTGTGTTGGGATAAACTTCTAAAACTCTAGCAATATGAGACACTGGTGTAAATGGTAAACGAGAAAGGAATTCTTGGAGGTCCCTTACCGGCTATGAAAATTCTGCGTGAAACAAGTCAGAAATGGTAGGAACAATTTTACAATATTTGGAGCGTGTACCCGTGACTTCTTTAGAAATCAATACCTTACGGGGAGAAATCTCATCTGTTCAACAAGTATTAGGCTGAACCAGATGAAACTGCTAATATTCAACTATTTTTACCTATGAAAGCTGCAGTTTCATATGGTACCACCCAGTATTTATTGAACTCTAACTGTGCCTCAGGTAGTATGTAAATATAGTAAGCGATGGATATTTCAGTGAAAAAAACCAACTCTGGTCCCTGTCCTAACGGAGCTGAAAATTTAGTGAGCAAGACAGATAATAAATAAGAAAGTAAGAAAAGAAGTATAAGTAATTATAAATCTCTAGATTAGTATGTCTTTCTAATACTTTTTCAATCATTCAAAATATGTTGAATTTGCTACATAGAGTTTAAAAGGAAATATAACTTTTTTATTATTCTTTGCTTCACTCTTAACCTTCTTTATATCCTTTCTCTGTACTTTCTAATCTTATATGTATTTGATTAAATTGTTTAATTAATGTATGATTTTAAAGTCAGTTTTATTGAGGTACAATTTATATTCACAAGAAAGTTTACTTCTTTTTTTTTTTTTTTTTTTGTAACTTTTCTGCCACGCAGCATGTGGGATCTCAGTTCCCTGACCAGGGATCGAACCTGCACAGCCTGCAGTGGAAGCGTGGAGTCTTAACCGCTGGACCAGCAGGGAAGTCCCCAAATTTACTCTTTTTAAGTGGACGGTTCCATCAATTTTGACAAATGGATCTGGCTGTGTAACCACCACCTCAATCAAGATACAAAATATTTCTATCACCTCAAAATGCCCCCTGATGCCCTTTGTAGTCTATTGTTGAGTTGATTAACTTAACTATCTGTTGGCAGACGGGGGCCCTCTGGAAACCTAGTCTTATTTCAGACAGCCTAGTCTTCTAGGTGTGAGGAGAGAGGTCTGGCATTGAGAGACGAAGTTTCAGGGACCTTCGTCATGCCCAGGAGACCTAGCGTTTATCTGAAGCACCTAACTGGTCGTTCAGTTTGGCTGGGATCAACCAGCCTGCATCTACAACACACGACGTGCCAAACACGTCTGGGGACATTTGCTCGCAACCAGAAAGCTCAGCCTATCGGTGTATGTCTCCCTGTTAGCTCCCCCATTCTCTTTCGTTTGCCCACATATTGCTTATCTCAGCCTTTCCGAACCCTTGAACTTCCTCTGAAGCCTTGAACGTTTTAGGTGTGGAATTCATGGTCTGTGGAGGTCTGTGGCGGATAGCTGTACATGCTATAAGCTTGTCCTTCGTTTGAAGGGTCTGAACATTGTAGAAAGGGAAAGGTGATTCTAGCTACGAAGACCTCCAAGGAAAGAGGTTCAGGGACTTTGGCTCTGATTCACAGGGAATTGTAATAAGTGACAAAGCTCATGATTCATATGTAGATTCAGCAGCTCTGCAGAGGTGGCGATGAAACATTAGTTGTTGCTTTGTCCCTTTGCTAAGTATAACTGGGTGGAGAATAAATATTGCCAAGCAGTCACGACCATGTCACTAACTTTTCAAACAAAGGAACACCAGCCACTGGAGTCCTATTCTGGTCTTCAGGATTTGCAGTCACATACAGGCTATTTATTTTGACAAACAATGCTTACAATAATCAAAGTAGCAGTGATGTCTAAACAAACTCTTACTAATATACACAGTATTAGACAAACAATAAATTGATAAGAACCTATGAATGTTTTTTAATCAACTTATTGGTTATCTAACACTACATATATTACTCTAGTGAAGTAATTCCAAATACGATGGATTCTTGGAATTATCTTTAGAACTCGTTGAAAATACAGATTCCCTGGAGATTCTGACTGAGTCATCAGGTGAAGAGTCCTAGAAATCTGCATGTTCATCAAACTCCCCAGTTGGTTCTGATGTCACTTATCCAGGGCCTATCCTTTTAGGGCATCACATTTAAAACTAGCAGGCCTGGGTTCTGGAGTTCCAGGATTCCAGGGTTCCATCCACCAGCTGTGTAGCCTTGGTTTCAACATGTCATGCTCTGGGCCTCAGGAGTCTCACTTGAGAAATGGTTCACAAGCAGTTTCTGAGCAGGGCAGAAACATGGTAAGAGGTAGGCCTTGGGGAGGTCAAGCTGGTGGCTCTTTGGGGATGTGTTGAGGCCGGAGACATGGGAGCAGGAGGCGAGTTAGGAGGTAGCTGCCACAGTGTAGGCAGAGCTGTGACAAGGGATGACGGAAGGAAAGGCAAAGGGGGTCAGAGAGGAGAGCTGGTGCAGAGCATGCGTCAGAGGACTCAGCGACTGATCCGCTGTGGAGGGTGAGGAAAAGGGGCCCAGGGTTGAGTAAACCCCATCAGTAGTAGCCATGGCTCAGCTTGGACTCATGAAGAAATTTTAAATTTTCACTATTTTTAGCATATTAAGATAAATAAGTACAGCATTTTCACATATTCTGACATTTAAAAAACAAACCCCAAAAAACCAACTCTGCAGAGAAAAAAGTCAGTTATTATCATTACAACCCTAAAGAAGTGGGTAGAGTATAACACAAGAGCTTCTTCCTGTAGTAGAAGCATACAGTTTGATTCTTGTATGTTGGTGTTATCTATTCTTTCTGAATCTGTAGGTAAAATCTCCAGAGATAAAATGTAAGGTGTCACCACTGGGGCCCCTGAAACCCGTACCCTACTCAGAGGAACAGTGTGAAAAAGATCTGCTAATGAGATTTAGGATATCTGTTCTTTTGCTTATCTTAGAGCACAGACCCACTTTGAAATTATGTTAAGTGAAATCAATGAAAATAAAGTTTACTGTAAATTAAAAAAAAAAGTCACCTGGGTGACTAGGTCAATGGAGGCTTCCTTTATAGAAATAAGGGAATCAGTTGCAAACGAATCAACGGACAAAGAATTAACCTCCAAAATACATAAACAGCTCATGCAGCTCAATATTAAAGAAACAAACAACTCAGTCCAAAAATGGGCAGAAGACCTAAACAGACATTTCTCTAAAGAAGACATACAGATGGCCAAGAAGCACATGAAAATCTGCTCAACATCACTAATTATTAGAGAAATGCAAATCAAAACTACATGAGGTATCACCTCACACCAGTTAGAATGGGCATCATCAGAAAATCTACAAACAACAAATGCTGGAGAGGGTGTGAGGAAAGGGAACCCTCTTGCACTGTTGGTGGGAATGTAAATTGATACAGCCACTATGGAGAACAGTATGGAGGTTCCTTAAAAAACTAAAAATAGAACTACCATATGACCCAGCAATCCCACTACTGGGAATATACCCAGAGAAAACCATAATTCAAAAAGACACACGCACCCCAATGATCATTGCAGCACTGTTTACAATAGCCAGGTCATGGAAGCAACCTAAATGCCCATCGACAGATGAATGGATAAAGAAGATGTGGTACATATATACAATGGAATGTTACTCAGCCATAAAAAGGAACAAAATTGAGTTATTTGTAGTGAGGTGGATGGACCTAGAGTCTGTCATACAGAGTGAAGTTAAGTCAGAAAGAGAAAAACAAATATCATATATTAACGCATGTTTGTGGAACCTAGAAAAATGGTACAGATGAACCGGTTTGCAGGGCAGAAGTTGAGACACAGATGTAGAGAACAAACATATGGACACCAAGGGGGGAAAACCGCGGTGGGATGGGGATGGTGGTGTACTGGTGATTGGGATTGACATGTATACACGGATGTGTATAGAATTGATGACTAATAAGAACCTGCAGTGTAAACAAACAAACAAAAAACCCAACTAATATTAAACTTCCTTTGGGTTATTTGTATGGAAATATGTTAATATAAATGTTTCAGACATTACATAAAATTTCTAAAAATCTTATATGTTCTGGTATGATGTTATAAGTCATAATTCTAGTTATTACTTTAAAATGTATATCTCAGAAATAACTAAATTTCCTTGTCAATTGCATTATTATGAACTTTCATCAAATCTTTAACCGTGGTCATTTTTAAGTCTTTTGTCATTTACAGACAGTTCTGTGTGTACTCTGATGTTTTCGCAAAAATGTTCCTATAAAAGGGTTTCATCCTCAAGGAATTCATGAAAAAGACTCTGACAAGTACAGGTTTCTGGTAACTGACTATACTGCTGAACTGAATGAATAAGCATTTTCAGAATTCTAATGGAAAACTGATGAATTCATAAAAGTGCTAACAAAAGATCAAGATGAAAAAAATTAATTACATCGGACTGAGTGAACTGATGAGGATGATTATAATTGTGACTTTCTGTTTGAATAAAAAAAAAAATCCCACAAGGACTCAGAGGCAAAAAATATACAAATCAATTTTCACTGCAAAGTAAAGGAGCTGTTACAGTGGAGGATTCCTGGACTGAATGTCAATATTATGACATAGTATGAGTGTGTTTCGTGTTTGGTAATTGCAATCATTGTTGCTTTTGTTGTGGTCATCCATTTACAATCCTTGGTGTCAGTTTATTTATCTCTTGTAAAAATAAAATACAGTGTGTGTGGAAAAAAAAAAGAAATAAGGGAGTCAGGAAGAAGAGATATATAAAACGCCTGGCAGTCCCTTTAGAGGATGCTCACAATGGCACTGTGTTCCCTTCTGGAATTTGCCCACCTTTCTGGCTGAAGGATTGGTGAATGCGCTGCAGGAGAAGCAGACAGCAGCTCTCCCATCACGGACTCCTTCCATCACCTCTGGCAAATCCTCTCACCTCCTAGAACTTAGTTTCCTCATTTGTAAATTAAAGAGGAAGGACTAGAATCCAGGGATTCTTGTATGTGGTATGCAAGATATTCATGAATGGCCTATCTAAATTTTCTATGGAAAAGGCTCTGAACTTTCACCAAATTCTCAAAGGAGTGAGTGGCCCAAGAGGAGCTAATAACTTTTGTAACAGACAACTTGTTTTAAAAAAAATCTTTCTATCATGGAAAATTTCAAACACATAAAAGAGGATAAATGAGAGTTATGCCCTTATTACTGACTTGACTTTAATAATTGAAATGATCTCTTAAGTCCGTTTTGAAGTGTTAATATTTCATTGTATGGAGGTACCATTACGTTAAGTTTGACTTTTTTTTTTCATGTATTACCTCTAAGTGGGTTTTCCTCTAGAAAGGGAGTGTTCCCTGTCAGAATGGCTATCATGAAAAAGAACACAAATAACAAATGTTGGCGAGGATGTGGAGAAAAGGGAACCCTCATACACTGCTGGTAGGAATGTAAATTGGTGTAACCACTGTGGAAAACAGTATGGAGGTCCCTCAAAAAACTAAAAATAAAACTACCATATGACCCAGCAAGTCCACTCCTGGGTATATATCTGAAAAAAACCCAACACTAATTCAAAAAGATACATGCACCCCAGTGTTCATAGCAGCATCATTTACAATAGGCAAGATATGGAAGCAACCTAAGGGTCTGTCAACAGATGAATGGATAAAGAAGATGTGGTATATATATATATATAAATGTGATATAAGTATATATATGTAAATGTTACTCAGCCATAAAAAATAATGAAATTTTGCCATTTGCAGCAACATGGATGGACTTGGAGGGCATTATGCTAAGTGAAAGAAGTCAAAGAATGACAAATACTATATGATAGCACTTATTTGTGGAATCTAAAAAATACAAATTAGTGAGTATAATAAAAAGAAGCGGAGTCACAGATATAGAGAACAAACTAGTGGTTACCAGTGGGGAGAGGGATGTTGGGAGGAGCAATATAGGTGTAAGGGTTTAAGAGGTACAAACTATTGGGTATAAACTACGCTACAAGGAAATACTGTACAACATAGAGAAAACAGCCAATATTTTATAATAACTATAAATGGAGTATAACCTTTAAAAATTGTGAATCACTTTATTTTACACCTGTAACTTAATAATGTTATATAACAACTGTACTTCAATTAAAAAAGAAAAGAAAAAGCAGGTGTTCAAAAGAGGGGACAGTAAAGTTCACACCCTCCACATAAGCCACTCACCACTCAGGATTTCCTCTGTAAAACAATTCCCTCTTAATATCCTGGCCTCTCTCCACAGCACTTGAGGTCTTCCCCTGCCACTAATTTAATTGTATGCTTACCAACAGTCAGTTGTAACTGTTTCCAAAACTGCTTGTGCCTGTTTCACTAAGTATTAAAATTATGTAACTTCATTAAATA
The DNA here is from genome assembly GCF_964270905.1 of Leucopleurus acutus. Classification (NCBI taxonomy): domain Eukaryota; kingdom Metazoa; phylum Chordata; class Mammalia; order Artiodactyla; family Delphinidae; genus Leucopleurus; species Leucopleurus acutus. Next base: position 117,395,102 of record NC_139145.1, on the reverse strand, counting down.
TGTACCCAATGTACTGAATGAGAATTCAGAGTGTGCAAACTGAAGGAACCCCCCCCCAAACCAACTTTTTCTTTCTCAAATATGCAGTATTGAATTTTTTTCCCTGCCATTGGATGGTCTCTCCAACAGATCTCGTAACATTTCTACTCACTTTCAGACCTTAATAAATAATCTGACTTTTTATACAAAAGTGCAGGCTAGTTTAATATCAAAGCTTCACCTCGTCCTCCAGTGTGGGCCTGACTGAGGCTCAGAATCCCATCAGGGGCATCGCTGGCTTCTTACTATTCCTCCATCTACTCTTCCGTGCCTCCTTCCCCACTCACTGTGCTGTGTCTAAAACTAGGCAGAGAAAGAGAAAGGAATGTGTGTGAGCAGTGACTATAATCTGGTACCAGTGCCCCTGAGTGGCAGATGCCAAGCGGTTTGCTCTTTCTCTCCGGGGTACTTCTGTGGGCTCCACCATCAGCAGCACTGCCTAGACCTCCCACTTCCCCATCCCTTGGCACAGGCAAATGCTTCCCTAGTTGGCCATTTATGACTCTCCACTCAGCTCCTAACTTCTGATGAGTACATTGCTCTGGTGGGCAGACGTCTTGGGCGAGGCCCTTTCAAGGTGGTCGAGTTCAGTGTCCTTCAGTGATGTCCACTCTGGCCACTGGGAAACATACTTGCCTGACGCTGGTGGAAGCACAGGATGTTGGAAGTACGGTTGTGCTCACTGTACCACTACCTCCCCCTTCTGCAGCGAAGGGCAGATTTTGCCTTTCAACTTTTCCAGGCACAACGCCTGCTTCCCGTCTTGGTGACCTTCAGCTCGACATCATGCTCTTCTAGAAGTTCACCTTGAAGATGTCCCCAATCCCAACTTCAAAGAAATTCCTTCTATCAACCTTCTTCAATAGCTCTACCTTTCTCTTGTGCAGGCTGGAAGTTAGGGTTGAGCTAAGTTATGGTGGAAACGTTTGGCCACAGCTTGGCAAATCCTCCAAGAATGATCTGGGTCTTGTCTTTAAAATGTGTGGATACTTAATACCCTTTGTTCTCAGTTTCAGGGCCTCGGCCAAAATTAAGAAAATGGAAATGTTCCATTTTGACATTGTCCTTAGACAACACTTAAATGGGGAAAATGTGAGCGTAAGAGGGAATTGTTTCTATGAAAGCTAATTTAAGTAGTTAGGAAAGACAGAAAACAAAGCCAAACTCCCAAACCCCAAATCCAAAACCCAATTCATTAAAAAGATCCTGCAGAATTAGGTGTGGATGAGACAACTATAGACTGGGGCTATTATAGAAATCTATAGGATCATGTCCTTAGAGTGTTCAAGATCTTTAAGTTCCTGCTTCTCTCTCTTTCTCTTTTCTTCCCCCAAAGAGAAGAATTTGTTATTTGTTGCCACAGTAAGTACAATATATTACTTAAACATGCTTTGTACCCATGAAGATGAAGGCAAACCAGACAGTTACCCTTTGAAAGCAAAGAAACAAGAGAATACCCCTGTACTTTCACTTTTTAGCTTATAAGCATTTAACTCTATTATCTAAAAGAGTCATATATTCCTTAATCTGTATTTATCAATCTTCAAACACTTGTAATTTCACAGATTATGGATGAAAAATCCATGAAACAGATCCAAAAATTCATATATTTGGATGGAGGGTTCATTCACAACTAAGGTGCGTCACTAGTAGATTTCAGAATCAGCTTGTCGCCCTTCTTTCAACCTCAAAATCTGTTTTATTAAAAGTAGGGAGATGCTTCTGGCTATTGTTTCCTGTAAGGTTTCTGATGCCATGTACCACCCACTGGGTCAGAAAGGGGTTACTGTCACTGACGCTGCAGCTGTTCAGGATCAAGGAACTGTCATCCAGCGCATTTACCTTGTCTTAGCTATCTTTATTCTTACAGCACAGTTTTCCAATCAGACAAATGAAATGAGACTTAAACCCCTCAGCCATATTTGAGATGTCATCTTCTGCTCTTATGCAACCAGAGGTACTGAAGATGTTTGTGGTATTTTTGCCAGCTATGTGAATCAATTATAAAAGACTGGATTGCAGGTTTTTAATAAAAGAATATAACTCAGGAACAGCCAGATGGAGGAGACGCACAGGACAAAGTATGGGGAAAGGGCGTGGAGCTTCCATGCCCTCTCCAAGCTTGCCACTCTCCCTGAATCTCCATGTACTCACCAACCTGGAAGCTCTCTGCTTCTCTTTCAAGAAGCCAAAGCGATAGCTACTCAGAAAAATGCAAGACTGACTGTCATCAGCAGCCTCCTAGTTAAAGAAAGTGATGAATGGACATACTTGATATGGTAGAATTTGTAAGGAACATTTACAGTAAATATCATTGATGTGTAAGTCTCTTTTTTGTGATTCCCTGCTTTAACTGACTTTTTCAATTACCAAAAAAACACACCAGTTTTAATAGAGTTGGCCAAGAGGTTTGCAGAGAATACTGTTTCCCCCTCACTATTCATTCTTCCCTTCTTCCATATTAATAGAGTTTCCAATTTTAACTGCGCTTTAGCCCCCCAGAATAAAAATATTTCTCTTAGTCCCTTGAAGCTCAGCATAACCATGTGACCTGGTCAACATATGTTGAAATACCTTTTGGCAGCTTTTGGGAATGTTCTTTAAGCAAAAGCTACCATGTGCCTTTTGCTCCTCTCTTCTTTGCCTGTCTTCTACCCTGCTACCTGGAATGCAGATGTGATGGCTGGAGCTCTAGCCACCAATTTGGGTTATAAGGAAAAAATGGAAGGATCCTGGGTCTCTGAGGAATTTATGCAGTCCAGCTGCCAGAATAACATGGAAATTTTGTGTCTGCCTTCTTTAAACTGTTGTTATTTTAGGTCTCTGTGATTCACAGTCAAGCTTAATTATAAATGATATAGAGAGTTTGGGCCTTATTATGTTTTCTGAACAGAGATACAACCTGCCCTATATATTCTGTTAAGAAACTTATAGGCAACCAATAGTTATGTAGACATTTATTACAACACTCGGGGGCTTAATAGAAGCGATACTGGAATTAGGAAGAGAACCCTCCTCAGGTCTTTTAGACTCAAAGATTCCACAGTGCTCCAATTTACTTGAAGACTCTTTGTTTTTTAATTATCAGAAAGTGTATGCCTTGGTCTGAGATAATTTTATTAAAATCAGTGATTTAGCTCAGTGGTTTTGGTAAGTATTTCTGTCTGCAAAATTTCCCCAGGCCATATTGATTTATTTTCCCTTGTCTAACTTGAGAAATGGCCACACAGTTTTAGAGCCAGGACCAGTATGTTAACACATATTGATGACAGAAGTACCATGTTCCCTCAATTCTGAGATGCGTCAATAGAAGATGCATTACTGGTTTCATAATAGCTTTTGAGAAAAAAGAAAAACATATTAAATGACCTCCTTTTTTTTCTTAGTAAATGTTAATAGCCATATATATATATATATAAATAAATAAATATATATTTTTTTAATATATATATATTTATATATATTCACTACTTTTTTCTTTGGTACCATAATCAAAGTTTGAGTTTAAATGTTTTCCACATCCAATCTGAAGATTCTTTCAGATTACTTTTGTTTTACAGCACACTGACTCTCTGCTTTATTGAACCAGTTCTTGTGTTTTGGGGTCTTTTGCAACTTTGTTATTAGTCCTGTGATTAGTTAATGCTATATGCTCCTATTTAATTGTCTTTAGGTAAAGTTCTTTTCATCCCTTTCTCCATTTTTTCTTTTTCCTAATAGAATTGGTCTTTAGGCCTGATGAGTGTTTTGAAAGTTTATGTAATTCTAGAATCTGGCTTTAAAATGCAACTCCTCATAATGAACAAAAAGAGATTCAGAAAAGGATGGAGTTGTGTCTCCCCCTTAAGCTTCAGAGGAAGAGGGGGGTCATTTTTGTCACAGATCAGTTTAACGAATCATACCGATAAGGAATAGATGGAGAACCCTCACAAGAACATTTATCTGGTTTTCCTGTGCACAGAGGCTTATATGAAGATGTATAGTTGTAACCAATCATCCTTGGTGGTATAATTTGAACAAAAGAGTTTTGCAAGATGCTAAAGTCTTCAGAAAATTTTGCGTGTACTGTGGAAAATAATCTCCCAAAGAAACCTGCAATTCTGATTTGTTGTCTTACTTGATCATTTGCTTCCTTGGTACTAGTGTTGTATTAACATCTCTGTGTCCTGAACTGTATAAATACTTTAAGACTGTTCTGTCAGGTCAGAAAAGAATTATGAGCACTTTTCTATCACATACATAATAGACATAATAAATGCTTACAACTCATTTTAACAATGAGATGGGGAGTCTTGCCTCATTTAAATTTACATGATAATTTCAAGGTGCATTAAAAAAAAGTCAAGGTTCTAGATATCCTGGTAAGATTTTTTAAAAACATCAATTGTGAGACTGTAGTCTGATTTCAGGAATGCAGATATTTGCAGAAATACAGATTTTTAAACAGAACTTAAAATCAAGAAATCTTGGTATCTTTGTAATGTAATTCTTATCATTTTATTTCTGTGTACCACTGGATATTTAATTGTCAGAATTTTCTTTCCGTATTTGTGAGGCCTTTTTTTTTTAACAATGTATAAGGTTTAGAAGAAATCACAGTGAGTCTCCTCCCTATTTTGTGCTGGGGAAATCTGTTTAAAATAATTATCAAGAGCAACTTAAAAGGTAAAGTAAAGTACAGCACCCTAAAGAGGCCATGACTGGCATCTGAATGGTGTGTGGAAGGTGCTAGGAGCCTCAGTGCTTCCTGGCCATCAGTTAGGTGACACATGAGGTGAGGGATATTCTGTGCTACCTTTATGTGGACACTTGGGCTTTTAGAACAACACCAGGCAGAGTCACATCTGCCTCTTTCTCTAGGCGGCTGCCTTCTCAAATCCTCGGCAAAGTACTGGGCATCTGGTCTCCTAAGCATATTGGGACGCAAACAGATTGTCCCATTTCGCTCTGCCCAAGGGCAGTGTTTCTCTAATTTTAGTCATTCATGTACCAACTTCATGGTTTTAGCCATATCTATATTATTCACTCAATATTTTTATAAGGCCTTATTCTGTTTCCTTAAATACATTTACTTTAAAAGGAAACTTCACATTACCTTAAATGGAAAAACTAGTATCACACAAAAAATGGAAGGCAACTGTAGGCCAGAGACAGGCCCACATCAGAAAAACCAGAATATTTAACCATGTGCTTCTGATTAAGAAAGCCAGTGTCTTCTGAATGCCTGTCCCAGCTGACAAAGTTCCGCATGATCTGATCTCCCCCAAATCACCCTTCACATCCTACAGTCCTGGCCCACTGATCTTCTGACCAGACCCTTGACTCACCAAGCTCACTCTTCCTCTGCATTTGGCATGACCAGCTTTTTCTTATCACTCCAATGGCACCATAGGTCCCATTTGCTTATTTTTGCTTTTATTTCTATTGCCTTGGGAAACTGACCTAAGAAAACATTGGTATGATTTATGTCAGAGAATGTTTTGTCTATATTCTCTTCTAGGAGTTTTATGGTGTCATGTCTTACCTTTAAGTCTTTAAGCCATCTTGAGTTTATTTTTGTGTGTGGTGTGAGAGTGTGTTCTAACTTCATTGATTTACATGCAGCTGTCCAACTTTCCCAGCACCACTTGCTGAAGAGACTGTCTTTTCTCTATTGTATATTCTTGCCTCCTTTGTTGAAGATTAATCGATTGTAGGTGTGTAGGTTTATTTCTGGGCTCTCTATTCTGTTCCATTGATCCATATGTCTGTTTTTGTGCCAATACCATGCTGTTTTGATTACTGTAGCTTTGTAGTATTGTCTGAAGTCTGGGAGGGTTGTGCCTCCAGCTTTGTTCTTTTTCCTCAGGATTGCTTTGGCAATTCTGGGTCTTTTGTGGTTCCATATAAGTTTTAGGATTATTTGTTCTAGTTCTTTGATAAATGTCATAGGTAATTTCATAGGGATCACGTTAAATCTGTAGTTGCTTTGGGTAGTATGGCCACTCCAATGGCAGCTTAAACGTCACCTCCTAAAGTGGTCACTGTTGGTGTCCTGTCCAGAAACCCTGGGTATCTTTCACTATCTCTGTTTATCACTTTCTTTTTTCCAAAATCCCCTAAGATACCAACAGAATATTTTGCATATATTTTATTGAGTAGAAGGGGAACACAGAGAAATGGATGGATGAATATATTTGAAGAATTAAAATTAATTGAGTCAATAATTAATTCATTAATTGATAAGGCAGAAAACTTGTTAATTATTCTCCATTTGCAAGAATAGTTTCAGAATAATAGAGATTTAGCTAAAGGAATGAAACTAAGGCAGGAAGATTTATTCTCTTCTCCTGTGATTTTTTTTTTTTTTTTTTGCAGTACACGGGCCTCTCACCGTTGTGGCCTCTCCTGTTGCGGAGCACAGGCTCCGGACATGCAGGCTCAGCGGCCATGGCTCACGGGCCTAGCTGCTCCACAGCATGTGGGATCCTCCCGGACCGGGGCACGAACCCGTGTCCCCTGCATCGGCAAGCAGACTCCCAACTACTGCACCACCAGGGAAGCCCCTCTCCTGTGATTTGATGACTATCTTTAGTGTTGTGTCTGGATTCCTTTTTCTTTTTTGTGTGTATATCTATTATAGATTTTTAGTTTGTGATTACTGTGAGATTTTGTATAGCAGTCTATCTATCTATCTATCTATATGTGATTGTTTTAAGTTGCTGATCTCTTAATTTCAAATGCTTTTAAAATACCCTGCATTTGTACTCTCCTCCCCTCATGATTACTGTTTCGATACCATATTTTACATCTAATTGTTTTGTGTATCCCTTAACTGAAAAAATATGGAACACTTCATGAATTTGCGTGTCATCCTTGTGCAGGGGCCATGCTAATCTTATCTGTATCGGTCCAATTTTAGTATATGTGCTGCCGAAGTGAGCACTAAGAGAGGAACATTTAAGGAGAAATTTCCAAGACTGGGCATGATAACCAGAGAGGGCCCTCCTGGGTGAGTTAACATAGAGGAGAAGGGAAGATCTGCTTATTTGGGGACTAGCACAAAAGGAACACAAAAGACAAGTTTATTTGCTCTTCATCTCCCTTAGGCAGACCCATAATATATCACAGTTGTGTGTGCAAGGCCGGCTGAGCCTTGAGAGGACAAAGCACAACACCAACATCTGGTTACCATACCTGGCAGGGTCAGAAAATGGCTGAGATACCACCTGGAGGGCCAATGTGGCTGTTTTGGATGATAAAACTCTCACTGTCCCTGGCACGTCTGTGATTTGACTGGATTCCCTAGACTGATAAGAGCCTCCCAAGGTGGAGGGGCTATGAGTCATCTGGCTGCATGTCTTCCTGTCTGCCCTCCTCCCAGCTCACTGACTGGGTTGAGTGCTTAACTGTCACAGTCCTGCTGAGAAAACTGCGTGCTACTCTCTGTCCTCCTGCTCTTTCCAGCACAAACACACGGACCCACTCCTAATAGGAGATGAGCTCCAAGAGTTGCAGCAGTATCTAATCTATTGATTGCACTTTTCCAGTGGTCTTTCCTGAGAAGATGCATTACTGGGATAGCAAGGTGTGGAACTGCTGATGTTTGCAGGAAACAGAGGTTGGGACGAGGTATCAGCACAGACTGAAGGGCCGTGTTGTGGAAGCCAGTGTCTCATGGGTGCCTACACCACTTCCCCGGGCCTCCCTGCCCATGAGGGCCCATTGGTGACCTGCCCTTTGGGGGTTTTGACTGGTACCAAATGCGCACATGCTCACTGCATCATACTTAAAGCATCTGAAGCTTGGGCACTGTAAGTGACAAGGCAGGGAAGAGAGAAAGAGGTGGGATTGGGGGATTTTGCTCACTCACAGTCTCCACCAGCATCCTCCAAAGTTGCCTGAAATATATGTTCAATCTATACAGCTGTTTCTGGCTTTGTAAATGCAGTTTCAAAATAAGTCCCTGAAAACTTCTTCCAACCATAAGGCTGACCCTGAACCCCTTCTGGAAAGAAATTCTAAACTGGGGAACAACTTGGGACAGAATTCTTCTCTAAGGGAAGTTTTACAAATTAGAGTAGTCTATTTGACATCACTCTATCTACCAATATCTGATTCCTTTTGTATTCCAGGCATACGAAAGACTGCACTTCTCAGTTTTTATATTCCTTGCAGTTGGACAGGGCCACATGACTAGTTGTGATGGCCAATGTAATGGTGCACATCATTTCCAGGCTGAGACAGTGAAACGCCCACGTGTGATTCTCCAGGCTCTTTCTTGCACCACTGAGGCAATCATGGAGAAGGCTGTAAGTTGAGATGGAAGGTCCAAAAAAGTTGAAACAGCCTGGACAACTCAGTCACCATGCAGAGGACAACCACCCTAGAGATCTGCCTGGGCCCACAAACGTCTTTGCATGAGAGAGAAATAAACTTTTGTTGCATAAAGCCTTTGAGATTTTGGGGTTGTCTGTCATTGCAGCATAACTTAGCTCATCCTTACTAATATAAGAAGTAATGTTCAATGGAGTACCTGTTAATTCTCCTCTGATCCCATCTTTCCCCTCCTCCAGCCGGGTAATATCCTCCAAGCTGGACCTCTCTCCTCCAATCCTCTCCAAGCCAGATACCCCTCCCAGGCCTTTCTTCCACAGACCCTGCTCAGTTGTAGAGTTTGTGCTTAACCACCCAAATATTAGGACACGGCAGACCCAAGAATCTTTCTCAGCCAGATTGGCCTAAGCAGGAAATTCTGCTGAAAACTCATGCAACTATTTCATGAAATAAACAATTTTAAGCTCCATGGAGAATTAGTTTGGGTATCCAGGAAAGAGACACTATTTGACTCTCTTCACTTAATAAGTATCTTTACCTGACTCATTTGGAAAGTAGGTCAAGTCTGTCTTTAGTAGGTAAAGATAAGAACTACTTTCCCTATTTCCTGACACCTATAAGTCAGTCTTAGGACTTAAAATGTTGGTGTAAAAATAATTGCTTTTTTGGGTTTCCCTGGTGGCACAGTTGTTAAGAATCTGCGTGCTAATGCAGGGGACACGGGTTTGAGCTCTGGTCCAGGAAGATCCCACATGTCACGGAGCAACTAAGCCCGTGCACCACAACTACTGAGCCTGCACTCTAGAGCTCGTGCTCTGCAACAAGAGAAGCCACCTCAGTGAGAAACCTGTGCACCGCAAAGAAGAGGAGCCCCCGCTCGCCACAACTAGAGAAAACCCGCGCGCAGCAACAAAGACCCAACACAGCCATAAATTAATTAATTAATTAATTTTAAAAAATAATAATTTCTTTTTCTGTAAAGTAAACATCTAAGTGCCTGGAGGCTCTGCCAGTGACCCAAACATGAAAGCTCAAGCATTCGCACAGAAGGATGTCTCCTTGGCCAAATAAGATGCCTCTTGGCCCAAAAGTCAGGCTTGCAGGCTTGTGAAGTGCTTCATCAATTTGTATGGAACTTGGCACTCCTATGCCATGACTGCTGGGAAGAACGCTAGGAACTAACTGTCTCTCCATTCTCCCTGATCACCTCTGAGCCGAGCCAAACAGGATAAACAAAACAATGGATCCTCAGATGGGCTGTAAGAAATCTTCTGAGGTTGCGTTGGAAGTTAGTGAAGTAGGCATCACTTGGATGGTATGTCTACTTGCTATTTTAACTTATTTAGAAGCAAGTAACAGAAAATCTCACCACAGAGGCTTGAACAAGTAGCAGCTTAATTGATAATTTCTCTTTGGTTTGATGTTTCAGAGCTTCAAAGTCCTTCTTGAAGGTAAGAAGTAGCCCTCAGAGAGCACTAGAATGTTATCGCTGGTCCTCAGGACACAGGACCTTTTTATCAGCTATAGAGAGGTTGGAAAGCAGCTGTCAGGAAAGTCTCTGTGGATTATGTGCAAGGCAATGATGCTGATTTTTCTTTCTGGAAAAGACACTGGTAGTTGCCTCAGTGCCAGAACCTGCTAGTTATCTATCCAATATCCTATGTTCCTCTCTCCTTCCTCCTGTAATTCTTTTGGGGTGGCAATATGTCTAGTGATAAATCATACCTAGCTTAAGCCAATCATGACAACACTGCTTCCTGCTTTCTCAGACTCACAGATAAGGATGGTCTCATTATGACCAAGTAGGTATAAAGATAAGCTTGCTAGGGAACTTCTGGGAAAATATTTGTATTTGTAATGAAATGGACAAGCATGGCTGGCACTAAATCCTGCCTTAAATGTAAAGATAACGCTTAGTGATATAGTAGTCATTTTGTGATCATTAGGCTCTAAGCAGGAGGGAAGGTCCAAGAAAAAGACTAAGATGCTAGCTAGCTCTCTCCACCCCCACCCCCAAATTTCTGCTTCTGGCTAAGATGGAATAACAGGGATCAGGTTTACCCTTCTACCTGAAATGAACATCAAAGAGGACAAAATATATGAAATGATGGATTTCAAGACACTGGGACATCAGGCAATGAAAAAGAGTGATACATAAGAGACTGGGGGAAAAAATGTGAGCCCTATGATTGCCCCAGATTCCTGCCTTGACAAGAGTTTCTAGGCTGTGGAACAGGGAGCAGGAATCCAGGCAAAGCCCAGTGGACTTCCTGAATTGAAATGATAGAGGAAGAATCTGAGGAATGGCAGCTAGGTTTGCAGGACAGGGTACCAGAGAAGAGAGAGCTATACAAAGAGAGAAATCCAGAGATCTGCAGAGGGTTCTCCTTGAGTTTCAGCCAAATACTGATCAACACGTGCATGTAAGAAAATTACCTGAGGCTGGGCAGAAAAACCAAATGGATTACGGCATGTTGCCTGACCACATGGAAGTAAATTAGAAATTAATGTCAGAAAGATCTGTGGAAAATCCCTAAATATTTGGAAATTAAACACTTCTCTAAATAACTATTATCAAAGAACTCAAAAGGAAAATTAGAAAGTAGTTTGAATTGAAGGAAAAAAGAAAACAACACATCAAATTTTATGGGATGCCACTAAAACAGGACTTAGGGGGAAAGTCATATCACGAAGTATCTATATTAGCAAAGAAGAAAGATTTTAAAATAAATGATCTCAAATCAGTGGTCTAAGCTTCCATCTCCAAAAAAAAAAAAAAACACCTAGAAAAAGAGCCAGTGAGACCCAAAATAAGCAGCAGAAAGGAAATAATAAACATAAGAGCAGAAATCAATGAAATAGAACACAGAAAAAAGAGATCAATGAAACCAAAAGCCAGTCCTCGGGGCAGATCAATATATGTAACTGATAAATGTTAATAGGAAAAAAAGAAAGAAGACAAAAGTTACCAATGTCAGGAATAATAAAAGTAATATCACCACAGATTCTACAGATATTAAAAGGATAATAGTGGAATATTATGAATAATTTTATGGAGTAAGCTTGATATCTTAGATGAAATGGAAAAATTCTTTGAAAGACCCACAGAAAAGCTCACTCAAAAAGAAACAGAGAGGCTTCCCTAGTGGCGCAGTGGTTAAGAATCTGCCTGCCAATGCAGGGGACACGGGCTCAAGCCCTGGTCCGGGAAGATCACACATGCCGTGGAGCAACTAAGCCCGTGCGCCACAACTACTGAGCCTGTGCTCTAGAGCCCACGAGCCACAACTACTGAAGCCTGTATGCATAAAGCTCATGCTCCGCAACAAGAGAAGCCACCGCAATGGGAAGCCTGTGCACCACAACAGAGTAGCCCCTGCTCGCCGCAACTAGAGAAAGCCCGCATGCAGCAGCAAAGACCCAACTCAGCCAAAAATAAGTAAATAAATTTATTTAAAAAAAAAAAGAAATAGGGCTTCCCTGGTGGCGCAGTGGTTGAGAGTCTGCCTGCCGATGCAGGGGACAGGGGTTCGTGCCCCGGTTTGGGAAGATCCCACATGCCGCAGAGCAGCTGCGCCCGTGAGCCATGGCCGCTGAGTCTGCGCTCTGCGATGGGAGGGGCCACAGCAGTGAGAGGCCCGCGTATCGCAAAAAAAAAAAATAAATAAATAGATAACCTGAATAGCTCTATATCAAGAAATTGAATTTAAACATGGTCCACGTGGCATTGCTCATAAATTCTACCAAACATTTAAGGAATATTAATCCTAGATAATGTTACTATAACTCTAAGAAAACTAATCCTACAGAAACTCTCCCCCCAAAATTGATGATGAGGAAAATACTTCCTAACTCCATTTATGAGGCCATATTACCCTGAGACTAAAACCAGATAAAGACATTACAAGAAAAGAAAACTAAAGTCTAATATCCCTCCTGAATATAGATGCAAAAATTCTAAACAGACATTAGAAATGCAAGATTGATTTAACATTTGAAAAATCTGTCAATGTAATTCACCATATAAACAAACAAAAAACCAAACAACTTTATATGATCATCTCAATAAATGAAGAAAACATTTAACAAAATTCAGCATCCATTCCTGATATAAACTCTCAGCAAACTAGGAATAGAAGGAATTTTCCTTAACCTGATAAAAGACATTTACAAAAATGTACAGCTAACATCATACTTGATGAAAGACTGAATGCTTTCTTCCTAAGATCAGGAACAGGGCAAAGAAGATGACTCTCAACACTTCTATTCAACATTGCCCTTGAGGGCAGTGCAATCAGGCAAAAACAAACAAATCAAACAGAAAAGAAATAAAAAGCATACCGATTGGAAAGAAATAAATAAAACTATTTACATACAACATGATCTGTAGAAAACCCAGTATAATCTACAAAAAAGCTTCTAAAATGAGTAAGTGAGTTTGGCAAGATTGCAAGATACATGCACAACCTATAAAAGTCGACTGTATTTCTATATACTAGCAATGGACAACCAGATATTGAAAATTTAAAAAACAATACCAATTACAATAGCACAAAATTTACAAAATACTTAAAGATTAATCTAACAAAAATGTTCAACATCTGTACACTGCAAACATTATTGAAAGAAAATTTAAGACACAAATAAATGGATGGATCAACTGTGTTTATGGGTCTGTTACAATGCCATTCCTCCCCAATCTGTAGATTTCATGAATCTCAACCAAAATCCCAGGAAGCTGTTTTGTAGAAATTGACAAACTGATTCTAAAATTCATATTGTACTGCAAAGGACCAAAACTAGCCAACTGTCTTTGAAAAAAATTGTTGGAATTAAATTACCTGATTTCAAGACATTACAAAGCTACAATAATCAAGACAGGGTGATACTGGACTTCCCTGGTGGTCCAGTGGTTAACACTCTGTGCTTCCACTGCAGGGGGCGTGGGTTTGATCCCTGATCGGGGAACTAAGATCCCACATGCTGTGCAGTGTGGCCAAAAAATCAATAAATTATAAAAAGACAGGATGATACTGACACAGATAAAGAGATGAATAAAATTGGATAGAGATACCAGAAATAAGTCCACACATATATTGATAACTTATTTTTCACAAAATTACAAAAGCAGGTCACTATAGAAGGATAATCTTTTCAACAAATAATGCAGACTCCTAGGCATATACCTGGAGAAAACCATAATTCCAAAAGATACATGCACCCCAATGTTCATTGCAGCACTATTTACAATAACCAGGACATGGAAGAAACCTAAATGTCTATCAACAGAGGAATGGATAAAAAAGATGTGGTACATATATACAATGGACTATTACTCAGCCACAAAAAGGAACAAAATTGTGCCATTTGCAGAGATGTGGATGGACCTAGAGACTGTCATACAGAGTGAAGCAAGTCAGAAAGAGCAAAACAAATATTGTATATTAACACATATATGTGGAATCTAGAAAAATAGTACAGATGAACCTATTTGCAAAGCAGAAATAGAGACACAGATGTAGAACAAACATATGGGCACCAAGGCGGGGAAACGGGGGGTGGGATAAATTGGAAGATTGGGATTGACATATAGACACTACTATGTATAAAATAGATAACTAATGAGAACCTACTGTATAGCACAGGGCAAAAAAAAAAACAAAACAGAAGGTACAATCTAGTTGTAGGACATGTATTAAGTTAACCTTAAAAATGCATTCCAAAAAAAAATGCATTCCAATATACAGTAGGTACAGACAAATACTGTTTGATTCCACTTATATGAGGTACATAGAATAGTCAAATTCATAGAGTCAGAAAGTACATTGGTAGATGCCGGGAGCCCAGTGGTGGAAGGAGGTGAGGAGGGGGAATGGGGAGTTAGTGTTTAATGGGGGCAGAGTTTCAGTTTAGGAAGGTGAAAATTTCAGGAGATGGATGATGGTGAGAGTTGCATAACAATGTGAATGTACTTAGTGCCACTGAACTGCACAGTTAAATATGGTTAAAATAGTATGTTTTATATTATGTGACTTTTACCACAATAAAAAACATTAAACAAACAAACAAATTATGCTGGAATAATTGAATATCCATATACAAAAAGAAAAAAAAAGTGGAGTCTGAGCCATACCTCATACTATATACAAAATTAACTCAAAAATCAAAATAGATCATGGATCTAAATGTAAAATCTAAAGCTACATTAAAAAAAAATAACTTCTAGAAGAAAGTGTAGAAAATCTTTGTGACTTTGGGTTACACAAAGATTTCTAGATATGACACTAAAAGCATAATTCATAAAAGAAATAATTTATAAATTGAAACTTATCAAAATAAAAAATGTCTGCTTTTTGAACAACACAGTAAAGAGAATGAATAGGTAAGCCACATACTGGGAGAAGATATTTGCAAATCACATATCTGATAAAAAACTTGTTTCCAGAGTAGAGAAAGAACTTTCAAAACTTGATAAAAAGAAAACAAAAATCCAATAAAGAAATGGGCAACATTTTGGACAGACACTTCACCAAGAAAATACACGGAAATAAACACATAAAGAGAACACTGTTAGGGAAATGCAAATTAAAACCACAGTGTGATACCACTATACAGCCATTAGGAAGGCTAAGATTAAAAAAAAAAAAAAAAGACCATACCAAGTGTTGGCTAAAGGATGAAGAGCTGGAACTCTCATACTGTGCTGGTGAGAAGGTAAACTGGTGGAGCCATGTTGGAAACAGCTTGGCAACTTCCTTAAAAAAAAAAAATTTAACATTTACTTACCATATGATCCAGTCATTCTATTTCTAGGTATTTACCCAAGAGAAAAAGAAATATATGTCCACACAGAGATTTTTACACAAAGATTCATAGCAACTTTATTTGTAATAGTCAAAAACTGGCACCATACCAAATGCCCTTCAGGAAGTAAATGGATAAACCATCTGTGATGTATCCATACAATGGAATACTACTCAGAAATAAAAGGAATGAGCTATTGATATAACGCTACAACATGGATGGACCTCAAAATAATTATGCTGAGTGAAAGAAGTCAGATGAAAAGAGTACATACTGTTGATTCTATTTACATAAAATTCTAGAAAATACAAACTAATCTATACGAACAGAAAGCAGATTAATGGTTGCCTGAGGAGTGTGGGGAGAGACGGGAAGGAAGGATTATACAGGGGAAGGAGGAAACTTTTGAGGGTGATGGACATGTTCACTATCTTGAGAGTTGTGATGGTTTCATGGATATATACAAATGTCAAAATTCATCATATTGTACGTTTAAATTATGTGGACTCTATGTCAATTATACCTCTAGAAAGCTGGGGGGAAAAAAGATGCTATCCCTGATGTTGTTAAGCAATTTAGTCAATGGCCGCTTATCTCCAAATCATTGATTATGAAAAACATCTAAATAATTAACCCCAAATAAGTAATTTTTCCTGTATTTGAAGCTGGAAGCAAAATTTACTACTATATCTACCCAACACCTTGGCTTACATAATAAAAATTACAGCATATTAAAGCTTAAAGGACTTTGGGGATTAGCCATTAAAGTCTTCCCAACAACCAGCCCCCCTTTTTTTTTTCCAGCTAAAGGACTTAGAAACCCAGAAACACGAAGGGACTTGCTCAGATCTGTTAGGAGATCCATGACAAGAACCACAGTATTCTGAGTCCCCAGTTGGGGCTCTTTCCAGGATGCCATACTGTGGTCTGCCATTTCAATTTTTTACTTTCTAGATTTTGTTTCCTTAAAACCACAAAGAGGAAAAAAAAAACCAGAGTGGAATTTAATGCTTACACGTGAAATTACCTAAAGGAACGGTTGTATGTTTTATAAATGAGGCAACAGAGCCTTGTGGAACAGGAAAGAAAGGTGATATTTTCTCCTAGAGTCACAGAGCAAACATTAATTAAACACTGGTCTCTTGAAGCAAGTAAAGGAAAATGACATCACCTGCCCCAACAGTACTTCTCAAGTGCAGACTCACTCCCAGGAGTCAGCGTCTGCCTAACTGCCCCTCTGAGCTCGCCTGGCTGGAATAGCATCAGACATTTCAGTCCTGAGGTTTCCAAGGGTACTCACATGTTAAAAGTGAAGTGTAAAAATTCAGTCATTTTGTGTTAGTTGACATTTTTTAAATGGCATGGCTTTTTTTTTTTTTGTAACTTAAAACTAAATTTGTTTTAGATTAGGCTTACTCATGAAGAGTGGAAAGTTTATTTTGTTCCTTAGATGTTCCCATCTTTGAGCAAAGGCCAAACAATGAAAATTCTAACTGAGGTAGAGGAGGAACATGAGTATTTCACCAAATCATGGGTGACTGAGAACCTTCCTGGCTCCACGTGCTATCAATATCCTATGTCTCAAACAAAAGTTAGGAATCTTAGCCTAACTATCTGTGTGGTTAACTTTATTTCTCTAGAGCATAGCACCAATGCACATATTGCATAGAACTTCCCAGTGGAGGGAGGATGATTTCTACTCACTATTCTTCCTTTACCAGAAAAGTGACTTCAAATCTGGGCTCACAGGAGATATTAGAGAGGCATAGTGACTTGGGGAAAAGTTATTAGAATGATTAAATTTTGAAAATCATAAATGAACTCTGAGGAAAGACGAAAGGAATTGCAATCACTCAGCCTCCATGACAAGTTCAGAGGATATTGAATCTCCACCTGGTATTATCTCCCAGCCTTCCTGTCCAGCTCCTTCTGGAATTGCTCATGACATTAATTACACCGTATGGTAGACACTGATATTTGCCCACTCGACATCCATTCCAGTTTCTTCCTCATAAATAGAGGAAGAATCGCCTTTTGTTAAGGTGTGGCAATGTGCCCAGCAAAATTACTCTTCACATTCCCTTGCAGCAAAGGGTACCCATGTGACCCTCATCTGACTAACGATAACTGAGCTGGGAGTTTCTGGGAAAGCTATTTTCCCAATCCTCCACACCTGCTTTTATGACACATGGACAGGAAGGCTGGAGGCACAGCAGCTACCTGGAGATACAGGTAACCAGCAGAAGGAAGACATAACAGGTAGCCAACTGCCTTCCTGAAATTCTGCTGTTTCTCAGGCATCTCAATCTCAACGTGCCCAAAGGGGAACTCGGGATCTTTCCATTTTGACCTTTAGGATTTCCTATTTTGGTAAATGGCATCACCACTCCTGCTGTTACGATTGTCAAAACCCTGGACGTTATCCTTGACTCACTCCCCTCAAGCCCAAGTCCCCATAATTCTACCAACCAAACATTTTCTTTTTGTTTTTGCGGAATCCTAGTTCCCCAACCAAAGATTGAACCTGGGCCCCCTGGCAGTGAAAGAGCCAATTCCTAACCACTGGCCGGCCAGGGAATTCCCCCAACCAGACATTTTTTTTTTTTCGAACGGGGTCCTTGCTTTCAATTGTTTTTCTCATTGTGACAAAGTACACATAAAATTTACCATTTTAACCATTTTAAAGTGTAAGTTCAGTGACATTTAGCACACTCACAGAGTTGTGCAAGCATCATCATTATCTAGTTCTAGAAAGTTTTCATCACCCCTATCCCCAAAGAAACCCCAGGCTCATCAGGCAATAATTCTTATTCTCCCCTACCCTTGGCTCCTGGCAACCACTTATCTATGGTCTCTATGAATTTGTCTGTTCTGAATATTTCATATAAATGAAATCATACAATACATGGCTTTTTGTATCTGGCTTCTTTCACTCAGCTTAATGTTTTCAAGGTCCATCCATGTTGCAGCATGTATCGGTACTGTATTCCTTTTCATGGCCAAATAAATTCAAGTGTGTCCATATACCACATTTTGTTGGACCATTCATCAGTTGAGGGACATTTGGATTGTTTCTACCTTTGGCTACTGTAAATAGTGCTGCTATGGACACTTATGTACAAGTGTTATAACACCTGTTTTCAATTTTGGGTGGTATATATTCCTAAGAGTGGAATTGCTGGCTCATGTGGTAATCTATGTTTAACTTACTGAGGAACTGCCAAAATTTTCTAATAGTGGCTGTACAATTTTATATCCCCACCAGAAACTGGAGGGTTCCAATTTCCCCATCCTCACCACACATGTTATTTTCTGTTTTGTTTTAATTATAGCCATCCTAATGGTTGTGAAGTAGTATCTCACTTAATTTTGACTTATATTTCCCTAGTGACTAATGACGTTGAGCATCTTTTCAAGTGCTTGTTGGTCGTTTGTATACCTTCTTGCGGAAATGTCTATTCAAGCCATTTGCCCGTTTTTTCATTGGCTTGTTTGGTTTCTTGTTGATGAGCTGTGAGAGTCCTTTATATATTCTGGATACTGGGCCCTTATCAGATATATGACTTTGAATATTTTCTCCATTCTGTGGGTTGTCTCGTCACTCTCTTGGTAGTATCCTTTGACGGACAAAAGTTGTTAATTTTGATGAAGACCAATTGATCTATGTTTTTCTTTTGTTCCTTGTGCTTTTCATGTCTTTCATCCACTCTTGAGTCCTTTAACCCATGCCCAGAAAAGAATAATATTTTAAACACTTAAATCTGATTTTCACTCCCCTGCTTAAACCTTCAATAATTTCCCATTGCACTTAGGATAAAGTCCCAAATCCTCTCCATGGGCTACAAGGTTCTGCATCATTGGGTCCCTGTCTTTCTCTTTAATCTCATTTTCCCACATTTTTCCTCACTTTCTTTGCCTTCTGTTTCTCAAGTATGACAGACCCTCTTTAGTCCCAGGACTTGCTTACGTGCTAATGTTCCTGCCTGGAGCGGGTATCCTCATCCCTTCTGTATAGCTAATTTTAATAATTCCAAGTCATCCTTCAGGTTCAATGTCACCTCCTCAGGAAAGCCTTCCTTAACCCCTTGGCCCCAAACTTGTTCCAGCCTGTGAGAGGTGGAGTTTTGCAAGCTGGTTGTTAAACAGCCATGATTAGAAATGGAATTATGTAAACACAATTAAATAAATTATGTTAAAAACAAATGTAATAAACACTTGGAACTCATTACATTTGGAACTAATTTCTTTTTACATTTACTCTTATCTATATGCTCTTGAGGAAATTCTCTACATGGAAATAGAATGTCATGGTCTGCTATTGTTCATCTTCTCCCAACTCTTCCTTGATGACAGGGATAGCTTGACTGTCATGGTGGGAGTATTTGAGCAAAGGCTACAGATCAGGTCTTTTTTTTGGAGTGCCAGTGTTAACATTTACCAGCACACTGTCACCAGTCAAATCTGAGTTCTGTGATGCAATTTCACGTTATGTAGAAGCTTAAGATAAATTATACATTGTGAACTCTGAGCAGGAGAGCCGTTATCATACTCCGTGCTAGTACTCCTAAATCCCAGGGGCCATACAGCTCACATTCTACACTCCTGTGAGGGTAATTGATTGGAAGTGATTACCATAATTATGTACTCTGATTTTTAAAAAAGACTCTGGAAAATTTCCGGTTAAACTTTGCAGATTCCACACTTGGTTTTATCTCCACTGTCTTCTGAAATCCCACTAAAATAATAGTAAAGGAGGAAAAAAAGCCATAAATGAGAGCCATAAATCTCTTGATTGCCATTCAAGAGAATGGAAATGGAGGTAACTGAGACACGATAAATCAAAAGAAAAAAGTTTGGGGGAGCTGGAGTACGTTAACTGACTTATCAGACCAAAGAAAACAGAAACCAAAGCCTGCAGTGGGGGAAGCCAGCAAGAAAGTAGTTCATTTGCTCAGAACCCTGAAAAGCCTTAGGAATCTGAAAGCAGGGGTGAAGAATAGGGCTGAAACTGGAAGATGGATTGAATACACAGGCCCAGTGAGCCTCCTAGATTCCCTTCCTCACCCAGCACAGCCAGATGACGGCCTCTCTGCAGCTTGGCAGGAAACTCAAGATTGACTCCTGAAACTGAATCAGAGAGGACCTGGCTTAGGGGACTCAAGTAGGGCTGAGACACCATATTGAAACTGGGTGAAGGTCTGCAGATGAAATGGGAGAGATCCCAGCCTCCTTCTCCTGCTTCACTCTTAGAACACCAGCAGCCAGACACATAATCCATGCAAGAGATGAGAGGTTTCTAATCCAGAGACTGACCAGCCCAAGACGGATACTGACAAGTGTATGACAGGGTAGGGCTTTGCTTGATCTCTCAGCCGTGGCTCTCAAACTTGGCTGCACACCCGAATCGCTTGGAACCTTTAGTATATACAGATACCTAGGCTCCACTTCCAGAGATCTAATGTAATGGGTCAGAATGACAGCCCAGGATCAGAGCTTTTTTACGTTCCCCCAGGGGACTTTAATGCTCAGCCAAGACAGAAACACCAATGAAACCTGTGGGTCGATAGCTTCTTCGAAGAGCTTCATTTCTGATCTTTTCACAAACCAAGTTTTAGGTTTGATTTTCTCTATTCTTTGCCCATTTCCTACTTATTTCATTGATTTGTCATCTTATTTCCCTTCTTCTGCTTATTTTGGGTTTAATTTGCCCTTCTTTTTCTAGTTTCTTAAGTGGAAATGTAGAGCACTGATTTTAGACCTTTCTTTTTTCCTCAAAGAAGCATTTAATGCTATAAATTTCCCTTAAAGCACTGCTATATAGCTGTGTCCCACAAATGTCGATATATGGGTTTTCATTTTCATTCTGTTCGAAATATTTCCAATTTCTCTTGTGATTTCTTCTTTGACTTCTTATTTAGAAATATGCTGCTTAATTTTCAACTATTTGGGGTTTTTTTCCAGGTACCTTTCTGCTACTGACTTTAAATTTAATTCTATTGAGCAGAGACTATGCTTTGTGGCATTTTGATCCTTTTAAATCCATTGAGACTTGTCTTATGGCCCACAATATGTTCTACTTTGGTGAATGTTCTATGTTCATTTGAAAAGAATGTGTACTCTGTTGTCGGGTGGAATATTCCATAAACATCAATTAGGTCAAATCAGTTGAGAGTATTATAAAATTGTTTATACGCTGACTCATTTTCTGTCAACTTCAACTATTCATTATTGAGAAAGTATTAAAATCTTCAACAAAAATTTTAACTTTGTCTACTTCTCCTTGAAGTTCCAAAAGTTTTTGTTTCATGTATTTTGAAGCTATGTTATTGTGTGCCAACATGCTTGGAATTGTTATCTCTTCTTGACAAACTGTTCCCTTTATCATTATGAAATATATCTTTTGTCTCTAATATTCTTTGTTCAAAGGATATTATTTTATCTGAATATACTCCAATACAGCCCCCCCCAAGCTTTCTTATGATTAGTAATTGCATGGCCTACCTTTCCCCATGATTTTACTTTTTTTAAATAATTAATTAATTAATTAATTTTGGCTGTGTTGGGTCTTCGTTGCTGCATGTGGGCTTTCTCTAGTTGCAGTGAGCAGGGGCTACTCTTCGTTGCGGTGCGCAGGATTCTCATTGCAGTGACTTCTCTTGTTGCGGAGCATGGGCTCTAGGCACGCGGGCTTCAGTAGTTGTGGCACGTGGGCTCAGTAGTTGTGGCTTATGGACTCCAGAGCGCAGTCTCAGTAGTTGTGGTGCACGGGCTTAGTTGCTCCGCGGCATGTGGGATTTCCCAGACCAGGGCTCAAACCTGTGTCCCCTGCACTGGCAGGCGGATTCGTAACCACTGTGCCACCAGGGAAGCCCTCCCATGACTTTACTTTTAACCTATTTGTTTCTATACTGTAAGTAGGTTTCTTATAGACAGCATATAGATGGGTTGTTTTATAAGATTTAAAGATTCTTTTGATGGCATGACACAACACAGTGACATTCAGAGAGCTGAAAGCCAGAACTCTGTTACTTACAGGTCCAAAGGAGAGCAGGCTGCCAGTCAGTGCCACACAGGGATCTGCACCAGGGGTAACGGCAAGCTGGAGCTGTAGAAGACAGTTTATGTATAGTAAGTTGCATGGGGTTAGCTAGGGTTTTCAGGTTCCCAGTGGACTGGCTACTTGAAATAATTTCAAGGGCTCTGAGGCACAGGGGCTGTCCCAAGTTGTCTGGTGTCTGGCTGCTGGTCAATTAGGGCTGGTGTATGGTGGCCAGGAGTGTGAAAGCCCCGAAAAAGGAAGTGATTGGGGTGTGGATTTTATCAGCTGCTCAAGAAGGGGAACTGACTGGCCTCTAGCGAGGGTCTCAAGATTGGGTCAAGACAGCATTAAAAAAAAAAAAGCTATATGACATGGATTTTTCTTCCTCCCCTCACAATCAAGTGTGATAATGTCTACATTTAATTGGGGTGTTCAGCTAATTTTCACGTAATTTGATTATTATTATAATTCGGTTTAAATCTATTATCTTGTCATTTTTTTTTAAGATTTTTTGATGTGGACCATTTTTAAAGTCTTCATTGAATTTGTTACAATAATGTTTCTGTTTTTTGGCCACCAGGCATGTGGGATCTTAGCTCCTGACCAGGGATTGAACCCTCACCCCCTGCATTGCAAGGCAAAGTCTTAACCACTGGACCTCCAGGGAAGTCCCTTGTCATTTGTTTTCTACATTGTTATTTGTTCCCTTTTCTCTCTTTTCCTGCCTCCTTTTAAATTAATTTAGTATGTTCTATGATTCCATTTAATCTCCACCATTGGTTTAATAGATATACCTCTTTGTTGTTTTTAATTTTTAAATATTTGCCCTAGGGTTTACAGTTTATGTCTTTAATCTATCACAGCCTCCATTCAAATAAAAGTATATTTTAAGAAACTTAAAACAGAATACTTCCATTCTCCAGAAAACCACCCATTCTTTATGCTACTGTCATAGATTCTACTTTAATGATGTTTTAAACCCCACGATATGTTTCAATTTTAAGAAATTTAAATAATTATCTTTTAAAGAATTTTAAGTAAGGAAACCATGTCTTCTATAATTATCTACGTATTTACAGTTTCCAGCATTCTTCATTCTTTTGTGTAAATCCAAGTTTTCATTTGGTGTCAATTTACTTCTACTTGAAGATCTTCTTTTAACATTCTTTTGTATTGCAGGTCTGCTGGCAATGAATTCTCTCAACTTTTGGTTGTTTGAAAAGCCTTTATTTTAAAAAGGTATTTCTTTTTTTTAACATCTTTATTGGGGTATAATTGCTTTACAATGGTGTGTTAGTTTCTGCTTTATAACAAAGTGAATCAGTTATACATATACATATGTTCCCATATCTCTTCCCTCTTGCATCTCCCTCCCTCCCACCCTCCCTATCCCACCCCTCCAGGCAGTCACAAAGCACTGAGCCGATATCCCTGTGCTATGCGGCTGCTTCCCACTAGCTATCTACCTTACATTTGTTAGTGTATATATGTCCATGCCTCTCTCTTGCCCTGTCACAGCTCACCCTTCCCCCTCCCCATATCCTCAAGTCCGTTCTCCAGTAGGTCTGTGTCTTTATTCCTGTCTTACCCCTAGGTTCTTCATGACATTTTTTTTTCTTAAATTCCATATATATGTGTTAGCATACTGTATTTGTCTTTCTCTTTCTGACTTACTTCACTTTGTATGAAAGACTCTAGGTCTATCCACCTCATTACAAATAGCTCAATTTCGTTTCTTTTTATGGCTGAGTAATATTCCATTGTATATATGTGCCACATCTTCTTTATCCATTCATCCGATGATGAGCACTTAGGTTGTTTCCATCTCTGGGCTATTGTAAATAGAGCTGCAATGAACATTTTGGTACATGACTCTTTTTGAATTATGGTTTTCTCAGGGTATATGCCCAGTAGTGGGATTGCTGGGTCATATGGTAGTTCTATTTGTAGTTTTAAAAAGGTATTTCTGATAGATGTAAAATTCTAGGTTGAACTTTTCTTTCTTTCAGTGTGGCTTATGCAGTTTCTAATGAGAAGTCTGCTTTAAATTTTATCTTCGTTCTGTGTGTACAGTTTGCTTTTTTCCTCTGGTTGCTTTGAAGATTCTTTTTTATTGATTTTTGGCAATTTGATTGATTTTCTTTGTTTCTTTTACTTAGATTTCATTGAGATTCTTGGATCAGTGTGTTTATAGTTTTAATCAAATCTGAAACTTTTTTGACTATTCTTTCCTCAAATATTTCTCTTGTAACCCCTTCCCCCATTGCATGTATGTTAGCTTGATATTGTCCCATGGTTCACTGAGGCTCTGTTCAATGTTTTCTTTTTTTTCCACTCTGTGTTTCAATTTGGGTAGTTTCTATTGCTACATCCTCAAGTTCACTGATCTTTTCTTCTGCAGTATCTAATCAGTTAATCCCAACCAGTATATTTTTTATTTCAGATATTTTTCATCTCTAAAAAACTCCCATTGATCTTTATATATCTTTCATTTCTCTTCCCATCAGATCCAGATTTTCTGTTATATCCTTGAGCATATGGGATGTATTTATAACAGCTGTTTTAATGTACTTGCTGCTCATTCCATCACCTCTATCATTTCTTAGTCTGTTTTTAATAACTGATTTTTCTTCTAGTTAAGGGCCCCATTTTCCTGCTCCTTCATATGGCTGGTCATTTTTGACAGGATGCCAAACATTGTGAATTTTATGTCACCAAGTGCTGGTTTTATTTTCTTTCAAAGCATGTTGAACTTTTTATGGTAGGCAGTTTAAATTACTTGTGGATTAGTTTGATCCCTTTGAAATTTGTTTTTTCGCTCTTTTAAGGGAGTTCTAGAGTAACCATTATCCTAAAGCCAATTTAGCCCCACTTTTAAGTCAAGGTCCTTATGGGATCTCTATGGAATGCTCCGGGTAGGTAGGTATTCAATGAGACCTCTCCACTCTGGTGGGTACTTGAAAGGATTTCAGCCCTGTGAGATCTGAGATTTATCTCATAGCTCTATTTCAATTATTCTTTGCCATTGTTGTCCAGTGGAATTTCACCATATGCGTAAGCAGATTGGTGCTCAGCCTATCAAGAGACACCCTATGCAGATTTCTGGATGGCCGTGTAATTCCTACCTTTTAAGTACTCTGCCCTGAAAATTTTAGCCACCTTGACCTCTCCAGACTCCAGTCTCTGTTTAGGTTTCTCCTTCCTGTCCCACAGTCTGGGCATTGTCTCCAGGCAGAAAACCAAGATGGTAGTGAGGCTTACCCCACTTGTTCCCCTTTCCAGAGGGGTCACAGTTCTGTGCTGCCTGTTGTCCAATGTCTGGAAGTAGTTTTTTCCTACTTTTTTTTCCAGTTTTCTAATTGTTTTGGTGGAAAAGTACTTCTGGATCATCTTCCTTTATTATCAAAAGGTAAGAACAAGTAGTCACCTCACTCTTAAGTTTGAGTTTCCAGCAATGGATTACCAGATTGAGGGAACATCCACTATGAAAGAGAGACTAAAATAAAGGGAGAAAAGGAACCAAAGAAAGCACACAATGCAGGGAACAGAAGAAAATGTTAAAAAATTTATAATTAAAACCCTCAAAGGGATCTGAGAAGATACTCCATTGCTGAAACCACAGAATGCCATAAAAAACTTTTTTTAATTTAGAGAATAAGGTTTTTATTTTTTTTATCTTTAAAAGGAGTTGATTTCTTTTATTTATTTATTTAGTTTTGGCTGCATTGGGTCTTCGATGCTGTGCGCACACTTTCTCTAGTTGCGGCAAGCGGGGGCTGCTCTTCGTTGCGTGGGCTCTAGGTGTGCGGGCTTCAGTAATTGTGCCACATGGGCTTAGTAGTTGTGGTTTGCAGGCTCTAGAGCGCAGGCTCAGTAGTTGTGGCGCATGGGCTTAGTTGCTCTGCTGCACATGGGATCTTCCCAGACCAGGGCTCAAACCCGTGTCCCCTGCATTGGCAGGTGGATTCTTAACCACTGTGCCACCAGGAAAGCCCGAGAATAAGGTTTTTAGAATTAAAAACATGCTAGCAGAAATAAAACTATCACTAGAAGGTGACAAGTATTGTATCAAAAATACAATAGAGGAAATGTTTCAGACAGCTGAACAAAATGACAAGGAGATAGAAAATGTAAGAGACAAAACTGTTACGAGACTGATCAAGAGAGCCCAAATTGTCAATCAAGAGGACCTCCAGGGCTTCCCTGGTGGCGCAGTGGTTGAGAGTCTGCCTGCCGATGCAGGGGACACGGGTTCGTGCCCCGGTCCGGGAGGATCCCACATGCCGCGGAGCGGCTGGGCCCGTGAGCCATGGCCGCTGAGCCTGCGCGTCCGGAGCCTGTGCTCTGCAACGGGAGAGGCCACAGCGGTGAGAGGCCCGCGTACCGCAAAAAAAAAAAAAAAAAAAAAAAAAAAGAGGACCTCCAGAAAAAGAATCAAAAAAAAGAGAAAAGGACAGGAAATTATGAAAAAGGAAATGAAAATTTCCCAAACTGAGGCATATGGACCTCTAGATTTAAAAGGACCACTAACTGCCCAGTTCAATGAATTAAAAAATGATCCACACCAACATAAATTGTGACAAAATTTCAGGACACCTGAGCAAAAGAGAAGTCCTCAAAAGCATACAAAAGATCAGGAATTAGAATGGCACAGAGAGACAGGAAGTTAGAGGACAATGGGCAAATGCCTACAGCTTCTGAGAGGACAGGATTGTCACCTGGAATTTCATACCCTGATAAACTACCAGTCACATGTGAGAGTATAATGAAGACTTTTTCAAACAGGCAAGGCAATGAAAATTTTATCTTCTATTCATTCTTTCTCATGAAGCAACAGAAAGATGTGCTCCATCAACTCAGAGTGGAAAGACACAGGGTCTAGAAAATGAGAAACTCAAACAGGAGACTGTAGGAACCCCCAAACAATGCTGAACGGAAGCTACGGGGTTACAGTTGTACAGAAGCCAAGAGATCAGTCAGTGCAGGTCACAGAGTAGGACAACTCCAAAGGATTGTTTAAAAAAAGGTGGGGGGACCCATTATTTACTTGATATGACTGTCCTGCAAAGAGCATGATTTAGCGTGTTATTTAGAATTATGAAGGCAAATATGAAAAAATACAATGAGAAGATTTGAAAACTGTTCTTCTGGATGGTGGGAATTGGAGATCAGGAGGACCTTGGGGAGGTGACTATTATTTTTGTTTTAATCCTGTATTTCTATTTGATTTTTTAAATTGTATTCATGTAATTACTTCAGTGCAGCCAAAAAAAAAAAAAAAGTAAAAGGTAAGAGGCCTAGAAATTGAAGTTCACAAATACCAAAGCTACTCCTGGCTCAAATTCTTCCTTGATATGCTAAGGGATGTGAGTGTGATTGCTGTGTGAGGTCAGAGCGTGGGGCTCGGACTCCGAGGGGTCACCTCAGGTCCAGAGCACAGTCTTCCAGCCCTGCAGGTCTGGACCTAATATAAAGGGATTCTAGACCCCTGAAAACTTGCGTACCATGTGAATTTATGAGAGACTGTGGCAGAAGCCCAGTTTAGTAGTTTATAGTGAGAAATACAACTGTCCAGGTTGTTTGGAAATCCGTGTAGCAAGTCTGCACATCCTCTTTCTTTAATAGAGAAACATACTCCAGAAGCCCAATTACATTCAGAACGTTGCTTGATAAAGAGGGACTCAAAGTGAAGGGCGTTATACAGTCCTCAGAAATATTTCAGTAAGATCACGATAGCCTGGTAAGTCACGCTGCTCCTTTAATAGCTACCGAAGATCAGCGAACTTTTTCTGTAAAGGGCCAGATATTCAATGTTTTCAGCTTTGCAGACCATCTCTGCTGCAAACAGTTAATGCGACGGTTACAGAGGAGCCACAGATGGCAAGTAAACAACAGTGTGGCTGTGGCCCAACTTTATCTGGGTCCATGCAGACGAGAGCTTGGTTAGCCCTGCCTGTTAGACCTCTGTCCCCTGACAGTCTGAGAGACTTACAAATTTTTTTTCTTTTTTTTACTTTTATTTACATTTATTTTTTGTGACATTTATTCCCGGGCCATAAGGTTTTATTTCTTCAGTTTCTTCTGGGACATCTTTTTCTTCTGGGCAACCTCTTCTTTGGGTTTAGTAACAACCTGCTCTTTTTCAGTAAGGATCATCTCAATGTGGCAGGGAGAGCTCATGTATGGGTTAATCTGACCACGAGCTCTGGAAGTCCTGAGCCACATCTTGGGGGCTTTATTCACCTGGATGTGCTCAATGACCAGAGAATCTACATCTAAGCCCTTAAGTTCAGCATTACTCTCTGCATTTCTGAGCATGTGCAGTAAAAATTCAGCACTCTTTTTGGGCCACTGACCCGTACGTCCAGCCCCACTGTTTGGCCTGGGCACACCTACCAACCCCACCATTGTAACGACGGAATGGCACACGTTGCCTCTTTAAAGTGACATCCTTCAGATACTTAGTGGCTTTTCAAATATGCATACCCTTAATGGCCTGGGCAGTTTCACGAGTGTTCTTAAAGTGAACATGAAGATTTGAACCTCTTGACTTGCATGATTTTGTGGGGTTTTCTGGGTCAAGTGAATAGCGAACCATTTTTAGAGGTAACCTCAGGGCGCTTACCGGAAAAAGGAGACTTACAAATTCTTATTCTCTGATTCTCCTTTCTTTAACTTTCTTCATTTCAATAATCTCATAACGTCTTTAACCTCTGAGACTAAGAGAAAAATTGATCTAGTTTTAGTTCTAAATGATAGCATCTGGGTTAGGTAAAGGAAACATCTTAAGGTCAGTAGTGGATCAGCCTCCACATCAGCTTGCATCAAAGTTATTTGGGGGACGTTTTTCACAGAGGCAATGGGGCATACCAGTGAGAATGTAAGTTCTCCTGTCTTTCAGAGAGCAGAAATTCCTTCCTTCCTCTCTTCCCTCCACCTCCCCTCCCTTGTTTTAAGCCTCTACAGTTTTGGTCAGCATTGCTAGACTTTTCTTTACCTACATGGTATACAGATCTTTTTGAGATACATCATTATAAGCACCGTGTGATACACAGCTTTCCTCTGAAATGTGCTCATTGGGAGAAAAGGCTGCCAGTATTAAGTGTGAACCAGTGTTGAGCTGAGTTGTACAACTGGTGAGCTGCGTTCACAGTCATTTAGGCTCCTTCTGGAGGGAAAGCACACAGCACACACTGAAGGGTGTCTGGGCCAACCCTTGCTAAGATGCTTCCTAGACCCTGCTTCAACCTCATGGGGGGGCATGATGCTATTCCTAAATGATAAAGGAAAGTATTTTCCTTAATCCCTCGGAGTTACAGAGCCCATAACCCAATGCCAGGCACATTTTCAGAGGAATGGCAGAGGGCCTGATAATTCCGGAATGGTAATTGCTCACTTGTCCTAACCCCCAGTATTAATTCCACAAACCAGCTTGCTTGGGGTTTTATCCTGCGATTCCCCAGGATATGTTTTTGAACCACTTACTCCCTTTTAGAAATTCATGTCTTATTGATCCAGATCACTGGCTTCTCACGGATCTCCGGGCCCAATGAGAGTTATAAAGTTGAAGGAGATTTCGGCCATTCATGTACTCATTAACAGGCCAGCTACTCCGGAAAAATAAAATTTCATCATTTAGGAAATATTTTACACCCTCTGTGTGCCAGGCACTGTTCTAAGTGGTAGGAACTTCGCTGTTAACAAAACAAAAATCTGTGCCTCGCTCTAGGAAAACTTAAGCTCTGTGTGGTGCAGAGTGAGGGAACACACAAACGAGTCAGGTGGTGATGAGAGCTAGTAACAAAAATAAAGTAGGACAAAAGGATAGACATCTAGGGACTTCCCTGGTGGTCCAGTGGTTAAGAATCCACCTTCCAATGCAGGGGACACAGGTTTGATCCCTGGTCAGGGGATCTTGGAACTTTTCTGTTCCAAGTCCAAGGGATTAATGGATGCCAAATAGACAAATACAGAATCTGAGAACTAAGATCCCACATACCCATGCACTACAACTAGAGAGAAGCCTGCAGTGAAGAGCCCGTGCGCCCTAACGAAGGCCCGGTGCACCCCAAAAAAAAAAAAAAAGGAGGGGGGTGGACTTCCCTGGTGGCGCAGTGGTTAAGAATCCACCTGCCGATGCAGGGGACACAGGTTGGAGCCCTGGTCCGGGAAGATCCCACATGCTGCGGAGCAACTAAGCCCGTGCACCACAATTGCTAGGCCTATGTGCCACAACTACTGAAGCCCATGTGCCTAGAGCCTGTGCTCCACAACACAGAGAAGCCACTGCAATGAGAAGCCCGTGCACTGCAACAAAGAGTAGCCCCCGCTCACCACAACTGGAGATAGCCCGCGTGCAGCAATGAAGACCCAACACAGTCAAAAATAAATAAATAAATAAATTAAAAAGACAAAAAACACAAAGCAAAACAAAACAAAGGATAGACAGCTAGTTAGGCTAGATAGGCATGCTAGTTAGATGTGTGCTCAGGGAAGCCTTGCTTGGATGTCGTGAGGTCTGAGCAGAGACTTCAATGCAGTGAGAGAGGAGCCATGTGGACACAGGGGAAGAGGGCTCCCGGCAGAGGAAACAACGACTGTAAAAGGCCCCAAGGGCTGATCAGTCTCAGTTGTACCCACCATGGATTTCAATTTATGTAGGTGACCGAGTGATGACGTGGAAATGCTAATGCCATTGAAAGAAAAACGTATTTCTTACAGTTCCTGGGGGGATGGTGCATGCCACACCACACAGGGCCACACCGGGAGGAACCGGGTTCGGTCACAAGGCAGAAGTGGAGTGAGGGGAAAGCCTCCCTGCCACAGCCTGGAATGGGGTTTCCACAGCAAAGGCAGAAGAAGCAGCAAAGGCGTGGCTAGTCTGAGTAATGTAGGCAGGCTCTGGCTATAGAGGTGGGCACTGGCCCTGGGGTGATTTAGGGCAAGGAAAACATCGGCTTGGTGTGTGAGAGTTAGACAAGGAAGTGGTTCAGAGCGTGGGCTCCAGATCACAGCGAAGGGTAAGCAACTTTGAGCTTTGGTGCTGTGCTTAACGGTTGCCAGATAGACAAATACAGAATCCGAGAAAACACAGAACATTATCATGTAGGGTCTCGCAGATCATGTTAAAATTCCTACAGCGGGAAAGATGGATGCATCTGGGGGAGTCAGGAGTCCTTCCAATCACCAGTGACCTGTGTGAGAGTGACAAAGGTGAGCGCCAACTGCTTATACTCAGTTTTTAAGATTCTTACTACCTCCTGACTTATCTTAGGCTCTATCCCTACACTCATTTGTACAGCTGCTTACAAGTTTTAGCTGACCATTCTTGGTATTATTTAGCACATTTTGCTTTTTCTTTCTGGCTTTTTTTTTTTTTTTCTGTTCCAAGTCCTATTTTTCTTTCTGTTCCAAGAAAAGTAACAGCAGAATTTGTACCCATGCACTTTCTAGAACAAGACGGATGATGGCAAAGATGCCAGGGAGAGCCTATGCTGTATGATTTGTCATTAAGCTTTCATTTCATGGAAGAATGTATCGTGAGATTCACACTCACATACAAGGACAATTTAAGGTTCATTTGTGAACTTACAGATGCTTCTTAAAAAAATTAAAGATGTCTCTCAAAGCCTGGCTGTCTGACCAGCTTTGTCTTTTGTTCATTTGTTTTCACCACAATTAAAAACCACAGCAATTATTCAAATGCAAAGAACCGTAACGGCAAGAACTGAGGTTTGAGCCTTGGAAAATGAACACTTTGCTTCCCACTTGCTGCATGCTGGCTTATTTCATCTGCTGAGAGCAAAAAGGCTAAATAAATAATGTCTTCCTAGAGCTGCCTCAGTTCAGATGACAAGGAAGCGTCAGTTGTAGATTCAGTCACAGAAAGCTCAGAATTTGATTCATTTGGCAGGTATCGGTTGGGCATTTACTGTGTGCCTGGTACACACAGAGGACGTAGTGTTGAATGAAACAAACATGGTCCCTGGCCTCATGGAACTTAGGTCTAGTGGGGGAGACATTTATAAAGGAAAAACAGGACTTCCCTTGTGGCGCAGTGGTTAAGAATCTGCCTGCCAATGCAGGGGACACGGGTTCAAGCCCTGGTCCCAGAAGATCCCACATGCCGCAGAGCAACAAAGCCCGTGTGCCACAACTACTGAGCCTGCGCTCTAGAGCCTGCAAGCCACAACTACTAAGCCCACGTGCCACAATTACTGAAGCCCGTGCGCCTAGAGCCCCTGCACCGCAACAAAGAGCAGCCCCTGCTTGCCACAACTAGAGAAAGCCTGCGCACAGCAATGAAGACCCAATGCAGCCAAAAATCAAAAAAAAGGAAAAACACCTAACGACATTTATAACTATAAATTGTGATATGTGCCAGAAAGGAAAAGTAAAGAGGGGAATGTAAGTTAGACTTGAAGGAGGTATCTCAGGAGGCCTCTTTGAAGAAATGTTACTTGATCAGGCCCTTAAAAGATGAACAGAAATTTCCAGTTATCTATTACTGTGTGATAAACCATCCCAAACTCAGCGACTTAGAATACCATTGTATTATGCTCAGAAGTTCTATAGGTCAGGATTTCAAACAAGGCATGGTGATTGTGGCTTATGTCTGCTCTACAATGTGTAGGGTCTGAGCCAGGAAAATGGTGAGGGTCTGGCAGTAACTCAAACAACCGAGGGCTGGAATCATCTCTAGGCCACCTCATGCACATGGCTGGGGCTGTATTGGGCTGAATAGTGGTTCCCAAAGAGATATGTCAAGTCCTAATCCCCAGTACCTGTGAATTTGGCCTTATTTGAAAAAAGGGTCTTTGAAGATGTAATCACAGTTAAGGATCTTGAAATGCTATCATCCTGGGTTTAGGGTGCGCCCTAAAGCCAATAACTGTTGTCCTTTAAGAGAAAGGAGAGAATTGAGAAGAGGAGAAACATGGGGGAAAGTGATGTGAAGGTGGAGGCAGAGATTGGGCTGATGTGTCAACAAGCCAGGGAATGGCAAGGATTGTCAGATACCACCAGAAATTAGGGGAGAGGAATGGAACAGATTCTCTCTTAGAGACTCAGAGCGTGGCAACACCTGCCGACACCTTGATTTCAGATTTCTGGCAGATTTCAGAACTGCAAGGGAGTGGATTTCTGTTGTTTTAAGCCCCCAGGTTGGTAGTAATTCATTATGGCAGCCACAGGAAACTAGTATGGTACCTAGGCTGGGATGACTCAAAGGATGAAGCAGCTACATGTGGGCCTCTTTATGTGGCTTTGGCTTCTCATAGGATGGTGAATAGGTTCTGTGATGGAGCTTCCTGAAAGCAAGTGTCCTAGGACCATGACCTTAAAGAGACCAGGGCAGAAGCTGCAAGGTTTCTTCTTACCTAGCCTCAGGGGTCATGTTAAAATGACTTCTGTCGGGTTTCCCTGGTGGCACAGCGGTTGAGAGTCTGCCTGCTAATGCAGGGGACACGGGTTTGAGCCCTGGTCTGAGAAGATCCCACATGCCGCGGAGCAACTGGGCCCGTGAGCCGCAACTGCTGAGCCTGCGCGTCTGGAGCCTGTGCTCCGCAACAAGAGAAGCCGCGATAGTGAGAGGCCCGCGCGCCGCGATGAAGAGTGGCCCCCACTTGCCATAACTAGAGAAAGCCCTTGCACAGAAATGAAGACCCAACACAGCAAAAATAAATAACTAAATTACTAAATTCCTACCCCCAACATCTAAAAACAACAACAACAAAAAAAATCACTTCTGTCATATAGTCACAAGCCCAACCAAATTCAAAGAGAGGGGATATAGACCCCATCTCTCAGTTAGAGGTGTGTCAAAGAATCAGCGACCACGTTCTAAAACCACCTCAAGGAGTAAGTTATGTGTCCCAGGGAGCAGAGGGGTCGAGACCTGTACTGTCCATCCTGGCAGCTGCTAGTCACGTGTAGCTGTTTAAAACATAAATTAATCTAAAATTAAGTAAAATTAGCAATTTATATTCTCAGACATACCAGCCACATTTCAAGTATTCAGTACTTGTGGCTAGTGGCTATCATATCGGACAACACAGATGAGAACATTTCCATCATGCAGGAGGTGCTATTGGACAGCCCTGCCCTAGACTGAGGGAAGAGCATGGGTCAAGGCTCTGAGCTGGAAAATAAATTAGTTTATAAGCAAAATAGAAAAAAAGTTGGCTGTAAGGGCTAGGTCTGATGCTGTGTGCCCACTGCACGTGTAGCTCATAATAGGTCCTCACAAGGTATGTATGTTATGAAGGAACCAGGCATAACGCTGCAGTATACCCTGTGCCAGGCCAGAGAAGAGTGGTATGAGATTGGACAAGTAGACAGGGGTCAGATCACACCGGGGCTTTTCTGACCATTTAAAGGAGTCTAGGGCTTCCCTGGTGGCGCAGTGGTTGAGAGTCCGCCTGCCGATGCAGGGGACGCAGGTTCGTGCCCCGGTCTGGGAAGATCCCACATGCCGCGGAGCGGCTGGGCCCGTGAGCCATGGCCGCTGAGCCTGTGCATCCGGAGCCTGTGCTCCGCAACGGGAGAGGCCACAACAGTGAGAGGCCCGCATACCGCAAATAAATAAATAAAGGAGTCTATATTTTATTCTAAGTGAAATAGAACTTGCCCAATATATTGCTTTGTACTTTGAATATTTATGAGAGGCCTAAAAAGAAGCAGATTTATTGTGGTTAGTTGGTATATTTGTTAGTAAAACGTTCTGCTACAAGAGACAGAAATCCAAAAGTCACAAAGGCTTCAGCAAATTAGAAATCTATTTTTCTCTTAGTTTACGTAAATGTCGGCTGCTGTCGTTACGGGAGCTGCTCCAGGTATTTGCTCACAACCCCCCAACCCTCACCTTTAGCAGGAGTGTCCTTGCTCAAAACCTGCCAACTCCCACCTTGGGCAGGAGTTAACATAAATCTTCAAGTTAAAGGGCCCAGAGATAAGAAGGAAGCTACAGACAAACAACCAGGTGGAACCACCGGGGACGAAGATGGCCACGAATCTGACCTCTAACAGACCCTGAGTCTCATTACACCTTGATTTTACTACATTCGCATATGAAATGGCATACCTGCCAGCGGCCATGACTGGACATTAAGGACCGAAAAAGGGTAAAAAGGTGGTGGCAACCCACTCCCTTGGAAGAAGCCTTTCCCGGTTAACTAATTCATCTGCTTCGCCATCATTAGCCTCCCTCCTCCTCCCTTTACTCTTTAAAATTAAATCCCTCTCACCAGCGGGGTGAGAAGTTGATCTGAACTTAGTTCCCGTTTCTCCATTCTTTGGTCACCGAATAAAGCTTGTGCCATGTTGATCTCAGCTTCCGTCGTTATTTGGCTGCTCGAACACGAAAGGAAAAAGAACTCTTCTCTGCCAAGGCAGAGAGCCTCAGCTCTCGGGCTAGGGCCTGAGCAGGGCCCATAAGACTTAACTCGGTAACACTATGGTGACTCTGCAGTCATCAGGAACCCAGGCTATCGGTTGAGGCTTCCGCCCCATTGTCTAAGATGTCTACTTTGATCCAGCTATTATATCTGCTTTCCAGCCAGTAGGCAAGAGAAAAGGGGAGATGGAGAGCCGCTGCCCCTCATATCCAGGGCGAGCTCACAGCCAGATCCTTAATTACCTTTGCGAAACCCTTTTTTCCAAATGAGGTCATATTCACAGTTACGGGGGTGAGGGCTTAGACACCTGCTTGAAGTAAGGACACTACACCCCACTGGCCAGTACTCTGTCATAAGACCACATCTACCTTGCAAGAGAGGCTGGGAAATATAATCTTTATTCTGGGGAGCATGTGCTCAGCTAAAAAGGAGAGTTCTATTACTATGGAAGAAGCAGAGGTAAGATGTAAGGGGCAGCAACTATCAATCTCTGGCATCATTGTGAAACAGAAGGGCAGGGGGCAGGGCACAACCTTTAAAAGAATGACATAGCCATTGAGCATATGACAAAGACTGATTAGAACAAACTAGGTCCAAGATGGTGGAAGATTCGACTTCTAGTAGACCTGAAGCCTCATTATACACTTGTTTAATATGTTAGCATGCTAAATGACAGCTCTGAGGCTTATCATAAAAGGCCAAAAATTGGGCAGTGGCCCAATTTCTGGAAATCCCCATCCTTTACCCAAAATAGTTGGAATAATCCTCCCACTCACTAGCCTATGAAATTACCGAGCCCATAAAAACTAACCACCCTTATATCTCTCTAAATAAATCCACTTCTTACCTATTACTTTATCTCTCACTGAATTCTTTCTGGGATGAGACATAAAGAACCTGAGCTTCATCAAGTCCTGAGACCAGGTGTGTGATATCAATTAAAAGACCGCGGGTTCGGGCTTCCCTCGTGGCGCAGTGGTTGAGAGTCCGCCTGCCGATGCGGGGGACGCGGGTTCGTGCCCCGGTCCGGGAGGATCCCACATGCCGCGGAGCGGCTGGGCCCGTGAGCCATGGCCGCTGAGCCTGCGCGTCCGGAGCCTGTGCCCCGCAAGGGGAGAGGCCACGTTGTGCTATTTCAGTTGTATGCACATATGCATTTCCCACTAGAACACGAGCTCCTGGAGGAGAGGGAGCCAGTTTTATCCTCAATCCCCAGCATCTAGCATATAATAACCCCATCACTAATTGTGTGTTAGTTACCTACTTGTTCAATTTTAAGGTTGTTTACTAATTCCAACATCTTTTTCACAAAGATTTATTTCCTAGAAGCCACACCTTCTTTTCCCCCTCTACTTGCTGGAAGTATAAGGGGACTTTTCTCTAGTCTTCACCCTGAGAATCTGATGCGGCTTCAGGAAATAAACAAAAGAGTAGAGGTCCCCTAGAAGTACCCCCATTCCCACCCCCACCCTTGGAATTTTTAACTCTCAAGCTAGTCCACCCTGAGCCTCCGGCAATTTGTCACTTACATTGAAGTGTTCCCACTGGTATTGGCTCCCGCTGTGGACTTGTGCTCCTGGTAGGTTGTGATTCTCTGTTTTTTCTTGTCTCTCCAATTTTCAGGGTGATGGTTGCCTTGTGACCTCAGTTTTCTGAGGGATGTAGGAAGAGTTGTTGATTTTCAGTTTGCTCAGCTTTTTTCTTTTTGAGATGAGGATTTGGGAAGTGGAAGGATTGGTAGGAGGAAAATAAAAGAGAGAGAAAACGCAAGTGACAGCAAGGAGAGGCAGGAAGCACAAGGAAGGAAGATGCTTACAAGCCAGGAGCCCCACCTTCCTGTGACCACCTCACTTCCTCCATCTGGCCAGGGATTCATGCAACTGACCACCCAATTCCTGCTGCTGCTTCAGCCTCCAAAGTAGTATTTTTCAACTCTGACTGTTCATTAGAATCAGCTGGGGAGCTTTTATAACTGCCTGCACCTACCTCTCCCCTAATTAGAAGCACCTTAGGTGGCTGTAATGTGCAATTGGTTTTGAGAACCAGTGATCTAGATTCTTGCTACTCAAAGGGTGGTCCACGGACCAGCAGCATTGGCACCACCTGTTAGCTTGTTAGAAAGGCAGCATCGTGGGACCTACCCTAGACCTACCGAATCAGAAGTTGCATTTTAACAAGATCCGTGTGGGATGTGTATGCATGTTTGAGAAGAAATGACGAGGTGATCCTCCTACACCTGCGCTTCTGGCTGTACTCATGAAGCAGCCAGCTCCCTGGGAAGTGCTACGTGAACTAGGCATCCTGCTGATCGTATCATAGCAGTGGAGAAGTCCAAAGCAGCCAGTATAGCTGGTGTGCCTGCTGTGATTCCCCAAGGCTAATATATTTGAAACGGAGAGAATTAGATCGCCCAGCAGCAGGAGGGGCTTGGGCCCTTTAGTCTGAATCACCAACGCTGGGTTCATTAACTTCTGGGCCCACCAGAGTCAAATCGTTCTAATTGAATATGTTATAGTTGAAGAGTTGGGGTTAGCTTGGAGGCCGGGGTTGGAAGCAGGCAAAAGGGACTGAGCAGAAAAGTAAATAAAGCAGGAGGCCAAGAGGAATGACCACTGGGTCCAGGTGAGGGAAGGAAGACTAGAGGTCATCAGTTTCGCGGGGGAGGAGCACGGCAGTGAGGCTCGTGGACTCGAACAGGAATGCCTGGGAGTGGATGACTAGAGAGGGGAAATGCAACAGATCGGTCCCAAATCCCGACTCTACCTGAGCCACATGGATGTAGTCCTTCAACCGTTTACTTCGTAAGCTCTTGGCGCCTTCTTCCCTACAGGATCTCAGTACTTTGTGGAATAAAATAATAATAGGCATGTGCCTGGCACTTTATTGCTCACAAGGACTGGAGTATAAAGTACAGGTAGGGCGCAGGGGCTAAGAGCTTAGACCTGGGAGCCACATGGCCTGAATTCCAACCTCAGCTCTGCTACTTACTAGCTGATGATATTGGGCAAGTCAGCTGACCTCCTTGGGGGTACTTCCTCATCTACAAAATAAGGGTGATAATGGCAGCCAGCCTTATAAGAGTAAATGAGACTGGATGTGAAGCAAACAGAACATGTACACACGCATATATGGTATATTATTTAATGTGATATATGTGTATATTAAATAATATAAACAAGGAGTTGGGACCTAATTCTTCTGACTTCTTCTGTTTGAGGATTGCCCACCATTTGGTATCACCTCTCTAGGTTCCTTCAAGAGTGCTAAATGAGAGAACACTCAAAAAGTTATTTTAACCAAATCACTGTGCAGACCTTGTTTGGATCCTAATTTAAGCAAACGGTGGATACAAATATTTGATACAACTGGGAAATTTTGAAAATGGACTTGGTGTTAGATATTAAGGAATTATTCTTAATTTTGTTAGGTATGATAATGGCGTGGAGGTTATGTCAAAAAAAAGATCCTTAGCAGTTAGATTACGTTCATATCAAAGTATTAGATCAAGCCATCTCACATTGCCAATATTTGACCATATAGCTTAAATATGGACAAAACAGGCATTTGTCTGACACCTTACTTTTTACCAGGACCAGTGCATAAAGCACAGGGGCTAAGTGAAATAATATAACGTCTGGGATTTTCTTTTGAAATATTTCTAAGGAAAAAACGGTGGAGAGATAGACAGATGAAACAAGATTGTCAAAATGTGAATAATTGTGAGGCTGGGTGATGGACTGTGGGAATTCATTATGCCAGACTCTCTACTTTTGTGTTTGTTTGCAACTTTCCATAATAAAATTATTTTAAAGTTTTGTTTGATGGTTTCTTTGTTGTTGTTGTTTGTTTGACGGTTTTTGACTGTGTATTAGTATTTTTGACTACAATGGAAAGAAACCCAATTTAACCTTGCTTAAACAAAAGAAGGGATTTGACTGGGCTGGGATTTAACTGACCAGAGGGCAGCATAGAGCTGGTCTCAGGGAAGACTG
This sequence comes from Leucopleurus acutus, assembly GCF_964270905.1. Lineage (NCBI taxonomy): Eukaryota > Metazoa > Chordata > Mammalia > Artiodactyla > Delphinidae > Leucopleurus > Leucopleurus acutus. The sequence goes on along the minus strand of NC_139145.1, from coordinate 117,355,518 downwards.
GATTCACTGCCTTGAATACCTTCTCTTTGTCCTTCTCCATTTCTTCTCTGTTGCTTCTGGCACATTCACTTCGTTGGCTGGTACAAACTTGGCCAGGTGTGGGGTGGAGAACTGCCCTTGAGATATATCCTTGGGTTTTGTGATCAGAGAGGAACAAGAGGTTCTTATCCCTGGGCAGTAATTTGAAAAGTCCCAGGAGCCCCGATTGGCTTAGTTTAGGTCATGTGCCCACTCAGACCACTCACTGTGGCTGTGAGGGACTATAATTGGCCCACCCTGGGTCACCTGACCACCTCTGTAGCCAGGAGGGCTGTTTTCTGAAGACTTGGGAGGGATGGGTGGTGGGACAAGGGCTGAGCAGACAGAAACAGTAGCTACCTTTCTAAGGTTTCTGGTTATTTGCACTGGTTTTTAGATTACAATCATCCTTTGATCACAGATCATGTCTTTTTCCTTTCCAGTGTCTGTCTCTCCCACCCCCAGTTTTTATTTTAAGGTTTGTGGAGCTGGTTGCAAGGCTTGTTGAAAAAAAATCAGCAGTTTCCATCTCTTCCCCCGTTTCCCTTCCTCGGAGGAGACTAGTTTCAGTTCTCTGAACTGGTTCTTTGGCTTTACTTGCACGTTTCTGAATGACATCCTTATACTCCTACACTTGATGTTTCAGTCTTAGGCATTACCTATTGATCACCACCATGGGAGATGATTTTGATATCTTTCACACACACCCACACTCCCCACCCCATGTGTTCACACTTTTTATCTCCCCAAGTTCCCAATAAATTATATCAGCATCGTGTTGATTAGATCAACATTTAAATAGTACATGATTAACATTATATGATTATGACTATGAAAACAGTACCTCCAGTTAAGCCACAGCTGTACCACTCATTTTTCTCCTTTGAGTTCATAATTTTTTCCCACAGACATTTATTCAGTCCTTAATTCTCGATGGTCTAATTTGCTTCTAAATAAATACACTCAGATTTACGAGGTATTCATTATATTCATCATCCTGAAGAAATCTCTAAAGCTTTCTGACCTACTCCGGTCTGAACTGGTTGCCATTTCCATTGGTACCCACCTTTCATCCTAGGATGTCCCTTCACCATCACCCTAGGGATCCCTTTCACCTCTTTCCATATTGGATTCCATATTTCCTGCACAAGTGGTCTTCTCAACAACAGTGAGCGAAACTACCTGTAAAACTGGATTAATAATAACCCTGAATAAAAAAATAATTAGTAGCCATTAAGACGACAAAATTAAATAATGGGTGAATGATTGCAATGTCCTAGAAAAACATCATTTAAGCTAGGGATCATGTTCTGCTGTTAGTAATAGAGAAGCGAGGTAACAGTAGCTTAAGGTACATGTCAGTTTTTTTCTCCCATAAAAAAAGACTGGAGGTAGGTAGTTTTGGGTGGTTCAAGTGGCATATTTTTATTCTATCCTTGCCTTATAACTTACACCCTCATGGTTTTAAAATGGCTGCTGAAATTCCAGCTATTACAAACACATTCCAGGGAGTATGAAAAAGTAAGGGAGGTGGGGGAAAGGCAAGCTAGGTAACCCACCTTTCAAGTGTGTTTTCAGCTGCCCTGTACAATGACTTCTGCTTTTTCTCATTTGCCACCATTAGTTGAAAGTGACTACATATTTAAGTTCATTTGGAGATCAAAAGAGAGGAACTATGGTTCAGGCATCCAAAATGGAGCTGGATGGCCATTTTGGATGTGGTTTCAGACACTTTCCTACATCACTGAGAATTTGAATCTTCTCTGAATTATATCAAACGCAAGGACACCACCAGCCATTTTTAAAACAATATCTGCTAGCTGCAGACTTGTAGCTTCAGAGTTCTCTCCCTCTTCGCAACTGTGTAATCATTTCAGATCTCAACCAACCCTTGCTTAACAAACACTCTTACTTCTCGCCAGCTTCAATCCTAATTCATGACAATTTATCTAACCTTGTGGGGTTTTGCCTTTTTAAGCCTCCCCCATTTTGTAGTCCCAGGGAACATAATTCAAGTGCTTCTTGAAACTGTCTCCCTGGCTGCAGTCTTAACAACTCCCCGGTAAATGCCTACTTATTTCAGTCAGGTCTCCTTTTCTGAAATTTTAGTTAACAAAAGGAAGGCTGGGAATTAACAGTTGGTCATATTGTTGCTCAGAATTAAACCACAGAAGCCAGGGAGAATGGATCCTAGAAGGAACTAGCAGCTTTTAGATCCTTCCTGGAATGGAGCAGTCATCAAAATTTAAACTTCGAGAGTAATACTGTTCTGAAAGAGCTCTTTACTAACCATACATTAAACACCTTCTTTGATCTGTTAGAGGACTGGCTGCATCCTTGCTTTAGGCAAAGGTCTTTGCTTACCTTTGAGAATCAGACTAGCCATTCATCAGAATAAATAAATACAATGTATTTCACATAGGTTGAGGCTGTAGTTGATAGACACCAACCGACTGTCCTATACAATTCCTTGAGAGGGAGATTTGCAACATATATAAAAACCAATAAATTTTAAAAAATCCATTCTCTTCAGGATTGTCATTCCTCGCTCAGAAATAAGGAAGTGATTCAAGGAAAGAAAAAGATTTATGTATAAAGCTGTTCACAGCACCATTATTTATGACAGAAAGATAAAAGGAGTTTACAATCCAAATGTCCTACAATAAAGGAAGGACTGAGTGAATTATGGTATGACCATTAGATAGCCATAAAGATCACGCAGCAACATGGGAAAGTGATTGAAAATATACTGGTAGTGGGAAGAAACAAAAAATGGATATGGGTACGGATAAGATTAGAAGGGCATTCAGAGAACTATAATGGTTTTGTCAGGATGTTAGAATTATGAATATGAATGATTTCTGTTTAAATTTCCTTTATTGTTCTACAGAAAACAACAGCAATATCAACAACAAAAAAGTAAAATAAATTTAGCCAGGTCATTGACCAAGATTTTTCCTCAGATTCTTTCCTATTTGTCCTCTGCATGACTTTGTCCACGATGCTCCCAGGAAGGACAGTGCTACTCTACGTGAAGGTCATACCCGAGGTCAGGTGAATAGTCTTCCTGTGGCTCTTATGCCTCTTCGTGGGTTGACACACTGATCATCTGTCTCTGAAGCACAGCTCAAGCTGTTTATTATGCATCATCATAGAAAATTTTTTCCAAGTAGTAGGAATAAATTTGCAATCATCTACTTTCCCTTGCCAAGATTTCTTCATAATCGGTTTCATGAAACTAGAAGCCAGTTGCCCTAGTTTAGATGCAGATTTGTAGGCACCAAAGGGAATTAAAAATATATGGAATTGCTAATCTGGGAATCAAGCCTATGGGTCTTCAATATGATGCTGTATACCTACCCATCCTACCACTGCCACTACCAAAAGCAGTCCAACTTCTTTCATGGGATTACATAGTTGTCCAGTTTGGCAAGACCTAGAATTCACCTTAGGTTAAAGTAGATGTTAATTTTTTTTATCTGGAAGCTTCCTAAAATGGCCATACTCCTTGAGATGGATTGTGATTTATGAGTGTGACATGCATACTCCTTGTCAGCTAGGGAGGCTGGGAACTGTTATAGCTTTAGAAGTGTGATAGAAGAAAACTAACTGACCAGGGGGATTTTCAGAGTAGCGGTGGGAGCGCGGGGATCAGTGAAGACAAATGCTCCTCTGCTCAGTAGAGCTGGAAAAGATGGTGTTATTCAGGACACAGGGAGACTCATCCAGAATCACTCACCAACCGAGCCTGAGGATACTGGCGGAGCCAGGGTCCTCATGTTCATGGGGCTTTACAACCATTCTGGTGCAGAAAGAGTTGATTTTCCAGGGATTGAGGGATGTGAGATAAAGAGCTCAACCTACTCTATTGAGAATAAACTTCCATAAAGTAATCAAGGAAACAAGAATATTTATCTAGATAGTTAATCTTAGAGGAGAAACCAACTTGAAGGAGAATGAAAACAGAGAAATTCTGAAAGATTCTTTGAGGTTTTGCCAAATTAAATTCAAGTTTGTGTGCCTATGTTCTGTGTATAGTGCACACACTGAATTTTTTTACTCTGATGTGAAATTAACTGTGCTCTTCAAATACTGGGCAAGTGTCATCAACGGAAAGAATCTTTGTGGGGAACCAGCACAACCTGAAAAAGGAAGCATCAAAGATTCCAAGGCCTTGGTTTTGGGAGCACATTTTATTGGACAGTACTGGAGAGTTAACATCTAGTAGCAGCATAATACAAAAATGCAAAACCAATCTACTTAAAACTCATACAATGAGAAATATGTCTTTCAAACAAACAAACAAAAAACAAAAAAAAATTAGGAGATTTAGAGACCAGTTGATAAAAATGTTAACAAAAATCAAAACTCATTCCATCATCAACAACAACAGTTATAGCATAAATGGAGTACATTCACTTTACATTCTCAAAAAAGATTGTCATTTTGTTTTCTCTGCAATATGTCTATATATATATATATATTTATGTATAATATTCACATTCTGGAAGGCAAGAAAAATCTTCAAATTTAATTCCCTAAGTTTAAAACATTACATATATTTCACTTAAAATAACCAAAACATTAAAAATAGCAGCAACGCTGGTCTTTAAATATTATTACAGTAGATTATTCACATAATGTAGATACATTTGGGTAGCTCTTTCACTATTAATATTATCTAATATAATTTACAAACTCCAAAGTCCTGGTCTCACTGCCAAATGATAATCTAGATTCAATAAATACTATGCAAAGAATAATTATAAAACACAGACTGCAGAACATTCTCCAGACTAGAGAGAATCATACCAAATTGCTTTAGGGAAGAATCAGGTTTGATGGAGGTTTGAAGACATGCAGGGAATCTGCAGGATTTCCAAGGCAAGAGAGAATGATCTGACAAGCTCCCTGGAATGTCAGGAATTGAATCCTGAGAAATATGTCCCTGTGGAGAAGGCACTGCCGCCTCTTCCTGGTGCCATGTTTCATTTGAATATGGCATTAAAGTGATTAACCACTGGAAAATTTCCCAATAAACAAGGGATAGAATCATTTCTCACCAGGAGGCAAGACACCAGACCAGGAGGTCGATATTTATGTTTCATCATTTTCATTTATTCTGACGACCAAAGGCATAGAAAACAAGATTTCAACAGGGCTTTGTGTATTTAAGCCTGGATAGTAGGAAAAGTATTTCTACCCCTACTCCTGATCTATGCCACTGGACCAGTTTGCTAATCTTATTCGTTTAAAAGGAGCCCCAGATGTGGTGACAGGGGTTTCTTAGTACCTGGAATCTGTTACAAAAGTTGCCCCTGCAATTGTGGCTTCTTTTTGTATTTCGAAGGTTTTTTAGAAAAGGTAAATGGTTAAGTGTCACAATGGGGTTAGACCTACGTTTGCCTCATAGTAAGACTGCTCGCTGATATTTCAATAGTTTGTCCTCATTTTCAAACCACTTTATATATTATCTCAATTGATTCTCACCCAGAAATGTGTGAGGAAGCCAAGGACACATCCAACTGTTCACTTTATAGACCAAGAAAACTGAGGCTCCTGGAGATGATAGTGATTAGATTGTCACGGTCACACACATGGACAAACTGGTAATTTGAAAGGGGTAGGGGAAAAAAAGGGAAAACAAACAAGTTCAGGAGAAAAAGAAAGGGACAGAGAAATGGTGCCACTTGGCAGATCGTATCATAAACTTTAAAACAAGCAAAAGGCATTTCACATGTAGAACACAGACATTTGAAAACATTTAAATACTTGTCTTCCAACAGTCTCATACTGGTCTTGATTACTACATCTTTATGTAGTTATTGAGGCTGACATTGAAACATAAGATCATGGAGAATTTCTTACATGAGTTCCATTATTTCCCAGGAGACATAAAAATATTATAGCCTGTTCTGAGGACCCCACTCCTGTCCCATTTCACCTCCAGCACAATAGTTACATGAAAATATATGTATATTTTGACTGATTTTGGTAGTTTTCTCAGGTGTAGTTTTCATAAAATATCATTAGTGATTATTCTTGCTATGTCCTTAGGAAAATTAGCTTTTTCTCTCTTGGATTGAAGCTGAGAAGACTGCAATGAACTTAGAGCTTTTATAAGTTTACGTTTGGACTCCACTTGACAGTTGCCGGGGAAGTAAGTACATTATTTTAATGACTAATAGTTAATTTAGTAAGCTGTCATATTTCACACAACCTTTTCAAGAAAATTTAGTGATTCTTAGCTTGACAGTTCCACAAAACAAAATTATACTATTCCATTGTAAAAAAAACTTACATATAATGATAATCTATGAACAGAAAGACTTAGGTTCAATGTTCTGGAGAGTGACACTTTGAACTGTTAATCAGTTTTTAACTTTAATCAGTAAATGTATTAAAGAAACAGCTGAATTACAAAGGAGGTCATTCATGACACCATTGCGTAACATGATGGAAAAGTCACCCAAATCCCTTTGTTCCTCCTCAGGTACCACCCGTCCCAATTCTCCGACTTAACTTCACCCCCTCCCTAACATCCATACACTAGAAATGTCCCCCCAACAGAGTCACCCAACCCTGAATTGAATAAGCGAGGTACCATAAGGTAAGTTATGCTTTTGGCAAGCAGGAAATTGGAAAATTCTTTTAGTTCTTCTGAGGTAGCAGAGTCTCTCCTTCTAATATTCTAATGGTTAAGAAAAGTCTAGGGAGCTGAATTAAGAGGCAAGTGGAATGTTGGTCACTGTACGTCAACACTGCTCTGAAACTGGTGGTTATTATGGTTATATAATTACCGCACACTCCACAACTTCTTCAGTGGGACCCTGTTATGTGGACAACTTAAGATATTAAGGTTGCTGTGTGATTGGGGTAAGCCACAGCTCCTTGAGGGCACTGTATAACTCATCACAACTTGGATGCAATTCCTACATGTTTCTAAAAAAAGTGCCTGGCATATAGCAGGAACTCAATAGATATCAGATTACTGACTGTTGAAAATCTCCCATTTAGCTCAGTGAGATTACAAGCAAAAACATACATAAAAACACCCAACCAACCACAGACTAATTGTCACTAAAGGCCAGGTCACTTTCCCTTGTGTGTGGAACGGTAGACACCTTTCAGACTATGAGAAGGTTAAACGCAAATGGTACTGGCCATGGTGTAGCATGCAATTCCATATTAACCTTATTTCCATCATGACTTTATCCTAATGTGGTTGTGGCTGATTTAGCCATAAATAACTTTTCTGAAGATAAAGTGATCCACTCTCTCTGCTGTTCTTCAAGCTTTTCCGCCAAGCATTGAATCAAGACAGGGTCCACCTTAGAATCAAATTTATTAGCAAACCAATGTCCATCTTTCATAAGCCACCTTAGTTCTGCTGCTCCATAGATACACACACTTCGGAGGTGAGAGCCAGTACAACTGGGATAGAAAAGGCCTTCTAGATAGTTCCATTTGACCAGGCGGGTCTTACTCTGTAGGTCAGACACATCCTGGGCTGTCCTAGAAATCTCCCCGGGGATTCCTGGTACCCGAATTAAGGTAGCCCAAAAGTGCTCATCAGGCGAGTATGTATCTTTAGACCAGGCAAAAAAGTCTTTAACGAGGGAGCTGTTGAGAACATATTTAACAAATGCTCGACTTACAACAAAATAAGCACTGCCAACAAATATCTCGATGTCATGAGGGGGGGCTTCCTTGGAGACGTTTGTCCTCACTGGTAGTTTCACATATTCATAAGGCACCTGTCTGAGTTCATGGTGATAAGTGAATCTTTCCATCTTAGTGTTAGGGGGTTTCACTGTCTCTAACATATTTGATCCATTGAGTTTCTTCAACTCTGACACTAACTCAAAGTTTGATTTCAAAGGAAAATCCTGCCCACACAGGTTGATAACGTATTTCCACTGAACTGAAGACTTCAGAAGGTCTGACAAGCAATTTAAATCGGCCTGGAGTCTGGAAATGTGTGCATATTGCACAATCTCTAATTTGGAAGCAATGAAAATATTAGAGAAGCACTTAGCTAAATTGTTCATGGCAACTTTGAAGGTATCAGATGATTTACGGTCATAATGGATGCAGTAAATATTGTGCTGGTTGTATATAGCATGGATTAGCCTTTCAACCATAATTGCATCTTTGTGAACAACCAAAGAATAGGCTATTGGGAAGCTTTTCTCCTCCCTTGAAACAAGCTTTTCGTGGTAGCTCCGTAGGGCCTGATAAATGTCACAATCACTGGTCATTGCCACAACATCATCATCATCCAAGTCGATGATGGTTCTTCTTCTTATTTCCAGACTCTTGCCGATTTCCAAAGGCTCCTGTTCATAGACACCTGAACAGTTAATCTCATACCCGATTTCATTCTTAACATGGGTATATTTGTTCTTTACAAAAGGCGAGGTACTTAGTGAGTACTCAACCAAGTAAATGCCTCTTTCAGGGAAGAGGAGGCGTTTCACATTTAGAAGCTTCAACAAGGAGAACAGCCATAGGGTTAGAAACAGGATGAAAACTTTCTGCTTTAGGTGGTATTTAAAACAACATTTGAATGTCTTCATTCTGTAAGAGAACAAAGGAATAATTCCGTTGAAATATGAAGAGAAAATTAGTTCAGTTCAACCAACATCCACTGGGTGCCTACCACACACCAGGCGGAATGCTGGGCCCAAAGATGATTAAAACAAGATTCTTGTCCTTAAAAGAATCCAGAAACAAGGAAATGGAAATAGGTACAATGGTTGTATGTTGTCGCAGTCTGTGTTAACTATACCTAATTTTGAGAGATGTTGGTTACCAAATAGAATGAAAAATAATGTTAACTCCTAAAATAGAGGTACTAAGTATCTTAATTGTCTGTATTTGTGCTTAGCATGTTTGCGGAGGGATTGCTCTGGTTTGGGCAGAGGCCTAGAGAATTGGATGTTGTCAAGAGGTCATTAGAAATGCAAATGACCCACCTGAGGCTAACAGGAATATCCATCTTGATGCTACCTTCAGATCCTGATTAGATCTAGATCTGATGCCAAATGGGGAAAGCCCAGTAAATCACTGCTGTAAACTGAATGTTTGCATCCCCCGCCCCAAATTTTAAGTTGAAACTTAATTGCCAATGTGATTGTATTAGGAGGTGGGGCTTTTGGGGAAATTTTTAGGTCATGAGGGTGAAGTCCGCATAAATAGGATTGGTGCCCTCCCAAAGGAGACCCCAGGAAGCTCCCTTGCCCCTTCCACCATGTGAGGACACGGTGCGAAGCTTGTTGTCTATGAACTGGGAAGCAAGCTTTCGTCAGGCACAGAATCTGCTGGAGCCTTGATCTTGGACTTCCCAGCCACTAGAACGGTGAGAAATACATGTCTGTTGTTGATATGCCTCCCAGTCTGTGGTATTTTATCATAGCTGCCTGCGCGGACTGAGACACCCACCTTCAGAAATAAGAGCAGTGGGCAGACCCCCAAAGGAGCTATAGTAAGTATTAGACACTAAAATTTTATATAGATTATACAAATTTGGTAAACTTGCACATTTCACTTATTTATTTTGTTAGGCCCCATTTCCTCACAGGGATTAGAAATTTAGCCCTTAAGATGAAAAGAACCTGACGCATTGAGAGAAGGCGGGGGCCAGGGGCCAGTTTGGCAGAATCTGTCAGTTTTACGAACCCATCCAGAAGAGCTCATGTGTGCGCAAAGAAGGTGTGTAATGAGAAGCTTCCCTGAAGTTAAGGCTAAAGACTGAAAAGCACTAAAATGCCCTACGGGGCATTGATTAATTACACCCACACCGTGTGAAAAAGCCTGAGAAGAATCTGCACATATCCCTGTGGAACAGTCCCCACTGTAGACTGTGAAACGGAAATAACAAACAGTGTAGAGTGAGCTCACATATGTGTCCAAAAAAGACTATATACACCCAGAAGCCTAGACACAAAGAGCACACGTTGCCAAACTTTTTCTTTCTCTGTCACAACTACTCACCTCTGCTGCTGTAGTGGGAAAGCAGCCATAGACTGTGTGTAAATGACTGGGTGTGGCTGGGCTCCAATAAAACTTTATTTACAAAAACAGGCAGCTGGCTGGATCTGGCCCACAGGCCAATACTTCCAGAAGGACTAAGGATCTGGAGCCTGGGGAGGAGGCGGATTTACTTATCACTGAATAGCCTTTTGGACTATTAGAATGTTGAAAATGATTATATTACTTTAACAGATAAAAATGGGCTACCCAAAAAAAAAAAAGGGCTACCCAACAGAAGGGCATTACATGTGCTTATTTGGGGAGCAGCAGGAAATGGGGAAATCCAGGGAGTATTACCCAGAGGCTCGAGGACAGGAGGGCTGACCAAGCTCCTAGGCCTGCTTCCAGGAGGTTCAGTTACTGAGAACTGGGGAGGTCTGAGGAGCCCACATACAATTTCCTTACACATCTCAATAAATCTTAAACGAGGACATAATCATTGTACCCAATTTCCTTAGAAGAGGTAGCAAGGCATTTGAACCTGTGTAGTTTTCTTTTATACAGATTGATTGAAAAAGCTCTCCTAGGAATGCCATACTCTCATTCACCCTCACTTGAATTACCCTCCTTTAAAGAACCATACCTTATTTATCAACGCTGAACTGTTCCGTAGAATCTGGGTCCTCCCCACCACACCTCAGTCTCTCCTCTGTGGGTTTCTCCGGGGTCTTATTCTTAGCTTACTGCTCTTCTCACAAACACTCTTCCTTGCTTTTGGCATTTCCATGTATACCTTCCATGTATATACATTGCCAACACCTTTATCTTCAGGACCTACGTCTTGCCCAAGCTTCTGACGTGAACATCCAATTGCTTGATAGACATCTCCACTAGATAGCCCATGGGCACTCAACATCAATGAGTCCACAGCCAAACAGGACACCTTCACCTCTCCTGTGTTTTCTGTCTCAGTTTATCCACTCAATGACCCAAGCTCGAAACTCGAAAGCCACCCGACTCTTCCATTTCCTGTACACCCACAGGATCATCTCACAAATACGCCTCAAATTCATCCCTTCTCCTTCTCCATTACCAGGTCCAGACAACATCTTTGCTGAGCAGCATCACACTTACATAAAAGGGCAAAGGTTTCAGTGCCTGCGGATAACCTGATGATATCTCCCCAGACTGGGCCCCTTTCAGGATTTGATAAAAGCTCATTCTCAGCAAAAGGCTTGCACCTCCACCCCTTGTTCCTTCTAACTTGGGGAAAGGAATGCTTTCAGTCAAAGGCAATTCTGGCATGGTGAGTAGGTGAAGGGGCTTTACTTGGACTTAGGACAGGGCAGAATAGGGAGGGCTGCTTGTTTCCCCTGATGTTAAAGGCTGTCCCGGAGACAGACGAGCTCTCCCGCTTAAAGATGTCTGGCGTGGGAAGAAAGTCAGAAAGCAAGGCCTCTGGGCTGTCCCAATTCCCTCCTCTTTCTTCCTTTAGAATTAATTCTTGTCCCTGGCTGGCGAAGCTCAGACACAGGGCCCAGAGCTAGCTCCCCCAGGACTCCTCACAGCGTGCCTGCCGCCTCTCCTTCCCCGGTGCCCTGCGACCCTCCCTCTCTGGGCAGGCAGCCATGGCCTCCTGGCTCAACTCAGACTGTCGACGCACTAGCTGGAGTTGGGAAGTGTGTGCTCCAAGCCTTCTCAGGAGGGGCAGGGAAGCGCGGGTGCAGGAGGTTAGAGATCACAGTTCTCAACCTTAGCTTTTCTCAGGACACAACCTCTGCATGATACCCACAGCCCCCCCCAGCACAGACGATGTTGACATACATACAATGTTGTAGAATGAATGCCTGCATGCTTCTATGTAATGTTCTTTGTTAATTTAATAATATCATTATTATTAATGCAGAGTCACTCAATAGAGTTGTTGGAACTCCCCTGGTGGTCCAGTGGTTAAGACTTCGCCTTCCAATACAGGGGGTGCGGGTTCAATCCCTAGGACTCCTGGTCGGGAAGCTAAGACCCCACATTCCTCACGGCCAAAAAGCCACAGCATAAAACAGAAGCAATAGTGTAACAAATTCAATAAAGACTTTAAAAAAGGTCCACATCGAAAAATTCTTAAAAAAAAAAAAAGTTGTTGCTTGGGGTACTCTTCTACCAAGGGCCAGGGGTGGAGGGATGGGGATGATTTCCAGAGGCGTGACCCAGGTCTGACTGGAGCTGGCTGGGCTAAGACTGGCAATTACGCGGCCACGTCTTTTCTAAAGCCGAAACCAGGGCAGCGAGGTCACCTTCTACAAACACCCCACCCACTCTTTCCCCCTTAAAAGCTCATGGGCAGAGAGCAGGCAGGCGTTCTGCTGCCACGAGGTAGTCTTACATTACGAATAATGCCCCACCCCTGGCAGAAGGGGTATTTCCCTCCCGCCCACCCAGGCAGATGAGGAAGCTGACCTGCTTAGGGAGTTATCACCACATGGGCGCGAGTGCCTAGTGACGACGCAGAATCAAGAAGGAAATGGCAGCAAGGGGTTGATCGCTACATCAGATGAGGTCTATTTGGATAATTCAATAAAACCCCAACAGGGATGCGGAAGGCAGCATTTTCCCCAAACCATCTTCTTTTCCTCTACCCTCCCAGGCATTGTTTACAGTCTTAAAGGAAACAGCAGGCGCACCAAGGTACACCCCAGCTAAGTGGCTATAATTGCGTTCAGGGCTAAATGGCCCCAGCCATTAGCAGCTTTTCAACGAACTCTCGTTCGTCAGCAATTCGCCAGCAATTGAAAACCCACGGCTGTCACTGAGGTACGTGACTCCTAACCCAGGGCAAGAGGGCGAATGGTAAATCACCAACGAACTGGAGGAAGGGTTGTGCACGTGGTTTAGCTTAGGCACCAAGACTGCGGGGCCCACCGTGCATGTTGCAGATGAGGTGGCCTCTGCCCCCCGCCCCCGCGCCCGTCCCGCTCCCTCCCTGCACACCTGCACGTCTTCCCAGGCGCTCACACAGGTGTGTATGTGTGTGGGGGGGTGGGGCACCGGGAGGAGAAGAGAAAGTAGTGTAAGGGCTTCAGGATGCCCCAGACCCGGACATGGATCCCTGGAGAAGCAGTGGCTTTAAGACCGATCAAACTAAGACTGGTTTTCTGGTCTCAACTTGGGGATTAGAAGTGCCCCCGCTGGGGCTGTGAGGGCTCTGGAGCCTGGGTGAAAGGAGTTGCCCGCAGGGGTCTTCAGGGCACATTACAGGTCTTTTCTTTCCCGGCACCCAGCTTGCCTGACTCCAAATCTTGGGGTTTTTCCAGTGTAGTACACAGGACGTGCTGGTGTTTTTTGTTTTGTTTGTTTTTAAGAAAAGAATCCACTAAACAATTTTAGGCAATGTGAAGGAAATGACCTTCACTTTTCTGACCAAAGGAGGAGGTGGAAAGGGCAGAAGGAAGGATAAAGCAGCTGGGAGCAAATAAGACCTTGCTCTGGGCTGAGCTGGAGAAGAGGCAGCCACACGTGGTCCTGGCGGCACAGCCGGGCCTCAGCTTGTGGGAGGCCCCTACACTGGACCCTGGACAAGCCCCTCAACCTCTCCCCATCTCTGTGTCCCCATCAGTAAAAAGACGTTAATCATAGTAACGACCTCAAAGGGCCTTTGAAGTTAAGTGAGGTAATGCATGCAAAGCACGTTGGCACAGTCCAGATCTCGACTGCCTGGTTAATGCAGGTATGACTTTAATACTTTAGAACCAATGCTTGAATGTGTCCATGTAATGCTCGTTGTTAATTTAGTAATATCATTATTCTTAATGTAGAATCACTCAATAAAGAGTTGTTACTCGGGGCGTTGTTCTAGGTACTCCGTATGTAATAACTCAGTTCCCTCCACAGACCAGTGAGGTAGGTACTACCTCCCTCTTTTACAAGACAGGAAACTGAGGCACATGGAGATAAAGAAATTGCCCAAGGTTATACAGAACTAGAAGGTGCTTTAGTTGGAACTTGAACCCAGAGAGTCTTTCTCCAAGGATGAACCCTCTAGGCAATGCTGTCTCTTGGAATATAAATCTAAAAATACTCCTTATTTTCCACATGTTTTAGTCCTTGATTAAAATTTCTCATTACTGTGTCTTATCTAGCTGTCCTAAAGTTGGAACAGAAGTGAACATCAAACCACGTTTGAAGTCCTCAGAACTTCCACCCAGTTTAAGGGCTTATCTAGACAGAGAATCAGCCTGGAGGAATGCTGGCTGATGAACACGTTCTGTTCCTGCAATCAGAGGCTGGCGCCAATCCACATGCCGGTGAAGGAGATCAGTCAATCTCCCAGCCAGTGGAATCCACTAAAGGAAAAGAAAGCGAGCTCCTCCTAAGAAATTCTGCCATCAGTTACGCTTGTATCCTGTCACTGATGATTCACTGATTCACTTGTTCTTGTTGTGACCAGTGACACAGATTGGGCTGAGAATTACTAATTGCTTTAGAACACTGCCTGGGTGCAACGTCTCTCTACGTGGTGAATATTTCCTCTATGGGCCACCTGTAAATTCTTAAAGTTTGCATCATTGTATGTCAGTGTAAAAAACAGGCTTTGAAGAGTTTATTGATTTGGAAATGTCAGAATTTTGTTTCTTTCTAAAGTCTTACAAAGAGTAATCACTTAAGAACACTAATATAGAGATGAGCTCACTCACTCAAAAAAAAAAAATTCTGATCTAGTTGAATAAGCCAAGGTCCTCCTACTGCACCTCTCTGATTTCAATAAAGCCATTGATTCTCCCCTTGGTGACATGCTCATCACCAAACCCAAGGAAAGTTTTGGAGTAAGACCATTCGTGGGAGGATGACTCAGCTGAGATGCACTTCCTCAATGCCCCCATAGCACCTGAAGTCAGCAAAGGAGCAGAAAGGCAGGTTTCTTGCTCTGAGGACCTTACATCTTCATTGTTCTAGAGGGAAGATTGCAAAAGGCAAAGAATTATCGGACTGTGTGCAGCTAAACAGTAAGAATGGTGTCACTGGGTCATTAATACCATACAATATAAATTGAGGACGAACGTCCTCAAATAATAAGAGGTTATAGTTTCAAAAAGGTTTTCCATTCTCTGTTTGTAAAAGTAAACTTTCTTCTTTATTTTCTTAAATCAGGAAGTCAAAATAGTCTAAAAAAGAAAACAAAGCCCACCAGGAATCTGCCACCTGGCCATAGCATTCGGTGGCAGTATGTCCATCCAGACTGTTATAAATAAACATGCCTGTTTTGCCTTCCTTTTTTTTTCTTTGGTAAAAACAAAAAATTTTTTTAAAATTAAAAAAAGTTTTTTTAGGTTTCTTTTTTAAATTAATTTTTATTGGAATATAGCTGATTAACAATATTGTGTTAGTTTCAGGTGTATGGCAAAGTGAATCAGTTATACACATCCACTCTTTTTTAGATTCTATTCCCATAGAGTATTGAGTATTGAGTAGAGCTCCCTGTGCTATACAGTAGGTTCTTATTAGTTATCTATTTTATATAGTAGTGTGTATATGTCAATCCCAGTCTCCCAATTTATCTCCCCCACCCCCGGCTTGCTTTTTAACAAGAAGGCTCACTCCTTAGGCACTGTCTTAGCTGTTTCTTTCATTTCACAATATACTGTGAATGAGTCCTCTTCTAAACTGGGTCTGTGAACTGTTAGAAAGTAAACGATTTCTGAGGTCAACATAATTTTCTATAGGAGAAAAACAATTGAAATAATAGAATTGACTTTTCTGGGCCTTCCCCACCAAAGCTGAATTAATTATCCCATAATTCTGGAAGAAGCTTAGAAGGAAAATCCTAAAGCTGACAAGAACTTCAATGGTGACTGAGTCCAAATTCCTCCTTCTCTAAATGAGGAAGCAGAGACCTACCCATCATTAGACCCTGTTTCACGCTTGGGATGCCGGGAACACGTTCCCCCATTACGTACATGTTTGTATATCCAGCTGCTCCCCCTTAAGGGAGTGGAGAGAAGGGGACCCCTACTCCCCCTACCCAGGCCTGCTCAGGTGGTACTCAGTCCAGCTTGGCTCCACTGCCCCCTCAGCTGAGGCTGTTCTGGCCAAAGTCAACAAAAATCTTCATGCTGCCAGCATCAGAGGACACAGACCTGTTGCTCTCTAATGGTCTATGCTGAGCGCCAGTACCATTTACATTATCTTATGAATTCCATTCAATAAACCTGTGAGGGAGGTACTATCATTGTCTCCATTTTTCAGATTAGGAAACTGAGTCACAGAGGATAAGTAGCTAGTATGTGGAGGAGCCAGGATTTCCAACTGTGGCCCGATTTCAGAGCCTATGCTATTAACCATAATGCGAGGTTGCCATTCCAGTCTCTTGGCAGTAGAAAAACCCTGTTGGTTCTGCATCCAAAATGTAGGGGGAATCCACCCATCCCTTTCCACTGTAACCCAAGCCAGCATCAACTCTTGCCTGTATATGAAGTAAGTTCCTCACTGTCCTCCCTTGCTTCCCTCTAACCCAGGGGTCCCCAACCCCCAGTCCACGGGCCGCACAGCAGGAGGTGGGCGACGGGACAGCGAGTGAAGCTTCATCTGCCGCTCCCCGTCACTCGCATTACTGCCTGAGCCTTCCCCCACCCCGCCACCCTGGTCCATGGAAAAATTGTCTTCCACGAAACCAGTCCCTGGTGCCAAAACGGTTGGGGACCGCTGCTCTAACCCACTCTCTGTACTGTAGCCAAAAGGATTTTTTAAACCCATCAATCACATCACTCCCCCTCCCTACCCCACTCTTACACTTAGACCACCTTCACTTGGGTTTCATTGCACTTACAGTAAAATCAGAAATCCTTTCCACGGACAGAGGCCCAGCCTGTTCCTGCCCCTGCCTTCCTCTCCAACTTCATCTTTTTTTTTTTTTTTTGACATCCTTGCGTGGAGGTTCTGCACAATGCTTATTGGCTAGTTTCTCAGGGGGTTGACAGTAACACTAACACTTCATACATGGCCGAGAAAAAAAAAAAGTGCTTTTTTCCTTTAAAAACAAAAAAATTAAAATACCCAGCATCATAAATAAAGTAGGTTATCGTATCCTCTTATTTTGGATCCCCCCCGACTTTCTGCCTCAAACGCAATAACAGTCCTAGTAGTGCTGGAGCCCGGGGGCTTGAGGTGAGAGGGTGAGGGTCTGCTTCCACAGTTTGCACTGAATTCTCTCCAACTTCATGTTATTCTGCTTTTTTCTTGCTCATTAAGCTCTAAGCAATACCAGCCTTTCTACAAGTTCCTAGAACACCACAGTCTCTTTCCTGCCTCAGGACCTTTGCACTTGCTCTTCTCATGTTGAGATCATTTTTCCCTGAATTCTGGCCTGACTGGCCCTTCCATATCCCTCAAGTCATAGGAGAAATATCCTTTCCTCTGATCGTCTCTGATCACCCTTCTCGAATCTCTTTCCTCACTGTCACACTCTTTGTTTTCTTCTCAGCACTCATCACAGCAGCAGTTACTTTGTTTACTTGTTTATTTTGATCTCTGGGACGGGCCTCATTTACGCTCTACCCCCTGCCCCATGTACATACCTACCTGGCACAGGGTGGTTGCTCAGCAGAACAAAATCAGAAGACCCAAGTTCTATGTGGGCTCCGCCACCAAAAATGCCTCAAGTGTCCCTGGCAAGTCATTGAATGTTGGGTAAGTCTTTATTTCCCAAATGTTGAAGGGGATAATAGTTTTGCTATCCCACAATGCTGTTATGAAAGTCTTATGATACAATGCATGTGAAATAGCTATGGAAGGAAAACTGTGGTATGCAGAAGTCAGGTACTAGGACCTTTACAAGATGAATGATTTTTTGGGAAACCAACATATTGACTTTTTCCCAGTTTTCTAAATAGTGCATTCATTATATTTCTAAAATAGTACATTCATTATTCTCTTCATTCTGACATTCTAATTATTATGTTTTTCACTTCCTGACAACATTTTTTGTTAAAGCCTGAAGTATATTGTTCCCGAAGATGTACATACACCTATCTTCGATTTTGAAAGGTAGGAAGATCGTTACTCTAGTTAAACTTTAGAATTTTTCCCCCAGTCTGCTCAATATTTTTTGAAAGACCGAGAGCCAAAGAATTCCTTTAAAAGACATCCAAGGGCTTCCCTGGTGGCGCAGTGGTTGAGAATCTGCCTGCCAATGCAGGGGACACGGGTTCGAGCCCTGGTCTGGGAAGATCCCACATACCGTGGAGCAACTAGCCCCGTGAGCCATAATTACTGAGCCTGCGCGTCTGGAGCCTGTGCTCCGCAACAAGAGAGGCCGCGATAGTGAGAGGCCCGTGCACCACGATGAGGAGTGGCCCCCACTTGCTGCAACTGGAGAAAGCCTTGCACAGAAACGAAGAGCCAACACAGCCATAAATAAATAAATAAATAAATAAATAAAATTAAAAAAAAAAAAGACATCCAAGAAGAGCAAATGGAACTAGTTCTGTGCATTTACAACCAGCTAAACTGTTTCTGTAACTTTATGCATTGCAGAAGCTGTAAACTTTTCCCCTGAGTTCATTATCTTCGGGGGCAATTCTCTAGAAAGTACAAAACTGCAATGACTTGTTCTAGCATCCCTGTCAGGCAAAGCCATCCCCAGGGACCATGTAAGAAAGTGGTCCTGAGGAATCTGCAGCGATGCAAGTACACAAAACATACCCCCAAACGGGGCCTCCACGGCTCAGTTTCTCCGATCATATGTCCAGTTAAAACTGTCTCACTCAGAGAAATAAGATGCCCCTCTTCCAAAGGGGCTCTGGTTGAGGTCCCTGTGGACCATGTCACAACTGATAGCTTCCTCTACAGGCAGCAGGCTTCTGTTTACAAGTACAAAGACTATGGTCACCGCTTTCCTTAAATGAAGGTCTATCTAACCTGCAAGATTTGAGAACAGAGGTCTGAATAAAAATCCCGGACGGTAATATCAGTCTATCAACCACCTCTTTAGATTATAATTCTTCCAAATAGTAACTTGGCTGGAGCCTCTCTGGTTTGGGGGAGATTTATAGGGTCATTTAAAGTCACGTGGAAAACGAGCAACCCACATTAGGATGTGTTTACCCACGGTGGTCCCTCAAGGTCATCACAAATCTGGGCTTGCAGCAGTAGAGAAAAAAAGTGCCAGATTCAGCCAGCTTTTTATACTCACACCAATTAGGAGACAGCCAACGATTCTGGGCTTTGTTGCATCTGGTCCACAGGGCAAACCTCAAAAGCTGATTGTGTATCATGCTGGGCAAACTATATGGCTAAGAAGTCTTTAGTAGGAAGTCAAAAGGACCAGAAATGATCCTACTGAATGAAAAGTTTTTTATTTTGTAACAATTTATGACCCTCATTATGTTGCAAAACATTGTTTTTCCATAAAAACAAAAACAAAAATGCTGGTGGGGGGGTGGTGAGGTTGGTTCAAAAATACCTGTGCCCTCAAATTTCAGCTCTGATGGTGACAGCTTAAATCAGTTTCCTTCTTTGTAGATATAAAAGGTTACAAAAAAGGTGCTCGTTGATGTATTCAATCGTTATCTTCCAAGCTTTATAAACAGAGAGGTGACATTCCTTTCTCCAGTTCTCTTCTCTGCCTTCCACACTTAGCTAGCCCAATACAGAACCAATATATAGTTTATGTTTTATGTTCTAACTTAAAAGTGTGGCTTTATTTTGGCTTCTTTTTCTATAAAGAGGAAAAACTGCATTGAAAAACATTTAACTCCTTTAAAAAAACAATCACATGTTTAGTGCGCTATAAAGAAAAAAGAACTTCCTCTGCCCAAGGTCTACATGATACGATTTCCACCCCATCTCACCCCACCCCAGAAATTTCTGGAAGCACTTCTTTGGTATTATATGGCTAACTCTCTATTTTACACTGCCGAAATTAATTCCTCAAAGGTTATGCAGCAACTGAAGAGACACAGTAACTGATTTCTACACCTGCATTTAAAGTAGAATTTCCAATGCTGTAACTACATCAGAGGGAGCACAGGGACCCACAGAGGTGAATCAAGGGTACAAATAGCAAAAATGGCTTAAAGCCAGGCCACACTCTCCATGAATGGATTAGATACACTCAGTTTTAAATCATGAGACAGGCTCCTTTGTTTACCTTCTGTGTTCTGCCACTGTGGTGGGGAGCTGAGCTGGAGATTTCAATATGCTTCTGCCCTTCCACTAAAAAATTCTAGACTGGCATCCCTGTCATGATGTTACCATTGAGTCAAGATCTGTATTGCTTGGTTTAAAATGGAGGTATTGTCCCAAGAGTTTGTGTGCACAGAGACACAATAAAGTTAAGACCCAGGAACTTAAGTTAAAGGTTCTGCCAAAATAGGGATTTCAAAAGCAGAGGTTTCGTGTAAAACCAGCTGGCATCTCCTACAAGGAGACGTTCTAGTAATGGTTTTTATTATTATTTGTATTTTTATTGAGGCATTGTTGATTTCCAACATAAGTTTCAGGTGTACAACATAGTGATTCACAATTTTTAAAGGTTATACTCCATTTATAGTTATTATAAAATATTGGCTATATTCTCTGTATTGTACTATATATCCATGTTAACTTATTTATTTTATACATAGTAGTTTGTACCTCTTAATCCTCTACCCATATCTTGCTTCTCCCCCTTCCCTCTCTCCACTGGTAACCCACAGTCTGTTCTTTATATCTGTGAATCTGTTTCTTTTTTGTTATATTCTCTAGTAATGTTTTTTTCTTTTTTTAAAATAAATTTATTTATTTTATTTTTGGCTGTGTTGGGTCTTCATTGCTGCACACTTCTCTAGTTGCTGTGAGCGGGGGCTACTCTTCGTTGCCGTGTGCGGGCTTTGGAGCACGGGCTCTAGGCGTGCGGGCTTCAGTAGTTGCAGCACACGGGCTCAGAAGTTGTGGCTCGGGGGCTGTGGAGTGCAGGCTCAGTAGTTGTGGCACATGGGCTTAGTTGCTCTGCAGCATGTGGGATCTTCCCGGCCCAGGGCACGAACCTGTGTCCCCTGCAGTGGCAGGTGGATTCTCAACCACTATGCCACCAGGGAAGTCCCTCTAGTAATGGTTTTAATTAAGATAACAGGTCTCAACATGTAGGTTTTATTTTCGGCTAATATAATAAAAAATTTAAAAGATTATTTAGTTAAAAACTAAACATCTCAGCAAATTTATATGCCAACTGTACAGAATACAAAAGTAAAAGACTCTTCAGATCTCCAAATGTATTATAATGTTACAATCATTGAAACAGTGTCGCCAGAATAGACAGAGTTCAGTGGGATGAAATTCAGAAACAGATCTAGTAGGTAAGGATTGTATGTATGGCTCTAGTAGAGATGGCAACTGCCTCCGAACATCCATCCTCCCTATCTTCTTTACTAAGAGAATCTCTATATTGCTGGCAGCAGTAACATACCCCTCTAAAAGGCTTTCTCCCCAGCCTCCATTGTAGAGGAGCAGTCAACGAAATACAATGTGGGGTATCTAGGAAAGTTCTTCAAAAGAACCCGATTCGGGCTTCCCTGGTGGCGCAATGGTTGAGAGTCCGCCTGCCGATGCAGGGGACACGGGTTCGTGCCCCGGTCTGGGAAGATCCCACATGCCGCGGAGCGGCTGGGCCTGCGAGCCATGGCTGCTGAGCCTGCGCGTCCAGAGCCTGTGCTCCGCAACGGGAGAGGCCGCAATATTGAGAAGCCCGCGTACTGCAAAAAAACAAAAAACAAAAAACCTGATTCATGGTGGAAAGTGTGCCATTTTTTCTTCCCTTCATCCACTTTTCTGCCTGGAACTTCAACATGATGGCTCACATTGTAGCAGCCACCTTGGCACCATGAAGAACAGACCAGGAGAATATTAGCAACCTCAGCCCCCAAATCCTCAAAGCACTGAACCACCGGCAGCAAATGCCCACTCTGCATTTTTATTACGTGAGAAGAAGCCTTTATATGTGTAAGCAATTTTGTAAACATGCACTTTGAAAGATGACAATATGAAGATGGCAATGCTTCTCTCTCTCTCTCTCTCTCTCTCTCTCTCTCTCTCTCTCACACACACACACACACACACGCACGCAAAATAAAGCTTTAACCAGGTTAAAGTGTCTACTTGAACAATAGTATAATCCTGTATATTGTCAAGTGCAAATGTGTCTCACATGATGCTGAAATTCTCATCTGTCTGGTTTTAGAGGCAGATGGTGGCTTTAGGTAAACCTCTGAAGAAAAGCAAACTCCAAGAGTTACCAATTTAACTCTTATATTGGCATGAACAGAACAGCCTGCTAACCAGGCCTCAGGTAAGCACCACTCAGCTTATGGCACACCTCCTCTTGGTTTTGGCCAGGAGCCCCATATAATCTCTGAAGGTCACCTTGCAGGTTGGCTGCCTTCTTGAGAACTTGCTTGGTTACAAACTTGTTATACATCAAGAGAAAGATATCACTACCATGTAGGGTGAACTCTGTGGCGTAGTTCTTCCCTCCTCTCCTTCCTGCCACCCCCTCGGCTCCCTCCATTTCACCCTCCTGCTTTACCTTTGTATACAGCATAATGGTTTGGAATTTAAGGCCAAGGTTTCTGAATTAAGTTCTGACTACACTAATAAGCTGTCACTAATCTAGTTAGCCCTCTGCCGCCTCATCTGTGAAAGAGGGCCAGGGGCGCTCACTCACATGGATGTGGTGACGACTAACTCAGCTCATGCTCTGGGTATATTTCGGCAGGAAAAGCCAGCGGGCACTTGGGGTGCATTGATGGTAAGGGGTCAAGAGCATTTAAACAGGCAACAGCCAGGGAGGAGCACAGGATAACACAGACCAGGGGCTACTCTGCAAACATGGACTGCGCTTTGTCTGCCACGTGCCAGCCCCACGCCTGCATCCAGAGACCACCTCCAGAGGCAGCAGCAGGGGGTCTCCATCGGGCAGGATGACGCAGAGGCCACATGAAAACCTTCCACATTCTCATGGTCAAGAGGGAATCAGACAGGTGCTCACTGTAATATTCTTACAACTTTTCCATAGGTTTGAAATTTTTCCAAAATAAAGTTGTTGTCTTTTAAAGAGAGAATCATAGGGGCAACAGGGAGTGGGCAGGACTAAAAGCCTTTGAAAGTCCCTGCCTTATATGAGGATTCAGGCGACACATTTTTAGTAGCATGGTTTTAAACATCTTTCGAAGTCTCGTGTCATTGCTGTCTTCTCTCTATAATCTATACTTTCAAAGTGTTACCCCGTTCACTTCTTTGTTGTAAAAATAACTTTTCTTTTGTTGTTCCATACTTAGGAATTAGTTGATGATCATAAAAATATTCCATTATTTTATGGTGGTAAAATATACATAATATGAAATTTACCATTTTAATCATTTAAACCAAATCAGTGGTGTTAAAAAGTCTCTGTTCCTTAGCCTATCCTCGAAAAGCCGTTCCACAAATGTTAGAGAGATCATGGGTGGGTGAGTGGTTGGATAGATGGAAAGATGGGTGGTTGGATGGACGGAGAGGTAGATGGACATGGATGGATCCATGGTTAAAATTTTAACCATTTTTAAGCGCACAGTTCAGTTTGCATTTTATCATCTAGAGATAATTTCCCCAAAACGGTAAGTCACTAGTTAGCATTCGGAAAAGTTTCTATTCTTTAGGGATTCTCTTGCCGTCGTGTTCCTTTCACGTTCCTCCTTCCTGAGCATCTCTCCTCTGGCTCCACATCCGTTCCGCCAGCTCCACAATCTCCATTTCCCCCTAGTAGTATTGTCCCACCATCTAGCCTTCGCATCTTAAGTAAGGTGCCTACCTTGTGTGTCACTCCGCTTCTCTCTCCCGACCCATCTGATACCACATCTTTCTGTCTCCACCTGCCTGAGAGTAGGGCAGGGTGGTGGCTATAAAGGCTGAAGTAAGGGAGAACCCGGAAAAGATGATGGCTGGCAGAGAGAGACCCCCTTGTTGCCCCCAGGCGGAATGTGGGCAGGTGGGGAAAGGCTGCCACAGTGCAAATAGTCCAGCTACGCCACAGTGATGCAGAGAAGAAGGAAGAGAAAAGCAACCTTGGCAAGCACAGGAGCTATGCTAGGCCTCGTTCTTCCTGATCCTGGGGGCACATGCTCGCCCTCTGCTGCCGTCTGGTAGATGACCAGGAGAAATACCAAGCTTTGCAGAGCCTTTGGAAACAAGTCCAACCTATCCAAGAGCAGATAGGCCGACTGTCTGAGTCTGAGCATAGCCAGGAAGCCCTCCTTCAAAGGGACAACCTCGTCTATTCTCCCCTGAACTAGATTAGAAAAACAGAGGGGGTGGGGGAGAAGGAAAAGCAATCAAAGAGTCAGAAGTACAGGGTGTTCATGGAGATTTACTAGAAATTACAAATTTTATAAATTACAAAAATAAGTGCCCTTATCACCCGGCACTTTTTTTTTTTTGCTTGTCATGGTAAGGGAGAATGTCACATCAAAAGCGGTTTGGTAGCATGCTGGAGGAGAAAAGTAGCCTTGGACTTTTTTTTTTTTTTTTTTTTTTTGTGTGTGGTATGCGGGCCTCTCCCTGTTGTGGCCTCTCCCATTGCGGAGCACAGGCTCCGGACGTGCAGGACCAGCAGCCATGGCTCACGGGCCCAGCCGCTCTGTGGCACGTGGGATCCTTCCGCACCGGGGCACGAAACCGTGCCCCCTGCATCGGCAGGCGGACTCTCACCCACTGCGCCACCAGGAAAGCCCGGCTTGGATTTTATTGGGATTTTTTGCAGTTTGGTTTAACCCTGGTCTTTCAAACCAGGGTGAGGGAGGAGGGAGAGGGCTTGGGTAGGATTGGATAAGGATCATGAATGATGGAAAAGTGCAGGATTCCAGGCACTTTTTCATGCCCTCGCAATCATGGCTCAAAAGCATTCTTGCCATAAAATTGTTTTGCTTTTTGACTTTTTAAACTTTTTTTGGTGTGATTATATTATCTAAGTGTACTCCTTTAAGAATCATGTATGAGCACAATTTTACATTAAAAAAAAACATTAGATAACCCGAATCTCTTGGTGAAACATGGACTTGAGCACAAAATTCTTGAGTTCTAGAGCCTGGGTGGGAAGGGCTGTGAGGCAGAGAGGAACGACAAGGCACAATTTTTGCTTCCTATTATTTGGAAATTTCTGAATTCACCTTAATCTGACCATAAATAAGATGAAACTTACCTCTGTGTCACCTACGAAAAAAACCCCAAGCTGATGGTATTAAACATAACAGAGAGAAGCAATCGTCACAGTCCAACTGCTCCTGCCGACATGCTACGGAGATTGTTCTGTGAGGGGCACTGAGGATGGAGTTAGAGAACACGGTGCCACACGGGGAAACCGTGCGAGGGGCACATCAGAACAGCAGTAATTTAAATGCAAACAACGATGGGACTGATGATAATTATTCTTCTGATTTTAGCCCCACAAGGTCTGCAAAAGATGCCAAGCTTTTAAGCCTCATTAACTGTGACGAAGGCCTCGGACAAAGAAGCTCATATGATTAAATTCCTCAGGCCAGGACATCAGCAGACACATTGGCAGAGGACTCAAAGGTTTACGTGAAAAAGGACAGAAATGGGACTCAAATAGATCTGGACAGACGTGGATCTAGTAAGACGAAATTTAACAGAGATAAATACAAAGGCTGACACTTAGGTCCAAGAAATCAACTGCGTCACACCAGATGGAGAAATGTGATTTAACAGGAGCATCTGGAGAGAACAGTCCAGTGTTCTGGCTGACCCTGCTTGGGAGGAGTCCCAGTTCGTTTGGTAGAGACTGCCAAAAGATTTTTTTTTTTTTTGCGGTACGCGGGCCTCTCACTGTTGTGGCCTCTCCCGTTGCGGAGCACAGGCTCCGGACGCGCAGGCTCAGCGGCCATGGCTCACGGGCCCAGCCACTCCGCGGCATGTGGGATCTTCCCGGACCAGGGCACGAACCCGTGTCCCCTGAATCGGCAGGCGGACTCTCAACCACTGCGCCACCAGGGAAGCCCCAAAAGATTTTTAAAAGGCAGAAAAACCAAACCAGAAACCAAACCAGTGTGGTCCTGGACAGCGTGAGAACCACAGAGTTGCAGAACGTGAGAGCCTAAAGGGATCTTAGAGAGCATCTTCCATCAGTGTAGACTGTGGGACAGAGGACCGGATGGGTCTGTGTCTGGGTACAACCCTCTACTAGGATACTGTCTCACAGAAGGTAAGCAGCACAGTGAGAAGTGAGTGACCACAGGATGGAAATGGAAGTTTAAGACGAAAGAAGTGAAAACTCAACAGGAATGAAAGCTGGCTCCAAATATTAAATCGTGGGCTGCTGGGCCCCATCCCCAGAGGTTCTGTTTCAGCAGGTCTGATGGTCGCAGAATTTGCATTTCTAACAAGTTCCCAGGTGACATGCAGCTGGTCCAGGACCACACTTTGAGAATCACTGTTCTAAGTAACAAAATCATTGTTTTTGTTTTGTAATATATATATATTTCTAAGATTTTACTAAGATACAATGGCTTATTTCCCAGTAAGTCCAAATTAGGAAGAATTTATTGGTTCTAAAACACCACACATTCGTATTTAAGATTATGCTCTTTTTAAAATTTCATATTGTTTAGCAGAAGTTCTACCTTTACTTTCTGACCCTTAGTGTTTCTTATTAGTTCAGCTTCATAAAGCAGACTTCTGCTTCTGCTTCTGTTTCTGGCATTTTATATAATAGGTAGTTTCCCTCTGGTCTTCTTCCACTTTTCCTGTATTTTTCTATTGTGTTCAGCAAACCAAGCTTCATTACATATTAAGATGTGACCTGCTTTTATCAAATGGTATCTGATTTCCCACATCTTCTAAAATAGTAAATATTGACCCAATCCTTTCCCCCAAAGCCCACCTGAGCACACTGTGCCCAGGGGCCCATTAGATTTTGAAGCAGCTACATTCAATTCCTGATTAATTTAATTTGATTTTATATACGTGAAGCTTCAGCCTTTAGATCCCACTAGGAAAATTACCAGCATATGGAAATGCATATAAAATGACATGCAAAGCAATGCAAATTAATATAAAACATACATCTCTAAATTGCTTGGGAAAACTCTGTAAGCCTTGACATTGATATTATCTGTTTCGCTTCTTGTACTCTGACAAGCAGTGACTGGATCCTTTTACTACAGTTAATTTTATGCAGCAACCAGCACCTGACACTTGTTGACATGCTAAGTGGGAGGTGACCCTGTCTGTGAGTCAGGCAAACGGGATCCTGGCCTTAACTTTGCCACTATTTGGCTCTAAGGCCTTGGATAGGTTTTCAAAATTCTGAGTCTCAGATTCTGCATCTGGAAATGATGGAAATGACATCATCATCATAAAACCACCAGCACTAAGGCTTACTGAGCATCATTATGTGCCAGGTACAATGCACACAGGCACACACTATACATAATGATGCACACACACATGTTGTGCACACACGATGCACACATGCCTACCTTGTGCATACATCGTGCACACAGGCAATCCTCACAACCACCCCCAAGAAGGTACCATAGAACGTGTACCCCTTAGATGTGGTGCCGTTTCAGAGACTAGGAAACCAAGGCAGAAAAAGGACAGGAAACTTGCACAAGGTCATAAGCTAGGGAGTGGCAGGGCCAGAGCCAGGGGCCCTCGGCAGTCACACTCCAGGGGCCACTCTTAGCTACACTGCAGCTCTGTTTCATGATTTCCATCTATGTTTCTCCTAATCATTAAATTTCATGATCTACAAAGTAAAACTTCAAATTTCACCGTCATATGGGCTTCAAAATATGGTTTCAGTAGATGGTGATGGTTTATGTTACGTGAGTTTGATATCAGAATGGCAGCGCAATCATACTCGTTTTTTACCTACCACTCCACGAGTGGAAGGGTGGGTCCAGAGATATCCTGTGTGTTCCACCTCTCCTCCTAACTTCCTCCATCCCATTCACATATAAATATGCACGAGCCTCTCTCATCTTCAAAAAGCCATCCCTCCATCCCACTTCTCACTGGAGGAGTTGCTTCCAGGGAGTTAAGTGTGGTGGCCACTGTTAGTCCTCAGCCCCCCAGCACACACACACTGGCATCACGCGAGGTGCTCACTCCCACTACAGTTTGGGCTGAGACTCAGCACCGCTGCCCTGGTTTTCCTCCCACCTCTCCCCATAAAGATAGGGGCTCTTTTCCAGGTCACCCCCAATTTACCCCAGCCTTAAAATAACACCCCAATACAGATGACCCCCAGCTTCTTTGGAGGGTCTGCTTTCTCCAGCCACTTATTAAGTATGTTCACTCAGGAGCCTCAAAAGCAGCTCACACTCAACAAAAGCAAATGTGTCTTTCCTCCCCCAAGCTGCACCTCCTCCACATTCCTTTGTGAATGGCAGCACCCATCTACCCAAGGGCTGGAAGTCCAAACTTAGAGGGAGTCCCCCGCCCTCTCATACCTTACAGTAAACTAGTCAAGTCACTCCAGAGTCTATCCTGAATCTACCCACTTGTGTCATCCTCACTGCCCCTGCCTCAGATAGACCTCCAGGCCCCTCATACGCCCCATCCAAACTAGCCGTGTCTACTTCAGGGGCTCCTCAAATCCATTCTCCACACAGCACCTGCAGTTTTGTTTTGAATCTAAAACTCATCAGGATACTTTCAGGTGTGAAACCGTCTTGAGAATCAAGCCCACAAAATGGCCCCAAGGCTTGGCATCAAGCAGCCCTGGCACCTGCTGACCTCGCCTGGCGCCATTCTCCCCTCAGGTCACACTGGACCTCTCCTTTCCTTGGACTCTCCCTGCTCTGCCCTCCTCTGGTCTTGGGGTGCCCTCTTTCCTGGGGTGAGAATACTTGCCCTTTCGCCTCCGCCTGCTTAGTTTATGCAGCTCCTACTCATCCTTCGGGTCCACCTTAAATCTCCCCAAGAAGGCTTCCTGCCTCCCCCCAGACCAGTGAGCTACCTCTGTGCTCCCACTGCACCCTAGTATGGGCCTGGCACACAGTAAGTGCTCACTAAATTTGGATGGACGGATTGGCTTTTCAACCTCACATCATACAATCTGTCTTATTGCTTTCTTCCTGCATTCAAACCTACAAAGGCCCAGGTCACCAAGTCATACTCCCAACAGTGGTGGCTCTGCTGTCAGTCATTCTCAAGGGAGCAGATACTGGGCACTGCCACGTACAGTCTCCACCTGCCCCCCCCCTCCCATGACCAAGCTCATTCAAAGTCAGGATGATAACTATTTATTGCCTGCCTATCCCAAGGGTACTTAATGTGATGCCATCAAGTGCCAACTTGACTTATTGCCCAACTCCGCCATTCACTCCTATACCCCTCTGGGCAGACATTGCAGTATTTAGTAAATCTGCTTCTCAAAGGAACACTTCTCACCAACCCCCCTCCCCCAAAGAAACTCTCCTTTCACTCAGTGCGACACAACCTGATTCTATGGCTATAGATTCTCTGCAAATACAAGTAAGATATAAGATATGATTCAATAGCATCTTAATCGGTCATTTCTCATAGACAATTGATTCTTAGAAAGTGCAGCAGAGGAACTGCTCTCTGCAACAACCCACTTACTTTTAAAGATTTTACTTCCTCAACACACCATCAACAAAAGCTATCAAAACGGACAGCTAGGTTCTAGATTGTCTTAGACTGATAGGTGGTTTAATAATAAGGGCATGCTTCTGGAAGATCAGAAGGGGTGACTCCTGTCTACCAAATCACATGGACACTTAATTTAATATCATCCCCAACTCCCTTAATCTTCTGGTTTGCTGCTTTTCAGTTTAAAGGAAGAGAAGAGGAAAAGACAAGTGCCTAAGGGCTAAGGCCACTCTCCCTTACCCAGAGAGGGAAATACAAGGTTCCCGGCTAAAACAAGGAAAACCTCCCCCAGGCAGGAAAGCTCTGAAATTTACAAAACAATACCCACCCACTAGCACTTCTAGCCTAAGTTAAGATGGTAAACTGACTCGAGAGCTCAGACCTCATGGCTCGGATCCTCGGAGGCTCCCAGCTCGATGGAAGAGGTGCCGCCACCTCACAGGGGGACGATCCGGGCCAGCTCTGCGGCACGAAAACTTGACCTTAAAAAGCGCAGAAGCTCGTCCCAGCGGAAGGCGCGGCCGGTGGGACTGCTCCGCAGCTTCTGATCCCCAAACTATTAAGAGACACCCCACTCCCACCTGGCCCTAAAGGAGAAGCCACGCCAGCAGCCCGTTCCCGCGCCACGCGTCCGGCTCCCGCACACTCGCCTCCGCCGCCCACAGGCAGCGTGGCCCGGCCCCGCGGGTGCAGGGCTGCGGAGAAGCAGGGGTCGCGATTCCGGCTCGGCACGTTCCTCGCGGAGCCCGCCCCTCTGCGCCCCTCACCTGGGCGGCTCCAAGTGGCCAGGAGACCAAGACAGCGGGACCCCTGACCCCGGAAAGGGCGCGTCCGGGAGCCGCGTTCTCACCGCTCGGGGAGAGTCCCAGGAAAACCCTGGTGCGGACGCGCCCCGGGGCTCCCGGCCTCGCCCCGCTGCTCCCGGCCTCCCCGCCGGCCCTGCCCCGAGAGCCCGGGATGCGGGCGCCGTGGCTCCGTCTCCCAGGACACCCTCACGCTGACACGCGCTGATCGCCCGGCAGCCCGCGGACCTCGGACAACTTTACAGCGTCCGGCCGCCGGCGGGGCCCCGAAGTCAAAGAGGGCGTGCGGCCAGGCCAAGGCTCAGCCCGCTAACCCGCTGCGGCTGCCCCGGGCAGCCTCCCTCCGTCCTTCCCTCCCTCCCCCCCCACCTCGCGAGGGACGCGGCGCCCAAGTCTTCCCCTGCTGGAAAGTGAAAGTCGCGAGGAGGGGGTCCGGGCGTCCCGGCCATCCGCGGCTGGGCCAGGAGCCCCGCACCCCGGCCCCGCGCGCTCCTTGCTGGACTGCGTGGCCAAGTGGACTTACGAAAGGGAGCGGGGGGAGCCCCGAGCGCGGAGTCCCCGCGGGTGCAGGAGCCGCTGCGGCGGGGCCGCGAGCTGCGCTGCGGACTCCGGGTCCCGCGGCGGCGGCGGCGACTGGCTCCCGCCTCCTCCTCCTCCTGGTCCTCTGCCGCCACCTCGGCGTCTCGCCCTGCTAGACAGTGGCTCTCCCTCGGCCGGGGACTGGAGAGCGCCGAGCGGCCCTCGTGACGTGGAGGGGAAGGAGGAGCGCCTCCGCCGCGCTCCCTTAGAGGGAGCTCCCGCCCCTGCACTCGGGGGTCTAGGCTTCGCGCTTGAGACAAAGTTCCCAGGCGGCGCGTTCCGCTCTCTGCCGCTGCCCTGAGCGTCAGCCAGGTTCGGTTCCCTCCCCACATTAAACAGCAAGAAAGTCGAGGTCTGGAGAGCTAAGTGACTTGCCCAGAGATGCTCAGGGGGCGGTGACAAACCAAACACATCTGCGACTCCTTGCTTTTCCCTCTGCGAGGCTCCGGTCCTGCAGGAATCGCCTCGCTCTCATTGGTAAGACCAGGATAGTGTCCCACGCAGCCTGGAGAAATATCATCTAGGAGCAGCGTGGGAAGGGGGAGCTGTATGTCCAATAGTACGAAGTTGTGTTTCAGTCTGTGCCTACATTTCAAATAGACATTCTAAAGCTTCCTCTTTACCCTCAAGCGGGGGTGAAGGTGGCGGGCCGTGCCGGCACGGTATCCGGTCCCAATTCTGCTCACCCAATAATTGCCTGAAAGCAAGCACACGCCTCCTTAACCAACTGGGCAATATCTACGCCTCAGCCTTGGTAGCGGGCTCTTGGGACTATACTAACTCTGTGAAGTAGATGCCCTGTGCTGTGCTTGTAATTCCCGACCTTCCAGACGTCTCCCGTGGCGCTCCAAGTCCTTGGGGGCCAGAGGCTCCTGGGCCCCGCTTCACGGTCAGGGGATGCGCCAGAGAAGTCAATCCCAGCCGGTTTCTTCCTTCCGTCCTCAGTCAACTCATGTTGGCTGACAGCCTGCTGTATGCCAGATGCGTTGGTGAGGAGCCAGAGAGGACCAGGTAAAACGTGTTAGGCCTTGAGACCCAGGGAATCCCAAAGAGGGAGCGCTGTATGGGACCCCATATCCTTTACTCCCAGGATCTGCAGTCTGCCCACAGTACTAGACACTCTGAGGCCACCCTGCCTTTAAAAAAAATCCCTTGTGTTCGGGAAAGCAAGTATTTTAACATCCACCTTGCAGACTTATTTTCAAGCAAATGACCAGCTTTGCATTCATCTCCTTCTCTCTAGTGCGACCTCCTCTTTCTGGAAGGGTCATTAAAGGTCACATTATTCACCCTTCTGGTCTCCCTCATGATGATGATGATAAAAACAACTAAGGCTTCTATTATCCACTGTGAGCACTGTTCTAAGCAGTTTATGCAGATTCATCTTTCAATCCCCACAACTTTATGAGGGAGAGGCCATTTCTATTCTGATTTTACGGAGGACCAGAGAGAGGTAAGTGAGGTGTAATAACGAACCTGTAAGGGACAGAGCCAGAACTCAGACCCGGGTGGTCTATCTCAGTGTTCATGCCATTAAAAGCTGAGGAAATGGAGGCTTCCAGGGCTGGAATCCAAATAATCCACCAGCCATCATCAGCCTGGCTCACACCATAGATTCCAGTTACCTAGGCAAGAGGTGCTATGAAATCCATACACACACAATTCCTCCCAAGTTGGTCAATTGAAAAGTTCGAATATATCATATCATAAAGTAGTTGTCCATTCACTTACTTGCTCCCCTGTTTCCAACTCCCAGATCAACCTTTTTGTCATAAAGCAAATTGTTTCTATGATGGGACCTTAAAAAAATACCTTTACCGTAAAGTTTGTAAATTTTTTTTTTCTACTCAGACCATATTCAGCTCATTCCCTGTCTTCTTCAGTTAGTTACTCTCTTCCCTTAAAACCTTGCTCTGATCAGCATCCTAGGTCTTCAGAAAGGATTCCTCTAGGCTGGACGGTGGCCCCCTAAGGCCTCTGCTACACTCTACAGTGTACTTAGCATCCCCAGGGTATTAGTTTCCCAGGGCTGCCTAACAAATTACCACAAACTGGGTGACTTAAAACAGCAGAAATTTATTCTTTCACAATTTGGAGGCTAAAAGCCTGAAATCAAGGCATTGGCAAGGCTGTGATCCCTCTGAAGGATCTAGGAAAGAATCCTTCTCTGCCTCTTCCTAGCTTCTGGTGGTTGCTGGCAATCCTTGGCATTCCTTGGCTTTTAGCTGCATCACTCCAATCTCTGCCCTGTCATTACATGAGCTTCTTTTCCTGTGTCTCCTCTGTGTCCAAATTTCTCTCTTCTTTATGGACACCAGACATTGGATTTAGGGTCACTTAAGTCCAGTATGACCTCATCTTAACTTGATTACAATACATACGCAAAGACATGAACTTTGAGGAGACACTAGTCAACCCAGTACAATCCCCAAAAGTCATCATCAGTGAAAATGCATTGCTTGAGCTAAGGATGCAAAGAAGCATAAATCACAGACCTTGCCCTCAAAGAAAGACACTGTAGTTACAGAGGTGGTCCCTGCACTCGGAACATAAATCACCAACAAGATAGGGGATGCTTAGAGTCAACTGACTGGGGCCAAATGGCAGCCATGCCAGAGGAATTCAGCCAAGGGGACACAGTCACTGAGGACACCACTAAAAGATTTCACTCAGAGTGGCGGGGCGGGTGGTGGTGAGTTCCAAGGAGATCCTTGAAGGAAAAGTAGGAAAAGCAAAGATAAGTAAGGAGGGCTTCTCAAAAGCACCGCTCCAAGGGGGAAGGTGTGCCTGGCAGAATCTTACTTCTGAAGTTTTGCTGTAGAAATGAGAGGCTGAAAGGATGCAAATAACTACCATATGGAGTAGAAGAACATGGTGAGTTACTTTGGCTATAATAATAGTATGCTGTAATGTTGCAGCAAATAGCATGTTGTGAAGTGGCCTCTCGTTCATTAATTTTATTTGGTCTTCAAAATGACAATCCTGAGTGTTATCATATAACCAAGGATCCTGGGGCTCAAAGGTCAAGTAACTTGTCCAGGTCAATCAGCAAATCAGTTGTAGAACTGGTAGGAAACACACTGGTCTCGCTATTCCTCGTTCAGGAATTTCCCCACGAAATGATGTTGCCTCCTGGGTCAACCTTCCAGTACTGATTGTGTTGTTCTTGGCCCAAGGAAAGCATTTGAAGAACAGAGTAATCCTGCAAGAAATAGAAAGGCTCCTAAAAGCCATATAAATCCCAAATTGGAATTGTGAAAAACCCTCCCAAGCCATCTGAATTGGTTTCACGAAACCTTCTGAGGAATTTTTAATGTAGTAAAAAGTCTTCTTTGGCCTTCAGAAACATTATATGATCCAGTGGCCTTCTGCAGAACTCAGCTGTTTATCTTAAGGCAATAGGGGCTGAATGGAACTTGAAGGCATGCAGAGACATTGGTAAGAAGTTGAGGGGAAGTTGAGTACAAAAGACAAATTACATCACAAGGTGGTAAGGCAGCAGAAACTGATAATCGAAGCTCTGGGTCTGGGCTCACCAGCGCGGAGTCATACACAGATGACCAGATCTCGGCGTGTTTTGGAGCCTTTCTAATCAGAATTTGTAACTATGGCTACCAACTGGAAGCAAGCAGGAAGTCTAGCCTTGGGCTGAATGTCTGATGCTTAATATGTTTCCCTGGATTTTCCTTTACTTAGCAAGCAGGTAACTTGCCAAATTCTCTTCTGGCTGAGTCTTTAAAGGTATATTTAAGGATGAAATTCTTTTGCGACTAGTGTGATTCACTGAATTCTTGCTTGTGCAAAATGCCGCACTGGTTGCTATGGAAGAATACAAAAATATAAGACAGTCCCTGACCTTGAAGAAAATCCCATTTAATTTAGGAGACATGAGACATATAGAGTAAACATGGTATAAGTGAGACTACAAATGAGATTTGTAAGCAGTTTCTCATCACTCAGTTGTCTGTTCAGATGCAACTTTTCAAAACCAGGCCCTCCTGGCTCCCCTTTTAAAAACAATGGCTTGCCCCACCTCCATACCCCCTTCTAGCCCTTTATCCTGATACGGCTTTATGACATTTATCACTATCTGAAATTAAATGTTTTTGAATTTAATTATTAAATTCAATGTTTGCTTGTTTACTCTAGACATACTCAAGACATAATAACCACGAGGACATGGAATCTGTCATGTTCTTTGCTGTATTCCTAGCACCTAAAACCATGTTGAACACACATTAGGTGCTCATTAAATATTTGTTAAATAAATGAATAAAATACATATTAATCAACTGAAAATGGGCTAAGATAACTTGGATTAATGTAGTGTTTCCCACATTTGCCTTATAAGAATCACCTAAGCAGCTGTCAGAAAAATTCCCTGAAGGTTTTGATTCAGTAAGCCTGGGGTAGGGCCCAGGAATCTGTATTTTAAAGGAGCATCCCAGGTTGACTCTTTTAATGGGGCAGCATTGGAAACACAAGGTTAATGCAGTGATTGATGGTGGGTGAAAGAGAAAACTGAAGTGATAAGAGCAGGTGCCCGAGGTCAGTGGCTGCTCATTGGAATCATCTGGGGGAGATTTAAAAAGTACTGATGCTTAGATGCACAGATTCCAGATCAATGAAATTAGAATCTCTGCCAGTGGGTCCTGGATTTGGGCCAGTTTTAAAGTTCCTCAGGTGATTTTCATGATCAGCCAAGGCTGAAAACCCCCTAAGGTCTGTGGAAAGATTTTATCAGTACTCCAAGTATATTGCTAGGTTGTGCTCCAGTGGTGTCCAGCTTCTTGGATCGCTCAGCTGCAACCCTTGATCTCCTAGTCTGGAAGGGACATGTGTAACTCGATTTGTGGTGAACTATAGTAGCTTTTTGCTCTTGTTTTTAAAAAAATGTCATTTAAAGCAACAACTGAATGTAATCTCTTATACTTCATGGCTGGAGTGGAAAACACCTACAAGAATATTTTTATGGTGAGAAAGCCAAGGTGCCCTGAGCAGAGCCTAGATGGGCAGAATTGAGTCACAGAGCCCAAATGCTATGCTTCTAATACAATGAGGAAAGCATAGGAGAACACTGAGTTTCTCTCATGGGCCTGGAGAAAGGTGATAGGTGGCTCAGGAAAGAAAGCCAAGGGGAAGATGTAGAAAGAGTCTATAGATGTAGGTCTCAGCCTGGCTGCGTATTATAATCACTTGGGGAGCTTAAGTCATTACTGATGCCCAGACATTCTCAAAGATTCTGCTGTTATGGATATAGGGGTGGGGTGTGTGTGTGTGTGTGTGTGTGTGTGTGTGTGTGTGTGTGTGTGATGCAGCAGCGTTGTTAATCAGAGGTTTACAGAGAAAGGGGGGAGCCTGGTAACTTACTCCTCACAGAAACAAAAGCTACTATGTGCCAGCCACTGGGATGCCCGCTTTGCACAGATTATCTCATTTAATTCTCAGGAACATCTCAGGAGGAAGGCACCTTGGTAGCTCCATTTCAGACATGGAGTGTGACCTAGGGAGGGTCACAAGGTTCCATAACCAGTGAGTGGTGGAGCCAGGATGTCAGGTGAGTCTGCGCTCATACCCACCGTCCTATACTGCTTCAGCCAGAGAAGGGTCTAAAGAGAACATCCTTGAGGAGAAATTCCCTGTGGTAGGGGTCATGCCCAGTCAACCTTAGGTTGTTTGCTGTGCTGTGCTATCACTCCTTTCCCTTTACCACCAAGCCTTCAGTGAAGCCTGCCCCACAAGAGCGGGGGTGGGTGGGGCTTTGGGGGAAGGACCAGGGGGGTGAGATTAGCATGCGGTAGAGAGATTTGGGGGTGAGGACAGCACTAGTGGCTGTGAGCAATGCCCAGGTACCAAGCTGACCGGCTTGCTGATGGAATTTCAGAGAAAAGCAGCTACAGGGACTTCCCTGGCGGTCCAGTGGTTGGGACTTCCCCTTCCAATGCACGGGGTGCGGGTTTGATCCCTGGTTGGGGAGCTAAGATCCCACATGCCTCCGGGGCCAAAAGACGAAAACATAAAATAGAAGCAATATTGTAACAAATTCAATAAAGACTTTAAAAATGGTCCACATCAAAAAAAATCTAAAAAAAAAGAAAGAAAGGAAAGCAGCTACAATGGGAGAGCCCATTCTTGGGAAAATGTAGAACAACAGGGGTACCTAAAGTCAGGGAGGTGGTGGACTTTGCCCTGTACATTGACTGAGGGACTCAAGTCATTCTACTTGGCTTCTAAAGGAAAAGGAGATGCATGGCTACAGAGACTTAGGGCTCTCTGGTTTACATTACTACACATAATCATTCGTGGCACAGAGCTAAGCTCTTCCAAATTTCACTGTTTACTCCTTTTTTCACCCTGGTTTTTCATTTGGCTGAGAACCAACATTTATTTTCTTTCCTTTTTAAAAAAACTGAAGTATAGTTGATTTATAATGGTGTATTAGTTTCAAGGAATTATATATACGTATATATATATGTGTGTGTATATATATATATATATATTTTTTTTTTTTTTTTTGAGGTACGCGGGCCTCTCACTGTTGTGGCCTCTCCCGTTGCGGAGCACAGGCTCTGGACGCGCAGGCTTAGCGGCCATGGCTCACGGGCCCAGCCGCTCCGCGGCATGTGGGATCCTCCCAGACCGGGGCACGAACCCGTGTCCCCTGCATCGGCAGGTGGACTCTCAACCACTGCGCCACCAGGGAAGCCCTATATTCTTTTTCAGATTCTTTTCAATTATAGGTTATTACAAGACATTGAGAACCAATATTTTGTTAAACCTCTTCATTTCCATCACCAGCATTGCTTTTGGGGCCATTTTTACCCAAGAGATATAGAAACATAGTTTTTGTTTCGTTTAATCATTTCACGACAGTTAATGAGTAGGCAGTAATGAACAGAGAACAAAAAAGCTGTGCTGAGATGAATATGCTGGGGGATTGGCGAGGCTCACCACCAACTAGGTGACTTGCCTTACCACTTCCTTGCCTCCAGCTTTGAAGGACATGAGCCAACGTCATATCTCAGCCACAATGCCATTGAACTTCAAGGTGTCTTGTGAACAGCGAAAAACAGAAATGTTAACTGCTTTTACCTTTAGAAGTACCACTCTTTACATTACAGCTTCAAATGTTTGCATCTACTGTTCCTACTTTAAAGTCCCTAGCAGAGTAGCCTAAATGAAAGAATATGAACTTACAAATATGTCCAAGGAATCTAGAAGTTAACTATGTAGCTTTTACTCGGGACTTTAAATGGAGGCGACTTGATTTGACACGGCCTCAAATTCTGCTCCTCTTATTTAGGTGGTAAGAGAACTGGGGACATGAGAACATTATGATTAAGTTTAAGCAGATAACACATATATAGAGAATCTAAAAAAAAAAAAAGGGGGGGCTCTGATGAACGTAGGGGCAGGACAGGAATAAAGATGCAGACGTAGAGAATGGACTTGAGGACATGGGAAGGGGGAAGGGTAAGTTGGGACAAAGTGAGAGTGGTGTGGACATATATACACTACCAAAAGTAAAATAGATAGCTAGTGGGAAGCAGCTGTATAGCACAGGGAGATCAGCTCGGTGCTTTGTGACCACCTAGAGGGGGTGGGATAGGGAGGGTGGGAGGGAGACACGAGAGGGAGGGGATATGGGGATATATGTATACATATAGCTGATTCACTTTGTTATACAGCAGAAACTAACACACCATTGTAAAGCAATTATACTCCAATAAAGATGTTTAAAAAAATATAACTACAAAGAAAAGTCCATAATTCTAAATACATTTCTGTGATTGCATTAAAAAAAAAAAAGTTTAAGCAGAAACTTACCACATGAGATGAGAAGAAATAGAAGACGAGGGAGTCCAAAGAAATACACGTGGAGGTTACGTGCTATCAGCCCTCACAGTCTTGGGAATCCAAAGGGACTTAAAATACAAGTCCTATGGGCACATGCATTCAATTAACAAGGTAGTTTTCTGTGAAAATTGAGTTTGGGCAATATCTCAGATGAATAAACTTTACACATTCTTTATGCCTGAAACTCCCTAGATTGAAAAGGAGAGAGCCCAAGAGCAGATACTAATGTATTCATATTGAAACTCTTCCAGTAAGACTTCTGTATTCCATTTTCTACCAATGAGTATCTCCGTCTGTCCTGCCTGTCATCCACCAAAGTGAGCAAACACTGACACCTCAGAATGTGTAGGTGGCAGAAGTAGGGTCACTGTCACTCAGAGTGATGTTCACAGTTTTAATCATAACATATTTTCAGGCAGATAATTTTGGTTGAGACAGAGGAAATATATGATACCTAACAGCATGAGTTGTGAAGCCAGATTACCAGGTTCGAATCCCAGCTCTACCACTTGGTAGCTGTGTGACTTTGGGCCAAGTTACTTCATCCTATACCTCAGTTTCCTCATCTATAAAATGCGGATTCCTACCTCATAGGGTGTGGTGAATATTAAATGAGTTAACACATCGGAAGTGCTTATAACAATGACTGGTATATGTTAAGTGCTCAATAAATATTAGCTCTTACCCCACCCCTGCCCCTGCCTTACACAGGTTTTTTTTTTTTTTTTAATAAATTTATTTATTTATTTTTGGCTGTGTTGGGTCTTCGTTGCTGCACATGGGCTTTCTCTAGTGGTGAGCAGGGACTACCCTTCGTTGTGGTGCACGGGCTTCTCACTGCAGTGGCTTCTCTTGTTGTGGAGCACAGGCTCTAGGTGCGTGGGCTTCAGTAGTTGCGGCACGCCGGCTCAGTAGCTGTGGCTCGTGGGCTCTGGGGCGCAGGCTCAGTAGTTGTGGTGCACGGGCTTAGTTGCTCCGAGGCATGTGGGATCTTCCTGGACCAGGGCTCGAACCTGTGTCCTCTGCATTGGCAGGCGGATTCTTAACCACTGCGCTGCCAGGGAAGCCCCAGGGTTTTTTTCTAACTGGCAGTGTGGAGTTTGTACATCTGACTACTTTCCCGCACATGGGCATGTACTTACTTCTCGCAGCCAGTCAAACCACTTCCCTGGCTAGTGACTGCTTTGGAACAAGCAGATGGCACAATTTTGTCTAATGACATACAATTTCCTGGGGTGGTGGTGTTCAGGGAAGGTTTCTTCCCAAAAGATGTGCACTGGAAGAAAATTTTCCTTCCTTCTTCTAATAATGCTGTTTCTGCATGTACACCTGCCTATAACAGCAGAGCCATCTCGGCACTGTGAAGGGAGCTGGAAGAAAGATGGAAACAATCATGATATTGTTGAATTAAAGAACTAACCAACCCCCAAATTCCTACCTCTGGACTTAATATATGAAATAATACATTTTCCATTATGAGTATGGTTTTCTGTTATCATACTTGAAAACACCCTGATTGATACTTCTTGAGTATCTAGTATGTCTGAGATATTTTATTAGAAACACAAAGTGCAAAACCCTAAACCTGACCTCGACAAGTTTTCCAGCTACTTGAGGGAGATGAGCCATTGAAAGAAAACTAATACCAAGCAGTAAATATTAAGTGCTTGGCCTGAGAAAGCAGCACAGGAGGTCATATATGAGGAGAGGGCTCAAAGATGGACATAGATGGACAGATGGGAACATTCCCGGTAGTATAAACAAAATGTTGGGTAGAGTTAGGGATTGTATTAGTTTGCCAGGGCTGCCATAACGAAATACTACAAACTGGGTGGCTTAAACAACAGAAAATTATTTCTCAAAGTTCTAGCAGCTAGAAGTCCAAGAT
The DNA here is from genome assembly GCF_964270905.1 of Leucopleurus acutus. NCBI lineage: Eukaryota > Metazoa > Chordata > Mammalia > Artiodactyla > Delphinidae > Leucopleurus > Leucopleurus acutus. The sequence goes on along the minus strand of NC_139145.1, from coordinate 117,314,760 downwards.
CAAAGCGTCAGCAGGGCTCATTTCATTCTGGGTCCTCTCTCCTTTGTTTGCAGATGGCTGCGTTTTTGCTGTGTTCCTTATGGTCTTTTGTCTGTTCACATGCACCCCCGGTATCCCTTTGTATGTCCAAAGTTTTTCATGTAAGGACACCAGTCAGACTGCATTAGGACCTACTTTAATTGCCTTATTTTAATTTAATAGTCTCTTTAAAGGTCCTATCTCTAAATACAGTCACGTTCTGAGGTACTGAGGGTTAGGACCGCAACATATGAATTTGGAAAGGGCACAATTTCAGTCTGTAAAAGGGACGAAGAAGGAGCTTAAGAGTGAGTAAAAGGTTAGAGATGGCTGGAGATGAAGCTGGAAGGTTACATCAGGACCAGAGAGCTAGGGGCCTCAAACGTTGGGCCTAGATTTTACTCTTGCAGTAGCAGCAGGGAAGTAAAACAGACCCTTAGGAAGAATAATTTGCCGGAGCGTGCTGCAGGTTTTTATAAGGCAAAGAACTGGGGTGAGAGAAACGGGATAGGGCTGCACATAGTCTAGTCCTGATAAAGGACTGAGCTCAGGAGGGGAATTCGAAGTGACTGACTGAAAGAGAAATGGAGGACGAAAGGACAAGATGTATGCTTGGACATTCCCAGCAATCAGGCCAGGGGAGGCTTATGCTGTAAATTCAAGTCTTAAAAGGAAGTGTTGTGGGGCTTCCCTGGTGGCGCAGTGGTTGAGAGTCCGCCTGCCGATGCAGGGGACACGGGTTTGTGCCCCGGTCCGGGAAGATCCCACATGCCGCGGAGCGGCTGGGCCCGTGAGCCATGGCCGCTAAGCCTGCGCGTCCGGAGCCTGTGCTCCGCAACAGGAGAGGCCACAGCAGTGAGAGGCCCACGTACCGCAAAAAAAAAAAAAAAAGGAAGTTTTGTGAGTCCTGGGACATGGGGGTTCCAGCTTTCTAATATTTAGGAGTACCTGTCTGAAAGGGAATAGGATTCCTTGTTGGGTATGGAGTATTCTGGAGATATTCAGGAACTTAGTTTTATAGAAAGGATACAAATATCAGAGAAGATTGCATTATTAGATATTCTTGGAAGTCCCTCGTATGGCTTAGGGTCCAGAAGCTTGTTTCATTTAGAACACAGAATAGGCAAAACATCTAGCCAATACCCCAAATCACCCAATCATCTCACAGGGAAGATTTGAGGTAAGGTAGCTCTCCGGACCCCAACCCTGCTTGAAGTAGACCCTTTTGTTTAGTTTGGGCAATACTCAACATGCCTCCACTAGGTGTTAAGTCAGTTGCCAGTTGGTTTACTTAATGTTAAATGGGCTTGGAAAACTAAATTTAAGAATTTGATCACTAAAATGAAAACTAAGAATTGCAAGATTTCTTATACTATATAAACTTAGAATGTATGACTTTTGTAAATTGTAATCACTAAACAAAATACCTGCTTTTAAGTTATTTTTTAAAAAATATTTTTAAATTACAAAAGAAATGTGTGGGTGGCTTTTTTTTTAAGTTGAAAGTAAACTGTAATATATCCTTCCAACTTCCCCAGTCCCTTAGGGACGGGCACCGCAATTTTATTTGTAGCATTCCAGACCTTTTACTTGACATCTCCCACACCACACACATATTTATACATACAAATACACATTTCATAGCTTATAAAGTAGATATACCATGCATAATATAAAAATATGTATATTTATTTATATATATAGCTATATAAATATATATATTATACATGCACTCAAAGGCATATAATTTTCTTTAAACTTTTTATTTTATATTGGAGTATAGCCGATTGACAATGTTGTGACAGTTTCAGGTGCACAGCAAAGGGACTCAGCCGTACATATACATGTATCCGTTCTCCCCCAAACTTCCCTACCACAGAGGCATATAATTTTTATTTAACACAACCAGGATTTGTACTAAATACTGTCTAACAATTTGCATTTTTCAGTTACTTATATATATATAAGTATATTGTATATTTATATATATTGTATATATTTCCCACGTTAGTACATATATGCCCAAATGGCCCATGTTTTAAATATCTCCTTAAGTAATGAAAGCCAAATAGACCACCTCAGGTATATTATTCAAAAATTAGAAAAATAGGGTAGTCTAAGAAAATGATAATGGAACAATAAAATTCTTGTCAGTTCTCAAACATTACAACATGTAGGGTTCACTTTATCCTGAACATTTTCAATGGACCCTCAAAGGAAGAAAAATAAAATGATCTGTCTTTACACTTTTATGAATAGGCAAACATTTTCAGGTGCTATCTTTTCAGATATTTAAAATTTTTATCTGAATACAAAGAATAAACACAGAGTACCAATTTCAAAGTTGCCAAAGGGTGCATGTAGTTAAAAGTCTTCCTTTCCCCTTAGTTCCCCAGTCCCATAATTCTTCTCTCCACAAGCAACTGTTGACAAGTTTCTTGTGTATTCTAAAGATATTTAAGATTCTGTACATTTAAAATAAGAAAATATCAAAAAGCAACACCATATCGCTCCTCCCCATCCCCCCCCCCCCGAAGTTCTAGCACTTGCTAGGGTAATTTTTATTGCAATTTTGACCTGTCTACTCAAATGAGAGAGAAGTGACAGAATTAGGCCACAGAGTTAAAAAGCATATTTGGGAGCCTGGGGTAATGACAGATAAGAATAAGATGGCTATCAAAGGATTAAGAAAGACCCGTATAAAGAAAGCTTATAAAAACTTATAAAGCTCTTGAATATAGCGCTTTTTTAAAAAAATCTTCATGACAGTGTAGCAAACTTTAAAGATGAAATATATCCTATTTAAAATAATCAGCCCCCGAATCAACACTTGATTCATTTATTCATTTTTTGTTCTCAGACTTAGCACAGCTACAATTCTATCTACACTAAATTTTGTGAAACTTAAGACAAACCTCTTTCATAATTTTACATTTTCATTTCAACATAAATTCTAAAATAAATGGGGGAAGGTAGTAGGACTTTAAGTTCTTTTTTTTAAGTAGATTTACCTTACCAGGGACTTTTCAGGACCAATAGTCACTCCTATTTGTATTCTTACTTCCCATAAGGAACAACTGTTATTTATGCAAAGGCAGAGGTGTTGATTTAAAGATTTGTTTGAAGTTTATTTTAGTAAAAAGAAAGCCAGAGAGTCAATATTGTTTATGTCAAAAACCTCTTTATTTTAATTGCAAAAAATGATTAATCTTAATACAATAGTGGAAGAGTTATATTTTTTCTTAAAACAGTAAACACATCTTAAGTAGTAACTCATAAAGTGTGTATTAAACAGGCCCACCAGCCCACACACAACAAAATATGAACATTGGTTAATAATATGAAAAAATACCTAATAAATTATTAAGAAAACAAGGCTTTAGAATGTTAGCTCCTCACATTCCACATAGAACTTCCAATGCTCATCCATTATATGGCATGGGAGAAATTCTTGATCGCTGATTAACAGTATTTCATTTATTTGAAGATAATGTGGGATGCTTTTCATTGACCCTTTGGAAGTTCCTGTTTGAAGAAGAGTCAACAAATTAAAAACTGTCTTTTAAAAAATAAGATTTAAAGATGATACAAACAGATGGAGAGATACACCATGTTCTTGGATTGGAAGAATCAACACTGTGAAAATGACTATACTACCCAAAGCAATCTACAGATTCAATGCAATCCCTATCAAACTACCAATGGCATTTTTCACAGAATTAGAACAAAAAATTTCACAATTTGTATGGAAACACAAAAGACCCCAAACAGCCAAAGCAATCTTGAGAAAGAAAAATGGAGCTGGAGGAATCAGGCTCCCCGACTTCAGACTATACTACACAGTTACAGTAAGCAAGACAGTATGGTACTGGCACAAAAACAGAAATATAGAGCAATGGAACAGGATAGAAAACCCAGAGACAAACCCATGCACGTATGGTCACCTTATTTTTGATAAAGGAGGCAAGAATATACAGTGGAGAAAAGACAGCCTCTTCAGTAAGTGGTGCTGGGAAAACTGGAGAGCTACATGTAAAAGAATGAAATTAGAACACTCCCTAACACCATACACAAAAATAAACTCAAAATGGATTAAAGACCTAAATGTAAGGCCAGACACTATCAAACTTAGAGGAAAACACAGGCAGAACACTCTATGACATAAATCACAGCAAGATCCTTTTTGACCCATCTCCTAGAGAAATGGAAATAAAAACAGAAATAAACAAATGGGACCTAATGAAACTTAAAAGCTTTTGCACAGCAAAGGAAACCATAAAAAAGATGAAAAGGCAACCCTCAGAACGGGAGAAAATATTTGCAAACGAAGGAACTGACAAAAGATTAATCTCCAATATTTACAAGCAGCTCATGCAGCTCAATATCAACAAACAAACAACCCAATCCAAAAATGGGCAGAAGACCTAAATAGATATTTCTCCAAAGAAGATATACAGATTGCCAACAAACACATGAAAGGATGCTCAACATCTCTAATCATTAGAGAAATGCAAATCAAAATTACAATGAGGTATCACCTCACACTGGTCAGAATGGCCATCAAAAAATCTACAAACAATAAATGCTGGAGAGGGTGTGGAGAAAAGGGAACCCTCTTACACTGTTGGTGGGAATGTAAATTGATACAGTCATTATGGAGAACAGTATGGAGGTTCCTTAAAAAACTAAAGATAGAACTACTATACAACCCAGCAATCCCACTACTGGGCATATACCCTGAGAAAACCATAATTCAAAAAGAGTCATGTACCACAATGTTCATTACAGCTCTATTTACAATAGCCAGGACATGGAAGCAACCTAAGTGTCCATGGACAGATGAATGGATAAAGAAGATGTGGCACATATACATATAATGGAATATTACTCAGCCATAAAAAGAAATGAAATTGAGTTATTTGTAGTGAGGTGGATGGACCTAGAGTCTGTCACACAAAGTAAGTCAGAACGAGAAAAACAAATACTGTATGTTAACATATATATATGGAATCTAAAAAAAAAAGGTTATGAAGAACCTAGAGGCAGGACAGGAATAAAGACGCAGATGTAGAGAATGGACTTGAGGACACGGGGAGAGGGAAGGGTGAGCTGGGAAGAAGTGAGAGAGTGGCATGGACATATATACACTACCAAATGTAAAACAGATAGCTAGTGGGAAGCAGCCGCATAGCACAGGGAGATCAGCTCGGTGCTTTGTGACCACCTAGAGGGGTGGGATAGGGAGGGTGGGAGTGAGACGGAGGAGGGAGGAGATATGGGGATATATGTATATGTATGGCTGATTCACTTTGTTATAAAGTAGAAACAAACATCCCATCGTAGAGCAATTATACTCTAATAAAGATGTTAAAAAAATAAATTTTTAAAAAGGCAAAAAATAAGATTTAAATTTACTTATTACGAACCGTAGACCCTAGTCAAGTCTATGAGCACATATAACAGGTTTTCTGACCAGGTCATTCTTCACTCACTCCATTTTCTATACCCAAGATAAAGCTGTAAATCAGCACTGACCTATCTTGGAAGAAAGAAGCCTGTTTGCAGTCTAAAACACCAAGGCAAAAAATGGATAACTGAAGCTTCTGAAGGTAGTTATACAAAGCCCCTCTGTGCCTCAATTTCCAATGAATTGAGAATAAAACAGTTGTAAAGATTAAATGAGATACTGCAAGTGAAATGCCTGTCTACTGCCTAATACAGAGCAACCACTCAATAAATAGTAGCTGCTATTATTATAGCAGGTAGTTATTACTAAAAAGAGTGTTAGGCTGGAAGATGGATGATCAATTTTCTAGGTCACATAAACTTGGCTGTGATCTCAAGCAAGTTATATGGCTTATCTAGATTTCCATCTCCTCTGAGAGGTGAGAGAGTTGATGATCAGCAGGGTCCCTTTTAGCTCTGCCAGTTTAAGAGCCAATGATACTAAAACTGGCTTCTTTAAGCTCCCTGACAGTCTCGGAGATTCCTTTCTTGGAGACTGGCTATATGAGCTATACGTCATTCAACTAGTTGAATCTTATTCCAAGGTTAGCACCAACATGCTATCTGTGTGACCTCAGCCAGACAGTTTCAGATAGACGTATGTATAGTCCAAGTGCTTTGTTCATAATTCTAAGCAGTACAAATGTTTACATAGTTACACATCTGCATGGATATCTGGCGCTCCTGATAAAGTACCCATTTATCCTTCTAATGGTGATCCCACCCTAATTTGCCTCTGGAGGACCATCCGTTTCCCCACACTTGGTCCATGTGCTTCTGGTGGAATTGTTCTGAACTGTGTGGCTGAACCACCCTGACTCCATTTTGTCAGCTCCATCTTAGGTCTGCAGTCCTACCCCTCCCCTTTCTGCATGACTGTACTTTAGCCTACTCACAAGGAATGCGCCCAAGCCAGCTTCTACCCTTGTCTTCAACTGATATGAAAACTGGAAGAATGCCTTTTGCTGATGCAGGTAGTTAACAGTCATGGGACCCCTCAGGGAAGGGCAGGGAGGAAAAACAGGGGTTCCTGTCAGTGTGGATCAACCACACTTCTCCCAAGTGGTCAGATTCTGTTTTTAGCTTTGGTCCCTTTAAATCCTCCTTACCCTTTTCAGAGGCAGAGTCGGCCTAGGAATGCTTCTGGATCATCTCTGCCTGATCCTTCCTACCCGTATGTAAGTTACCCACAATAAACTTCACAACTACCCTTTATGGAGTTGCCTGCTTAGTTTTTTGGCCTGAAAGTTCTTGCTCAGTTCAGGGGATATAATTCACTATCTCTTCCTTCCAACATTCATCTCCTGATTTGTTTAGATCTAGGCCAATCAGTGAACAGGCACTGATTCAGGGTAAGAACACGACCCATTCGGAGTGAAGTTACATGCAATGAGATCTTTGTTTCGCCTTCTGGGAAAGAGTCACATCCAAATTCTTTCCCTCTGGACTTGAATCTGGAAGCATGTAGCTCTGGGATGATGAGAGGAGAGGCTGCTACCATGGAGCTGAGAAATGGAAAGCAAGAAAAACTGGGTGCTCAGTCATGCTCTGTGAACACTGGCTTAAGCCTGAAGAACCTACTCCTGGTCTTTCATGTACATGAGTCAATAAAATTCCTTTTTATGGAGGGTGTAAGCCAGTCTGATTTGGGTTTTAAACTGTTACTTACAACCCAAAGAACTTAAACTGTTTTACACATGGTCCATATGTAAACAAAATAATCCCCTCATTAGCAGGTTTTTATAGACTATCTGAAGCAAGGTACCTCACAAAAGTTGAGAGTGGAGAGCATTCATCCTTCAGGAAAAGCCCATAGAAATAAGGCTTTAAATATTAATTTAAATTAATTTTGCTAATATTAGCTTAGTTTCATCAGAGCAAGGATGGGCCTGTATGCACAAAAACCCTATTCTCTTTCCAGTGAATGGGCCTTGCCTTAAAAGGCACAGACCCAAACATGGGCACTTGTAAGAGATGGCCAAGAGCACCCGAATAGCTTCATCTTGTTTGTAACCAGAAATAATCACCATAGGGCTCACATAGAGAAGGTCACCAACAAAAGTGCAGAATGATAAGCAGTAGCTCCACAGGAAGCAACCTGCCCATCTTCCCAATTGACATGCTGGAAACAGAGTGGCCCAAACTTGGGATGCTGAGATGATATAACAAAAGTGTTTGAAAAACAGCATTTTCAGATGGACATTTGTTAACCTATTAACCCACAGAAGTGGAGTTTGGAGTTTTCAATAAAGTAATGCTAATGTTAAACCTTTTTTTCCTTTTGCCTTACCATTCCCATCATTCACCTTTGTCAAATGATAAAATAACACCTATGTGAAAGTTTTCTGTAAAATTGTAAAGTGTTATTCAATACTGCTTTGCACTCTAAACTAGCTTTGCTTGGAGCTGATCTGGCTCTCTCTCCCCCTTACGTGTTGTAATAAATTAAGATAAAGGGGGCTTCCCTGGTGGTGCAGTGGTTGAGAATCTGCCTGCCAGTGCAGGGGACACGGGTTCGAGCCCTGGTCTTGGAAGATCCCACATGCCGCGGAGCAACTGGGCCCGTGAGCCACAACTACTGAGCCTGCGCATCTGGAGCCTGTGCTCCGCAATGGGAGAGGCCCGTGCACCGCGATGAAGAGTGGCCCCCGCTTGCCGCAACTAGAGAAAGCCCTCGCACAGAAACGAAGACCCAACACAGCCAAAACTAAATAAATAAATTTATATTAAAAAAAAATTAAGATAAAGGCCCATTTTAGGCCCACCTTCTTTTTTTTAAGCAGGGCTGACTTTATCACTAAAGTCAGTAGGGTGTGATGGCCTTGATTTATAACTTTCTCAACAGGTTAGCCATGATATATCCACAAAAGTTATTTGGTTGATATTCTGTCTAGTGGCTATTCACATGGCTTCTCTTTCAAAGGAACAGAGGTCATGGCAGCCAAAATCCCACCCCCAGATCCACTTAATTTCACTGTCAGCGTAATACACTCCTGACTTTCCTGTAATCTGCAGGATTTTAGGAAAACTGCAAGTGGCTCTGTGGTAACAGAAGGAGCCACTTCCTGGGTAAGCCCATGGACATGAAATTCTGGGGACATACATATCACACCACAAAACTCAGTATTAAGAACATCCCCCAGTTTCTCACAGAATAGCCTCTTTTCCATAATTATCAGACTGGAAGAAACAAAGACCATTCCTTACAAAACACCTGTTCTCATCTCTTTTACCTCTCATCTTCTGCTGCCTTTTCTTTCTCCTCTACCACCTCTTCCGCAACAGGAATCTCTGAACTCCATCTGCCACTGCATTCCCACCCGTTTCATTCCAGCCCATGCTACCAGGATCCGGCACCTTTGGCTGACCACAACTTCTAGCTTCCAGATTTCTTTGTTGTTATCCACAATTCCCAATATATTGGGATGGGGTGGGCAACAAAACAAAAAACACATTCATACAGAAAACTGAGCTAAACAGGGTAATCTTCATATAAGAAAATGTAAGAATACAGCAAACTGATTTCAAATTTATGATCCCAGTTTGAATTATGTTAAGTAACTATACAATTGCTACGTTATCTTATTACATAATAGTACAAGCTTCAAAATTATTTGAATCATTCCAGGCAAATAACATTCAGGAAAGTTAAAGACGAAGAACTTCACTAGCTTTTCTTCCCTTTTTGAAGTTGAGTAAACCTTTTCTCCATGTCTACATATGGAAAGCATACCTGAAAGCATCAATGCCAGTATGTAATAGTTTTAAAACTCTTTGCTTTTTCTTTTCATAAAAAATTAAACATACATACAGTGTACTACAGCTACTTAAAATAAGTAAAAATATATTGTGGTTTGTATTATCAATCTTCTGAGAAATAAGTAATAACCTGTTACTACAGCAGCTGAGAACACAATTCTAGAATTGAGATTCTCTTCTGTGGGCCCTAGTCTGGGCTCACTCTGCATGTCTCCTGCTTTCAGGGCTTTTAGAACTGTTTTCAGTGTTTTACTTTTGTATATACTCTAAATTTGGTCCGAAGGTATGGTTTTCCTGCAATCCTCTCCCTGCCCCAACTCCCCTGCTGCCCAGGTAACCAACGATAACAACCCAGGGTATATCATATCCTTCTATAGCTTGTTTCTGTGCTCTAATAGTCATATCACACATTTGTCCATCACTTTTCAATACTTTAATCCTTGTACAACCATGTGAGACAAGAAAGGGAAAGAGTCCAAGTAGTTAGGAAACTGAGATTTAGATTTTTTTTGATTTAATAATTCATTTATAGTACTCAATATACTGTTACTTAACAGGAACTTAATAGGTTGCACAAAATACAGGCACTTAAATATAAAAGAACAGTGAACTAAAGTTTCCTCACCAATGCAGTCTATACTCTTACTACAATACTTGCTACTCCCACCAAGCTTTGGGCCAGTTAGCATAGCAACAAATAAAGGGACTGCAGGAAGCACACACTTAAAAGACCTGTTTCCAAATTGGAAGCTCCCAAACACTGGAGTTTTGCTTCCACTCTAGCCCTGACTGTCATGTTGGAGGTAGGTAGCTAAGAGGGAATGAAGCAGCAAGATTCAGATATTGGATGTAAAACGTTTAAATTTAATATACTTTGTAGGAAATGATTTTACTTTGGGTCCATTAGTAAATTGTTACTGTTCCATGGAAAGATCTTAGAAAAACTAAGCTGTTGTGATCTGCAGCAATATGAACTGACAGGTACGGCACCGTAATACCAGGAGCAAACACACACATAGTCTTAAGCAGTCTGACAATAACAACTATTCATTTTTCCCAGTCCTCACTGTGGGGAGGATTAAGTGGACTAGTGCTCGGAAGTTCAGTTCTGCTTAAGGGGCCAGACACCTGTGGCTCTGGAGCCTCAAAGAAGCAAAGAGGAATAGGAGGATTTAAAAAAGAAGTTCTGTCACTGAAAGAATTTTTGTGAATGAAGTAAAGAGAAATTAGAACCCTGAGAGATAGTAACTTAATCCATTATTTGGTCAAATAATTACCATCTTCTTTGCAATGATAACTAAGGACATCTACTTGTAGCTTTGTGACAAAGAATTTTTCCATCAGAACTGTGAAAACCACCAATTCACCCCATTAGAAGGTAGGAGCCCTTCTCCCTTTAATTTTCACTTTTACTTGGGGTAGATTCCCTAGGCAAAGTCAGTGCCCTCTGAGATCTAGAAATAAAATTTCTAAACCGTAGCACATTTAGCAGCCCAGTACAACTAGGAAGATGGCCATTTAATCGGACATTTGTCTTTTCTTGTTGTCCCTAAGCCCCAACAGGAAAAGCACAGCTAAGGAACTAAGGAACCATTCTGCCTATGGACAAGGTAGGGAGAAATAAATCTCCCTCAAGTAATATCACCAGACTTTAGATATTCTGCACAAGTCTGCTTAAAATGAATTGATAGATTCATTAGTAGGCAAAAGAATGGGCTCATGCAACTATTCATGTTATCCAGTGGCCAAAACTGGCAATTCAAAATGACCTACTAGTTAGGTTAAAAATAATTTAACTTTTACTGTTCTTTTTCCTCTGTTTTTTGGGGGGGGTTTTACAGTAAAAGAGAACCTTTAATGTATGTCATGAAAACGTCTTTTATACCAGATTTCAATGACCACTGAAAAATGCAATAAATAATGTGACATAAAATAATTTTTAGACAAAGTAGAGAGGGCTTATGAATGAAGGAAATTCTAAAGGATATAACACAGGAAGGAAACTTGTCCTAGATGGAAAGTTTGAGAAGTGAAATAGAACGGAGAGCAAATAAAGTAGTAAATATGTAGATAATCCAAATGAACATTGACACTTAAAAACAATACACAATACAAATACTACATATGATAATACACAATTATGTAAGGCTGATGAATTTTTTTTTAAACATCTTTATTGCAGCATAATTGCTTTAAAATGGTGTGTTAGTTTCTGCTGTATAACAAAGTGAATCAGTATACATATATCCCCGTATCTCCTCCCTCTTGCATCTTCCTCCCTTCCACCCTCCCTATCCCACCCCTCTAGGTGGAAACAAAGCAGCAGGCTGATCTCCCTGTGCTATGCAGCTGCTTCCCACTAGCTATCTATTTTACATTTGGTAGTGTATACATGTCCATGCCACTCTCTCACTTCGTCCCAGCTTCCCCTTCCCCTTCCCTGTGTCCTCAAGTCCATTCCCTACGTCTGCGTCTTTATTCCTGTCCTGCCCCTAGGTTCTTCGGAACCATTTTTTTTTTTTAGATTCCATACATATGTGTTAGCATACGGTATTTGTTTTTCTCTTTCTGACTTACTTCACTCTATATGACAGTCTCTAGGTCCATCCACCTCACTACAAATAACTCAATTTCGTTTCTTTTCCTCTGTTTTTGAAAAAAAAATTCCCTTAATATATCAAAAGCAAAAATAATCAGATTCATTATTTTAACTGATGGTTCACTTCTGACACATCCCTAACCCATCTTACTCCTCTGGTTCTCAGTTTCATCATCTGTAAAACAGGTCCGAGACTAGCTGATCTATTAGGTTCACTTCTAACTTGAAAATTATTGAACTCAGACTTCCAGAACTTGTGCTTACAAACTAAGCATTCTAAACTTCATTACGATTATGGAATGAAACATCACTTGCTCTAGTTACAAAGGAAAATGAACATACTTATGTATACATTCTCATCCTGAATTAGAAATATAATTCCAATCAAAGGCAAAATGATTAAGAATAATTTTAATGAATTGTAAAAATACATCTGCTCTAGTTATGATGGGGGAAAAATTCTACTATGGCTATTTAAATATGAAGTTCAGGGACTTTCCTGGTGGCGCAGTGGTTAAGAATCCACCTGCCAATGCAGGGGACATGGGTTCAAGCCCTGGTCCGGGAAGATCCCACATGCCGTGGAGCAACTAAACCCGTGTGCCACAACTACTGAGCCTGCGTGCCACAACTACTGAAGCCTGTGTGCCTAGAGCCCATGCTCCGCAACAAGAGAAGCCACTGCAATAGAAGCCCGCGCACCGCAATGAAGAGTAGCCCCCGCTCGCTGCAACTAGAGAAAGCCCATGTGCAGCAACGAAGACCCAATGCAGCCAAAGAAAAAAAAATAAAGTTCAGTGTCTTCTGATAAATGAAGGATCCTAAAGGATAAATATGGTGATAGAGTATTACATGATTGGATATCTAAAACTAAATTAATAATTTTGCACAGATTTACATTGATAATATCAAAAGCCATCGGTGAAACTGTACTGGCATCAAGAAACAGACTTGATTATTATACTTAGAAGTTTAAAACTATTTAGGCCCTCATTGTTCAGGGGAAAATGGAAATTAATAGGTGGTTCTTTAAGCTGAATTGGATTTGAGATACTTGATTTTATATGTAAAGTGTTCAGGTTTTCTGTGTCTCTGTCGTACAGACATGAACCTTGGAGTTCTACACAAAGAAGCTCCTAATGTCCTAATGTGTGTAAAATAATCTGGCAGGGGGTCTGGTGCATGGCAAATGCTCAACAGGTAATTTGTTTTCTTCTCTTTCCTCCCCTATCAGTAGATATAAAATACCAGGATGAAAAAAAATACGATCAAAATAATGAAAAAGGATCAGGAGTTTAAACAGGAGCTGAAATAAACACCCTGTGCTCTGTTATCAGGCACCCATCTTCCTTGGCTGTTTAAGAAGTTCTTAACCACATAAAACAGAAGCACCTGTGAATGTTTGTGTTCTATTACATATACTTTTACAGAGAAATGAAGCACAATAACAGCACTGAAATGAAGAAAACTCTTTCTTTAAAGTCATTTATTCACAACAGATTATAAGTAGGTCAAAGACCATTTTCATTAAAAACAAAAAAAGTCTATTTTTTTCCTGAAAAAGCATATTCTATTTCAAATGAACAAGTGATGTTAGATCTTCCTGAGAGAAAATTATAAATTATATAATCAGTGTGCATTAAATGATAGCCTGGGAAAAGAAAGGCCTCAGGAGATACTCTTTTTTTGTTTGTTTGCTTTGCTTAGATGAATACATTCAGCTTCATGTGTTTTGAGTGTCTTGGTACTATGGTGACAGGGGACATAAACATATAAAACTGGCTTTCCAGGTAAATAATGAAATGTGATCTATATTAACAGAATGTTTTTCTAAAGAACTTTGTGAAAAATATGTCAATATTTTTATACATAATGTTCACATTATGTAATAGAAGTTTTGGGAATGTTCATTTTTCCCATTCCAATATATACTGAAATATTGATGAAGATTCCCTCAGTAACACAAAGGAGGAACTACAACCAAGTAGGCAGAGGGGAGAGAGGCTTGGGACGAAGCTGTGAAATTTTAAGGGAAAATGCATCATAGACTCACTCCATTTTAAAGCTTATAAAGGACTTTAGAGATAGATACTTCAGGGATTTCATCAACATTTCATGAACAGAACTTCATTTTTAAAGATTAGCATTGGTACGTTTAGAATCTTTCATTAGAAACAACATATATCCTCAAATGTGTTAATATACCACATTTTAACATCCTGGAATCTATCAATACATTGCCTCAAGTTGCCAAGTTAACTAGTTTTTGTGTAGAACTCAAATAAGTAAAAAGCTCTTCCATGATCTCTGACTTACTGAAGCAAGTCATTTTATCACTTATCTTCATGACTCATGATTTTCTTGATACCATGAATCCAAAATGATATGTAGAAGTAAACTGGATGAGGGGAAAGGAGAAATAGTTCTCTTTGAAATTTCTGGTTGAGAAAAATGTGGAGGGCCATCATTCTTTTTTCTTTTTTTTTGAAGTATAGTTGATTTACAATGTTGTGTTAGTTTCTGGTATACAGCAAAGTGATTCAGTTATACATATATATATTCTTTTTCATCTTCTTTTCCATTATGTTTTATTAAAGGATACTGAATATAGTTCCCCATGCTATACAGTAGGACCTTGTTGTTTATCTATTTTACATAAAGCAGTTTGTATCTGCTAGTCCCAAACTCCTAATTCATCCCTCCCCCACCACCCCCTTTCCCCTTTGGTAACCATAAGTTTGTTCCCTGTCTGTTAGTCTGTTTCTGTTTCACAAATAAGTTCATCTGTGTCATATTTTACATTCTACATATAAGTGATATCAGGTGGCACATGTCTTTCTCTTTCTGACTTACTTCACTTAGTATGATAATCTCTAGGTCGATTCATGTTGCCGCAAATGGCATTATTTCATTCTTTTTTATGGCTGAGTAGTAATTGTGTATATATACTACATCTTCTTTATCCATTCATCTGTTGCCGATGGACATTTAGGTTGCTTCCATGTCTTGGCTATTGTAAATAGTGCTGCTGTGAACATAGGGGTGCATGTATCTTTTCGGATTATAGCTTTGTCCAGATGTATGCCCAGGAGTGGGATTGCTGGATCATATGGCAACTCTATTTTTAGTTTTTTAAGGAATCTCCATACTGTTCTCCATAGTGGCTGCACCAATTTACATTCTCACCAACAGTGTAGGAGGGTTCCCTTTTTCCCACACCTCTCCAGCATTTGTTATTTGTAAACTTTTTAATGATGGTCATTCTGACAGGTGTGAGGTGATACTTCATTGTGGTTTTGATTTGCATTTCTCTAATAATTAGCGACGTTGAGCATCTTTTCATGTGCCTATTGGCCATCAGTATGTCTTCTTTGGTGAAATGTCTATTTAGGTCTCTGCCCAGTTTTTGATTGGGTTGTTTGTTTTTTTGTTGTTGAGTTGTATGAGCTGTTTGTATATTTTGGAAATTAAGCCTGAAGGGCCATCACTCTTATACCTCACAGTTAGACAGAAAATTCAGATAAGGGAGATTAATTCAGATAAAGGAGATAGTAGTAACTAACCAAAATCCCATTTACCATTTGTTGAATTCTTCACCACAAATTCTGTTATAGCCTGTGAGATCTAGGAATGTCCACCTATGAGGACCGCCAACTGTAAGTAAATTCAGTTTTAAAATAAGCAGTCCTTTGGATCATGTTCATGTTTCCATTCACTCATTCATTTATTCAATGAACATTTTACTTGGAAGCTACTATATGCCAGGCATTGGGAATATAATAGGAAGCAAGAGCCCACAAAAATCTCTCTGAACTCAAAGATCTTCTCAGTCTATTGGGGGTTAAGATTAGGTAACTAGCAATTATTTATAATATAGAGTGATATACATAAGATTTAACCATCTATTTACACAGTAGTATGCTAGAAACTATACAGTTAAAAACTTAAATAAAACTGAAAGTTTCTCTCTTTCTCTTTTTTTCACCTTGTCCAAATTTCATTTTTTCCAACAGTTATTTGCTTGGTTCCTGTACTAGGTTATCTAAACAAGGCATGTCTGAAAGTGAAAGGGAGTGGTACTAATAATTTTGCTGGATTAGGGACTGCCCTGGTCAAATGGGGATACATGGTCATCCTAGTTATGGGAAATGTAAATATCTCTTCCTAGTCCACTATTTCCAAAAAACAGTATTCTGAAGAGTGTGATCATCAAAAAGCATAAGAGAACAGATATGTTCATGATCTGAAGTAGGCTAATTAAATCCATGTGGACATGTTTTTCCTTTAGACTTTATGGTCTCTATGATGTCAGAGCCACAACTTCCATTACCACATTTTGATATGCAGAAGAGGGGAAAAGATTCTCTCCAGAATGCTTTGCTTGTAATAAGGTTAGAGACTTTACATTTGTCTAACTTACCAGGTCTTTGGATTTCTGTCAGGTACCACAAAACCAGGTACAAAAGAATCCTAAATCAAAGATGCTCAAACAAAACTTCAACAGCAGCCTACGGATGCCTGCAGGGACCTGTCTATAGATTCCTAGGTCCAGATCAAGGTAGCAAGATGCTGGTTGGCATACTGGCGCCTCCACAGTTCTCAAATTAGCACTAACATTTTCTGAAATATCTAAAGGAAAGAAAATTCAGGATTTCTGGACAGAAATTAGTAACAAGAAACTGTTTATACTGCAGGCAACAGGAGCAGCAATTCAGAACCCATTTTTTATTTCATGCTCATTTAGCAGAGGAACTGTGAGCCCTCTGAGGAAGAAGACGCATGGCTGGGGTTGGAAATACGTGCCTGGAGCTAGAAAATCTGAGGAGCAGATATGCTTTCTGATATGAGGAAGAACCTATATTTCTGCTTTGACTCTTAAGGATAGAAACTAGGAGAAAGGGTTTGCTTGACTTTCCTTCAAGTATGTGTGTGCGCACGTGCACGAGGCAGAGAGACGAGAGGGACAAGAGAGACAGAGAGACAGAGGGCTTGAGTGTACAAGCACAAAAGTGGGTGTGCTTTGGAATCAAAGTGAAGGGCTGAATATTAAGAATTTTCAAATTATTACCTGCATAAGAAATCAGATACTACTAGTCATTCAAAGTCAACAGTCAGGCTGGCTGCATAAGAATCAATCCTAAAAACTCAGGTTCCTTGGCCTATCTCTAAGATTAGATTAGGTAAGGAACCAAAGACCATGAATTACTACAACTCCTTCCAGTTTCGTAAGCTCTTTAACTTCCCCACAATTGTTTTATTTTATGTGTTTCCCCAAAATGATGAAAAATACTTTTGAGGCTATCCTTAGAAAACAGGGGAAAATGCATCTTATTCTGAAGCCAGTTTTTGAGACAAAGGTTAGAGTGAATTCAGTATAAACTTAGGAAGGTACTTTGAATTACTGGGATTTGTTGTAAGGAAAGGAGTAACCCTGGGAAACCCCTGGTTAGAGGCTTGTGATAGTAATCCTGTTTGGTTCTTGACTCTGGTTGTCACAGAATTATCATTTTTTGTTTTGTACCTCCTCTCCTCATATATTGTCCCCAACTGGTCTAAGACAGGGAAACTGGGGGAAAAAGAGGGTGCACTGCAGCAGAGAAGGGTGATACAACATTAGTTATGTCTGCTTTTCATAAATGTGTACTGCCCTTTCCAATAACTTCAAAATCGGCTGCTGACTGGTGAAGACCCCATTCTCTTCAGTTTTCTGAAGGTTTATTAGTGTACCCTAACAAGCAAAGACTTAATTCTAGTATCTAGGATCTATTTTTAGAAAATATGGAAAACTAACCAAATCATGCCTGCAGGAAGGAAAAAAATACCATTTTTCCCTTTTACATGACACTTAAAAAAAATCTACCTAAAGTAAGCACATCACAGATCCAGAGAAAGGAATTGTGAGAGAAGGTGTCATTCTTCTAGAATTTAAGTTAAACGGTGTTTAAACGGAGTGCTGTAAACAAACAAACAGAAAATAACAAGTTTTGGTGGAGATGTGGGGAAACTGGAACCCTTGCACCTTGCTGGTAGGAATATAAAATGATTCAGTTGCTGTGGAAAACAGTAATGGCTGTTCCCTCAAAAGTTAAACATATAATAACTATATAATATAGCAATTCCACTCCTTGGTATACACCCAAAAGAACTGAAAACAGGTATCCAAACAAATATATGTATACACCTGTTAATAGCAGCACTATGTCCAACAGCCAGAAAGTGGAAACCCAAATGTCCATCAAAGGATGAATAAATAAGTAAACTGTGGTTTATATATATATGTAATGGAAGCCATAAAAAGGAATGAAGTACTATTACAATGTAGATAATCCTTAAAAGCATTATGCTAAGTGAAAGGTGCCATACACAAAAGGTCATATATTGAAGGATTCCATTTATATAATATATTCAGCCTAGGCAAATCCATGCAGACAGGAAGCAGACTGGTAGTTCTCAGTGACTGGAGAGAGTGGGGAATGGGAAGTAACTGCTGAATGGGAAGTAACTGCTGAATGGGTATGGGTTTCTTTTTGGGGTGATGAAACTGTTTTGGAACTACGCAGAGCTGGTGGTTGTAAAACACTGTCAATGTACTAAATGCCACTGAATTGTTCACTTTAAAATGTTTATTTGAATATCATGTGAATTTAACCTGAATGGAAAAAAAAAAAAGACAAGTGCAATGCCTTCTCAGCAGATGTGGGTGTGTTTTCCCCACAACTAAGAAACAGATGTTGGTCTGCACATACCTGGAAGACAAGGTTGATGTTGCTGAGGTACCAAGTTTGGGTCTGGAGGCAAGGGTAATTCCTCAGAAATATACTTTAAAAGTTCCTTCCCCCGGTATGTTACCTGCACATAATTAAACACAGAACTTCAAAATCATATATTTTATCAGAAGCAAATACAGCTTTCTCCTGCAAATTGTAACTCCAGTAAAGTATTGATTGTTGTACATTATGTACTGGCAAACTAGCCCACAGCCAAATCTGGGCTGCCATCTTTTTTGTAAATAAAGTTTTACTAGAACACAGTGATTCCCATTCATTTACTTAACATCTATGGCTGCTTTTATGCTACAGCAGGATGGAGTAGTTTTGACAGAGACCATATGCTCACAAAGCCTGAAATATGTATTATCTGGCCCTTTACAGAAAAAATTGCTGATCCCTGATATGTACCATTAATTCTCTCATATGTTCACTTATTCAACAAATATTAATCCAGCACCTGCTACTTTATAACTTTAAAAAATTAATGTTGCATTAATAAAATTAAGTTATAAAAGTAAAATGATACTTTTCTACAAATCAGATACACAGCTGGTTACATTAACTGCATTTTAGGTCTATACATCAACGTTTTTTTGTTTTTCTTGGTTTGTTTTTGAACTTAGTTATTGTGTATCAGCCCAAAAGGTCAGAGCTTAGAAATATGTACATACAAATGGGCTGGACTGAGGTAGACTGGCAAACACCTGCCAGAAATGTTCTGAGTCCAAGGGTCTTTGCGTCCTCCAGACCTAGTTCTAGAGCAGTCTAATAGTATACTCCCAGAAGCTAGGTTCACTATGGTTAAACCAGCAAGTCTCAACTTGGACATCCCTTCCTCCAGGATGCCTTCCTATAACTGCTAAGCTCAAGTAATGACCCTCCTCTAGGATCCCATAAAGTCTGTGCTCATATTTCTGTCAAGGCACTTATCCCACTTAAAGGAAATTATGTATTAATGTGTCCGTTTCCATTGAACTATAGGCTCCTTGAAGAAGGATCTGTATAATATTAATTTTTATTCTCTAGCTCTTCATATAGTGCCTGACAATACTAAGAAAAAGCTCTTAAGTCCCAGCTCTTAAGCAAAATTCTTAAAATTCTCTGAGCCTGAGTTTGTGCATCTGTTAAATGAGTATCTCCAGATTTTTAAGTTGGGAGGAGTAAAGGAGATAATATATATGATAATATATACTTTTGGCATGCTGTCTAGCACATCCTGAGTGCTCAGTAAATGCTTGTTACTGAACAGAGCGAGGAAGGCCTAAGGAATACAGAATGGTTAGGCAGACTTTTAGCTCAATCCTATGACTAAACAAAGCTTGGTAATGTTAATGAAACAGACCTGGCCTACTCAGTATGCTAAACCCTCCTCACTTGCCAGGGAAAAAGAGCGGTGAGGCCACTGAATGCCACCTGTCATTTCTCCAAACAACTAACAGTTAACAACAATGGATTTTGAACATTTATCCAAAAACAGCAGAATATACATTCTTTTCAAGTGCACATGGAACATTTTCCAGGACAGATCACATACTAGGCAACAAAACAAATCTCAATAAATTTAAGAAGACTAAAATCATATCAAGCATCTTTTCCAACCACAACACTATGTGACTAGAAATCAACTACAAGAAAAAAAACTGCAAAATATCCTCACAAACACGTGGAGGCTAAACAATATGCTACTAAACAACCAACAATTCACTGAAGAAAGCAAAGAAGAAAAAAAAATACCTAGAGACAAATGAAAACAAAATCATGATTATCCAAAATCTATGGGATGCAGCAAAAGCAGTTGTAACAGGGAAGTTTATAGTGACACAAGCTTACCTCAGGAAACAAGAAAAAATCTCAAATAAATGACCTAATCTTACATCTAAAGAAACTACAGAAAGAAGAACAAACAAAACCTAAAGTTTGTAGACGGAAAGAAATCATAAGGATTAGAGCAGAAATAAATGACACAGAGACTAAAAAATAGAAAAAGTCAATGAAACTAAAATCTGGTTCTTTGAAAAGATAAAATTGATAAACCTTTAGTCAGACTTATCAAGAAAAAAAGGGAGAGGGCCCAAGTCAATAAAATCAGAAATGAAAAGGAGAAGTTACAACCAACACCACAGAAATATCAAGGATCTTAAGAGACTACAAACAACTACATGCCAATAAAATGGACAATCTAGAATGGACAAATTCTTAGAAATGTACAATCTCCCCACACTAAACTAGGAAGAAGTAGAAAATCGGAATAGACCAATTACCAGTAATGAAATTGAATAAGTAATTTAAAAACTCCCAACAAACAAAAGTAAAGGACCAGATGGCTTCACAGGTGAATTCTACCAAACATTTAGAGAAGAGTTAACACCTATCCTTCTCAAACTATTCCAAAAAACTGCAGAGGAAGGAACACTTTCGAACTCATTCTAGAAGGCCAGCATCACACTGATACCAAAACCAGACAAGATATCACAAAAAAACCTCACAAAATTACAGCTAATATCACTGATAAACACAGACACAAAAATCCTCACAAAATATTAGCAAACAGAATCCAACAATACATTAAGAGGACCATACACCATGATCAAGTGGGATTTATCCTAGGGATGCAAGGATTTTTTGATGTCTGCAAATCGATCAATGTGATATACTATATTAACAAACTGAAGAATAAAAATCATATGATCACCTCAATAGATGCAGAAAAAGCTTTGACCAAATTCAACATCCATTTATAATAAAAACACTCCAGAAAGTGGGCACAGAGGGAATATACCTCAACATAATAAAGATCACATATGACAAACCCATAGTTAACATCATACTCATGGTGAAAAGCTGAAAGCATTTCCTCTAAGATCAGAAACAAGACAAGGATGCCCATTCTTGCTAGTCCTAGTATTCACATAGTATTGCAAGTCCTAGCCACAACAATCAGGCAAGAAAAAGAAATAAAAGGCATCTCAATTGGAAACACATAAGTAAAACTGTCACTGTTTGCAGATGACATGATACTATACATAGAAAATACTAAAAACACCACCAGAAAACTACCAGAGCTCATCAGTGAATTCAGAAAAGCTGCAGGATACAAAATTAATATATTGTTGCCTTTCTATACATTAACAATTAACTATGTATGCATATGGCTGATTCACTTTGTTGTACAACAGAAACTAACATGGCATTGTGAAGCAATTATACTCCAATAAATATGTATTTAATAAAAAAACAAATGAACCATCAGAAAGAGATTAAGGAAACAATCCTGTTTACCATTCCATCAAAAAGAATAAAATACCTAGGAATAAACCTACTTAAGGAGGTAAAAGTCCTGTACTTGGGAAACTGTAAGACATTGATGAAAGAAACTGAAACTGAAACAAACAAATGGAAAGAAAAACATGTTGTTGGACTGGAAGAATTAATATTGTTAAAATGACCATACTACCCAAGGCAATCTACAGATTCAATGCAACCCCTATCAAAATACCAATGGCATTTTGCACAGAACTAGAACAAATAATTTAAAAATTTGTATAAAAACACAAAAGACCTGAATAGCCAAAACAATCTTGAGAAAGAAGAACAGAGCTGGAGGAATCATACTCCCTGACTTCAGATTATACTACAAAGCTACAGTAATCAAAACAGTACGGGCACAAAAACACACACACACAGATCAACAGAACAGAATAGAGAGCCCAGAAGTAAACCTATGCACTTATGGTCAATTAATCTATGACAAAGGAGGCAAGAATATACAATGGAGAAAAGACAGTCTCTTCAATAAGTGGTGCTGGGAAAACTGGACAGCTACATGTAAAAAAATGAAATTAGAACATTTCTCATACCATATACCAATCCAAATGGATTGAAGACCTAAATGTAAGACTGGAAATCATAAAATTCCCAGAAGAAAACATAGGCAGAACACACTTTGATATAAATCAGAGCAATATTGTTTTGGATCTGTCTCCTAAGGCAAAGGAAACAAAATAAAAAATAAACAAATGGGACCTACTTAAACTTAAAAGCTTTTGTACAGCAAAAGAAACCACTGACAAAATGAAAACACAACCTACTGAAGGGGAGGAAATACTTGCAAATGATATAACTATTTGCAAGTATTAAGGGGGTAATATCCAAAATGTATAAACAGCTCATACAACTCAATATCAAAAAACAAACAGCCTGGTCAAAAAATGGGCAGAAGACCTGAATAGAAATTTTTCCAAAGAAGACATACAGATGGCCAACAGTCACATGAAAAGATGTTTGACACTGCTAATCATCAGAAAAATGAAAATCAAAACCACAATGAGGTATCACCTCACACCTGTCAGAATGGCTATCATCAAAAAGAATACAAATAACATATGTTGGCAAGGCTGTGGAGAAAGGGGAACCCTTTCGTATGCTGTTGGTGGGAATGTATATTGGTGCAGCCACAGTGGAAAACAGTATGGAGATTTCTCAAAAAACTAAAAATAGAACTGTCATATGATTCAGCAATTCCAGTCCTGGGTATATATCTGAAAAAAAAAAACCCCAAAAACACTAATTTGAAAAGGTACATGCACCCAATGTTCATAGAAGCATTATTTACAGTTGCCAAGATATGAAAGCAACCTAAGCGCCCATCAACAGATGAGTGGATAAAGAAGATGTGGTATATATGTACGATGGAATATCACTCAGCCATAAAAAAGAATGTAAACTTGCCATCTGCAACAACATGGATGGACCTGGAGGGTATTATGCTACGTGAAATAAGTCAGACAGAGAAAGACAAATACTCTGTTATCAGTTATATGTGGAATCTAAAAAATAAAATGAATGAATATAACAAAACAGAAACAGACACAGATAGAGAAAATAAACTAGTGGTTACCAGAGTGGAGAGGGAAGAAGGGCAAGATAGGGGTAGGAGATTAAGAGGTACAAACTACTATGTATAAAATAAATAAGCTATGAGGATATATTGTACAGCACAGGGAATATAGCCAATATTTTATAATAAATTTGAGTATAATCTATAAAGATTTTGAATGACTATGTTGTACAGCTGAAATCAACTATACCTCAGAAATAATAAAGTTTACCTGCAAGTATATAAAAAGAAGAAAGAATGGATTTTGTTCACATTATCACCCTGGCAATATCCAACACACCTTATACACTCATCAATGTGTAGGCTCAGTATGTTTTCACCTATGTCTCAGATTTAAAGTATATTTTTATCAGTTAGTGCTGGGTAAAATTTTACCTTAGTAGCCTTAGAGGTCATGAGTCCCTATAGGTCCCAGACATCACTAGGGATAATTCACACATTCAAAGAACACAGCTTTAAGAAAATCCACTGAGTTAAAAATCTATTTTCCACAAGGTAGGAGTGATTTAATGAACAAGGATAACAATGAACAGAACTCAAACTGAACAGGCACTAGGTCACTTCAGGAGACTGAAGTGGCAAGAGGAGTGAGTGATGTCCAGTGGAGTACGCATGAGGATTCCCTTGGCAAAGCTGTACAGCAGCTCAGCTGCTTGGGTACGAGGTATGAGTCATCTCCGTGTCTAGTGGCTGTGTCATTCTGTCTGATGTAGGACAAGACCTAGTTTTCTGGCATTTCTTGCCTGACAACCAACCAGTCCTGGCTCTATAGCCCCACCACTGTACTAGGAACTAGTCGGTGGAAATGTTCACATTTACCGAGGTAGCAAAAAGCTCCTATCAAGAAGTGACTGTGAATTCAGGAGTTACCCCAAGACAAGAGGGGTAGAGGTTACTGTGGCAAATTTTAAAAGAGGCTTTAAAAAATTGTAAACAAACTCACTGGGGCAGTGCTTCTCAGCTTGTGGTATTTACTAGAAGTACATGAGTGTCCTACAGTAATTTTTGAAACTATTTCCATTTCTAGGATAATTAAAAAAAAATCTAAGCTTGCTCAGATAATCTGTATGAGTATCTTATATCCAAGAATTGCCCTAATTTTAGTGCCCACATTTGTATTTGGCTTCACTATCACATAGATGTTAAACAATATGACTCCAATTGACATGGCTAATGAGAAAAGACCAGAGGCAATGTGATATGTAAATGAGGCATATAAGTACAGAGTGAGAGCCAAATGATATCACAGCCAGCTATTCAAAAGCAGAAAATGCAGTAGTTCCAACAGAGAAAAAGAGTGGGAGGACTGAGTCATCATCAGTGGGCCACAGGCATGTTAAGCTCAAAACAACCTAAGCTACAGCAATTAGTACCATATTCACACTGTGAGCATAGATTCAGTTTCAGCAAAACAATATCATCTATCATGAATTTAAGAAACTTTGCAATAAAAAGGGATTTCCATGGGTAAAATGTTAATTACTAACATGCAAATATGATTTATGAATCCATGGAAAGGATTAGGCAGGTTGAATTGAAAGCAGATGGCCTGGTGACTCCAGTGGTGGGAAATAAAAAATAATAATAATACAGGAAAAAAGGAACACAGAGAGACTATAATATAAAGCAGAGAAAATTTAAAATGTGCTCATGTAAGTGAAGGAACTGAAACACTGTTCTGGAAGCACCTGCAACAGAGGTCTAGGAGACCAGAATGCAGAGTTTAGGAACTAAGACTGAGAT
The DNA here is from genome assembly GCF_964270905.1 of Leucopleurus acutus. Taxonomy (NCBI): domain Eukaryota; kingdom Metazoa; phylum Chordata; class Mammalia; order Artiodactyla; family Delphinidae; genus Leucopleurus; species Leucopleurus acutus. The sequence continues at coordinate 117,289,469 of NC_139145.1, read as the reverse complement.
AGGAGCTAGGAAGGAGAGTGGGCAGAGCTGAGTTGGACAAAAAACGAGAGAGGAAACCACCTTCTATTACTGGTGCACTGAGACTTACTGTAATGGCTAGTGGAGGTTAAAGGTATTTGCAGTTCTGTGAAACAGTAATGGTGACTGTCTGATGACTCACACTTTCCTGGGTGAATCATTGCAATACTGTTCCCTGAAGGGGTGCCATGGACATCTGGAGGTGGCTGATCACTGGACCTCAAGGGTGTCAGTCATCGATACTCTTCAAATTGGTTATTAAACTGGGCTTATAACTCAGAAGTCAGAACTGAGGGGGAGACCACTAAGTCTGGGAAGTCTGAATAAAAATTCAGAAATATTTTTTGGGGAGGCTAGCAATTCATGGATAAGACTATGTTCAAACATAAAAGTGCACCATAACTTCTGTGTGTCTTAGGCCCCTTTATCATAATTTTCGTCTTTAGGGGAATATTTTGCTTTATTTTATCAGAATACTAGTAACATATTAATTAAATTATCAATTCACCAGTGGTTCCAAATTTTCTATGTGGAGTCACAGGGACCTGCAATCACTGTGGAGGTGAGGTGGCAGGGACAAGAGGGGAAGATCGGAGGCATTCAATTTGCTGAGACTAGGTGAGGAACAAGGAAGGAGAGGCTCAGTTAGCTGTGCAATCCTGCTGTGGGGAATTCTGGCAAATAGGAATTGTGGGAGAAAGCATGTAGCACACTGCAGAAGGGATGCATGAGGACAAAACTAATTTGGAGAACTTTCAGATTTCTTAAAAAAAGGAATTAGTTTTATCATAAAAAAATATGTACCTTTCCATTTGAATATGAAGTTAAAGATAACTTAAGAATGACCCACCTTACTCCAAGCATAATTCCAGGTCACGTAACTATCAGCTCCTAGAAGATCCTTGAGCCAGATGACTGGGTTTTGATAAATCTGACCATTTTCTACCTTAATTTTGCCATTCAATAAAACACTGGCTTTATGGGTAGTCTCCTGAGGTGAAAAATAAAACAAAAATTAGGATTAAAAAGTATCTGAAATATATGAACTTCTGCTTCTGTCTATGATGAAGTAACAGGGACCAGATTTACCCTAACACATGACACAACCAAAAAAAAAGGCAAACTAAATATATGAAACAATGGTTTCCAAGATACCAAACATCAGGGAACAAAGTATAGTGATCCTGAGAAATGAGAAACTAATGAGGTGAGCCCTATAATTGTCCCAACTCACTGCCTTGAGAGTTTCCATGTCATGTTACAGAGAGAGGGCATCCAGGCAAAACCCGTGGATTCTCTGAGTTGAATAGACAGAGCATAGTCTAGGGAGGCATGATGGCTAGAGTTTGCAGGACAGACTACTGAAGAAGAGAGAAATATATATAGAGAGAACTCCGCAGATCTTCAGAGAACTCTGCAGAACTCTGCAGATCTTCCGCTGAGCTGTGATTGGCCATGTGTGTGAGGAAATTACCCAAGCCTGGGAAAAGAACTACTTGAAAGAAGTAGAGGTAATGGCATTCTCGGGCATTCTCAAAGTGCAGAAATAGCACCCGTTCCCAATAGTAAGACTAGAAAAACCTCAAAACTGATGGGGCATTGGGAGGTACACAGAAGAGTCTTGCCTCTGTAGTGGGATATAATTAGCCTTAGACTGAACACTGCTCCAATCCTGCCTAACAAATTATAAAAGCAAGACCCAAAAGGATAAAACTGTTTCTGTGTAAATTAACTATATTCTAGAACAAATATCCAAAATATTTTTAAGAATAAAAACATATCTGGCATCCAACAAGCTAAATTTCACAATTCTGGGATCCAATAAAAAATTAACAGGCCTAGAAACAGGTAGGAAAATAAATCCATATGGAGGAGAGAAAGCAATCAATTGAAAATGACTGAGAACTCTCAAAGATGTTAGAATTAGCAGATAAGGACATTAAATAGTTATTATATTCCACATGTTCCAAATGTTACATGGAGATATGGAAGATATAAAAGAAGACTCAAATCAAACTTCTAGAGATGAAAATTACAACATATGAAATGAAAAATACAGTGGATGATATTAACAGATTAGACACTGCAAACAAAAAGATTAGTGAATTCAAAGACACAGGAATAGGAATGGCATAAAAAACCCACAGAGCAAAGAGAATTTAAAAATAAGATCATCACAGTGAATTGTGGAATGATTTTAAGCAGCCTAATATATATGTAATGGGAATTCAAAAACGAGGGGAGGGAAGAAAAAATATTTGAAGAAATAATAGCTGAAATTTTTCTAAATTTGGAAAAAAAATTTCCAAATTCTTCTGTTTAACCTGTACTGGTGAGACAGAGTCTCTACCTTTGCAAGGTGCTACTGAGACTATTGGGGTCCTGCTCACACTTGCCCTGGCTTGTAAGGTGGTGGTTTCACGTCAGGAGAGGCAAGTTGAAAAGGCAAGAGGCTAGTGTGCCCCTTTCCACTAAATGCTCAGATCCTAAAGCAGGGGTATAATTCAGAGAGAAGTTGCCATGTTCCTGCCCTAAGCTCCAGAGCCATGGCACAAATATTTTGCCTGGGAACAATAACAAACGTAAGAGAAGATGGGGATCAATACACAGACTTGCTACAATACATTGCCTACTCTAAAATATCTAAAATGCCCAGTTCCAACAAAAAATTATGAGACATGTGAAGAAACAGGAAGTATGACACATACAGCAAAATAAACTAACGAAAAAGCAACATAAACTGCCTGTGAGAATGACCAGGTGTTAGATTTAACAAAGACTTCAAAACAGCCGTTTAGAGCTTCCCTGGTGGTGCAGTGGTTGAGAGTCCGCCTGCCGATGCAGGGGACATGGGTTCGTGCCACGGTCCGGGAAGATCCCACATGCCTCAGAGCGGCTTGGCCCGTGAGCCATGGCCGCTGAGCCTGCGCGTCCGGAGCCTGTGCTCCGCAACGGGAGAGGCCACAACAGTGAGAGGCCCGCGTACCGCAAAAAAACAAACAACAACAACAAAAAACAGCCGTTTATATACATGTTCAAAGAACTAAAGGAAACCATAATTAAGGACGGAAAGCAAGGTATGATAACAATATCACATCAAACAGAAAGTATCAATAAAGAAACAATTTATTAAGAAACAAAAAGAAGTTGAGTTGAAAAGTACAATAACTAAAATGAAAAATTTAATAGAGAGGCTCAACAGATTTTCAATGTCAGAAGAAAGAGTTAGTGAATTTGAAGAGAGATCAATAGAGATTATGTAAGCTGAAGAAGAAAAAGAAAAAAGAGTGAAGAAAAATGAAAAAGCTTCAGAGAAATGTGGGACACCATTAAGCACACCAACATATGCATAATGGGAGTACCAAAAGGACAGGAGAAAGGAGCAGAAAAAATATTTGAAGAAATAATGGCTAAAAATTTCCCAAATTTATTAAAAAACATTAATCTACATATTCAGGAAGCTCAGTGACGTCCAACAAGGATAAACACAAAGAGAGACAAAAATAGATACATAGTAAAAATACTGAAAGTCAAAGACCATAAGAAATTATTGAAAGAAGCAAGTGAAAAATGACTCATCACTTACAAGGTAAACCCCAAAAGATTAACAACTGACTTCTTATCAGAAACAATGAAAGCCAGAAGCAGTGGAATAACACACTCAAAGTACACAAAGAAAAACCTGTAACCAAGAATCCTATTTGCAGCAAATCTTTCAAAAATAAAGGTGATATAAAGACCTCTCTTGAGAAAATTTGTTGCTAGCAGACCTGCCTTACAAAAAATACTAAAGGAAGTTCTTCAGGTTGAAATCAAGTGACCCCCAAATGGTAATATGAATCCACATGGAAAAACAAAGAGCATCAGTAAGAGCACATATTATAAAAAACAGTATAAATGCACATTTCTTCTTTCTTTGCTTAACTGGTTTTTAAAACAATTGTACAAAACAATAGGGATATAATACATATATATTTGCAAAAGCACAAAGGCGGTGGGTGGAAGAAGTTTTACTGGGCCAAGAAAATGACTCCATATGGTAACTCAAATCCACAGGAACAAATGAAGAGAACCAGCAAGGATAAATAAGAAGGTTAATATATCAAAAGTTATAAATATAAACTTGCTCTCCTTTCTTCTCAGCTCCTTTAAAAGTCACAAAATTTTATAAAGTAATAATTATAACAATGAATTATTGGGTTTATAACATTTACAGATATATCAATAATATATATAATAATAATATCACAAAAGGGAAAGAGAAAAGTTGAGCAACACTATAAACTAACCAGACTGAACAGGCATCTATAGAAAACTTCTCCTAATGATAGGAGGATATATACATTCTTCTCAAGTACACATGGGACATCCTCTAGCATAGGCTACACACTATCTAAGCCACAAAATAAGTCACAGAAAATTTAAAAGGACCAAAATAATACAAAGTATGTTCTCTAAGAGCAATGGAATGAAATTAGAAATTAATAACAAAAAAATGAGAAACTCACAATTATGTGGAACTCAAACAACATACTCCTAAATAAACAACGGGTTAAAGAAGTAATCAAAAGGTAAATGAGAAAATACTTTGAGATGAATGAAAATGAAGGCAAAACATACTGAAACTTGTGGGATGCAGTAAAAGCAGTGGGTTAGAGGGAAATTTATAGGGGTAAATGCCTATATTGAAAAAGAAGAAAGATCTCACATCAATAATCTAAACTTACAAGAAAGACACTGGAAAGAAAACAGCAAACTAAACTAAAGCAAGCAGAAGGAAGGAAATAGTAAATATTAAAGTGGAAAAAGTAAAACATGCAATAGAAAAATAGAGAAAATCAAAAAAATCAAAATTGGTTCTTTGAAAAGATTAATAAAACTGACAAACCTTTAGCTAGATTAACCAAGAAAAGCAAGAGGGAAGACTCAAATTACTAAGAGCAAAAATGAAAATGTGGACATTACTACTGACCTTATAGAAATAAAAAGGACTATAAGAGACACTATGAACAGCTGTATGCCAATAAATTAGATGAAATGAGGAAATTCCTAGAAAGATACAAACTACCAAAACTGACTCAAGAAGAAATAGACAATCTGAAAAAAAAACTATAAAAAGTAGACACTGAATTAATAATCAAAAAACTATCAACAACAACAAAAAAGCCCAGGTACAGATGGTTTTACTGCTGATTACTAGAAAACACTTTTAAAAGACTTAATACCAATTCACAAACTCTTCCAAAAAACAGAAGAGAAGGAAACACTTTGGAATTCATTCTGTGAGACCAGTATTACTCTGAGCCCAAAACCAAAGACAACACAAGAAAACTACAGACCAATCTGCTTAAATGACTCTATGGACACCCTGTAGGAAGAAAGAGGAAAAAATACAAAAACAGTAGAAAACTTTTTTTTTAGCAATCATTTAGATTTTATACTTTGCGTATGTACATACATCAAAACTTGTCAAATTATATACTTTAAATACATGTAGCATATTGTATGTCAATTATATTTCAATAAAGCTGTTAAAAATAGCTGAAATACAAAGAATTATATTAGAATTTTATCATTGCTGATCCAGAGGAGTAACCACAGCTGTCAAAATTTTAGCTAATGTAACCAGTAACTGAAATTTGAGTTGCTTTGGCTAATGTGAAGTAGGTATTACTTAGCAATAAATTGGTTGACAGGCAAGCAAACAGGAACATCAAGGGATCTGAGATCAAGCTGCTAATTTAGTGTTTAAACTATAGTTTGGAGCATTAAAATTAAGTTTCTTTTGCTCCTAACTTATAAATAAAGCTTATTAACTAGGAAAAGTCTTATAATCCAGAAGTAGAAAGGGTTGAAAAAAGGGGTCATTTAGATTAAATTCCAATTAGCTTGGATTGGTTTTCTGTTGGACTGGTCCACAAGCAAAGCAGCATTCCAGGACCCTGCAAACTTTGCCACTCTTATATCCTCTTTCAAAAAATGAATAGGGGGAAAAGGGAAAGGAAGCCTCATTTGTAGGCATTTCTAGCAGAACCTTTTTTTTCCTCTTCTGTTATTATGCATATGTGATATTGTTTTAATTGAGTTATATTTACCCAAACTCCAAGTCACTTTCTGTTTCTAAATTGAGCTACTATGGAAGATGTGTTTATACTTAACCCTTATTAGGGGAAGCTTTAGCAGTACACACTGGTAGTTCCCAAAACTTTGGAACCAAACACAGCTCCAATTTATTATTTTTATTTTGTTCTTAAATCCTTCCTGCTGCAGTAAAACTAATTTTGGTCTGAGAGCCTAAAGGTGCTTGTAACTAAAATGTACAGGGCAATTTTAGAAGCATGATTTCACTTGCTAAGATATAATGGTCTCTCCATTCAAGAAGCCCAGCCAAACCCTATTCCCCTAATTAGAGCTAAACACTGACACTATGTGACAGCAACATTTACTCACTTACTTATAAAATTTACATAATTTTAGAGAAAAAAAAAGGATACCTGTGTTTTGAATTCCAGAATATTATTTCCCGGATTAATTCTTCCTAGCAACATCAGATCCTTTATCTGCATACATTTCTTTTTAGGAGTTGTGCTGTATTTTGAAGGATTTTTTACAGTATGTTGACGGCCAGACCCAGAGGAGGAGGAGCTCTGACTATCATTTGCATGTGGAACAGCAAGAGCTGATTTTCTAAGATAAGCTTTCACCTGATGCCCCGTATTACTGCCAAAGACATCAATCCCTTGATGCACCAGGGATTCTGATGTCCCCATATGTGGTTGCTGCGAAGCTGTTTTCCTGTTTCCTTTTTTTGGATCACAATTGGAAAGAGCCTGATCACAAATAATAGTTGATGGATTGGCATCATTGTGGGCAAATACACTTGCGGTTTCTGAAATCTTTAATGTGCCAGTTACTGCTGAAGGACTAAAGGACTCATGCCCTTTGGCTGTAGTAACTGTAAGATCATTTTCTTTTTGTGAATATTCTGCTTGAGCAATAAAAGAAATAGGTTGCGATTGTAATTTAATCTTCTTAGTGCCATCTGAAAGTCTGGATTTTGATAATCTATCTAAGGTACAGTCACTGACACTTTGTTTAGAATTCAGTTCATTTCCAGAAAATTCTTCCCTTCTCACTGTCTTTGAATTTAGACAAGTGTTGGTATTTTGGTTGTCATGCCAGATTTCCAAAGACAACTGTGTTTCCTGCATGCTTCCACAAACAAGGCTGACAGGAGAAACTGAACATGACTGGGGCTGTACTGAATTTTCCAGACTAGTAAACTCTTGGCTGTCCTTTTCATTAGAGATTTCTGAGCTCAATGGCAGCTTCTTGAAACTAAGACCAGACAAAGATGTAACATTCTTATAGTTCTGAATTTTCTGGCTTATTTTTTTCTGTTTTTTTGCTACAAGTAAAAGGCTCTTCTGCCTTGTGGCCAAGTTAGCTAGTTGGTCTCTCAGGACTCCATGCTTAAATGACTCTATGGACACCCTGTAGGAAGAAACAGAAAGAGGAAAAAATATAAAAACAGTAGAAAACTTTTTTTTAGCAATCATTTAGATTTTATACTTTGTGTCAAATTAATCAGCTCAAAGTACACAAGAGACTATCTTTGCAATGTATATTCTTTGAGAGGAAACTGTTGCTTTACTTGAGGTAAATAAGTTTGCCTTTTTTAGGTGACAGCGTGGTTATCCACATTTATATTCACATCATTACTTATCAGTTGTGAGTCAGCCCTAAAAGAGAAACAAAACTTGGGTTGTTTATCTAGATACCTAGTAGTTCTTTAGTTGGAAGGTATAAATTGATGGCCAAGGAGCAACACCATTCTTTAAGTTTGGAATTCGCTTACCTGTTTACAGTGAAATGGTGTATCAAGAAGTAAAATTTGGGAGTAAGTTCCACCCAAATTCCCTTAGTTATGGAGGACTGAGATTGTTTTGTGAATAATTATAAGTAAACTAGACCTGAGAAATGTCAATTCATCAAGTACTTATTGTATTGGGTTGGCCAAAAAGCTCATTTGGGTTTTTCCACAAGATGTTACGGAAAAACCCGAATGAACTTTTTGGCCAACCCAATAATTGTACTTTGAATCTGTAGTGAGGTACTTTGAAGTGATGACCCAGATAAGCATTATCCTGTGTGCCCTCCTTAAACCAAGTCTCTCAGGGGCTTGAAGACTGAGTGGGAGGAAACTGGCTCATCCACACCTGTCTTTTGGTTATACTCACCTATTCCACACTGATCTTCAGGATATTGGACACTTTGTTTCCAGTAGCTCTCAAAGTTTTTGGTTTCAGGACTTTTTTATACTCTTAAAAATTATTGAGGAATGCAAAGAGCTTTTGTTTATTTGAGTTATATCTATCAATATTTACTGTTTTAGAAAATAAGAGAAAATTTTAAAACACAAGACTACACAAGTGCACATTCCATTAGCTATTAGAGTGATGATATCATCACACGCCATGTGGCCTCTAGAAAATTCCATTGTACACTTATGAGAAAATGAGAGCAAAAGAGGGCAAATAACATCTTAATGTTATTAAAAATGGTTTCGGGGGCTTCCCTGGTGGCGCAGTGGTTGAGAGTCCGCCTGCGGATTCAGGGGACGCGGGTTCGTGCCCCAGTCCGGGAAGATCCCACATGCCGCAGAGCGGCTGGGCCCGTGAGCCATGGCCGCTGAGCCTGCGCGTCCAGAGCCTGTGCTCCGCAACGGGAGAGGCCACAACAGTGAGAGGCCCGCGTACTGCAAAAAAAAAAAAAAAAAAATGGTTTCGACTTCTTAGACCCCTTGAAATGGTCTCAGGGATCCTCAGGGACCATCTTTTTAGAGCAGCCGTTTTAAGAGAAAGCAATAGTATAGATACTTGTCTCTCTAACACAGTTTAGAGTTGTCGGTATTGAACTCCAAACCAACTGGATGTCAAAGCAAGTAGTAGATGTAAGTGGAAGAAGCATCAAGAAGAAATCAGATTAGCAAATAACTGGTAGTATAAAATGCAAGAAGCTGGATAGATAGAGAAGAAAGAAGAAATTAATATCACATTTAAAACTACGTGAAACAAAGAGTTCAGACAGAAAATACAAATGCTCTTTAAATTACAAGATTTTAAGGCAAATAGCAACATTAGTATGAAGACACACATATATAAAGGCATATTATTCAGCCACAAAAAAATAAATCCTGCCATTTGAGACATTGATGGATCTTGAGAGCACTATGCTAAGTGAAAATAGTCAGAGAAAGACAAATACTGTACGATCTCACTGATATTTGGAAGCTGAAACAAAAACAAAAAAGGCATAGATACAGAGAACAGATTGGTGGTTGGTGGAAGTGGAGGTGGCAGGTGGGTGAAATAGGTGAAGGTAATCAAAAGGTATAAATTTCCAGTTATGAAATAAATAAGGCATGGGAGTGTAATATATAGCATGGTGACTATAGTTGATAATACTGTATTACATATTTGAAAGTTGCTAAGAGAGTAGACCTTAAAAGTTCTCATCACAAGAGAAAAGAAAAAAAGAATAGAAAACTAAAAAAAATAATGCTCAAAACAAGAAAAAATCATATAACAAATTTCTCATAAAAAAGGATGATAAGAGATAAATAATCAATATAATCAGGATAAAACTCTTTAAGGACCCTGAGAGTTTAGAAGTACACAAAACCACAAAATATACATGATTAAACTGCTTAGAAGAACAACATTTGTGATAGCATAAAAGAAAAAATTTTAATGTAAAAAATGTGAGTTTACTAAGGAAAGAAATTTACTTATGGAATTCATAACCAGAAAGGCTTTCATAAAATTCATGGCTGTAGACAACTTTTTAAGATAGGAAAATGTCCTTTTCTGAACATTTCAAATAATAAAGTAGAAAAACATCTTTCTAGGAAGTATAATTCCTCATGGAGGTAATAGATTAGATGACCTCATAAAGTCCTTTTCTGGTCCCAAGCAACATTTGTAATCTTAAGAAATTCTAGGCCTACTGTAGATAAAAATAGATAAATTCTGAAAACTCTAAAGCATTCCTATTTTTTTTTTTTCACTCACCTGTATTTTTTAGCTAAATCATCCCTTTCTGCCTTCTGTTTGGTAAGCACGTTGTCCATAACCTCCTTTATCTCTAACATCTTATCAGTGTATTGTTCTAGAAACATGGTAATAAAATAAAAAGTCAGTTAATTGAGAGATAAATGTTAAATTTGGTCACATAGGACTTAGCCTTACTGTTAATTAAAAAGCCATTATTTCCCTAGGAATTATGTCACTCTATGGAAGTACCCTGAAGTGTATAAGTAAGAACATGGTATCAAGAAGAAGCAGGCCAGACTGAATTCTAATCCTGCTACCCCATTGACTAAGCTTTGTGAACCTGGACAAGTCACTGACCTCTCTGGTCAGCTTCCTTACCTGTGAAATGAGGGTAGTAAAGGAAAATAAATAGGAAGATAAATATTTTGTCTGTTAAAATTATGTACTTTTTAAAATACAAAAGGAATACATTGTCAATGTAAAGAAAATCTGCAAATAATATGAATGTTTACGGAGAAGAGAAGTCAAAGAGTATCCCACTCAACCACTCCTTCTCCTCAATATTTCACTCCATGAAAGAGATTGCTGTTAATACTTTGGTAGGGGTGTGTGTGTGTGTGTGTGTGTGTGTGTGTAAACTTTAAAATATATTTATATAATATATTGTTCTATACTATATTTGTACTATATATAACTTATACGTACTTAAAAATAAGAGTCACTATCAGTTCTTTTTTTAAATTAATTTATCTTTTATTTACTTTTGGCTGCGTTGGGTCTTCATTGCTGCACATGGGCTTTCTCTAGTTGTGGTGAGTGGGGGCTACTCTTCCTTGCAGTATGCAGGCTTCTCATTGTGGTGGCTTCTCTTGTTGCAGAGCATGGACTCTAGGCATGCAGGCTTCAGCAGTTGTGGCACGCAGGCTCAGTAGTTGTGGCTCGTGGGCTCTAGAGCACAGGCTCAGCAGTTGTGGCGCATGGGCTTAGTTGCTCTGTGGCATGTGGGATCTTCATGGACCACGGCTCGAACCCGTGTCCCCTGCATTGGCAGGAGGATTCTTAACCACTGCACCACCAGGGAAGTCCCACACTGTCAGTTTTTGTTCTTTACACTTAACACTTAGATAGGGCTATATGATATCTACAGTCACTTATTGATCTATATAAAATTACTTTTATAATAATTAAATTTTTCCTACTTTCTTCCATTGCTTCCCAAGGCATCATGACCTCCCGCATCACAGATTCACAGGATTTACATGTAAAGTCAGTTATGTCCAAACCCAGATTCCCAAATAGGAAATTTCGCTTAGATGAATACATTTTATTTCTTTTAAGCCTACCTGCTATTCATTTCATTTTTGGCTTTGTTTCTTAAGCTTTTTCCTAATTCTTTTAGACCAATGCATATTTTTCTAGATAATTTAACTAGACAAAATCAGTGGTGAAAAATGACATGAAGTTCACAGTTGGAATTTACTCCAGAACCTCTCTCTGCAAATCAAGACAAATAAGTATAGAGTCTGTTCCCAGACTAGTTTCTATCTCCCTATTATTATGGCAAAAGATTAGTTTCACGATGTGATGCATATGCTAACAAAGGGGAGAAACTTGTATGATAATTAAGAATTTAGATATAAACTTTTTAGCAGATTTGACACTTTAATAAAAAACATTTACATTATCTATGTCTCCTGTTACATTTGGGTTTTCTAACTGAATTTTAAACCACTGGTAAAAATAACATTATCATAGTAACCAAAAGATTCTATATATTTCTATAAGAATGGATATAAAGATGTTTTACATGTAACTTGATACTATATACTTATTTATCAAAGAGACAAAATTAATCAATGGTATCTTAGAGAAAACCTAGAAATTGCCCTAATATGTGTAAGATTTTAATATGTGATAATAAGGCACTGTAAACAATGAAGATGAGAGGAATTATTCAACAAATAAGACTAGGCAAATGGGGTAGTAATATGGGGGAAAGCCCTATCCTATCCTTATACCATACGTGGCAGAGAAATTTCAGTTGAATTATAGAGTTAAGATGCTTAGAAAAAAAACATATAAAATGTTTAAAATGAACATTTTTTTCTGTCTCAATTCAGTTGAGGCACTAAAAATATTTGACATCAATGTATATTAAGACATCAACAAGAAAAATTTACAAAGAAATGTACAAAAAAAAATTCGTTACTCTTGGATCCCTCAACCAGATCAAAGATACAAAAGATGTCAGAATATGGAGGTGGTGACTTTGTAAAGCTGTTTCTTTAGAGAGCTGTAGCTTAACTGGGTGGGATTCTCTATGCTGAGCAGCAAAAGTGAAAGGCGAGGGCGTTTCTCCCCTTTACTTCAAGCCTAAAGGGGGAGTTTCTCAAAGGACTATTAAGAGTGTAACGACTTTCTATTGAGGTGACAATGGACTCATATCTGACTTCCTCTTTGACCTTGAACATCTAGAGGTTGAGACCCTGAAAAGCAGGGAGCTTCTACAGCAGGGCAAGGAGAAAGTTGCTGCTGTGCTAGGAATTGATTGTCCTTCCTTCTAACAGTGGGTCCAAGGAGCCAGGATCTTGAAGACAGTGTGGAGACTGCCCTGTGGTCCTGCTTATGAGGGTTTGTACCTGAGGGTGACAATCTGTGTAAGGTGGACCCAGGAAAAAAAAGAAGCTGAGAGGAGACTGAGAGGGCCCCGGGAAAGAAAAATGTGCACTGTCACATTATGGGAGCTATGTAGAAGTTTCAGAACAGCCTCAGAAATTTTGTTTTGAAGAAACTTAGTTTTAAACAACTGCAAAAGAGTGATGGCGCCAAACACAGTCAGGACTTGATCACCAGCCAAGAACTCTAGAGTCCTACTGCCTTACCTCTCCTCCCCTAAAGGGGCAATGAGACCAAAAATAGGGATCATGATTAGAATAGTCATGGTGATAACAGAATCATGGTTATAACAGAATAAAATTAAGTTACAAAGCCTGGGGGTGGGGAGGGGAGGAAAGTTTCTAATCTTAGAAGCATTAAAAGAAACAGCAAAGAGGCTGATACATTCTACTATACAGAATTTGAGAATTTCTGTATTTAAGCACACACTAACATGTTATGAATAAAAAGACAGTTAAGGGGTGAAAAAAGTATTTGCAGCAGTTATGGCAGAAAAGGGGTCAATAACTTGATTATATAAAATGGCTCCAATTTATTAACAAACAGGAACAGTCAGTTCATGAAACAGAAAATAAAACTAGTGAAAAAGTACCACTAATAAAATCAATAAGGCAGATGAAAATACAATGCATATTTTTTATTAAATTAGTAAAATTTTTTTTCTGTAAAATTATTTAAAATGAAAATACTGAGGCTATTAGCAGCGTGAAGGCAAACAAACATGAATGTGTGTTGGCAGAAGTACAAATTATTATGTAATACTTTAGGAAATCAATTTATCAATATGAACCAATAGATTTTATAATGTTTATATATTTTTGACCCAATAATTTCAATTATGTTAATTTTTCCTAAGAAGATAATCCTAAATCCAGAAAAAACTATGTGTTGTAGTGTAATAGCAAAAAATTATAAAAATCTAAATGCTCAACAAAAAGGGGAAAATTAAGTAAACCATAGAACATTTATTGAACATTTACTATGTAACCACTAAGAATGATGACTATGACAAAAAAGAATGTAAAAACAGCACATCTAGCACACCTACCAAAAAAGATATCCTACATCCAAAGACAAAGAAACCACAATGAGACAGTAGGAAGGGCACAATCGTGATAAAATCAAATCCCATACCTGCCAGGTGGGCAACCCACAAACTGTAAAATAATTATACCACAGAAGTTCTCCCAAAGGAGTGAAAGTTCTGAGCCCCATATCAGGCTCCCCAGCCTGGGGGTTTGGCAATGGGAGGAGGAGGCCCCAGAGAATCTGGCTTTGAAGGCCAGCAGGGTTTGATCACAGGAATTCCACAGCACTGCGGGAAACAGAAACTCCACTCTTGGAGGGTGCACACAAGGTCTCATGTGCACCAGGACCCAGGGAAAAAAGCAATGACTTCATTTTAGCCTGGGCCAGACCTACCTGCTAGTATTGGAGGGTCTCCTGCAGAGGTGGGGGGTGGCTGTGCCTCACTGCAGGGACAAAGACACTGGTGGCAGTAGTTCTGGGTAGTACTCATTGGCTTGAGCCCTCCTGGAGGGCACCATTTTCTCACCAAGACCTGGCCCCACCCAACAGCCTATGGGCTCCAGTGCTGGGACATCTTGGGCCAAACAACCAACAGGACAGGAAGACAGCTCCACCCATCAGCAGACAGGCTACTTAAAGTTTCCTGAGCACACAGCTGCTGGCTAAACACACCCCTTGACATGGCCCGCCCACCAGAGGGTCAACACCCAGCTCCACCCACCAGTGGGCAGGAAGCAGTCCCTCCCACCAGGAAGCCTGCACAAGCCTCTTATACAGCCTCATCCACTGGGTGTTGGGGTGGGGGCAGAACAGAAGAAGCAAAAAGAACTATAACCCTTCAGCCAGCAGAATGGAAACAGCAATCTCAGAAAGTTAAGACAAAATGAGACAGCAAAGGAATATGTCCCAGATGAAGGAACAAGATAAAACACCAGAAGAACAACTAAGTGAAGTGGAAATGGGCAATCCATCTGAAAAAGAATTCAGAGTAATGATAGTAAAGATGATCCAAGACTTTGAAAAAATAATGTAGGCAAGGATCGAGAAGATACAAGAAATGTTTAACAAAGACCTAGAAGAATTAAAGAACAAACAAAAAGAGGTGAAAAGTACAATAACTGAAATAAAAAATACACTAGAAGGAATCAATAGCAGAATAACTGAGGCAGAAGAACAGATAAGTGAGCTGGAAGCCAGATGGTGGAAATCACTGCTGCAAAAGAGAATAAAGAAAAAAGAATGAAAAGAAATGAAGACAGCCTAAGAGACCTCTGGAACAACACTAAATGCACCAACGTTCACATTACAGGGGTCTCAGAAGGAGAAGAGAGAGAGGAAGGACCTGAGAAAATATTTAAAGAGATAATAGCTGAAAACTTCCCTAACATGGGAAAGGAAATAGTCACCCAAGTCCAGGAAGCACAGATAATCCCAGGCAGGATAAACCCGAAGAGAAACATGGTGAGACACATAGTAATCAAATTGACAAAAATTAAAAACAAAGACAAAATATTAAAAGCTACAAGGGAAAAACAACAAATAACGTACAAGGGAATTCCCATAAGGTTATCAGCTGCTTTCTCAGCAGAAAACCTGCAGGCCAGAAGGGAGTGGCACAAAATACTTAAAGTGATAAAAGGAGAGAACCTACAACCAAGAATACTCTATCCAGCAAGGCTCTCATTCAGATTTGATGGAGAAATCAAAAGCTTTACAGACAAGCAAAAGCTAAGAGAATTCAGCACCATCATACCAGCTTTGCAACAAATGCTTAAGGAACTTCTCTAGGTGGAAAAGAAAAGGACACAACTAGAAATGAGAAAATGATGAATGGAAAAGCTCACCAGTAAAGGCAAACATATAGTAAAGGTAGGAAATCATCCACACACAAATATGATATCAAAAACAGCAATCGTGAGGAGAGTACAAATTCAGGATACTGGAAATGCATTTGAAATTAAAAAAAACAGCATTTAAAACAATCTTGTATATGTATATAGACTGCTATATTAGAACCTCATGGTAACCACAAACCAAAAATCTACAATAGGTACACAAACACAAAAGAAAAAGAAATCCAAACACAACACTAAAGTTAATCATCAAATCACAAGAGAAGAGAACAAAAGAGTAAGGGAGAAAAAAGACCTAGAAAACCAAATCTGAAACAATGAATAAAATGGCAATAGGAACATACATGTTGATAATTATCTTAAATTAAAATGTATTAAATGGCCCAACCAAAAGACATAAACTGGCTGAATGGATACAAAAACAAGACCCAAATATATGCTGTCTACAAGAGACCCACTTCAGGTCTAGGGACATACAGACTGAAAGTGAGGGGATGGAAAAAGGTATTCCATGCAAATGGAAATCAAATGAAAGCTGGAGTAGCAATACTCATATCAGACAAAATAGACTCTAAAATAAAGACTGTCACAAGAGACAAAAAAGGACACTACATAATGATCAAGGGATCAATCCAAGAAGAAGATATAACAATTGTAAATATATATGTACCCAACATAGGAGCACCTCAATATACAAGGCAAATACTAACAGCCATAAAAGGAGCAACTGACAATTACACAATAATAGTGGGGGACTTTAACACTCCACTTTCATCAATGAACAGATCATCCAGACAGAAAATCAGTAAGAAAACACAGGCCTTAGATGACACATTAGACCAGATGGACTTAGTTGATATTTACGGAGCATTCCATCCAAAAGCAGCAGAATACACATTCTTCTCAAGTGCACATGGAACATTCTCCAGGATTGATCACATGCTGGGCCACAAAGTGAGCCTTGGTAAACTTAAGAAAATGGAAATCCTATCAAGGATCTTTTCTGACCACAACACTATGAGATTAGAAATCAACTACAAGAAAAAAACTGTAAAAAACACAAAACATGTGGAAGCTAAACAATATACTACTAAACAACCAATGGATCACTGAAGAAATCAAGAGGAAATAAAAAAATACCTAGAGACAAATGAAAACAAAAGCACGATGATCCAAAACCTATGGGACACAGCAAAAGCAGTTCTAAGAGGGAAAGTTATAGCAATACAATCTTACCTCAGGAAACAAGAAAAATCTCAAATAAACAACCTAGGCTTACACCTAAAGCAATTAGGGAAAGAAGAAAAAACAAAACTCAAAGTTAGTAGAAGGAAAGAAATCATAAAGATCTGAGCAGAAATAAATGAAATAGAGATGAAGAAAACAATAGAAAAGATCAATGAAACTAAAAAGTTCTTTAAAAAGATAAACAAACCTGATAAACCTTTAGCTGGACTGATCAAGAAAAAAAGGGAAAGGGCTCAAATCAATAAAATTAGAAATATAAAAGGAGAAGTTACGATGGACACCCCAGAGATACAAAGGATCACAAAAGACTACTACAATAAACTATATGCCAATAAAATGGACAACCTAGAAGAAATGGACAAATTCTTAGAAAGGTACAATCTCCCAAGACTGAACCAGGAAGAAACAGAAAATACGAACAGACCAATCACAAGTACTGAAATTGAAACTGTGATTTAAAAGCTCCCAACAAACAAAAGTCCAGGACCAGATGGCTTCACAGGCAAATTCTATCAAACATTTAGAGACGAGTTAACACCCACCCTCTGAAACTATTCTAAAAAATTGCAGAGGAATGAACACTCCCAAACTCATTCTGTGAGGACACTATCACCCTGATACCAAAACCAGACAAAGACAGCACAAAAAGAAAGAAAATTACTGGCCAATATCACTGATGAACATAGATGTAAAAATCCTCAACAAAATACTAGCCAATTGAATCCAACAATACATTAAAAGGATCATACACCATGATCAAGTGAGATTTGTCCCAGGGATGCAAGGATTTTAAAATAACCACAAATCAATCAGTGTGATACACCACCACATCAACAAATTGAAGAATAAAAACCATATGATCATCTCAGCAGATGCAGAAAAAGCTGGACAAAATTCAACACCCATTTATGATAAAAACTCTCCAGAAAGTGGGCACAGAGGGAACCTACCTCAACATAATAAAGGCCATATATGACAAACCTACAGCTAGCATCATACTCAATGGGGAAAAGCTGAAAGCATTTCCTCTAAGATTGGGAACAAGACAAGGATGTCCACTCTCATCACTTTTATTCAACATAGTATTGGAAGTCCTAGCCACAGCAATCAAAGAAGAAAAAGAAATAAAAGGAATCCAAACTGGAAAAGAAGAAGTAAAACTGTCACTGTCTGCAGATGACATGATACTACACAACATTTCTATACACTAACAATGAAAGATCAGAAAGAGAAATTAAAGAAACAATCCCATTTACCATCACATCAAAAAGAATAAAATACCTAGGAATAAACCTACCTAAGGAGGCAAAAGGCCTGTACTCTGAAAACTGTAAGACGCTGATAAAAGAAATCAAAGATGACACAAACAGATGGAAAGATATACCATGTTCTTGGATTGGAAGAATCAGTATTGTCAAAATGACTATACAACCCAAGGCAATCTACAGATTCAATGAAATCCCTATCAAATTACCAATGGCATTTTTCACATAACTAGAACAATGGAGACATAAAAGACCCCGAATAGCCAAAGTGACCTTGAGAAAGAAAAATGGAGCTGGAGGAATCAGGCTCCCTGACTTCAGACTATACTACAAAGCTACGCTCATCAAAACAGTATGGTACTGGTACAAAAACAGAAATATAGATCAATGGAAAAAGACAGAAAGCCCAGAAATAAACCCACACTCCTATGGTCAATTAATCTAAGACAAAGAAGGCAAGACTATACAGTGGAGAAAAGACAGTCTCTTCAATAAATGGTTCTGGGAAAACTGGACAGCTACATGTAAAAAAATGAAATTAGAACATTCTTTAACACCATAAAGATAAAATAACTCAAAATGGATTAAAGACCTAAATGTAAGACTCGATACTATAAAACTTTTAGAGGAAAACACAGGCAGAACACTCTTTGATATAAATCGCAGCATTATCTTTTTAGATCCATCTCCTAGAGTAATGGAAATAAAAACTTTGACATGTATGTTCCTATTGCCATTTTATTCATTGTTTCAGATTTGGTTTTCTAGGTCTTTTTTCCTCCCTTACTCTTTTGTTCTCTTCTCTTGTGATTTGATGATTAAACAAATGGGGCCTAATTAAATTCAAAAGCTTCTGCACAGCAAAGGAAACCATAAACAAAACAAAAACTCACAGAATGGGAGAAAATATTTGCAAATGATGTGACCGAAAAGGGATTAATCTTCAAAATTTACAAACAGCTCATGAGGCTCTATATCAAAAAATAACCCAATCAAAAAATGGGCAGAATAACTAAATAAAAAGAACATTTCTCCAAAGTATATATACAGATGGCCAAGAGGCACATGAAAAGAGATGGTCAATATTGCTAATTATTAGAGAAATGCAAATCACATCTACAATGAGACATCACCTCACACCAGTCAGAATGGCCATCACCAGAAAGTGTACAAACAATAAATGCTGGAGAGGGTGTGGAGAAAAGAGAATCCTCCTACACTGTTGGTGGGAATGTAAATTGGTGCAGCCACTAAGGAGAACAGTACTGAGGTTTCTTAAAAAACTAAAAATAGAGCTACCATATGATACAGCAATCCCACTCATGGGCATATATCCGGAGAAAACCATGGTTCAAAGGGATACATGCAACCCAATATTCACTGCAGTGCTGTGTACAATAGCCAAGACATGGCAGCAACCTAAATGTCCGACAGATGAATGATAAAGAAGATGTGGTACATATATACAATGGAATATTACTCAGCCATTAAAAAGAATGAAATAATGCCGCCATTTGCAGCAACGTGGATGGAGCTGGAGATTATCATACTAAGTGAAGTTAGATAGAGAAAGACAAATATCATATGATATCGCTTATATGTGGAATCTAAAAAAAATGATACAAATGAACTTATTTACAATACAGAAAAAGACTCACAGACTTAGAGAACAAACTTATGGTTACCAGTGGGAGAGGGTGGGGGAGAGGGATACACTGGGAGTTTGGGATTGACATATACACACTGCTATATTTAAAACAGATAACCAACAAGGACCTACTGTATAGCACAGGGAACTCTGCTCAATATTCTGTAATAGCCTAAATAGGAAAGGAACTTGAAAAAGAATAGATATGTGTATATGTATAACTGAATCACTATGCTATATATCTGAAACTAACACAACATTGTTAATCAACTATACTCCAATATGAAATAAAAATTTAAAAAACAATAAAGTAGCATATGGGAGAAAAAATTAAATATAGACCATCCATTGTTTAATTAATAATATCTAATACATTATTTCTCACACATCTAATATATTATTTCTGGTAATGCCTTAAATGTTTGAAATTTTGTGAGTTTCAACTGTAAAATTCAGATGTTTTAGTAAATTAATGCCAAAAAAGAAGAAGAAAAAAGGTTATAAATCAAGGATCTTCCCAAGCTGTCTGATTTTATCTCAAAGGGTACTTTTATCTTATGAGCACAATATGGGAAATTTCATGCAGGATAAAAGAAGCAAACAAACAAGTCTTCAAATAAATCCTACTCAGGACAAATAATAATTTGGCTTATGGCTTAGTAATTATTATCAAATTGCAACACGACAAACATGGAATGTACAGTCAAGTCACAAATGATTCAGAACTGGTTCCCTCTGACATGAAGTTTTTCTAGTGCATTTGAAGATGTGTAATTATATTTTTAAAAATTCTTCCTAATGAAACACCAGTAGCATAACCATTTTATAAAGAGAAACTTGCCCTAAATACTTCCATGAGAAGATACTTAGTCTACTCAATAACTTAGAATTAATTTGAGAATTTATTATCACTTTTAAAAAATGATTTCATTTTATATTATTTTACTTTGGTTTCAAGGGATATCATACTCCTGCAAACAGTGAAGTCCAAAATTAAGGTACTGACAGTACTGTACTCCCTCTGAAGGCTCTAGGGGAGGAAACTTCCTTGACTCTTCTAGTCTCTGGTGGCTCCAGGCATTCCTTGGCTTGTGGTTGCATCACTCCAGTCTCTGCCTCCATCTTCACATAGCCTTCTCCTTCTCTCTGTGTCTCTTTCTTGTGTGTCTCTTATATGTACACCTATCACTGGATTTAGAGCCCACTTGGAAAATCCAAGATAAATCTCATTTCAAGATCTCTAATTATATCTGTAAAGACTCTCCCCCCTGCAAAAAAAGTCACATTCACAGATTCTGGGGCTTAGAATGTGGACATATTTTGGAGGGAGGGCACCTTCAACCCCACTGCACTCCTATTTTGAATTCTACTAAAAGTTAATTTGGCCTGTTCTTGAACTTTATAAAAATGGAATCATACTTGTACCCCACCCCCCAAAAAAGAAGATGAGATAGCAATACCTTGGATGAATGAAATAATCAGACTTGAGTATGAGTATATATTTACCTGCATCTTCAGGGGTTCTTATTTCAAACGCTAACAAATTTTCTTGTTTTTCTTCTAAATCTTGTAGAACGGCACTGATGGTCTGATGCTATCAGATAAAATATTAAAAACTTCATTACAAGAAGTAGATGTTTTTCTCTGATATGCAACTGACAAATGCACAGTAAAAGTGCTAAAGAAAGTGACACTAAAAATGCTCATTTCCCTTTATGTTCCAAATGTACTCAGGCTTTGTTTAAACTTAATTGTATATATATTACATATTTGGGGAAAAATTAAACATAAATATATCTTGATTTATGTAGCAGATCTGCTCCAGGAAAACAGAATGTAAGAGTAGCAAGCATACAAAGAATCACAATTTCTCAATGACTTCTGTTATAGGCATAGGAGAAAAAGAACACTCAGCACATAATATTTAAAGACAATATATATGCAACAAGTTCACTTTAAGGCTTTATGACTATCATTGTACACTATTGAAATTTCACACACAGTCTTACAAATACTAAACACTCTCAAAAACTCACAAAGGGGATTTAAAACCATCTCTTTATATACTTGTCAGTATTAATATTCCTGACTCAAATGCCTTCTATATATTCTGCCCAGAACTTTCTCTTTCTTATCAGAGATGGAATTGTGGAGTGGACTCTGGAACTGGACTGCTTGGGTTTGAATTCCGGCTTCATCTCTTCCTAGCTGGGTGACTACAGAAAGTTAATTATCGTCTCCTTGTCTGAACTGAGTAACACATATAAAATGTTTAGGACAGTGTCAGCACAAAGTAAAAGTTCTATAAATACTGCTTATTATTATTATATTAAACCAATCTCACACACAAAACCCCTGACTAATCTAATCCATACTGATTTCTTCTTTCTCAGAATTACTTAAGAATTTTAGTGCTACAGAAATTAGCATTAACATGTATAATGTCTTATATATTATATTTCCTCCATCAAAACAATGAGATCTTGTAGGCTGGAGCATGGCTTTCATATGTGTACAGGTTTCCACACTGCTGGATATACAGTTGTTGCTCAATAAATGACAACTGATGGACTGACTCGTACTACGTATCCTTTAATACATTCTCAAAACACATTCATTTTTAAAAGATGTGTGTCCTCAAAGCCTTGTGAAGTACGTTGCTCGAAAGTTTTACTTTGGTGCCCACAAGGGATATGGAAAATGCACATAATAAAACCATCCAGTTATGTGGAAAAGTAAACTAAAGGTCTAAATTTGTGACCAGACTAAGCCTCTACCTACAGGTTGGGATAAAGAAAACATCTTTTGGTGCTGACTTCTCCTTCTGTTTTGTCTCATATTGTAGATGCACTCAGTCTTGTCCACCATGGGCCATAACTTTTCACTCCATACCAGCTCCACATTTTACCATGGAGGGCCCAGTAAAACTTTCCCTCCAAGATCCCCCTTCTTAGTCTTTCATTACTATTTGTTTATCTTACCAAAAACGAAAAACAAGAAAAACCACTCCTAACCTAGGATCTGTCTTTGGAATAAGCAACTTATAGACAGTTTACACTCTACTTACTGTAAAGCTTCACTAAGATTTTATTCCAGATTTACAACTTTTACTATGGCAGGATCATCTTTGCCTCTGACATCTCTTTTATAATTTTGAATATTAAAAATAAAACATAGTGGTTAAGAGCACAGGCTCTGGAGTCAGATTGCCTGGAGTTTAATTCTGCCATTGCTACTTAATAGAAATGTAATTCTGGATTGTTACTTACCCTCTCTTACTTTAGCTTATCTGTAATGAGGAAGGTAATGATATTAATAGAAACTACCTAGAAGAATTATTATAAGGACTAAATGAGTTAATATAAAGCACTTAGAGGAGAGCTTACCATATAATAAATACTCGGTGAATGCAAACTATTATCATTATTTTTTATTACTTCTGTACTCATTCTATATGGAGGTAGAGAAGGAGGCTGCCTACACATGCTGTGATCTGAAGGTGTTAGAAGGTAGCACCAAACTAAAATCATCTCATTTCCTTTGCACCTGGCCATAGAGTCGCCCCCGGCCATCCTCAGTTTGGTTTGGAAATTTCAACATTCAAAAACAATTTTACATTTACAAAAGACAAACCCTTGATGATTTTAATGTCTGTATATTTAAGTTTCTTTTTCTTTTTTTTAAAGTTGGTTTTCATTAAACTCCTATATCTCCACTATATTCCTCTGTGGCTCAGCATCTAAAATGATATACATTATTCTGAAGCAAATACCCATATAGTTAATAACAATAGGGTGATTTTTCCATAATGTTTTAATCTCTACATGAAAATATACCTTAAAGATACTAATGGTCAATATGGTGAACTGAGCTGATACAGAAGGACTCCAGTCTACTCCAAACAGTTGGAAAAACACATTAGACAAAATACAATAAACTTTAACCACCTGTCCCCAGCTAAGACTGGAAAAAGAAAGAGAAATAAAATGAAGTTAGTAGCAGCCCATGAGGGATCTGGAACAAACATAGATATTAGGGATTAGGGTCCTACAAAGGAACAGAAGATAAGGCCTCAGGGCCACATGAAGAAGGAGTTAGAATGGAGTCCCCTCATAAAGCTAGTGACCTTAAGTGGGTGTCCTTTAGCTTAAATAAGGATTAGAAAAAATTCTACTTGACACCCACCCAAGGCTTTGGGTAGAAAATCAGTGATCAAAGGCTATTGCCCAGAATATAGTGCAGAGAATTAAAGAGATGGAAAATATGAAAAAGACATATGGAGACTGGTCTAACAGCCATCTAAATATGAGTTCCAAAAAAGGAGAGACTGAGAATGGGACAGAGGTAATATTCAAAGATATAAGGGCTGAGAGTTTCCAATATACAAATGAGAAATGTGTCTTCAGATTAAAGGAGCATGCCTAGTCCTTAGAATAATTAATTAAAAACACAACCACATTTAGACATAACCTAGTGAAACTGCAGAATATAAATGAAAAATCTTAAAAACTGTAAGCTTAAAAGACATTACCTACAAGGGAATGCCAATCACATTGACAATTAACTTTTCATTCATTACAAGAGACACCAGGAACAATGTAAAATATTTTTTAAATGCTGAGGCAAATACAATTTAGTTTGAATACCATTAAAAATATTTAAGGTATAAAACAGTTGATTAATCATAGTTTAGGTTCAATGAATAATATTTTCTCCTCTACACTAACAAAAAATATGTAAGGGAAATCTAATCAACATCCATAGTCTTATTCAAAATATTTCATTGAGGATGCTACTTTGCTTAAGAAGTTAGTGTCTAGTAAGCTGTATGTTTTAATTAAACTAAGAATATCCATTTTATATATTTATATATGTATGACTACTATGGGTTTTTTTTTTCAAAAAAATACGTTTACATGAGGGATTTCACATATAGCAAACACTGTCACTATAAACCATGTGGGATCCACGTTGGTTAAACCAGGTTTCTTTTCTCTTCTCTGTCAGGGTTCCAGGGTCTTTTCTACCTAGTATGTATCTTAGATACTTTTTGGAAGTGGGTGGGTGAAGACACGCTATGACAGTGGCACTGTCTGTCGGATAAGAAGTAGCCAAAAAACGCAATCTAGGTGTAAAGGATAGTAGCTAAACTATAATTCTGTGTTCAGTGCAGATAATGGAGAGTTAACTATATACCATATTTTCTTGGTTCATTCTGTTCAATTATGCTGTATTATTTTCTTATGACAAAAAACATTTTCAACCTGTATGTCCTTAAAATGGAAAGAGTGCTGCCAACAGCCAATGGCTGGCTGGCCCAAAGAATGGCATTTTCTAGGCTGAAGAACAAAAGGATTTCAACTTCACTCACCATGGCGAGGTTTTCTTTTGTTTTTTCTTGGTGTGAAATAGAACGTGTATCAACAGTTTTGCAGTCATCACAAAAACACTGTTTATGTCTTTTTGCCTGGATAGCAGGAATTTTTACTTTAAAACATAAAATTAGAAAATATAAGAATGTGTAAAAATTTAGCATCATTTTATCAATTGTAATGGTGACAGGAATGGGAAGGATAAAGTAAGTCTATAATTACTATGATATCTTAACGTTGGTCAGCACCTCATTATTTATTATCAATTGACTAACTACAGCTAACATTTGCTGAATACTTATCACATGCTGGACATCGAATTCTTTTCCTGAATCATCTTATTTAATCTTCATATGAGCCCATGAGGTAGGTAATTAATTACATCTATTTTACAGAAGAGGAACGTGAAGCTTAGAGGGATTCAAGAAGTTGCCTAAAGTTACATAGCTAGTACTGAAACCAGATCTGACTTCAAGTCCATGCTCTTAAATACTAGGACTATAATTCACTGTCTCCGTAAAATTCTCTCTGAACCTTCTCCCATTTTGGATTCTCTTTCTCCATATATGGGTACCCTATACCCCTCATTCTGCTGGGGAACCTGATGAAGGAAAGGTATATACAAGAAACAACAGAAAAGTGGGAGTAGATATAGCACTTTTTAACAAGAGTGCCCAATAACTCCAAATATGGCTTTGAAGAGGGAAAGAGACATACCTGGGGCTTTAAGAAAGTCCCTGACCCTATGGACTTAGCATATGGTAGCAGGCAAAGAAAAGAAGATTTGTGTATCAGTCTCTTGACTTTGACCTACATGTGATCTAGCTCACTAGTAAAATAGGACACAATGATTAACCTTGCCTCTCACCAATCATATCAGTAATAATGATTCCTCCCTTGAAAACAAACAGTTGGTAAGGACTGTGGTAGGCTGGGGGAAAAGTGAGTCACGGGTTTTCTCTTCCCAATATTCTCCCTCATAGAGAGGACAGATAAGTTCCCGGCTTTCTTCTTCTATGAGTCAAGGCTCAAGCATGAAGGAAAAGGAAGAACAATTCTCTCTCCTCAACATTCCCAAAATTGTGTTTAACTGCCTGTTTTCTGGTTATCTCCTCACAAGACTGGAAGCTCTTCTTGGGCAAGTGCCTGGTTTGTATAGCAGGTGCTCAACAATTGTACGTTTTCTCAATTAGTGTTCACTAAATGCTTCTTCTTCTTTTTTTTTTTTTTAACACATCCATCACCTGACATTGTTACCGTGTGTGTGTTGGTGAGAACATTTAAGATTTACTCTCTTGGCAAATTTTAAGTATACAATTTATTATTATAAACTATAATCATCATCTTATATATTAGCTCCCCAGAACTAATTCATCTTATAAGTGAAAGTTTGTATTCTTTGACCAACATTTTCCCATCTCCCCCCCATCACCCCCTCCCCCAAGCTCTTGGCAACCACCATTCAACTACCTACCTGGTTCTTTAAGCTTGACTTTTTTAGGTTCCACATATAAGTGACATCTTAAAGAGTTTGCCTTTCTGTGTCTTTCTATGCTTATTTCACTTAGCATAACATCCTCCAGGTTCACCCATGTTGCCACAAATGGCAGGATTAAATGCTTATTTCTTATAGATAACTCATTATATTATTTAAGTGCAAACTACTGCTAAAGATGGTTCACAAAATTTTACCTATATATTCCCTTGAAATAGTCTTTCCATTGTAATATATTACACATACACTCACACACATATATAAGCATAATATATTTGCTTAACAAATTCATATTCTAGCATTAGAAAGTTTGTCTTGAAAAGTTGGCATCATTACAAGTTTTGAAGTAATGGAATATTAGTTTCAAAGACTTTAGTATGTCATTCTTTTCCAGCCCCACTACAAGTAAACCAATCTGCATAGTTTCAGTGACATCTCTATCTCAGATCCAATGTTACGAGAGATTAATGTTTGTTTAATGAATATGTTTTGTTTCAACATATAATCCCAATACAACAGGACCATATAATCTATAAATTAAACCAAGTTTGGAAATGCTATTTCTAAAAATAAATGATGCTTTTCAAGAGTTTAATAAACATACAAAACATTTATCCCTAGTTATGAAATAATTTACACAAATCTTAAGATTTTCTTTTTCTAAGCAGAGGTACACACCCTTATAAAATAGCAAGCACCACTGACATACATACCAGTGACTACAGCATTACTCTCATCTCTATTGTCAGTCTCAATAGCACCATAAGATTTTAGCAGCTCTTTCATGTTTTTAACATCTGCTTCATCCAAAGCAGTCTTCTGCTTTTGATCCTTTTGATTAGGGTTTGCTCCATGTTGTAGTAGAATCTCAGCTGCCTAAAAGGTATTTTTCCAAAGTTATCTCTACAGACACCTAAGATCAATAATTCCTGCTTTCATTACAAGACACCACTATCAAGTATTAAAAGTTATCAAAAAAAAGTTTTCAAACTCTGACCAAGAAAATCTTGATTAAATTTGATATGACAACTGTAAACTGCTCCACTGATTTGGCCTGATCTGTCCTCACAGAAGAACCAAACACCATGACATAAAAGTACCAGATATGCTGCCTTCATGGCTGAAGAGGCAGACTTTGGGAGACTGATGTGCAAAAGGATTTACTCTATCTCTTTAACACAGCCCTTTGTCCTCCCCTAAACTGCTGGAAGATAGGGTGGAGAAGGGAGGAGGGATCATTTCAGGATTATATTAAATTATACACTGTATTATAAATTGCCATCAGACATAGTTGAATAAAGTTTCATTTGAACTATATTTCAGGTATGTTACTTGTTTAGGAGGTTTTATAAGCTAGCCTGGGAACCTAATGTCCATTCTAATATTTTCTATGCAAATGTTTCCTAAATAGATGACATATTCACAGAATGTTAATAAGATTAAAAAGAAACAGAAATAATCTACTCCAACCCCACCTTTTAAAGAAGAGAAAACTGAGGTCAAAGATAAATGTTGTGACATTTTGGGGGCAAAAGTTTCTAATATAAATAATGCTTCCCTGAATAACTCAAATAACTCAAATTTGTGTTTAAAAAATTTGAATAACTCAAAGTTGTGTATCAGAAGTAAGTTTATAAGTCATCAAAGTTAAAGACTGTCACTAATTAGTTGACAGTATAAGCCAACTAGTAAAAAACAATCAGTGATTCCATCTGCACAAGGCAAATGACTTAAACCACTGAAAAATCTTTTGTTTAGGAAAAATGGTCAGTATTTTGTTAAAGTAAAGGTATGCATATGTGCTAGTAGCTTTTCTCTTTCAACTTGTGTCCAGATATGGAAAAGCAGAAAAACTTAGGAGCAAATGGGCCAGTAGAAGTAATAAGGATAGCTCCTTATTTGTTCTATCAGCCTATTTGTTTTAAAGTCAAGCATACAAAATTCACTCCTGCTACTTACTATCTATGTCCTTGGGCAAGTTATTTACCATCAGAACCTCATTTCTCTCACCTATGAGGCTTAAATGTGAACCCGTGTAAAGTATTTGGCACATGGCGGGGCTTAAGGAAAACACTCCCCTATTTAGCCCTGTGTAATCTCCAGCCTGCTGGCTCTTTGCTTAACCTCATGTAGTTTCCTTACCCACATCTGTAGATCAGCCAAGGAATTGAGGGGGTTCCCCTTTAAATCTCTGGAGAATTCTTTCTGTGCAGATATATTCTGTCTGGTATTTTGCCCCATAAATTTCAGCTGTTGGAGTTTAGAACTCCAAACAACCTTCTCAACTCATTGAGATCATAAGGCTATTTGCTTTCTTCCTCCCTAGGCTTCTGCCTGAAAACTCCTCCTAGTCCACGAGGTGGGGCAATCTTACGGTTAGTCTCATGTTTCCATCCTGTCAGGGATCACTGCCCTCTGCTGCATGTTGTCTAATGTCTCAAAACTGTTATTTCATATATTTTGCTCACTTTTCTAGTTTTTAAGGTGGGAGGAAATATCTTACCCCTGCTATCCCATCTTGTACAAAAGTGGGTACCCATTCCCCCCACATTTTATCTTTTAAAAAAATCTCTTATTCTTCTTTTCCTTATCTTTTTATTCTCCACATTTTACAATGTAGAATACATGACCATCTTGGAGGATAACTTAAAAAAGAAATTAAGATTTTTTTTAATTGAAAGTTGAAAAAGAAAATAAGATGTTGAATAACTTTGCATGTAGTCATGCCAGAGAGAAAATTAGGAATTAAATATACAGGGTGTTATAGAATTGATATTTAGTAGGTCTACAGTACCATATATTTACCTTTCTTGCTCCCCCTTATTAATCTTTCTAGATCATCTATCAATATCCTACCTCAAAATAAAGAAATAGGGACAAAAGGGGAGAAAGTGAGTCAGAAATAAAATGAGTCAATGATAGAAGAACTGTCACATGGAGGGAAAGTTAATGAAGATATGAAGAAAGATGCTGGCAATATATCAGTATCAAAGGAATTAAAATATCATTAAAAATACTACCTCCTTCTTTTTAAATAGAATATTTCTCCTTAAAGTAAAGGCAACAGAGATGTGGAAGGTTATTCCAAGAGCAAACTTGTCTTTATCACCACTTAGGTAAAAGAACGTCAGTAATTCTCTAGATCAAGCAATAGCAAACTATGGCCCATGGGCCAAATCCAGTCTGCTGCCTGACTTTGTAAATTAAGTTGTATTGGCACACAGTCAAACCCACTCATTTACACGTTGTCTAGGGTTGCTTTTGCACTAGAACAGCAGTTGAGTAGTTGCAACAGAGACTGTGTGGCCCGGAAAACCTAAACTGTTGATTAGCCCTCTGTAGGAAATATTTACCAATCCTTGCTCTAGACCAGAGCTGTTCAACAGAGTTTTCTGTTATGATGGAAATGTCCTAATCTATACTGTCTAATATGGGAGCCACTGCCACATGTAGCTATTGAGTACTTCAAATGTGGCTAATGCAACTGAAGAATTGAAACTTTCAAAAAAAATTTTATTTATTTATTTTGGCTGCTCTGGGTCTTAGTTGCGGCACTAGGATTCTTTGTTGCCGTGGGCTGGACCTTCATTGCAGCGTGCGGGATCTTTTAGTTGTGGCATGAGGACTCTTAGTCGCGGCATGCAAACTCTTAGTTGTGGCATGCATGCGGGATCTAGTTCCCTGACAAGGAATCAAACCCAGGCCCCCTGCATTGGGAGGGCAGAATCTTAACCCACTGGACCGCCAGAGAAGTCCCTGAATTTTCTTTTTAAGATTTTTTTTTTTGATGCGGACCATTTTAAAAGTCTTTATTGAATTTGTTACAATATTGCTTCTGTTTTATGTTTTGGATTTTTGGCCACAAGGCATGTGGGATCTTAGCTCCCCGACCAGGGATCAAACCCTGCAACCCCTACATTGGAAGGTGAAGTCTTAACCACTGGACCACCAGGGAAGTCCAAGAATTGAATTTTTTAATTTAATTAATTTTAAGTAATTTAAATTTAAATAGCCACATGTGGTTAGTGGCTACAGTATAGGACAGTACAGCTCTAGATCAAATTCCTTATTTCAGGGGTAAAGATATCTTTATCTTTCTCAAGCAGCAGAACTAGGCCTAGAACTCAAGTTCTCTAAAATCCAGTTCGGTGTTTTGTCAAGCTCCCTTTCTGCTATTTCCTGTGGTGAATTTTCAGTTCTTGGCATTTACTTTACAGAAGACCCTCTACATCTGAGTTATCATTTTCTCTAACCCTTGAAGTTACCAAATTTCTATGAGGGAAGCTACAGTCTTCAAAATAGGAAAATTCTCACTTATGAAGGCTACTTACAAAATTTGATCTAATCAAACATCCCTCCCTGTTCAATAACATGGCATTTTTTCCCATCCATCAAGTCAACATATTTCTCTTGAGTTTTGGTCAATTTACTACTGGTCCCTGATATTGTAAATAGCCAACAATAAAATGGAAATACACTACAAATTGATTACGAAGCCAAAATGTAAAAATGTAGGATTTCCTGAAGTCATATATTAAAATAATATTGTAGGGCTTCCCTGGTGGCGCAGTGGTTGAGAGTCCACCTGCCGATGCAGGGGACGCAGGTTCGCGCCCCAGTCCGGGAAGATCCCACATGCCGCGGAGCAGCTAGGCCCGTGAGCCATGGCCGCTGAGCCTGCGCATCCGGAGCCTGTGCTCCGCAACAGGAGAGGCCACAACAGTGAGAGGCCCACGTACAGCAAAAAATAATAATAATAATAATAGTAATAATAATATTGTAGAAATGCTTGAAGCACCTGTGAAGCAACTGATAAATGAGAAACTTAGAGGTAAAACTGTTAACCTAAAAAAAAGAAAAATTTTGAATATGAATGGATTAATACAGGACCTAGGGAAAACTTGTGGCACCTCTCAAAATTTTTGAAAAAGAGAGCTTCCCTGAGGTCATGATGCAAAAAACCAACTGTGAGATAAAGGATGTCCTATGTGCTGTCATACTATTTTGCCAGAAAAGCTAGGCCCAGAAAGCATATATTATTCTGTTTTTGCTGTTCCAGAAATCAGTATGTATTTCAATTAGAAACTAAATATAATACTATTTAGAAAGGAGTTAACATAGCAGGCATAAAACTGCTATCTAGAAAGGCTGCTTGCTAGGTTGGTCTGTAGCTGGCATCTGTGAACTTGGCTGGTAAACAGTGCCCTACATTGATATAAAACTGTCCCTAATTGATGAGTGGCTCTCTGTGCTTAAACTGTCTACACAAGCAATGTGGTTTATTTATGCTTCTGGGAGTCTGGAATCTTGCTATGTGCTAGGCAGAGGGTACATGACCAGCCCTCAATATAAATCTTGAGCACTGAGTTTCTAATGAGCTTCCCTGGACAGAAACATTGCACTTACGTTGCTACATTTTCACTGCTGAGGGAAAAGCAAACTGTATGTGACCTCTCATAAGGAAGAGTGCATAGTACAGCCTGCACATGGATACCTCCAGACTCCACCTTTTTCTCTGATGATCCCCCTGTGTACCCTTACTATACTGCTGTAATAAATCTTAGCCATGAATACAATCATATGCTGAGCTCTGTAACACCTTCTAACAAATTTCCAAGTATAGGGGTGGTGGTATTGGGAAACCCCTTATTTTGTTTATATTGCATTTTTCAGGATAATGTCTAAAATCCTGATTTTCCTACTATGAAATTTGGCCCTTATTTAAGTGGTTTCACTTTAAGTAACATTTTCCCTGTACATATAACCAGTAAGTTCATCACTTCAATGACTCTTCCTGTTTGCTTTCTTCCATTGCATGACCACATAACTTTGAGACTTTGTCAATTCTTTTTTAATTTAAATATCTTAAAGGTCAAAGAGCTTCTTTGATCAAAAGAAGCCTCCCTGGACATTAGCCCACCCATTTGGTATTATTCTTCATCATTAGTTTACCTCTCTTATCTCTGCAAATCATAAATTCAATACTATTCTTTCACATGACTATATTTAGACTGAAAACAGTGGGGATATATTTTCATAAAATTAAATAAAATTACCAGGCTATTAAAAATACCTAGAGACAGAAAAGTAGTTTTAGTGAGAGATCCAAGGAATTTTTTGTATGAACCTTGGTTTTATATTGTTGTTGTTGCTGGTAGTTTCCTTAACTACTTTTCAAAGCCAATAATTATTCCTGAAGTCTATATTGCCTACTGACAAATCTTCTAAGGTTTGTCGAACAAAAAAGATGAGTTTAAAAATCTGGAGAATTTTGAAGTCTAGATTTGAAATTGAGTGTTACTGAAATAATTACCCTGGTGATTTTCTCTTGTGATATTTTTACCATAGCTATCTGATTAAAAAAAAAAAAAGGAGAAAAAAATACAAGAACCCCCAAGGAAACAAGCAACTTGAGCTTTTACCCATTTCTTTGAAACTTCAAACCCACTGAGAAATTTCGAGTTTAAAAAACATCTGGCTGTCACATATATCATCACTATATAGACTCTTTTATACACAACAGCAAAGCATTTAATGCAATTAAAATTGGAATGTATTATATTAATAGGCTGTGTTTACTTCTAGCCCTTTCATTTTATTCTCACTTACATGAATTACATGATGAAGAGACAATGGAAAATGATTCATTAGGAAATACACTGGTTTTCTAATCTATATGTAATATCATATTCATTTGTACTTTTAAGCAGTTTTTAAAAATCATTTGTTTTAAGGAATCACTTCAGTTCGCAATTTAAAATATCTTCACTGTCTTCACTCACTTTTTAAAGAAAAAGAAATAGGAACCTAATCTGATGTGCACTATACCTTTAAATGGTTGTTTGCAACAGCACCATGTAAGGGCAGAATTCCATCTACATTTTCACAATTAACATTAGCACTAGCTTTTAACAACTCTACAATTATATCATTACATCCCGTACTAGCTGCCTCATGAAGTGGTGTCCAACCTAAAAAGGGAAAAAAGAGAAAACAAAACAAGCTGCTTACAAATCAGTATTCAAGTAGTATATTCATTATTAAGTTTATTTGCACTAATGGAATTATTAACTTTATTGATTCAAATGTATGTACTAAGTACTGGACAAGAAATAATATTGAAAACAGGCTACCTAAAGATCCCTGAGCTCAGAGCTGCCCCTGGACATGGGCCTGTCCACCAGAGGGCCCAGGATCCAGACCCACCCACCAGTGCACAAACTCTAGACCCAGGATGCACAGGGCCCTGTAGCCAGAGACCCTGGCACCCAGTTCCACCCACCAGTGGGCAGGCACCAGCCGAGAAATCCTTAGGCCCCAGGTCTGTGCACCAGCAAGGCTGCTTTAGCCTTGGGAACAGCCTCACCCACAGTGGGTGGAAACCAGCCCCAGGACAACTACAGCCCCACAGCCTGCTGTGGCAGGAGTCAGCCTACCCACAGGCAGGCCAGCACCAACCCTAGGACCAGCTGGGTCCAAGCTCTGCCTAGCAGTAGGCCAACACAAACTTTAGGACACACTGAACCCCACAGCCACCTGTATCAGGAACTGGCCCCACTCACCAGCAGTCCAACATGAGCTCTGGGACCCCTGGGTCTTGAAGCCAGACCCCAGGACCTGGCTCTTCTCGCCAGTGGGCTGGCACTGGTCCCAAGAACTAGCTTCACCCACTGGTAAATCTCCTATACCCAGACTCTGCCAATCAGTGAGCCAGCACTAGCCCTGGGGTCCCCTGGGGTTTAGCAGCCAGCCACCTTGTGACCTAGCCCCACCAACCAGGGGCCAGCAGCCTCCACACAAAGCAGGGCCTGGCAACCAACTGTACTGGGGGCCAGCCAAGCCTACAAGACCACACACAGTAGTCAGCCTGCCACAACAGAAGGACCCATGCAGCCCACCTAGGGGGTACCCCTAGAACATACAGCTCTAGTGATCAGAGGGGAGTGAACTCCTGGAAGCTTAAGACATTTCCTATAAAAGGCTACTTCTCCAAGGGTGGGATATGTAACAAGCCTACCAGATACATAGAAATAACTAGTTAAGCAAAATGAGGCAACACAGGAACATGTTCAAAACAAAGGAACAAGATAAAACCTCAGAAGAACTAAGTGGAGATAGGAAATCTACCTGAGAAAGAGTTCAAGGTAAGGACTGTAAGGATTACAAAAGAACTTTGGAGAAGACTGGATGAACAGAGAAGTTAGAAGTTTTTAACAAAGAGTTAGAAAACATAAAGAACAACCAAACAGATGAAGAATACAATAACTGAAATGAAAAATACACTAAAAGGAATTAACAGTACACTAAATGATATACATAGGAACGAATCAGCAAGCTGGAAGACAGAGTAGTGGAAATCAAGAAGTGAGGACAGTTTAAGAGCTCTCTGGGACAATATCAATTGTACAAACATTTTCTTTATAGGAGTCCCAGAAGACGAAGAGAGAGAGAAAGGGATGGAAAGCATACTTTAAAACATAATAATCTGAAAACTCCCCTAATCTGGGAAAGGAAAGAGACATCCAGGTCCAGGAAGCACAGACAGTCCCAAACAGGATCAACATAAAGAGGACCACATTAAGATACACTGTGATTTAAACGGAAAAATTGAAAGATAAAGAGAGAATATTAAGAGCAGGAAGGGAAAAGCAACAAATAACATACAAGGGAACTCCTATAAGGCTTTCAGCTGACTTTGCAACAGAACTATGCAGGTCAGAAGGTACTGGCAGCATATATTTAAAGTGATGAAAGGGAAAAATGTACAAGAAAAAATACTCTACCCAGCCAGGCTCTTATTCAAATTTGATGTTGATATCAAAAGTTGTACGGACAAGCAAGAGCTAAGAGTTCAGCACCAGCAAACCAGCTTTATGTGAAATGTTAAAGGGACTCCTCTAAGCAAAAAGGAAAAGGCCATAACTGGAAACATGAATATCACAAAAGAAAAAGTTCATCAGTAAAGGCAAATATACAATAAAGGTAGTAAGTCAACTGGGTACAAAACTATTAGGAAGGTTAAAAGACAAAAGTAGTAAAATCATCTATATCCACAATAAGCAGTTAAGCAATACACAAAACAAATACATGAAAAATATGATGTTGAAAACAGTAATTGTGAGGTGAGGAGAGTAAAAATGCAGGGTTGTTAAAATGCATCTGAAATTAAGAGATCAGCAAGTTAAAATAATCGTATATATATACACACACATATATAAATAAAACTCATGGTAACCACAAATCTATAATAGAGCCACATGCAAAAAAGAGAATGGAAACCAAACATAACATTAAAGATAATCATAAAATCACAAGAGAACAAAAGATGAAAGGAATAAAGAAGAATTACAAAAACAACTCCCAAACCATGAATACAATGGCAATAAGTACATACATATCAACAATTACTTTAAATGTAAATGGACTAAATGCTCCAATCAAAAGACACAGAGTGGCTGAATGGATACAAGAACAAGACCCATATATATGCTACCTACAAGAGACTCACTTGAGATCTAAAGACACACACAGACTGAAAGTGAGGGGATGGAAAAAGGTATTCCATGAAAATGGAAAACAAAAAGCAAACTGGGGTAACAATATCTGCATCAGACAAAATAGACTTTAAAACAAAAACTGTTACAAGAGACAAAGAAGGACATTACATAATGATTAAGGAATCAATCCAAGAAGAAGGTATAACGATTTTAAATATATTTGCACCCAATATAGGGCCACCTAAATACATAAAGCAAATATTAACAGACATAAAGGGAGAAATTGACAGTAACACAGTAGGGGACTTTAACACCCCACTTTCATCAATGGACAGATCATCCAGACAGAAAATCAATACAGAAAAACTGGCCTTAAATGACACATTATACCAGATGAACTTAATTGATATATATATAAAACATTCCATCCAAAAGCATCAGAATACACATTCTTTTCAAGTGCATAAGGAACAGTCTCCAGGATAGGTCACGTGCTAGGCCACAAAACAAGAACTGGTAAATATAAGAAAACTGAAATCATGTTGAGCATCTTTTCTGACCACAACACTATGAGACCAGAAATCAATTACAAGAACAAAACTGCAAAAAACACAAACACATGGAAGCTAAACAACATACTACTAAACAACCAACGGATCACTGAAGAAATCAAAGGAAAAAACAACAAATACCTAGAGACAAATGAAAATGAGAACACAAGGATCCAAAATCTATGGGATGCAGGAACAGCAGTTCTAAGAGAGAAGTTTATAGCGATACAAGATTTCCTTAGGAGTGAAGTAAGTCAGAAACAGGAAAACAAATACCATACACTAACACATATATATGGAATCTAAAAAAAAAAAAAAGGGGTTCTGAAGAACCTAGGGGCAGGACAGGAATAAAGACGCAGATGTAGAGAATGGACTTGAGGACATGGGGAGGGGGAAGGGTAAGCTGGGACGAAGTGAGAGAGTGGCATGGACATATATACACTACCAAATGTAAAATAGATAGCTAATGGGAAGCAGCCGCATAGCACAGGGAGATCAGCTTCATGCTTTGTGTCCACCTAGAGGGTTGAGATAGGGAGGGTGGGAGGGAGACGCAAGAAGGAGGAGATATGGGGATATATGTTTATGTATAGCTGATGCACTTTGTTATACAGCAGAAACTAACACACCATTGTAAAGCAATTAAACTCCAGTAAAGATGTTAAAAAAAAAAAGATTACCTCAGGAAACAAGAAAAATCTCAAATAAACAATCTAAACTTACACCCAAAGGAATTAGAGAAAAAGAACAAAAAACCTGAAAGTTAGTAGAAGGAAAGAAATCTTAAAGATCACAGCAGAAATAAATTAAATAGAGGCTAAAAAAAAAAAGAAAAGAATCAATGAAACTAAGAGCTGGTTCTTTGAAAAGATAAACAAAATTGACAACACTTTGGCCAGACTCACCAACAAAAAAAGAGAGAGGGCCCAAATCAATAAAATCAGAAATGAAAAAGAAGTTACAATGGACACCACAGAAATACAAAGGATCATAAAAGATTACTACAAACAACTATATGCCAATAAAAAGGACAACCTACAAGAAATGGACAAATTCCTAG
Organism: Leucopleurus acutus; assembly: GCF_964270905.1. Taxonomy (NCBI): domain Eukaryota; kingdom Metazoa; phylum Chordata; class Mammalia; order Artiodactyla; family Delphinidae; genus Leucopleurus; species Leucopleurus acutus. Next base: position 117,251,699 of record NC_139145.1, on the reverse strand, counting down.
AAATGTACAGTCTCCTAAGACTGAATCAGGAAGAAATAGAAAATAGGAACAGATAAATTACCAGTAATGAAATTGAATCAGTAATGAAAAACCCCAAACGAACCAAAGTCCAGATGGCTTCACAGGTGAATTCTACCAAATATTTAAGGAAGAATTAAGACCTATCCTGCTCAAACTATTCCAAAAATTGCAGAGGAAGAAACACTTCCAAACTCATTCTACAAGACCAGCATCTCCTTGACACCAGAGAAAGATATCACACAAAAGAAGAAAATTACAGGCCATTATCACTGATGAACATAGATGCAAAAATCTTCAACAAAATATTAGCAAACAGAATCCAACAATACATTAAAAACATCATACACCATGATTAAGTGGGATTTATCCCAGGGATGCAAGAATGGCTCAATAGCCACAAATCATTCAATGTGATACATCACATTAACAAATTGAAGAATAAAAATCATATGATCATCTCCACAGATGCAGAAAAAGCTTTGGATAAAATTCAACATCCATTTTGAAAAAAACTCTCCACAAAGCAGGTATAGAGGGAACATACTTCCACATTATAAAGACCATATATGATAAACCCACAGCTAAAATCATGTTCAGTGTGAAAAGCTGGAAGCATTTCCTCTAATATCAGGAACAAGACAAGGATGCCCACTCTTGCCACTTTTATTCAACACATTATTAGAAGGCCTAGCCACACCAATGAGACAAGAAAAAGAAATAAAAGGAATCCAAATTGGAAAGGAAGAAGGAAAACTGTCACTCTTTGCAGATGACATGGTACTATACATAGAAAAATCCTAAAGACACCACCAAAAAACTACTAGAGCACATCAATAAATTCAGTTAAGTTGCAGGATATAAGATTAACATACAGAAATCTGTTGTATTTCTATACACTAACAACAAATTATCAGAAAGCAAAATTAAGGAACCTTCTCATTTTCAACTGCATCAAAAAGACAAATACCTGGGGATAAACCTGCCTAAGGAGGTAAAAGAGCTGTACTCAGAAAATTATAAGACAGTGATGAAAAAAAAAAAAACTGAAGATGACACACCCAGATGGAGAGACAAGATATACCGTGTTCATGGATTAGAAGAATTAATATTGTTAAAATGACCGTACTACCCAAGGCAATCTACAGATTAAATGCAGTTCCTATCATAATACCAATGGCATTTTTCACAGAACTAGAACAAATAATTTTAAAACTTGTACTGTAGCACAAAAGACCTCGAATAGCCAAAACAATCTCAAGAAAGAAGACCAGAGCTGGAGGAATCACACTCCCTGACTTCAGACTATACTACAAAGCTACAGTAATCAAAACAGTCTTATACTGGCACAAACACAGACACACAGATCAATGGAACAGGACAGACAGCCCAGAAATAAATCCACACATTTATGTCAATTAATCTATGACAAAGGAGGCAAGAATAAACAATGGAGAAAAGACAGTTTCTTCAATAAGTGATGCTGGGAAAACTGAAGAGCTACATGTAAAAGAATGAAATTAGAACATTTCTCACATCTATACAAACATAAACTCAAAATGGACTAAAGAACTAAATGTAAGACTGGAAACCATAAAACTCCTAGAAGAAAACATAGACAGCATACTCTGACATAAATCATAGCAACATTGTTTTGTATCTGTCTCCTATGGCAAAGGAATCAAAATAAAAAATAAACAAATGGGACCCAGTTAAACTTAAACGCTTTTGCACAGCAAAGGAAACCACTGACAAAACGAAAAGAAAATCTACTGAATGGGAGGAAATATTTGCAAATGACATGACCAATAAGGGGTTAATATCCAAAATATATAAACAGCTCATAGAATTCAAAACCAATAAAAGAAACATGCCAGTCAAAAAATGGGCAGAAGACCTGAATAGACATTTTTCCAAAGACATACAGATAGCCAACAGGCACATGAAAAGATGCTCAACATTGCTAATCATCAAAAAAATGTAAATCAAAGCCACAATGAGATATTATCCTACTCCTGTCAGAATGATTATCATAAAAAAAAAACACCAATAACAAATATTGGTGAGGATATGTAAAAAAGGGAGCCCTTGTACACTGTTGGGCATGTAAATTGGTGCAGCAACTGTAGAAAACAGTATGGAGGTTTTTCAAAAAACTAAAAACAGAACTATCATATGATCCAACAATTCCACTGCTGGGTATATATCTGAAGAAAACAGACACTAATTCAAAAAGATACATGCACCCCAGTGTTCACAGCAACATTATTTACAATAGCCAAGACATATAAGCAACCTAAGTGTCCATCAACAGATGAAAGGATAAAGATGTGGTGTGTGTGTGTGTGTGTGTGTGTGTGTGTGTGTTTGTGTATATATATGCGCAATGAATTCTACTTGGGCATAAAAAGAATGAAATTTTGCCTTGTGCAAAAACATGGATGGACCTGAAGGATATTATGCGTAGTGAAATAAGTCAGACAGAGAAAGATACTCTATGTTATCACTTACCTGTGGAATCTAAAAAATAAAAGAAACAAGCAAATTCAGCAAAACAGAAACAGATTCATGGATATAAACAATAAAGTAGTGGTTACCAGTAGGGAGAGGGAAGGGGGGAGGGGCAAGATAGGCGTAGGGGATTAAAAGGTACAAACTACTATGTATAAAATAAATAAGCTACAAGGATATATTGTACAGCACAGGGAATACAGTCAATATTTTACAATAACTAAGTGGAATATAATCTATCAACTTTGGGTTTTTTTGTTTTTTAGTTTTATTTGTAATTAAAAATTTTTTTGAGGTACAGTTGTACAATATTACAACTTTGAATCACTATGTTGTACACCTGAAACTAATATAATAAATCAAGTATACCTCAATAAAAAAGTATGCTTCATTTTTTTAAACAAATTAACCACATCAAAAATATTTGTTGATACAAGTGCCAAAAGACTCACAGAGCATAAGATATAATGGGACCAGAGTAAATACTAATCATGTCAAATGGTTTCAAGTTAGATATTAAAATAGAGTAAGATCATCTGACCTTCCTATTTATACCCTGTATTGTCACATTTCTCTTTGAAATGACATTTGATCAATCAATCTGAGTTTTTTCCCTCTGGAATTCCTTATACAAGTTTCTTTTGTGCTTGAGAAAAATGTTAGAAGATAAATTTAAAAATGGAGGTTTAAGATAAAAACAAGACATGGGAGAAAAAAGGAACAGTATTAATAGACAAGGAAAGAAAAGAAGGGACAGGGAAATGGGAAAATTTGGTATTCTCTACAAAATTAGATAATGATATTAAGGCCTCCAAGGAAAAGTTCTAAATAAAGCTTCTTTCCCTTCCCATTCTGTATACTCCCTCTGAATGCTCCCAAACGTATGTTAAAAACTGTTTCAAAGGAGAAGGTTATTTTAGCAATTGGTGTGAACCAAGATAAATGTTACTATTCAACTAAATAATAATATATTATAAAAAGATTTTCAAAGTGAGCAGCTATATATCAGCCAGGATCAAAATGGGGGAGGGTAGCTGAAATGTGTATATCAGTGAGTTCAAATTATAAAGACAACTACAATTAAAAATCGAAACCTGCATTGTCTTTTAGATTCACATCTGCTCCAGATTCTATCAGAGCTTTCACCAGAGACAAGTTTCCTCTTCTGGCAGCCAAATGAAGCCGGCTTTCTCCTCTGGCATTCCTCTTATTGATCCCAGCTGTTTTCATTTCTGTAAATTTGCCAAGCAAAACTGAGTATTCTTTTCTGCCAAGTGCTGATTATGATGAAGGATCTTAGAAAATACACAGCAACTTCCTCAGAACATCCTAAGTAGGATGCACTACACAGAAACATACCTCAATTAATATCATTGCTGTTACTATTTAAAAATATAACTTGTAAAGAATTGATAGAGCATCTGATCACATTACTTCAAATTCATTCTAGCAGTTGTTCACTCTATCATATGCTTGATTAAAACAAATAATACTTGCTTCATTTCTACACTCACTTCACTCTCAGTAGTCCTCTATCAATGGATAAAAGTTTTCTTAAACCAAATTGTGATTTTATAAAAATCCTCTTTCTATAACTATTCTTATATCTCAGTGGGTGTGTTTCTGATCACAAAAGATGCCAAGAACCAAACCATGGCCTATTGGGTATTTCGTTTTCTTTCATAGAAAATGTAGTACAATATCATTATCTGAAGATTTTAAAATCTTTTCCTTGCATCACAAGTTAGACTTGAGTTGGAACTAAAAACAGTGAATAGTTTTTTTCCCAAACTATGCTAAAATGATGTACTAAAAGATTTTTTGTAACATCATATAAAGAAAATAGAAAACAATATCTCTTCTTCAAGTGGCCTACAGTATAGTGGAATGACAGACATGTAAAAAATTACATTAAAATATGATTCAGTGCTGCTAGAGAAATGTATTAGTTTCCTGTGGTAGCTGTAACAAATGACCACAAACTGGGTGGTTGTGTTGTGCTTAACACAACACAAATATATTATCTCACAGTTCTGGAGACCAGAAGTCCAAAACCAAGGTGTCAGCAGGGCTGCACTCTCTCTGGAAACTCTAAGGAAGAATCCTTCCTTGCTTCCTCCAACTTCTGATGGATACCAGCATTCCTTAGCTTCCTTGGCTTTTGGCCACATTGTTCCTTTGCCTGGGTTTTCACATTATCTTCTCCTTTCCTGTGTGTCTCAAAGGTCTCTCCATTTTTCTTTTATAAGGATACTTGTAAGATTTGGGTCCCATTTGGAAAATCCAGGACAACCTCCTCATCTCAAGATCCTTAACTACATCTGCAAAGATTCTTTTTCTAAACAAGGTACTGTTCACTCTTTAAATGAGATAGTATCACAGATTCCAGGGAACAGGACATGGACATATGTTTTGGGGGGCCACTATTCAACCCGCTACAGGAGGTATGTATAAGAAGGGCTTTAGTTTACGTGACAGGCGGACAATGCAGGAAAGTTCAAAGAGTATGCCTAATATTCCTACCTCTTACTATATCAACTTTTTCTTACTAAATCAACTTTTCGGTGCTTAACATTTAACCTGAAGTAGTCCAGTCTATTGTTCACGCAGAACTAGCTCCAAGAACTATCAAAGAATAGTCAGCTATCCATGCTGCCAAACACATACAGTTCATGCATCTGACACAAAGAAACTAGTGGCTATGCTTCTTTAATTTCCCATGTGTTAAAAGGGCTCAGTGGAAGTATCTAAGGGATCTGACACAATTCAGATGTGCTGCCCCCGTTCAACGTTCTTGCTGTCTCTACTGTTTATCTTATCTCCTCTAACGTAACAAATTAGAAGTCATAGGCAAAAATATGACAATATATTGGAAGACTAAGAGATTCTCAAGTGGTGGATTACAGTAAAACCATCTGACAAATATAGCTGAAATAACCTTATAAATTAGTGAATGACTAAAAAAAACGGTAAATATGAAAATGTGTAATTCTTTGAAGCAGAGTGGATTGCTAGGCTTGATCATGCAAACCTTTCCCTATATAAAAACAGGAATACAAACCTTGGCTGCAGGTAGCTTTCAAGAAATTTTGCCTTTTTCTGAAATTCTGAACTTTTTTGTGTTCCTGGATGTTAGTAGGCATGTGAATTTCTGAATCTGTTTTTTCTTTCTTCTCCTCACAATTTCTTATAGTGTTTTCATCTCCATTGACATTATTAGTTAATTCCTCACCTGAAAAACAAACATTTTGCAATATCAGTGTTGTAGTTCTCCTTACCGGTTACATGACTAAAAAAGAGTCTAGTCATGTTAATTGTTCCAAGTTTCTGTTCCTAGCTGGACTGCTTATTTTAAAGGAGTGGAAGCCTTTAAAAATGTTTTCATACAACAAACATAAATTAGTTTTCTGGATGCAATTTCAACTGTGAATCACTGAAATCAATGGAGCTAACAATTTCCTGCTATGAAAATGTTGTTCGCTTTCTTGATACTAAGAAGGTGCTATATTAAAAAAACTCATAGAAACATAAAAACTCATAGAAATACTGTTTATTATCTCCTGTCAATATCAATTTAGCACATTCTTTCAAAGTAAATACCATTACTTAACTAATTAAAAGTATCTCCAAATTATGGTCCACATGTCCTCATTCTTATCAGTTTGGGCATAGGTTGAGTGAAATTCAGTTAGAAATTTCTGTGAAATAAGTAAATCCAAAAGAAACGTGTACAAATTGAGCACTACTACTAATACCTGGTTTGTGAGAAATTTCCTTCTCTTCTCTTTGACTAAGCTGTGAGACGGTCAATTCTTTACTGGTATTGTCAGTGGACTGAAAGCCTATACTATGTATAGTTCTGATCTCTTGTCTCCTTTTTTCAACTTTAGTTGTTTCCATTACTTGAGAATGAACAACTCTGGATAAAGGCCTATTTGAAGAACTTGGTTTTTGGCCTTTGTCAGTGTAATTCCTTTTAGTGTCTCCTTCCTTATTCACCTTTTCCACAATATGTGTATCCGTTTGATTCATTAAAGGAGTTGGTATTCTGGGGCTACAATCCTGAGGCCTCTCGAATAGTTCCACGTGACTAGTCAACTTTGAAACTTCATGTGTTGAGAGTGTTCTTGTACAAGCAAGGGAAGTATGTTCAGGACTGCCATGTGAGTGATCAAAAGAAGTTCCACATGTACATTGTTCATAATCTGAAACATGTTCAGAAACTATTATATTATCTGAATTAGAAAAATTAACAGCTTCCTGTTGTGGAAATATGGTTAGGCTGCCTGCTTTTATTAACTCATTTTCCTGTGAAAAATGGTCTTGAGAAGGTAAAAATTGTTGAAAATCCATTTCTTCTCTATTTGTTTTATTCTCTTTATAATTATCGTGGTTTTTGCAACCTGAAGAACTTATCACCTTTTTAAATGTTACAGTCTCCTCAGGAGCACAGGAATCACCATCATCATCATTATTAAAATTTTCCTTTATAAAGGATGGGGAAGAGTTTTCCCACTTATTAGGGCTCTCATCTTTTTGACCTGAGTTACTGTTTTCATGAGATTTATAAGGGCTAATGTGCTGCTGTTCTTGGTGAGTATGAGGCTGCTGATCTGTAGCAACAAGTGGTAACTCGGTTTTTTTATGTAAAGAAAGTCCTGAGAAAGAAACGGCTTCAGCTTGGTCAGTGGATTCTAATTCCAAAAATTTTACTTCTTGTCTATCTGATAAATCCAGGCTTTGGGTATGTGTCTCTTTGGGAAATGAACAAGTCTCAACATCATTACTTAAACCATTTTTCAGGCCTGACAGAGATGGGCTAAAAGGTTTACATGATTTTTCTGGAAGGTCATCAAGGGTTTGGAGAGTATGTTGTTGACAAGTAACCAATCTGTTTATTTTTCTGGAAGAAGAGACAGCTATTGTCTTTCTTGGATCGCTTTCTTGGATTGCATCATCGACTTGAGTTCTTTTATGTCGTGTATTTCTTCTTCCTTTATCTTCAGACACATTTGTGCTGGGATCCTCAACACCATGGAGATTGTCCTTTCTGAGTCCTGTCGAGTATATTTGGTTAAGAGTTGATCGTTTATACTTGGATTTACCAAATTTCGTGTTTTGGGAATCTTTTTGGTAATGTTCATATACATCTTCTTTATTTATAAATAAACCCTCTTTGCTTCCTTTATTGACTTTTACATGTTCTGGCTTCTGTCTCTTGGAATTTTCATCACAAACAAACCCACTGTGATTTTTAGAACTGAATTTTGGTTTCTGTAGAAACAAAATACATAGTTAGCTTTAATTTTCAACTATAGTTCTACACTTAATTCATTCTGGATTGGAGATAAAGCAAACTAATATTCCATTCAATGTTATAATTTGATCTCACCACAGGACCTGCTGGGATATATACAACCTGGTTTGTATTTCAGAAAAGTAGACTAACAGAAGAAAGGCAAAAGTAATAGACTCAGTATGTGTACTAATCTTTATTTTCTCCTGTACATTTTAATTTCTTTTTGCCAGTATTTTAGCACTATCTATCTTACTAAACATAATGAAAAATTTTAATCTACCTAATTTTTATAGGCTTTTAAAACAATCAGGTAATCCCTTTACAAGGAATCTTTACAAGAATACTGTAGAAACACTCTCCTCTCCCATTTGTTATATAGATAGACCTAGAATTAAGAGTTTCTTCCTCTGGTATCTGTGAGAGACCACAGGTAGGGCAGTGGAAGAAGGGATTTAAAAACAAAAAGACAGATATACAACCAAGTTGGCCTGCATGGAAAGATTACTGTGGGCTGCCAAGATTAAAACAGGGACAGTGCTTCCTCTCACACATCACAACACAAGCACCAGATGAAAAGTAACTGCCCACCACGTGAAGTTTGAAGGGATGGATCGACACCTGTGACTCTTATACTGTGCTCAGGCCAGAGGAAATTTGACATTGTTGATAACCCTCATGGCTCCGTAAAGAGGAGAAAGGAAATGGAAATGGCTACCAATACATTAGTGTGCCCACATATGCTTTATTTACTCAACTGCTTCCCAAACTAACAGGCCAGAACCTTCTGATTCTTATGTAATTATTCCAAAGTGTCTTAAAAGCAAAGGTGAAGTCACTGTTCCTGGTGAATGCTTCAGTAGTCTTTCTTTCCCCTCTGATGATCTATAAAATAACCAGCAGGTGTGCTCTATAAAAATGTTTATTGTTGAACAGAGATATACCTTGTGGTGGTGTTCATCCTCTAAGTCTGAAGGGTCAGTGCTATTCGTCTGCGCTGTAAGCAAAAAGAGAAAAATCAAAGAAAAGAGCCTCCAGTAGTCAGACTCTAGACTTCTAAAACCAAAACTCCTTTGCCGTGAGAAAACCAAGTGGAAAAAGTGAAATTATGCAAACACTTTCTATTAAAATTGACACATATAATATTCCATAATTTATAATTTCCATATTTATTGAGAAAGCTGAAAACATTTCTCTAGGAAAAGCAAAACAGACCCAACAAAATTATGTTAAAGATGGGCACTGAACTCAGTATTTTTATATTCCCCACAGTTATACTCAGATATGCAACTGTGTGCAAGGTTTTGTAAGGCAAAAAATTCTTCCATAATTAATTGTATTATCATCATTTTCTAATATGTCTGCTTAATAAAGTTGCAGGATACATAAGTAATATACAGAAATCTGTTGCTTTTCTATATACTAATAGTGAACTATCAGAAAGAGAAAGCAAGAAAAAAATCCCATTTACATTTACAATCTCATCAAAAAGAATAAAATACCTAGGAATAAACTTAACCAAAGAGGTGAAAGACCTATACTCTGAAAACTATAAAACACTGATGAAAGAAACTGAAGATGATACAAAGCCATGGGAAGATATACTGTGTTCTTGGACTGGAAGAGTACTGTTAAAATTTCCATACTACCCAAAGCAATCTACAGATTTAATGCAATCCCTATCAAAATAGCCACAACATTTTTCACAGAACTAGAACAAATAATCCCAAAATTTATATGGAACCACAAAAGACCCTGAACTGCCAAAGCAATTTAGAGAAAGTTGAACAGAGCTGGAGGTATCGTGCTCCCTATTTCAGACTATACAATACTACAGTAGTCAAAATAGCACAGTAATGGCACAAAAACAGACACATAGATCAATGGAACAGAATAGAGAGTCCAGAAATAAACCAACACACCTATCTTCAATTAGTCTATGACAAAGGAGGCAAAAACATACAATGGAGAAAAGAAAGTCTCTTCAACAAAGGGTGCCTTCAATAAGTGGTAAAACTGGACAGCCAAATGTAAAAGAATGAAATTAGAACATTTTCTCACACCACATACAAAAATAAACTCAAATGGATTAAAGACATAAATGTAAGACCAGAAACCATAAAACTCCTAAAAGAGAACACAGGCAGAACACTCTGACATAAATCATACTAATATTGTTTGAGGTTTGTTTCCTAAGGCAAGGGAAACAAAAAATAAACAAATGGGACCTCATAAAACTGAAAAGCTTTTACACAGAATAGGAAACCATTGACAAAACAAAAAGATGACGTACTGAATGGGAGAAGATATTTGTATAAGATACGACCAATAAGGGGTTAATATCCAAAATTCATAAACAGCTCATACAACCCAATATAAAAAAAAAAATCCAATCAAAAAAATGGACAGAAGACCTGAAAGATATTTTTCCAAACAAGATAACACACAAAGGGCTTCGCTGGTGGCACAGTGGTTGAGAGTCCGCCTGCTGATGCAGGAGACGCGGGTTCGTGCCCCGGTCCAGGAAGATTCCACATGCCGCGGAACGGCTGTGCCCGTTAGCCATGGCCGCTGAGCCTGTGCATCCGGAGCCTGTGCTCCACAACGGGAGAGGCCACAACAATGGGAGGCCCGCATACCGCAAAAAAAAAAAAAAAAAAAGTCTACAGATAACAAAGATTGTTAAGGATTTGTAGAAAAAGGAGCCCTTGTATACAGTTGGTGGGAATGCAAACTGTTAAAGCCACTATGGAAAACAGTATGGAGGTTTCTCAAAAAAACTAAAAGTAGAACTACCATATGATCCAGCAATTCCACTGCTGGGTATATAGCCAAAGAAAATGAAAACACTAATTCAAAAAGATACACACACCCTAATGTTCATAGCAGCACTACTATTTACAATAGCCAAGACATGGAAGCAACCTAACTGTCCATAGCAAGTGAATGGATAAAGAAGATACAGTATTATATATATACAATGGAATATTACTCAACCATAAAAAAGAATGAAATGCTGCCATTTGCAACAACATGGATACCTAGAGGGTATTATTCTTGGTGAGATAAGTCAGAGAAAGACAAATACGCTGTTATCACATATATAGAATCTAAAAAAATAAAACAAACCAATGTATATAACAAACCAATGTATAAACAGAAACAGACTCACTGATATAGAGAACAAAGTGATGGTTACCAGTGGGGAGAGGGAAGGGGGAGGGGCAAAATAGCGTTTTGGAATCAAGAGATACAAACTACTAGGTATAAAATAAATAAGCAACAAGGATATATTGTACAGCACAGGGAATATAACCACCATTTTGTAATAACTTTAAATGGAGTATGATCTATAAAAATACTGAATCACTACATTATATACCTGAAACTAGTACAATATTATAAATCAATTATACTTCAATAAAAAAAATAAACAGTTCTTATATAATCTTCTTGAAACTGCAGGTCAAGTTCTTTTGTAGTTCATCTTAGTGCAATGATGAATGACAAGGCAAAAGTACAGCCATAAGAAAATATTCTTAAGGAATGAAAGTAAACAATCCTGGCCATATTCATGGAAAATGATAAAGCCAAATATAAGTTACATCACCCATGTTATTCAGACAACGGATTATGGGGAAAAGACCCAGAACTTTACAAAAGTTTTCTTAACTGTTTCCAATACATATCCTGGGGGAAAGTACATTTAATACTATCTTTCTTTGTTCTTTTAGAGTTCTTCCATTTGGTGCATTTGCAAACAAGTCAGTGTGCTCAACTAAAGGAATGGAGCAAGGACACCACAGGATGGATTTTCTCAAAATTTATGAGGAAAACCAATTTAATTTCTATAATTCCAAGTTTGATTTCTATAACTCTCTACTGACATGATGAACAGATATAACAGGGCAGTTCAATTTTACCTGATATAAGATGCTTTTGATGTTTAGGAACATATCTCTCAAGGAGACGCTTCATACATGAGTCTTTGGCTTCATCCAAAGCACACTTTCCACTGTCATTTCTAAATAAAGGATCTGCTCCATTCAAAAGAAGTAACTGTGTCACCTAGAGGAAGATTTTGTGAGGGAGCCCAGACAAAAGGTGTATTATTATAAATGTGTGCCAGCATACAACTCTAAGCAACATTAAATATTTCTTTCAACAATGTTTCCTGTAACATTACTGCCCCAAACCAAAAATTAATGTAACTGCTACTGAATAATAATTTATTAATATAAATATGCCTTCTCTTACAAAAAAAAAAAAAAGGAGAGAGGAAGTAAGGAAGAGGGAGGAAAGGAGGAATGGAGGGAGGGGCAGAAATGTTTGTGGTTCAGTTGCTGATGAAATGGAGCTAGCAGATATACCAGGAATTAGGATTACATTCTGTAGTAGTGAATGTAATTTTAACAGGTTCCAGGAAATAGCTATGTCTTCTGTATAGACCTGTGTTGCTGCAGCTCCCCCTCGGTATCAGAGAGAAACAGGTAAATCTTTAATCTGTTACTGCTCCTCGAGTAACCTCCTCTATGAAGCTCTCCCTGACCTCCTCACCCACTGATCCCCTAGAGAAAAATGACCTCTTCCTACCTTTATGTACATATTTTATGTCCAATATGCTGTATATTATACTTATTTCTTATATATTTCTCTCTCCTGTACTCCAAGTTTTTTGAGGGTAGGACTCTGTTTTCTTTTAAAATTAATTTATTATTTTTGAATAGGAAATTAATAAATACGGTTCAAAATACAGAAGGCTCAGAGAAGTAGACAACGAAAAATAAGTTTCCCTCCTCAACCCTTGTCCTCTAGTCATCTAATTATTTTTTCTAAGTCAGCTCTGGTTACAGTTTCTTCTGAACTTTTCCAGAGTTAGTCTAGTCCAACAGGTATATATGTACGAATCATAACTGTGTACATACATTTTTTCTTACACAAGTGGTCATATACTATATACATTCCTGCCCACCCCACCCTGCAACAGACTTTGAAGATTGTTCCAAATCAGTATGGATTGAACTTCATCATTCTTTTTAGCAGCTGAGTAATAGTTTACTTTTGAATGTACTATATGAATGTACTATAATTTACTTAACCAGTACCCTACAGATGCACGTTTAAGTTGCTTCCAAGTTTTTGCAACAGATATATGTCTTAATCATCTTTATATTCCCAGTGTCTATTTCAGTATCTGGCATAGAGTATATATTTAATAAATGTTGTTTAATAAAAGAATGAATGTTGACCAAGGAGGATGTGGGTAACAGGCTTTAAATAACATACTAAATGAAGCCTAGATTTCTCTGTTAATGTCTGGAATGAGAGAAAGGATCTGAATTTCTGAAAATTTTATGCATCTGAAGATTAAAGATATATACATTTTTCCTTTTATAAGAAAGCATTCTAGGAGAGAAAAATGCCCCACCACACACAGGGAGAATATGAGCCAAATCTTTTAAAAATTATTAAGACTCAGCAACTTGATTCTGCTTTTCAAATGGCTTTACTGTGGGAGTTTAATGCTAGATAGGGGGATTGAAAGTAACAGTAGATACAATTAAATTTATAATTCATATTCCTGGAGCTTCACATTTTGTTTAGTAATACAAATAGAGAGTGTACCACTTTTTTTCAGGAAAAGTAGTTTCATAAGTGGGTTGCCAAAGGAGCTGTGTTGCTTATCTCTGGAGGTTTTATGTCAAATAATAAGCCATGCAGTATGAAAGTAACTCAGGATCAACAAGCATGAGAAAGAAGATGGGAGGAAGGGAAAAGGCAAGGGCTAGAGCTTCACTTTTCTGGAAATCTGGGTTGGTGATCCCAAGCGAGTGAATACATTACTTTGGCAGTCTCTGTTTTAGACTCTGGATACTCTGCGTCACCAACTATGCACATTTACCAATTCTCTCTATAGCTTGGTATCAGGAATTCTGAAGCCTAACTAATATATCCTCTTTAAAAAACTCTCTTCTTACCAAATGGCAGTAAATCAGTTATTTCCACTACGTTTTATACCCCTATTTTAAATCTGCATTTAGGTTCTGTATTAGTTATCTGTTGCTACCTAACAAGTTACCCCAAAACTTAGTAGCTTAAAACAATAATAAATATTTATAATCTCATAGTTTCTGTGGGTCAGGAATTTGGGAGTGGCCACAAGTGGATGGTTCTGCCTCAGGGTCTCTCATGAGGTTACAGTCAAAATGTTGGCTGGAGATACAATCACCTAAAAGCTTGCCTGGGGACTTCCCTGGTGGTGCAGTAGTTAAGAATCCACCTGCCAAGGCAGGGGACACGGTTCGAGCCCTGGTCCGGGAATATCCCACATGCCGCGGAGCAACTAAGCCCGTGAGGCACAACTACTGAGCCTGCACTCTAGAGCCCGCGAACCACAACTACTGAGCCCACGTGTCACAACTGCTGAGCCCACATGCCTAGAGCCCATGCTCCGCAACAAGAGAAGCCACTGCAATGAGAAGCCCGTGCACCGCAACGAAGAGTAGCCCCTGCTCGCCGCAAGTAGAGAAAGCCCACATGCAACAATGAAGACCCAACGCGGCCAAATATAAATAAATAAAATAAATTTATTTTTAAAAATTTAAAAATTAAAAAATAAACAAAAGTTTGCCTGGGATTGGAGGATCTGTTTCTAAGATGGCTCACTCACATGGCTGTGGGCAGGAGGCCTTTGTCCACTGCCACGTGAACCTCTCCATGGAGCTGCTTGAGTGGCTGCACGAAATGACATCTGGCTTCTCCCAGCGTTGCTGAACAAGTGAGTGAGAGAACAAGGAAGAAGCCGCAACAGTTTTCAGCCTAGTCTTAGAAGTCATGTACTGTGTCACTCCTGCCACACTGTGTTTGTTAGAAGCAACTTACTGAAACTCCAGCCTACCCTCCTGAGGAGAGGAATCAGGATCCACCTTTCGAAGGGAGGACTGTTAAAGAATTTGTGGACATACTTTAAGATTACCACATGTTCTTAACTGGAACAAGCAGAGCAATTTCAGTAAGTGGCTGGCCTCACAATCCCCACTTATTTAGTTCATCAAACAGTAGGCCCCATAAGGAAATACACTGCTACTTAAAGCTTGCCCGTGGCTTTTCACCTTTAATCATATTATTGACTCTAGTGCTTTCCTCCCTCTAGAATCAGCTGACTTCTGTGTGGTTGAACCACACTGACTCCATTTTGTCAGCTCTATCTTAGGTCTGAAGTCCTACCCCTCCCCTTTCTGCATGATTAAGCTTTAGCCTACTCACAAGGAATGTGCCCAAGCCAGATAAACTCCCTGTCAACTTTTACCCTTGCTGACAGAAAACTGGAAGAGTGTCTTCTGTTGACACAGATGCTTAATGGTCATGAGACCCCCCAGGGGGAGGAAAAATCTCCAGTTCCAGTTAGTGTGGACATGCTTCTCATTTGGTAGTCAGATTCTGTTGTTAGCTTTGGCCGCTTTAAATCTCCCTGTGCTCCTTTCAGTGGTGAGGAGCACAGCTGTGAATGCCTCTGGACTGTGTCTGCCCAATCCTGCCAGTATGTAAGCTACCCACAATAAACTTCACAATTGCACTTTATGGAATTGCCTGCTTTGTTTTCCAGTCTCAAAGTTCCTTTTCAGTTTGGAGGATATTAGAAAAAGAGATACAAGTATAAAATCAAAGTTATTATGAATCTATAATATTAAGTCTGAAATGGAAATATCAGTAAGAACTCATGATTTGTTTTTCTTTCTAAAAGTATACATTTCACTGAAAATGCCTAAAAACAATGACATCCAATAGCAATGAGCACACATAGCACCCAGATTGTGGTCTCTGATAGTTTTTACATTAAAACACCATTTAGAGAAAATATGGGAAGAAACATAGATAAAGTCAGTCAAATCCAGAATTTAGGAAATTCTATAAGACAAATGACCCAGGTTCTAGAAGACACACACAAAAGAAAATATAGGAAGAACTGTTATAGATTAAAACATATTTAAGAGGGACTTCTCTGGTGGTCCAGTGGTAAAGAATCCACCTCCCAATGCAGGGGACGCAGGTTCAATCCCTAGTCAGGGAACTAAGATCCCGCATGCCACAGGTCAACTAAGCCTGCATGCCACAACTACTAAGCTCCTGCGCCTCAACTAGAGCCCACGTGCTGCAAACTACAGAGCCCACACACTCTGGAGCCTGGGCACTACAATTAGAGAAGAGAAAACTCGCATGCCACAACTAGAGAGAAGCCCGAGCACTATAACAAAGAGCCCGCGCGCCACAACGAAAAATCCCGCATGCCTCAATGAAGATCCAGTGTGCCACAACTAAGACCCGACGCAGCCAAAAATAAATTAAATAAATAATAAACCTTTAAAAAAACCACACACACTTAAGAGACATAACAAACACATGTAAAGTACAGACATTGATAGATCATGATTCAAACAAAAACTTGTAATAAAAAACATTTTTAGATAATTTGGGGAAATTTAAATATGGACTAGATATTATTAAGTGGTATTTAAAATTTTAATTTTTATAAGGTAAGATGATAAAAAATGTGGGTGTGGAAAAAAATGTCCTTATCTGTTAGAGATGCAGGTACAAGTATTTATGGATAAAATGGTATGATGTCTGGGATTTTAAAAAAATACTCCCAACAACAACAAAACACCATCCATGCTCCGGCCTGTTGATGTGGTATGACTTTTTAAAGTGTAATAGAATATACAATCAAACTTTATAAGAAAGCTCACTCCAGACACAAATGGAATGCATAATCACCATGTGTGGGGGATATCTTTTCAATATCTGTGAATCCCAGCAACACTGTCAATGAACCTCCAATTCAACATCTCAAATATTTATATACCACAGGATACTTCAGGAGTTAGAGGCCTGTGTCTTTGGTCCCTTTTACTTCACTAAGGGTACAAGAGAAGGCTACATATCTGCAAAGGCCAGAAAGAAGACAGCCAGTTATAGCCTGTGAGGCAGAAGTTAATTGGAGCCAAGTTATCAGGAGGGGCAAAGGAAGAACTGAGAAAGAAAAGAAAAAAAGGTATAAATCACCCACGGCTCATATTACCCAAAGGGAGAAAAGATTCTTGACCAGGACAGGTCAGCCCTGGCAAGTTGGAGAGCGGATGGGCCATGGAGAGAGAGAAGAAATGCTTTGGCATGAGGTTTCTCTGCTAGAGGCCAGTTTTGAAGAGCAGATAAAAGACAGAGAGAGGGCTCACACCATCACTTGTTCTAGCATTCTTCTGGCCATTAAATTAGGTCCAAGGCAGAATTTTCTCCCCCAAGCCCTCTACAAAATGTGCAGGAATGACCACCTACCATCAGGTGATACATTATCCAAAAAAAGCAAAACCACCCAAACCCTCCAAACTAGGAAGGGATATGTCCTATTTGTCTACGCCCATGGTTCCTGGCAGCCTTCCCCAGCTTTACCTGTGGTAGGCATTTCTTCTGGAGGAACACTGAACAGATCTTCCTGAGCCTTGTTGATTAGCCCCCTTTCCTACCCTAGAGGTTTTAAACCCAGAGGCAACTTCCAATACTTGAAATAAATAAGCTATTTTCACAAGTGCCTCAGACCAATGCAGTTCCTGGACCAGAAAAATGTCTAGGAAGCTCAGAACATATATGATAAAGCAAGTGTGCTGGAATTCATAATCTTAATTAATATTACCATTATTGAAGCTACTATTAACCAACTTGTATAGAATTATAGTATTTTGATACTATAACCACTGGTACCTCTGTGCTGGTGTGTACTGGCTGATCATTAAAACCTGGGAGGTTCTCATGTCTTAGTCTGACTCTGAAAGTAACACTAGACTACAAAAAGTTGTAAGCCTGCTATCAGGGCTGGACATCACTGTGTAACACTCTAAGAAGGAAATGTTCTCCTAAAGCCTATAAAGAACCATACAAAAAGAGTCTAAAGAAATTTAAAAAATACTGTGTATAACCAAAATACGCATTCTGAAGTTATTAAAAGTAACATGTAAAATGGGATCTACCACATTAGGCACAACTGATCCATCACACAGTAAAATTTTATTATGAATTCTGAGTATTGATTAGCAGAATGAACTGAAACTGGATCCCTATCTGTTTTTCTATTGCTTAGTCCCAGAGGTTTTTAATACTTGCAGAATGTAGTGTTTGCTCTGCAAACAAAAGAATCACAGTACCTTATAATGTCCATTCATCACAGCATCATGTAGGGGAGTGATCTGGTACATTCCTCTGATATTTACATCTGCTCCACCCCTTAATAGTTCACTTGCTGTCTGATAAAATCCTCCTACACTAGCTTCATGAAGTGCTGTCCAACCTGTTACACAAAAAAGAAATGGTGTTTGTTTATATTTGGCATCTTAATAATGTTTGTGCTTGCCCTTAAAATAAGAACTCTAATTCTAAGTTGTTGCTTTAAAAATATTTTGGTTATATGAGACAAGATAATCTCACCATGAAAGCAACCTGTATTATTTGTGGATTCAATAAATCTGATGGACAAACAAAATTCCTACCCCTAATTCTGTTGGTGTTAATATGGAAAAATATGAAAATAAGTAAAATATTTGAAACTATTTTTGCCCCCCTCAAATAAAAAGGCTGTAAGGGGGTCATTATTAGCTCATAGAGAATGCTGGTTGCAGGCTACTTTTCTGCAGAGAAGAGGGGGAAAAGCCTTATTTGTAACTCAAGGTACTTCCATTAAAATAACCCACCCAGCCAGCAAGACTACGCAGAAGTCAGTTCAAAAGTATACAGTCGACTCATGAACAACATGGGTTTGAACTATGCAGGTTTACCTTAGACACAGATTTTTTTCCAACAGTAAATACTACAGTACTACACAATCTGAGGTTAGCTGAAGGAGTAACCATGGATACGGAGGGCTAACTGTAACTTATTCTCAGATTTTTGACCACACAGAGTGTTAGCACCCTTAACTCCCAAGTTGTTCATGGGTCAACTGTATATTTCTTTTCTCCCTATTTGCAAAAAGTTAGTTACAGTAAATTCAACAAACATACTACCAACTCCTCCAAGAAAACCAGTCATCCAAATAAATATCTTCTTCCTTTGCTAGCCAGATTTAATGGTATAAGTCAAAGATACCTAAACTCCAAAAAATCATACGATTGATATAAGAAAACTTTAAAAGTTGCAAGTTAAAGTGTGCTTCATTCTTTCCTTCCATAAACCAGAGTTTCTCAACCTTGGCACTAACATTTTCAGAACCTTCTCCATAATCCAGTTTCTCAACCTTGGCGCTAACATTTTCAGAACCTTCTCCATAATCCAGTTTCTCAACCTTGGCACTGATATTTTGGGCTAAATGTTCTGGGCACTGTAGGATGTTTAGCAGTATCTCTGGTCTTAATCCATCAGATGCCAGTAGTACCCTGCTGCCCATTCCAGTTGTAAAAACTAAAAATGTTTCCAGAAACTACCAAATGTCCCCTTTGAGGGGACACTCCAGTTAAGAACGTCTATAAAACGAGTTTCTCCAATAGTATTAATTAGAAAGCCTTGAGGAAGAAATGAAGAGCACCAAAACTGGTAAATATATAGTTAATAGAATTTATTTCCTATAAATTTCCTTAAAATACACAAGGCTACTTAAAGCAAAAATTATAACTTTATGTTTTGGAGTTTATCCTGTATATACATGTAATATATGCGACAGACATAACATAAAGGATAAGGGAGGGGCTTCCCTGGTGGCACAGTGGTTAACAATCCGCCTGCCAATGCAGGGGACATGGGTTCAAGCCCTGAGCCAGGAAGATCCACATGCCACGGAGCAACTAAACCCATGTGCCACAACTACTGAGCCTGTGCTCTAGAGCCCACGAGCCACAACTAC
This sequence comes from Leucopleurus acutus, assembly GCF_964270905.1. Classification (NCBI taxonomy): domain Eukaryota; kingdom Metazoa; phylum Chordata; class Mammalia; order Artiodactyla; family Delphinidae; genus Leucopleurus; species Leucopleurus acutus. The sequence continues at coordinate 117,231,990 of NC_139145.1, read as the reverse complement.
TGAGCCTGTGTGCCACAAGTACTGAAGCCCGTGTGCCTAGAGCCCACGCTCCACAACAAGAGAAGCCACTGCAATGAGAAGCCTGCACACAGCAACGAAGAGTAGCCCCCACTCACTGCAACTAGAGAAAGACCACGCACAGCAACGAAGACCCAACGTAGCCAAAAATAAATAAATAAATTTATAAAAAAAGAAGGAAAAGGGAGATGTATTTGATGTTCTTACATTTTATATGAAGTATTACAATATTAACTCTAAGAAGACTATAAAATATTAAAAATGTATATTGTAATCCCTAGAGTAATCACTACAAAATAATGCAAAGACAAAAACAAATAGATGAAGACACAAGAAACACAAGTAAAATGGCAGTAAATCCAAATATTCATATTAAATGAAAATCGACTAATTACCCCAATTAGACAGGCAGAGGTTGTCAGAATGAAATTAGAACATTTTCTTACACCATATACAAAAATAAACTCAAAAAGGATTGAAGATGTAAATGTTAGATGGGAAATCTCGCAGAAGAAAACATAGGTAGAACACACTTTGACATAAATCATAGCAATATTTTTTTGGATCTGTCTCTTAAGATGAAGGAAACAAAAGCAAAAATAAATGAATGGGACCTAGTTAAACTGAAAAGCTTTTGCACAGCAAAGGAAACCATCAACAAAATAAAAAGACAATGTACTGGATGGGAGAAAACATTTGCAAATGATATGACCAATAAGAGGTTAATATCCAAAATACATAAACAGCTCATACAACTCAATATCAAAAAACAAACAGGCCAATCAAAAAATGGGCAGAAGACCTGAACAGACATTTTTCCAAAGAAGACATATAGCTGGCTAACAGGCACATGAAAAGATGCCCAAAATGAAAAATTATCAGAGAAATGAAAATCAAAACCACAATGAGATATCACCTCACAACTGTCAAAATGGCTATCATCAAAAAGTCTGCAAATAACAAAGGCTGGTGAGGAAGCAGAGAAAAGAGAACCCTTGTACACTGTTGGTGGAAATGTAAATTGGTAAAGCCACTATGGAAAACTGTATGGAAGTTCCTCAAAAACCAAAAAACAGAACTACCTTATGATCCAGCAATTCTACTGCTGGGTATGTATCTGAAGAAAATGAAAACACTAATTTGAAGATACATGCACCCCAATGTTCACAGCAGCATTATTTACAAATAGTCAAGATTTGGAAGCAACTTAAGTGCCCAACAATGATGAACAGAAAAAGAAGATGTGGTACACACACACACACACACACACACACACACACACACACACACAATGGAATATTACTCAGCCATAAAAAAGAATGGAATTTGTCATTTGCAACAATGTGGATGGACCTAGAGAGTACTATGCTTAGCGAAATACGACAGAGAAAGACAAATACTATATGTTATGACATGTGTGAAATCTAAAAATTAAAAAGAAATGTATATAACAAAACAGAAACAGACTTACACATACAGAGTAAAAACTATTGGCTACCAGTGGATAGAGGGAAGTGGGGAGGGGCAAGAAAGGGGTAGGGAATTAAGAGACACAATCTACTGAGACACAATCTACTATGTACAAAATACATAAGCAATATGGAAATATTGTACAGGACTGGGAAATATAGCCATTATTTTGTATTAACTTTAAATGGAGTATAACATATAAAAATATTGCATCACTATGTTGTATACCTGAAACTAACATAACATTGTAAATCAACTAAACTTCATTTTTAAAAATAATAAAGAAATAAATGTTTGAGAAAGCCATGTTGGAGTTGAAAGAATAATTTAAAAAATAAAAAATATGTATACTGGCCCCTGCCCCCTGGTTCCTAACACAGAGCTCCTAAAACCCTTGTAAACAGGGGTGGCAGGATGATCTTTCGTCCTTATAGTCTTTGACCCTAGTTCCTGATACAGAATTTCCAAGACCTTTGTAATTTCCTGAATGATAGGAAAATCTGTCTCAGAGCTCCTAAAATCCCTTGGAATTTCCTGGGAGATATAAGTGTAGTTTGTTCCAATGAGGCAAGTTTTGGTGGGCTCATAGATGAGGCTGGTCACCAGAAAGACCAAGTCATAATTAGAAGCTGGAACTTTCAGGTCTGCCTCTGTTCTTCAGAAAGGAGAGAGGGGCTAGAAATGGATTTAATAATCGATCATGCCTATGTGATGAAGTCTCCATAAAAATCCCCAAAGTATGGGGTTTGGAGAGCTTATCCAGGTTGGTGAACACATCTGAATGCTGAGAGGACAGCACACCCCAATTCCATGGAGACAGAATTTCCTGTGTTTCGGACCCTTCCAGACCTCACCTTATGTACCCTTTTCATCTGGCTTTTCATCTGTATCCTTAATCATATGCTTTATTATATAATAAACTCGTAAATATAAGTTAAGTGTTTCCCTGAGTCCATGAGCTGTTCTAGGAAATGATCAAATCCAAGAAATGGGTCATGGTAACCCCCAGTTTGCAGCCAAGGTGAATGAAACCTGTGGGTAACCTGGTGATCTCCTACTTGTGATTGGCATCTGAAGTGGGGGTCAGCCTCATGGGACTGATGTCTTAATCTGTGGAGTCTACACTAACAATGTCTAGTGTCAGAACTGAATTGAATTGCAGGATACCCAGCTGGTGTGGAAGAATTGTTCAATGTGTGGAAAACACACGTATCTGGGTGTGAATAAAGGAGAAACACATGAGTGTTTCCCTTTACAATAAGTATGTAACAAAAACAAATATGGAGAATCTAGAAATTAGGTATATGGATGTTCACTGTTCAATTCTTTCAACTTTTCTGTATGTTTGAAATTTTTCATAATTTCATAAAAATTTTCAAATAAACATGAACTTTTGGAAGATAACTATTTAAGATCTATTTTTTAAAAAATAATATAAAAACTCTCTTCCCCCAAAGTACTGTCTCCAATAAAAAGCGTGAACTAATTGCTATTTAGGTTCTGGGAACTGTAAACCAGTGGAAATTTGCTTACTGATAATGTACACTGGTTAACTTGATTATTTGTCACAGTCTAGGTTTGGTGGGATGAAAAATGAAGTATCAGAAATCCAAAAGTTATTAACTTTGGAATGCAGATGATGATTTTCCTTCTAGGAAACTTCCTTTCCTTATTTAGGTTTTGCTTAAACTACAATAAAAATTAGTTTCCTAAAGGGGACAGAAATGGCTGCTACAGGAATGAGAAAATAACCATAACAAAAGATGTTTGTTTTCCCTGAGCTCAGAATGACTAAAAGATAAGGTAAATGTAAAGCAACTGTCTGGCTTCCAAGAAAAAGCCAGTCTCATACACTAAATTTACTTCAGAAAATTCCCAATGAAAACAAAGTACATGTGGGCAATTCATAGTAAATGATGGGGTCTTGGGGAGGGAAGCTGAAAATGAATGCTACTTTAAGTGTGACCTAAGTAAGCAAGGAGGACCCAGTGATGAACAGTATCAGTTCCAGGGTTGAAAGAAATTCCCAGCAGCAACAAAGCCAGAGGGACCTTTATTCTGCAGAGAGCTACTCTAGACCACATAAAGGGCTACATATTCCAGAAAGAAATCAAATGTAACAAAGAATTTCCCTTCACCTAAGGCTTACTCCTTCTGTGTTGTAAAACCACTCCTCGTAAATAAAGATGGAGTACATTTTATAACAGATCTTTTATTATCTCCCCAAACTGCAGGTTGGGAGATCCTTAAACAACATAGTTTTTTCTTTTTAAAAATGTAAGTATCTTGGAGGAAATTTCTTCAAAGGTTTATAAGAGTGTAAATTTCCTATGAAGACAATATAATTTAACGCATTTGTTTAAAAAGATTCAAGATCATAATAATATTAGTTATATGATCTAATGCAGCAATTGTTAACACCCACAGAGATATAAAGTGCACTCTCTTCATTACAGTCCTCAACAATTTTGCCTCTCATTTTTTATGTCTCTTGCCTTGCTGTTGGCTTAAACTTCTTGCTATTATCAATATCCTGACCTAAGCCAACCTTTCTTTTCAGTTCTAATGTGTCATAGGCTTAGGAATCAGATAGGATTCTGTGTAAAATAATGCTCAAGTCATTGATCTGAGAGGGTTTTAGCAAAGAAGCTTTATTAGATCTATTTTAGGTATTCAGAATTTATTTTCAGGCTACTTCATGGTTGTCACCCTTGGTTTTGATAGGTAAAGAATTATTGAAATTGGTTTTTTAAATCAAAGCTATCACAAAATGTAAATGAGGACTTATAAAATGCAAATGTTATCTATAAAAAGACCATTGGTCTGTTACTATAACGTTTTGTTAATTCCTCAAAAGGCACTTAAGCCTTTATTGGATTATCTCACAAAATAAATTTATTTAAACCTTCCTAGTAGATACTGTTTATCTTTTTGTTTTCATAGTATCTGGCACAGAGGAGGCATACGGTAAAAGCTCACTACATTGAATTATATGGAGGCCATACACCTCTTGTCAGTAGTTCTTGAACATTAATGAGAATAAAAATCATCTAGGGAACTTGATTTCCAGATTTTAACCTACAGATTTTGATTGTGATTTTGAGTGATTTTGTGTGTGTGTGGGCTTTGGGAGGGTGAAGTAAAGGTTGCATTTTGAACAAATATTTTAAGTGACTCTTACGAAAATGGCTTATGGACAACCCTTTGCAAACACTGCCCTCTGCAATTCTGTGGGATGTGGTAGCCAGAAGTAGTAAAGGTCAGATTAAGATGCAAATTGAGAAGGAAAAATAGAAAACAAGAGAGTTCAAAAAGTCTGGAAAATATGGAAGGATAAAGAATTCATGAAGGTCACAGAAGTACCTAGGGAAGTGAGGAGAAGGTCACTGCCTGGCCAAAGACAAGCAGGGAATAGCAACTGGGGATGTTAGTGATGGCACAGAAAAAAAGGTTAATGAAAAGAAACATGTTAAGACTGATGCTTGGGAAATCCATAAAGTTCAGTTATTGGCATGCAGAACTACTCCTAAACTTAAGGAGCACATAGAGACTAAGAGAAAGAACCATATATTTCTCAAAATCAAAGGAGCAAGTGCTCTGGCTAGCAAGTAAGGATCCAAGGTTGAGAGCTGTAAGACCATAATGGATGAACTGGGTGTGAGACTTAGAATAATAGTCTTTAAAACCCTGATTATAGTATAAACCCAGGTGCTGCTAAAGTAAGTACTGGAGGTGCACTTGTAATCACCTGCTTGTCCATGGATCGTGCTGCTGATCTCTGTGTACCATAAGACTTTGTGCATTGTTTCATACCCCGAGAAAGTCTAGAAACAATAGTAAAAGTATGGACACAGCGCTGCTCAGTGTTTTAAGTACTCACGTGCCTTTAAGGAATCATTCCTCTCCAGGAGAACGTATCAGGTTCTCCCCACAGGAAGACTGTACAGAGACCTAGCCTTGCAGAAAGACTGTTCTTTCTGAGCTTCCTGCCCCACCCTCTCTACCTCATAGTCTGTTCTCTCCATTTCCCTGGCAATTGTCCTTGCTGTACATCTACCATTTTATCATCAATTTTCCCTGAAGCTCAATGTACCATCAGCTTCTTTCAGCTTTGAACCTCACTTATCTTCCATTAAAAGCTGAGTCTCATAGTAAAAATGCCCACACAAAGCCAGCAAGCCAGCCCCAGGAACCCCATCCTTCTGTGTAATGCTACTGCACATGGCCCACCTGGTGCAGTGGGCCTTTGAAGGCATAACCTTTGAAGGCAGGCATAATCTTTGAAGGTGAAATGTAATGTTCTTCTCCTGCCTCTCCCCCCCTATCTTACCACTTCCCTGGGAGATGATGGTGAAGCACTGCCTAAGTAGAAAAATTACCTGGAAGCTTTTCTGTTTGAGACTTGCCTTAGGCCTACTTTGCCATACTTACATAGTAGTGACTCAGCTGAAACTACAAACCACTCTTAAGATAACTGTAAGTGGTAACCACAGCCTACCAGCATAACTTGGCTGATTAACATTTCCACCTTTCTTCATATAATGATGAACAAGATTAGCGTCGTTGTTCAGAGCAGCTTTATACAGTAAGTTCTCTCCAAAGATGTTTCTACGGTTAATGTTACAACGAGATACTTTATCCATCTTCATTTTTTCTGAAATGAGGGCATGAACAAAAGAAAACAAAAAAATTAATAATCCTTATTTGAAAATCAAGAGGAATATAAGTAATAGAATGAATCCAGTCAACATTCTGGAATAGAGCATATTACATTATGGAGAAGTATTTCTTCCATTAACCCAACTATAATGGTATCTACATGCAAAAAGATGAAAAAGACAAATGTCATTAGTTTGAAATATTTGAGTAAATTATAAATCATGTAAGCAGTTTATATTGATTGAAACTCTAGGAAAGGTGCATGTATGAGAAGACTAATGGATTATTTTCTTAAAAGTTCTGGTGAAAGGTATTATTTAAATCCAGAATTAGATGTTATTAAACCTAACAAAATATTAAATACCAAAATGTCTTATAAAACCATGAGGAGAAAATCTCAGAAGTATATAAGGAAGATACAAAAATTAACCCCAGCAAGACCAGAAAAGAGAATGCTAAATTTTCTTTCTTTACTAAAAATAATTGTTATGAACTTAAATAAAGCTTGGTCTTGAGCAGTATAATAGTTTTGATTTCCTAACCTGGGAAATACACAATTAAAATAGTTTTCCAGGTTATATATACCAAGTATCATTTCTCCCCTGTGCCTCCTAAACTCCTCATCTAGATAATCCAAATCCTGTCAGTTTTTACAGATAATACTCATTTGGTTTTCCTGAATTTCAGAACAGCTTTTCTTTCCTTTGGCGCACCGCCCAGCTTGTGGGATTGAACCTGGGCCCTCGGCAGTGAGAGCGCAGAGTCCTAACCACTGGACCGCCTGGGAATTCCCTCAGAGGAACTTTGGTGATAGCTTTTCCAGGTTCATCTAAATAACCTGCCCCATCCTGAAACCTCCGAAAGGTAACTGAGTACTGCAACAGGTTTCTTAATGGACCACAATTTAACTGCTTTGTTTTTATTTGATTCTCTCCATTCAGTTCCACTGTAAAACAAACCAACTGCTGAACACCTGAGCCTGCCTTCCCCCACCCCAGACTACAAAGCATTCTGCTCCCACCAGATAAACTATATGCAAAAATCAATAGTCTTTACTCCCAGATCTGTCTTTTCCAGTTGTACCTGCTATTATAAATAAGCAATTTATTAAAAATAACAAATTAAGAATACAAAAATTTTCAATGAAAACTAAGTTGTGAAAGACATTCACTTCTAATCATGACTAAATAACTGCTGTGACTTGCCCTCCCATTGTAAACAACTAGAATATTAAACAAAATATATGGGGGAAAAAGACCCTTTATTCAGACATTGGAAAATAGGTAGTTCAGACCTATTTGACTTCCCTGAGTGAAGACAAACAGTGAAGTGAGCCCTAAGGTCACTCACTCCAGCTTCTTGTCTGGAGGCTTTTCAGAGTATAGCACAAGCATAGCAAGGTGATTCTGCTGAGCTAAGGAGACAGAGGTCAGAGTCTGGGGAGGCTGGGGTGAACAGAACTTACAGGGCAGGGCACCACAGAGGAGAGCAAGAGAAAAGGCACCAGGAATCTATACAAAGGGCTCCTTGAGTCATTATCTGAATACTGAACTGCTCATGCGTGGGGTGAATCTTCATGAGGCTGGGCAAGAACAATTACCCAGGAACTATAAATTAACAACCATCAGAGATCACACAGGCTGGGAGACATTCACATTCCTGCCAGGCTGAGGAGAGACCTTGCTGAACTACTGGAACATTCAGAGAGACCTTTAATGGGTCATGTCTTAATAGCAGAGCTAAACTAGTCCTAGAGTAAGGCCTACACTAGACCTGCCTAACAAGGTTTTTAAAAAAGTGTTGAAAGGATCAAACTGATCTTCAGGTAACTTGTTGGCCAAAACAAAAATCAACACTCTTAAAATACACAGAATGACACTGAATAACATTCTGCTGCATATGGATATACAATTGTTTTCCACTACAAAGGCCTTGTGCCTTTGTCAAAACTCAGGGTTTATTTCTGAACTCCCTTCTCCTTCCATGGACCTATTTCCCTATCTTGATGCGAATATCATGCTGTTTTGATTAAGCCATATAATAATTCTTGAAATCAGGTAGTGTTAGCCCTTTCACTTTGTTCTTTATCAGAGCTGTCTTACTATTCTAGATTCTTTGCATTCTATATGAATTTTAGAACCAGCTTTGGTATTTCTACAAGAAAATCCTACAGGAATTTTGATTGAGATTGTGTAGAGTCCATAAATATACCTGAGTAGAAATAACATCTTAATAATATTGTCTTCTGACTCAATCTCTCTCCATCAAATTTCCTGTGTTTTCTCTGTTTAATATTTTGTAGGCTTCAGTGTACCTGTCTTTTACATCTTTTGCTAAATTTTATCTTTATTTCACATTTTTTGTAACTGTGGCATAAATTTCACTTCCTAATTGTTTGGTTTTCATGTTTCACTTTCTAATTGTTTGTTGCTAGAATACAGAAATATAATTAATATCTGTATATTGATCTTGTATCTTACAAGTTTGCTAAACTCACTTACAGTTGCTTTTATTGTAGATTCCATCAGATTTTCTATATAGACGATTATGTCACTTGTGACTAAAGACTGTTTTACTTCTTCTTTTCCAACATGGATGCCTTTTATTTGTTTTTCTTCCTGACTGTACTGACTAGGACCTCCGGTACAATGATCAACGGAAGTGGTGGGAACAGACATCCCTGTCTTATTTCTGATCTTAGGGGGAAAGCATTCACTCTTTCACCATTAAGTATGACAGCTGTGTATTTTTTTTGTAGATGCCCTTTGTCAGATTAACCAAGTTCCCCTCTATTCTGAGTCAGCTGAGAGTTTTCATCGTAATGGATGTTAGGTGTTGTCAAAATCTTTCTTTGCATCATCTACTAAAATGATCATATGGTTTTCCTTTTTTAACTTATTAATATAAGAAATTACAGTGATTGATTTTAAAATGTAATGTAATGGAAATTTTTTGTTCCAGTTCTGTAAAAAATGCCATTGGTAATTTGATAGGGATTGTACTGAATCTCTAGATTGCTTTGGGTAGTATAGTCATTTTCACAATATTGATTCTTCCAATCCAAGAACATGGTATATCTCTCCATCTGTTGGTATCATCTTTAATTTCTTTCATCAGTGTCTTACAGTTTTCTGCATAGAGGTCTTTTGTCACCCTAGGTAGGTTTACTCCTAGGTATTTTATTTTTTTGTTGCAATGGTAAATGGGAGTGTTTCCTTAATTTCTCTTTCAGATTTTTCATCATTAGTGTATAGGAATGCAAGAGATTTCTGTGTATTAATTTTGTGTCCTGCAACTTTACCAAATTCATTGATTAGCTCTAGTAGTTTTCTGGTGGCATTTTTAGGATTCTCTATGTATCTCGTCATCTGCAAACAGTGACAGTTTTACTTCTTCTTTTCCAGTTTGTATTCCTTTTATTTCTTTTTCTTCTCTGATTGCCGTGGCTAGGACTTCCAAAACTATGTTGAATAATAGTGGCGAGAGTGGACATCCTTGTCTTCTTCCTGATCTCAGAGGAAATGCTTTCAGTTTTCCACCATTGAGAATGATGTTTGCTGTGGGTTTGTCATATATGGCCTTTATTATGTTGAGGTAGGTTCCCTCTGTGCCCACTTTCTGGAGAGCTTTTGTCCTAAATAGGTGTTGAATTTTGTCAAAAGCTTTTTCTGCATCTATTGAGATGATCATATGGTTTTTATTCTTCAATTTGTTAATATGGTGTATCACATTGATTGATTTGCATATATTGAAGAATCCTTGCATCCCTGGGATAAATCCCACTTGATCATGGTGTATGATCCTTTTAATGTGTTGTTGTTCATCCTTTTAATGTGTAGAATTTTGTTGAGGATTTTTGCATCTATATTCATCAGTGATATTGCTCTGTAATTTTCTTTTTTTTGTAGTATCTTTGTGTGGTTTTGGTATCAGGGTGATGGTGGCCTCACAGAATGAGTTTGGGAGTGTTCCTTCCTCTGCAATTTTTGGAAAGAGTTTGAGAAGGATGGGTGTTAGCTCTTCCCTAAATGTTTGATAGAATTCACCTGTGAAGCCATCTGGTCCTGGACTTTTGTGTGTTGGAAGATTTTTATTACAGTTTCAACTTCATTACTTGTGATTAGTCTGTTCATATTTTCTATATCTTCCTGGTTCAGTCTTGGAAGGTTATACCTTCCTAAGAATTTGTCCATTTCTTCCAGGTTGTCCATTTTATTGGCATAGAGTTGCTTGTAGTAGTCTCTTAGGATGCTTTGTATTTCTGCGGTGTCTGTTGTAACTTCTCCTTTTTCATTTCTAATTTTACTGATTTGAGTCCTCTACCTCTTTTTCTTGATGAGTCTGGCTAATGGTTTATCAATTTTGTTTATCTTCTCAAAGAACGAGCTTTTAGTTTTATTGATCTTTGCTATTGTTTTCTTTGTTTCTATTTCATTTATTTCTGCTCTGATCTTCATGATTTCTTTCCTTCTGCTAACTTTGAGTTTTGTTTGCTCTTCTTTCTCTAGGTCCTTTAGGTGTAAGGATAGATTGTTTATTTGAGATTTGTCTTGTTTCTTGAGGTAGGCTTGTATAGCTATAAACTTTCCTCTTAGAACTGCTTTTGCTGCATCCCATAGGTTTTGGATCATTGTGTTTTCATTGTCCTTTGTCTCTAGGTATTTTTTAATTTCCTCAGCCATCTCTTGGTTATTTAGTAACGTATTGTTTAGCCTCCATGTGTTTGTGGTTTTTACATTTTTTTCCCTGTAATTCATTTCTAATCTCACAGCATTGTGGTCAGAAAAGATGCTTGATATGATTTCAATTTTCTTAAATTTACTGAGGCTTGATTTGTGACCCAAGATGTGATCTATCCTGGAGAATGTTCCATGTGCACTTGAGAAGAAAGTGTGATCTGCTGTTTTTGGATGGAATGTCCTATAAATATCACTTAAATTTATCTGGTCTATTGTGTCAGTTAAAGCTTCTGTTTCCTTATTTATTTTCATTTTGGATGATCTGTCCATTGGTTTAAGTGAGGTGTTAAAGTCCCCCACCATTATTGTGTTACTGTCGATTTCCTCTTTCACAGCTGTTAGCATTTGCCTTATGTATTGAGGTGCTCCTATGTTGGGTGCATATGTATTTATAATTGTTATATCTTCTTCTTGGATTGATCCCTTGATCATTATGTAGTGGCCTTCCTTGTCTCTTGTAACATTCTTTATTTTAAAGTCTATTTTATCTGATATGAGTATTGCTACTCCAGCTTTCTTTTGATTTCCATTTGCATGGAATATCTTTTTCCAACCCCTCACTTTCAGTCTGTATGTGTCCCTAGGTCTGAAGTGGGTCTCTTGTAGACAGCATATAGATGGGTCTTGTTTTTGTATCCATTCAGCAGGCCTGTGTCTTTTAGTTGGAGCATTTAATCCATTCACGTTCAAGTTAATTATCGATATGTATGTTCCTATTACCATTTTCTTCATTGTTTTGGGTTTGTTTTTGTAGGTCCTTTTCTTCTCTTGTGTTTCCCACTTAGAGAAGGTCCTTTAGCATTTGTTGTAGAGCTGGTTTGGTGGTGCTGAATTCTCTTAGCTTTTGCTTGTCTGTAAAGCTTTTAATTTCTCCATCGAACCTGAATGAGATCCTTGCCAGGTAGAGTAATCTTGGTTGTAGGTTCTTCCCTTTCATCACTTTAAATATATCATGCTACTCCCTCCTGGCTTGTAGAGTTTCTGCTGAGAAATCAGCTGTTAACCTTATGGGAGTTCCCTTGTATGTTGTCATTTTTCCCTTGCTGCTTTCAATAATTTTTCTTTGTCTTTAATTTTTGCCAATTTGATTTCTCTGTGTCTCGGTGTGTTTCTCCTTGGGGTTTATCCTGTATGGGACTTGCTGCGTTTCCTGGACTTGGGTGGCTATTTCCTTTCCCATGTTAGGGAAGTTTTTGAATATAATCTCTTCAAATATTTTCTTGGGGCCTTTCTCTCTCTCTTCTCCTTCTGGGACCCCTATAATGCAAATGTTGTTGCATTTAATGTTGTCCCAGAAGTCTCTTAGGCTGTCTTCATTTTTTTTCATTCCTTTTTCTTTATTCTGTTCCGCAGCAGTGAATTCCACAATTCTGTCTTCCAGGTCACTTATCTGTTCTTCTGCCTCAGTTATTCTGCTATTGATTCCTTCCAGTGTAGTTTTCATTTCAGTTATTGTATTGTTCATCTCTGTTTGTTTGTTCTTTAATTCTTCTAGGTCTTTGTTAAACATTTCTTGCATCTTCTCCATCTTTGCCTCCATTCTTTTTCCGAGGTCCTGGATCATCTTCACTATCATTATTCTGAATTCTTTTTCTGGAAGGTTGCCTATCTCCACTTCATTTAGTTGTTTTTCTGGGGTTTTATCTTGTTCCTTCATCTGGTACATAGCCCTCTGCCTTTTCATTTTGTCTATCTTTCTGTGAATGTGGTTTTTGTTCCACAGGCTGCAGGATTGTAGTTCTTCTTGCTTCTGCTGTCTGCCCTCTGGTGGATGAGGCTATCTAAGAGGCTTGTGCAAATTTCCTGATGGGAGGGACTGGTGGTGGGTAGAGCTGACTGTTGCTCTGGTGGGCAGTGCTCAGTAAAACTTTAATCTGCTTGACTGCTGATGGGTGGGGCTGGGTTCCCTCCCTGTTGGTTGTTTGGCCTGAGGCGACGCAACACTGGAGCCTACCTGGGCTCTTTGGTGGGGCTAATGACAGACTCTGGGAGGGCTCACACCAAGGAGTACTACCCAGAACTTCTGCTGACACTGTCCTTGTCCTCACGGTGAGACACAGCCACCCCTCGCCTCTGCAGGAGACCCCCCAACACCAGCAGGCAGGTCTGGTTCAGTCTCCCCTGGGGTCACTGCTCCTTCCCCTGGGTCCCGATGCGCACACTACTTTGTGTATGTCCTCCAAGAGTGGAGTCTCTGTTTTCCCCAGTCCTGTGGAAGTCCTGCAATCAAATCCCACTAGGCTTCAAAGTCTGATTCTCTAGGAATTCCTCCTCCCATTGCCGGACCCCCAGGTTGGGAAGCCTGACGTGGGGTTCAGAACCTTCACTCCAGTGGGTGGACTTCTGTGGTATAAGTGTTCTCCAGTCTGTGAGTCGCCCACCCAGCAGTCATGGGATTTGATTTTACTCTGATTGCACCCCTCCTACCTTCTCACTGTGGCTTCTCCTTTGTCTTTGGATGTGGGGTATCTTTTTTGGTGAGTTCCAGTGTCTTCCTGTCAATGAGTGTCCAGCAGCTAGTTGTGATTCTGGTGTTCTCACAAGAGGGAGTGAGAGCACGTCCTTCTACTCCGCCATCTTGGTTCCTTTCCCCTCACCTTCATTTTTGAAAGATATTTTGCTAGGTATAGAATTCTAGGTTCTAGTTATAGAATTCTATAGAATTTATTTTAGTACTTTATAGCTGCTGCTCCACTGTCTTCTTGCTTGCACTGTTTCCAACAAGAAATTTAATATCATCCTTATGACATGAAAAAAAAAAACATGGCCTTTTTTTCCTTATCAACACATACATATTCTTCTGACTTCCTAAATGACTGAATATTATTTCATTGGTTACATTATAATTTGTTAACTATTCACTTAATTTAGATCGTTTCTAGTCATTTTATTATAATAAACAATGCTGTAATCAACATCTTTATAAAATATATTTACATATTTAAGCAAATACAGCCATAGAATAAATCCCTTTAAACAGAATTGCAGATTCAAAAGAATTGTGATTTAAAATTCTGATGAATGTAAATAAACTGCCCTATAAAAAGACTGGAAAAACTTTTACCAAAAACGTATGAGATTGTTTACTTTTTCCACATTCTTGCCACTGGGAATTCTCAAATGTTTATTGGCATTCTCTTAGGTGAAGATTGTACTTGTTAATTTGCATTTCTTTAAGTATGAGTGAGATGTTAATCTTTTCAGGTATTTACATTTTTTTTTCTGTGAACTCCTATTTTTCTTTATCCTTACTGTTTTGTAAGAGCTCTCTGCATACTAGTATAATTAACCCCTTGTCATGTGTTATTAATATTTCTTCTGTGTTTGATGATTTTTTTTTTTTTAGGATATCTTTCCATACAATTTTTTAAAAATGTATATAGTCAGTTTTATCATTCTTTTCCCTCCTGGCTTCTGGTCTTGAATTGTTCTTTACAAAGGGTTTTTCCAAGATTATAAAAAGATTCACTTGTCTTTTCTCCTAGAACTTTTCTTTTCCTTTAACTCTGGCCAGACTGGAATTAAATTTGGTATAAGGAATGTTATAGGGATCCAACTGTTTGTGTTTTTCACTATTTATTATTTACTCCTTCTTTCTGCCATCAATTTGAGATGCCATATTTATCATAGACCTACCCCCATATTCCCATTGTATCTGGCTTCTACATCTAAACCCTTTATTCTGTTTCACTGATTTATCTGTCTATTCCTGTGCCAATACCAACTTATTTTAACTTCTATTGTTTTCTAATTGCTTTCACATTATGTAGAGCAGGTTCCTGCCTCTCTACTCTCCCTTTGTTTTATTTTTCAGAATTTTCTTTGTTAGTCTTTTATATTTAGTTTTCCAGCTGAAATTTTGTATCATTCTCATAGCTAACCTCCAGCCTTATAAAGCAAAACAAAACAGAACAATTAACAAATACACAAAAATCTGTTTTTGATTGAGCTCTCATGCATTTACAGAATAATTTAGGGAGAAGTAAGTTTCTTACAATGCTGAATCTTTATGGTCAAGAATAAGGCTCTTCTTTCCATTTATTCAAGTCTTTTTTATGTCCCTCAGCATAATTTTTACACTTTCTTCTTACAGGTATGGCAATTTCTTATTAGGTATATGAGCAGGTATTTTCTCTCTTTTGTAACTATTATAAATGGGATCTTCTCTTATATTTTGTAACTGGGTAATACTTATGTATATGAAAGGTATTTACTTTTGTCTTCTTTTGGTTTATTGAATTTTTTAAACTTTTTAGCTGGAAATAATTTCCGATTTGTAAAAATAAAACAAAGGATTCCCCCATTGTTAACATTTTGCCGCCACTTAAATCATTCTATCTACCTCTTTATATATACATACACATGCACACAGACACATATACACATAATGAATAACTTGCATACACCATGCCTCTTTACTTAGTAATACTTAAGAGCATATTCTCTAAAAGCAAGGATACTATCTTACATAACCAAATTATTAAATTAAGAAAATTTAACATTGATACAATATTATTCTTTAATCTACAGTCCATATTTCAATTCTGCCAACTGTCCCGCCATCTATTATTTTGTAACCAGTACTCCTGGGTTCTTATTATTTCTGATAGTTTTTTAGTTCATTCTTTGGGGTTTTATATATAGGAACAAAGAAATAACATCTAAATATATAATAATTTCCTCTATTTATTCTTCTGGTTATAATTTCCCAAAGCCTATGCTAGGTTAGTCACACCACAAATAGGTCAGATATCTAAATTTGAAAAGGGTTCTGAAACTATTCTCTTAAAAGTAAAAGTACAGGAAATATAGCAGCCTATGAGGCAGAAGTTCAGGATCCTAGTTTTACTACTAATGAGCTGTGCAGTGCTGGGGAAAATCCTTAACCTCTCTGAACTTCCTCATCAGTAGAATGAGAAAGTTGAGACATATAATCTCTAAATCCTTTTTTAGTACCAGGATTCTATATTTTTGTAAGTTACTTATTAAAGAAATAAAATAGGCCTCACCATTTTTCCCTGCAAGTTTTCTGTTTTTCCTGATCTGTTCTCCACTCTTGAGTCTGGATGAATGCACAGTCTTCCCTTTACCGTCAATCCTTAAAGCAGGATTCTGCATTCTTGAAAAATAAATGTGCTTTTAAAATTACTATCATGTTCTCCACAACCGTTCAAAGAGAATCATACCGAATTTTTGACTAATTTTTTTAAAACTCAAAGATATTTTACTGAGCTGTTGTCAAGCAGGATAGCAGTTTTAAACATGGAGATGGCTCCTGAGTAAACTGCAGATAATTCTGTGACAGACATGCCAGTCATTATGGTTTGTATTTGTGCCACCTATGGGTTTCTCTCCTTTAGGGATAGTCACCTATAAGTGAGTATTCTGAGGCTCCTGTCCCTCACTCCCCATGCTGGCATGCCACTATCCACTCTATTCACAACTTCTAGGAAAAAAGAGGCAGGCAAAAAAAAAAGGACTTGCCCTGTGGTATTGCACTGATCAAAAACTGTAAAATACTGGCATAAAAGCATATATGGGTAGGTTTATTTTGGTTCTCTCTATTCTGAGAGCCCCAAAATAAACCTACCCATATATCTTCAATTAATCTATGACAAAGGAGCCAAGAATATACAATGGGGAAAGGACAGTCTCTTCAGTAAATGGTGTTGGGAAAACTGGACAGCCAAATGCAAGAGAATAAAGCTGGATCAAAATCTTTTTTTTTTTTTTTTTTTTTGCGGTAGGTGGGCCTCTCACTGTTGTGGCCTCTCCTGTTGCAGAGCACAGGCTCCGGATGCACAGGCTCAGCGTCATGGCTCACGGGCCCAGCCGCTCCGCGCGGCATGTGGGATCTTCCCGGACCGGGGCATGAACTGGTGTCCCCTGCATTGGCAGGCGGACTCTCAACCACTGCGCCACCAGGGAAGCCCCTGGATCACAATCTTACACCACATACAAAAATCAACTCAAAATGGATTGAAGACTTGAAAGTAAGACTTGAAACCACAGAACTCCTAGGAAAAAACATAAGTAAGCACCTTGACATCAGTCTTGGCAATGATTTTTTGGATTTGACACCAAAAGCAAAAATAAAGAAGTGAGACTACATCAACCTAAAAAGTTTCAGTACAGCAAATGAAACTATCAACAAAATGAAAAGACAACCTACCAAATGGGAGAAAATATTTGCACATCATATACTTGAAAAGGGATTAATATCCAAAACATATAAAGAACTCATACAACTCAATAGCAAAGAGAAAAGCAATCCGATTAAAAAACGTGAGAGGAACTAAAAAGACATTTCCAAAGAAGGCATCCAAATGGCCAGCAGGTACATGAAAAGGTGCTTAGCATCACTGATCATCAAGGAAATGTAAATCAAAACCACAATCAGATATCATCCCACACCAGTCAGAATGGCCATCATCAAAAAGTCTACAAATAATAAATGCTGGAGAGGGTGTGGAGAAAAGGGAACCCTCTTGCACTGCTGGTGGGAATGTAAATTGGTGCAACCACGACGGAAAACAGTATGGAGAGTCCTCAAAAATTAAAAACAGAACTACCATATGATCCAGCAATTCCACTCATGGGTATTTATCCAAAGGAAACAAAATCACTATCTCAAAATAATATCTGCAGTCCCATTTTTACTGTGGCTTTACTTACAATAGTCAAGACATGGAAGCAACCTAAATATCCATCTATGGATGAATAAATAAAGAAAATGTGATACACACACACACACACACACACACACACACACAATGGAATGGTATTCAGCCACAGAAAAGAAAAAATCCTGCCATTTGCTAGAACATGAATGGGCCTTGAGAGCATTATGCTAAGTGAATAAGTCAGAGAAAGACAAATACTGTATGATCTCACTCACATGTGGAATCTAAAACAAAAAAACAAAAAGTCAAAAAAACAAAAACCCTAAACTAATAGATACAGAGAACAGACTAGTTCTGGAGGTAGGAGACGGTGTGGGTGGGTGAAATGGGTGAAGGTGGTCAAAAGGTACAAACTTCCAGTTATAAGATAAATAAGTCCAGGGGATGTAATGTACAGCATGGTGACTATAGTTAATGATACTGTATTGTACATTTGAGAAGTTGCTAAGAGAGTAGACCTTAAAAGTTCTCATCACAAGAAAAAAAATTTGTAACTATGTGTGGTGAGAGATGTTAAAGAAAGAAAATTAGCATTAAGCTAAAATACAACAATTTCCCATTACTTTGTCTTAAAAAAAGAAAGTAAAAGAGTTTTCTGGGTTTTTTTTAAATTGCAAAATTAATAAAATAATAAAACTGAAATATAAAGTTCTTTACTTAGAGGTACACTGACTCTAATGTCCCAAACACAGAATTATGTATTAGGTTGGTAGCATACCTGAAATTCTCAGTTGAAGAGTTATTATTTGTTTGATCCTCACAGCCAAGTATTTTGGGTAAAATCTTTTCTGGCATCTTATATATGTCATCTGTGGGCTTTGCATCTCTGCCTACTTTCAGTCTGGATGATCTCCTTAACACACATAGAGTGTCCTGGTCAGAGCTATTTTCCACCGGCTTTGAATTTCCTTTATTATTTAGTGGATCACAAGAGGTGACATTTTGATGAACCAAAGTTTGCAATCCAAATGGATTTGGGTCTTCTAGACTCTGTAATAAGATGTAAATACATACACAAATAATTACAACAATGCAATAAAATAAAATAAAATTAGAAGAAATTAAGTTTTATCTTGTCCTTTGATTACACAAAAATACCTTATAAGATGGAAATACAAAAACCCATAGACATATGTGAACATAATGTAAATTTTATCATAGTTAATGTAACAAATGACAATGCAGATTTAAAAGCCTAAGACAAGAAAAGCATAAGTAAATATTATTTTTTATCAATATTCATCCTTAAAACTCAAGGATAAACCTAAGGTCACTCTGGGTGCTTTAATTTCATAGGAAATGGGTAGCACGAAATGATGAGAGACACATAAAAAGAGTAGTACTGTCACGCCAGGCCAGATCAGTGTTCTATTCAGCCTAGTATTTTGTTATTTGATAGCAACAGTAAGTGATATTTGTGGGATGAGATACTATATAACTTCCATTATATTGATTTTAAAAGGTTAGCAGTATATCATGAACAGCTCTAACTTCCCCTTAAAGTTAAATCCATTATAGATTTAACTTTTGTGGGGATACACATTTTTATACATATCACGTAAACCTTTCTTGAGCTTATTTATATATCCAGCTTGCAAAGCTTCTCAAGGTAACAAGTTTCATATTTTATTTAAAATATTTATTTATTTATTTATTTGGCTGCACCGGGTCTTAGTTGCAGCACACGGGGTCTTTGTTGCCACATGTGGGATCTTCGTTGCGGCATATGGGATCTTTAGTTGTGGCATGCAGGATCTAGTTCCCTGACCAGGGATCGAACCCGGGCCGCCTGCATTGGGAGCGCAGAATCTTAACAACTGGACCACAAGGGAAGTCCCACGAGTTTCATATTTTTATTATAGCTAAGTAAAAGAGTATTTACTTTGATTTGTTCTAAATCAGTCTTTTCTACTTCTAAGTAGACTTTTTTTTGAAGACCTCCTAAGTTCATGCTCACTCTATCAATACCAGTCATAATTTCCTACACTTTACTCATATTACCTCTTTTTAGATTAGAATCCTGGAATGTTTAACTTAATCTTCATGCCCTATCCCCATGATTAGTTTCTCTTTTTCTGGATTTTTAAACATATCATTATATCTGTTTTGAAATTTTTTGACCAGAATTGCATGCAGTATTATTCCAGGTGTGTATGTTATAACCTGAGCTTAGTATCATGTTATTTAAATCTTCCAAGAAATGTTCACAGGAGCATTTTGGTAATAGCCAGAAGGAGGATAGAAAAGAAAAGAAAAAAAAATCCAAATGACCATCATTAGTGAATTGGTTAAATAAATTATATTATTATACACACACACACACACACACACACACACACACACACCCCCACCCACCCACCCATAGAGTGGAATACCATTCAACAAGTAGAAAGATTTAAGTAGTGCTACTTTTGTTGACACAGAAAGATAACCACGATGTATTATTAAATTTTAAAAACAAACTGCAAAGCATTATGTATAATATAATCCCATTTATATAAAATAAACTTACATAGAATTATGCATAGAAAAAAATGGAGACATGCAGCAAACTGTTAACAATGATTATCTCTGGAAAGTGGAATTGTGGGAGACTTCCTCTTACTGTAATGTTTGATTTTTTTTTTTATAATGAGGATGTGTTACTATTATAATCAGGAAAAAATAAAGATTATTTTTAAAAAGAAAAAAACTGTCAACGTGAAAAAGGGACTTGGCAAGTGACAGGCCACTCCAGGGTCTCCAAGCATAATAGTCCAGGAATTCTACACCCAAGAACTGTGTCACCTGACAGTATCCTCAGACACAGCATGCAAAGTTGTACTGAAGCCAGGCATAATTTTCTCCCTCTCCTGGCAGTCCAATTGCATATATTTTACTTCCAACTAGAAACTGATGTGGGTATGTTATCTCTACTCTGCACCTAGGCAGACATAGTGATTTTCTGAGCTAACTGGGAAAATTCTGGTAACAATTTTTTTCCTTCTTCTATATAAGCAATGTAATGATGATATATCTTCTCAGGTTTTCAGAGGAGAAACTTATCTATTTTAACTTTTAACCCCTTGAAAACTCTACCCCGGGAACCTCAGTAAAGGTAACTATATGCTTCAAAGTCAAAAAGTATCTTCTGAATGTTGGTATTTGGGTAGAAGGTTTGAATTTAAAATAAAGTATATGGGCAATGAAGACTTGTTAAAGGTCACTATAAAAGGCAAAATCATAGACTCATACTTGCACTTACTTGCTGCACTGAAAGATGCTTGTCCTGTAGCTCACCTAACTTGGAATCTTGTTCAACTGGTTGAGTAGAACAAAGAGCCTCAAAATTCACCTCTGCTATTTGTGTACAATCTTCATCAGCCTGAGACATACTGGGCTCCACTCCTAAACATTCATTTCCAGCACTGAGACTGGTATCTCCCTCTTTTCTGTGACAGATGGGTTCCACCTTGGCTTCTGACAACGTGTTTAAGGCTGCTAACGACTCAGCTGGCAATGCATCATCCTTTGAGTTTTCTAGTAAATCTTTGTGACATGTCAAAGGTATTGATATGGAACTCGAAGAATTGCTCAATGGGTTCATCAACTCTCTACATTGAAAATCACTCATTATTCTAATCGGTCTTTCCTCCTGGGTGATTTCTGGTGATGTCAGTAACTTTTCTAAGGTAGACACAAAAGTTTCAAGAGAGCTTTCTTCATCTTTGGTTTCTTCAGAAGTCATGGTCAATGTGACGTCCTTGCTAGGCTCCTTCTCTGGCTCTATTAACAAGTTCTCCTTTACAGCAAATGTACCAAGTTCTTTAATAGTAGTACTTGAGAGAAGGCTTATTTCAGGAGAGTCTCTGTCTCTACTTAGTTCCTATATATTCCAAATAGAATTTACATCATTATTACATATACAAAAAAGTGTTTAAAGTGAAAATGTTATAGTTTTCTAGTTCATCATGTTGCTAAGTTACCACCAAAAGCTTTATCAACTTTCCTCCCTTCCATAAATAAAAATACTCTTTATTGGGGCTTCCCTGGTGGCGCAGTGGTTGAGGGTCCGCCTGCCGATGCAGGGGACGCGGGTTCGTGCCCCGGTCCGGGAGGATCCCGCGTGCCGCGGAGCGGCTGGGCCTGTGGGCCTGTGGGCCGTGGCCGCTGGGCCTCCGTGTCCGGAGCCTGTGCTCCGCAACACGAGAGGCCACAGCAGTGAGAGGCCCGCGTACCACAAAAAAAAAAAAAAAAAAAACTCTTTATTACTTTCCTATACCAAATTACTAATGACTGTGAACACATGGTTAAACATTTAATAGTAGACCAAGGGTAAAATTGGCCGGGCCATAATTACAGATGGCAAATTATCTATTCAGCTAAGTTTAAATTATCTGGGCTAAGGGAACACCAGAGATAACATGGATAGTTAAATCAACAGATAATCTAAAAACTTCACTGCAGTTAATAGTTGAAAAATTCTCCCTTGCTAAAAATCCCTATTGAATTTTATTAATTAACCAGGAACAAAATTGGTGTAGTTTCACCTTCCTTTTATTCCCCACCTCTGTACGCATATGTAAATGTGACGTAAAAAGGCCAAAGGACAGGTGGTCAGGGAGGAGAAAAGGAGAAATGAAAACAGTTCTATGTAAATATTACAAGCTCTGGCTATAAATCAATGGTTCTGACTTATGGTTGTTTTAAACAAAAAACACAAAACTACAAAACACAAAATGACTATTATCTTCAAAGACATCACCTTAATAGGTTATACTTGTTCTCACAATATTTCCAATGATCAAAATATTATTAGACTTCCTCTTTTGAAAGCGCTTTCAAAATTGTTTATAAGCCATTCAAGAAAATCAGTCTCAATAACTTAAAAGCATTAAACTTTCTTTCAACATTGAAAACTGTTAATTTGCTTGACCTTAAATATCAGAATGGGTTTCAGTGACTTCTGCCTGTTTCTAAAAATCAAATCCACCTTCACTGACACATCACTCTTCCAGAATGCACTGTAACTTGTAAGCCCTCTAATACTATGATTTGATTTGAATAAGGGAAGTGAAAACCATTTTATTCTCCCTCCTTCCTTTTCTACCTGCCACCATTTATATTCTCTGTACATAGCATCCAGAGCTTAATAAGATATATTTATTAGCAATGCAAACTATAATTTGCTCAGAAAGATAAAAGAAATTTAGAAGGAATTGAAGAACTGGATCCTATCCATTCTTGAAGTCATGTTCAAGATCTCCCTCTTATCTGAAGTCCTTATATCTACTAAATTCAAGGCCTTAGATCTAATAAAGTATATATATATATATATATATATATATATATATATATATATAGAACTCTGCCCTAAAGGAAATTAATTCCTAAATTAAGATTGAAGGCATTAATACATAAGACATTAAATAAACTATAAATCGTGCTTCGCTGCTGGTGCAGTGGTTGAGAGTCCACCTGCCGATGCAGCAGACGCAGGTTCGTGCCCCAGTCTGGGAAGATCCCACATGCCGCGGAGCGGCTGGGCCCATGAGCCATTGCCGCTGAGCCTGTGTGTCTGGAGCCTGTGCTCCACAACGGGAGAGGCCACAACAGTGAGAGGTCCGCGTACCGCAAAAAAAAAAAATAAATAAATAAATAAATAAATAAACAAACTATAAATAATGTCAAAAACACTGCATGAACTCAAATGAATGGCATAAACCATAGCCCTAGTGTAACAAGAATAAGTTTTCTGGGGGGAAAGAAAGGGAGGCAGTGAAGGGTTTTCAAGATTGCCTGAAAAATGCTCGGTTAAACAAAGTTAAACAGATTTATTTACTACAAGACTTTTCAAAACGTGCACTATAAATCTCTGAGGAGACTTTAGGATACAGTGTTCTCTAAACTTCTTTGTTCAAAAAATCCTTTATTCTCAGAAGATCTATTACTGTCACAGGAGGCAAGTGATAGGGAAATACTGATATAGTGAATAAGCAATGTTAAAGAGGGAGCAATTACTTTGGTCAAGATCACCACAGTCATCTGAGACAGATCCAAAGAGGAGAAGGAACTTAAGCCAGAAATTAATGATTTGTGAAGGCGTAAAAGTAGGAAAAACACGTATTTCTTAAGCACCAACTAGGTACCAAACACCGTGAGCCATCACTGCTCTCAGTCCTCACTATAATCCTATGAAATGAGTATCACTTTCCGTATATTACACATGTAAATGACACACTTGCCCTTGGAACACAACCTATGTGGTTCCAAATTTTATGCTCTTTCCCTTGCTTTCTGGCTCCTGACTTAAACAAAGGCATGGAGGTGGGAATGTGTAAGGTATACCTGAGATGAAGTAAGGTACAGGTGTATGACAGGGTTGGCCTGGGGAGGTCCTTGATTGTTGGAGTCTGTTATGGGCAGAGCCAATCTTATAGTCCTCTGATTTCCCATAGCACCAAGCAGAAAGCAAAGTCAAAACAAGCCCTCAGGTACATGGTTACTGATTAGTAACTGGAAGATGGGAAAGCAGTATCCAGCAGGAAATATTAAAGGAACAAGGGTAATAGACAAAGCAACAGAAGGCATTTTTGCTATTACATCTCAGCAACTAGTTTGATATTAAATTATATGCTTCTCCTCTAGATAAAGAATAAAAGACTTATAATGCTAGATAAGAAACACAGATCAAGAAAATTCTATTTCATTAGAGATAAGGAAGAATAAATACTGAAATAGGTCTCCACTACAGATATAAGATAAGTGTCCTCGCGATTTCTGTCTGACTGTGGCAGCCCAGACTGAATGCGAGAATGCAGGGAAAAATTTTTTGCCACTCGCAAAAAAACCTGTGAACAG
Source organism: Leucopleurus acutus (assembly GCF_964270905.1). Lineage (NCBI taxonomy): Eukaryota > Metazoa > Chordata > Mammalia > Artiodactyla > Delphinidae > Leucopleurus > Leucopleurus acutus. The sequence goes on along the minus strand of NC_139145.1, from coordinate 117,207,581 downwards.
TGAAAGCCTGCTTTATTCCAAAGACAGATATACAAGAGTTTACGAGAAAAGTACTGGAAAATTATTCCCCTTAAAAAAAAACAAAAACACTGAAATGGGTTGTTACACAATTCTATCTATTGAAATGGTTTAGTCATATTCCTGCCTAGGGGAAAACTTAAATGAACTTGATACTTTAAGCAACATAATGTTTTTAAAAAAATCTAAACCCAAGATTTGAATAGCTAATTTCTATTATACAGACCAACCTTTTCTGGGTGTGTTAACACTTTAGGATCTTCAGCCTCAGGTCCTAGAAGATAACATTATATGTTTTCATTCCAGTTTTATTAAAGCATTAAAACATATTGTCTCACTCAGCATTTCTTAATCATATAACTTGAAATGACTCCCTCATTCATGTGATATATCAAATATTTAATAAATATTATACCAATTTATTGATATAAAAGTATGTTGGCAATAAAATTATGAAATTCTTCCATTCCTTAAAAAAATATTTCACATGAAGCCAGGTAATATTATAATTGTTTGGAATTAGTTTAGTTAAAAACTAACCTCTCTACTTTGGCTGAGTTATCCTAAGTATTCGCAACTACATGGAAAAATCATATCTACTTTCTCTGTGTCATTATCATCTCCATTATAGGTAACAGAATTCAAATGAATTCATGCTGTTGAGTTAGGCATAAAAAGGAACATTCATGTAGCGGCCAAAAGGAATCAGGAGATGTCCTAAAGGTACATGTATCAACAAGTCTCTATTTCTTAAAGTTATTAAAAATTTTTAAACATTCTACGATAGTTGCTTTTTTTTCCTGTATTGAGACTACCTTTTGAACACTACTAACATTTTTTGAGTATCATTATGAACTCATGATTTTTTTTCCACAAACTTATTTCCATGAACCAAAATCATGTTAGTTTTTTTCCCCAGCTAATTTGTCACAGGTTGGCCAGTGGGAGCACAATTGAGCTAGCTCTTTACCCTTTTAGCACTGCCCCCTGACATCCTTGAAAGCATTTTTGTTTTCCAACAATGGTAAGATTTTCAGATCCATCCTAATATCTTCAAGCTCCAAGACAGATCAGCTATCCTTTTAGGATCCCTGGTTTGCTTGGCATTTGTACACCCATAGCACCCATACACCTGGCACTTAGCAGGCTCAATAAATATTTGTTAAAATAATGAATAAATAATATTACAGACCAAAATCCAGGCACTAGGAGTGCATGCAAGAGTTGGTGATGGCGTTAAGTGGTACTGCTATTGTTGTAGTAGCAACAGATCAGAAGACAGAGATTTTAAAACTTAGCTTTTCAACTTCAAGTATCACGTCCTTGTGCCTTTTCTTATAATACAAAGTTTCAATGACCACTAAGAATATTTACTACACTGTCATACAACATACATAGGTGGCACTTCAAAGTGAAAGACAGCTACCCCTCTAATACAGCTGAAATCAAGTAAATGGCCTGCCTAACTGCCAGTCAAGAAAGACATGACATACATATTAAGAATGCTATGAATAGAGAAAACAAACATTGTTTTCAAATTTGAGCCCCCAAATTACAAGTCAAAAAAGTAGATGTGGAGGAGTAGGTACTGACTGCACCTGAGCTCTTCGCATATGGGCAACTTTAAGCAGCATGATTCCAAGGTCAACAGCAACACTGATTTCATATGTAAAAATGTATGGAAGCAATGTATAGTAGACCAGCCTAGTTGTAAATAAATCCATATCTAATTAAGCCTTCTATTTTTAGGCAAAGACAAATTCACTTTATATGACTCTACTCATCAAAGTGTACCTTGAATACTCTGGTGGTTCAGTGAAAGTTCAGCCTGGGGAAATGACACAGTGAACGCTGGACAACTTTTTCTAATCCTAAAAAAAAAAAAAATCAATCAATTAATTAATAAATACATATAAAGTTTCAAATGGAAAAAACCCCACTATTTCTCATTCAGATACAATTTAAACTTCTTTTTAATTTAAAGGAATTTCAAATAGGATCAACTTTTTTTGCTCCAATTACTAGCAATTTGTTAACATTTAAATTTCAAATGGCTGCAAAAATGGAGAGAGCCAAAAAAATTAAGGAATGAACTTTAGGAGTGTAGACAAGCTAAACTACATTTAGGTCTGAAAGTAACTTTGGAGATGACTGTCTACCAAATAGAAAGGTGGAGTGAGAGAGAAAAATTGGTCCTAATTTATGAAGCTTGACTACTTAAATCCTCAAATACACTGAAAGTTTGTCATTATAGCTTGAGATGTAAGTGAAAGTCACTCATGAGAAAATTCTCAGACATTATTTACCTTTCTTGTATTTCACAGCAGGGGAAAAAAAGGCAGGAACTACTGAAGGGAAGAGGTTGTGAGCAAAATAAAGGTCAAGCCTAATCTACAATTTTGATCATCTACCCTGGGATAATTAAAAGTTGACTGTAAGCTGGGACGAAGTAAGAAAGTAGCGTTGGCATATATACACTACCAAATGTAAAATAGATGGCTAGTGGGAAGCAGGTGCATGGCACAGGGAGATCAGCTCTGTGCTTTGCAACCACCTAGAGGGGTGGGATAAGGAGGGTGGGAGGGAGACGCAATAGCGAGGGGATATGGGGATATATGTGTATGTATGGCTGATTCACTTTGTTATACAGCAGAAAATAACACAACACTGTAAAGCAATTATACTCCAATAAAGATGTTTAAAAAAAGTTGATTGAAGAAAAGCAATCAGTTAACTATTTTTTTCCTCAATCTAATTTACTATACAAATGCAATCAAGATATCTTCCTTTAAAAAAAAAAAAGCCTCTTGTTCCAGTTGTTTTAAGAACAGTTTTTATGAACCAGGCATAGCTACTTGAATCCTAAGCAAGAATAATAAATTGAACATTCTCTCCTGCCTAAAAAAATAGAAGTGATCAGTATAAGCTATCTTGAAAATGAATCTGCTCATATAGAATAATTTCTATGAAGCAAATAGAAAAGAATGCCATTTTTTCCCCTAAAACATGATTCTTTGAGTACAAGCTGATTTAAAATAAAACAAAATCGTAGTTTGAATCAACAGCAGAATTTTTTCCTTAATTATAAAAGAGAATTTAACACAGAAGTTTTGAAAATAGAGCAAACTTTCATCTAAGGTATTAAAAAATAATTATTTATATTAGGCAAGACTGCAAACAACATACATGTCCAATATTAGCGAAATGATTAAATGAATTACAGTATAGTAAGTTATACAATGAAATATTATGAGGTCATTAAAATTCATGTTTTTACAAAATATTAATGATGTGAAATAATAATGATGATAAACACTACTTAAAATTTGAAAACAGGGGTAATTCCCTGGTGGTCCAGTGGTTAGGAGGCTGGGCTTCCACTGCAGGGGGCATGGGTTCGATCCCTGGTCAGGGAACCAAGATCCCACAAGCTGCGTGGTGTGGCCAAAAAAAGAAAGAAAGAAAGAAAGAAAAAAAACAGGAAACAAAAGTATCTGCAGAATAATCCCAATTTTGTAGAAAATATGAACAAAACAAAAATATATAGAAAGCCTAAAATAAAATGTACCAAAATGTTAACAATGGTTCTCTCCAGGCTGTGAGACCATGGATGCTGCATTAGTCTTTCTTAGTCTTTTCTCTTTTTCCATTTCTGTAGATGAACTTATATTGCTGATATATTCAGTAAAAGGATTATTTTAAAATAGTGATTCTCAAACTTTTGGTCTTTGGACTCCTTTACACTCTTAAACCTTAGTGAGGAACTCAAAGAGCTTTTGTTCATGTGGCTTCTATTTATTTATATTTACATATTAGAAATTAAAATGGAGAAAAATGTTAAATAATCATTAATTTTTAAGTAACAGTAATAATCCAATATATTATTATATTATTATGAAACATTTTTGCATTTTCCAAAATAAAAAAAAATTTAGTGAGAAAGTGGCACTGTTTCACATTTAAAAAAATCTCTTTAATGTATGGCTTAATGCAAGACAGCTGTCACCTGAACTGCTACAACACATTCAATCTTTTGCTATATATATATATATATCATATATATATATATATATATTTTTTTTTTTTGCGGTATGCTGGCTTCTCACTGTTGTGGCCTCTCCCGTTGCGGAGCACAGGCTCTGGACGTGCAGCTCTGCGGCCATGGCTCACAGGCCCAGCTGCTCCACAGCACGTGGGATCCTCCCGGACCGGGGCACGAACCCGTGTCCCCTGCATCGGCAGGCGGACTCTCAACCACTGTGCCACCAGGGAAGTCCTGTGATATATTTTTTTATTTGAAGTATATTACAAAAATCTGGCCTTATACAGATAAGCAGTTGGAAAAGGAAGGAGTACTTTAGCAGCCTTTTAGGATAATAGTGCATATTCTTTTTAGATAACATACCAAAACTCTAAAAGCAATAATTTCCTTAAAGGTTACTGGAAATGTGAAAATTGAAACAAAATCAATGAACTTTTATATTGGTCTACGCTGCACTTTGAACGGATCTTTTACTTGTCTGTGGGTGATGCTGTGACATTATGCATCGGTCTTTCAGAAAATACTGATTTGCTGAGTTATGCAGCTCTTCCCTATATTGATCTATTTCATCATAAAAATCTCAAAACGGTCACCTTTGTAAATATTTCCACTGATCTTACCAGAAAGTTCAAGAAAATGTCTGCCGTATACTCCACTGTGAATAAACAGTTTGTTAGTTATTCTTCCAAGTTAAAAAAAAAAGGTGAAACTATTTTTTTTTTACTAATCTTATAACTCAAACAAGTGCACAAGTGCTCTTCTTAAGACAACTATCACACTTTACACAGAAGGGTAAAAAGATATATATTCAAGGGTAGAAATTTAATAAAACTAATAACTTTTCTGCTTCATCAAATGCACTAAGTAAAACTGGCCTTTTTTTTTTTTAAACCGCTAGTACATGGCTGTGAAAAATACGGTGACTACCAGTCCTATTTGGTGCCAGTGCCCTGATGCCTACTAAGGCTCCAGCTTTTTATCCACCATTTGCTTTAGCACTGTAAGTGTAAATGTCAATACCATAAAATAGGCAAATAATGTGTTAGCATTATTATGAAAATAGTTTTGACCTCACAGATCCTCTGGGAAGAGCCTCAGGGACTCCCAGGGGGTCCACAGGCTTTACTTTGAGAACCATTGTTTATAAAAAAATTGAAAGGATAAGGTCTCTTTAAGTATAATAGTTCTATGAAAGTCTAATTTCAATAAGCTCTACAAATTCTTCCCTCATGCTATGCTATAAATTTGCTTTTTAAGTAATATTAGAGAATCAACTGATTCAGTCTTTCTCATGCAATGAAACTTATCTACAATGTTTGTAAAGTAACATATATTTATGTTGCTAAAGGGACAATTATTCAAAAATATACAATAACTCTAAAACTCTTAAGAAAAAGAACACTTATTTTATATGTGTAAAATGACAAAAAATATCTATAATATAATAATGCCCAAAATCATTATACTTACTGTAACGGAGCTTCATTTTGTTCCATTTCATCTTGAGGTTGCTAGAAAGAAAGAACAGTAGTTTTTTCCAACTGAGGAATACTAAGCTAATACAACAAGCTAAAAATTTAACATTTAAGATATGTTATTCTTTCTTAGAATCTTTTTTTATTGTGGTAAAATATGTAAAACATAAAATTCACCGTTTTGACCATTTAAAGTTCTGTGGCATTATGAACATTCCCATTGATGTACAATCAACACCAACATCCATTTCCAGAACTTTTTCATTTTCTCTAACTGAAAGTCCATACCTATTTAAACACTAACTCCCCATTTACTCCTCTCCCAACCCCTGGCATCCACGATTCTTTCTGTCTCTGTTTTGACTACTCTAAGTGCCTCATATAAAAGGAACCATACAATATTTGTCCTTTCGTGACTGGCTTATTTCACTTAGTAATGATGTCTTCAAGGTTCATCCTTGTTGTAGCATGTATCAGCATTTCTTTCCTTTCTCAGGCTAAATAATATTCCATTGTATGTATGTACCACATTTCATTTATCTACTCATCTATTAATGGACACCTGGGTTGCTTCCACCTTTTGGCTATTGTGAGTAATGCGTCTATGAGTGTGGGTATACAAATATATTTTCGAGTCCCTGCTTTCACTTATTTTGGGTATATAACCAGAAGTGGAATTTCTGGATCATATGGTAATTATATGTTTAATTTTTTGAGGAATCACCATACCATTTTCCATAGCAGCTGTACCATTTCATTCTACATTTCCCACCAGCAATGAGCAAGAATTCCAATTTTTCCATATTCTCATCAATACTTGTTATTTTGTTTTGGTAATAGCCATCCTGATGAGTGTGAGATGGTATCTCATCATGGTTCTGATGTGCATTTCCATAATGGTTAAAGATGCTGAGTATCTTTTCATATGCTTATTAGCCATTTGTATGTCTCTTTTTTTTTTTTGGCCACGCTGCATTGGCTTGTGGGATTTTAGTTCCCCAACCAAGGATCGAACCTGGGTCCCAGCAGTGAAAGCGCCAAGTCCTAACCACTGGACCACCAGGGAATTCCCTACATCTTCTTTACTAAATGTCAATTTATGTCCTTTGCCCATTTTTTAATTAGTTGTTTGCTGTTGTTGAGTTATGAGTCTCCATATACTCTGTGTATCAATCCTTTATCAGATATATGATTTACAAATAATATTTTCTCCCTTTCTTTGAGTTATCTTTTCACTCTGTTGATAGTGTCCTTTGATGCACATAGGTTTTTAATTTTCACGAAATCTAGCTTATCTATTTTTTATTTTGTTGCTTATGGTTTCATAGCCAAGAAATCATTGCCAAATTGAATGTCATGATACTTTCCCCCTATGTTTTCTTCTAAGAGTTTTATAGTTTTGGCTCTTATGTTTAGTATTTTGTTTTAATTTCTTTCTGTAAAAGCATTTGTGGAACTTAGGTAAAGAGAAAGGGAGTGTTCCTTCTTTTTATTCCTAGCATTTCCCTTTTCTTAGTTCATTAATCCATAATACTCCTGATGAGCCACTCTTGTCAGGTTCTGAGTTCTAATATTTCTCCTGAGGGCCAAAAATCATACAACCTTTGTGTTACAGTGTTAAATGCTTAATGGATTCTGCCTAATTCTCAAGTCATGCCAGAAAAATCTGAAGTTGTTGTGTCCCTTTCAAAAAAGATTAAAAAGTGTTTCCATTTTAAGATTTCACAGCACACTGGCTTTCATCGCTTTAAAAGGAATTCTTACCTTAAATATCTTATTAGTATCAAATAAGATCTTTACAAAAAGATCTCTCTTTGGGGTACCCTCTATGTTTGTTTCTATGATCAATAATAAAGCTTTCTGAAAATATGTAAAGCCATTTAGCCTGAACTTCCAAGCATTTTTGATCACTGAAACAGCCATAATAACAAGAAAACACAAAGTAATTTGAGAACTTAAATCCTCTCCAATTAATAATGTTCATTGTTATTTATTGATAGTGCATCCTTATAGTGCTCAAGGTTATCACATTGGTTCCACATATACATACTTCCTAAGCAGACATTGCAAAAAGCTCAGAGGTCCAGAGTGAAGAAGGAATTTCAAGAAGTAAACCTAGGGACTTCCCTGGTAGCGCAGTGGTTAAGAGTCTGCCTGCCAATGCAGGGGACTAGGGTTCGAGCCCTGATCCGGGAAGACCCCACATGTCGCAGAGCAACTAAACCCATGCGCCACAACTACTGAAGCCCGCGTGCCTAGAGCCCGTGCTCTGCAACAAGAGAGGCCACTGCAGTGAGAAGCCCGCACACCGCAACAAAGAGTAGCCCCCGCTGGCCACAACTAGAGAAAACCTTCGCACAGCAACGAAGAGCCAACACAGCCACAAATAAGACAAATAAATAAGTAAATTTATAAAAAAGAAAGTAAACCTAGATATTCCCAAGGATTAATTAAACAGGGTACACTTATGTACTTACTTGGTATTTCTGAGTCTTCACAAAGCAATTCATTCAAGTATCTGTAACACTCATTTCATTCATCTTACTAAAGGACCAGTGAATTTTCCAACTGAGGGCTAATTTTTCATTTGACCCTACCCACATAAGGAAAATACAAAAGATAAGAGAGCAAGTAAGAAGAAAGTTTGCTCCTGACAGCTGATTTTTTTTTCCTCTTCCATAGGCAGAAATACCCCTCAGGAGGTAATGCCTCGGAATATAATGGGGGTTGGAGCTGTTCATTTGTTGATTAACAAAATGTAAGGATACACTTCAATCAATTCTTTCTTAAGGGGTACAAATTGCTATCTATGCTTTTGATACATGAGACATTTTTCTCCTGCCCCTACGAGGGCAATAAAGTGCAGACATTTAAAAAAAAAATCTGTTGGGGGTGTGGTGTGAGAGGTGAAAGAAGGTTTAAATTAATTGTATCAATTTAGAGGATCTGGGAAAGGAGCAAATCTGTTTATATATCCTTAACCAAAAAACAATACTCTACTATCTGAGATCATTTTCTTCAACTGAATCATGGATTACTGGGAGAGAAATGGAAGCCTGGCCAACCTGATCAGCCTGACCAACCTTGGCTCTCCATGAGGCATGAGATGTCTCACACAAACTATCCTCACATTCCGCAGAACAGAATACACATTCCTGATATTCAGCGTTTTAGTGATCTTGATGAATTATTGATAATGTTTGCTTAAAATACCTTTCTCTCAGACTGAGGTAGCCAAATTTGGTTATCTATACAAAAATATTTTTTATTATTTCCAAATATCCACATGATTGTCTTTTAGAGAGTTTGATCTGGACATATGGTACCATCTCCACATTGCTTCAGTGTTAGTAATGCTAAAATGATCATTTTAAACTCCACTGAGTAGTATCTAAATACAACTTAAACACAAAGTTATTCAACCACTGAATGAGAAATATCTTTACTCTGGCTGAGTCAGGTGCCAAAGACCTGTTTTCATCCATTCCTTCCCAAAATATTCCTAAGCAATTGCAACTCTGGGCAGAGACAGCAATTCTAGGACCCTAAGAATTAAAGCAGGTCAGGATGGGTTAGTCAGGAAAAGGATATCAAAGACATTAATGATCAGCATAATAGAGTCAAGGGGTTCCCTAAGTTTTGAAAACTCACCTTGAATTTGAGTGGTCCAGCTATTCATGAATCAGAGAGGTAGCTAGCAAGAGAGAATATTACCTGCCTACTGGGGCTTAAAAAGACCCTGCAGGATTCAAATTACTACATATAGAATGGATAAACAACAAGGTCCTACTATATAGCACAGGGAACTATATTCAATATCCTGTGATAAACCATAATGGAAAAGAATATGAAAAAGAATATGTGTGTGCATGTGTGTGTATATATATACATATATATATAACTGAATCACTTTGCTGTACAGCAGAAATTAACAACATTGTAAATCAACTGTACTTCAATAAAATAAATTAAAAAAGAAAAAAGACCCTGCAGTATATATATACATAATCTCTCCATGGGCTCTGGTCTTGCCAACCATGATCCTTCTTCCATTACACAGTTGTCGAACAAGCCTGTGCTTGTTTGTTTCCCTTTCAAGGTTCTCTTAAATGTTCATTTTAACTGATTTCACCACCACATATGGATAAGGGTGGAAGGTGAAAGCTGCTTAACGGAGAGGAAAAGTGAATTCAACCTGGATTCATACCTCTTAGACAGCATTTCAGTGAGTAGAAGATGGAAGAAGCAGCCTGATGGTAATAATCACAAGATTGAATTAATCATTGTTCCCTATCAAACAAGTAGTTTCCAGTATTCAAAAACGATTATAGTAAGATCAATGATGCCTGCTATATTAGTCAGGGTTCTCCAGAGAAACAGAACTAACAGGATATGTTTATACATAGAAAGAGATTTATTGTAAGGAGCTGGATCATGTAACTATGGAAACTGGCAAGTCCAGATCTACACTGTGGGCCATCAGGCTCAAGACCCAAGAAAGCTGATGGTATAGATAAAGTCCAAAGGCCGTCTGCTGGATAATTCTCTCTTGCTTAGGGAAGCTGGTCTTTTTGTTCTATATAGGCCTTCAACTGGTTGGATGAGGCCCACCCACTTTATGAAGGGCAATCTGATTTACCCAAATCCAGTGATTTAAACGTTAATGTCATTCAAAAACATCCTCAAAGAAATTCCCAGAATAATGTTTGACCAACTATCTGGGCACCTGATGGCCCAGACAAGTTGACATATAAAATTAACTATCATACCTCCTAATTTTGATAGTAATGTCTCCAATTATCTCTCCATACATACTACTAAACTCTCCAAACAAAATTTTTAAAATTTCTATGTAAAGTTTAAAAACTGCTTGCCATAGCACCTATAAAGAACAAGAAAAGGTACGGCAAGACCCAATAAAAATGATGAGTATGAAATATTTTAAAAGACTGCTTCCTATGTTTTTAAAAATTAGCATAGTGGGGCTTCCCTGGTGGCGCAGTGGTTGGGAGTCTGCGTGCCGATGCAGGGGACACGGGTTCGTGCCCCCGTCTGGGAAGATCCCACATGCCGCAGAGCGGCTGGGCCCGTGAGCCATAGCCACTGAGCCTGTGCGTCCGGAGCCTGTGCTCCGCAACGGGAGAGGCCACAGCAGTGAGAGGCCCACAAACTGCAAAAAAAAATTAGCATAGTGCATGTCAAACGAAAGATCCTCTATTTCTTCATAGTTTGCCCTTACTTGAAATGTTCCATCATTTTTAAAAAAATTTTTATTGCAGTACAGTTGCTTTACAATGTTGTGTTAGTTTTTGCTGTGCAGTAAACTGAATCAGTTATACATATACATATATCCACTCTTTTTTAGATTTCCGTCCCATTTAGGTCACCACAGATCATTGAGTAGCGCTCCCTGTGCTAAACAGTAGGTTCTCATTAGTTGTTTATTTTATACATAGTAGTGTATATGTGTCAATCTCAATCTCATCATTTCTAAAATAGTTTGTTTTGAAGTTGAATATCAATATTATATCTGAGTTTTAAGAAAAATTTATTTAGAAATCTGTTTAGTAACTGAATTATTTAGAATTCACTTAAAATTAGGTTGAAGTTGTGAAACAATATATATTTTTTTCTTTAAATAACTCTGGGAAAGCACCTTTTCTGGTCTCTCTATTTATTTGACAAAATCAATTTTACTCATATAGTTAAATTTCTAAAGGTTTATTTTCAAAGAATAAAATTAAAAACTGTGAAAGCAGCATCTGTTAATTTAAAAACTGATATCAATTAAAATTTGCTACAGATGTTTAACACTTTGGTAACATGGTCTAACTCTTACTGTACACAAAAACGGTGTGGGGGGGTGGGCAGTGGAAAGTTAAAGGAGGTATCTATTTTACTACCAATGAATTCCCACGAAGGCAAAGAGAGGGACCAATACCAAGTGCTTCATTTATCCTTCTTATCTTAATTTTACAACAAGCCCATAACCAGCAGATGGCTGAGTTACAATCTCATGAAAAATCTTTGAAAGATACATTCATTAACTCTTCAAGTCCTCTATGAAAATTGTTCCAACAGCTGATCATCAGCAATTACTTGGGAGGCTTTTGAAAAATGGACAGTCCTAGGTTCTACTCAAATACGGGTCTGAGAGTCTATATTTTTAAAAAGCTGCTAATAAATGGAATATTTATAAATGGAATGGAATATTTATAAATGGAATGGAATATTTATAAATGGAATATTTCCTGCCGTATCGATAAACAAAGGATGTCACAGTCATCAATGATTGCAACCATCCAACGTGAGCCAGTGAGCCCTGAGGAAACTCAGGGCTGAAAAGAATACCTGCCATCTAGCAGCCATCAGACTGCAGCCACTCCCTGCGGTGAGTCCTGAGGAAACTCAGGATGTGAAAATACAGGATACCGGCCCCAGAGAGCTGAGGTTCACATCAAAGGAATGATTTCAACGAGCCCAGACTCTGGCATCTTCCCATACACAGAAAAGATCTAAATTCCTTAACTTGAGATATCTGGTTTTTTTTCATTAACAATAATCTTTTAACGTCCCCCGACTACCTGCCCTTTGTTGCAAAACTCCTAATTTATCCTGGCTCCTCCCCTCGCCTCCTCAAAGCAGTTTCTCAGAGTTATCTGAAACGCTGTCTCCCGGGCTGCAGTGCTCATTTTGCCTCAAATAAAACTTACCTCGTAACTCTCACCTTGTGCAATTTTTTAAGTCAACACTATCCAAATAAGTTTGGTAATCAAGCTCTCAAAATCACCGTTCTGAGGTACAATCTAGAGCCTGATACAATTTTCACATGGTAAATGTTTCTCAGATAAATTGAAAACAGTTAATTTTTATTTCCTATTTCACAGTTACTGAAGCTAAAGGGAAAAAAATTATTTTTCTTAAATGAGAAGTTACAAAAATGATATTTCAACAAATTAGTAGAAACTAAATATGGACATCTCAGCTTTAAAAAAATATTTGGTGTTGAATTTTACTCTTTTGACTAGATACAATTCAATTGATACACCTTCCTAGGTACAATATTAATTAAACCCGCATGGTCACTCTTTGGAACTGCTGTCAGTTTCTGCTATTAAAATACATGTATTCTCCGTTCTATTCCTTAAGACTCTGTAGTTATCTCTAGTTAGCTAACTTATTTATGCCAAGGTGCTAAATGAATCATCCCTTACCTTTCCCCATGGTGACTGCATTAAAAAGAAACAAGTGAAAATTTGTGTATCTAAGTGTGTGCCCACACACATGCACTCACACACCCACACACACACACACACACACACACACACACACACGACAATAGAAGGGTCTTTCAGTGGCCCATATCTCAAATTATACTACACAGACTAGTATCTTCTTCACAAATTTAAGGTGACCTCTGACACACAATGGAGATGAAACTGTAATTATTATATCCTATTTTAGCCTATTTTAACCTTCTCAATTCCACATCTCTACCAGAAAGAGAAATAAATAAAGGAAAGAGGGCCTAAAACATTTGGCTTTTACTGAAGTTGCAGTGAAGAAACAGAATGACTGGCGAAGAAAAGGGAAAAAACTGAGTAAGAAAAGAAAGAAGTAAAATAATAGGACAAATAGAATTAATCATTAGTAATTTGCCCCTATTTCAAACAGCATTACCAATTTTTAATAAGTATGTATTTAATCAATATACTACATACCTGTAAGACTGCATCCTCACTAATAGGCATCATCTGATTTTTATTCAGTTGCTCTTGTGGATCCTTTCTGAGTTTGAATCCAAGTTGAATCTCTGGAGTGCCTAGAATGAAATATAATCATAAATCATTTGCAATAGTTTTATTGCTCTGCTTTAACAACGACCCAAGGATTTTATAGACACTGCAAAATGTCATTAAAAATCATCTTGTACGGGACTTCCCTGGTGGTGCAGTGGTTAAGAATCCACCTGCAAATAAATGCAGGGGACACAGGTTTGAGCCCTGGTCTGGGAGGATCCCACATGCCGCAGAGCAACTAAGCCCGTGCACCACAACTACTGAGCCTGTGCTCCAGAGCCCGCATGCCACAACTACTGAAGCCCGCACGCCTAGAGACCGTGCTCTGCAACAAGAGAAGCCACGACAAAGAGAAGCTTGCGCACCACAAGAGTAGCCCTTGCTAGCCGCAACTAGAGAAAGTCTGCGCACAGAAACAGAGACCCAACGCAGCCAAAAATAAATAATAAATAAATAAATTTTAAAAATCATTTTGTAAATCATAATTTCCTAACTGCCACTTTTATGTGTCAAGGTATTTAAATTTAAGAAGAAACGTATACACAATGCTGAATGAAATAGTACTTGATATTTCTTTGTCCCAGGATGAATGAATGCAAAGGATATATAAAGAAAATTGTACAGACTTAAACCCTGCTAGAAAGAACACTTTCTTTTTTCATTTTAAGTCATTTTTTAAAACTCATAATGCTAATGTATTATTCAAGAAGAGTCAGAATTTTCAAGACGGCAAATTTAGCCCATATTTAACTTTTCTTCCCTTCCGAGTTCCCAAAAAGAATCCAAAGAAATTAGTTTAAAAAAAAAAATCTGAAGCAGCAATGGGAAAAAGGAAATATAAAATAAAAAATATATATAAAATAAAAAATATATCGGGCTTCCCTGGTGGCGCAGTGGTTGAGAGTCCGCCTGCCGACGCAGGGGACATGGGTTCGTGCCCCGGTCTGGGAAGATCCCACATGCCGCGGAGCAGCTGGGCCCGTGAGCCATGGCCGCTGAGCCTGCGCGTCCGGAGCCTGTGCTCCACAATGCGAGAGGCCACAACAGTGAGAGGCCTGCGTACCGCAAAAAAAAATAAAAAAATAAATAAAAAAAATAAAAAATATAGAAGATGGGAATGGATTAGAGGGAAACCAAACCCTGGTTAGCAGCTTGTCACTCATCATAGGAAAAGGAGGGGCTCCCTCAGAAGTAACCAGTATATGGAATTCTTCCATCAGAATCCCAGAAAACCACCTAGCTCAGAGTAAATCCCACAGACAAAATATGAAGGAGGGTAAGCTGGAAGCTCACAGTGGCTGAAGTCTCATACTATTTGTACCAAAGAGCTTGCTGTTTGTACTAAAGAAGCTTAGGATGTATGCTGCAAGCCAACTACTCTGTGTAGGAGAATATGTTCCCTCCAAGATATGGAAATGTATTAAAATCTAAGGCTGATAAAATAATGTAGTGATGGCACAGAAGTAGAAATAATCAAATATATCAGTGAAACAAAACAAAAAGTGGGAAACAGACCTATAATATATTTGGGAATTTAATATATAACAATAATGGTATTTTAAACAGTGGCAACAAGATGACATTCAATAAATAATACTGGGGCAATTAGTTAATCATTTGAAAAAAATGAAGTTAGAGACCTACCCTACCTACCCTCCATATGCTAAATTATTCTAAAAATATTAAAGACATAAAAGTAAAAACAATAAATATAATAAATGGAAAAAAGATAAAGAAAATATTTTTATGGTCTTGAGATAGGTAAAATATTTCTAAGTTTGAAAAAAGAAACCTTGAAAGAAAAGACTGACAGATTTTATTATATAAAAATTTTTAATTTCTGTACTACAAAACATATCATGAATAACATTAAACAATAACTAGGAAACTGGATAAAACTATTTACAATGTACATACAACAAAGTTTTGCTATCTTTAATATATAAAATGCTCTTATAAATTAACAATAAAACGAGAATAAGAGGCATTAAGGCAATTCATACACACAAAAAAATTATAAATGGTCAATATTAAAACATGCCTAGCCTTGGTATTCTTCAAAAATGCAAATTAAAATAATCAGATATGTTTTATTCACCAGTTTGGCAAAGATTGCACATGTCCTGTGTTGGATCTAGAGGGAAAAAGTCATCTATTTTAGGGGGCAATATATGTCAAGGTCTGACATGTGCTCATCCTTTAAAGCAAATCTAACTTTAGCTAGTTACTCTAAGGAAATAATCAGAAAAGTAGGCAAAGATATAATACTGAGAAACATCAAACATAATCAAATCATTAAATGGTACATTCATACAATGGAATAAAAGCAGCAATTTAACAGGCTGAGGCAGATCAATATAACAAAGAAATAATACATGTAGTACAATACTAATTATGAAAAAAGATATATATATTGGTATGCAAAAGTCTGGAAAGAAACACAAATACTAAACACTGCCAATTGTTGGGAGTGGAATTACAGGGAAGAGAAGGGGATGGGATCTTTCACTTTCTGCATTATATAATTTTACATTTAAAAAATATTTTATACTTTTAAAAATTGGCAAAAATAATTAAGGTCTATCCATTTGGGGAAGTGAAGGGAAGGGAAGGGAAGGGAAGGGAAGGGAAAAAACTTGGTTGGAATATTGAAACAGATCTCTAACTTCTTCCTAGTGTCATTTTATATATCATAAGAACACATTCTGGAGACCAATATTACACACTATCCCTTCCAATTACATGTAGGAAAAACTACTCCAAGAAGAAGCTGTAATTTGCCGCTGGGGTATCAGGTGAGAGGAAGTACAGTGAAGACTTTGTGAACTACAGTGGGCTTGAACTACGCAGGTCCACTTAAACAAGGATTTTTTTTTCATAGACATATATTTGGCCCTCCATATCCATGGGTATGGCGTCCACAGATTCCACCAACCGCAGACCATATCGTGTACTATGCTTACAATCTGCGGCTGGTGGAATTTGTGGATGTGCAATCCACAGATAGGGAGGGCCAACTATGGGACTTGAGAATCTGAGGATCTGGGTGTATACAGGGGTTCCTGGAATCAATCCTCCATCGATACCAAGGGACAAGTGTATACACACAAGAAGGTTTTCATGATGTTTAGGAGATTTTCCTTCCATTCTACACCTATTTCCAGACATCCTCCAATAAAAAATGGCTCACAGGAAGAAATCATAAAAGGAAATAACCTACAGTTTGAACAGCTACTGCAGAATTGATCTTTTTGAACTGTAACAATTAGTGATAGATTTTTCCAGAAGTGCTTAAATTGATCTAGAAGTGGACTTAGGAGGTTTGGAGAATTTGTAAGTGAAAGGCTCTTTTTAAAAATATATATACCAAGGATATTTGTACCTTAATTTTAGTCAGAAAGAATCAGACTGATTATTATAAAGTATTATCTACTTTTGCAAATAGGAAAGTTCAGGGTTAAGCAGGAAATTCTGGGGTGGAGAATTGCTATTCGAGTGCCACTTCCACAACTCAGTAGCCCTCTCTAAAAGTCTTAAACATCTTCCAGAAGTTACAAACCCCATTGCTATCCTTATAAAATAACAGATTTTAAGGTCTATTACAGATGCCTGTAAGAAACTAACTCCGTGTAAAGAGTTAAAGAATAAGACTAAATATAAAAGGAGAAGTTAATGGAATAATAATATTTGGAAAATTAAAGGAACTACTTAGAGAAAAGAATTATTTCTCACCTTTGCATGTTCTACTTATACCAGGATGGAGACTGAACTCAGATCTAAGAGATGTGTCTTCCTTAAAAATCAACCTTTCAAACATAAGAAAAGAAGGTACAGATGTTATGATGTTTTCTAAACAAAGACTAACAAATCAACTGTCATCTTTTAGAAAATTTTTTCCAGCTTTATCGAGATATAATTGACATACAACACTGTGCAAGTTTAAGGTGTATAATATGATGATATATTGCATAAACTGCAAAATGATTAAGTGGATAAACTTTTAACATGGTGCAATGTAAACTACTCAAAAATTATAACTTGTTAAAATTCTTAGTTATACCACTATTAATATTCTATATCAAAATTTTTTTCCAGAAATGTAGCCTTTAATTTAAAACTTATCCAAGATGAAAAATAAAGACATATTCATGTGGTCATGTTCATTTTAATAAATATTCTGCTATTTTTATATATTTTGGAGTAAGGGACAAATATCAATATAGTTTTTGAACAGAAGTGAAATGAGATTATTTGAAGGACCAGTGCTGTTGGGTTTTTTCCTTCACCTTTCTCTATACCACAAAGAATTTCAGATTAAAATCCCAGGGTTAAATCTGAGTGTATATTTTCAGAACATACAATTACAGAACTTTAACTTTTGGATTCACTTCTTACTATGCTCTTGGCAGCACCAAGGTAAAGAGAGAAGACAGTCCTTATTCTCAAGAAGCTTCAAATCTGGTGAGGGATACAAATAGCAATGATATAGCACAGTGAGTATGCTACTAGGCAGACCTAAGTATTTATTTCTTCTGCTTAAAAAACCTTTACAGAATGAAAAAACAGGCAAAGGACTTGAATAGACATTTCTCCAAAGAGAATATACAAATAGCCAGTAAGTACATGAAAAGATGCTCAACAATACTAAACATTAGGGAAATGTAAATCAAACCACAATGAGGTACCACTTCACACCAACCAAAAAACAGAAAATAACAAGTGTGGCAAGGATATAGAGAAACTGGAATTCTTGTACTTTCTACTGGGAATGTAAAATGGTACAGCCACTGTGAAAAAGTTTGGTGGTTCCTCAAAAATTAGACATAGAACTACCATTTGATCCATTAATTCCATTTCTGGGTATGTACACAAAATAACTGAAAGCAGGGACCTAACTTGTACACCCATGTTCATAGAAACATTATTCACAATAGCTAAAAGGTGGAATTGACAAGTATCCATCGACAGATGAGTGGATAAACAAAATATGTACAGACATACAGTGGAATATTTTTCAGCCTTAAAAAGGAAGGAACTACTGATACATGCTACAACATGGATAGACCTTAGAGACATCATACTAAGTGAAATAAGCCAGACACAAAGAACAAAAATGGTATAATTCCATTTACATGAGGTATCTAGAGGAGTCAGATTCATAGAAAGTAGAATGGTAGTTGCCAGAGGCTGATGGCATAAAAGAATGAGGAGCTATTATTTAAAGGGTACACAGAGTGTCAGCCTGGGAAGATGAAAAAATTCTGGAGATAACTAGTAGTGATGGTTGTACAACAATGTGAATATACTTAATGCTATTGAATTATACACTTAAAAATGGTTAAAATGCTAAATTTATGTTATATATATCTTACCACAATAAAAAAAATGTTTTAAAATCTTGCCAGAATCCAAGAATGTAACAATGTACTAAGGCATAAATATATGATTTGGAACTAGGGCTTTTTTGGTTTATTTTCTTATTCATTTTGCTTTTTACTTTTTTTATGGAAAATTACAAACATCAACAAGTAATACAGACAACAGTATACTCATCGTCTAGGTGCAACAATTATCAGTACACAGCCAATCTTGCGTCCTCTATGATCCCTCTGCCATCCTCTCTACCCCCTGCAAGTCTCCCACTGGACTATTTTTAAAGCAAATCCTGGACATCTTATTCCACTTCATCTGGAAATATTTCAGTATTCAACTTTAAAAGATAAGGCTCTTCAAACGTAACCGTAATAATCACACCTTTAAAAAAAGAGCCAAAATTTCATACCTAAAAAGAAGTCAATAACTCCTTAATATTATTAAATTTACAGTCTGTAGTAAGCAGCCTCTATAATGGCTCCCAGTATTTATGCCCTTGTATATGGTACTTATCCTTGAGTACGGACTGGATCCAGTGACTCTTCTAACAAACAAAATACAGCAAATAGGTTGAGATGTTCCTTCTGAGATTAGGTTACAAAAAGATAGTGGCTTCCATCTTACTCTCTTATTCTCTTGCTTCTTCCCTCTCATGGAAGCCAGCTTGCCATGTTGTGAAAGCCATTTGCAGAAGCCTATGTAGCAAGAAACTAAGGGAGGCCCCCAGTCAACAGTCAGAGAGGAACTAAGGACTCAGTTCAATAGCCAGAGAAGGAACTGAATCTTACAGCCACCATTTGGGAAGAAGATCTTTCTCATGAAGCCTTGAGATAAATGCAGCCTTCTGAGTCCTTGAAGCTGATGATTCAGTTAAGCCACTCCTAGATTTCTGAACCACAGAAACTACACAGTATGTGTATTGTTTTAAGATGCTAGTAAGTTTTGGAGTAAGCTGTTACACAGCAATGTAAACTAATAAACAGATTGTAGTCAGATTTCCCTGTCTCTTTTTACAGTTGTTTTGTTCATATCAGGCTCCAAACAAGATGCACACATTGCATTTGGTTGTATGTCTCTTAAGTCTCTTTTAAAATCTATAAGTTATCCCCTTCCCTGCCCCTTACAATTTATTTGTTGAAGAAACTGAGTTGTTTTTCCTATAGAGTTTCCCACATTTTGGATTTGAAGACTGCATGTCATTTAACATGTTCCTCTGTCCTGTATAGTTCCTGTAAACTGGTTATTATATATAGAGGTTTGATCTGATTCGAGTTCAGTCTGGGGAGGCACTGTGTGTACTTCCTACAGGAGATAACAAAGAATGTGCTGAGAAAGGCAGTCTTGTGCATACAGTCTTTCAACCCCTGCTAGGCCTTGGGTCTGGAACACCTTCTTACTAAAAGATAAGAGTCCTCCCAGCCTGTACTAGACTTACCACCTTATATGGGAATCCCTTTCCCTGTTTAGACACAGTGTGTACTCCTTCGTTCTGTTTAAACGTGTGTGTCATATGGTACCTGGCCAACCCCACTGCTCTGTCTATCCTCTGTGGGGAGAGGATGAAGTCCTTCGTTCTGTGGCACAAGAGGGGTGTGGGCAGGCCAATGGCCCTGCATCAGCTGCAGAGAGTGACTGCTGGCCATGCGGGACTGATGCCCTCTACGGAAGCTAATCTTGCTCTGTCTCTTCTCTTCTCTCCATTTAACAGTTTTAAGAATAGTACTTGGCACCATTCTGTTTTAATCATTGGAAGAGCCCCTATTTGCCATATATCCTGACCAAAAATGTTGCTTTCTTTAGCTAATTTAATGTGATTATTAATTCTTTGTCTCCTGTATTTTGCTATTTTTCCCTTCTGCAACTGTATCCTTTAAAACAGGTATTTTCCATCTAGACAATTCACATGAAAATAGTGCTAGCCTATCTTAAGGGAAAGAATTAACACTCATTTTGCAGGGTAATTATGTTCAATTAGCCTTTTACTATATGCACTTATAATGTTCAGAGGACATGATTTGACCTGAACATATACCTAAATCCAGGTAATAATGAACTATCTTATAAGGTGGTTCTGTTTAAATGTATTGAACAGGATTAGTTTGCAGTATACCCCTTAATGTTATTGAGCAGTTCACATTTACGGGAGGCTGGGACAGAAATTAAGGATTGGTAAAAGGTTCCCAGGGCACATATAAGAAAAATGAATCCTGCCTCTTAGTAAACAAATCACAAGCAAACAAAACCTCACTAATCAGCAACTTAAAATCTTACAGATTAGTAGCAACACTTACCAAGCCAAAAAAGGGACTGGATGCATTTTACAGTTTCAAGAGGGCTAGGACCAAGTCCAGGTCCTCAGAGTACTTTTCAGGCACAGTTAACACCTGGCATCCTCATTCTTTGAAAGCCTTGCTTTATCTAATCCCAGTGGTCATCAAACCCCTTCTCAGATCTTAGCAAAAGCACCTTAATAGCTGCAACATTTAAGGATTATTTATGTATAACATTTTGCCTGTTGGGCGTCTCTGCTCTACTAGGACCTGTGCTCCTCATTCCAGTCAAAGTAGAGAGCTTGTGCATGAAAAACAGAATAAACTGCATGTAAGTAAGCAAAGAAGATGGGTGGGAGGGAAGCAATGGTATTCAGCTCCAGCAATGCTTAGACTTTGTATTTCCATACCAATAAAAAGAAAACTAATTTTTAACCTTGAGCTATGAGATCTGAAAGAATGATGTTTCTATGGCACTGCAGAGAAGCATTTAAAAATGAATTAGGGGGGAAAAAAAGATTGGTCAGTCAAGATAGAGTAAGCCATCTATAGCCTAGTTCTCCACTCATTACAACTAAAAACTCTGGTAGATGGGACTTCCCTGGTGACGCAGGGGTTAAGACTCCATGCTCCCAATGCAGGGGGCCCGGGTTTGATCCCTGGTCAGGGAACTAGATCCCACATGCATGCCACAACTAAGGAGCCCTGTGCTGCAACTAAGGAGCCAGTGAGCTTCAACTAAGGAGCCCACCTGCCACTAAGCAGCTCACCTGCCACAACTAAGGAGCCCATGTGCCACAAATAAAGGAGCCCGCGAGCCGCAACTAGAGGAGCCTGCCTGCTGCAACTAAGACCCAGTGCTACCAAATAAATAAATAAATAAATAAATATTAAAAAAAAAGAAGACAGTGCCATCTATAAAAAAAATAAAAATAAAAACTCTGGTAGAATTTTTTTTTAACAGCTACCTGAGCAATCTGAAAAGTAAATAATAGCAGGTAAACTGGGGACTGAAATTGAAATCTAAATAACAACTCTGGAGTAGGTGAGTCTCATGGTTTGCTTGGTTTTTTTGTTTTGTTTTTTGCTCTTTTTTTCTTTTTCTTGTCTCCAGTTTTGATCCTAGGCCTAAACCTATAAGTGTACAGTGGACACAGACAGGAAAAACTCCAGAAGAAACCTCTCCTACCTTTATCCAGAGAACTAGGGAAAGGGATCCCTGAATGCCGGAAGGTGTGGGGGGAATGTGCCTGAGTTTTCTTGTTTTCTCTCTTTAGCTTCAGAGCTATACTGCTACCAATCATGGTAGCTTGGGCCCTTAAAACTTAAGAGAAAACCTGTCTCTCTCCTACTAGAGGAACCATACTCCCAAGAGTATGAAAAGAACCTCTTTTATTTTCTTCTCTTTTTCTTTCACTTTGCCCTGAAGGTGGCCCCAACTGCAGGGAACTACTCTACAGCGAGAAGGCTAACACTGAAAGAAATCCATCTTTCTGGTCAAACGAATCAACATGTGGGCATGGGGAGGGAAGGGTGCATGAGAATCCTGGAGAAAAGAGAGCAGGAAGGGGAATCACCTACTTCTGTATATGATCCAACATAAGTGTGAGACTCAACCCTGAGCTGTCCACATGCAGAGCAGATTCAGAAAAGTGTAACAAAGGCTTAGAGAACTGAACTATGATATTAACTACTGTCCAAATTCCAGATTAATCCCTGAGTGGTACATGAGTCAGACAGACTCAAACAGTAAAGTAAAGGCTTTACTCAAATAGTAAAGGCTTTGAAAATTGGACTGATGTCACCACCCACAGAAGGCAAAACAGAACATGCAGTCAGAACCTAATCAGATTGACTGCCTGTTAAAACAAACAAAAATCAACTCCCTCTAGAGGATTTTAACAGGAACAAGAGTCCAAAACATAACATTCAAAATATACAGGATATAATCCAGAATTACTCAACGTGCAAAGAAAAGGAAAATCTGACTAATTCTTGAGAGAAAAAATAACAGATGCCAATGCCCCAACCTCCCAAGCCCAGATGCTGGAATTACAAGACAAAGACCTTAAAGCAGCTATTATAATAATTCTCTATTACATAAAGGTGAACATTTATCAATGGATGAAAACAATGAAGTTCTCAGCAGAGAAATAAAAACTGTAAAAGAGAATCTGATGGAAATTTTAGGAGATATAATTATAATATCTGAAATTAAAAATTCACTGGATGGTCTCAACAACAGAATGGAGATGAGACAGGAAAAACTAAGTGAATCTTAAGATAAAGCAATAGAAATTATACAGTCTGAAGAACTAAGAGAGAAAAAATCAAAAAAAATTATTAGAGCCTCAAGGATCTGGAGACTATCAAAAGGTCTACCATTCGTGTCATTTAAAACCCCAGAAAGAGGGCTTCCCTGGTGGCGCAGTGGTTGAGAGTCCACCTGCCGATGCAGGGGATGCAGGTTCATGCCCCGGTCCGGGAAGATCCCACATGCCGCAGAGCGGCTGGGCCCATGAGCCATGGCCGCTGAGCCTGCGCGTCCGGAGCCTGTGCTCCGCAATGGGAGAGGCTACAACAGTGAGAGGCCCGCGTACCACAAAAAAACAAACAACAACAACAACAAAAACTCCAGAAAGAGACGATAAAAAGATTGGTACATAAAAATATATATGAAGATATCATGACAGAAAACTTCCGAAGTTTGGTGAAAGATATGTTTATAGATTCGAGAAGCAGTGAACCCCAAACAGGAAAAACACAAATAAAATCATTACCAGAAACATCATAATCAAACTGCTGAAAATGAAAGACAGTGAGGAAAATGAAAGCAGACAGATTAAAAAAGATGATATATCACACAAATGGAAATAGTGATTTAAATGGGGAGGGAGGGGCTTGACTACAAGGGACAGGGCAGCCCGAAGGAGTTTTTTTTGTTTTTTTGGCACAACAGAACTGTTCCGGATCTTGAGTGTAGTGGTTGTTATAAGACTCCAGGTACCAGTCAAAATGGTCCCTGTACACCAATAAGAGCAAATATTACTGTTTCTGTATATAAAAGAGCCAAAAATCTGGATATCATCCTTTACTGCTGCCCTGCCCTCATCCTCCATATCTCATCAATCACCATCTGCAGCTAAATTTACTTTCTAAAGGCTTCTCAGATTTGTCCTTTTCCCTCTATTCCCACTGTTTCTGCCTAGTTGAGCTCTCATCATCCCAGTGTGTTACTACTTTGATCCCAAAGCTAACCCCTATAGCCTTGCTTTGCAAAAGGTGATCCCCGATCTAATAGTACCAACTTTAACCTGGACGCTTGCTAGAAATGCAGAATCTCAAACTCCAGCCTAGAACTCCTGAGTTGGAATCCACCTTGTAACAGGATTCTGAAGTGATTTATAAGAAATTCATACCTTTCATTAAAATTTGCAAAGCCCAGGCTTCCCTGGTGGCGCAGTGGTTGAGAGTCCGCCTGCCGATGCAGGGGACACGGGTTCGAGCCCCGGTCCAGGAAGATCCCACATGCCGCGGAGCGGCTGGGCCCGTGAGCCATGGCCGCTGAGCCTGCGCGTCCAGAGCCTGTGCTCCGCAACGGGAGAGGCCACAGCAGTGAGAGGCCCGCGTACCGCAAAAAAAAAAAAAAAATTTGCAAAGCCCTAGTCTAGGGCATGCCTGAGTGAATGAAAATCTGATTATGTTGCTCCTCCACTTAACATCTTACAAGCTCCCTACCAGGACACACACAGGCTATAAGAGGCCTCACGTGACCTTACTGTACCTTTCTCTCCAGGCTCATCTTTCACTACACCCATCTCCCCATTTAACACTTCAGTAACACCCAACTGATTGCACATTCCAACACACATAACACAATGCTATGTCCCACCACTACACCTTTACCCGTGCATGCAACTGCATGAAAACCTCCTTGGCCTGAAAACCTCCTCTCCTTCATCTGACAAATTCTGACCCACCTTCAAGACTCTACCCAGAAGTCAACCCTGGCAAACTCTGATGACCACCTAGGTTGAGGTAAGCATCCCTCTGGGCTCCTAAACCAGCCTGGGCATCCTTCCTACCCTGACTTCCCACATTACATTGAAATCATCTGTTTACGTCTTTCCTGGCCTGTAGGTTTCTCAGAGTCAGTGGCCTCATCTCTTTTATCTTCTCCCTGTGTCCAGCACAGGGAACTAGATATGTTTTGATGAACGGAACTACCATCTTCCCTTGATTCTTATAAAACTATCCGTTTCCAGTTTGGTAGTAACCATTTCCCCCGTCACACATTCTCTTCCTGAGAGAAAGTATACTAACCGTCTCCTGGACCTGAGCTACGAGTCGCTGGAAGCAAAATGCACTTGAGGAGTTTAGACCCAAGACTGTTTTGCCTACGCAAAAAAAGCCCCAGGCTAAGAAAGAAGGCTTTTTAAAAATGTCAGAAAGCCACCTGCTATAGAGCTCATTCGGTCCTAAGTTGGGGAAGGGCTGGGGGGCAGTTGCGGTCTTCTTTCTATACGAAATTCGGAGCTCAGGCCCAGCTGCCCCATGAGGCCCTACTCCCGCCCGCACGCAGACGTTCGGCTGGTAACAATTTCTCCTCAACCCTCAGAGGGCCACCCGCCGCCAGAACCCAGGCCCAACGGCGGTCACCTTCTCCAGGGCAACTCCTCTTCTTCCTGGTCGCTCTCCGTCACCGATGCCTCGATCACCGTTTCATCACTGTCCCAGTTTGGGGCCTGGGCACCTTCCTCCATCTCCGCCTCACACTCCAAGTCTTTTTTATCCTCTTTCTCTAACTCCTCCATTCCCCCAAAAAATAAAAAAAAAATTAAAAAAATTTTAATTTGCTCTGAGGGCCAGGAGAAATTGTAAATTCAGAACAAAACTGGTGGCGGGAGCCCGGTGGGCCACGCGAGCACACACCGCGGGGTCGGAGGGCGTCGTGGGGAAGGCGGGCGAGCGCGGAGGCCTGACCCCACGCCGCCGGCAGGGGGAGCCGCGCGCCGCTCGTCTGACCCTCGCGCCGTACGTCGACCCGTCACCCCCCGCTCCCGTGGCCGGAAGTGGCCCGAAGTGGCCGGGCGCGCGCCCGCGGGCCCCGGGTTTCCCGGCGGTCTGGGGCGTGGCCGGCTACCATACCCGCCTTCCGCACTTTTGCTTTGTGGCTGGGCGGTGGCGCGGGGGGTCGTCTAGAGCTGCGGCCGCGGGGATCGGAAAGGAAGCGTTGCACCGGACAGACTGGAGGCCGAGCCCGCCTAACGCTATACCGGCAGCGAGGGAGAGCTGGGTCACGTGCCGTGCAGCTCATTTCGGGCTTGTGAGACGCAGACCCGGAAAGAACTGTCAGCTCTGCTAGACTTTTCTGAAGCCAGAATGTGGTCTTAGCCCCGAAGAGTGTTTTTGAGTCCTTCAAGTGCTGCCTTTCTCCTTAATCCCTTTGACATCCCTTCCCCAAGAGTCCCCCTGAGGTAAGCAAAACAAAAATGTTAATCAGAAGTTTTTAGATGATCCAACTGGTTTGTTTTATATTTCTGTTTTTTCCTCAACTCTTTGGTTATGCTAGAATACAGATTGTGTTGGAAAGGCAGGTTAAATGCCTTGTATTTTCCCTTTATTACTTTTTATAATAATATTGGTGCCTAGCAGCCTCCCACAGTAACCAATTATTATTTTTAAATGAAATGACTACATTCTTATATATTTGATTTCAGTCTCTTTGCAAGTTTTTAATTCAGACTCATTCGAAACAAAGCCAAGTGAGCTCCACCTCCCAAGTGAGAGGAAGATTCCAATAAGACACACCCTTTCTGCATAGCAAGTTTTTAGTACTCACTTCGGAATCTACAGGGTCCAAGCACATATTGGGTCTTTAATGGTTTGTCAAATAAATGAAAGAAACTAGGGTTTTCTGACTCCTCAATTTACTGTCCTTTTCAGTACATGGAGTGGCTTTGCCATACTTATTATTATTTTACTACTTTTCAAAATTTTTATTTTGTATTGGAGTAGAGTTGATTAACAATGTTACTTTCAGGTGTACAGCAAAGTGATTCAGTTATACATATGCATGTATCTGTTCTTTTTCAAATTCTTTTCCCATTTATGTTATTACAGAGTATTGAGCAGAGTTCCCTGTGCACTTTACTATTTAGACCATAGTTAAGCCACTGCTGTTTAAAACACTTGGTTCGTGGTTGTCTTTTAAACTTACTTGATTCTGGGTGTGGAGAAAAGGAAACCCTCCTACAACTGTTGATGGGAATGTAAATTGGTGCAGCCACTATGGGAAACAGTGTGAAGGTTCCTTAAAAAACTAAAACTAGAGCTACCATATGATCCAGCAGTCCCACTCCTGGGCATATATCTGGAAAAGACAAAAACTCTAATTTAAAAAGAGTCATGTACCCCAATGTTCATAGCAGCACTATTTATAATAGCCAAGACATGGAAGCAACTGAAGTGTCCATCCACAGATAAATGGATAAAGATGTGGTGTATATATATACGATGGAATGTTACTCAGTCATAAAGACTGAAGTATTGCCGTTTGCAGCATCATGGATAGACCTAAAAAATATCCCACTAAGTGAAGTAAGTCAGACAGAGAAAGACAAAAATTATATATCACTTATATGTGGAAAAATAATACAAATGAATTTATTTACAAAACAGAAACAGACTCATAGACATAGAAAACAAACTTACGGTTACCAAAGGGGAAGGGGGGGTAAATTAGGATTATAGGATTAACAGATACACACTATGATATATAAAATAGATAAACAACAAGGATTTACTGTATAGCACGAGGAACTATATTCAATATCCTGTAATAACCTACAATGGAAAAGAACCTGAAAAACATATATATATATGTATAACTGAATCACTCTGCTGTACACCTGAAACTAACACAATATTATAAATCAACTATACTTCAATAAAAATAAAACAACCTACAGTTAATATACAAAAAATAAACTTATTTGAATATTCCTCACCTCAACTCTATAAACGAGGCAGAACAGTAATAAATATGCAAAGAACTAGACCTCTTTGTGTTTTTTACACCTCTCCACCTATATATCCTCCATGTTTAAAACAGTCCTAAATTCCCAGGTGAAAGGCTGATGGGGAATTTTGTAACAGGTAGATCAGGCTGACAACATTACATCCACTGATAATCTTAACATATCACTAATAGTGAGATAACCAAATATGCTCCTCCAGGCATGATACAATAGGAATAAATGGTGCTACCTATGAAGTATTCTAAGCCCCCACAAAAGTTAAAAACCTGAATCTAATCAAGACTCTAGATCTAACTATCAGTTATTTATATGAGGGGGGAAGGTGGAAAAGCAGAGAAATGTGTTAACACCAGGAAGATAAAATTAACCAAATCTAGAATGTGGGAAATTCAATAGGACAAATGACCTGGTTTCTTTCAACAATTTAATATCATGGGGTAAAAAAAGAGAGAATGGGAACTCTTTTAGATTTAAAGAGTCCTAAGAATAGGGGAGAAATTCAAGTAGTTAAAAAGGAAAATTGATTGCTTGTTAATATAAATACTAACACATAGTGAATTAGTCAGAAAACCTTGAGAAGAGCATTATATTCTTTTTAAACCAACAAATATCTGTAAAAAATTAAAGAATATGAGGCAGAATACAGTTAAGTTAGATTATATCAAAATTTGAATCTTTGAGGAATAATATTGTATAGTAAATTTATAAAATGAAACCAAGTAATCCTTCAGAACTATAATTAAATTTTCATTGCTTGATTTCCATTTAGGCTTTAAGTCTTTCGAGAAAAAGTTCTATTTGGGAATTCTTTACTTGTTTTAAAGGTGAATTAGAAGTAGAAGGCCAGCTTTGCCACCTCAGATTTTCATTAGGAAGGAAAATTCCAAACTCATACCAATAGCATATATGCTGTACCACAAATGCTCGTGAGGCTCAGTGCCCTGAAGGAGGGCTGGGAATTAGGGCCCTTCCCTTACTGGCCTCGCCTTCCAATGGATGAAGCAGACAACAAACAAGTACATAAATAAATGAGATAATTCAGAGAGTGATGTGTGCCTGAGAGAAATAAAGAGGCTGCCGATTAGAGAACGTGGTCAGAGATCACCTCTCTGAAGAGGTGACATTTGAAGAATGAACATAAGTGCACAGGCCCTGAGACATCCCAGGAGGCTTGTGTGCCAGAAGCTGGGGAGTCAGAGGAGAGTGGTGTGAGATGAGGACTCAGGCACTAAGCAGGAAGTGGAGTATGTACAAGGTGTACTATAATGAGACTTGTTTGGAAGTGTGGATTTTGAAAAAGAAGTCTCAGGATTTTTGTGGTTACACAATATATTTGGCTTTTATAATTTAAATTTTTTCCTGCCTATATAGCTTCATAGCATTTCCATTCTATCCAGGTTACTTTAGATCCCAGAACTGTAAGAGATGAGACTTTCATGGAAGATTTGCTTGATCATAAGTATAACACAACATGAATATCTAAGAGAGTAAACCCACTTTTCACCTTATTACTTTATTTCCCCCCAAAATAAAGGTATATAAAGTACTTCACTGAGTATTTTATGATGAATATTTTAAAATGCATTTTCCAAAAATAACATTCATTTTCTCAAAGATTTGGATTAAAAAAAAAAAGATTGCCATCCATCAACCCAAATTATTTGCATGGTCTTTAGCACAAATAAGAACTATTTTGTGAATTTAGAAATGAATGAGAATATGCATGTAATCCGAAAAATCAGTATATGTGAGACCCTTTCTCAAAAACTGCAAAATGTGGGAAAACACAGAGACAGGTTTACACAGGATTAGGTGTTGGTTCAATACCTAAATTTGTTTTGCAGTCATCGTTATAGTTGATTCACTTGTGTAGGAATATGCTGACCCAACTCCTACAGGCTATGTCCTTTCTTAGTGCAGAATTTAATATAGAAGCTCAATTTTACTTTAAAATAGCATATATAAAATAGATATGAAAATAATTCAAAAAGTTAAAAGTACTATGAAATTTAAGGTAATAGCCTAATAAGCAATTAATATTTCATTTTAAAAAACCCTCTGAAGAATAATTAATAGCATGTGTTATTCTGGTGATTGACAAAAAGATATATTACAATGAAGCCCATAAAATCAGCAAAGGTTGATTGCAAAAACTCGGCATTTCAAAAATGAGAATCAGAGGACTAGGCATGCCTAGTGGTAACTTATAACAACCCTCCCTGACCCATTGCCCCAGGATGCCTACAAGACGTTGCTATTCTGTGTGATCTCTAAAATCATAATTATTCATTGTTTAGCTCTATTAGATCATGAGTAATATATTTCTTTAGAAGTGAAAATGCAAAATGACCTAGTTAGGGGGCAACAGTTATAAACTGATCATCTGTCTCAGAAGGAGAAATACATTACAACATTATATAATTTATGATGACATGAAAAAAGCAACAGATGTTAAACAAGATTATCAGGATTTTGTAAGGATTCTTAAATTATTTTCCCCCTAAAAACACAGTATAATGTTGGTATAAAAAATTGGCAATCAAAGTGACAGATAAAGTCATGATAGGCTGTCAAAGAATTAGAAACGCAAATGCAACAGCCTGGTGAAAATGACACTGATTTTGTCAACTAGTTTTGACAAGTTCAGAAGATTCCAACAGTAATTTTGAAAAGTTAGAGACACCCTAAATGTCCATCAATAGGGGATTATCAGTGGAATACTATGTTGTCATTAAGAAGAATGAAAAGCAGATATATACATAGACATGTATAGCTTCTCTTAGTATACTATTTACAGAATAAAGCAAAGAGCTGAACAGTGACAGCTCTGGAATTTCATATAGGAAAGTTGTCAAGGTGATAATCTTTTTGAAGTGAGAGCTATGAAACTTCAACAAAGGTTGTGTTTGAATAGCAAACACAGTTGTCACTTAGCTGCTTACACAGCAAATTCACACCTGTATCTTAGAGTGTATGTTTATTTGGGGTTGTTTAGGGGGATTGAGGAAATAAGAGGTTATCAAGCATACCAAGCCACCCCCTGACTCTGCTACTGAAGAACTGTATAATCTGTTTTTTATTGCTTCTCTTCATTAAGGAATAATTTGCATATAATGACATATGTAGACCTTAATGTTCAGTTCAATGTGTGGTGGATTTTTTTTTTTAAAAAGTTTCTGTATTTCTTACACCAGCATACACAACCTACAGGAGGAAAATTGGAGTTGTAAGTGGAAAAACGGTAATCTTAAAAGCTCAAATCTTAAAAGTATAATTTACATAAATGATTAATACATAAAAAATAATAAATTTTAGTTGATTTTTGGACTCACGAAATTGCCAAATTTACATATGGTAATGGGATATTCTTTGTGTGTAACTGAAACAGTCATGTAAACTAGTTTAGACTAATATATTAGCAGGTCTGCCAAAGTAGAAAGACACAAAAATGCCAGCCATGAAAGGTTAATCAGAATTTTGATGTAGTAAAATGATGCAGTTCAATGGTTTTGAATACACACACACACACACACACACACACACACACACACACACACACACACACACACACACACACACACACACTCTCTCTCTCTCTCAGGTAACCACTGCTTAAAACAGGATTAAGAATATTTCCATTGCTTCTTCCCTTTCCTCAATACCTACCCCCAAGCAAACACTTTCTGATTTCTATCATGTAGTTTCTCTAGCACCACAGAGTAGCCTTTCATGTAAATGGAATCATATTGTATGTATCTTTTTAAACTGGATTCTTTTAGTAGGTTTAATGTTTTTAAGATTCACTGATGTGCTTTATATCAATGCATTCCTCTTTATTGCTGAGTACTATTACACAGTATGAACATACCAAATTTGTTTAGTCCACTCGCCTGTTGACAAACATTTATTTCCACTTTGGAGGCTATTATAGAGAGGCTGCTGGTAATATTCTCACTGAAGTTTTTTTGTGGATGTATGTTTTCATTTCTCTTAGGTAAATACCTAAGAGTACAATTGCTGGGGTATATGGTGGGTATATGTTTAACTTTATAAGAAACTGCCTTTCTATACTCCTACCAGCCATGTATGAAAGCTCCCTTTGCTCCATATCTTCACCAACATTTGATAGTCAATCTCCTATTTATTACCCATTCTGGTGGGAGTGAAATAGTATCTCATTGTGGTTTTAATTTGCATTTCCCTAATGGCTAAGGACACTAAGCACCTTCTATGTGCTTTTTGACTGTTTGTACCTTTTGTAGTTTCTATGCAAATTTTTTGCCCACTTGTCAGTTGGGCTGTTTGTATTTTTATTGTTGGTTTGTAGGAGTCCTTTACACAGTCTGGACATGAGGCCTTTGTCAGATTTATGCATCATGAATACTTTTTTTTTTTTTTTTTTGCAGTACACGGGCCTCTTACTGCCGTGGCCTCTCCCGCCGCGTAGCACAGGCTCTGGACGCGCAGGCCCAGCGGCCATGGCTCACGGGCCCAGCCGCTCCGCGGCATGTGGGATCTTCCCGGACCGGGTCACGAACCTGTGTCCCCTGCATCGGCAGGCGGACTCCCAACCACTGCACCACCAGGGAAGCCCTCATGAATACTTTTTACTTGTCTCTGGCTTGCCTATTCAATTTTTTTTCTTTTTTTGAATTTTATTTTTTTTAATACAGCAGGTTCTGATTAATTATCTATTTTATGCATATTAGTGTATACATGTCAATTCCAATCTCCCAGTTCATCCCACCACCACCACCCCCCGCCCCCCACCCCCCGCTTTCCCCCTTGGGTCCATACGTTTGTTCTCTATATCTGTGTCTCTATTTCTGCTTTGCAAACTGGTTCATCTGTACCATTTTTCTAGAATTCCACATATATGATTTAATATATAATATTTGTTTTTCTCTTTCTGACTTGCTTCACTCTGTGTGACAGTCTCTAGGTGATCCACATCTCTACAAATGACCCAATTTCATTCCATTTTATGGATGAGTAATATTCCATTGTATACATGTACCACATCTTCCTTATCATTCATCTGTTGATTGGCATTTAGGTTGCTTCCCTGACCTGGCTATTGTAAATAGTGCTGCAGTGAACGTTGGGGTGCATGTGTCTTTTTGAATTATGGTTTTCTCTGGGTATATGCCCAGTAGTGGGATTGCTGGGTCATATAGTAATTCTATTGTTAATTTTTTAAGGAACCTCCATACTGTTCTCCACAGTGGCTGTATCAATTTACATTCCCACCGACAGTGCAAGAGGGTTCCCTTTTCTCCACACCCTCTCCAGCATTTGTTGTTTATAGATTTTCTGATGATGGCCATTCTGACGGGCGTGAGGTGCTACCTCATTGTAGTTTTGATTTGCATTTCTCTAATAATTAGTGAGCACGTGAGCAGCTTTTCATGTGCCTCTTGGCCATCTGTATGTTTCTTTGGAGAAATGTCTATTTAGGTCTTCTGCCCAATTTTTGATTGGGTTGTTTGTGTTTTAATATTGAGCTCCATGAGCTGTTTATATATTTTGGAGATTAACCCTTTCTCCGTTGATTTGTTGCCAAATATTTTCTCCCATTCTGAGGGTTGTCTTATCATCTTGTTTATAGTTTCCTTTGCTGTGCAAAAGCTTTTAAGTTTCATTAGGTCCCATTTGTTTATTTTTGTTTTTATTTACATTACTCTAGGAGGTGGGTCAAAAAAGATCTTGCTGGATTTATGTCAAAGAATGTTCTTCCTATATTTTCCTCTAAGAGTTATATAGTGTCTGGTCTTACATTTTGGTCTTTAATCCATTTTGAGTTTATTTTTGTGTATGGTGTTAGGGAGTGTTCTAATTTCATTCTTTTACATGTAGCTGTCCAGCTTTTCCAGCACCACTTATTGAAGAGACTGTCTTTTCTCCATTGTATATCTTTGTCTCCTTTGTCATAGATTAGTTGACCATAGGTGCATGGGTTTATCTCTGGGCTTTCTATCCGGTTCCATTGATCTGTCTTTCTGTTTTTGTGCCAGTACCATATTGTCTTGATTACTGTAGCTTTGTAGTATAGTCTGAAATCAGGGGGTCTGATTCCTCCAGCTCCATTTTTTCCCCTCAAGATTGCTTTGGCTATTCAGGGTCTTTTGTGTCTCCATACAAATTTTAAAATTTTTTATTCTAGCTCTGTAAAAATGCCATTGGTAATTTGATGGGGATTGCATTGAATCTGTAGATTGGGTAGTATAGTCATTTTCACAATACTGATTCTTCCAATCCAAGAACATGGTATATCTCTCCATCTGTTTGTGTCATCTTTGATTTCTTTGATCAGTGACTTATAGCTTTCTGAGTACAGGTCTTTTACCTCCTTAGGTAGGTTTATTCCTAGGTATTTTATTCTTTTTGTTGCAATGGTGAATGGGGTTCTTTCCGTAATTTCTCTTTCTGATCTTTTGTTGTTAGTGTATAGGAATGCAAGAGATTTTTGTGCATTAATGTATACTGCTACTTTACCAAATTCATTGATTAGCTCTAGTAGTTTTCTGGTGGCATCTTTAGGATTCTCTATGTATAGGTATCATGTCATCTGCAAACAGTGACAGTTTTACTTCTTTTCCAATTTGTATTCCTTATTTTTCTTTTTCTTCTATGATTGCCGTGAATAAGACTTCCAAAACTATGTTGAATAAGAGTGGCGAGAGTGGACATCCTTGTCTTGATTCTGATCTTAGAGGAAATGCTTTCAGTTTTTCACCATTGAGAGTGACGTTTGCTGTGGGTTTGTCGTATATGGCCTTTATTATGATGAGGTAGGTTCCCTCTGTGCCCACTTTCTGGAGAGTTTTTGTCCTAAATGGGTTTTGAATTTTGTCAAAACCTTTTTCTGCATCTACTGAGATGCTCATATGGTTTTTATTCTTCAATTTGTTAATATGGTGTATCACACTGATTGATTTGTGTATATTGAAGAATCCTTGCATCCCTGGATAAATCCCACTTGATCATGGTGTATGATCCTTTTAATATGTTGTTGGATTCTGTTTGCCAGTATTTTGTTGAGGATTTTTGCATCTATATTCACCAGTGATATTGGTCTGTAATTTTCTTTTTTTGTAGTATCTTTGTCTGGTTTTGGTATCAGGGTGATGGTGGCCTCGTAGAATGAGTTTGGGAATGCTCCTCCCTCTGCTATATTTTGGAAGAGTGTGAGAAGGATAGGTGTTAGTGCTTCTCTAAATGTTTCATAGAATTCACCTGTGAAGCCGTCTGTTCCTGGACTTTTGTTTGTTGGAAGATCTGTAATCACAGTTTCAACTTCATTACTTGTGATTTGTCTCTTCATATTTTCTATTTCTTCCTGTTTCTGTCTTGGAAGTTTATCCCTTTATAAGAATTTGTCCATTTCTTCCAGGTTGTCCATTTTATTGGCATAGAGTTACTTGTAGTAGTCTCTTATGATGCTTTGTATTTCTGTGGTGTCTGTTGTAACTTCTCCTTTTTCATTTCTGATTTTATTGATTTGAGTCCTCTCCCTCTTTTTCTTGATGAGTCTGGCTAATGGTTTATCAATTTTGTTTATTTTCTCAAAGAATCAGCTTTTAGTTTTATTGATCTTTGCTATTGTTTTCTTTGATTCTATTTCATTTATTTCTGCTCTGATCTTTATGATTTCTTTCCTTCTACTAACTTTGGGCTTTGTTCTTCTTTCTCTAAGGTTCCTTTAGGTGTAAGGTTAGATTGTGTATTTGAGATTTTTCTTCTTTCTTGAGGTAGGATTGTGTAGCTATAAACTTCCCTCTTAGAACTGCTTTTGCTGCATCCCATAGGTTTTGGATCGTCGTGTTTTCATTGTCATCTGTCTCTAAGTATTTTTTAATTTCCTCTTTGATTTCTTCAGTGATCTCTTGGTTATTTAGTAACATATTGTTTACCCTCCATGTGTTTGTGCTTTTTATGTTTTTTTCCCTGTAATTGATTTCTACTCTCATAGTGTTGTGGTCAGAAATGATGCTTGATATGATTTCAGTTTTCTTAAATTTACCAAGGCTTGATTTGTAACCCAAGATGTGACCTTTCCTGGAGAATGTTCCGTGTGCACTTGAGAAGAGAGTGTAATCTGCTGTTTTGGGATGGAATTTCCTATAAATATCAATTAAATCTATCTAGTCTATTGTGTCATTTAAAGCTTTTGTTTCCTTATTAATTTTCTGTCTGGATGATCTGTCCATTGGTGTAAGTGAGGTGTTAAAGTCCCCCACTATTATTGTGTTACAGTCGATTTCCTCTTTTATAGCTGTTAGCATTTGCCTTATGTATGAGATGCTCCTATCTTGGGTGCATATATATTTATAATTGTTATGTCTTCTTCTTGGATTGATCCCTTGATCATTATGTAGTGTCCTTCCTTGTCTCATGTAACATTCTATATTTTAAATTCTATTTTATCTGATATGAGAATTGCTACTCCAGCTTTCTTTTGATTTCCATTTGCATGGAATATCTTTTTCCAACCCCTCACTTTCAGTCTGTATGTGTCCCTCGGTCTGAAGTGGGTCTCTTGTAGACAGCATGTATATGGGTCTTGTTTTTGTATCCATTCAGTGAGCCTGTGTCTTTTAGTTGGAGCATTTAATCCATTGACATTTAAGGTAATTATCAATAAGTATGTTCCTATTACCATTTTCTTAATTGCTTTGGGTTTTTTTTTTTGTAAGTTCTTTTCTTCTCTTGTGTTTCCCACTTAGAGAAGTTCCTTTAGCATTTGTTGTAGAGCTGGTTTGGTGGCACTGAATTCTCTTAGCTTTTGCTTGTCTGTAAAGCTTTTGATTTCTCCGTCGAATCTGAATGCGATTCTTGCTGGATAGAGTAATCTTGGTTGTAGGTTCTTCCCTTTCATCACTTTAAATATATCATGCCACTCCCTCCTGGCTTGTAGAGTTTCTGCTGAGAAATCAGCTGTTAACCTTATGGGAGTTCCTTTGTATATTATTTGTCGTTTTTCCCTTGTTGCTTTTAATAATTTTTCTTTGTCTTTAATTTTTGCCAATTTGATTACTATGTGTCTTGCGTGTTTCTCCTAGGGTTTATTCTGTATGGGACTCTCTGCGCTTCCTGGATTTGGGTGGCTGTTTCCTTTCCCATGTTAGGGAAGTTTTCGACTATAATCTCTTCAGATACTTTCTCTGGTCCTTCTCTTGTCCTTCTGGGACCCCTATAAATGTGAATGTTGGTGCATTTATTGTCATCCCAGAGGCCTCTTAGGCTATCTTCATTTCTTTTCATTCTTTATTCTGTTCTGCAGCAGTGAATTGTACCATTCTGTCTTCCAGGTCACTTATCCATTCTTCTGCCTCAGTTATTCTGCTGTTGATTCCTTCTAGTGTATTTTTCATTTCAGTTACTGTATTGTTCATCTCTGTTTGTTTGTCCTTTAATTCTTCTAGGTGTTTGTTCTTTAATTCTTCTAGGTGTTTATGAAACATTTCTTGCATCTTCTCAATCTTTGCCTCCATTGTTTTTCCGAGGTACTGGATCATCTTCACTATCATTATTCTGAATTCTTTTTCTGGAAGGTTGCCTATCTCCACTTCATTTAGTTGTTTTTCTGGGGTTTTATCTTGTTCCTCTGCCTTTTCATCTTGTCTATCTTTCTGTGAATGTAGTTTTCGTTCCACAGGCTGCAGGATTGTAGTTCTTCTTGCTTCTGCTGCCTGCCCTCTGATGGATGAGGCTATCTAAGAGGCTTGTGCAAGCTTCCTGATGGGAGGGACTAGTGGTGGGTAGAGCTGGGTGTTGCTCTGGTGGGCAGAGCTCAGTAAAACTTTAATCTGCTTGTCTGCTGATGGGTGGGGCTGAGTTCCCTCCCTGTTGTTTGTTTGGCCTGAGGCGACCCAGGACTGGAGCCTACAGGCTCTTTGGTGGGGCTAATGGCAGACTCTGGGAGGGCTCACGCCAAGGAGTACTTCTCAGAACTTCTGCTGCCAGTGTCCTTGTCCCCATGGTGAGCCACAGCCACCCCCCCCCACCTCTGCAGGAGACCCTCCAACACTAGTAGGTAGGTCTGGTTCAGTTTCCTGTGGGGTCACTGCTCCTTGCCCTGGGTCCCGATGCGCACACTACTTCGTGTGTGCCCTCTGAGAGTGGAGTCTCTGTTTCCCCCAGTCCTATCGAAGTCCTACAATCAAATCCCTCTAGCCTTCAAAGTCTGATTCTCTGGGAATTCCTCCTGCCTTTGCCAGACCCCCAGGTTGGGAAGCCTGACGTGGGGCTGAGAACCTTCACTCTAGTGGGTGGACTTCTATGCTATAATTGTTCTCCAGTTTGTGAGGCACCCACCCAGCGGTTTTTTTGATTTTATTGTGATTGCGCCCATCCTACCGTCTCATTGCAGCTTCTCCTTTGTCTTTAGATGTGGGGTATCTTTTTTGGTGAGTTCCATTGTCTTCCTGTCAATGATTGTTTATCAATTAGTTGTGATTCCAGTGCTCTCGCAAGAGGGAGTGAGTGCACGTCCTTCTACTCTGCCATCTTGAACCAACCCTTCATTTTCTTATTAATGCCTTTTCATCAGAAATAGGTTTTGAGTGATGTCCAGTTTATCAATTTCTTCTTGTACGGTAAGTGCTTGCATTAGTTTCCTAGGGCTGCTGTAACAAATTACCACATAGTGGATGGCTTAAATAACAGAAATTCATTATCTCACAATTCTGGAGGCCAGGAGTCTAAAATCAAGGTGTTGGCCAGGCCAGGCTCTCTCTAACGCTTCTAGATGAGAATCCATTCCATTCCTTCCTCTTAGCTTTGCTGCTGCTGATAGTTCTTGGCATTCCTTGCCTTGACTCCAATCTCTACCCCCTTCATCAAGTGGTCTTCTCCCTATACATCTCTTTCTCTGTGTCTCCTCCTCTTCTTGTAAGAACACTAGTCATATTAGAGCAGGGCCTACCCTACTCCACTATGACCTCACCTTAACTTAAACAATTACAACTATAACAACCCTATTTCCTAATATGGTCGCATTCTGAGGTTCCTAGAAGAACATGAATTTGGGGGAGGGGGGACACTAAACAACCCAATACAGTGCTTTTTGTGTCTTACGCTAAAAACCTTTGCTTAAGCAAAACTTATTCTACACGTTGCTTTTTCTTTTCTGCTTCCCTTCCTCCCCTTAACTAACCTCAAAGGCTGATCTCTCCAGGACTGGACTATGGGGAAGACAGAGAGTTGGGGGAGGGAGGCAGGGAAGTTCTTACTAGAGTGGTGTCAAAGGTGAACTTGATCCAGCTTCTACTAGTTTGTAAGAGCTGATTGTTAAATTTTCAGGAATTTGGAAGTCAGTTATTAAACGTAGTCACTATTAAAAATTAAAGTATATAAGCATAATTGAACAAATTATATTAAAAATAAAGGCAGTAAATACCCAAAACTCATCACTTCTCAATTATTTTGTTACATTTTACTATGGGGCCAGATTTTGTGGTTTACTGAGTGGAGGAAGAGGACCAGGAAAGAAGAACTAATAATGTGTAGAGTAAGTTTTGGAGTATTTACACCACAGAAATCTGCAAATTTTACAAGTAACCGCCCGCCCCCTGCCGCCTGCCCTGCTCCCACACATCATAGGGCTGGTTGTTATTATGTTTAATAGCTTCCACAGGATGTGTGTATGTGTGTGTATGTGTGTATATTGTGTGTATATATACACACATCATATATATATACAATATGTTATCATCAAACAAAAATGTATGTATGTATATATACATATACAACATATATAATTAAGCAAAAAGTATATATATACATATATAATTTATACAATATTTTATAGTTTAGAAAGTATAGGAGAGGGCTTCCCTGGTGGCACAGTGGTTGAGAGTCTGCCTGCCGATGCAGGGGACACGGGTTCGTGCCCCGGTCTGGGAAGATCCAACATGCCGCGGAGCGGCTGGGCTGGGCCCGTGAGCCATGGCCACTGAGCCTGCGCATCTGGAGCCTGTGCTCCGCAATGGGAGAGGCCACAACAGTGAGAGGCCCGCGTACCGAAAAAAAAAAAAAAAAGTATAGGAGAAAAGCTGGAAGGAAAGAAATGTGCTAAAATGCAAAAGACAGTCACCCTGAGTGACTATCCTTGAGTTCTGGGTAATTATTTTCTCCTCTATAATTTCCTATTATTTTCCTAATTGCTTAAATGGCAATGTAATACTTTTAGAATGAGAAAACAGTAATTTTTACAATATTAAATACTTTTTAGGATGTCCAGAATGTTTGTACTGTTTTTGAAACCTGATTTGAAACCTCAGTCAAGTTTCAGATGCCCTAGGAGAGATAATCTCTAAAGATTTAACATTGTATTCAGCTGACAGATGTCAAAATGCTAATGCACAAGTTTCAATTACGCCAACATTGTCTTTTAAATATTCAGTCCTTAGTCAGTTTTACTTCCTTCCTATCTTTTGAAGATATGCTTCCTGTTTCTGTGTTTAAGCTTATATCCTTCCTGTTTCTGATGGCTGCAAGTTTCTAGTTCAGTAATTCAGAAGCTTTGGATGAAACTGAAGACTTTTTTCCACAGCCCTGTAGCAACATCTAGTGGGTATTTAAAGACAGGACAAGACAGAGCAGCAGTTTTGATGGCAAATGTGACTTAGCAAAAAACAAAAACAAAAAAGCCTTAAATCCTCAAGACAAATAGAATCTCTCCTGTGATTAAATAACTTTACATACATTGGTGTGTATGTAAACACTTAAGATAAAACATAGCTGACATTTCCTCATCTAGCCTGCTGTGAACTTAAACAGCATTTGTTACTACATTATATAATGGGCATTATCATGAAGAACCATATGAGAGGTCCCTAAGCAAGAGTACCAGAGCAGTGTAAAAACCTCCAAAAGCAAAAAGGAAGAACTTGTGTAGAATGGCACCTGAAAGGAACAGAAGTGTCCAGGAGTATAAGCAGAGAGTAAGAGAGAAGAGACAACAGGAGGGAAGGGGTAGAAAGGAAGCCAAGGAAGAAGAGAAAACTAAAGCAAAATCATGGGAAGTGGTAAGTTTACAGAATCCAGATTTATCCCAAGATAACTGCAGTCCAGTCATTGTTCTCTCAACCAAAAGGTAGGTGTTTCTTAACCCCTCAAGCCTGTTCGAGGTACCCAGTCCCCAAAAGATCTTTGCCATGTTTCCCTTTGACTTGATGCATTACCTTTCCCATCTCACTTTCACTAGAAGTTCAGGACCTAGGTAGGTGATGGGTGGTAGCTGATGAGTGAGGAAAAAAAGTGACCGTAGACACTTTCTCTAATCTCTCTCTGCCTTAACTTCTCTAGTTGAAAATTAGAGAATAATTTGGTCCCTGTAATTTTCATAGACATTTTTCCATAATCATCAATTATTTATGAAAATGCTATTACTTATAGAAAAAATCCATAAAGCTTAGATACTAGTGGTAGCATTCCTATGCACACCTAAGAAACAAATACCTGCTTATGGCTGTCAACATGTGGGGCTGGGCTGAGCTCCACACGAGTTAGGAAACCTCGTTCTGCAATCTGGGACCATTTTTCTAATCTGGCTTGTTGGAGAGGGAAATAAATAGAGACATTATTGAGGAATTATTGAGGCAGTATGATGGGGGAGGCAAAAAATATGAGATTGGGTAAAGGGAAGACTTGTCCTATCAGATAGCAAAATGTATTTTAAAACTATGAATTATAATATTATATATACTGGAGCAGATATAGACAAATAGCTCAGTGAAAGAGTATAACTACATAACTAGATCCATGCATGTATGAAATGCTTGGCAATGAAGATCAATAGGGAAAGGGGGACTTTTTTTTTTTTTTTTTTTTTGCCGTACGTGGGCCTCTCACTGTTGTGGCCTCTCCCATTGCGGAGCACAGGCCCTAGACGCGCAGGCTCAGTGGCCATGGCTCACGGGCCTAGCCACTCCACGGCGTGTGGGATCTTCCCGGACTGGGACACGAACCCGCGTCCCCTGCATCGGCAGGCAGACTCTCAAACACTGCGCCACCAGGGAAGCCCAGGGGGACATATTTAAGAAATGGTATTGGAACAATTATTCGTGTACAAAATATTAAATTTGGATCCATACCTCAAACTATACACAAAAATGAATTCCATATGGATCAATGAAGAAGCCAAATTTTTAAACATTTAGAAGAAAATATATCTTTATAATCTCAAGGTAAGGAAGGATTTCATAAACAAAACACAAAAAGCAAAATTCATTTTAAAAAGGTTGATAAAGTATATAGTATAGAAATCAAGAATTATATTCTTGGAAAAGACAAGGAGGGCCCAAAAACAGAAATGCACAAACCAGGAAAAAATTATTTGTAGAACATAACCAGGAAATTATTAACATCCAGAGTATATAAAAAGCTCTTCTAAATCAATAAGAAAAAAAATCAAACAATCCATAGAAAAATGTGCAAAGGTCACAAACAGGCATTTCATATAAGAGGAGACTTGGTTGGTGGGTAAACATGAAAAGATGTTCAACTTCTTTTGTAAGCAGGAAAATGCAAATTGAAATTAAAAGTAATACCATTTCATATCTACCTAGGCACACTTCCTTGGAAGATCTTACACATGTGCATTACAAGTATAGAACTTGCCTGGTGGCATAGTGGTTAAGAATCCACCTGCCAATGCAGGGGACACAGGTTTGAGCCCTGGTCCAGGAAGATCCCACATGCCGTGGAGCAACTAAGCCCGTGCGCCACAACTCCTGAGCCTGCGCTCTAGAGCCCGCGAGCCACAGCTACTGAGCCTGTGTGCCACAACTACTGAAGCCCGCGTGCCTAGAGCCCACGCGCCACAACAAGAGAAGCCACTGCAATGAGAAGCCCTCACACGCACCGCAATGAAGGTATCTCCCACTTGCTGCAACTAAAGAAAGCCCACGCAGCAATGAAAACCTAATGCAGCCAAAAAATTAATTAATTAATTAAAAAAAGGCAAGTATAGAATATTCATCAAAGCCTTATTTATGATTATCAAAATCTGAAAAAAATATTAACAATGGATTAATGAATTGTGATATATAGTCATATAATGTAAATACAGCAGCAAAAATGAATGAATACAGTTATAAGTATCAACACGAATGACTCAAAAACATAAAATTTGGCCAAAAAAGGAAGGTATGGCAGAACATACCAATTTATATAATTTTCAAAGGAAGAGAAAAACTATCCAAAATATACTGCTTAAAGATACACAGATTGTGTAACGTTATAAAGAAAGTCAAGGTGAAAGTGGCAGTGACAGTAGCACAGGTTTTTAATCTTTTCAAATTCCCACATAAAAACTAAGTGGCAAAACCAAAAACTCGTGGACATTTACAACATGACTATTTGCCAAGGTCTCTCCATGGACCTGAAAATACAAATGGGTGGAGATGAACATCCATGGTCCCAAGAGCTGTGTGTACCTGGGGCTATGTAGGAGGAAGCAGAGAGGAACAGGGGCGTGTCTGACAGACCTGAGAACAGGGAAGCCCCGAACAGCCGACAGATGGTCCCTGGAAAGCATGGTGTGCCCACTTCAGAACAGCTGTTGAGATTGACAAGGGTGTTGTCCAGTGCAGTAGGGTGAGTACAGGGGTCCTTGTTAAAGTCTGAAAAGGGTGCAAGCAGCCTGGGCTGCGTGGACTTGTAAAGACAACCAGGCAAAGCTGCCTTTCAAGACAACTGCTGAAAATAGGATAGAAGAGAGTAGAGACACGGTGTGCACCTCATAATACAAGAATAGACTTTTTAGAAAGTGTATTTCCATTTTTTACATGCATGTAGTTTGAAAACCATATTGCAATAGCTATCCCAAGTTTTAACTCCAGTCTTTCCTACTCTGCCTTTTGAATTACGTTCCTAAAGCTCTTATGT
This sequence comes from Leucopleurus acutus, assembly GCF_964270905.1. Classification (NCBI taxonomy): domain Eukaryota; kingdom Metazoa; phylum Chordata; class Mammalia; order Artiodactyla; family Delphinidae; genus Leucopleurus; species Leucopleurus acutus. The sequence goes on along the minus strand of NC_139145.1, from coordinate 117,163,670 downwards.
GGTCTTTTTGCTTATCTACCTATAGACATTTAGGCCCGTGTTCCTCGAAGTGAGATCCATCAATCCCGTGCACTAAAATCACCTGGGATACTTTTTTTAAAACGCAAATTACCCAGGCCCCTTCCTAGACCTGTGAAATCAACATCCAGAAGTGAGGCTCAGGAATCTGCATATTAAACAACTCTCCCCCACCATATTCTTGGGTGCACTAAAGTTGGAAAAGGTCTCAGTCCTGTGAACTTAGGCATGACCCAAATAGGCCTGCATCTCCACCCACCTGAGAAGCAGGCACCATAAGTTGCAGGACAAGGATGTTTCTGTGGGATGTGACTGGGCAGATAGGAAGAATGGTAAGGGGGCTATTTTCTGGCCTCCTAAACCTAACGTGGGGTACGTAGATTTAAAATGGATCATGGTCATATATGAAATCTAAAAAAACGGTATTGATGAACCTAGTGGCAGGGCAGGAATAAAGACGCAGATGTAGAGAAAGGACTTGAGGTCAGAGCGGGGGAAAGGGGAAACTGGGATGAAGGCAGAGAGTGGCATGGACATATATACACTAAATGTTAAATAGATAGCTAGTGGGAAGCAGCCACATAGCTCAGGGAGATCAGCTTGGTGCTTTGTGACCACCTAGAGGGGTGGGATAGAGAGTATAGGAGGGAGATGCAAGAGGGAGGGGATATGGGGATATATGTATACATATAGCTGATTCACTTTGTTGTACAGCAGAAACTAACACAACATTGTAACGCAATTATACTCCAATAAAGCTACAAAAAATTTTTTTAATAAAATAAAATGGATCGTGGTCAAGCCAAACACATCAGGAGCTTTTTTGTTTTGAGCAATAAATCTGGACGGCAATGGCAATTCAGTTTTTTTCTTAAATTTATTTATTTATTAGTTTTGGCTGGGTTGGGTCCTCGTTTCTGTGCGAGGGCTTTTTCCAGTTGCAGCGAGTGGGGGCCACTCTTCATTACGGTGCGCGGGCCTCTCACTGTTGTGGCCTCTCGTTGTGGAGCACAGGCTCCAGACGCGCAGGCTCAGTAGTTGTGGCTCACAGGCCCAGTTGCTCCGCGGCATGTGGGATCCTCCCAGACCAGGGCTGGAACCCGTGTCCCCTGCATTGGCAGGCAGACTCTCAACCACTGCGCCACCAGGGAAGCCCCGGCAGTTCAGTTTCTATTTGTTCTGGCTTAGATCTATTGTACTTGTAGACACCATAACATATATGTTCAATTTGGCCTCTTTAGGTAGGACTTCTGTGACAACCAAGAGCCCCAAATCTGGAATAAATAGAGGTTAAAGGAACCAATGCAGAAATGCCAAGTAGCTTTTTGATATGTTGGCTAAGAAAAGATGTAGAGAACAGTGAACAATCCCACCCTGGGACAAAAAGAGATAAAAACTTCCCTTCCCCCTCTTCCCATGTGTACACAACACATGACCGAATGTGTTGAGTCTTTGAGCAGAGGGTGAAGGTGGGGAATGGTATTTTCCTTGAGTCCTTTCATTGGGTTCCTGGTGCCTTGTATCAGTGCAGCTTTCATGACCCACCTCACTTATAGCACACATCTTAGTTTTTCAGCAAAGCACTTAAAAATGTACAGTTAGCTCTCACCTGTTGACTAATAAGGCCTAATCACCCAGAGGAAGGGCTCAACAATGTGTATTTTCAGTAAGCGTCCCATAGAGTTTTTTAGGAAACTAGCCTAAACATGGAAAAGCTGCTGAGGAGAATAAGCAATAAATTTTAAAAAATTTCAACATTTACTCAGGTCAAAGTGAAGCCAGGTGTCCAAGCTGCCCTTGCACCATTCATTTGTACAGTTTGTGTGAAGTTTGCAGGTCAAATATGTTTCATGATAAAGGAATTTCTATGATAGAGTAATTTTTATTTGTGCTTTTATCTTGTGCCAGCTGATGATGAAACCCACTTTTTCCAAGTCACACCAGCTGGGAGCAGGGCTAAAATAATTTCAAATAGGAGTCCTCCACTCAGCTGGCCCTGGCAAATTGGGTGAATGACCTCCTCCATTAACTCAAATCCCTTTCAAATAGTACAGGAGGTCATCCTGGGTGCCTCACTGGTCTGTTTATTTGCCTGTGCCGTTGGTGGAAGGATCCTAGGCCATTCTTTGCCATCGCCTGCCACTGGGTGGTTCCACTCCAGGTTTCTGATGCCTTCTGAGGCTCCTGGTGTTGACTACACAGATCCCCCAACCACAACTGGCATATCTTCTGTCCTCAACACTTCACCCTACTTAAATTGCATACATTCCAGAATGGCACTGAGGTTAAAGTGGCACAGATTTTTTTTTTTCCAGCTTTGCTCATCCTTAAGTCCTTGGAAAAGGTAAGGTCAGTGCATATCCTGGTGACTTCAGAATTGCCCTTTCCGAAGAGGCCTAATCCTTTCAGACCAAGCTTTGGTGCCCTTGCTCCTTAGGTTGAGGATGAGTTTTTTCCTAAGAATTTCTGCAGTTCTCAAGGCCCTCTGCTCCACTGCACTAAGACTTGTTTAAAGTTGCAGGATAAATATGGTTTATGCTCCCAGACTGGGGCTACCACTGCATGGAATATTCTGAACAGGTTAAAGCAAAGAGTGGGAATATAGTTTGTCTGAAAGCTGTCAAATGGCTGGATTGTAGACAGTCCAGAAGAAATCTTTTGGGAATATTCTAAGACAGTTACAGCCATCACCATTTGTTGAGTGATGACATACCAGGTATTATGCATACATTCAAGTTTACAACAACCCTGTGAGATAAATCATTGGATACTACAGGTGAGGAAAGGGCCTCAGAGAAGTCAAACAACTTGTCCCAATCATAGAGATAGTAAGTGGGGGAGGAGAGGTCAGGACGAGGGGATTAGGTTTGCTCCCAGGTCCAGGTCCAAGTCTGTGCCCTTACAAGCTCAGCACCACCAGATCAAGACCTTCTGAAGTGAAAGGGCTCTGAGAGACTAGATCAGTTGAGATCAAGATTGTGCTCTATTGTGTTGTTTGAGGAAAGGCAGGTGTATAAACACAAATAAGACAGGTGGATTATTCAAAAAGAAATTGAAGACACAGGGCATTGGGGGAGGGGGAGTTGAGGTGAAAATTCCAACCCTCTAATCATGCCTTGGTCTTTGTGGTGACCAGCCCTCATCCTGACACTATCTGGGGACCCCAGCCACTAGTCGTCTAATTAGCATACAAAAGACACTCTCATCACTCTGCAGATTCTAAAGGTTTTAGTAGCTGTGTGCCAGGAACCAGGGACAAAGACCAAATATTTATTTTGATTATATCATAGTATCCCAAACAAAACAAAAACTAACAAACTTGCCTGCTAAATTTCTGAAACTGGAAATCAAGACATTTCTACTTAAGAACAGGCATAATTACCCTACTTAAAGGGCAGTTGTCTTCTTTGGGTTTCTGGATCTGACAACATAGCACCAATGATCACATACCAACATACTAAGTTGTTTAGATTTTTACATTATTTATACTTACATATACTAAAATATGCTGTCCCTTTGCCCCCAGCATCTCCAGGGATAATCCCTCAGTGGTCAGGCTTTTTCTCCATGACTTGCCCCCTGCCTGTGACCTCAATAAGAGTGGGCAGCCAATTCAACCTGGTCCAATCAACCTCTTCCATCTGAATTTGAATTGTGAGGCATAGAGACTAGGAGTTGGGAGATGCATGCCATCAATAGCAGAGCTTTAAGCAGATCTCTCAACTCATGCTGTTGAGATTCCTACCTGCTGCTTGTTTAAATTTTACTTAGATTGCATAAGATCTGGTACTGCATTTTCATACCCGCATCATACCAGACATTGTTTTCAGCAAGCAGAAATGAGATATTTCAATGTGGTCGATCCATTGGTTGGTTAAGTAGCCATTCCCAGTCCCCTCTCCCTTGCTGTTTCCCCCAAAAGAGATTACAAAACTTAAATATTTTATTTCCCTGCTTCTCTTGCATTTAAGGGTGGCCATGTGATAGTTCTGGCCAAAGAAACATAAGTAGAAGTTTTCTGAAGAACTTTGGAGAATTTTTTTTCTGATAAAAGAGACAGATGCAGTATGCCCTTTCACCTTATTTCTCCTTTGAACTATAGGGGTAGCAAAACTTTTCCTCAGCCCTCTTAGAGTCTCTGGCTGGGCCTGAGAATTAAGTTGACATAAGACAGGTTAACAAGAGAAAAGTGTACAAATTTCATTTTTTACGTCTACGTGAGAGACTTCACAGAAAAATGAAGACCCAAAAAGCAGTTACACCTAAGTGCTTATATACCAGGTTGAACAAAGAGTACTAATTGTGGAAAAGTAACTAAAATATATGGGGAGGCTAAAGGAAGATAAGGGTTGATTTAACAAATCTGTTTGTACAGGTTTCCCTTAGCCTCGACTCCCGATCTCTGGTGATAAGAATATTCTTTCCTTCCTGGTGTAGAGAGGGCATCTTCCACATGAAAGAAAAAGTGCTTTCAGGAAGAAAAAAGGAGGTCACAGTGCCTTTCCTGAATCTTCTATTTTTCAAGTGCCTCTAGTTCAAAATTATCCTTGTGCCAAAGTGGTGTATTTGGGGATGGCACATTCTACTACTATTCAGAACCCAGATGTAACACCTGGAGCTTCAGCAGCCATCTTGAAACCATGTGTCAAAGGCCAACAGAATTGTAGACGTGCTATTCCTGACACTATTGTGCTACTGGACCAATGCTAGTAACCACCTACCTCCAGATTTCTTGATGTGAGAGAAGGAAAAATGTTTAAACCTCTGTGAGTTAGGTTCTCCATTATCTGCAGCTGAAAAGAATAATTCAAAAGCAACTCATTCGTAAAGACTAATTACCCTATATATATCTGAAGAAAACAGAAACACTAATCTGAAAAGATACATGCACCCCAAAGTTCATAGCAGCATTATTTACAATAGCTAAGAGATGGAAGCAACCTAAGTGTCCATCAACAGATGAATGGATAAAGAAAATGTGATACACACACACACACACACACACACACACACACACACAATGGAGTACTACTCAGCCATAAAAAGAACTTTGCCACTTGCAACAACATGGATGGACTTGGAGGTATCATGCTTAGTGAAATAGGTCAGAGAAAGACATGCTATATGTTATCACTTACATGTGGAGTCTAAAAAATAAAACTAATGAATATAACAAAAAAGAAACAGACTCACAGATACAGAAAATAAACTAGTTGTTACCAGTGGGGAGAGGAAAGGGGGAGGGACAAATAGGGGTAGGAGATTAAGAGATACAACCTACTATGTAAAAAATAAATAAGCTAGGGCTTCCCTGGTGGCGCAGTGGTTGAGAGTCCGCCTGCCGATGCAGGGGACGTGGGTTCGTGCCCCGGTCCGGGAGGATCCCACATGCTGCAGGGCGGCTGGGCCCGTGAGCCATGGCTGCTGAGCCTGCGTGTCCGAGGCTGTGCTCTGCGACGGGAGAGGCCACAACAGTGAGAGGCCCGTGTACCGCAAAAAAAAAAAAAAAAAAAAAAAAGCTACAAGGATATATTGTACATCACAGGGAATATCCCCAATACTTTATAATAACTATAAATGAAGTATAATCTTTAAAGATTGTGAATCACCGTGTTGAAACTAATAGAACATTGTAAATCAACTACATCTCAATTTTTAAAAAAATGAATTACACTAGTGCAGGGAAAGTACTTCCTGGGTATTGAGACAGCAAGCCAAAATGTAAATTTCATTAGTTCTATGCAGTCTTCAATTGTTTTCTAATCACTCTACATATACTCCTTAATCAGGGGAACCATATCATCCACCTTATTTAAAATATCCACAATCCTTGAGCAGGGCTGGACCATCAGAAAAGTGTTTTTTAAATACAATATTCTTTTCATGAAGCACTAGGGCTCCAGATAAGGTACACCCCAGAATCTGTAAGCAGTTTCAGAAAATAGTACCCTTTGGAACCAAGGATACTATTTGTTTTGTTGGAACCAAACAAAAAAACTAAGATGATTCAATACAGGCAGAAGTGACTCACCCTAAGAGGGAGTTATAGATGTGGCTGCAGAGAATATGGTGTTCTCTGTATAAGAAAACCGGAATACAGCCATTTGGCAAAAGACAAAACTGGATCTACACCTCACACCACGTACAAAAATAGACTCCAAAGGAATCAGAGATCTTAATGTAAAGAACAAAACCCAACAAGTACTAAAAGAAAACACAGATGGATTCCTTTATAATCTGGGTGTAGGGAAAGGCTTTTGAATTATAATTCAAAATCCAGATATAATAAAAGACTACATTTAAAAAAACAAAAACAAAACCCAAAACTTTTGCATGGCAAAAATCACTATAAGCAAGGTCAGACAAACTGGAAGAAAACATTTGCAAAATATATCACAAATAATGGGCTAATTCTCATAACAAGAAGTACATCTCAAATCTAACAGCAAGTAGAAGGGTAACACTGACACAGATTAGAGCAACTTGGTAGGCAAACAGGGATATATTACCATTCACTAGCTAGTTCTCATGCATATTAGGACTTCATAGTTAAATCTTACAGGCAGGAAGTTTCAAATGCTTACCTATCTCTGATGGACTCTTTCAATAGTCAGGTGGTGTCAAATCTAGTGTGCAGAAGAATTTCTGTCAAATCTGTAAGAACAAAGTATGCACCCTATATTTTAAGAAATACAAGTAGAATTCAAGGATACTTTTGACTCAGACATTTTCCCTCCTCACATGGTTTTAAAAAAATTAAAAAGCTTTGGGATTCTGCTGGAGTTCTGATTTTTACACTGATTTTAGAAAATAACTCCCACAAATAATATGCTCCCTCTGTCCAACAAAGATAAGAGTTTACATATCGGAATCATAGTAACTCCACCTGTATGTAGAAGCTTCATGAATTCCTGCTTAACCAGCCATCAGCCCTCTTGTCCTTTCTTTGAAATACTCAGGGCAAGAAATGTTTGTTGACTTCACTTGACTGGGCAAGTTCCTGCTTAACAGTATTTATAACCAGAGTCATAGTTTCACTATTGTTAGAGCCATCAACAAATATATATTGATCACTTTCCATGTGTAAACTAGAGTACTTGCAAGCTTAAAAATGTTGACATCCACCAGTTACGGGGACCAGGTCTACTCAGAGGCCAAGGACAACCAAAGTGAGGAAATAAGAGGCCTTCAGAATGTGGTTTGTGAATGGAATACTATTGCCCAGGCATTAGGAAGGAATTATAACAATTTCGGGGGGAACAGGGCCAGCTTCTGAAATGACTTAAGGCTTGTAGTCAAAAGAGGCCCAGTAGGAATATAAAAGGAATGAAAAGGCTGGCATGGCAACCCGTGATGCAGTCCTCACAGCTACGAGGTACCTCTTGCCACATCTCCTGCTCATGTGTCATCAGCAGCAGCAATTCCTGGCAGGCTGAAGACTTCCACCTTCAAGTGTCAACCATCAAGTCTTCCAACTTTTTTGTCTCAAGGCTTTTTCCAAAGCCTCAGTATCTCTGCTCTGCATACATGTAGCTGGAAGTGTGCCCCAGAAGGCATTCTCAACCAAAGAGTGAGGGACAAGTGATCCCACCTCACCACCACTCCCCCACCCCCGCTCTGCCATCCTTCAGAGGGGCATTCTACAGAGGGTCCCCAGCAGAACTGAGCCCCAGTTGCCCACAGTGGTGGCTAGCTGGATACTGGCCTTTTCCTTCTTCCCTGTTATTCTTTGCATTCTTATTCTGACCTCCTGGGGTCATCCCCCAAATGAGTTACTGCACTATGGTTTTTGACCCAGTCTTTGCCTTTGGGGGAACGCAAACCAAGACAGTCCTCCTCTCGGTGAAGGAGGAATAGGATCAACTGAAAAAGCAGGTTGAAGTTTTAGACTCAGTCAGGCCTGCTTGAAAAGAATAGGGTACCAGAGAGAAGTGGGTCTATCATATGGGTGCAGGGGAGAGCGGACAGAAATGCTTCTGTTATATTTAAGGCCTACCCAAATCAGAATGCCTTCCTTCTCTGTACCTGACTATACTTTTATCTTTTTATTTTTACTAGAATGAGAAGGGCACCTAAAAACAGACCAAACAGTTTCACTCTCACTTTATTCCCTATTAAATGCAGTGTCACACAATGGCCAGATATTACAATCTGAGCTTTAAGCTCTTTACCAAAATTGAGATTATTTGGTGTCCAACTAGTCCTAGATTCCAAAATAAAGATGGCTCCTCTTGTGAGGAATAAAGTAGAGGAGACCTAAGGCTTTGTCCACAGCCTGTAATCAAGCTCCTGGAGAGTTTCTAGAGCAACTGTTTCAATAAAGGACTGGGCAAGGGTCTGTTCTGGCTACTCGCATTACCTTCTTTAGGGAAAAAATTATTAGCCCAACTATAATTATCTTAACTTTCCTTGGTGTACATGGGTCAAATTTCCTCCTAAACGTGTATTTCAAAAGAACAAGCAAGCGGGAGTTCTGAACAGAGAGGCATTGAGCAGTCTTTGCAGATGTTTTATGTTCTCCCTTGGGGAAGATAAACAGCCCATCTTTCTAGAGGAAGCACAGAGACCTTGGCAATACCGTTCTTTCTTTCTTTCTTTTTTTTTTAACATCTTTATTGGAGTATAATTGCGTTACAATGGTGTGTTAGTTTCTGCTTTATAACAAAGTGAATCAGCTATACATATACATATATCCCCATATCTCCTCCCTCTTGCATCTCCCTCTCATCCTCCCTATTCCACCCCTCTAGGTGGTCACAAAGCAGGCAATACCTTTCTTGAGAACAGAGGTTAGTTTGCTAATTCTACTCATTCTCCAGGAGAAGGGAAAAATTAGCTTTAGGGATGTTTGGACCCAGCTAGGGAGATTTTATCAAGAACATCTCATAACATACTGTCATTCAAGAAGCACAAATTCTTCAAAGCCTGGAAAGTGCAAAGTCAAACGGAAAAAGTAAGATTTTAGGGATGAGACAAGGTCAGGAGACTTATCAGTGCTCATCGGGGCCCCCAAGACATGGGCTTTGAAAGCATCAATAACTAGTTTCAGTTCAGTCCAGCTGAAACAAATGTGGAAAGAACTGGAAACCTTCTCAGGGAGGCAGGAGTCACAGGCCTAAGCAATTTCAGAGAAGGAGGTAGCCATTGTGGTAAAAAAGCATGGAGATCATGGTAGGTATTAAACGATGCAGAGGAAAAAGCAGGGAAATCAAGACCACACGCTGGTTGAAAGTTGCTGGTAACTATTCATTCAGTGTTACAGGTGTTAAAGCAATGAATAAGACCAGTGAGGCCCTTTATTCTTTTTTTCTTTTTCTTTTTTTTTCTTTTGGCTGTACCACTTGGCTTGCAGGATCTTAGTTCCCTGACCAGGAACTGAACCTGAGCCCTTGGCAGTAAAAGTGCAGTCCTAACCACTGGACCACCAGGGGATTCCCAAGGCCCTTTATTCTGAGAAGAGAGAAAGAGAGCCCTCTTTGCTAGTTTCACAGATTACCTTTTTATGTTCAACCATTTGTAATATTATACATTTTCGGTGGATTTAGCTGAAACTCAAGTCTAGATGTTAATGAGAATTCCATTGACATTTCAAGCTAATGTTTATAAAATAACAGATCTTTGATCTTAGGTTTATATCTTTTGCTATGCCCCTAAAATCTTGATAGTAAAAGTGTTTCCTGTTTTTGAGTTAAGTGATCAGCAACTGGTTTGGGTACTTACTGTATGCTCACCCAGTGTGGGGACAATATGGAAGATTGAGAGGTGGGAGCCTTTCTTCAGTTTTGAGCTGGGCACATTGTTGCCGAAAAAGTTACATTCCCCATCTCCCTTGTTGCCTTGTATTTCTGGCCACTGAGATATAAACAATGAAAAGGAGCTGACTCAGTTGGGAGGGGCCCTTTTTCTGCCCTTTTGTTTTTATTCTGCTCCTTCCAAAAGGACTGAAATGCAGATATGAAAATGGAGCTCCAGTTGCCATCTTGGACCATAAGGTGACCCTGAGGATGGAAAACACAGGCTGAGGATGGTGAAGCAGAGAGACAGAAGGGTCCCTGATAGCATCTTGCACTTCCATGTTAATCCTAGATGAACTATTTCCAGTTTTCTTTACCCAAGAACAAAAAGAAACGCTTATCTTGTTGAAGCCACTTCTAGTTTAGGCTTTCTGTTACTTGTAGCCAAATTCATTGCAATTTGTAGCAGATACAGTTAGGGTGCTATATACTTTTTGGGCCATATTTACGTACGAGCGACAGTACTTTCATATTAAAAGATGGCCTACTATTTGCAGGCCTGGGCAATTGTTCTTTGTCTTTTCTTTCAATGGAGTTGCTCAGGGAAGCTGAAGAGAGCCCCCTTGCGCCCCTATCCTTCTTTATTTTCTTTTACACTTGCCTTGTTTTTTCTCCCACCATTATAATTTCCTCCCTCAACTGGGAGCAAATATAAAGCTGAAGGAAGAGGTTGGGATTGGAAGAATGAAGGTGAACAGGAGGAAGATACTGGGGACTTGACAACTGAGCCGGATACAGATTTTATAGTAAATGGCTCACTCCACTCTTATCAACTGAGACCAGGACCAGGTTTGTTATTGAAGGAGAAAAAGTGGTGCTCACACTTGGGTCAAAATGTGTTCTTTTTCTTTCCCCTTTTATTGGTCTTTCATTGACTTTTTTGGGAACCAGTCACCCTAGCCAAGAATCCCTAAGAATCTCGGGAATAGATGTTTACTCCTCATTATAGATATGCTGTTTCTATTGATATGCTGTCTGAACATTCTTTTTTCCTGAGGAGTGTAAATTCCTTTAAAAGAAAAAATATATATATTCCAATATATCTCATACCCACTCCCCAACTGATTCTACAAAGCTGGGGAAGGGCCTAAAGAGAGGAATGGGGAAACTGTAAAGAAAATCACTATTAAACAGTGAAAGCAGGTTTGGTGGACAGAAGAAATCTTTAACTGTGGGCACACTCTCCTGCAGAGACCTTTGCTCCTAACTTCAAGAGAGGCTCCAGCTATTGATTTCTGTTTAGAAAGTTTTAGAAACAAAGAAGCAGCATTCTAAGTTTTGCTACTGAAGTAAAATAGCAAAAAAAATTTAAAAAGAGGAATAGCCAAGACTTTGGCCCACGTGAGATGCCACCAGTAGAAACTTGAGATCAGCCAACCTGCTCATGACTTCCTCACCTTTTAAATATCTCATATCCTACAGTACTTCAAGATTTCTGCCTAATTAAATGTTCTGCTCCTGTGTCTGTCACCTCCATTCTCATGCTCACAATCTTGACTCTAGTGCCTACAATAGCCTTCCTTCAAACCACTTCCTCCCCTTGTTCAAAACACCCTGCACCCCAACTCCATGCCCTACCTCTTTTCTCAGTGGACCCTTGGCATACCTCACTCAGAACCCTTACCACGTTATCTGGAAGGATCCGTTTGTGTATGTTTTCTTATTTAAATCTGCACCTTGAGGGACTTCCCTGGCGGTCCAGTGGCTAAGCCTCCCCGCTCCCAATGCAGGGGGCCCGGGTTCGATCCCTAGTCAGGGAGCTAGATCCCACACGCCACAACTAAAAGATCCTGCATGCCGCAACTAAGACCTGCACAGCCAAATAAATAAATAAATTAAAAAAAAAAAAAAAAAGACTGCGCTTCCACTGCAGGGGGCGTGGGTTCAATCCCTAGTTGGGGAACTAAGATTCCACATGCCGTGCGGCACAGGTAAAATATATATATACATATAAGAATCTGTACCTTGAGTGCCTAGCCCTTTGCCTAGCACAGAGTAGCTCCTCCGTGAATATTTCTTGACCTTGAGCAGGAGCGATAATCAATCACAACATCTGCCAAAAGCTAAGTGACCAGTTATCAGTTGTAATGTACTAGTTAAAAAAGACATCCCTGAAATAAAAAAAAAAACATTTGTGCAAGACAAAGAGAGAGAGAAAATTACCCAAAGCTGGAAGATATAAATTTGAACACAGCTGGGAACTGTGAATGGGAAATAAATAAGTAAAACTCTTTGTTGATGTTATGAAAGGTCTTTCACAATGGATCATCAGAGGCTTCAACAATCATGATATGTGCAAGATAGCACAGTGGAGTGGTTTAGAGCATGTGCTCAGGAAATGGACTTCAAAGTTCATATTCCAGCTGTGTAAACCTAGGCAGATTACTTAACTTCTCTGTTTCTGTAGCTCCATCATTTGTAAAATGCAGATTCTACTAATGCTTTCCGAATGTTATGAGAATTAAAGGAGTTAATAAAAATAAAGCACTTAGAAAAGTGGCTAGTGCATAGAAAGAGCTATATAAAATTTTACTACTATTGTTATTACTGTTCCTGTTATAATTCCTCATCCTAAAGCATGGCCTATGACAACAAGAAGAAGGAAAAGTATGGAGGGCTAACATACTTATATAAGTAAATACTAAGAGCTATGTGGATAAAGATGGCAATGTGGGCCATTCACTACTTTAAATTTAGATCTCTTAAAATTGTACTTTTATAAACTCTTTGCTGTGAGGGTAAACCCACAAAAGAAGAAAGCACAGATTCCTTTGTCCCCACGCTCCCACTTTCCCCTTCTATGTGTGTCCTTGTCAAATTTTGTGATTTATCATTAAGTACAAATTATTATTTAAGTGCATAAAGATCCTTTTGACATAAATTGGGAATCATATAGAAGTTGTTTTAAGAACATAAAACTAGACAATTAGAGTTTCTTTATTACTTGCTTTTGAACTCATAATCTCACTGGAGTTCTTAATTAAGCCGAGTTTGGGAATACAGTTTCCAGATCTTGGTCTAAAGACTTTTTGTTGAAACACCTTCATAATCCTTATTTGAATTTATATTAGTAAGCATTTATATAATCTGTAACTTATAATTCTGAGATAGCTGGTCCTTTTGACTTCTGGGGACATTAAAAGTACAACAAAGTTTCTAGCTCTGAGTACTTACAGATCTTTTTTTCTTTCTTCTTCTTTCTTTTGATAAGACTCATAATAGGATACTTTAGTTTTTGGTTAGTTCCCCTTAGTCTTCTTCACTGTGAAAACTCTTTCCTTCCATTATGATCAATTCAACAAATATTTAACAGTCATCTAATTTTATGAAGGGGTATAAGGTTTATAAAGGAAGTTTCCATGTCTCTCATGTGGCTGCTATAACTCCAGTGCCAACCAAGGTGCGTTGCACATAATGGGTGCTTGAAAAGTATTTCGTAAAGAGATATGAATAAAGATCCTATACTGAAGCAGTGGAGGATAGTAGAACCAGTATAAGTTTTAGATATGTGTTCAAATCTCAGTTTTCCAAATTATTATCTATGTGATCTAAAGCAAGTTGTTTAACAAACTCATTTTTTCTTGTAAATGGAAATATCTGTTTCATAAGGATTATGAGAATTTATCAAGATAATAGTTTATTAAAACTCCTCCTGAGTGTATAGTGGGTACCAGGGACTGCGTTTCAAAATATAGGTCTTTAAACGTTGAGGGGATTGCAATTCCTGTTCTTAAGAAAGTTCCACATAATAATAATACAGGTCACAGAATATGGACATGTTATGGGTGTTCAGAGTAGGGAGAGATGACTGTATTTGAGGGCATCAGGAAACGAGGTGACATATGAAATAGTCCTTGAAGGAGAGTTAGGATTTCAACAGTTGAAATGTGCAGGCATGTCCAGATTAAACAGAGAACATAAACAGGGAGCAAAAAGGTACTGAGTGTGACTGAAAAAAGGTCAGTTACTCTTTTGGCTGAAATGTAGGGTTGACACAGGAAATAGTGAGAGATAAACAAGAAATGTGGGGTAGGGCCATATTGGGGTTGCCAATTTCTTTAATTCAACAGACAATGAGCAAACTCTTGGTAATTTGGGGGTAGGCCAACGGAATAATAGGATTGGAAGGTGGAAGCACCTAAGCGTGGAGAGACCAGTTAGGAGAGGCTATTGCATTATTTCAGGCAAGAGATAATAAAGGTCTGCAGCAGGGAGGGATCAGAGGGAAAGCAGACACGACAAAAAAGCAGGCACATTTCAGAGCGAATCGACAGTCTGTGCCTAGTGCCTTGTGCTGTAGGGAGAGAGGGAGAGAAGGGGGGAAGAGAAGGAGGGAGATGGGGGAAGAGGAGGAGGGAGAGAGAAACCCCATGACTGGAGCCATTTACACTATTTACGGGAATGGGTAAATCACAGGAAAGTGTCGGTTTGCGTTTCGGAAATGGGTCAGCTTGAGGTTTGGGTTGCTCCTTGCTGCCACCTTCCCTTTTGTACATCCTGGTTTTCAGGGCCACCTCCACCTCTTTCCACCAAGTAATTGTGCATTCTATCCTTGACCTGACCCTGCGTTTATCTTCACGCCCCAATTCTGCTCCCTACTACTCCTGGCCATTGTACTCTCACAGCCACAATGACCCCAGCTCAGGTCCTGGGCCGTAGGACACTCCACCCGGCAGATCCCCTATCGTCTTCGCCTAGGCAGCTTCCATGCGTGCGCCCCCACGGCTCTGTGACCAATAGGCAGGCCCTAGTGCTGGGATTCGACTGGCTATTGGTTGGCTGAGCCATGGTGAGAGATGGTGCGGTGCCCGTTCTCAGCACGGGTGAGAGCTGTGGGCGGTTGTTAAGGCGACCGTTCGTGACGTAGCGCCGTCAGGCCGAGCAACCCCCAGATGATTGGCTAGACGATCGGACGATCCTTCCTTATTGGTCACAGGCTCGTCCGGCTCCGAGCGTGCGTAGAAGCAAAGGTTTCTTCCGCTCCGCGTCTTCGTTGACTGGAGACGCGCGGAGCGCCAGCTCCCGGGGACTGTGGCCTCTGGTGAGATAGGGAGGTGAGGAGGGCGGCGGTGGGCGGGAGCGGGTTAGGGTCGTGCAGGTGGCGGTTCTCGAGTTCCGTCCGGCCCTGGAAAGGGGCAGCCGGCACCTCCTGCCGACCCGGGGGGAGCTGCGCTGGCGGCTTTGCCCGGGGTGGCGCCCGGGTCCCGCGGGGACTGCGAGGAGACGTCCTTGACGTGCGGCTGGCCGAGTGGCGGCCCGCATCTATGCCGGGGAGCCCGCGGGCCAAGCTGGGAGCCCGCGGGCCAAGCTGGGCCAGAGGGGAGGGGGGCGGGCCGGCCTCTTCTGGGCTCCCGTCTCCATCGGTGGACCGGCGGGGCGGCGCCGCGTTCGCTGGCCCTGTCCGAAGTCGGCGGTGCTGGCCAAGCAGTCACGATCGTCGGGGCGGAAAGGGTGCCAGGCAGGGTGATCTCGGAGTCCCCTTAATTCGAGGAATGCTGGTGGGCTGTGGGGCAGCCAGGCCCGCAGGTTGGGGAGGGAACGCGAGAAGGTCTGTCAGGTGTGGGCGTTCACGCCCAGGCTTGCAGTTATCACTGGGCTCACGCCCTGGCGCTGCTGTTCGTCAGCACCTTAAATGCTGCTGACTAACTCAGAGCCGTGAAAGAACCGTGGATCTGCATAGATGCGTCTGGTTATTTCCAGGAGAAATGGGATTGAGAGGATGCAGAGCCCAAGGTAGAGACTTGCCCGAAGACTTCAACGATTCTTCCTCTCCGTCTCCTTCCTCTCCTTCTTTCTTCTTCTCCTTTTTTTTTTTTTTTTTTTTGGTCAGGGGGCGTAGTCTCCTTGGTGCTGATTGCTGATGTCCTTTAGTCCAAACCTTGTAGGTTTTTCGGAATATTTGGTTTTGGTATTTTGATAAGGAAGAACATACCTTGGAGACTCGCAAATAGAACAGTCAGTTTTTGCAGTAGGAGGAGGTTGATGTACTTCATCTTAAATGGTCGTTTGAAATTTTTCAGATCTTTGAGGACAAGCCTTCTTAGACTTGGTCCTGAAAAGTCATGGGAAACATCTGTTTCCAGGCCGTACTAAGTAATCGTGTAAAATTTTAGCGTCACGCAATGTAGAGAATGTATTTTTTATGTTTGCTTGTGAATTATTTTTTTTCTCCGTGCAATGAAAGACATTTTTTGATTTAGAGGTAATCTAGAAAGGCCCAGAGTGTGACAGACTGGATTGTGAGGGCCTGCTTGGTGATAGTGTCTTTCCAACTTGTGATAAACTTGGCAGTAAAGACAATGGGAGTTAGTAATATGAAGGCTTAAAAAATGTGCAAAGATTACATCATTAACATGTGAAAACGGTTGTGTGTGTGGCATAAGCATTTCAAGATGAAGTGTGTGCGCACGCATGTGCATGTGCTCTTTTTATTCTTGTATGATCCAGTTTCTAGCCCATGGATAGATTAACACATCTATATCACTATCTGTTTAGGTTGACCATATGAAATTGCTGATATTTGACATTTGACCATTTTTCCCATACAAAAAAATAGCAGTTTCATATGGTTCACTTAATACTTGCCTTTGTTAAGGAACTTTGGAGCTCTAGCTTCATAAGTGAATAAAAAGATATGTGACTTACACAGAGGCACACCATGTCATAGAATTGGGTGTAGAATCCAGGTTTCCTGATTCCAGTGTGAGAATTTTTTTTTTCCATAGGATACTGGGTTGAGCAGCAGAATTCTCGATCCTGTTGGAATAAAAATGACTCCGTACAAGACATGGTTTATTTATTTGTTGTTTGTTTATTTATTTATTTTTGGCTGCGTTGGGTCTTTGTTGCTATGCATGGGCTTTCTCTACTTGCGGTTGAGCGAGGGCTGCTCTTCGTTGTGGTACGTGGGCTTCTCATTGCGGTGGTTTCTCTTGTTGCAGAGCATAGGCTCTAGGTGCACGGGCTTCAGTAGTTGTGGCTCACGGGCTGAATTCAGTAGTTCTGGCGCACGGGCTTAGTTGCTCCGTGGCATGTGGGATCCTCCTGGACCAGGGCTCGAACCTGTGTCCCCTGCATTGGCAGGCGGATTCTTAACCACTGCGCCACCAGGGAAGTCCCCTACATGGTTCTTGCCTTCAAAGAGACAAAACGTACACAGCAATTAATATGAGAACAATGTAAGATAGTGTATAATCAAATACTGGAATGTGTAGCACAGGAAGAGTGCTGAGTGGGAGGAAAGAATCAGAGTAGGATGCCAAAGCATCTTTTTCTGCAATTGGCCATAGTAGGTGGTTTTTGTAGCATATTGAATTAGAGTTTGGGGATTCAATTTAATTTAAATTATCTATTCTTTTGAATAATCTGTGAAATGTTTGCAGCATACTTCAGTCTGAATAAGCAAGGCATACATTGCCTAACTTGATTTTTAAAACTAAAATTTATTTTTATTGCAGCATGGCCTAAATACTGTACTTTGAATTGGCATGAGCTGTCTATTGCCTGCTAGTGCCACTTGCAACTGCTGATGAAGTTGGAAGATTGGATTCCATGGCATTTAAATGATGTGCAAAAACACAGGGAAATGGAGAGGGTGCTAGTGGGAAATGTGCAATTATAGTTACTTTTGACACACCTTTGTACATTTGGTTACTCATTTTGTATTTCCAAATAGGTGAGGTTCTCTGTGTTTGGAGATGGTTTATGAGATCATGTCACGGTATCACGTGTAAATCTTTTCCGGAATGTTGCAAAGATGACTTTACACCTAGGAAAGAAATGTTCCAGTATTGACAATGCTACCATGAAGCTTTTGAGGGAAAACATAATGTCCCTAATACATAATTATAGATTAATAATGCTAAACCTATTTGTGATCAAATTGGGGTGCCTTCTTGATAGCAGCTCAGATTTTAATTCAACTGAATTAACTTTTTAATAGTGAAGAATACATTTTCTTGTTAAGGGAATATTCTAAATTGAGAGGGCTTGCGGGGAGAGAGTGTTAGAAACTTTGACCTAGTTTCAAAATGTGTTTTTAGTTAATTCATCTTCTGCAACACTGATGCTAGTTGATCCTTTAGACTAGTTTATAGAGTTTTGTTTTTTTGTTTTTAAATATAAGGAAGTTATGTGATAGAAGGCTGTCATGAAAATCTAGGCTCTTATGAGGCTTTTAGTTGAAATGAAGTAGAGTTCAAATCTAAGATATGATTAATATTCTCCAATACTTTAAGTCCAAGTCCCTGCTAATTTAATAGAAAGTATGTTTGTTATTGTTCATTTTCCAGGATAGTATAGGAAATGTATAGCCTCCCTTCCCAACCCCATCCTCCCTTAATATGTTCTCTGAATGCAGAGAACTGGGGGGCTTGAAGTGGGGGAGTTATATCCATATCTTTAAAAAAGTCATCTTTAGGTCTGTTTCGAGACGTGTCAATAAAATGCATGCTACTGTAGCTTAAGAATTTATTTTTAATTAGCAGGTATTTGTTGAGCAACTGCTATGTATGAATGCAATGTGCTGGAGGATGAAATGAGCAATAGGCCTCAGGGAGGAAGGTTGAAAAAGCCTGAATAAACACAGGCAGATGCATGCCACATTTATACATTCCAGTGACCCGCCCGCCTTTTAAAATTGAGACCCACAATAAGAAATACATGTTATGTCGGAAGCCAGTACAAACACTCATATGTATAATTTCATGAAACGTAATGTTTCAAAAAATAATATCTACCCATACCACATGCCTTACCCACAGATTTTTTCTCTTTTTCCTTTTATTTTAAAATATTTGTTCTGACTCATAAACTTGATTTCATGATCTCATCGATCCAGTGAAGGGTTGTGACCTGTGGTTTGGAAACCAGGTATCTATTTGGTGGCCTGGTGTGGCTGAAATGTAGAGAATAGAGAACATTGAGTGATGCAGTGAGAGGTGACGCTTAGTAATTGCTTTGGTTTGTAAAAGCCATCTCTTATTTTCTTTTCCCTAACACTTTAAATAGATTAATGCTTTATTTTCCTTAATTTGGTTCCTTTTTATTTTCTTTCTTCAATAAATGAATCACTTTCTTAATTATTACCATAAATGTGAGATTCATTTGAATTCTTGATAGTCTGTCAATCAGTGGCCTTAAAATTAAATCTTAATTGATTTTTATGGGTAGTTAATATGCTTTATCATAAGCATTAATTTTAGTGTAAGAAGGCTTGCAAGTTCCTATATTAGAGATTAATAACTATACTAGATTTTTTTTTAAACCAGAATATCAAAATTATTATTACTCTTATTTAGCCGGCAAACATGGAAAAGTTTTGCCATGGTAGTCATTAGGTCAAAATAACCCATATTCTGTTGGGAATTTTTCAATGCTGTAGATGTCTACTTTGGCCAGCCATCCTCTTATTCAAGTACTGTTCCAGCATTTTTATTAAATGCTGTTAAAGTTTGGGAAAAGTCCTCTGGTGACAGCAACATTGGGAAGTTTATTAAACATTTTGCTAGTGACATATTATGCCATGTGTTTTATGGAATGGAAAAGTCTAATGGACTCCTGCCCTTGAAGAGCTTTATAAACTAAGATAATGATTTACAGGAGGACACTGAACAAGTAGATTGTTTGGTATTTATCTTTTGCATAACTAGAATGTATAGAATGAAGAGGGTGCTTATATGCATTTTGTGTCAGGGTAATCAAAATAAATGTGAATGGTTGTTTCTCACTTTTGTTTTGTGCTTTATTGCTCTCCTCCTTGCCTCAGATAATAATCGGGCTGAGGTGTTATTTGGTTTGATCTTAAATGCTCTAATTCATACAACTGGTAAGAAAAAGCTGCTTTTAAGTTGTTTGTTAGTGAATAATAGAGGATTTAAGTGTTGTGAGTAAAGAAGTAATAACAGTCCTCTTATTTTAATTTTGTAATTATTTTCCAGAATTATAAGGAATACTGTCAAATAGTTTTATTCTTAATATACAAGACGCTGCATACAAATCAGGGTTTACAATGCACTTTTCCTTAAAATGTTTTCCTAAGAATACAGTGAGCTGTATACTAAGTGTTCATACTTGATATTCCTTCCAGGATCCAAGGATTCTTCAGCTACAATGTTGTCAAGACTCTTCCGAATGCATGGCCTCTTTGTGGCTTCCCATCCCTGGGAAGTCATAGTGGGGACAGTGACACTGACCATCTGTATGATGTCCATGAACATGTTTACTGGTAACGATAAGATCTGTGGTTGGAATTATGAATGTCCAAAGTTTGAAGAGGTTTGTGAGATTAATCTGATTATTGACTAAATACATTTTGAATTTCTAAAGAGTGTCTCCTTTTAGAGACCACATAATCAAAAAAACTTATGAGTAGAATTTTTATTTCAGTATTCATAACTTCCATTTACTTATATAGTATGGAAATGCACTGGAAATACTTCTCTTTTGCTTTTGGTATACAAATGAGTGTAATTGACTTTACTTGAGAAATATAGCTTTCATAAGTGACTAACAGTGAAAAATGATCGGCTTAAACATTAGATTGTTTAAAAATTAGGAGTAAATTTTTGATTTGCATTGTAATATTTTATTTGACTTGTGCCTAAATTTATACTATCATGATGGTATGTAAACTAATGATGCATGCAAAATAAAAATTCTTATTTTTGATTTGGATTTTTCTTTTCTATCTCTCCCAATAGGATGTCTTGAGCAGTGACATCATAATTCTGACAATAACACGATGCATAGCAATCCTGTATATTTACTTCCAGTTCCAGAATTTACGCCAACTTGGATCAAAATATATTTTGGGTAATAATTTTATATATTAACCTTTTTGTGTGCTATCAAATTTTTGATTTACTGTGGAAATTTACCTGTTTGTTTAAATCATGTGTGTGGAAATGTGTGTGCTGCATGTATTCAATACTTTTATTTCTTTTTATTCAAGTTAGACGTTCTGCTATTTGAGACTTTAATAATCTGGAGAAAATAGTATTATTTCTCTCAGAATAGCATATGGGACTGTTTGTTATTGTGTGTGTAAAAAAGGCTGAAGTTTTTTCAGTTTGCTGAATTTTGTCATTTTAGGTATTGCTGGACTCTTCACAATTTTCTCAAGTTTTGTATTCAGTACAGTTGTCATTCATTTCTTAGATAAAGAATTGACAGGCTTGAAGTAAGTATTTAAGCATAAATATACTTTCTTTTAAAATATATTGTTAAGAACTGTTCTTCTCTATGATATAAAGCATTATAGTATGTAAATTATCAAAAGTTTATAGAAAATATGGGAAAATTTTTCATGTAATCATTTAGCTAATTTTAATACCTGTTAATGTTTTAGTATATATCCTGTCCCACTTTTTTATACTTAAAGAAAACTTCTGAGATCATACTGTATATACTGCTTTATAACTTTTATGCTTTATAATAGTTTATCAACATCTTTGCATGTCCTTAATGCTAAACTAAATTATTTGTAATAGCTGTCTAGTATTCCCCTATCCTCTAGGTTGGATTGTTAGGTTATTTAATTTCCCCCATTAATAACAACACTGTGATAAATGTCTTTGTAGCTAAATTTTTGTTTGTATTCATAGTCATTTTCTTAGGATACATTCCTAGTAGTGAAACAGTGGCTGTGTAGGTTTTTAGGGCTTTTAAGTGCTGTTATCGCCAATTTGGTCTCTAGAAAGGTTGTTCAGTGTATTCTTCTATAGATAGTAATTAATGAAAAAAGAATTGCATACAGTATACAGGTTTCCCCTGCTATCTGAAAGTACACCTTTCCTATGAAACCTTTTGTAAGTGACGAAGCAGTTGCCTTGGGACACATCTTTGAAGGGATGCACACAATAAATCAAGGTAAAGCACCGTGTTTACAGACACAGTTCAAAGCTATGGCAGCTCGGTGCTGAGATGCTAAGTGTAGTTCCCAGGCAGTGCCGTTCTCTCTGTCTGCTCCAGGTACCCACTGCCTCTGTAACGGTTCCCTGCAAAACAAACACTGAATGCTACTTTCTCTTTTCACCTTTTTTTGTCAAAGTGAAAACCTTGTTTGGATTTCTTTTGGTTAGCAAAAATGGTTACTATGTAGGTCTTTCATAAAAGAGAAGTGGCGTAAAGCAAACTTTCGAAAAGTGGGGGACACCTGTATTCCTCTTTTTCCCCCATGGTGATTCACAAGGACACATTTTTTTTTTAACTAAGGATGATATTTTGCTATAGAATTATCAGAAGTTGTTTCTGTATAAATATATTTACATTTTTAACATTAAAAATATTCTTAAATATTTTGAGTGACTAATATATTTAGCTTTGAGGATGTCAAAGGAATATAGGTTATACCTTTTGTTCTGCAAAGAGGTAACACATGCCAGAGCTCATACAAGGCATGGGACGAGGGGGGGGGGGAGTTTTGTTTTAGGAAGGGACTTTTCGGTAATATTTTTTCTTTTGTTAAATAATACCTGATCATCTTGTTTTCTTTTTTTCTTCCCCCAGTGAAGCTTTGCCCTTCTTCCTACTGCTGATTGACCTTTCCAGAGCAAGTGCACTAGCAAAGTTTGCCCTCAGTTCCAACTCACAGGTATTATTTATAAGACATGAATGTTAGTAGTATCCTTTTTTTCAGATTGTTTACATTAATAGGAAAGATTAATAGAGTTTCTTCACAGTTCAAGATTCAGGAATTGCCTGCAATTTTGTCAAGTCCTAAGACTGGTCTTCCTAGGAGCCCTAGGAACTGTCCCATTTATCTGACAACTCAGTTGTAATTCCACAGCTTCTAGAATTTGGAATCTTCCCTATTTTCCTTTTTGAAGTTTTCAGAACGTAAGGTATTATGTCTTTTGGATAAATTGGAGTATCTACCTAGTGAAACATACCAGAGAACAGACAGGATCTAATGGAAGAATCTCAGGGTAGATTGATTTCTAAACCCCGTGAATTAACACTAGCATTATTTCCCATCTAAAGTTTTATCTTGGTGTTCATTAGTCACTTTAAAGAACGTAACATTTTTAATAACGCTGAGTAACAGTATAAAATATCGTGTACTTCTGCCCTGATTATGTATTTGATGAATATTTATGATCATTTGAGCATTTTGACAAGGATATTTAGGTTTCATAATACTAATATGATCTCAGAAAATTTGCAACTAAGAACTTCTGTCAGTGGTAGCCAAAGTATAAAATGTAGGATTTATGTGGGATTTAAATGGCAGGATTAATGCACCACTTCAAAGGACTCTTCCTAAGAAATATCTCGTTCAGTGGATGGGGAAAGCAGGGCAGTGTATATATTCTTTCTTTAGTCCTCTGTATTATCCTTTGTATCTGGAATGCCTGTTAGTCTTAGCATATTGTGTATTTTATTCTTAATATAGTAAATTAGGTTTAGTAGAAGCCCTTGGATGCGCTAACATTTTTAAAAGTTACTTTGTACCTTACCCTCATGATATGTTTGGTCTGTGTTTTAGGATGAAGTAAGGGAAAACATTGCTCGTGGGATGGCAATTTTAGGTCCCACATTCACCCTTGATGCTCTTGTAGAATGTCTTGTGATTGGAGTTGGTACCATGTCAGGTTTGTAAACAGTTTTTAATATATTTTAAAATGAGTTTGTAGAAGAGAAAAAGGAATATATTAAATTGTATCAATTACTCTTAAATTCTGACTTTTAAAAGTCTGACATTACTCTTAAAATTTTTTAATTGTATGAATATGTGGGTATATCTGATCTGACCTTATGTCTGTCTGCTTTAGCAAAAACTTAGTAGGTTACCGATTTCTTTTTTTTTTTACATTAATTAATTAATTATTTTAAATATTTGGCGGCATTAGGTCTTTGTTGCTGTGGGCGGGCTTTCTCTAGTTGCATTGAGCGGGGGCTACTCTTTGTTGCAGTGCGCGGGCTTCTAATTGCAGTGGTTTCTCTTGTTGCGGAGCAGGGCTCTAGGCACGCGGGCTTCAGTAGTTGTGGCATGTGGACTCAGTAGTTGTGGCTCGCGGGCTCTAGAGCACAGGCTCCGTAGTTGTGGCGCACGGTCTTAGTTGCTCTGCAGCGTGTGGGATCTTCCCGGACCAGGGCTTGAACCCATGTCCCCTGCATTGGCAGGTGGATTCTCAACCGCTGCACCACCAGGGAAGTCCCCTGATTTATTTTCACTCTTACTATCTCATCATCTTTTCCTGTGCTCTACTTTTTTGATGACTTTAAGGTGTTTTTATTTGCTTTTTGGTTTTTAACCAAGATTGTATTCTAGGCTCATTTAGAAAGCATCTTCCAGCCTCCGCTGTTGTCTGGACTAAATTAATGACTTGGTTCCTTGTATTTTAATTGTCATGTAGGAGACAGTGCAAAAGTCAGGAGGTGGACAGATCTAAGTTGGGTCCACCTAACTGAGTGGTTAGGAAGATTTAATCAGACAGTATGCAGTACATCTTAGCACTTAGCCAGCACTGACCTCAACACATGTTTCTTCATCCTTAATTGGATAGTAGAGAATTAGATATTAAATATCAAACACAGGACTCCATTATATAGGACAAAAATTATGGCCTCATATGGAAATTTGCCAGAATGAATATATCATGCTGTTGTCAAGGTTTCCTAATCAACTAAGACTAGATTTTCTGGCTTTCTCATGAGGGTCACACTTAGTTAACTACTATTCTAGTGTATTTCCTGGTGCCTTAGTGCCCTCAATAAGGGGTTTCATTCTTTCAGAAGTGTATTATCTAACTTTTAAGAGAGCAGTTAGTTGCTATTATTAGTTGAGGTCTGTTCACTAGATAGTATGTTAAATATATATAATGTTTCTGCTAACTTTCTGAGGGTAAATTTATTATTTATTCAGTTATTTTACCTGTCATTCAAAGTTTATTTAGCAAAGATTTTTTAAAATTATTTTTTTAAATGTACATTTCTTAAAATTTATTTTTTGGGTATAGTTTTGAGTATTGACAAAGATGTAGTCATGTAACTGCCACCACAGTCAAGAAAAAATGTTTTTGATCAGGTGAAATATACCTATGTGATTTTATACAAGCCGAACAGTATGTAAGAAGATGAGAGGATTAGCTAGGAACTGGTAGTGGGCTGTGAAACCAAGGATTATTCATTTGAAACTGATGTGGAAAGCAGTGGAGACTGATGTGGAAAGTAGGGTGATGAGTTTGGTCATAAGTCAGAGCAGTGGACAAAGGAAGTGATTAGATTTGATATTGGAAAACCCAGCTAGGAGGCATTTACAGCCATACAGAAATGGTAAAATTAGGGATTTGGCTTAGGGTAGAATAAAAGGACAGATTTAACACATACTAACTAGGAAAGTAAACCTTTGGAAAGCCAGTAAAAAAATTTTAAAAAGTCTTTACTTCTTGGAACTTGTAGATTGGTGCTTCCTCCTTGTAGTAAAAAAGTGGCACAAAGAGGCTGCGCCACTGGGACAGAGTAAGGAAGAATGCCTGAAGAACCTATGACGACAGTAGTTACTGTTGTACAAAGGGAAAGAGTAGGTAGCCAGGTGGTAAAAAGCAATGGTCAATATGGGTTTGATAGTCTCAAGTTTGAAAAGATTACATTTGGCTACTTTTTAAATATAGGTTGTTCATAATGCTTTTGTCATTGTAATTTTGTATTCTCTTGAATTTCTGCATTTGAGGGTAATAGCTATAGAATTTTTAGAAAATACAATGTATGCTTTTTTTCTATTATTTAGTCAAATGATCTATTACGATTCAGAAAATAAAATACAACATTGAGGGTTTTTTTGTATTACTCTAGTTAGCAGTCTTTATGGGAGAAGGGAATCAATTTTTATATCTATTTCAAAACATTTTTATATTTAATGTGAATAACATCAGAAATACGTTTTATATTTTATATTCAAGTTTATTTGTAAAGAGAGGGAGTAGGATTTGGTAATCTAATCTTTCCCCAGCTCTGTTCCCTTCTATTTGAGAAGATTACCAAGTGATACTGCAAGCATTTTGTAATGGAACATTTGTTAACTTTGGATCTTGGGTTGCCTTTTTGCATTATATCATTTTTCAAACAGATCAATGAAATGAACCAAAATTGTAAGAACATCAGTAGACACCACAGAGGTTATATTGAAAACAGAGCTGAGTAGTACACATAAAATACTTATTATGATACTATATCAGGAATGGTATAACTGGCAGTGTGTTTTTTACAAAAAGTCCTTGGTCCACAGGTGAATTGCTTTTGTGGTGATGAGTGGGATTGGATCAGTAGTATAATGGGGTGGGAGGAGTTTGCTCCATTAGAGTTGACTGTCCTTGATATCCTGTCTCAAAACAGAGTACACCATTTGATCAAAGGGGATGATCAGACGGATATTAAACGCTGCCGTGCCTGGCATTGTGACGTTGGGGACATGGGAGAAGCCAAGGTCGCTGCCCTCGAGGAAGTTATCCTCTGTGTGCTCAGGCTTCACAGCACCTCTGAGTTTCTAATTCTTTTTCCAGTAGATGGCAAAGAGCTTAATATACTAATACTTCCACGTATTTGTCTACCTATAGGAAGAGTCCTTGTGATGTATGCAGCATCAGAAATACACATACTGCTTTACTAGCTGATGCATTTAATTTTTCTCTAACCAGGGGTGCGTCAACTTGAAATTATGTGCTGCTTTGGCTGCATGTCAGTTCTCGCCAACTACTTCGTGTTCATGACTTTCTTCCCAGCGTGTGTGTCCTTGGTTTTAGAGGTAAGAGCAGTTCTTACTTATATTAGTAGAAGAGTAATATTTTTCATGTTAGTTCACCTGAAGAATATTAGCACCTTCTAACGTGGTGCTCACTTACTTTGTAGCTTTCTCGGGAAAGCCGCGAGGGTCGTCCAATTTGGCAGCTCAGCCATTTTGCCCGAGTTTTAGAAGAAGAAGAAAATAAACCAAATCCTGTTACTCAGAGGGTTAAGATGATTATGGTAATTATACAGTTTTATTCTTCTTTCATTATTTTTAGTTCCAGTATCATATTCTGCTTTTCAATTTTTTTTCCTTCTTGTTGTCTTTGTGCAATTTTTGGCTCTTTCACTGATGTTCCTCTTCCCTTTTTTTTTTCTTTTTCTATCTTTTTTTCTCATTTCTTTGAGGCCCCTGGTTTTCTCTCTGCCCTAAATAGATTTTTCAAGTTCTTCCACTTTATCTCTCTTTGAAAATCTGTTCTTTTTTTGGGAATGTTTTCAGCTGTTCAATGGGGCCATTGCTTTAGTCAGTCACATAGCAAGCCTGGGTCTTTCTTTTCATGGTAAGGGAGGCCATGGGAGGATGGTAGTGTTTAATTATCCAGTTGCACAGGATGAGTTTAGGTTCCATTGATATGCAGAGGATACATGATTTTTACATTTTTATTTCAGTCTCTAGGCTTAGTTCTTGTTCACGCTCACAGTCGCTGGATAGCCGATCCTTCTCCAGCAGACAATTCTAAGGTTTCTTTAGGATTGGATGAAAATGTGTCGAAGAGAATTGAACCAAGTGTTTCCCTATGGCAGTTTTATCTCTCTAAGTAAGTTCCCTGAGCCCTACTTTGTTGTCTATGAATCATAGCACTCTATGCTACTGAGAATTTAGGTGTGCCTTTTGTATTTGAGTAATAACATTTTAATTTGCTTTCTTTTATTCAGAATGATCAGCATGGATATTGAACAAGTTATTACCCTAAGTTTAGCTCTCCTTCTGGCTGTCAAGTATATCTTCTTTGAACAAGCAGAGACAGAATCTACACTCTCGTTAAAAAACCCTATCACATCTCCTGTAGTGACCCAAAAGAAAGTTGCAGATGATTGTTGTAGACGTGACCCTATACTGGTTAGAAATGACCAGAAATTCCATGCAGTGGAGGAGGAGGCCAGGATAAACAGAGAAAGAAAAGGTGATTTCTTATTCTCTTCATTTTCCATTCTTCCACTGTTGATTTGTCAAGAAGTCGAGTCATTTTTAGAAGTTCAGTGTTGTGAGATTTCTTTTGATCTCTTGAACAGTTGAGGTTATAAAACCCTTAGTGGCAGAAACTGACACCTCAAACAGAGCTACATTTGTGGTTGGTAACTCCTCCTTACTCAATACTTCACTGGAACTAGAGACACAGGAACCTGAAATTGAACTTCCCATGGAGCCGCGGCCTAATGAAGAATGTCTGCAGATACTTGGGAATGCAGAGGTGAGAAAATAAAACAAACTCAAGCTGGTATCTTTCTTAAGAAAAGGAGCTTTTTTATTAAAGGAAGGAAGGAAGTTATAGCTACTGAGTACCTAAGTTCTGGGCACACTGTTGCATGGTTTACAGGTACTGGTCTTATTTATTTATTCCCTACAACCTTGTAAGATAGGTGGAATTTTCTCCATTTTTCAGATGAGAAAATGTAAGCTCCAGGAGGGTTAATTAAGTATGTCCCAAAGTAAAACATCTAGGAAATGGTAAAGCTAGGATCAAGAGTCCAAGATTTACTGACTCAAGTGTCACAGTGCTCTTTCTACTTTATTACTGTTTATTAAAGAGATGAGCAACTGCTGTATTCTCATATGTGTTAAGGCCTAGGAAAGTTTTCACACAGAAATGAACTTCAGAGAAAGAAGAAAGGTTTTGGGGGCTTTTTGTTTGGTTTGGTTTTTTAAAGTAAGCTTGAGCCTCCTGAGGAGGCTTTTTTTCTTTCTGATGTTTGAACAGGATGTCCTGCCTACAGTCTGCTCATGAGTTAGCGTGACTATTGTGTTCTATCCGTATCTGCTTACTCTGGTTCATTCCTAATTTATGTGCATATGAGTGAGAACAGATTGTGTTTTTCTTCATCAGTTTCCTTTCCCTCATTCTTATTAACATGTGTACCAGTATCTCAACTGTCATGCTGTATTACAAAACTTATAGGGTGGGTGTCAGCATCTTAATCGGAATTTTTTTTTCTATGAACATCACTTGAACAATTTAGTGTTTTTGGTTTAACATTTGTTTAGTTTTCACATTTTTATAAAGAATTTGTCTTTATTTTGATGTTCTTATTTCTACTTAAATCATCTCCTTCTTTAGAACTTCAAATTCCTTTGGGTTCTTAAAGTACTTGTGTTTTAGTTCTATGGAGAGCACTGTTTGTATTAAATGGTCTATTTATTATGAAGAGTATGAAGTATGGTTCTTCAAGTCTTTTTTCATTTCCCTCTATCCAACCCCCTTCTATTTTTTCCCCATTTCTTTAGAAAGGTGCAAAATTCCTTAGTGATGCTGAGATCATCCAATTAGTCAATGCTAAGCATATCCCAGCTTACAAATTGGAAACTCTGATGGAAACCTATGAACGAGGTGTATCTATTCGTCGACAGTTACTTTCCAGAAAACTTCCAGAGCCTTCTTCTCTCCAGTATCTGCCCTACAGGGACTATAACTACTCCTTGGTATGTTATTTTCTTGATTTGAGCAGCTTTGCTTTGTAGCTTTAGTTTTTCAGTCTTTTTCTTGACTTGTCTTTTATACGTACATAGTTTTATAAAACATCTTCCTTTTTAACTCATTTTACTGTCATTTTGTATTCTGCTTATGATATAGGTCATCAAAATTAAAAAATATTTTTCCTGTTTTTATTTATAGTCATTACTCAAGACTTTTAAAGAGTAAATAAAAAACTTGGTTGAAAAATACACTAAAGCATTAAGTTTGAAGAAAGTTATTAATGACAAGGGCTGGGTATTTGCTATATAGATTTTCACTTGGTGCCTGACTTTACCTTTTAGGTGATGGGAGCTTGCTGTGAGAATGTTATCGGTTATATGCCCATCCCTGTTGGAGTGGCAGGACCTCTGTGCCTGGATGAAAAAGAATTTCAGGTTCCAATGGCAACAACAGAAGGTTGTCTTGTGGCCAGTACTAATAGAGGCTGCAGAGCAATAGGTGTAAGTTGGCATTTATATATTTGCCTGTTTTAAGATACACTCTAGGCAGTGAGAAGAAATTTGGGGACAATCAAGGACACCTTTTGGGACAAGCAGAACTGTTTTCAGGATTAACATGCTTTTGTAACATACTCTTCATAGCTTGGTGGAGGTGCCAGCAGCCGAATCCTTGCAGACGGGATCACTCGTGGCCCAGTGGTGCGTTTTCCCCGTGCTTGTGACTCTGCAGAAGTGAAGGCCTGGCTCGAGACACCTGAAGGGTTCACAGTGATAAAGGAGGCATTCGACAGCACCAGCAGGTGTGTGTGGGGGGCTTATATGTGCATTTATGTTTATTTCAGAACCAGTGCCATCTTCTAGGATGGCTAAACATAACTGTTAACGTATTGACTGCCTAAGGTGATGTAATAAAATATCAACTTTCAATCCATTCTTTCAAAATAAGTAATATTAATGCTTGGTTGGGGTGGGGGGAGCAGAATGTTGATACAAATGAATATCTCCATAAAGGTTAATTAGAAAAAAATAGCGTGAGCTTGTGAGTTTGTGTGTTGGTTTTATAAGGCTCACTTTGATTAGGCTATTACTTTGCCCTACAAGAGTTTTGACCAAAACTTGCCCTAGGGCAGAATTGCCTGAGAAAAAGATTTTCCAAGCAGGATAGAGGTAAATATTAGTATAGCAGATTTACTTTGAATACAAAAAATTAAATTTATAAAGAAGTATAATCAATACAAATGATAACCCCACTATAGTTCAAGCTTATATGCTTGCTTTCATTTGAACTTTTAAAGTTTATTTATGATGACATGACTTTCTGCAGCCCTTCCTTCTTGCAGCATGTAAGAATGAGACAGAGTTGAAGTAGTATTCTAATATAATGTTTAATTAAAGAAGGTACATTTAATATGTAGTCTCCATGAGTTTTCTCTTATGTGTAAAATGAACCAACTAAGGTAGACTTTAAGATAACTTCCATTTCCTTAAAAAAGTAAAATATAAAGTCTTTGCTTCTTTTATTTACAGATTTGCACGTCTACAGAAACTTCAGATGAGTGTGGCTGGACGCAACCTTTACATCCGTTTCCAGTCGAAGTCAGGTGATGCCATGGGGATGAACATGATTTCAAAGGTGAGCATGGATGGACTATATGAGAACTTGCAGGAGTGACTGTCCCTGGAGGGGGGGAACAGACTTGCTCTTTACTTTATTCCCTCTATTCCCTCCTGTACTTTTGAATTTTGTACCATGTACACATACTACTTACTCAAAGAGTTAACTGATTGAAAGATTTTTATTGAAAGGTAAATATTGATTCATGTAACTCATGTTATATAAAGCAGGCATTTGTTGATTGGTGGTGTTTGTATTTGATATATTTAGACTTAACATTGTACATGTTCTGGGTCTACTCAGAAGGGCTGGGAGGAATCTGGGGATTTGTTCTTCAAAACTTTCTTAAACCTGAAAGCTGACCTCTTCTAGAGGCTTCAAGACATATTTAAGAAGCCAAGTTCATGTGTGTATAGTTCCTTTAATTATCTCTTTAGAAGATTGTGTATAGCTTAAATTTTATTCTACTGATATTTGTTGTTTATCAGATAGAAATGTAAAATGTTAAAGTCAATTAGCTAGGCTAATTGTGCTTTTTACCTGTTATAAGGACTATTCAGAAAGAGAGTATAGTGACTAAATACATACGCTTTAAAATTTTCCAATAAATAGTATAGCAGTTCCTGAAAAAAATAAAAATAGAATTACAAGCAGGATCTCAAAAAGACGTTCGTATAGCCATGTTCATAGCAGCATTCACAATAGCCAAAAGCTAGAAGCAGCCCAAGTGTCCATCAGCAGATGAATGGATAAATAAAGTGTGGTATGTACATACAGTGGAATGTTATTCAACCCTAAAAAGAAAGGAAATTCTGACACATGCTAAATATGGATGAGCCTTGAGGTTCACTTACTAAGTGAAATAGTCTGGTCACAGAAAGACAAATACTGTATGATTCCCACTTAAGAGTTCCCTAGATTAGTTAAATTCATAGGGACTGAAAGAAGGGTGGTTACCAGGGGCTAAGTGGAATGAGGAGTTTAATGGGTATAGAGTTTCAGTTTTGCAAGACAAAGAGTTCTGGAGATTGCTTACACACAATGTGAATGTACTTAACACTACTGAACTATACACTTGAAAATAGTTAAGATGGTGAATTCTATGTTTTGTGTATTTTACCACAATTAAAAAAAAAACACTTAAATTGCCAATAAGTATGTTTTGTGTTTTTGAAGTGTGAGTTAATTGAATTAATTTAACTTAATTGGAAGTCATTGGAAGGCTTGTTTACATTTTATGTAAATCCTAATGACTTTCCGTTAACAACAAGATTTACTTTAATGTCTGACTTCTCTTTACAGGCTCGGTAACTTGGGCCTTTGGGTAACAATTTAATAACTAGAAGAGGGAATTTATTACATGTTGATGGTGGATTGAGTACTCACTCCCCAGTGACATGAATACAGTATTATATTCTCAATGAGTTTTTTTTAATATTCTCATTATATTCTCATCATCCTATTCATCAATGACTATAAAGAACTCCATTTTCATATCTAAAAACGTATTAGGAAAAGATTATTATAGTTCTTATATTTAGAAGTGTTAGTATTATTAGATACAAATAAAGCCTCTGATTTATAAATAACTTTTAATACAGTTTTTGCTGTTGCTGTTTGTTTGTTTGTTTCTGGCTAATAGGGTACAGAGAAAGCACTTTCAAAGCTTCACGAGTATTTCCCTGAAATGCAGATTCTGGCAGTTAGTGGTAACTACTGTACTGACAAGAAACCTGCTGCTATAAATTGGATAGAGGGAAGAGGAAAGTCTGTTGTTTGTGAAGCTGTAATTCCAGCCAAGGTTGTCAGAGAAGTGAGTGATTGGATGACTTTTATTTTGTTAATCTTTCATTGGATTACAAAATTGGGAAAAGTAATATTAAGGGTTAAGTAAACTTGAATATACGGGTGTGTTTTATCTTATCTCACCCATCTGCCTGTGGGTGGCATTCACAGGAACAGACCTTACTGATAATCTTCTTATTGAGGATGGGGCTTACATGGGGCCACGTCTACACTCCCTTGTTTTCTGGAGGTACAGAAAGTAGATCTGGGTAACCCACTCCTGAATCTTCTGGGGGAAGATGTAAGATGTGCACCACTCTGTTTTCTAGGTACTAAAGACTACTACAGAGGCCATGATTGAGGTCAACATTAATAAAAATCTGGTGGGCTCTGCCATGGCTGGGAGCATCGGTGGCTTCAATGCCCACGCAGCAAACATTGTAACTGCCATCTACATTGCCTGTGGACAGGTGAGGGCGCCAGCCTCCACCTTTCTTGTCTTGCGTTGTTCTAAGTGAGATAAGTTTTATATTTTTTCCTTTCTGTTTTTTTAAGGATGCAGCACAGAATGTTGGTAGTTCAAACTGTATTACTTTAATAGAAGCAAGTGGTCCCACAAATGAAGACTTGTATATCAGCTGCACCATGCCATCTATAGAAATAGGGACTGTGGGTGGTGGGACTAACCTGCTCCCTCAGCAAGCATGTCTGCAGGTAAGACACATGGGGCACAGGCTCCAGTGACCTCAAGCCTAGTTCTGACTCGTTGGGATTCTTTGTGTTTCTGCCTGATACCACATATCGCTCCCCTCTCTATTTTAGCCGGTCTTTTCATTCGTTTCCCACCGGCCTAATCCAGTGTGTCCAAGTAAAGCATGTTCAGGCACAGGCTTAGTAAATTGAGAAAGTAGATTAAGAGAGCAAATGATTGTTCATCTGCTCTGAGTAAGTGCACTTCCAGCCAGGCTGTGGATGTTAGGTTCACTGTGGTGTATTCCATTGTTAGTACTGGCTGTCAGATCTTGGAAATGTAGTACTTCCACTGGAGCCTGGTTCTATTCTAATGCCATTGTAGTTGCCCTCATTTTAATTGATTGAATAGGAAGTTGTTGCCATGCCTTGAAGGGTGAGTCCTGCTGTGTCTGTCCCTGGCTGCAGATGCTAGGTGTTCAGGGAGCGTGCAAAGACAATCCTGGGGAAAACGCCCGGCAGCTTGCCCGAATTGTGTGCGGTACAGTGATGGCTGGAGAATTGTCTCTGTTGGCAGCATTGGCAGCAGGACATCTTGTCAGAAGTCACATGATCCACAACAGGTAAGACTTAAAGATTTGTTTAATATGTTTTCCCTATACTTAAAATATGCAGTAGAAAAACCTACTTCTCAGATACAAGTCCTAACTTAAAATTTTGCGTTCCTGATATTTTGTATATCTCTCCTTTGTCTTTTTCTGCTGTAGGTCAAAGATAAATTTACAAGACTTCCAAGGAACTTGCACTAAGAAGGCAGCTTGAATAGCCCGACAGTTCAGAACTGAAACACAGGCGTTTGGTTCTAAAGGACTAACATAAAATCTGTGAATTAAAAAAGCTCGATGCAGTGTCTTGTTGAGGATGAATAGACATGATCAGTGAGACGACTGCTTGGTTTTTGGCTCTTTCAGAAAGTCTGAGGTTCTTCTTTCCATGCAGAGTTCTCAGACCTGAGAAGTTTACGTGCTTTACATGCTGTGCTCTTTGGAAAGATCTCAACATGGATATTATGCCTTTATAGTATCACAGATGGTAAGCTACAGCACACTTCTGAAAGAGAATACAGCTGGAAAAACAAGTTTTCTTTTGATAAAATTCTTGGAGTTCACGGTGATCAGTGTGAGATTAAACCCTCCTCCTGTCCACACCCGCCCTAGCCCCAATCCTGGGTTGAAAATGGATTTGAAAATGGATTTTTAAATTATACTATAGCTGACAAAACTCCTGATTTCATAGTTAATTTATTAAGTCTGGGTTGTAGACCTTTAAAAAAAAATAAGAGCTAAGTTTATTTTTTGTAAACGAATACTTCATTTGGTGCTGGTCTATTTTGATTTTTGGAGGTGATAGGCAACAGGATTCTTCAGAAGGGGACCTGCTTTCTTCAGAGGAAGAATTACTCTTATTCCCAAATTACAGAATAATGTGCTAAGCAGTGCTAAACAGTTCTCTTTCAAGAAAAAAAATCACTGCATTTATCTCTGCAGGCTATTTGTTCAGAGAGGACTCTTGTCTAAATACAAATGTTTGTCTAGATTGGCTATAACATATCTTTCAGCATATAAGCCTTTAAGAAACAGAGTTTTGTGCTTTTTATGAAAGATGCAAGAGCTCTTAATATTGCTTAGACAAAGGTGACTCTGTTTATCAATGACATACAAGTCTGTGACCTCTCTTAGAACTCAGGGGGTAGAAAACACAAGTTTGGAAGAAAATTACCATTTCTTGAAGCCAAATTTAATTTCTTAAAAGACACTTAAATTTATTTAGCTGAAAAATCTAGGTAGTTTTTTGTAAAGAACTGTACCAAATTTGTATATGTTGTAATAAAGCTTCTTGTGCTAGGAGTTTATTGAAAGTGTTCAAGAAATAAACAAAAATCACCCGATATACTGGTAAAACACTCTAAGCTTGGGCCAGAGAAGGCAGTGTTCTTTAATGTTGTCCAGGAAAGCCTGGCTTGCTTGTTGAGCCTAATGAAGGGGAAAGTCAGCTTTCAGAGCCAGTGAAGGCGCCGTGTGAATGGCCGTGGAGGGAGTGTCCCTTGTCCTGTGGCCAGGAGGTTGGTGACTGAAACATCCACACAGGGCTCTTTGATGGACCCATAAAATCTTCCTCAGGGGGTCAGCAGAGTTGTTGAATCTTAATTTTTTTTTTTTAATGTACAACTTTTGTATAAATAATAAAGAACTCCTTATTTTGTATTACATCTAATGCTTCAAGTGTTGGTCTTGGAAAGCTGATGGCTCATGTAGAAGATGGACTCTGAGAAACATTCCAGTAATGCCGTGGCAGTACAGAGAGCCTCTGAGTGATTGTGTCTGCATTGTTGGGGAAGATTGACAATTTCTGTTTTATGTAAAGTTTAAATTGCTTCTGTTGTGACTTTTCATCCAGTGACTTTTTATCTGAATTTTTCATGGAAGTGGCAATGAGAAATATTTTGAGTCTTCATTTTGGTGACTGTAACCAATATCTTGCTAAACTAATGTTTTGTACAGTTACTAAATTGTATACATTTTGTTATACTTTTTCCCCAGTTCCAGTAAATTATGAAAAGGAGGTTAATACTGATAAGTGTAATCAGTAACCTTTTTTGTTTGGATTAACCATAGGCCTGTCTGAGACCTGGAAGCTTTAAAGTCTGGCCAGAGTGGTACCCTGTAATTCACACTAGGTGCCCCAAAACCCATTTATCATTCCCATTGTCTTCTCCCACTCTACAACAGGAACAGCAGGCCAGGGTTATACATATATTAAAACTATCTTTCTTATACTTTGAGTAGTTCAGATTTATCATCATGGACTACTTGTGGATATTGGGGGTATGACAGTTGAGAGGAAGAGGCCATAAAGGTTGGGCAGCCAAAACCAAATGGCCATTGCAGGTATGTACATAAGCTGTATCAGCTGACAGTACAGCTTATATAGCTGAGGCTGGCCTCTTTAAAATCCCAAATTCTGGTGATTTTTGACTATACTTCTGCCATAGTTAGAGGTGAACAGGTGTGTATGAGCCACTAAGAACTAAGCCCAGATACTTGAGAATCATTTTGAATTTTTCTCCCAAAATGGCATGTGATCACTTGTCTGGTCGGCCCTCTCGAGAGTGGGGCAAGCTGGACAGGAGATGGGAAAGTTTCGTCCCCTTACTGCTCAGGTGATTTGATGAGCAGTGAGATGCATGTGGCAGCACAGGATTTTTCCTCATCTTTGGAGAGTATGGAGAATTAAATCCAAAGAGAACATCTCACATTGAAGGGTCTGAGCTCAAACAAGAGGACACAGAACAGCAAAACATCAATACAAATCCACTGTGTACAGAAGGTTCAAGTAAGAGCAGTAAATTCACTATAGGAATTCTTTTTCAAGACCAATGTTACTCAAGCTGTCTTTCTGTTCTGGACATGACTTGAATTTATTAAGAATGAACTTCGCCCAGTTAGCAAAAAGATAACTTCTACACTGCAAGCCAAAAGAAGATGGCAAATGATTTATTTATATCTTAACAGATTCCCTTTTCCATTATGAGATGCATGGAACCCCTCCTTCCATCACACACACACATACTTTTTGTTCTTTTCTTCCTGAGCAAGTTTGGGAGCTCCCGAGGGAGGTGTGGGTACTCTTGTATCAGGATGTAAGACACTTCCACACAGTTGTTCTCTAAGGCCAGTGGGAGAGACCCTCGTGCCACCAGCTGGAGTTAGGAGGTGGGACACGAGAGAGTTGTAATCCAGGGATTCTCCAGCTCCAGTACAGCACACTCACCTGGGCTGATTCCCTTGGTCTTGGGTGGGGCTGGGACTTCCGCATTTCTTTCTAGTATTGCTGTTGCTGCTCTAACGGTGCTGGGTTTCAGTGTGAAGTGCCTGGTGATACTGTGAATAAATGGTATTAGAAAGTTGTGTTTATTCAGAAGCACACAGCAGACACCCACGGAGAGGCCAAGTGCTGCTTAATAGCTGCTTAATAAGACAGAATTAATCCTAGAGAGATATAACCAACTAGAAGGTATGTTATTTGGGTCTGTGTCTCCCCTACTGCCCCCCACCTGTGAACCTGCCCCCCCCTTGGCAAAACACCAAATTATCTGCATTTTCAAAGAATGGAATGACTGCCCCAGAAAAGGACATTTTTAGCGACTTTTCCCCCTCGCTTTCCTACCCCTTGGTCTCTGGTCTCTCTCCCAAATGAGACAGTGGGGGACCAAAGGGGAAAAAAGTCTACCTTTAAAGAGGTTCGTGTATATACCATTCCCTGCTCAGTACCCTCACCTCACCCACCCTATAGTCGCAAAGTTTGACTGCTTTGTACTGATACCTTAACTTCCCAGGATTGCGGCCCTGGAGCAGGGTCACTCAGAGGCAAGAAGCTGATTCCACAGACCATTCGACTGGTCAGTTCTGAAGCCAGACGGCAGAGAGCCTAAAGGCAGTAGGGCCCTGTGCCATTTACTAACATAAAGCATACAGGCACCTTGTGTGTTTTGTCAAGGCAACTTGGCAAGAAAGTATCAGGAAGTAATCCAAAAGAAAAGGACTGCAGTCACTAGCCTGTGTTGATTATGGAACTCCTTTGCTTTCCTGTCACTTGAAATATGAAATGGTAAACAGCGTTTAGTGGGTGAAGTGGAGGGAGGGGACAGTGAAGGGAGCTCTGTCTCAGTCTCCACAGCAAAATCAGCTGGGATTGTATGTTAAAAGCAGTGGACACAGTCAAGCAAATCCAGAGTATTATTAGCCCTAAATGTGTGATGGAAGAACCTCATTCTGCAGCTCTCTCCTAGCCCTTAGTTCACAAGGGAGATAAACACTGGTGCCCCTACCTCCCTGCCAATTTCACCGTGTGGACTAGGGCTATAGCCTCAGGGCTCTAAATGGTCAAAACCCACCAAGTTTTGGTGCATTTTCTACCTCAGTCTCTTTTGATCTAGGGTATGGCCTGTGAACAACTTACCTCATTTTTAAACCTTTATTGCTTTTAATAGGAAAGTAGACTCAGGTGTGTGTGCGCAGCCCACTCACCTCTGGCCATGGTTCCTTCAGATCTGGATGATCTCACCCACACTGCACAACCCTTGGTAAGCAGCTAAAGCTTGAAGCTGGCTTGCTGGTATAGCCTGGATAATTTAACAACTTTAAATGGAAAGCTCTTGAGGAAAGGCCCATTTTTAACTTGCTTTTAGGACAGTGCCTACCCAGGCCAGTAGAATCCAAACCTTGAACAACCTTGAGCACTCCATCAGAAAAAACAAAACTAAAATGATAAAGATAAAACAAATAAAAGTTGAAATTTTTTGTTTCCATATTTCAGTGGTACATCTTGCCCACATTTTCCTCCAGACCAAGGTCTCTTGAAGACAGGCACCATGTCTTTTCTTGTAACCTAGTACAGTACCTTAAAATTAACGGTCCTCCGTGTTGTTGAATGACTGACACAATAAATTTGTAATTAGGACTTACTCCAAAGAGAAAATAGTAGTTACAATAGGAAGACAAGGGCAGTGTTGAGGGAGCTGGGAATCCAGAGACCTCCATTTCAGTCAAGGCTCTGCCACTAGCTGTGACACCTTGGGTTACTGGCTTCGTGTTTCTTTCCCTCAGTTTCCTTATTCGTATAATGACATAGTTGGATTGGCTGGCTTCTAAGCCCTTAACTGGCTCTACAAATTCCATGAAATGCTTTATTTACTCTCTCCTGTATATACATGAGCCAATTGCACTGATAAGCTAGAGTCTGGCTTATTAGTAGAGCTGATAGATGAACACAACAGCAGTGTCATAGTAGTTGCATAATCCAAGTATGACGGGAAAAGCACATACAACTGGGGAGGAAGAGCTGAGGGTTGAAGGGGCTGGTATAGTTAAGGTCAGAAACTGGAACCCTGAAGTAGGTTCTGGATGTTGACTGAAGGGAGGAGAGAGAGAAGTTCCTTCGAAGGTGAGCATGGATCACTGAGTGACTGGAGTTAAGTCCACCTGGATGGGATGATTTATTTGTAGAGGGGACCAAGGAGAGGCAGGCTGGTAAGGCAGATGCAGTAAGGCCAAACTCTTAAAATGATACATTGAACATCAGACTGAAGTCAAGGAGTGTGGACTCAGTCCTTGGAGATAAGGGCACTACTGAAACATTTAGCAAGAGGCATTAGGTATTAAAGGATAACTCGATCAGGAGAAAAGAGGTCGCTTAGGAGACTCATCTCTACCCTGATTCTGCAGCTCTGAATGCTTCCACATTCATTTACAAGCTTGGCAGTGACTGCTGGGCAGCTTGTTTGAGGCACTATCACTTTCATTTCCCAAGTTTTAAAAGCTGTCACTATTATTACACTGTAATTGTCACTTATTCTGACATTAGCATGAGAATTATACACAAGTAAAAACATTAATGGTTGACTTATTCTACATCCAAACAACCAGGCACCAAGTCCCACTGATTTTTCTTAGATATGTAATGCTCAAGAAAGCCCTTCAGTGATGCCCATTGCTGGTAGAATGAACATCAAGCTCTTTGCACAGCATTCAAGGTTTTCCATGAACTGCTCTGCCTCTTTCTGGTTTTCTCCCTCATTAGACATACCCTATAGGCTAAACCCCACATGACTTACGGTTTGGCTCAAAGCCCCAAAATGTTTGCGTCCTTCTTGTCATTATTCCTGTGTCTTATTCAGATTCCCGCCTTCAGCACTCAAAAGACAGTATATAGCACATATTTGTGGTTGACCAAATCATTCCTTACATTTGCACAGTAGAGTGCAAAGTGTTTTGAATACATTATCACACTCTTCCCCAAACAATCCTGTGATGTAGATGATTTCATATTATTTTATGGAAGAGAAAAATAGATTTAGAGACATGAAAACGTCTTGGCAAAATCAAACGTGTTCAAGTGAGAGAGCCAGAAAAACTCTGGTCTTCTGGCTTCTAAATTTCATTCCTTTCAGTTTGTTGAATGCATGGTATCCAGAAACATGGGGAGAAATACACTTAGAAGTAACAGAAAAATCTACTGGATGTTACAAATGAAAAGTCAAAGTCACAAACCACAAAATTAAATTGTAGATTTAAATAATCAGCAGAGTAGACCAGCTTACTAATTTGGTGCTATTGACGTGCATGGAAGTTGGTGAACTTGTTAAAACACAGCAACAATCCATTCCCTATCTACCTTTTGAGGACACAACTGAGAACCAAGAATCAAAAAGACTTTCACACACCTCAAATGTGGTTAAGTCTACCATTAATGCACTGTATTGAAATGCTCTTGATCTCAATGTCTATTTCCTCTTAGTTTAGGTGCATTTCTAAAAAGCTTGGTTATGACAAAAACAGTGAATGCCAGATGTGCTGTTTGTTGCTGTATCCTTAATCCTGCAACACTTCATGGCATGTAGTAGGTGCTCAACAAATATTTCTCTGCAACTTGTTTTGGGTGCTGTAGAGTTAGTGCTACATATCTATATTGCTAAAATTGCTGGATGTTGACATCTTGACTTACTGCCACACAAGGATTCCCTGCTGCTGGGCCCAGCTACCACTTGGGTCTCCCAATTGCAAGGAGTAGTAACAGAAAAGAATCACAGTAAACTGACTAGGGGTGGGTCCAAAGCATGTTTCAGTCACTACCTCAGTGGTCATTTTGCAGCAGGCTGCCCACAAAAGTGATAGCTATGTTGAATCTCATCCTTGGGTTGAAAAATCCAAGATAAAATACCCTCCTTGGGCTTGTTTGTGGTGATGTTTCATCCTTCCAAACTGGAAGACAGGAAGGCAGTTAAGGCACCAAATGAAGGCCAGATTTAACCTTTAAGACAAAATTTATAGATCTGGTGGGGTTTTGTGACAGTAGGTATTGTGGTTTTGTGAAGCCGGTACTGAAGTGTGTGATGTTAAGACCTCTACCCCCAAAGTTCTAGTCTTCAAGCACGTCAGCTCTTCCTATTCTGCTAAACACTATATTCTAGACATTAAATACATAAGGCACTAAAAAGTAGCAGAGTCATACAGAGAAAAGACTTGAGAGTCACTCAGTAGGCCTGGAATCCTGGCCCATTTCCTTATCTTTATAATACGGGTGGTACCACCAACTACTACCACCACCAACCACTGCTGCTGCCACCCACCATGTTGTAAGGGAGGAAGTTAGATAAAACGCAGGCAAGTTATGTGCTATACATAATGGAGACATCCTCATTTAGCACCTCAACAATCCTAAAGCCTGGGTGATGAGAAAATCCTGGTTGGGCATCTTTTAGTAACTTCAAAGATCTTTAAGATTTGTTCTAGCACTAACCTCACAGAATTCTCTGCAGCAGAACAAAGAGGCCAAATAAAGTAGTTTAACTTTATGATACTTGTTTAAGGCTATTCAAAGTGTACATAGAGGGTTCACAAAAAATTTCTTAATCGGAAGACAATGCAAATGCCAACAATATGAGTCCTCTGGTAGTCTAATTCAAACAATGACGAGAAAATCTGGAAGACACTATAAAAACAATTCAATTTTAAAAAGCTAGTTAGAACTACACCTTTCCAATTTTGGAGATTGGTTCAAGATGGAGGAGGAGAAGGACATGCACTCACTCCCAACTTAGAATCACAATTAACTGCTGAACAATCATTAACAGGAAGACACTGGAACTCACCAAAAAAGATACCCCACATCCAAAGACAAAGGAGAAGCCACAGTGAGAAGGTAGGAGGGGCGCAATCACAATAAAATCAAATCCCATAAC
The DNA here is from genome assembly GCF_964270905.1 of Leucopleurus acutus. Taxonomy (NCBI): domain Eukaryota; kingdom Metazoa; phylum Chordata; class Mammalia; order Artiodactyla; family Delphinidae; genus Leucopleurus; species Leucopleurus acutus. The sequence goes on along the minus strand of NC_139145.1, from coordinate 117,121,548 downwards.
TGCTGGGTGGGTGACTCACAAACTGGAAAACAATTATAGCACAGAAGTCTACCCACTGGAGGGAAGGTTCTGAGCCCCACATCAAGGCTTCCCAACCTGGGGGTCCGACAACAGGAGGAGGAATTCCCAGAGAATCAGACTTTGAAGGCTAGCGGGATTTGATTGCAGGACTTCGACAGGACTGGGGGAAACAGAGACTCCACTCTTGGAGGGCACACACAAAGTAGTGTGCGCATCGGGACCCAGGGGAAGGAGCGGTGACCCCACAGCAGACTGAACCAGACCTACCTGCTGGTGTTGGAGGGTCTCCTGCAGAGGCGGGGGGTGGCTGTGGCTCACCGTGGGGACAAGAACACTGGCAGCAGAAGTTCCGGGAAGTACTCCTTGGCGTGAGCCCTCCCAGAGTCTGTCATTAGCCCCACCAAAGAGCCCAGGTAGGCTCCAGTCCTGGGTCACCTCAGGCCAAACAACCAACAGGGAGGGAACCCAGCCCCACCCATCACCAGTCAAGTGGATTAAAGTTTTACTGAGCACTGCCCACCAGAGCAACACCCAGCTCTACCCACCACCAGTCCTTCCCATCAGGAAGCTTACACAAGCCTCTTAGATAGCCTCATCCAGCAGAGGGCAGACAGAAGCAGCAAGAACTACAATCCTGCAGCCCGTGGAACAAAAACCACATTCACAGAAAGACAGACAAAATGAAAAGACAGAGGACTATGTACCAGGTGAAGGAACAAGGTAAAACCTCAGAAAAACAAGTAAATGAAGTGGAGATAGGCAAACTTCAGAGAAAGAATTCAGAATAATGATAGTGAAGATGATCCAGGACCTCAGAAAAAGAATGGAGGAAAAGATTGAGAAGATGCAAAAAATGTTTAACAAAGACCTAGAAGAATTAGAGAACAAACACCTAGAAGAATTAAAGAACAAACAAACAGAGATGAACAATACAATAACTAAAATGAAAAATACACTAGAAGGAATCAATAGCAGAATAACTGATGCAGAAGAACGGATAAGTGGCCTGGAAGACAGAATGGTGGAATTCACTGCCGTGGAACAGAATAAAAAAAAAAGAATAAAAAGAAATGAAGACAGCCTAAGAGACCTCTGGGACAACATCAGACGCAACAACATTCACATTATAGGGGTCCCAGAAGGAGAAAGGAGAGAAAGGACCCAAGAAAATATTTGAAGAGATTATTGTCGACAACTTCCCTAACATGGGAAAGGAAATAGCCACCCAAATCCAGGAAGCGTAGAGAATCCCAAGGAAAAACACACCGAGACACACAGTAATGAAACTGAGAAAAATTAAAGACAAAGAGAAATTATTAAAAGCCAACAAATAAAAACAACAAATAACATACAAGGGAACTCCCATAAGGTTAACAGCTGATTTCTCAGCAGAAACTCTACAAGCCAGGAGGGAGTGGCATGATGCATTTAAAGTGATGAAAGGGAAGAACCTACAACCAAGATAACTCAAGGATCTCATTCAGATTCAATGGAGAAATTGAAAGCTTTACAGACAAGCAAAAGCTAAGAGAATTCAGCACCACCGAACCAGCTCTACAACAAATGCTAAAGGAACTTCTCTAAGTGGGAAACACAAGAGAAGAAAAGGACCCACAAAAACAAACCCAAAACAATTAAGAAAATGGTCATAGGAACATACATATCGATAATTACCTTAAACGTGAATGGATTAAATGCTCCAACCAAAAGACACAGGCTCGCTGAATGGATACAAAAAGAAGACCTGTGTATATGCTGTCTACAAGAGACCCACTTCAGACCTAGGGACACATACAGTCTGAAAGTGAGGGGATGGAAAAAGATATTCCATGCAAATGGAAATCAAAAGAAAGCTGGAGTAGCAATACTCACAGCAGATAAAATAGGCTTTAAAATAATGTTACAAGAGACAAGGACACTATATTATGATCAAGAGATCAATCCAAGAAGAAGATATAAGAATTATAAATGTTTATGCACCCAACATAGGAGCACCTCAATACATAAGGCAAATGCTAACACCTATAAAAGAGGAAATCGACAATGACACAATAATAGTGGGGGATTATAACACCTCACTTACACTGATGGACAGATCATCCAGATAGAAAATAAGGAAACACAAGCTTTAAATGACATGACAGACCAGATAGATTTAATTGATATTTATAGGAAATTCCATCCAAGAACAGCAGATCACACTTTCTTCTCAAGTGCACACAGAACGTTCTCCAGGATAGATCACCCCTTGGGTCACATTTCAAGCCTTGGTAAATTTTAAAAAATTGAAATCATATCAAGCATCTTTCCCAACCACAACGCTATGAGATTAGAAATCAATTACAGGGAAGAAAACGTAAAAAGCATAAACACATGGAGGCTAAACAATACGTTACTAAATAACCAAGAGGTCACTGAAGAAATCAAAGAGGAAATCAAAAAATACCTAGAGACAAATGACAACGAAAACACGACGATCCAAAACCTATGGGATGCAGCAAAAGCAGTTCTAAGAGGGAAGTTTATAGCAATACAATCCCACCTCAAGAAACAAGAAAAATCTCAAATAAACAACCTAAGCTTACACCTAAAGCAACTAGAGAAAGAAGAACAAACAAAACCCAAAGTTAGCAGAAGGAAAGAAATCATAAAGATCAGAGCAGAAATAAATGAAATAGAAACAAAGAAAACAATAGCAAAGATCAATAAAACTAAAAGCTGGTTCTTTGAGAAGATAAACAAAATTGATAAACCATTAGCCAGACTCATCAAGAAAAAGAGGGAGAGGACTCAAATCAATAAAATTAGAAATGAAAGAGGAGAAGTTACAACGAACACCGCAGAAATACAAAGCATTATAAGAGACTACTACAAGCAATTCTATGCCAATAAAGTGGACAACCTGGAAGAAATGGACAAATTCTTAGAAAGGTATAACCTTCCAAGACTGAACCAGGAAGAAACAGAAACTGTGAGCAAACCACTCACAAGTAATGAAATTGAAACTGTGATGAAAAATCTTGCAACAAGCAAAAGTCCAGGACCAGATGGCTTCCCAGGTGAATTCTATCAAACATAGAGAAGAGCTAACATCCATCCTTCTCAAACTCTTCCAATAAAGTACAGAGGGAGGAACACTCCCAAACTCATTCTATGAGGCCACCATCACCCTGATACCAAAACCAGACAACGATACTACAAAAAAGGAAAATTACACACCAATATCACTGATGAATATAGATGCAAAAATCCTCAACAAAATACTGGCAAACAGAATCCAACAACACATTAAAAGGATCATACACCATGATCAAATGGGATTTATCCAGGGATGCAAGGATTCTTCAATATATGCAAATCAATCAGTGTGATACACCGTATTAACAAACTGAATAAAAACCATATGATTAGCTCAGTAGATGTAGGAAAAGGTTTTGACAAAATTCAAAACCCATTTAGGACAAAACCTCTCCAGAAAGTGGGCACAGAGGGAACCTACCTCATCATAATAAAGGCCATATATGACAAACCCACAGCAAACATCACTCTCCATGGTGAAAAACTGAAAGCATTTCCTCTAACATCAGGAATAAGACAAGGATGTACAGTCTCGCCACTCTTACTCAACAGAGATTTGGAAGTCCTAGCCATGGCAATCAGAGGAGAAAAAGAAATAAAAGGAATACAAATTGGAAAAGAAGCAGTAAAACGGTCACTGTTTGCAGATGACATGATACTATACATAGATAATCCTCAAGATGCCACCAGAAAACTACTAGAGCTAATCAATGAATTTGGTAAAGTTGCAGGATACATTAATGCACAGAAAGCTTTTGAATTCCTATACATTAACAATGAAAGATCAGAAAGAGAAATTAAGGAAACAATCCCATTCTCTATTGCAACAAAAAGAATAAAATACCTAGGAATAAACCTAAGGAGGTAAAAGACCTGTACTCAGAAACCTATAAAGACAGTGATGAAAGAAATCTAAGATGATACAAACAGATGGAGAGAAATACCATGTTCTTGGATTGGAAGAATCAATATTGTGAAAATGACTATACTAGCCAAAGCAATCTACAGATTCAATGCAATCCCCATCAAATTACCAATGGCATTTTTTACGGAACTAGAACAAAAAATCTTAAAATTCGTATGGAGACACAAAAGATCCCGAATAGCCAAAGCAATCTTGAGGGAAAAAAATGGAGCTAGAGGAATCAGACTCCCTGACTTCAGACTTTACTACAAAGCTACAGTAATCAAGATAGTATGGTACTGGCACAAAAACAGAAATGTAGAGCAATGGAACAGGATAGAAAGCCCAGAGATAAACCCAAGCATCTATGGTCAACTAATCTATGACAAAGGAAGCAAGGATATACAATGGAGAAAAGACAGTCTCTTCAATAAGTGGTGCTGGGAAAACTGGACAGCTACATGTAAAAGAATGAAATTAGAACACTCCCTAACACCATATACAAAAATAAACTCAAAATGGATTAAAGACCTAAATGTAAGCCCAGACACCATAAAACTCTTAGAGGAAAATATAGGAAAAACACTCTGACATAAATCACAGCAAGATCTTTTTTGACCCACCTCCTAGAGAAATGTAAATAAAAACAAAAATAAACAAATGGGAGCTAATGAAACTTCAAAGCTTTTGCACAGCAAAGGAAACCATAAACAAGATGAAATGACAACCCTCAGAATGGGAGAAAATATTTGCAAATGAAGCAACTGACAAAGGATTAATTTCCAAAATATACAAGCCGCTCATGTAGCTGAATATCAAAAAAAGAAACAACCCAACCCAAAAATGGGCAAAAGGCCTAGACATTTCTCCAAAAATGATATACAGATTTGCAACAAACATATGAAAGGATGCTCAACATCACTAATCATTACAGAAATGCAAATCAAAACTACGAGGCATCACCTCACACTTGTTAAAATGGGTATCATCAGAAAATCTACAAACAACAAATGCTGGAGAGGGTGCGGAGAAAAGGGAACCCTCTTGCACTGTTGGTGGGAATGTAAACTGATACAGCCACTATGGAGAACGGTATGCGGGTTCCTTAGAAAACTAAAAATAGAACTACCATATGACCCAGCAATCCCACTACTGGGCATACACCCTGAGAAAACCAGAATTCAAAAGGACACATGCACCCCAATGTTCACTGCAGCACTATTTACAGTCACCAGGTCATGGAAGCAACCTAAATGCCCATCGAAAGATGAATGGATAAAGATGTGGTATATATATATATATATATATATATATATATATATATATACACACACACACACACACACACACACACACACAATGGAATATTACTCAGCCATAAAATAGGATGAAATTGGGTCATTTGTAGAGATGTGGATGGACCTAGAGACTGTCATGCAGAGTGAAGCAAGTCAGAAAAACAAATATCATATATTAATGCATATATGTGGAATCTAGAAAAATGGTACAGATGAACTGGTTTGCAAGGCAGAAATAGACACACAGATGTAGAGAACAAACGTATGGACACCAAGGGGGGAAAGTGGGGGGGTGGGGGGTGGTGGTGACGGTGGGCTGAATTGGGAGATGGGTATTGACATGTATACACTAATATGTATAGAATAGATAACTAATAAGGACCTGCTGTTTAAAAAATAAAGAAAAAAAAAGAACTACACCGTATTTACAGGTTATATTCCAAAGCCAAGCCTAAGGCAAAAGCTGCAGTAAGTTAAAAATTGTTCTTGAAAAACTTCTTAAAAGTGTGCCATGAGGGTGACAATACTATTTCTGCGTCAATAAACCCAACACAGCGCCGGATTTCCCCTCCAGCATCCCCTGAGATTAAGTAGTTGGCTTGTATGTGAGGTCATATTGTTTGTATGGTATTTCTCTTTGAACACCAGGAGAGAAATATGCTCAGTGCCTTTCAATATGGAGGAAACCAACGACCAAGTGAACTGCAAATCCACACTTCCCATCTCATCATGGTTCTAGGGTGTAAATTCCCTGAGTGTAACAAGTGGAGCTGGCCATATTATTTAAATAAATGAGGGATGATTTTTTTATGGTTAAACGCATATAGCTAACTTTCATGTGTGTATGACTGGCTGGGTTTTAGAAACACCCAGCTGCATATGGCTTCACTCTCTAGCAACTGAAAACAAACTTTTGGACCAGGGTCCATAGTAAAAAAAAAAAAAAAAATCATTTAAAACTGTAACCTACTACACACACACACACACACACGCGCGTCTGTGTGTGTGTATATACAATACATGCATATACATACATACACACATATATGTAAAAAGGTTCACAAAATATTTACCTTTATTACATCCTATGTATTTGATCTATTCCATTCTGTTCTACTTTCTTAAAATTTTTTTAGGTTGCAACTCAGTAGTTTTCTTGATGCCCAACCGGGTTACAACATACAGTTTGAAGAACATTGAACTGGAGTATTTCAAGCTCTTAACTACTCAGAGAATTATGTAGGGCAGTACCTGGGGGTTAAGAAAAACAATCAAGCAAGCACATTTGTCCATAATATTTTAATACTTTTCCACTTTTAAATACTGGTTTTAATTTTGTGATTGTAACATGGAAGATCCAACTTTATTATTTTTTAAAAACATCACCAGGATCATAAAGCTATTTAGAATACACTCTACACACTCCCAAGGTACTTTAAAATGATTATGTTTTGAGTTTGTAGATGAACAATGACAATAATCCAAATACACTGTCTGTACAACTTGGATCAAATAGTGGTGAAAGTGTTTAACTGGACAAACAACTGATAAGCTTAAAGATAATCAGCACAATTTCACAAGAGAACCAGCTCAGCCCAACTAAAATTTTCTCAATAGCAATTGACACTGATGTTGTATAGGAGTACAAATTAGTTGATGAAACTGAACAAATGGGAACCCCATTCCTCCTTTTCCTTCTTTTGTATTCCTACATCCCTCCCAGTCATCCTCTTCCTTGGTCTGGCTACCCCTGTGGCGAACCCAAATCAAGAGCTGCTATGACACCCTCCACCTCAAAATCAGGAGCCCTGAATTACAAGCGAAATACTGTGCTCTCTTGAACTGTACAGTGGGCACTCAGGGACAAAACCCCTCATCACCAATATTTTTCATGTTTCTATCACAGTACAAAAGAGTAACTGAGTAGAAAAGAGAGTAAAATGATAATTTTTTTTTTGCTTGGGGAAGAGAAGTAGGAAATAACTGTGGATGAGAAAACATCATGTATATTCAATATGTAGGAATTAGCCTTATGGAAATAATTCTAGAGGGTCTGAATGCTGTCTAAAGGGCTAGTACCTCTCCAAATTTTGATCTCTTTTACTCCTTTCATATTCCCCAACTCATTTCTAAATCTGGTTGGGCAGGATTAACCCTAGTGAAGTACCAGTGCAATTACCTGAAGGTAAAATGTATCCTTTACTTTTCTTCTCTTTTTTAATACAAATATTTTTCCTGTAATCATTTACAGAATTGCAAAAGTATATCATTAACATTTAGTGCAAATGCAACTAATGTAGGTTTAGACACTGCTCTGTAAACTTTCCATACCTTTGTAAAATAAAGCTATCCAATTTAGTCATGATAGTACCAGAAATGGCAAACAGAGAAACATTTATAGTGGGCATATAGAATTGTTTTTGAAGATTCCCATCAGTGGCTATGGTGAATAAACCTTCCCTCCCCAACCCTCCCATACTCCCAACCCCAATCCCGCAACTGATTGTAAAATAAAATACACATTTGAGGTATAAACTTTTCTTTTTTAAACATCACAATATAAAATGTTAACTGGTGATGTAGTAAACTGATAAGATAATTTGTCTTATTTGCCTTAACTAGCATTACCACCATATAGGCACTTTTTCCTTGTAGTCAAATTATGAATAGTATTTTTCTGTAATAAGGCATATTCCATGCACATCATTTAGAGAAAGGTAAATTAAAAAATAGTAAAGATTTATGGAGCATGAAATCTGCGTGCATGTAATGTAAGCATATGTTTTATATGTATTTTCCTCTCTGTACAGACTAATAAATACCACTTTATCTGATGCAAGTAATTCACTTCCAGGATTGTGTATATTAAGTGATCAGACTAATCCCATCATTAAATTATCACCTTGCATTTATCATTAAGACTCCATTACCATGTAGGAAATATATACAGGACATGTTCCACGTGACATGATTTCCTGCTTTACAAAATGGGTCTGGTTTCTGTGTTTCTATAGAGATGAACAAGTCAGCAAAGCATCTACAAAATGCCTCTGATTTACGTAAGCACATTTGTGTATAAACACAGTGAAGATTCTGAAGTGGGCAGTCATTTCTACTTCAATGAGTACCATTCCCTGCCTCTGCTCCATGTTTCAGGGTTTTTCAAAGGGGCCTAAAACTAAAAAAGGTATTTTACGTTTAACTTCTTACAGCAACTAAAGAAAGAATTTCAGTTTGAATCACATGGTCTTCTTTACTGCCCTGTTGAAGTTTCTGATCAAGAGGCAAACAGGAGCGGTGCCCACATTTTCTACGCATATCTTGCAACGTTATCTTTTCAACTGACCCAAATTAGAAGAACAAACACGTGTTACTGAATACTAGAAATATAGAATCAAATGCCAAACTCAAACAGTGAGATTTGCTGGAACATGTAATACCGTATATCCTCTCACCAATTTCAGGAAAACATGAGCTCATTTTATTCTGACCGTTTTACCAGAAAGTAGTTTATGCCTATAAGGTTGTACAGATGTTTCTGTTTGGAGGCAGGCAGAACCAATTTAGAAATTACCAAATTGTGTTTGTAACAAACTGAAAAAAATCTGTAGCACACAGTACACAACTAAAAATACAATAGAAATATAAAGATATCTGGAGAAAAAAATAAAGCTTTTCACTCTTTCTCCATCAGAACCAAAGTTCTTCATGGGAGTAAGACTATAGAAAAGGCGAAATCACAGGTTATTGACAGCCCTCAGTTATTAAGAGACACTTTACATGACAACATGAATTATTATAGAAATCAGCAGCAATGAATTCTATGATTATACAAAGCAAAAATGTCAAAAAATTCTGGACACAGATTTGACTGTAGGCCTATAAAAAGAACCCCATCCAGAAATTTGGTGCACAGAAAGCACATGCCCCATGTGCGTCCAACTTTTGTGCTTTTCTCTTGTGCACAAAGCCTGGTACAACTGAGGATCTTAGGCCAAACCACAGTAAATTAAAAATTCTGAAAAAGTTTCCAAAAATTAAAGCATCGATTCCTAGTTGTGATTCAAAGTTGATTTTTTTTCTCTTCTAGGAGCAAGCAAATAAAAATATAGCCATATACATGTAATTTTACATGTATTTATAGTTATATGCTGAGCGAGGAGATCTAGCAGAAGACAGCTAGTGTTAAGATGTTCAGCTTTGCTATTGCAGTATTTCTTCATTTTTGTACACAAGGCCAAGGTGTTGGGCCATAGACAAGGCTATAGATCCTATGTTCCAGCTTAGAGCATTCAATTTTGTTTTTTAATTTTTTTCCTCCAACATGGAATGTCACACAGCCTTGTTTCAGTCACTGTAGGAAAGAAAATGACAAGTAAAACATTCAGCACTGTATTATTTACTAACAGCTGCAGGACTAACAGAACAGACTCCTCCTACTTTCTGAACTCATGTAATGCACAGAATCTTTATCAAAGTTTATATTTTAAGGATTTTTCACCTTTAAGAATATAAAATTATTAACTTTATATATTTGACATTTATCATCAGAAAGGAACAGAAAGTATAAGAAATGTTCTGAAAGTTAGAAAAAATTAAAAAGGGCAATGTGCTACAAGAAGCAAAGAGGGAATCAAGTAGAGGTTTCTGGATCCGTACCCCAAAAACTGGAATTTCCTTCTTCTTAGTGTTCAATAAAAACTATGCTATACAATATCATTTATCAAGAATTAAAAAAATTTATTTAGGCTATGGGAAAGAGGTCTGCCTTATCTTAAGAAATACTGTGTCAAATGAGTTTAAGAGTTTTGACTAAGTTTTAAATATCTTTGGGCCTCATTAACTCTTTATGGAATTTCTCTAAAGATGATACACACTATTGAAAGTTACTATTTCTCCATCACCAAAATTAAGAATGTTAGCTTTCCTAAGGTTTCAATGCTAGGATCCACTTCATACATACATCTTCCAAAATTATTATGAAACAATTATTACTTTAGGTAAATGAAGATTTATTTTAGGTAAATGAAAATTTGGTTCTCTGCCAGAAAGAAGCTCAATCTGGACTCAAAGGCCAGAGCTAAGTTTTGGCCAGTGAGTCTTTCCAGTTCTATCTTTACACACACACACACACACACACACACACACATGTCCACAAACAATGGTACCATCTCCTTCCCCTAATATGAATTCTTTTCCAAGGATTTCGAGCCCTTCCCTCTAGGTCCACAAAAGAAGAATGTGTACACTCGTGGGCGCACACACAGTCAGTCAATAAAACAATGCCCCAAATCCAACAGTTTAGAGGCAAATGCTGTGGACATGTTAGCATGTATTTTGCAAATATTTTCAAAATTATTCTTCTCAAACATAGTTGAGAGCATCTTTTATTATATAACTGCATTCTGATTTCTTTTGCTTAATACCCAGTTATATTTTCTACCCTTCTCTGCAAGGCTGAAGGTAAAGGTGAAGAGGGAAAACAGATACAGCTGCAAGCTTGGTCTTGGTTCGAGCAAACAGCAACTCTAGAAATCTTAAGGCTGTGGGGAGAGACACACAGCTAAGTAAGGTGACAAGCCTGCTGCCATCATGTGGCATCACATTTTCAGTGTATTTGATTAAATACAATGCAGTGACAGAATCAATAAGAAGTTATGTGTCCAGATCGAGCCACAACAATTCTGAAGTACAAGATATCCTAAAAACAGTGCATTTTGGCAGTGCATTTATGCTTTAAGAGAATCCCTCAAAGGTCAGGCTTTGTCCCAAACACTAACCATTCAGAGAAGTAAGACTAGAACCTGTTTAACATTTTCATGTAACCTGTTTTCCTGGGAAAAGCTACATATCTGGGACATCAATGCACTAACCCTTGTGTTAGTGTCTGAAAATAAATTTACGCTTTGAGTTTTTGTTTTTTGTTTTTTTAAGAAATAGCACACTATAAACATTATCAGAAACCAGACTTAATTAAAAGTATAGTCACTACAGTTGACCCTTGAACAACATGGCTTTGAACTGCGCACATCCAACTACATGCAAATTCTTTTCAGTACTACACGATCTGGGGTTGGTTGAATCCTCGATGCAGAGGCACCTAGGACATGGAGGGCGGACTGGAAGTCATACTCGATTTTCATCTGTGCAGGGGGCCAGCGCTCCTGACCCCCACGACGCTCATGCGTCAACTGTACATGGTTATTAACTATATTATTTTTATCTAAAGAAATTGACTCAAGAATATAAATTTCTCAGCAAATGATTTAACAGTCAATGTAGGTGAGCATGAGAGGACGGTCATAAGTACTTACTGCTTGTGAATTATACTTTGGTAATATCTATTACAAATTTAAATGTTAACATTCAGAGAGTTTCACAGAAATTGAATTATACAAATGGTTCTCAAATGGATGAAAAGATGCTCAAATTCATTTGTAACGAGGACTATGACAGTTATTTTTTGGCCATGCCACATGGCTTGTGGAATCTCAGTTCCCCGACCAGGGATTCTGGAATCCTAACCACTAGGCCACCAGGGAACTCCCAAGAGGACCACAATTTAAACTACACTGGGAGAGTATTTTTCACCTATCAAGTTGGAAAAAAATCAGAAAGTTTTATTTCATACATTGTGTGAGAGGGTCAGAGAAACAGGCACTCCAACATGTTATTGCTGGTGAGATGGTAAATTAATACGACCTCTACAGAGGCCAATATCTAAATTACAGATGCACAAGCCCCCCAGAAGTGCCAGCAGTGTCACATCTAGTAATTTACCCATATACAAAATGACATACGGATATGACTGCAATACTGTGTGCTCTAGCAAAAATTAGAAACAACTTTAACATCTACAAATGGAGAATTGGTTAGATAAATTGTGTACATCCACACAAATGGGATTCTACATAGCCATAAACAAAGAATAAAGCAGCTCTGCACCAATATGGAAAGACCTTCAAGATAAAGCATATGCAGAAGCAAGATGCAGAACCCTGAGTAGAGTACGCAATTTCTTTCAATAACAATAAGTGTATGTGTGTGAGGAATACACTTGTATTTGCTTATTCAGGTGAAAATGAAACATCTCTGGAAAGACACAAGAACATACTCACAGCAGCTATACACTTGTGTGTGTGTGTGTGTGGGGGGGCAAGTGTGGTGCTGCAGAACTGGGTGAGCAGGGGACGGGGGATGAATTTTACTGTGTATCTTTTCATACTTTTGACTTCTGAACCATGTTAACATGTCACTCATTTAAGAAAAATTAAAGAGTTCAGCTCCTTGCACAAAGAAAGTCAGTGCAGCATTATTTGACAGTAGAAATATGGAACCAACCAGACATTAACATGGGACAGTGGTTAATAAATTCTGCAATATTTATACAACAGATGTTAAAAGAATGAGATGGTTTTGTATGTCTCATATCTTTATATGGACTAACAGTCAAGATACATTAAGTAGAAAAAGCAAGCTGCAGGATAATGCTTTGAAAAAAAATTTTTAGATATATGTCAATACATATGTACAAGTCTGGAAGAATATACAACAAACGTAACACTAATTTATGGGAAGGGAGAAACATAGGGGATTTGTACTTCTGAAATTTTATAGTTCTATAATATTAAAATTTCCTTCAATTAAGCAGACATTATCTAACATAAACAGAAAAAATAATGAAAAATTAAGTTTTAAAGGCTATAAAAACTACAACTCTTCACATCTGGAAACATCATGTAAAAGAAACTACTTTCAAAAACTAACTTGTAATGTCTACAGAGCCATATTAGTCTATAAAGTTTAAAAAAAAGAATAACATATATTTTCCAGTACCTGTTAATACTAGAACAAAATAGGTTTTCCTGCAGTTTTTTCTTGTACGTAAGAAGTAAAACGTTTTAGAAACTTTGGATACTCTCGCTTTGCCACTGCCCTTAACACTGAGGCTGGTGCCCATCCTCCAGGGTTTACTGTGAGACAAAGGAAAATGAAAACTGTTAAGATAATTCTCCAAAAACACGTAAAGCACTCATTTTTGTTCCTTTGTTTTTTAAAAATTCCTCTCATTGAAAAAGCATCTCTTAAAAGTCTTGACCACTCAGTACTTAGTACTGTACTAACCACCAGATGAGAACAGATAACAAATAAGAAAGCATTTATTACTGTTCTAAAATGTTCTTGGTTCCCTAAATTATAAGTAAATATTAGTATAGCAACACTTTAGGTTACTTAAGGCAGATTTATTCAATGAACTCTACTATAATCAAATAGTAACTTGCTCAGCATAGTTGTCTCTTTAAACATACTAGCTGTGATGGCCCTGTATAAAGAAGGTTTGAAGGTTTGATTAGAGGGACTCCAGTAACTACTGCAGGTAGGAAATAGGTGTAGCAAGGAACCATAACAAGTGATAAACAGGGCTGTCCAGCAGTAGGCCGATGTGAAATAAGTCACTAGCAACTAAGAAAGAAGCAGGGAGCAAAGATTCAGAAAACTAAAAAGCCTGACAACAAGAAAAAGAACTGTTCACCTGAAACATAATATTTTATATCAACTATTATTTCAATTAAAAACAAAAACACACACAAAAAAACAAAATTATAAAGTAAAAAAGAAGAAAACTATTTCCAGTAATCCAACCACCAAGCAACAATTCAATATTAACATTTTGTTGTATTTCTTTCCAACTTTTCACATATATATTCTTTTCTTCTTTTAAAAATTATTGAAATGGTATTTTATATGCTTTTTCTCACCCCACTTAACATTATTTTGTAAACATTTTTCTAAATCACTAAATGGTCTTTGAAAATTTGGGAAAAAAAAGAAGTATTAATTTTCTTTCTCACTGTTGCTTATTTTCCTAATTACACATATTCTATTAGGCAAATATCTAGTAAAACAGTTCTTAAAACCAATAATATGTAATAGTGATCTAAAGATGAAGTTTAAAAATTTACCTATCCAGCCCCAGCTTCAGAAATTCTGATACAGCAGTTATTCAGACATGTATATTTTGAAAGATTCCTGATAATTTTGATATACATCTCTCCAAATTAAAAATTACTAAATCTAAAGGATAAAAACTAAAAAGACATTTATAAATGGTATTTTTCCAAACTGTCAGTTATCATGTAGATCACAATAAAAACATCCACATTCCCAAGTAGCAAAAACAAAATCAAAATACATACCATTAGCTACATATGTAATCTTGCATAGAATGTTGTCCCTGCTGATCTCCTGGTTTCCCTCTGGCGGGCTTACCAAGGTTTGACAAATCATAGCAATATTTATTTTGGCACGGACACATCGATTGTTTAGCTGCCAAAACAAAAAGTAAAAACAAAACACCAGTGTAGAAGATACCCAGTATTTTGTAACCTCTTCTGGTCTAATTCTACATTAGATTAACCAAAACCGTAACTCATCTACATCTCCCACAAAATCTCATAAGCACTAATTAAGAATACATGCCAAGCTGATACGACACCAGGAATGGTTTCCCCCCGCTTAAGCAGTAAAAGGAGCTAAACCGAGGTAGAAACCACAGAGGTTTTGCCAGTAGTTGATCATGGCTTGAGAGACAACTGTGAGAAGTAGCCTACCTATACTACCCATTCAGCTGTCTCATCTAACCTCAAGAGGAAAGGAAAACAACCCTGCTGGGATGCTCATGGCCATGACTGTTGCCCTCAGATAACAGTGGCTATACTCTTCCAAGAAGCCAACTTTAATAAACAAAAATTTAAGAAGCATTTTCAAATCAATTATCTCTGTATGTGTGGTATGCGTTTATCATTTTTGCCCTGCGTTGTATATTTAGCTTTGTATTGTACAATTATACACATTTATACAATGTACTTACAGGAGCACTGTTGTGATCCACAGAAAAATTACAAACTATCCAAGTTTCCGGGTCATTTTCAGTCAAGGCTGGTATCTTTCGAATGGCAGAAAGATATAATACATCCCGCTGAGAAGCAGGCCACACTCTCTGTGGAAGAAGTACAAATCTTTTGAAAATTTGAACTTTTTTTTTTTTGGCCGCACCACATGGCATGCAGGATCTTAGTTCCCTGACCAGGAATTGAACCCGCACCCCCTGCAGCAGAAGCTCGGAGTCTTAAACCACTGGACCGCCAGGGAAGTCCCCAAAATTTGAACACCTTTTTATTCATATATAATATGGAACTAACAAAGAAACAAGTGTAAAACTAATAAATGCCTTTAAGGTAACATCTGTCAAATTTTAAATGGAAAGCACCCACCAAAGGATTGATTATGAACACTGAGTTAAAGGCTTTGAAGAACATACCAAAGGAATAATGTTCTGCTATTTCTTTTTTTTTTCCTTTTTTAAATGTTTATTTATTTATTTGGCTGCTCCGGGTCTTAGTTGTGGCACACAGGCATGTGGGATTAGTTCCCCAACCAGGGATCCAACCCCAGCCTCCCTGCATTGGGAGTGAGGAGTCTTAACAACTGGACCACCAAGGAAGACCCTATTTTTCCTTCTTTTACGTAATATATAATTGGTATATATAATATATAATATATAATATTATATAATTGATATATTATATATATATATTTTATATATATAATATAATATATAATATTATATAGTTGATATATATAATATATAATATATATTTTATATATATTATATATATAGTATATATATAAAATATATAATTGGTAATATATATGTAACATAAAATGATAAAATTTTTTTTTTTTTTTTTGCGGTATGCGGGCCTCTCACTGTTGTGGCCTCTCCCGTTGCGGAGCACAGGCTCCGGACGCGCAGGCTCAGAGGCCATGGCTCACGGGCCCAGCCGCTCCGCGGCAAGTGGGATCTTCCTGGACCGGGGCGCGAACCCATGTCCCCTGCATTGGCAGGCGGACTCTCAACCACTGCACCACCAAGGAAGCCCGATATAAATAATTTTTAAGTGTACAATTCAGTGGCCTTAACTATATTCACAATGTTATGTAAATAACACCACTATCTAGTTCTAAATGTGTCATCACTCCAAACAGAAACTCTATACCCATTAAGCAATCACTCCGCATTAGCCCCTCCCACAGCCATTAGTCCACTTTTTTTTTTTATAGTTTTCATTTTTGGCTATGTTGGGTCTTCGTTGCTGTGCGTGGGCTTTCTCTAGTTGTGGTGAGCGGGGGCTACTCTTTGTAGCAGTGATCAGGCTTCTCATTGTTGTGGCTTCTCTTGTTGCAGAGCACGGGCTCTAGGCACACAGGCTTCAGTAGTTGTGGCATGCAGGCTCTAGAGCGCAGGCTCAGTAGTTGTGGCCCATGAGCTTAGTTGCTCCGCAGCATGTGGGATCTTCCCAGACCAGGGCTCAAACCCGTGTCCCCTATATTGGCAGGCGGATTCTTAACCATTGTGCCACCAGGAAAGCCCCATTAGTCCACTTTTTTTTTTTTTTTTTTTTAAAAAGAAGATGTCTGGGGTAGGAGTTTGGTAATTTATTTATTTTTGCTGTGTTGGGTCTTTGTTTCTGTGCGAGGGCTTTCTCTAGTTGTGGCAAGCGGGGGCCACTCTTCATCGTGGTGCGCAGGCCTCTCACTATCGCGGCCTCTCTTGTTGCGGAGCACAGGCTCCAGACGCTCAGGCTCAGTAGTTGTGGCTCACGGGCCTAGTTGCTCCGCGGCATGTGGGATCCTCCCAGACAAGGGCTCGAACCCGTGTCCCCTGCATTAGCAGGCAGATTCTCAACCACTGTGCCACCAGGGAAGCCCCACTTTTAAGTATAGTATTAAACCTCTGTTTCAACTGTTCAGAGCAAAGATTTTAAAAGCAAGTATATTAGGGAAAGAGCATGCTCCTTTGATATCATAATCATATTTAAAGAATTCCAAATCAGTAATTTAATCTTCCAACTTCATACTGTTGGAATGACATGGAAACTAGGTCTCTGAAAACTGGGACTATGTACTTTTAAATGAGAGAAAATATGCACAGGGTCTTTCCTGATTGCTGAATTTAATAAATCTCCAACAACTCAGTGTCAATACAACACAAAGCATTTGCAAAGTGAAATGGTTCATCTTTTAAAGATACAAAGTTTCATTAAGTTGATGAAAGTAGTGCTGGGCAAATGTATGTGAAGCCAGTAATCAATGAAAATGTGGCCATATTAGAACTAATGGCTACAAATCCACAAGGATGATGATAAGACAGAAATTTAAAGAGTGAGAATGACAAATATCAAGAGATGAGAAGTCCTTTTTAAGACATTATAAAAGAAGCCAAATTTAAAGAGAAAGGTGTTGAATAGTTATTGGATTTTGTTGAAAAAATTATGCCAGGACAAGTCATTTATTCAAATAATTACAACTGTAACTTAAATTTTGTTACACATAAAGTACATTATTTTAATAATTTTTAGTTTTATTTTTCCAGAAATAATCCTAATATAATCTATATATTCCTCCCCTCCATCTACTATTTACCAAGTGAAGTACTTTCAGCAGACCATTTTCCAGGATCAATTATCTTCACAGAATAAGAGTCTTCTGATTCTAAATGACTGGTCATTTATTTTCATTGCAAATTACAGGACAACTAATATTTTAAAGTCTACTAAATTTTAGACTTCACTTTTGACCCCCCTAAATCAGTAGGTTGAAACAGAATCTTCATTGCTATTCATTTCTTGAGTAGCTGTCATGTAAAAGGAAGCCTAGGTCATAGTCATTAAATATAAGATGCCTCAGATGACAAGACTGAGCTCAAGATATACACAGCAAACCTAAAATATTTTCAAATATTCAGCTCAGTTAAAAATTATTTTAAAAAAGAAAAATGAAGTACTTACTGAATTATCATGTTTCTTATATAACATACAATATTGTTTTTGGTAGATCTCTACAAATTTTTAATTTATTTTATTATTGTTTATTCAATATAATATTTGGCAATTTTCAGAAAGGAAACAGAGCAGAATAAGATAAATATTCTATAATTTAAATATCTACATTAACAGAGGAAGAAATGAAGTGAAAGGCAACTTTTTTTTTTTTTTTTTTTTGCGGTACGCGGGCCTCTCACTGCTGTGGTCTCTCCCGTTGCGGAGCACAGGCTCCGGACGCGCAGGCTCAGCGGCCATGGCTCACGGGCCCAGCCGCTCCGCGGCATGTGGGATCCTCCCAGACCGGGGCACGAACCCGCGTCCCCTGCATCGGCAGGCGGACTCTCAACCACTGCGCCACCAGGGAAGCCCGAAAGGCAACATTTAAATGACAATGTTTCTTTGTGCTCTGGTGTATGACCATCCTCTCAATAGCTGATGCTCAGCAATTTTCCCTTGATGTCAGATAATCTACTTAGATCATCTTTACTTCTGAGTCTTAACACAGACTAATAACATACTTTGCATTTCCTTATTATTCTCACAGGAAACTGATTCACTTTCATATTTGGTAATTCATCTATCTCCTCTAGAGACTAGATGCTAGAAAAACATTTAAGTGGATTTTCGTACTTTCTTGTTCAGACTTAAAAGTTTGCGGAACTAACTGTACATCTTTGTCAAACACACTGTTTCTGGATATTTCTCAGGTTCTTATTTTCACCCATTTCTGCTTTAAATGAACTGAAATTACCTTTCAAATACATGAAATTCATGAATTATTAATAAAGTCTTTAAATCTTTTGTGGCACTTAATTTCCTCGCAAATTTTACTTTAGAAAATTTATATGTCTCTGTTTGAACTACGCTGGAATCCTTTTGGGATGAAAAGATATTTACCTTGTGCGTTTGATAAATGATGATTGCATTATCAGCTAATGTTTCCACCACATGAAAGTTTTCTATAGTTGCTGCAATGAAGAAAAAATGTTAGTAGTCAAAAAAGATATATTACCTTTTCCCAGAATGTGATTATTGAGAAAGTCAATTACGAATGGACATTATAGTAAAATGAACAGGATCCTGCCCTACATAGGCTAAGTCCAAATGGAAAGCGGTTTAGTATTAGGGCTACAGGTGGTGGCTGTGAGACCTAATCACCAGGAAATCTCATTAGCTTCCATGGCAAGAAAGCAATTCTAATCACCATTTCATTACTAGGGCACAAATTATTCCCTAACACTATGACCCCTCCCCTCCCTATAATCCTTAATTTATTGAAGCTGAATAAGCTGTTCTATTTAGGTTTAGGTGACTATGTTTGTGAGAGTGTCAAACTGCCATAGATAAACATGTTGTTCAGAAGTACCCATATTTATGAAATTTGATGCCTGAGGGGATCAAATAACTCTAAACAAACCACAGCAGGATTCATCTACAATTTATGATGGAAACAAAACAGTCTAGGAAAAGAGAAGATGATACAACAGAAACCTTTTATTTCAGTCCTGGCTTTTCCAATAATTAGTTCTGTGATCTATGACAAGTCACTTGAGCTATCTGAATTTTACTTTATTACCTACCTATCACACAGGATTATTGAGGTAATAGATCAAATGCTATACCTTACTGAGAAGCATTCTGTACAGTGAAAAGCTCTATTTAAATGTAAGGTATTATCAGTTCCCTATACGATTCTCCAGATATTTTCTATATTGACTTTGTAAACCATAGATCAGATGTAGAAAGCCAGGTTAGATTTGGTATTAAATTCAAACTAATAATTTTATCAAATATACTAATAATGGCAGCTTACTTTCCCAATCATTGCGAACATCAACATTCCAGAAGTAATTGCAGACCTCATGTCCTGTAACACCTTTAACTGCGTGGGTAGCTTTCAAAGGATCCAAAACAATCCCGTTTTCTTCTACTTCTCTTCTGTATACCTAGAGGATATATTTTAAAACATGTTAATACATATTGATACTTATCTTAAATGTAAATGGATTAAATGCTTCAACCAAAAGACACAGACTGGCTGAATGGATATGAAACACAAGACCTGTATGTATGCTGTCTACAAGAGACCTACTTCAGACCTAGGGACACATACAGACTGAAAGTGAGGGGATGGAAAAAGATATTCCATGTAAATGGAAATCAAAAGAAAGCTGGAGTAGCAATTCTCATATCAGACAAAATAGACTTTAAAATAAAGACTATTACAAGAGACAAAGAAGGACACTATATAATGATCAAGGGATCAATCCAAGAAGATATAACAATTGTAAATATTTATGTACCCAACATAGGAGCACCTCAACACATAAGGCAAATGCTAACAGCCATAAAAGGGGAAATCGACAGTAACACAATCATAGTAGGGGACTTTAACAGCCCACTTTCACCAATGGAAAGAGCATCCAAAATGAAAATAAATAAGGACACACAAGCTTTAAATGATACATTAAACAAGATGGACTTAACTGATATTTATAGGACATTCCAACCAAAAACAACAGAATACACTTTCTTCTCAAGTGCTCATGGAACATTCTCTAGGACAGATCATATCTTGGGTCACAAATCAAGCCCCGGTAAATTTAAGAAAATTGAAATCGTATCAAGTATCTTTTCCGACCACAACGCTATGAGACTAGATACCAATTACAGGAAAAAATCTGTAAAAAATACAAACATATGGAGGCTACACAATACACTACTTAATAACCAAGAGATCACTGAAGAAATCAAAGAGGAAATCAAAAATACCTAGAAACAAATGACAATGAAAACATTACAACCCAAAACCTATGGGATGCAGCAAAAGCAGTTCTAAGAGGGAAGTTTATAGCAATACAATCCTACCTGAAGAAACAAGAAACATCTCAAATAAACAACCTAACCTTAAACCTAAAGCAATTAGAGAAAGAAGAACAAAAAAAAACCCCAAAGTTAGCAGAAGGAAAGAAATCATAAAGATCAGATCAGAAATAAAAGAAAAAGAAATGAAGGAAACAATAGCAAAGATCAATAAAACTAAAAGCTGGCTCTTTGAGAAGATAAACAAAATTGATAAACAAAATTGATAATCCATTAGCCAGACTCATCAAGAAAAAAAGGGAGAAGACTCAAATCAATAGAATTAGAAATGAAAAAGGAGAAGTAACAACTGACACTGCAGAAATACAAAGGATCGTGAGAGATTACTACAAGCAACTATATGCCAATAAAATGGACAATCTGGAAGAAATGGACAAATTCTTTGAAAAGTACAACCTTCAGAGACTGAACCAGGAAGAAATAGAAAATATAAACAGACCAATCACAAGCACTGAAATTGAAACTGTGATTAAAAATCTTCCAACAAACAAAAGTCCAGGACCAGAAGGCTCACAGGCGAATTCTATCAAACATTTGGAGGAGAGCTAACACCTATCCTTCTCAAACTCTTCCAAAATACAGCACAGGGAGGGACACTCCCAAACTCATTCTACGAGGCCACAATCACCCTGATACCAAAACCAGACAAAAATGTCACAAAGAAAGAGAATTACAGGCCAATATGACTTATGAATACAGATGCAAAAATCCTCAACAAAATACAAGCAAACAGAATCCAACAGCACATTAAAAGGATCACACACCATGATGATCAAGTGGGGTTTATCCCAGGAATGCAAGGATTCTGCAATAAACACAAATCAATCAATGTGATACACCATATTAACAAACTGAAGGAGAAAACCCATATGATCATCTCAATAGATGCAGAAAAGGCTTTTGACAAAATTCAACACTCATTTATAATAAAAACCTTGCAGAAAGTAGGCATAGAGGGAACTTACCTCAACATAATAAAGGCCATATATGACAAACCCACAGCCAACATCATCCTCAATGGTGAAAAACTGAAACCATTTCCACTAAGATCAGGAACAAGACAAGGTTGCCCACTCTCACCACTATTATTCAACATAGTTTTGGAAGTTTTAGCCACAGCAATCAGAGAAGAAAAAGAAATAAAAGGAATCCAAATCGGAAAAGAAGAAGTAAAGCTGTCACTGTTTGCAGATGACATGATACTATCCATAGAGGAATCCTGAAGATGCCACCAGAATACTACTGGAGCTAATCAATGAATTTGGTAGAGTAGCAGGATACAAAATTAATGCACAGAAATCTCTTGCATTCCTATCCACTAATGATGAAAAATCTGAAAGAGAAATTATGGAAACACTCCCATTTACCACTGTAACAAAAAGAAAAAAATACCTAGGAATAAACCTACTAAAGGAGACAAAAGACCTGTATGCAGAAAACTGTATGTCACTGATGGGAGAAATTAAAGATGATACAAATAGATGGAGAGATAAACCATGTTCTTGGATTGGAAGAATCAACATTGTGAAAATGACTATACTACCCAAAGACTACAGATTCAATGCAATCCCTATCAAGCTACCAATGGCATTTTTCACAAAACTAGAACAAAAAATTTCACAATTTGCATGGAAACACAAAAGACCCCAAATAGCCAAAGCAATCTTGAGAAAGAAAAATGGAGCTGGAGGAATCAGGCTCCCGGACTTCAGACTATACTACCTAGCTACAGTAATCAAGACAGTATGGTACTGGCACAAAAACAGAAATATAGATCAATGGAACAGGACAGAAAGCCCAGAGATAAACCCATGCACATATGGTCACCTTATTTTTGATAAAGGAGGCAAGAATATACAATTGAGAAAAGACAGCCTCTTCAATAAGTGGTGCTGGGAAAACTGGACAGCTACATGTAGAAGAGTGAAATTAGAACACTCCCTAACACCATACACAAAAATAAACTCAAAAACGATTAAAGACCTAAATGTAAGGCCAGACACTATAAAACTGTTAGAGGAAAACATAGGCAGAACACTCTCTGACATAAATCATAGCAAGATCCTTTCTGACCCACCTTCTAGAGACATGGAATAAAAACAAAAATAAACAAATGTGATCTTATGAAACTTAAAAGCTTTTGCACAGCAAAGGAAACCATAAAGAAGATGAAAAGACAACCCTCACAATGGGAGAAAATATTTGCAAATGAAGCAACTGACAAAGGATTAATCTCCAAAATTTACAAGCAGCTCATGCAACTCAATATCAAAAAAACAAACAACACAATCCAAAAATGGGCAGAACTAAATAGACATTTCTCCAAAGAAGATATACAGATTGCCAACAAACACATGAAAGAATGCTCAACATCACTAATCATTAGAGAAATTCAAATCAATACCACAATGAGGTATCACCTCACACCAGTCAGAATGGCCATCATCAAAAAAATCTACAAAGAATAAATTCTGGAGAGGGTGTGGAGGGAAGGAAACCCACTTACACTGTTGGTGGGAATGTAAATTGATACAGCCACTATGGAGAAAGTATGGGGGTTCCTTAAAAAACTAAAAACAGAACTACCATATGACCCAGCAATCCCACTACTGGGTATATACCCCGAGAAAACCATAATTCAGAGTCATGTACCACAATGTTCATTGCAGCTCTATTTAAAATAGCCAGGACATGGAAGCAACCTAATTGTTCACTGACAGATGAATGGATAAAGAAGATGTGGCACATATACATATAATGGAATATTACTCAGCCATAAAAAGAAACGAAATTGAGTTATTTGTAGTGAGGTGGATGGACCTAGAGTCTGTCATACAGAGTGAAGTAAGTCAGAAAGAGAAAAACAAATACCATATGTTAACACATACACATGGAATCTAAAAAAAAAAAAAAAAAAGGTTCTGAAGAACCTAGGGGCAGAACAGGAATAAAGACGCAGACATAGAGAATGGACTTGAGGACACGGGGAGGGGGAAGGGTAAGCTGCGACGAAGTGAGAGAGTGTCATGGACTTATAAATACTACCAAATGTAAAATAGATAGCTAGTGGGAAGAAGCCACATAGCACAGGGAGATCAGCTTGGTCCTTTGTGCCCGCCTAGAGGGGTGGAATAGGGAGGGTGGGAGCGAGATGCAAGAGGGAGGACATATGGGCATATATGTATATGTATAGCTGCTTCACTTTGTTATAAAGCAGAAACTAACACACCATTGTAAAGCAATTATACTTCAATAAAGATGTTAAAAAAACAATCAAAAAAACCCAAACATGTTAAAAAAAAATCCAACCCCAAAACTACAAACTTGAAGTCATGTTTTATCATTTAGCAGCTTTTTAGAATTTTATGTATGAAAATATACTTATGGAACATAAATATTCTGCCAAAAAGTTTAAAATTTCAAATTATTACCACATAAAAATATTTAAAACTACAAATCCAAGGTAAACACCAACTATGAAACATATGCATATATGATGAATGACTAAATTACTGTGAGTCGTTGAAGGAGTAAGTATATCAATTTAAATTAGGCATTATTTACTGAACATTCTCAAAGACCATTCAACATGGCTAAGAAGGCCAAATAAAGCTAGTTGGAACATAATCTCCTTAGGGACAATGACTTAAGGCAGCTCTGATCAATGTTGTATCCCCACCATCTAAAACAGTATCTGAAACACAGTAGGCACTCAATTATTTGTTGAACCAATGATGGAAAGCTAAAATCGCTTAAAGATCAATGATATCTTGCTTTTAAATACTGAGGCTGCAAACCTAAAAGGTCTATCTTGCTTTAAATACTGAGACTGTATACATAAACTGCTGAACAAAATTAATTACTTCAAAATTATAGAGGGTTTGCTACTTTAGACAGCTCTGTAGTAAGTTCTTTTTAAAAATGAATAAACATGCTATCACAGGGAAAACAAGCTCTCAATTTATGGAGTGCCTATGGTGCCAAACACTGTGAGGCATTTCACATTATTTTTCTTTTACAATCTCTCTCTCCAAAGTACCTTTCCTTACATACTTATTCATGCTATTGGGACTGATATTTTCCCAGTCATGGAAACTGGGAACTCTAGACTTTTGATTCCTTCCCTCACATTTCATGTAGTTATTAAGCTCATTACTAATCTTCTATAAGACATCCATAGTAGATGGATGTAGAAAAGTAGACTTTTCTACTATTGGATACTTTTTTTTTTAATTTTTATTTTATTTATTTTATTTTTGGCTGCGTTGGGTCTTTGTTGCTGTGTGCGGGCTTTCTCTAGCTGCAGCGAACGGGGCTACTCTTTGTTGCAGTGCGTGGGCTTCTCATTGTTGTGGCTTCTCTTGTTGTGGAGTGTGGGCTCAGCAGTTGTGGTGCATGGGCTTAGTTGCTCTGGGGCATGTGGGATCTTCCTGGACCAGAGCTCGAACATGTGTCTCCTGCATTGGCAGGCGGATTCTTAAACACTGTGCCACCAGGGAAGCCCTGGATACTTTTTTTAGGTAAGCTTTCATGACCTCATACCTGACTCTCTGAAGTGGTTTTCTTGGTCTCTAGTTTCATCCCTATCAGCCTAGTCCTCCAAAAATGTTACTTTGTGTACAATGGCTAGCCTACTGCTACAGAAAACAGAAAATTCTGTTTAGTAGGTTATTTTATACTCCCCATAATCCAGTCCCAATTTCTCTCTCTCTAAAGTTGTAGGAGAACTTTTTCTCTACCACTCATTCCATGTGGAAGACCATCATCTAGACTATCCTGGTTTCTCTTCACCCTTTCACTTCCTCCTCTTTGGGGGGAAATGGGGACATCTGAATGGTGAGCACAGAAGGAAGACTAGGCAGGCCTGGCTCAACCCCTCCACCTGTGGACAGGATGTATGCTGGTCTGCTTTTGGGGCTTGCTCTTGTGGGGGAAGGCCTGGGACTATCCAGCTATGTCAGAAATATTATGTTTAGGGGACTTCCCTGGTGGTCCAGTGGTTAAGAATCCACCTTCCAATGCAGGGGACATGGGTTCGATCCCTGGTGGGGAACTAAGATCCCACATGCCGTGCACTGTAACTACTGAGCCCCCAAGCTTCAACCAGAGAGCCCACGTGCCGCAACTATAGAGCCCATGTGCTCTGGAGCCCGTGTGCCACAACTAGAGAGAAGCCTGCCGCAATGAAAGATCCTGCGTGCTGCAACAAAGATCCCATATGCCGCAACTAAGACCCGACACAGACAAAAATAAATAAATAAAATAGTTTTTAGAAGTACTATGTTTAATTCTGAGGTAACATGTTAGCAAGACCTCATGGCAGCTGGTCTTCATGCTCTCCAATCAGCTTATTAGAATTATAACTAACATTTTGGTATCTCATTTGCCTATCTCCTCTATCTTATTTCTTAATTTCTTCCATATTCAGGAGGAGAGGAAATCCCAACATCTAATATTGTATCTCATTTGCTAGAATAATTCTGGTCAAAAGTCTATACAAAACTCCTGAATACAAAATTTGCTTTGAAGTTTTAGCTCATGTTGTATTTCTTTTCTAAAATGCCCTCACCTCACCTTTGTCATAACCTTGTTTCCATTTCTAGACATAGTTCAAATGCTCCTCAGTGTAAAACAATCTGTCTCAAATCAGAGATCTCTTTCTTTTCCAATTTTTCTCCACTATTCACCTGTACTTTTCACTCACTGTTATCCAACGGAGCTAATTTTTTTTTTTTTTTTTTTTTGCGGTATGCGGCCTCTCACTGTTGTGGCCTCTCCCGTTGCGGAGCACAGGCTCAGACACGCAGGCTCAGCGGCCATGGCTCACAGGCCCAGCTGCTCCACGGCATGTGGGATCTTCCCGGACCGGGGCACGAACCCGTGTCCCCTACATCGGCAGGCGGACTCATCTTCCCAGACCGGGGCACAAACCCGTGTCCCCTGCATCGGCAGGCGGACTCTCAACCACTACGCCACCAGGGAAGCCCTAAGTAATCTTTTAAATGTCAATGCCCTCTTTCTCCAACCAAAGTTTCAGCTTGCAGGGAGTCTTATTAAACATCTCTTTATTGTTAGCA
This sequence comes from Leucopleurus acutus, assembly GCF_964270905.1. Lineage (NCBI taxonomy): Eukaryota > Metazoa > Chordata > Mammalia > Artiodactyla > Delphinidae > Leucopleurus > Leucopleurus acutus. The sequence continues at coordinate 117,094,400 of NC_139145.1, read as the reverse complement.
TAGCACCTTGGGCATGAAGTAATCCGAAGTTCAATGCTGCTGCTGCTGCTTTTCAACCCAGCTCTCAATCTCTTGTTCCTTGCGCTTACTGTCTTCTGTGTTTAGGGATGTGAGCAAGATTAGCTAACCAATGTCCAAATATCAAAAAAAGATGCAGTGAGAGAAAGACCAAGAAGTGAGGTACAGACCAAAGAGGGAAAAAAGTGACACCTGGGCACAACATTTAGTATATTAAAAGAGAGAAATATCCGAAGAGAGAGACATCAGCTAATTATGACCTGTTCATACTGAAACCCCCAAACTATTTTCTCCATGGCCTAGGTAAAACAGAATGATCTGTGCACAGATTTATATTATGATCATAAAGAAATTATGTAAAAGCTAAACCAGGGAAGCAAAAGGACATTTTATTTCTCAATATTTAGTACTTCTTTGATCACATGTAATAATTTATTTAAAAGAAAATTTTAAATGCTATCTTACTTATATCAGTAGTAATAATATAGTATGATTGCAACAGGGCTGCAATTAGCAACCTACAACAATACACTGGGAATTACCTTCATTTCTCCTTCTTCTACAACCAACTGCCAATTGGCATCTCCACCTACATCCTGTAATGAGTAAGTCATGTGGTTCTGCACCATCTCTTCAACCTTAAAAAGAAAAATAGAGCCATAAGAATCCTCCTCCAATTAATAGCTATGTCATAATCTCTAAAACAGAATGGTATTCAGTTTACTTCAGTTCAGAAATGATGTTCTTAGAAAGCTAAGCAACCAAATGCACAAAGGTTAGTAGGTTTTATATAGTGTTGAAGAGTTTTAGTCCACATTCCAGATATCATATCCAGGTTAATGACAGGAAGGAGAAATGCGGGGAAGGAAGGTGCTTCACTCTAATAACGTATTGGCCTAATGTGCATCAAGTGACCAAAAAAATAATTATTCCTTCATCATAAAATGCATCCTTACAGAGATAATGTCTTAAAGCATAAAATCATGGAACATTAAGGGTAAAAGGGGCACAAAGAGATGACCTAGTCCAATGTTCCTATATTTAAGACTATATAGAGATATTAGAAAGCTCGTTATTTGTCAAGACTTCTCTACAAAAAGGTAAGAAGATTTTTGTTATTTCACTGATAAGCTCCTCTTTTATCATGAATATAAGCCAACTTAAAAAATAACCAACCCCTCTACATATTTGATTCCAATTTCATTGGTCTAAACTCTTTTAGGGACAATGCTAATAATCATACACACAAAGATTTGCAAATTATCACCTTTTATTAATAGTTCATTCTTTCTAAATTTCTAACTAAATTTCTTTTACTAAATTTAAATTGCAACCTCTGCTTTTAACTAACAAATTACCCCTACCCATCTTTTATAAGCAAATAAGGTCAAACAGTTCACACTCCCAGAATCCTCAATCAGATTTATTGGTAAGATTTCATTTACGTGTTCTTTGGAAACCTTCCTATTATGAAACATATTTTTAAACAGAACTGAAGTGACAGAAAGATCATCTCTGAAGGAACTGCCACCTTTACCATCTACGCATAGACACTTAGTTTCTAAGTTCTATTTTCTGAACTTTTACTCATAATTTTGTTTACCTAGTAATATTATTAAGAGAAGGCAGAAAAGAGTTGAAAAATATGCATATTATATACTTCAATTTTAAGATTTATTCCTAAGTTTAATTACTTATTTTACATAAAGTCTATTGCATTTGTCAGGGAAACGTAAGAACCAGGTTTACATGTGTTTTGAAATAAATACATGAATACTTTGGGGGCAGAGATCTTAAAATTATTCACCCTGGGGATATAATTTTTCTACATAAAAGGATGTTATCAATATGTTATTGTGATGTGTAAACCAAGTTTTCTGGATTTCAGAATGCAATTTTGGTTACTGAAAGTAGTTATGGCTTTAAGTATCTCTTTAATTGGCAATGATCACCAGAAAAGTTTTTGATAAAAATGATTATGAGGAAATTCTACAATCTAGTTTTGTACTAAATAAACATTACATAATATATTATTTCTTTACTCATAAACTTTAATGTGAATGGTGCTGGGTTACAGACTTGAAAGAAATTTTAAAACATGACTACTAGTACCTCTATAATTTTATAAAGCCTTAATTAGAAAACATAACTTCAGAGGCTGACTGGAAAAAACCTTTGTGCCTCTAAAATTTTGAAATCTGCTTTGAGAGGGTAAGGATGACTAATGTAGGACTCCAAGTTACAAATAATACATACAAAACGTATTTTATTACCAAAAGACGAAGAACAAAGAAAGTCCCAGTTAGTATGCATAAATAAAGCCTCAACAGTAGCACTGGCTTGATTCATTTGTCTGTGTCACATCATGATTGGGAAAAGTTTTTTTATGATTTTTAGATCCCAAGATCTTAAAAAATCTTCAGATCTGAATACGTATGTACTTTTAGGTACGACACTGGGAGTTAAGAACACCCATATTTATTATGAGATTAGAGGCAGAAGGAAATGTTTCCCCCAAATAGGCCCTATTTTAAATGGATTACTTGTGAAAGAAGAATGTTAAGGATTTTATTCTGCTAAAAAACAAAGAGAGTTCTGTGTAATAAAACTTTAGTGCCATTTAGCTCTTTTGTTGAAAAATATTGCAGGTAATTGTGTTTCTGTTTAGGAGATTATTCCTAAATTAGTTATTTCAAATGTTTGAAAAACGAGGTGTTTTTGATTTATGCTTCATTGCAAATAGAAACCAGATTCCACAAATATAAATTGATAGAAGGTAACTTAAGTTTGAAACAATGTACAGTAAATGCATTCAACATTGTCTTTCTAGATAGATGAAAGAATAGTTACCACTGCATCTATGGAAAAGTTTTCAATCTTTTGTCCTCATTTATTTCCTTAAGAGGGCTTGAAAAAGTCCAACAGAGAAACAAACAAGATGTATTCAGTACTGTGCTCCTAGGAAATTAATGAAACTATCGAAGTACCCAATTACTGTACTAACCATGTCTGCAAAGCCTTCATCAAGGAATCTTTATCCATTATGGTATATTCCCCGAGGTAATAACATTAAGGTTAAAAAGAAAGATGATACTGGTAAAATTTCACTATTACGAATTTTATGTTAAAATATGCAGTAGCCAATGTTTCTATAGGGGCAATGACGTGGGCACATGTGACCACACTCACATTTCAGATATAAATCTAAAGATGCTCCATTTACTGTTTTCAGTTACGACTCTACATCAAAAATAAGTGGGAAACTAGGGACCATTAATTGGATGACAAGAATAAACATATGCCAAATTTTCTACCTTATCAGGTTCAAAATTTGATTACTAGAAAATAATGTTACTAGAAACATCTATCACTTAAAAAAACAAGGCTGAAAAAAAAAAGGCTGAATTTTACACTAAGCATAATTTCAGGAATCATGCCCTTGATTTTTTTGCACCTTACATACAGCATCTTCATACCAAATGAACTATGAAAAAACTGAAGACAAAACAGATTTGAAATAGAGGTGATGGCACTCCAATTCTTACCTTTTCTTTCACTTCACATTTGAATCACTCAGTATGCCATTTTAGGAGGCCAGATCTAATTGGATCTTTCTAATATTATTAATATAGAAACTTTAATAGAAAATTGTCCTTTGATGGTACAACAAAATTGTATTGAGCAAAAGTCTCAGAAGGGCTCAAACAGAGCTTGGATCTCTTTTTCTTACCCATGTGAAAGGAATACAACTATGCTTATTGTTACAGAGTCATAAAGGGATCTGTTGGATACAATAATTTATTAATAACAAATTAACAGTGTACTGTTAACCCAAAAGAAAAATGGTCAAGGACATGAATAGCCAATTCACTGAAAAATGCAATTAGCCGAGAAGAAAAATAACACTTTTATTCTATCAGATTGGCAAATATTAACTGAATAATAATATTCAGTGTCAGTATAGCAAAAGAAAACTGACCTGGGAGTGTAGCTGGTTCAACTTTTCTAATGAACAGTTTGGCAATAAGAATAAAAAACTTGGGTGTGTGCATGGCCTTTGTCCTAAAAATTCTACTTCTATAAATATATTCTAAGGAAATAATTGGATAAGTGTACAAAGATGTACATACAAGGATGCTGTATATACAAGGATGCCCATGTGGCACTATTTATTAAATAACAGAGACTGAAAATAAACTAAATGTTCAATATTAGGTGAGTAGGTAAATCTAGTATTCATATCCATACAATAGACAAGGAGATCTAGACCTATATTTACTGATGGGAACATGGGCCTAATTATATTTGTGCTTTAAAAAAACAAAACAGCTAGTTACAAAACAGTATATATAGAATTACCCACTTTGGTAGAAAAAAACAAGTACTAAGGTGTGTATAATCAATATGTGACTGATTTTATTTAATTTACATATATGTGGAAAAAGGATATGCATAAGAATATTAATAGTGATCTAGTAATTTTATTTATTCTACTTTCTAGTTCAGCTAAATTAGCATTCTATTACTTATACTGATACAATAAAAAAGGGAGGGGTAAAATAAATAATTACCACAACAATGATGTTACTATGCACAAAAGTGGGAAAAAGCTTTACGCAGAATTGTTTTTGTAATGGTGATGCTCATCATATATTAACCCAAGATGTACTACCCACCCTTTGATTTTCTTTTTTTCTTTCCCCCAACTAAGGATGCTTTTTATTTCCCTCTGATTTTTGAGGTGACATCTTTAGGTGGTAACTGTTATAGAAATAAATGTGGTCAAGAAGATCCATTTATAAATCTAAGTCCTTCCTAATTTCTATACACTTTCATCGAGAGCTACTTCATTTCCAACATCTGTCCATCAGACAGATACAGATTCACGTGTTGCTACTAATTTCCTAGTAGAGTCACATATTTTATTTGAAGTTATTTTCAGGGAATCTCTCAGTTCTACATTTAAGTATCTTACTCAGGCAGGACTATGACCATTATTTCAACAAGAACAAACCAGTCATGAGCCAAGACTTATAAGTAGATAGCAAAGCCAAATGAATCAATAGTTAACTGCCAGAGCCCAAGTCTGCTAATGACAACAAATACTTTAGCAAGGAAAATAAATACTTGAAGACCTCAATGCTGTTTTCCTTCATTTCCTCTTCTGGAATATAAAACAGTAGAATAATCAAAAGTTTAAAAAAAGAATCGGATCAATAACAAACATCATACATTAGAAAAAAAATACTAGAAAGATTTTTCTCAACTTATACACAAAAGTTACACAAAAAAATTAGGTAAAGAAGCTACAATTTGACAGTCTTATAAAAATGTGGACACCTGCTTCTCAGTGATAGTTCACCTGTATTCAAAGGCTTTCAGCTGTTTTATATATCTCTATAGCTAAGGCCCAGCTCTGGGTTCTGAAGCCCTAATTCTTAGGCACCTATCAGCGGCTCAAATTCTTTTCTTGCTCTCATTACATTTTAAAAAATTTATAGCCTATATATTTCTATATTTTAAGGGAAAATGGTGACCAGTACTGATGTCTTTTAGTCAGTCTGTTAATTTATTATTTTAATGCAAGGTGGAGCTTAATTAAGAATAAACCAAAGTCTCCCAGTATAATCTAGTTTGGTCAATGATTTATTGTGAGTATGTCACTATTTTAAAAGCATACATAAATGAATGAGCAATAGGTAAGAAATATTGTAATAAATCTGGCTAAGGGTAATTTCTGATGAGGAACTGATGCATCTCTTTCCCAAAAATGTTCAAGGAAAAAAAAAGCTACAAAAGTCAGAAAAAAATTTAAGTCTTAAAACTTAATTTTCTTATTTATTACATAGTTGAAAACTAATGTAAATTTTATTTGTATGCCTGTTTTAAACTGACTTAAAAATTTTTTATTGGAACACTCTGATAGAGAAAAAATAATGTAGATAAGTTTGATTAGCTCAAAGAAATAATATTATAATGATAAAAGCTCACTTACTGAGCACTTACTACATGCTAGGTTCTAGCTCTATCACATTCCTAGCTAGATGACAGAAGCAAAGCACAGAGGAGTTAGAAAAGTTGTCAAACATCATGCAGGAAACCAGATTTAAACTTGGTGATTTTGACTACAGAGCTCAGGTTCTTAACATACTATGACATATTGCAATCCAATAAAATGCAAACACCATAAAAATACAAAGTTGAATGGCAAATATGTGAAGATTAAAAAAAATTTTTTAACCTAATGCTGATGCTAAAATAATATTCCTCCATTGACACTTTGATTTTATTATGAGGGCAGAGACTGCAAGCATCCAGCTTCCTGTCCTAAATTCCTAACCTGTGCTGATACTAAATAAGTTAAAATCAATTTCCATAGATTTATCATATGGACTGGAATACTCATTTCCAGGGATAATTTGCCAAAGCAAAACGCAACCTGTTCAATGAAGCTTAGTATAATGGTAATGAGACAAATTTTATTTAAAAAATTATTTCCCTGTTGAAAATATTATGAAATATTTTAAATTAGGTTAGAAGTAAGGCTTGAAACCTGCTTTAATGCTATAACATATCCTATAGACCATGTCCACAAAAGTTGCTGAATCCTGTCTGAAGAAACAGATATCACAGGATAGTTAAAAACCAGGTACCTTCTATTCGTTTCAATTCAATTTGAAATCTTTCAGGAGTATCTCCTATATGGCGAAATTCCAAGCTATTCACAATAGAGGATACAAAGGGCACATGCAAGCCTGACAGAGGAACTATTTAGCAGATAAGGAAGGCTTTCTTTAATGCTTGATGTTACTATTTAAAATTCAAAACCAAAACAAGTGGCCTAACCAAAAGATTTCTAGGAACTGGGAAAGCAGGCTGAAATATAGCACAGAAAGTCTCAAGTCCACTCTATACATTCATACAGTACCTGGGAGCTGAATCTGTGAACATCGTCAGAGGCACTGACTAGATCAATGGAAGACATGGAGGAAGAGCGACTATAGGGCTACCAGAGACAGACAAAGAAAAAACCAAGTAATCAGAACAAAGGCACAACAGAGCATTCAGTACCAACTTCCAAACACAAGATAAAGAAAGAGAGAACAAAGCACTATATGAAACAAGCTCAGCAGCAAGTGCTGACTTCATGCACCTATTATGTGTTATGCTCCAGAATCGAATGCAGTGCTTCCAATAATACAAAATAATACCACTTAACCCCAAAGGAAAAAGAGATCTAATATCACTGGCTATGCTTCTGGTTAACTATTTTGGACAAGCTACTCCCTATTCCCCCACCCTTCTTTCCCCCTTAAATAAAAAAGAAAGAACATTATGTTCAGAAGATTTCTAGCAGTTCTGGAGGATGTATATGGAAGAAAACATGTAATACCAAAAAATCTCATTACTTAAATTCAAGAAAAGGAAAAAGACTTTATATAACAGGATAGTTTCGTCAACAGTGAAGAAAAATATAGCATATACTTTTAGTAAACTGTGACATTAGCTTACCTTTTGGACAAATCTATGAGTCCCCACAGAAGAAAAGGCATCTCCAGATGGCATTGAAGTAGGCCAATGTAACCTGACCTTTTCACTCTGTGACTAAGAAAACATATAATGTTAAATGGGAAGGTTTCGAAGTGTACTTTGCAGCTTAAGAATGGATAATATAACATTTAATTACTGAACACTTTAGTTCTTATAAATATTTGAATTACGAAGTTACTCTAAAGATACAAAGATACAAGCCTTGCCAAATCTTGACACTTCATGTATCCCCATTTTCTTCTTTTGGATTCCGTAGACACTACCAAGGATTAGTTCTTTTATTTTTGCTCCCAGTCAGGATTTCCAGTACCAGCATGGCACCATTTACCATGAATCAACCTTAACACTGCTACCAAAATAATTTTCTTATCCTAACTCTGGCCAAATTATTCCAATCATTCCACATCATCAGGGCCTCGGAGGGCTGTATTATTTGAACCAATAATCATTGTTTGCTTCAGTTATGTTCAAAAGAACATATCATGTATATCTTTGTCTCCTTTCCATGAAGGTATTCTGCCTTCATCCCATCACCTCACTCTTGTTAAGCTGCCACTTAACCTCTTGCCTCCTTCTCAGCTTGCCTAGTTTCTTCTCACTTGTTCAATAAATATTTACTAAATATACTGTACCAGAAACTATGCTGTATTGTGTGTGTGATTATCTTTGTCATATCAACGTGCCTGGCTCTTAGGCAAAGAAAATCATGGTCTGTTTAATGACTTGTTTTTATCTACTAGAGTGTCAGGAATAGACTGATATTAAATGAGTTGATCGCCCTGTGAATATTTCTTTTTTCTAAAGCATACAAAAGTTTTTATTGATTCTCTTCAACTCCAGCTCAACCACCATATTGATACTCAGTGGAGGAGCATTTTAGAGCCAGAAGGGATGATCTGAATCATCTTGTCCAACTCCTTGTTTCAGATTAGAAAACCAAGGCCCAGAGGATTTAAGTGATATGTTTAGAGCTACACAGTTACTGGCAAAACTAAGACTAACTTGTCTTGACCTCACAGTTTGCTATTCTTCACGAAATAACACATCTTAGATTAAAACAAAAGTGAAAACATAGTGAAGGGGAAAAAAAAAAACCACCCAAAACACCCTAAAAAACCAAATACAATGATGCTATTTCAGATATTTTTGGCATCCAAAATTAGACCTTATTTAGGAACTGAAAGTTCTATTGAGTGCTGTGTAGCATCTTTTGGGTATAAAAAATGAGCAGTAAGCTTTTATAAATTAATGTGACAAACTTTTCATCACTGATAAAAAACAGGGGAAAAATAAGCATGAAAAGCAAACAGCCACTATTGCAGATGACTTACCCTCGGATAGATAGATCAGTAAATGGGCATAATAGCCATGACTGCCCTAGCAATCAGAGGGAATAAACAAGCCAATTCTTCTATGCAAGTTAATTTGTAGTATAAAACTGATACACATATGATTTATTTGCAAGATGCTTAAAGTCTTGAGAAGAATAACTAAAATTCATCTTTAAGTACCATCTAGTGGTAATATATGGTAACTGCATTGTTGCAGAATTAAAGGTAAAGGCTCAAATTAATCTTGAAACTAGAGTTAAAGGATTTTAGAAATGCCTTCCTTCAATTTCCACAGAAGGAGCTGGGTATAACTGCTGTGAATTTAATGATGAAAAAACACTGAGCAAAGTTAAAAGTGAGGAAGTAATTAAGGTGAAGGTAGTGAAAGCAATAAATGAGTTAATAATAAAAACTGAATGGTACTAACATAGAAGAAAAATAAATTCTTGGTCATCTTCCTTTTGAATTCATATGGCACTTGGTGGTGAAGAGAAATTCAAAGAGACTGTTTTACTCAGAGCAAATATATACTTTGTATTAACAGAATGATAATAGGTTGGATACTTCAAGGGGAACAGGCAGAATATTTCCATTTAATTTCATGTTAATTATGCATGCCTGCTTTAAACAATCATTAGTCTTCTTTCTATTGCTTGGAAATTGGTCAATAAAGTGACTTATAAAGATTCTTCTACATTTGTGACTCATTGTAGACGAGAGTTCATTTTTAGGTTATTAGGATCATGATTTCAAATTCTATTTATATGAATAACATACATCAAGGATTTTTAATAATTTTTAATAATATACATACCTGTTCTTCTATTTTATCTTGCCTGTCAAGAGCAGCTTCCACAGCATCAAAGAACTCTTCCTCATTAATCAAACTGTTTGGGCCTTCCTATTCAGACATACAGGGGAAAAAAAAGCTGTTGATTCAAGAAAATAGAAAACACTGATAACCCTGGCATTAACTCTAGGAGAAAGGTGAAAAGTGAGCTGACAAACATTTCTGAACCAGTTAGTACACTAGGTAATATTATCACAAAGATGAACAACATATTGCTCTGTGCAAAATCAGTGCACAGAGTGTTACAATTAATTCACTCACTCAGTACTCAAATACTTACTGTATATTGACCGACACTGTGTTAGGGCAATAATCTAGAGCAGGGGGTTGGTGAACTATGGCCTGTGGGTCAATTCTAGTCTACTGCCTACTTTCAGAATGGGCTTTAAGCTCAGAATTTCATTTCTAAATAGCTGGGAAACAATAACAACATTTCATGGGGGAATTCCCTGGCGGTCCAGTGGTTAGGACTCTGTGCTTTCACTGCTGAGGACCCGGGTTCAATCCCTGGTCAGGGAACTAAGATCCCACAAGCTGAGTGGCATGGCCAAAAAAAAAAAGGAAAAAGTAAAAAAAAAAAAAAAAAAATTCATGACATGTGGGAATTATATGAATTTTAAATAAAGCTTTATTGGAATATAATCATGTTCATTCATGTATGGTTTATATCTGTTTTCATGGTACAGTGGCAGAGCTGAGTACCTGTGACTTGAGGACTTATCGACGGAAACCATATAAAATTGCAGGAAGGTTTTAAGTACAAAGTTGCAGATCTATAGCCAATGAGAAGTACAGATAGGGCTTCTGAGGGGAACCTTCCTATAAGCAAAGACAATAATATCATAGAGAAAAAAAAGTTGAACTGATGCTTGAAAGCCTGCTTAGAATGGTAGAGCAGTGGTTCTCAATCACTTGGGGAACTGCCTGGGGAACCTGTTAAAATGAAAATTCCCAGGCCCCCATTCGCAGAAATTACTTTTCAGTAGGTCTTGGGTGGAGCCAGGAATATGCGTGTTTAATAAGTCCTCCAAGTAGTTCTAATGCAAGTAGAACCTCAGCTGTATCAGAAGATAAAAATATAAAGAATAATAGCAAAATGGAAACAAGCAAGCTATGTGTGTATCTTGCTGTGTTAAAACAAATTTAAGTGGACTATAAGTGGAACAATAGCTTTGTTGGGGCCCAGAGTAGGCTACCCCAAAATGTGCCTCAGTGGCACACTGATTATTTTGAATTAAGGTTACTCAAGAAATGGCCAGTGCCACAGGAGACACTCCTGTCTCCCTGAAAGCAGGAAACAAATCTCATGTGAAATGTGTATTCCCTGCATCTGGAGGTAGGACACCATTATTGTCAAAGATAGGGAATCTGGTCTGAGAAGCAGGAAACCTCTATAAACAAATCTTGTTACATTTTAAATTTACTACTCCAAGTCCAAACTCTGTTTAGATTCTTCACTAATTGGGCACCCCAAACCTAAGTTTCTTTGCCCTCACAACTTTGTTGTTTCTTTGTTGAGAGTAAAAAACCTGCCTGCTTTGGCCACTGTTTTGGTCCCATTTCTGTGGGACCCACACACACATGAGTTAAAATTTGTTTTTCTCCTATTAATCTATCTTGTGTCCATTTTATTATTAGTCCAGCCACAAGAACTGAAGAGGGGCAAAGGGGGAAATATCCCTCTCTACAGCAGCTTCATATTACTATTAAACTTGAGGCAGGAGATAGATGGGCCCCTGGGGCAAACAGCTGGAGTTCGTTCTCTGTGGATACTCTATGATGAAAATAGGAGGAGGAGGCTGGGCCCTGCCCAGATAGAAGATAAGAGAACACATATTTCTCATTCTTGACGTCAGGAGACCTCCCTGACTACACATGCACAGAAAGGCTCCTTGGAGGTCAAAAAGGGAGGGGGCGCCACCCCACAGTAAGTGATGCTAACTACCCATAGGCCTCTTCAGTAGAATCCATCTCGGCTAAGAGATGTGCGTGCACACATGGGAGGATCCTGAGATATACCAAATACGGACTCTGAACCAGGCAAATCAAAATGATTGGCCAAAGGAAACTGGGAAGAAACGCCCCATATAAGTGATTCAAACTACCAAGAGGGTGTGACTCTCTGAGTCTGCCCGTGTGTCTATCCACACATACTGTACTCTTTTCTTCCTCCTAATAAACACTTTACTTGTTTCACTACTTTCCGTCTTTGTGGGAATTCTTTTCTGCAAAGCTTAAGGGCGAGGGCCTTGTCACTGACCACTGGTCTAGTGGCTAGGATTTGGTGCTCTCACCACCGTAACCCGACCTCAATCTCTGGCTGGGAACCGAAACCCTGCTTCAAGCCTCTGCAAGCTGAGGCCACCTGAGATCAAACTGAAGGCTGAAAAGGCAGGCTTGGGTTTAAGTTCCCCCAATTTTTAAATGTACAAAATAAGACACGTGGACAATTGTGGGTCTGTCTGGAATAAATCCTAAGTCGTCACTACTCCATTAAAAAGTATGAAGCAACATCATCCCTGCGCTGCCACAACCTGGGGCCACACAAGAAGAGAGGGAAGAACTATGCTGTAATGCTCCTGTCATTTCGCACAGGCATATCAGAAATCTTGATTCAATGTAGTAGTTCTTGTAGAGTTATGGGGATCCCTCAAAAGTCACTTCAAACCACACCCCCACACACAACTTTTAATTTAACTACAACACTCATACAGAACAGTACACATCTTGATGAATTACCACTAAGTGAATATAACTGCAGGGGAGCAAAACGTACCACCCCAAAATGTCTCTTTGGCATGTGGATTATTTTGAGCTAAAAACAATTAAGGCCCAAAAGACTCAGGAAGAAACTTTGACCTTCCCCTCTCACTGCCTAAAAAAATTTTAGATAGAGGGTCTGTTCCTGGAATAGAGCTATCACTAGAGATATTCTGCGAAGAATATTGGCTAGGTGTTATGGGGGAAACTCAGCAGGGTCTAGAGACCAGAGCCTACTGTGTGTCCCACTGTTTCTGCATGGCCCAGCAAACATTTGTTTACCAAACATTTGCATTCCCATCTTCCTGTGAATTGTCTTACACCTCTTTTAAGTTCCAAACCACTATGCCCACATTTTCTTTTGTCTTTAGCTGAAGATGGTATTTTAAAGTGAGGGTTTCAGTCATTTTATTGAGTTACTCAGTTTTCCTGGATCTCTCCCACATATACATACTATTAAACTTTGATTTTCTGTTAATCTGCCTCATGTCAATTTAATTCTTAGATGAGCCAGAAGAACATGGAAGGGTAGAGGAAAATTTATTCCTCCCTGACATAACCATCTAATGACCAGCTGGATCATGAAAGAGTCCTGAAGGACTCCCTTTATAAAGCCAAAACATTTCAGACACTTAACTGACAGCAGTATCACTTTGGTCTCTGCTGATATGAGAAAAATATAAAATACCCCAAATCTATTCTGAACTCAAACATATTTTCTAATCATTTAAAAATTCTATTGATCATAACCACATTGACTCTTTAAAAAATTGTAATACTCATTCATTCTATTCAATTACATCAGAGTCTCAGAAGTTTACCAATTGGGAACTACAGCGTTAAAAATCCGAGGGAGAACTAAAGTAATTGGAATAAATTTTCCTTTATTAAAAAACTTAAACACTTTTATCTCATCACGCTTACCAAAGAAAAGAGCTATTTATTGCTGAATCTATGGGACACTTCATAGTCTTTATCTACTTGCCCTAATTATTAGCAGCATTTCTTATGTTAATGACTCTCTTTGGAGCCATCTTTCCCCTGCGAGTCTTAATTTCCCAGTTCCTCTCTAAGTAAGCACTGTTCTTTGGGTTCCAGGGCAGGCGCCTCCTCTGTCTACCCCTTAAACGTGAGTGCTCCTCAGGGTTCCACACTTGCTCTCCCCACAGCATTCTTACTCATTTCTGTGACTTCAGTCATCTTCTGATGATTCCCAAATTCATAGCCTGTCCATCTCTCTCCTAAGTGTTAGATCTTTACATCTAATAATATATAAGATGGAGTGTTCAAGTGAATGTTTCAACTCAGATGCACCGTGTCTAAAACCTGTTCTTCCCTCATCTCCATATCAATCTATCTAAGGCAGAAACCTGGGCCTGTTCTTGAATCCCTCTTTTTTCCCTCATTCAGTCACCACACCCTTCAGTTCTACCTTCCAAATATCTGATTTGTCCATGTAGGCTATCTTCAATTCTCACCTGTAATACTGAAAAAGTCTCCAAGCCCTCAGTCACAACAGTCAACTTCAGTCCACTCTCCTCACTGCAGGAAGTAAGAATGACTTAAACCCATTGCCTGAGGATACTGGTTCTAGCCAGTCTTGCCACTCCCTACTTTTGATTGGCTCTACCCTCCACAGATAAGTGGTTTGCGTTACCCTGCGGCAAAATGCTCTTTTTCTTCTGGTCTCCAAATGTCTTCTTTCTTCTCAGCCCCTATAAGCAAACACTTTACAGGCTATTCACCTGGTTAACAAATACTCAGCTGACTCATTCTTAAGGTTTTAGCTCAGACGTAGTCGTTGCATCTGGAAGCCATCCCTGACTCAATATCTGTGTTCACAGTGTTAAAGTGTTCCATAACATACATTATTCTAATTGCCTGTTAACTACTCTGTGTTCCCATTATGTACGCAGCTAAGGCCCTCAGGCAGGACCCTTGTTTACCTTGTTCCTTGCAATATCACCCATGCCTAGCAGTGTCTTACATTAGTAAAATCTTAAGGCACGGATTTAAGATTATAATTTCTGAGGCCACAGATGACAGAAACATTTAAACTTTGTTCGATAACTAGAACATCATGAATGTTTGATAAGGACCAAAACAAAGTCATATTTTGAATTATCGTCTAAAATCCATGCAAATGTAGTATGAACACAAGTAAATATAGATGGTTCAAAACTCCAAAAGGGGAAAAAAGTGTAAAAACAGGCCCTAGTTTATTTAAGAATTACATAACTTGATACTACAGGGATTTGAAATAAAATTCATACTTTATGGCAAGACAAGGAAAATCTAAACGTAAAAAAATTTTCTCTGCCCTTTGGCCTCCTCTTTCCCCCCTACTCTGTACTGTATATCTGCATTATGCATCCTGACCAAATCTTCCCCAAGAATACCAGCCCAGTCCTAAGGTGCAACATTTTCCTAGCATCAACAAGACAACTCCTTAAAAGATAACCTTCTTTCTTGATCTTGTAAGGGGTCACATGACTTACAACCTTGTTCCTGTAAAACTGGATTGTGTCAACTGTCAATATTACATCATTTGATGTACCGCCCTCTGTCTCAAAAAACTTATATTACTGTGCTTTGACTTCTAATGGGCAGAACAGTTCTCAATTTGGCTCAAATAAAATTTCCATTTCTTTCTCAGATTGACTGATTCATTTTTGTTGACATGCATGGTTTAGCTGGCAGGATATCAGAGATACCCACTAGTGAACACCTGGAGTCAACCCAGAACTAGTGCTCAGTACCAAGCATGGGTCCGTTGAGCCCCACCAGCTTCTCAGTACTCCTCAGGTGTTCTGGTGAGCTCTCCTAATATCTGGATCTCATTGTTTGAGTAATGATCCTGAAATTTTATTTGAGCTGTTTCACTTAAGGCTTGGAGTCTTAAGGGGCACTGGTGCAGTTCTTGGGCAGGACTTCGGGGATCTGGACAAGGGGCCCAGGGAAACATAGGTGGCTGGGTTTTTGTTAACTTTGGCTTACATTGAAAAAAGTGAGTTGATATATGTTCTGAACAAAGCTTTTGCTAGTGAAATGAGAGACTGAATTATTCAGCTCTGAAGAATAAGGGAGATCCACTACAACCATTAGGTAAATACTGCTCATCCGACGGGGCACAAGAGAGGCTGATAACCTAGTGCCCTCAGCACCCATGGCGGTTTTAGACTGTCACAGGGAGAAACTGAGCCATGTACAAGAGTCAAACCAACCCAAGGTTAACTCCTTGGGGCGAGACTCAGAAGCAGCACACATTTGATCTACCACACTGTCCTCAGAAAGCTGTGCAGATCATATCTCATATCCCATATCTGAATTAGGCTATGAAATAATAGGAAATTGTGCCTCAAAGGCCAAACAGCTCCCAGATGGACAGTCACCTATGAGAATACCAGCTGGGTTTATGTATGCTTGCAAGTTCTTAATCGGAACTAAAGGATGTTGGGCCCTGAAATGGTGAGACAGGTTCTTCTGGCACTCCCAAACTGATTTTTTTCAACAGCAGTAAGAGTTTTTCTCTTTTCTAAAATTATATTAGCAGGGAAAAATATCTGTCAGGCTAGCTTCTTAGATCCTTTGAATGGGAAAGTCTACTAAATTGTTAAAATTTTAGAGAGCTCTCATCTTAAATATTGTACCTATTTTAATTGGTATACAGAAGCCCCAAAAGGCTTCAAAATTTCAAAATAACCTCATTGAAAGATTTGTTGTAGAAAGCTAATAAAAGATTAATGATATAAAAGGTACCTAAAACTTTAACTACTGTTCCCATCTACTAATAATCTCCTGTCTGAATTGCCTTTCTACTCAGAAGATCCTATTAAATGGTTACCTTTAGGAATGGGACTACATGAGGCTTGTAGGCAAGCCTCTTCAGATCAAAGGCTGAACTGAGGGCCACAGTTAAATAATTTCTTAAACCCAGGGAGAATCCTTAAAAGTGTTTATAAACAGATTACCAGGACTTCCCTGGTGGCGCAGTGGTTAAGACTCCACACTCCCAATGCAGGGGGCCCAGGTTCAATCCCCGGTCAGGGAACTAGATCCCACATGCATGCTGCAACTAAGAGTTTGCATGCCACAACTAAAGGAGCCGGTGAGCCACAACTAAGGAGCCCTCGAGCTGCAACTAAGGAGCCCTCGAGCTGCAGCTAAGGAGCCCACCTGCCACAACTAAGAAGCCCGCCTGCCGCAACTAAGACCCGGTGCAACTAACTAACTAACTAAATAATTAAAATTAAAATAATAAATAAATTAATTACCAAGTTGGGAGGTGGGAAGCCAATGGTTTGACTAAACTGACCATAGCTGGTAATTGGAACCTGATAGTAATTTTTTTTGGAGGGGGGTGGTGCTGCTTCTTCCCTAAGCTAAATGAGGGAAAGTAAGACATTCCAACAAAGGTGAAGGGGTATGTCAGTCCTTTGAAATCACTGAGGTGGCCACCCAATTCTTTGAGAAAAAAACAAAAACAAAAAACTGTCTTTATTTTCCAAATCTAGTCTTTATAGGACCAGAGGTATGGCTCCAGAAATAATCCAAAGCCCACCAATCTTTTTACCACTCCCAAAATGTCCCCTTATTTATCTTAAGAGGCTTGTAAACAGAGAAAAAGAAATGTTTTCTGGCCTTGAGGGAGGGTAAATAACTTGGTACTTGACTTGTTAATGACAAATAGAAATCTTAAGTGTCTTCTCATAAATACTAGTAAAAAGGTTTTAGCAATCTAGATAGGTGATCTTGATTTGTTCCATCTGCCAGAAACCCAATTTGAATTCAATCTCTTTTATAACTGAGGGTTTTATATTGTTACACCTGATTCCTGGCTGAAATTTTGGAATGGGCACTATGAGGTCTCTGTGTCTGTTTGTGTGTTTCTTCGTATTTACATAGGTGTGTTGTAGATGTGTGGTACTGCAAAAATTAATTTGTAAAAGAGCTCTGTTTAATTGGCTTAAAGGAAATTAAACAGTTATATAAATATTCAGAAATACAAAAGAACCTGGCTAGAATGAATTTCAGGCTTATGTGATCTAGGAAATATTCAGTACTGAATTAATATCTGGTATTAAAGTTAGCTTAAGCTTGTTGGTTTAATTAATACAGACATGTCTTTAGAGTCATCAGCATTAAGTATAATATTTTTATTGTACCTAGGTATACTAGAAATTAAATTAAACCTTATTATTCTTGTTAGAAAGTTGTTCAGCAAGAAAAAAATAACAATACGATGAAACTTTTAACTCTTTAGGAATAACTGTGTTTTGGGGATGTCTATCTAAAATACTCTTTCCAGATTTTGGTAACTTGAAACTTTAGAGCTGTGCTAAATTAACTTAAATAATGGGAATCCATCGAATACCCAGGTCATTTCCAGCTAAGATACTGGTACATTAATTACTGAGCACAGGTTTCCTTTTTCAAAGAAACTAAGGTTAGTTAGGACTATTAATATGTTTGATGTCACATTGAGACATTTTCTGTAAGAAAGAGAACGTTTTCTAGAACCATAAATATTATTTATAAGCTTGCCAATCTGAAGAATACTAACGGAAAAGACAGTTCATAATTGCTTACTTAGTTTTTGCTAGAAACTATGTTTTAAGGTTAAGAATTATAATATGTGTAACTAAAGCTACTAAAATAATAAGGGAAACATTTTAGTATCCGAGGAAAATGGGAAGTATGTTTTCACTAAAAGAGGGTATAAGGACTGGAAATGCATTTTGTTAAAGGAAAAAAAGGGTAGTTTTGTCTTAGAGCTGGTTGTTTCTGAATGGAAAAGAAAATAAGGGACAAAATAATATGGATACAGAAAGTTGTAAAAGGGTCGAGGAAAAGGAACACTGAGAAAAGAGTTTTGTACGTGGTCAGGATTGGCTAAGATTGAGTTTAGTTAAGAAAATGATTTTTAAAGGTAAAGTGTATAAAACCAGAATTCAGTTTTCTCTCTAAGAGCACAAAGTTTTCTTAAAATATTGAGCTGCTTTTGGTAAGAGATTGTGTGACTTTCTTTGCCTTTAAGTGATTTATTACCTTTGAGATCTTTTATTGTCACTTTGCTTAAATGAATGAGTATTGTTTCACAGTGACCTATGATCCTATTTAACTAAGTATTTTAAAACTTTTTGGTATTTTTGACAAATGTCCCAAAGATCAAATTCTAAATGAAGTTCACTGGACCTCTAGTTAACTCTGAGGTTTTCGAAAGGGCCCCTGGTATGCCTCAAAATATTTGTTTTCTCTCCCTCCCAGAGAGAGGAATATTAAACTAATTAGTCTTATTTGGTATGTTAAATTACATGGGAAGCATTGTCAAATTTGAGTGGTGATAAAACTTCTCAGGTTATATCATATGGGTAAATGTTATTAATATAGAAATTCTAGAAATTATATAGAACTCCTAAAAATCTGGTATGTCCTGGTAAAATGTTATCAGTCATAATTCTAGTAATTATCTTAAATTGTTGTATGTCACAACAGTAACCAAGTTTATTTGTCAATTGGCATTGTAATCAGGTCTTTAGCCTTGACTTTTTGAATCTTTTATCATTTATGGACAGTTATTATTTTACTCTGAAGTTTTTGCAAAAATGCTTCAACTTGAAGAAGATTCACAGAAAGGACTTTTGGACAAGTATAGGTTTCTGATAACTTTCAGATCATACCACTGAACTGGGTAAGAAATTAAAGACTTCTGATGGAAAACCTGATGGCTTCATAAAACCATTAACTGAAGATTAAGATCAAGGATTAGTCACATAAGACTGAGTGAAATTATGAGTATGGTTATATAATTTTTGTTTTTTGTCTGAAATATTATTTGTTTTTAATCTGTTTTCCAGATATAAAGAAACCTTTAAATCACAACTCTGTATGTAGAATTGAAACATTAATCTTTTCTCTCTACCTGATCCCTTCAGAACCTGTAAACTCTTAGGTTCCTAGCAACTTTCTCAGGTAATAAGGAAGGTCACCTCCTAACAGGTACAGGAATCTCAAGGTATTCAGGAGACTATGAGAAGAGAGAAATTCACCCAAACCTAGCACCCAAAATCTACAGCTGTCACAGGCGGAATCTATGACATGCCTTTAGTGTGACTTTCCTGGCCCTGAGAATTTTTTTTTAAAAGTTCAATCTGAGATTCCTTGTGAAAAGTTCCAGCACAGCCAATTTAAAGAGCCTAGGTTGTCAATTAACCAGACATTTTGCAAACCAATTTGTCTTAATGTGGCTACATTTGGTAGAAATTAGGGTAATTTTAGAGAGAAATAGATTATGTTTCAGTGGATATTAAATTCTAGTTTTATTAAATGAGGTCTTTATTTACTACTGCCTAAGACTCATTTCCCAGATAGTTTCCTTGTTGTTGTATTATTATAAAGTTTAGTTATTAAAAGGATACTCCAAGTTTGTTTCTGAAGCTTATCACAGTAATCTAACTTTGAATGAAGATCAGATGTGCCATGACCTGCAACCAGGAGATTATTCATACTGGAACAGGTATCAGATAAAGGACTCTTTATAGCCATATTGGAAGAGTCCTCCTCTCCTGAATAAACTGCATATCAGGCCTCCTCTCCTGAATAAACTGCATATCAGGCCTCCTCTCCTGAATAAACTGCAACTCCTGTTTCTGACACTTGACTTTGACTAAGAACAGCACTACCAGACCAGCAAGAGAAGACATCTGAAGAAAACAGCTGATCCAAGATGCTGTACTAGGTCTGTACACTGATTACTTTGACAACTGCTCACACTTTGTTTTCTCCTCACACTTTTGCTTGAGCTCAATCATTTGCAAGTTTCAAAAAAAATCAATCTAATTACTGGGTTTGTGGCCAATTACCTATGTCCAGTACTCCCAGGTTGCCTTGGTAGATTTCTCCTCTCCAAGGCTCTAACTGGACAGCCCTTAGAAATTTTATTTTAAAAGAAAGAAACTCTAGCACTGGGCAAGCTAGTATCACTGCCAATATCACTAAGTGAGATGCTATTACCTGGCCAATTAATTTTTTTTTTGCAAGTTCATATTTTATTTCTAATATGTTTGGAGCTTTGATTTTTGTAAAAAAGTTTTCACTTAATTCATTGAAAGCCCTTTCGTGCTGAGCCCAAGGTGGGGCCTAGGCCAGGCCAGACCCTTTGTAGCCTTCTTGCTCCCAGCCCAGACACCCAATGCGGGTGCAGGGTGGCTTCCCTCTGTCCACTCTGCCCTCCCACCCCCCTGCTGCATCTCTCTGTACAGAACAATTTTAAAAATGGAAGCTAAGATACAATATACATTGGACAGGCACGCAAACACATACACACAGTCATCTGCTCCAAACGGGCAGGACGTCAGCTACACTCAGAGAGCACCAAGGAATGCATACGGAGCCCCTCCTGGGGGGGAGGACAGGGCCTAAGCCCCACCTTGGTCCTCATAGACCGCAGCTCCTCCCCACCTATTGCCCTGCTACCTGCCAGAGGGAGGGGTGGACAGCACAGAGGGCTGTGCACAAGGGAAGACAGCTGAGGGCAGCTGGGGGGTGGTGGAGAGGGCAGTGCCAGCCTGGAACAGCCAGGGAGGCTGTTCTAGGAGCCAGGGGGTGGGGGGAGGACTGGGGTAGACCCCCAGCATCAGGTACCTGAGGGGTAGAAGGCCTGGGCTTTGCCCATCGAGGAGCTTCAAGTCTTACCTGGCCAATTAATGATGCCTGTTCTGAACCTGGTCATAAACAATACTTTTCATTAGATGGTGAATACTGGGTAGCCCCTAAGAGGACCCAATGGTTTTATGGAACAAGTTTATGACCTTGGCTTTCCTCAGGTTGGTTAGGAAGATATGTTATTCGTTTCCCTTGGGCTCAAGGTCACTGATGGGTAGCTCCTGTCAATCTCTGATGTCAATCTGTAATGGGAGCACACTGGTTTCTATCATGTTTCCAATGGTATGACCATTTGGCCACGATATTTGTTAACTCATCTTATAACATACGAAGAGTCAAGGGCTTCCCTGGTGGCTCAGTGGTTGAGAGTCCACCTGCCCATGCAGGGGACACGGGTTCGTGCCCCAGACTGGGAAGATCCCACATGCCGCAGAGCGGCTGGGCCCATGAGCCATGGCTGCTGAGCCTGCGCATCCGGAGCCTGTGCTCCGCAACGGGAGAGGCACAACAGTGAGAGGCCCACGTACCGCAAAAAAAAAAAGAGTCAAATTTCCACTCTGAAAAATCCTCTTCCCAGTTTAGGGGAAATACTAGGAAAAGGGTTTGGTTCAGGAGGATCTTGGCTTAAATCTTTGTTAATGATGTTGTTGGTTCTACTGGCAACGTAAACTAGTTTGTGGAACTTACAAGGTGATAGCTTCTTGCCTTTCATGCTGTGTATCACCTATTCGTAGTAAAATAATGATGTCTAAACAACTTAAAACTTTGGATCATGTCTCCAGTGCTCTATAAAATAATAGGCATACATAATGCACATGTGAGGGGAATTGTCTTGTCTTACTGGACAGCCTAGAATTGGCTCTCAGTCCTTGCTAAACATTCTGCTAGTATAATTCCCCACCCCACCCCGCATCCCCCCAAAAAAGAGAAAAGGGCTATTAGGACCCAACATTGAGGGACACGATGGACCAACGGCAGGCAAGCAACCACCCTGGCATCAAGGGACCAAATATTTGATCACCTAATGCTTTCCATCGAAAGGTTAATGATCAGAAAGAGGAAATTGTGAAATAAAATTCATATTTTATGGCAAGAAAAGAAAAATTTAAACATAAAAATTTTCTCTGCCTTTTGGCCCCCTCTTTCCCCTCTATAGTGTACTGTATATCTGCATTATGCATCATGACCAAATTTTCCCCATCGGCAAAAATACCTGCCCAATCCTAAACTGCAACATTCTTCTAGCATTAAGACAACTCCTGGGGCTTCCTTGGTGGCAGAGTGGTTGAGAGTCCGCCTGTCGATGCAGGGGACACGGGTTCGTGCCCCGGTCCAGGAAGATCCCACATGCCGCGGAGCGGCCAGGCCCATGAGCCATGGCCGTTGAGCCTGTGCTCCGCAACGGGAGAGGCCACAACAGTGAGAGGCCCGCATACCACACACACACACAAAAAAAGACAACTTCTTAAAAGATAACCTTTCTTCTTTATCTTGTAAAGAGTCAGGTTACCTACCACTTTGTACCTGCAGAAGTGAACTGTGTAAACTGTCACTATTACGTCATTTGATATGATGTACATCCTGTCTAAAAACCACTTCTAACGGATGGAACAGTTCTCAGAGCTTTCTGAGATGCTGTTCCTAGCTTGTAATTCTCAATAAGACTAGAATATATTTTCCATTTCTTTGTTAATTTTTCATGAACAGGAAGATGGTGAAAAAAGAAGTGAAGTGCCCTTATTTTCTTCATTAAAAGAGAAAGAGGGAGCTGCATTTCAAATGGCTGGAAAAAAGATGGTTTATTCAACAAATGCCACTGGAATAAAATATAGATTCTTCCATTACACCATAATTTTTTTTTTTTTTTTTGCAGTGGCACTCACTGCTGTGGCCTCTCCTGTTGCGGAGCACGGGCTCCGGATGCGCAGGCTCAGTGGCCATGGCTCACGGGCCCAGCCGCTCCGCGGCATGTGGGATCTTCCCGGACCGGGGCACGAACCCGTGTCCCCTGCATCTGCAGGCGGACTCTCAACTACTGCGCCACCAGGGAAGCCCTATATTTTTATTTTCATATCCTTTCTAATGTATCTGTTAGTTTCCTAATTTTATTTTTTACTTTGTTATTGTTCTCTCTCTCTTATTTTTTTGCCATCCAACGTGCCTTGCGGGATCTTGGTTCACAAGCTGGGGGTCGGGCCAAAGGTCCTAGGGTGGGAGCTCCGAGTTGGAACCACTGGACTAACAGAGAACTTCAGACCACAGGGAATATTCATCAGTGAGGTCTCACGGAGGTACTCATCTCAGCACAAAGACCCAGCTCCACCCAACAGCTTACAAACTCCAGGGTTGGAAGCCTCAGGCCAAACAACCAGTAAGACAGGAACACAATCCCACTCACACACACACAAAAAAAGAGACGGCAAAAAAAATATGTCACATGTGAAGGAGCAAGGTAAAAAACTACAAGACCAAATAAATGAAGAGGAAATAGGCAATCTATCTGGAAAAGAATTCAGGGTAATGATAGTAAAGATGATATAGAATCTCAGAAATAGAATGGAGGTACAGATTGAGAAAACACAAAAAATGTTTAACAAAGAACTAGAAAAACTAAAGAACAAACAAACAGAGATGAACAACACAATAACTGAAATGAAAAATACACTAGAAGGCATCAGTAACAGAATAATGGAGGCAGAGAAACGAATAAGTGAGCTGGAAGACAAAATGGTGGAAATAACTGCCAAGGAGCGGAATAAAGAAAACAAGAATGAAAAGAATTGAAGACAATCTCAGAGACCTCTGGGATAACACTAAATGTACCAACATTCAAATTATAGGGGTCGCAGAAGAAGAAGAGAAAAAGAAAGAGGCTGAGAAAACATTTGAAGAGATTATAGTCAAAAATGTCCCTAATACGGGAAAGGAAATAGTCACCCAAGTCCAAGAAGCACAGAGAGTCCCATACAGGATAAACCCTAGGAAAAACAAACCAGGACACATATTAATCAAACTAACAAAAATTAAATTCAAAGAAAAAATATTAAAAGCAGCAAGGGGAAAACAAAAATAGCACAGCTGATTTGTCAGCAGAAACTCCACAGGCCAGAGGGGAGTGGCAGGACACACATACAGTGATGAAAGAGAAAAACCTACAACCAAGATTACTCTACCCAGCAAGGATCTCATTCAGATTCGACAGAGAAATCAATACCTTTTCAGACAAGCAAAAGCTAAAAGAATTCAGCACCACCAAACCAGCTTTACAACAAATGCTAAAGAAACTTCTCTAGGCAGGAAACACAAGAGAAGAAAAAGACACACAAAAACAAACCCAAAACAATTGAGAAAATGCTAACAGGAACATATATATCAGTAACAACCCTGAATGTAACAGATTAAATGCCTCAACCAAAAGACAAAAACTTGCTGAATGGATACAAAAACAAGCCCCATATATATGCTGTCTACAAGAGACCCATTTCAGACCTAGGGACACATACAGACTGAAAGTGAGGGGATGGAAAATGATATTCCATGAAAATGGAAATAAAAAGAAAGATGGAGTAGCAATACTCGTATCCAATAAAATAGACTTTAAAATAAAGACTATTAGAGAATGGACTTGAGGACATGGGGTGGGAGGGGGAAGATGGGGAGAAGTGAGAGTAGCATCGACATATATACACTACCGAATGTAAAATAGTTAGCTAGCGGGAAGCAGCAGCATAGCACAGGGAGATCAGCTTGGTGCTTTGCGATGACCTAGAGGGGTGCAATAGGGAGCATGGGAGGGAGGGGATATGGGGACATATGTATGCATATGGTTGATTCACTTTGTTGTACAACAGAAACTAACACAGTATTGTGAAGCAATTATACTCCAATAAAGATCTATTAAAAATAAATACATTTTAAAAATAAATAAAATAAAATTACTGCTCAAGTCTCATACTATGGATTTTCACAGTTGGAAATCAATTCCAACGTAAAAAATATTGTCAATAGCAGGTCTTATTTTTTCCTTTCTAGAATAAAAATGGCAGGAAATTTTTCTTCTGCTTTCTTAAATATAGTCTAACTTTTTTACCATTCTTCTTCTATGTCAACGATACTCCTTGCCACTCCTGTATGTGTTTGTATATGGAGAGGCAGCTTTTACTAACTGCTTAACAAATAACCAACAGGGAAAAGAAGCTGGTTTCAGACATTTTCCAAACATAAAGGTATGGCAATTTGAACAGTTCACGCTTTGCTATGGAGAAGACCTCACAGTATACAGCACAGCCTAAAATCTTTCACCTGTAAAGTTCTCAGGTTTTTCCTCTGTAGGTTGCTTTTGTTTGTTTGTTTGTTTTTTTAAAAAAAAAGAGTTAGGGACTTTCCTGGTGGTCCAGTGGTTAAGACTCCACATTCCCAGTGCAGGGGTAACAGGTTCGATGCCTGGTCAGGGAACTAAGATCCCACATGCCTCATGGAGTGGCCAAAAAATAAAATAAAATAAACCATCTATAGATTTCAAATAATAAAATTAAAGAAAAAATGAATTAGAATGTAATATCAGTAAGTATCACCCTAACAGGGGAGACAAAAATTTGTCCTATAAAGTAGAAGGCCTAGTAATAAGTCTTTTAAAGCCCTTTAAAGCTTTGTAGGTGAAAAAGAAAAAATTCTGTTTCAGGGTAAGCCTAGCATAGATACATTATGAAATATTCAAAACATTTAAAAGTAAAGTATTATGTAAAAATTAATCACTTTTGTGATATATATATATATATATACACATATACATATATAAAAATACATATATATATCTGCTACATGTTTCTCTAAGACCAAAAACATAACTTCATACCTCATAATCTGGTCCTCCAAAGTGAGATTTTTTCTTAAGTTCTGTCATGGCATTTTTGTATGCTTCCTCTATTCTTCTTCTCTTCTCACTTTCCTATTTAAAAAAAAAAAAGCAAGTGAAAAATTTATCATGTCAAGTGGGATTTTCTCTACATTTCATCAAAATTTTATAACTTGGCCCCAAAATAACTCCACTTCTGTGAAAAATGAGTATTCTTCTGCCCAAGAAAACACTTTTTTCTGGGCCATATATCACATACAAGCTACCATTTAAAATACCACTAAGATTGCCTTATAGGTAGGTTATATATTTAAATGGATTAAGTAACTACCAAAGTGTCTACACTTCAAAAAAACAAAAAAAAAAGGATAAATTAGCACCAGAGAAATGCCTACAATATATATTCACGTGTTTGTTTCCCCCAGTAGGAGCTAAATTAATTTTGTTACAGACAAAAAGTCAAGTAATGGATGCCAGGAAGAAAATAACTCAATTATTGGTAGAATCAATAAATGCAAAAAGATATTCTAAAGAAAGATACCTTTCTTATACTTTCCAACTGCTGGTTAAAATTATTTTAGAGCTGAAAAAGAGCTTAGATTTCTACTTTAACCTTCTCCTTTTATAGACAGGTTCTATGGCTCTAAGAGTTTGTGCAAAGATCCAAGGACAAAATGTAAAAAGGCTGGCCTTGACACCAACCTCAAACTTCTTTTTTTACAACAATGGACTACAATGAGTCAAATGTGATATTAAAGCCCTACAAGCTTATAAAGAACCTAATGCCTTTATTCCCTCACCTCAAATATTTAAAGGGCTAAATTAAAGTCCACACCGAACTCACCCAGAGCTTAACTACTTCTAAAAACCCTACCTGAATTAAGCTAGTGCAAATCAATGAATTAGTTCAGTAGGCCCAAACACTAACTGATTTTTGTGTACTGAAGAGAAAACAGGACTACAGACCCATCAGAATGGCTAAAATTTAAAAACACAAAAAATCACCCACAAAAAAAATGACAATACCAAGTGTTGTCAAGGGTGAAGAGCAACTGGAATTCTCATCTACTGCTGGTGGGAATATAAACTGATATAACCACTTTGGAAAATTGTTTGCCTCTACCCACTAAAGCTAAGCATATACCTCATGAATCGATAATTTTACTGCTTGGTATGTGCCCAAGAGAAAAGAGTGCATATATCCACCAAAAGATACATACAAGAATGCTCACAGCAGCTTTATTCACAACAGCCAAAATATAAAAAGTTAAATGTCCATCAGCAGGAAAAAGGAAAAAACAAATTGAAGTCATACAATGAAAATTCATTACACAATGAACAGCATACAGCAATAATACTATACAACAATAAAAAATAATAAACTACCACTAAAAGTTACAAGATGAATGAACTTCACAGTCAGTGTTGAGGGGGCGGAGGAGCGAGCCAGACACACGAGTATATTTTGTATGATTCCATTTACATGCTGTTCAAGAACAGGCAAAACTAATCTATGACTGTATAAGTTAAAACTGTGGTCACTTCTTGAGGTACTGGTACAGCATGGACTAGGAAGGGGCATGAAGAAACCTTCTGAGGTGCTATAAAAGTTCTACATCTTGATTTGAGTGGTGGTTACAGGGAAGTATACATGTGTATAACACTCATCAAGCAGTACACTTAAGATTGGTATACTTCACTGTATATATGTTAAACCTTAATTTAAAAAAATGAACAAAACAAAAACACACAACACAGCAATAATATTAAAATGATTTCAAGGAAAGCGAAAAAACGTGAAATTACACACTTGTAAATCCACTAATATAAGCAAACATCTTCAATGAATAATTTTTTTCTTATTAACATTCTTAACAACTAAAATTTGTTTAATCTTAGAATTTTTGGTCTTCCTGGACACGACTGGCTAAAAATTAAGCACACTTCTTCTAGAAAAGAAAGAATTATTTTTATAGGTAACTAAGAATATTCAATCATTTAGCTGTAAGAACAATGGAAATGAACAACATAAAATCAGAGAACTATTAGAGATTTGTATGTTATACACATCTATTGTATGTGTATATCTATTATATACATAAACATATATTAGAAATCTACATAAAAGGTACACAGCTATTAAATAGCTATTATTATATCACCTATCACCTACTTAATCACTCTCATTAGATTTTTAGCTCCTTGAAAAATGGTTTCCTGTATACTACTGTTTTCTCATTTCTAGCTTAGAGTCTAGCACACAACAGGCATATAAATACTTCTTGAATAAAACAACAATTTCAAGTAAACCATATTGTTAACACTGTATTTTCCTCCTCAATTATATGAATTACCTAAAAGACATGTTTGTTGATAAACAACTCTCTCTATTCAAGAACTTCCTAATCTTTACAGCGTGTGTATATATAAATGTATGTATGCACATACACATATGTATATATACACACATGTATACACACACACATTTAATATATATGTATATACTGTGTATGCACACACGGAGTTACATTTCCTGTAAAATGTAACTAGGAGCCTATATCAACCTTGAGAAGAAAATTATGGTGGAAAAGGTAAATAAGATTTGACATCAGATAGACCTGTAAAAGGATTACAAATTACAGCCATTTGCAGATTTCAATTAATACTACTACCTTTTGTGACTGTTATTTGGTTAAATGTGGTCTAACAAAACTGTTTTTTCACAGATCCTTTGGTATAGTCTACTTGTTGCTACCCAATAAAGAAAGAGAATGGATAAGATTACCAACATTGAAGACAACTGCAAGTACACATCCCTTTCAAATAAGAAATCTGATTGACAAAAAGATGGGGAAGCCATGTCTTATTTTTAATGAATTTTTTAAGGCAGTGTGGTTAGAGCATATGACTAGAGATGATGATCCTTTAGTGAAGGATAAGTAGACTGAAGAGAGGGGAGCTTAAGAGAAAGTTGCCAAAAAGTTTTGAATAAGCTAATCTGGATAAGTTGAATGATTCTCCTGAACAATTAGTCTAATGGATTTAAGGGATTGCCCTGTTTTCTCAGTGTTATTTTTTTGTGTGAACAGAGAATCTTCTAAAAATTGAATTTGATCCAAAATTGAAATCTATGACAATGTTAACAGTTCTACTCCAAAATAATAATGAAGTATCTGCGTGTACCTTAAATGGACATTTTCATTGCTTGTTTTAAAAGAATACATATTGCTAGTCAACCTGGCTTACTCTCACATGCACGTAAGAATTCTGACCAATTCTCTTTTCTTTAAACATGGGGACCTTCTTAAACATACAGTGCTGTTTAAATCCTGTAGCCATTCTGCTATTACATCAATGATGACATTGCTTTCCTTAGTGTTCTGTTCACATTGATAAGACCTCCAAATTCCACAAGCAATATGACTCACTAATGAATGATAAGATTCTGATTGATGTCTGCCCTGATATCCAGAGCTGAAATATAGAAGAGTAAAATTCTTCTTATTCGCTACTTAACACCTCTAGACAAGTCTCTGGGCCTCAGCTGCTGCTTCTATAAAATGATGGCATTGGACTAAATTCTCTAAGGTATGCTTTGGTTCTAAGATTTTATTGATGTTAAACTATAAACAAACATTTTCCTACTAAACAAATTCACTGAGCCAAATTCTACTTCACACTCGCAACTAAAGATTCATATTATTATTATCAGTGCTGCAGTTTAAACAAAGGTGGGAAAGGTGAACATAAGGCAAATGTTCAAGGAATAACAAAATGTGTGTTAAAGGATATCACAATGACCTTGGAAAACATACATGGCCATGAATGCAATAAGTTAATATTTAACTTTATAAATTGGGTGTTTTTAGTAGTTCATATAACTTAAGTACAGTTTCATGTATTACACAATAAAGCTAGGAAATGTCAAATGGTTCATTACTTCTATTCCAAAGCATTACTGTTACCATTACAAAAACTTTTATGTTAAAATCCAATGAAGAATGCATATTGTACAGTAACCAAATACATAACTAGTGAATCTCATTAGAAAAATGAGTTTAAGATGCTCACAAAGTTTCAGAGGAATAGTACCACCTGCTACTTCTCTCAATCCAATAGATTTTTCCCTAAGAAGTTAGTTTGGTTTAAATGTTCGATCAGTATATAAACAAACAAAATCTGACTATTTTTTACAAAGAAGAAAAACAAATCTTACCTTATCCAGTCTCTTTTGCCAGCTGTCCTCACGTTTTACCATTAGTTCAATACAATGAGAAAGTGTAGCAAGGATTCCAGCAGTAGTTGCTTTAAAAGTTATCGCCTCCCCTTTAAAGTCTATACCATTAATTCCTTTTGGTGTTACATGTGGAAATACTGAAAAAAAAAATTATTCACTAAAAATCTTTTTAACAAAGAAATCATTCCTCAGCACAACTTAAAATTAGAAAATTTTTAGAAAACTATCATATCAGAGCAGACTTTCAAACTGTAATTTCCTTCCTGTTGGCCAATATTTTAAAATTTGCATCCATCTCTATGAGCAAAGAGGCCTGTGACAGCATATGTACTCTCAAGTCCTTTTTTCTGCATTCTGTTTCCTGAAATCTATTTGCTATGCTGCACCCAGTGAAGAAACTGGTAGGTGGAATAATACTTTAATAATAACACTCAAGACAGCCTAGAGTGAGACCTAATTATGGCAAGAACTACCTTACATTTTGAGAAATCCTGAATTTAAAAAATATCTGAAAAGAAACTGCGAAAATGAATAAAGTAATATGTTAAAATTTAAATAAATGTCCAAATATAATTTGGGGACCAATGCACACATTAAACAGTTCTTATGTTTACATATTATAATTTTAATTCAAAGTTAGTCTTTGAATTAAATGAAAAATCTTAAAACTCATAAGATACAAATAGGAGAGCATAATATCTTATACTATAGTTAATAAGAAACCTTTTCAATAGAACTCTTTAAATGAAATAATGATACTTTAAACCTTAAAAACTCATATGTAGATACGACAGCAAAGGCACAATCCATAAAAGCTGACAAACTAAACTTCATCAAAATTTAAAATTTCTGCTCTTGAAGGCATTGTTAAAAGAAGGAGAGTTACAGTTATGTAGGATAAGTCAGTCTAGAGAGCTAACCTACAGTTAATAAAATAATGGTAACTGTGAAGAGATACATTAATTAGCTTGACTGCAGTAATCATTTCATCATGTACACCAAATCATCATTATTGGACACCTTAAATACATGTAATATCTATTTTTAAATTTTTTAAAAAAAAGAATGAAGAGACAAGCCACAGACTGGGAGAAAACCTTTGCACAGAATATGTATGATAAAGGACATATCCTTTATCTATCTATACATTAATATAGGCATATTCTGTATTGTAATATGCAAAATATAGTAATCTCAAACTCAACAATAAGGAAACATATAACCCAATTAAAAACTGAACCAAAGAATTGAACACATTTCACTAAAGAAGAGATCAGGATAGCAAATAAGCAGATGAAAAGATGCTCAATACTATTAGTTACTAGGGAAAAGCAAATTAAAACTACAGTGAGTACCACTACACATCTATTAGAAGACTAAAATTTTAAAAGACTGACCACGTCAAATGTTAGTGGGGGTTTGGATGAACTTGAACTCTCATAAATATGACTGGTGAAATGCAGCTTGGAAGATTTTTAAAAGGTTAAATACATACCTACCATATGATTCAACCATTCCACCTCTGGGTATTTAGCCCGAAGAAATAAAGTATACGTACATAAAAGAAACTTGTATGTGAATGTTCACAGCAACATTACTTATAATAGCCCCAAACTGTAAACAACCCAAATGTCCACCAATAGACGAATGGGTTGAAGAAACTGTGGTTGTTATCTACACAAGGGAACACTACTCAGCAATGAAAAGAAATTAAATACTGATACATACAACAACAATGAGAAATCTCAAACTGAGAAAGCGATCAGGCAAAAACACTGAGTTCTTGCTTTAAATTCTAGAAAATGCAAACTAATCTATAGTGACAGAAAAATCAGTGGTTGTTTGAGAATGGAGGGAGGAAGGGAAGACAAAAGGGATGGAAGAAACTTTTGAGGGCGATGGACATAATAATGGTCTTGATTGTGGTGACAGCTTCATAATAATATCAAAACTTACCAAACTGTACACTTTAAATATGTAGTTTACGGCGTGTTAATCATATCTCAGTAAAGTTGTTTTAAAACCTATTTTCTTTTTCTGGTATTTTCTGAAGATCCTTCCTATCACTATTTTCTACCATTCTTACCAAGACTGATGTTTTATTACAAACTACGATTTTTTTAAATAATCAACTTAGAAACTTAAAGTCATCTGTGTCCTATATATGAGGATGTGTGCCATTGTAATAATGGGTCCTCCATGCTCTTTGCTAATTTATATACAGTCAGTACAAGATGAAAGACCAACATAAAATGTCTTTGAAAAAACTTTTAGAAATGTACCTCTTCAGCTGCACTTAACTACTTTCAGAAGCTGTCACCCTCAAATCCTTTTCAGAATGATACAAGGATTATGTAACAGATTTTTAAACTTTCAAACAGTTGAAACTAAGTGTCTCAAACAGAGTAAGGTCTCTGAAATAAATTTCTCTCATGTTACATCTGTTAGGAAATGAAGGTCATGAAGACAAAACCTCATTTTAATTTGTCATCCACTGGGCTCCTCTAAGTACTGGTTACTTTGATTTTTGCTCTAAGTCTCTTATACCTTATTTTGTAGAACTACATTAATCTTGATGGAAAAACTTAAGCAAAACCCCAAACTACTCAATAATTTTAGATGAGTATACTCATCTAAATGTCTCAGCTGATCACAAGGGAAAGAAGATCTTAAAGAGACAAGGTGGCATGCCTTAGTTCTTCTGGGAAAATGATACACTGTAGCAAAAGGAAGTTGAAAGTATGTGAATGTAACCATGCTTATGAAGGGCAGAGATGAAAGATATTATAAAATAATCTATAAATCTAGATTTTTAAGTACTTAAGCTCTTAAAATTATCATTCAAATCTATAGTTCTTTTAGTTGAACTGACATTATACAGTTCAAAACTCTTTTAAAGGTGGTAACATTCAGAAAATCAAGGAACCCCGAAGCTAACATCAACATGTCAAAAATAAAAACAAATACTGACAGAAGCCAAGAGATTTGTAATCCTTTCATTTCATTAAGACTCCCAAACACTAATTTAAATAGTAGGCAACCTAAGGGGGAATCCTGAGCTTCTGTGGTGAGGATTTTTTCATTTCCCCACCTGAAATATTCCAAATGACTGTGTCCTTCTGGACATACAGGATGGCAACTTTGTTTAAATCTCCCACCTGTCTACTATGATAAAGAAGAAACATGGCTTAAGACTATGACCATGCTATTAATTGTACTAAGGTCAACAATCAACTGGTTTGGGACTACTGGTCTATTATAGATATGATTATTCTAACAAAGTAAGATACAGTTGGCTAAAAAACTAAATTTAAAATATTCTCAAATGAAAAATCTGTGAGCTGAAAGACAATGAAAAGTGATCTGTGGCTGGTCCAACTTCTTCATTTAGACAATTAATGTATGAGCATCTGTACACAGACTATGTGGGAGAAAAGGACAAGATGATAATCATGTTTCATAGAATAATGCATGTTCCATTAACATTAAATTGCCTCTCAATGAGTTTCATCAAGAGTATACCTTGATTTGACAGATTAGTTAATATTTACTGTCATTATTTTATATAGTAGATGACAATATGCTCTTGTATATTATTTACAAAACTGGAATACAAGTTACAAAATTGGTTAGAAAATATGGTTAAAAATATAGTTAAATGGGAACAACTGGAAAATATAATAGATATAAAAAATCCATGCAAGTAGCCATCTTTGACATGTAATTAATACAATTAATCATTAGAAATAAGGGTTTAGGGGTAGGAAATCTCTGACTTTAGATTGATTTAATCTAAAGTAGAGGCCAGGGAGTTCCCTGGCAGTCCAGTGGTTAGGACTCTGTGCTTTCATTGCTGAGGGCCCAGGTTCAATGCCTTGTCATGGAACTAAGATTCTACAAGCTGCATGGTGCGCCCCCCTCCCCCCAAGAAAAAGTAGAGGCCAAAAAATTGAACAGTACTAAGTCAGTGAATTTATTTACACTTTTTAAAAAATTTAAAGTGTACATTTTATTTATTTATTTATTTATTATTTATTTATTTAGCTGCACCACACAGCTTATGGGATCTTAGTTCCCTGACCAGGGATTGAACCCAGGCCCTCGGCAGTGAAAGCAAGAGTCCTAACCACTGGACTGCCAGGGAATTCCCTAGTCTTTTTATAAATACCAGCTTTACTGAGATATAATTTTCACAGCATAAAATTCACTCATTAACACATACAATTAAATGATTCTCAGTGTATTCACAGAGTGTACAAGCATCATCACAATCAAACTTTAGGACATTTTTATGAACCATCCCCTCAAATCC
Organism: Leucopleurus acutus; assembly: GCF_964270905.1. NCBI lineage: Eukaryota > Metazoa > Chordata > Mammalia > Artiodactyla > Delphinidae > Leucopleurus > Leucopleurus acutus. The sequence continues at coordinate 117,059,822 of NC_139145.1, read as the reverse complement.
CACATACATTAGTAGTCACTTCCCATTTCCCCCAACCCTACCTCCCAGTCCTAGGAAACCACTAATACAGTTTCTGCTCTACAATTTGCCTCTGAATATTTCATATAAAGTAACAATGAGTGGTCTTCTGTGACTAGCTTCTTTCACTTAGCATAATATTTTCAAGGTTCATCCATGTTACAGCACATGTCAAGTATGTTATTCTTTCATATGGCTAAAAAATGTTCCATTTTGTTTATTCGTTAGTGGATGGATGTTTGGGTTATTTCCACTTTTTGACTGTTATGAATAATACTGCAATGAACATCCATGTACAACTTTTTATATGGATGTATGTTTTCATTTCTCCTGAATATATACCTAGGAGTAGAACTGCTAGGTCCAATGGTGACACCATGTATAATATGTTGAGGAACTGCCAGACTGTTTTCCAAAGCAGCTACACCTTGTTATGGTATTTCTTCCCGATTACAGCCAGCCCAATAGGTGTGAAGTGGTGTCTCACTGTGGTTTTGATTTGCATTTTCCTGACGGCTAATGAGTTGAGGAACTTTTCAGGTGCTCACTGGCCATTTGTATATCTTCTTTGGAAAAATGTCTATTGAGATGCTTCGCCCATTTTTGAACTGAGATATTTGTCTATTATAGATCTGTAAGAGTTCTTTATGTATTTTAAATACAAATCCCTTACCAGATAAATGATTGGCAAATGTTTTCTCCCATTTTGTAGGTTATCTTTTCACTTTTTGATAGTTTCCTTAAAGCACAAAAGTTTAAAATTTTGCTAAAGATCAAGAAAGCTTTGCCTTGCTCAAGGTGATTAACTCCTATATTTCTTCTAAGGTTTTATGGTGCTAGCTCTTTTAATTAGGTTTTTGATCCATTTTGAGTTAATTTTTGTGTTTGTGTGAAGTAGGGGTTCAACTTCATTCCTTAAATATGGATATCCAGCTGCCTAACACCATTTGTTGAAAAGACTTTTTTCCTGAGTTGTCTTGGCACTCCTGTGAAAAGTCACATTTATTTTACTATAAATGTGAGGGTTTATTTCTAGACTCTCAATTCTATTCCACTGTTCTATATATCTTTCCTTATGCCAGAACTATACTTTACTGTTGCTTTTGTAGTAAGTTATGAAATTGAAAGTGTGAGTCCTCCTACTTTGTTCTTTTTCAAGACTGTTGAAGCTACTCTGGGTCATTTGTATTTCCATATGAACTTTAGGATTAGCTTGTCCACTTGTGCGAAAATCCTACCTAGGATTTTGGTAAAGACTGGATTGAATCTACAGGTCAATTTGGGGAATACTAAATTTTTAACAATATTAAGTCATCTGATCCATGAACAGGGCAAATCTTTCCATCTATTTAGGTCTTCTTTAATTTTTTCAATAATGTTTTGTGGTCTTCATAATATAAGGTTTGTGCTTCTTTTGTTAAATTTATTCCTAGGTATTTAATCCTTTTTGATGCTGTTATAAACAAAACTGTTTCCTTAACTTTATCTTCATATTCTTCATTTCTAGTGTATAAAAAATACTGGGTTGGCCAAAAAGCGCCTTCAGTTTTTAAGTAAAAATAAAAGACAAATTTTTCACTTTTACCATGAACTTTACTGAACATATGCACCCTTTTGTTCCACTACCTTCTGCCATTTTTCAAGCAACTCCGTAAGTCCATCTTCCCAAAACTTTTTATCTTTTCGAGCAAAGAATTGTTCCAGGTGCCTTTTACAGCTTCCAGGGAACAGAAATTTTTTCCATTAAGAGAATTTTGTAAAGACCAAAATAAATGGAAATCCGAAGGTGCAATGTCTGGTGAATATGGCGGATGAATCAGAACTTCTCACCCAAGCCGTAACAGTTGTTGCCTGGTCATCAAAGAAATGTGCAGTCTTGGGTTATCCCGATGAAAGAGTATGCGTTTTCTGTTGACTAATTCCGGATACTTTTCATCGAATGCTGCTTTCAGTTGGTCTAATTGGGAGCAGTACTTGTTGGAATTAATCGTTTGGTTGTCCAAAAGGAGATCATAATAGAGGACTCCCTTCCAATCCCACCATATATACAACATCACATTCTTTGGATGAAGACCAGCCTTTGGTGTGGTTGGTGGTGGTTCATTTCACTTGCCCCACAATCTCTTCCGTTCCATATTATTGTACAGTATCCACTTTTCATCACCATCACAATTTGTTTTAAAAACGGACTGTTTTCATTACATTTAAGTAGAGAATCACATGTGGAAATACGTTCAAGAAGTCTTTTTTTTCTTAACTTATGTGGAACACAAACATCAAAGCGATTCACATAACCAAGCTGGTGCAAATGATTTTCAACACTTGATTTGAATATTTTCAGTATGTCGGCTATTACCCATGTGGTATAACATTGACTGTTCTAAATTAATGTCTCAGTTTGATTGCTATCAACTTCAACTGGTCTACCCTACCATGGAGCATTGTCCAGCGAGAAATCTCCAGCACAAAACTTCACAAACCACTTCTGATGTGTTCGATCAGTCACAGCACCTTCTCCATACACTGCACAAATCATTTTTTGGGTTTCAGTTGCATTTTTACCTTTCTTGACATACAGCATAAAATGCTGAAAATGTTGTTTTTCTTCCATCTTTAATATTAAAATGACTACACAAAATTTCACCAATTTTGATAAATCTTTTTTAAAATGCACGCTGATATGCCAGCTGTCACATACAATCTAACAAAATTGTTTTGAATGACATTAAAGCCGACTAAGTGCTACTAGAGCCATCTTACAGAAAAAACTGAATGAACCTTTTGGCCAATACAACTGACTTTTTGTATACTGATCTTATATACTGCAGTTTCAATTTATTAGTCCTAATAGGTTTCTAGTGGATTCCTTATGATTTTCTCTATGTAAGATAACGGCATCTTCAAACAGAGAAAGTTTTAATTCTCCCTTTTGAATCTGGATGCTTTTTATTTATTTTTCCTGCCCAGCTGTCCAGGTAGAATCTCTAATACATTATTGAACGGAAGTGGCAAGGTTGAACAATAGTTAGGAACAATGTTATCTTGTTCCTGATCTTAGGGGGAAAGCATTCAGTCTTCCACCATTAAAAGTGATGTTAACTGTGGGTTGCACTAAGAGATACTGGTTATCAAGGCAAAACTGGCCTCAGAGAATGATTAGTTAGGAAGTGCTCCCCCTATTCTACTATTTGGAAGAATTTGTGAAGAACTGGTATTAATTTTTCTTTAAATGTTTAGTAAAATTTACCAGTGAAGTCACTGGAGCCTGGGCTTTTCTTTGTGGGAAGTTTTTTTACTAATTGTGTCTCTTTACTTATTATTGGTCTATTTGGATTTTGTAGGTCTTCTCGACATAGTTTCAATAGTTGGTGTCTTTGTAGGACTTTTGTCCATTTCATCTAAGTTATCTAATTTGTTGGCATACAGCTGTTCATGGCATCCCCCTATAATCTTGTTTATTCCTGTAAGGGCAGCAGTAATGTCCTCCCTTTCATTCCTAATTTTAATAAGTTGAGTCTTCTCCCCTTTTTTCTTGATCAGTTTAGTTAACAGTTTGTCAACTTTGCTTTTCAAAGAATCAACTTAAAAGTTTCATTGATTCTCTATATTGTTTTTCAATTCTCTTTTTTCTTTATAATAAATGTGTTTCACCTACAAATTTCCCTCTAAGTACTGTGGCAGCCCATAAGTTGTGGCATCTTGTGTTTCTGCTTTCATTCACCTCACAGTATTTTCTAATGCCCTTGGTGATTTTTGTCTTTGATCCACTGGTTATTTATGAGTGTGTTAATTTCTACATATTTCTGAATTTCCCAAATTTCTGTTATTAATTTCCAATTTCATTCCACTGTGGCTGGAGGACATACTTTACTTGATTTCAGTCCTTTTAAACTAATTAAAGCCTGTTTTGTGGCCAAGCATAAGGTCTATAATAAAGAATATTCCATGAACAATTGAGAAGAATATATATTTATCTATTGTTAGGTGGAGTGTTCTGTGAATGTCTACTAGGTCTGTTTATTTAGACTATTCGAATATTTTACTGTCTTGTTGATCTTTATCCTACTTGTTCTATTCATTCTTGAAAGTTGGTTATTGAATTCTCAAACTATTACTATTGACTTGTCTCTTTGGTCAGTTTTTGCTTCATGTATTTTGGGGCTCTGTTGTTACATGCAAATACGTATTTTATTGTCATAAAATCTCTCCTTTTGTCTCTAGAAATATAATTTTTAAAAGATGGCATAGAATTTAACAGAAGAAAACTTATACAGAGGTAGATGAGAAGTTTGTTCACAAAAGATTGAGGAAACATTCCTTTCACTGTGATCTAGAACTCTTAAAAGTCTTTAACTAAGGAAGGTGTTTTCTAATTCAAAAATTTCTCCTCTGCTCTAATCTTCAAATTATTTTAATTGCCTTTCTTCTCATCTTAGAATATCTGGAAGTTTTACTCCTGTTTTAGTCTTCGCTCCATAACCCCCATTCCTATTCCTGGCATATTTACTAGTAGGTTGGTAAACTAGTTCTAAATTTTAAAAAACTTCAGTATAGTTACATCACAATATTTGATCTAGACCTAATCTTTAATAATGGCCCTAATGGTAAGAACATTACAATGACCACTCCCAAGAACAGAGTATTATTTTTCCCTCTTCCAACAGTTGATCAATCTAGGACTAAGACCCTGTTTTTGAGAGATGACTAAAATACCTTAATCCCAGACTACAATCAAGTAGTTCCAGATTTAAAGACTATGCTCTGTTCACTTTACCGGATTATACTCAATGCTTCTGACTAACTTATTTCTAGAGCTTAGCCATAAAAAGATACTTTCCACCTATGATGATTTTCAAGAGTTAATTTCCATCAACATTAAGAAAGGAATTCTGTTCTTTAATTGAAATATAGTTGATTTACAATGTTGTGTTAATTACTGCTGTACAGCAAAGTGATTCAGTTATACATATATATACATTCTTTTTCATATTCTTTTCCATTATGGTTTAATCACAGGATACTGTGGTATGGTTCCCTGTGCTATACAGTAGGACCTTGTTGTTTATCCATTCTATACATACCAGTTTGCATCTGCTAATCTCAAACTCCCAATCCATCCCTCTCCCACCCCACCTCGCCCTTGGCAACCACCAGTCTATTCTCTGTCGGTGATTCTGAAGAAAGAAAGTTGCTTATTTGCAACTTAAAAAAAGTTTTAGGAATCCATGCCAGCTTTTTCTTAGGATATGTTCAAAGAAAGCACTGACCATGAATCACAAGTTTCTGTCACAACCTCCCTGCCCACCCCTGCCTCATACATAGATTCCACACATAAGTGATACCATGCAGTATTTGTCTTTGGTTTATTTCTCTTAGCATAATGCCCTCCAGGTTCATCCATGTTGTTGTAAAACAAAGGTTCCCAATCAACAATTAAGAATTCCATCTAATGAGTGAGCCCTTATAAACAGAGCAACAATTAACTGATATATGAAATAAACTGATATATGTAATAAACCACCTTGCTCCTGAGTCTATAAACAATTGTGCTGTGAAATCAGTGATTTCAGTAATTTTCCTTTAATAACACTGATTATATACTTTGCAACACCAGTTTATCAAGTGGAGAGAGAAAAGAACATTAACAGAGAGAAATACACTCTAAAGAAACATTCAAGTTCCATTACAATGTTTCCTCCCTAAGAAGTACTTTTTCAGTACTAGAAACTGATTCTACCAAATACTGCTGAAATAAGAGGCCAATGTCCAGAATTTAGAATAAGTCTTTGTCAGATGAGCTGTCAGATTATTTAACGTCAGAATGTATATTTTACCTACATGTCTTTTCTTAGAAGAAAAATTTCGCTGTCCAGCTTAAAAAAATTTTCTTAACTATTCCATTTATTATTCTTGTTATATAGTTAGTTATTATGTAACTTTAGAAAGTGTATTTTACCAAACTGAGGGGGAAAATTTTACTACTTACCCTTTTCTTTATTGCCATTGGTATTATGCAAGAAGTCTCCATCAGAACGTGTTGTAGGAAAGTCATCTTCATCATCTTCTACCACTAAGTAAAATATATTTAAAGATATCAGGATGAAAGCATACAGAAATTAACCAGTTTATTCTTATGTTCAACGGAGTAAATGTACTCTGGATTCTGTGAGTACATGGTTTTATTCGTCTTTGTATTTTCAGTGCTTATCAATGTATGCCCAATAAATATGCTGTGGAATGTCTTTAAATACATTCTTATAAAAACTGTACCCATTCTCATTTGTGTAAGGGATAATACTGAGATACGATTTATTCTGTCCTTTAAGTCTTCCTATCTCTTCCTCCTGACCTTGGGGAGATTTCATAGTTCCACCAGAGGCCTACAAAGACTGAAGAGGACAGTAATGGTACATGCAGAAGATACTTTATCTTGCCTCTAGGATATGCAGGGAAAATATAATGACTTATAGATGTGATATCAATTTTAGTTCATCCCAATGTGTCTGTGCCTGGACATCCATTTTAACCTACCTAATTCCAGAAAATACAGAATCCCTGTGTTCTTCCACATACCTCTTTCTTCTACGTACTATCCCTTTTTCTACTGCCTAACATACTTAATCCTCTGCACTATGTATTCCACTTCTTAGTGCAAATTTCTAAACCTCAGCCCCCAACCTTATTCTCTGTTTCTGAATGGCTTCTTTAGTTTATTATCATTTGAGGAACTCCCTTTCTACAGAATAAATCTTCACTTTAAACTAATGTCTTACTCCTTGCCTATCTCTCTTTACATCAGGAGTAATTTGGCTCTATGAGGAACATTTCATCTATTTTTAACTCTCTCTCCAATGGATGCAAAGCCCACTACTATTCCTTACTCCTTCCTGTGACTAAATGGTAGTAATTACTATGGAAAATACCTTTATTCTGTACAATTTTCTAATTACTGGGCTATTTCATTTTTTTCATCACCTGAAAATTTTGCACTCATCTATAACAACTTTTTCAAATCATAAGCTGCTATTATCTACTAACACCTACTATTTTATAACCAGCTAACTGCTAACAGTATCCAACTGACATTTTTCTTTTCCACATCCATCATTCCTACAGACTTCAGTATCCATATTGAAGCCTCTGCAAACGCCTTAGTTCCAAGATTAATCAAATTCCCAGATTCTGTGGATCTCTGTCTTTTCGTCAATAATTTGCAAATATGGTCAATTCTAAGAAATTAACTACTACAGTGCTGCTCTGATTTTAAATCATTACTGATTTTAAATCATCAGACAACATCCTGACCTTGACTCATTACTAATCTGATTAACTGCTCTTAAATACTGAAATGTCTGCATTTCACTTGTCTCCTCAGTATCTACCTTGGGTTCCTAAAGATTCACTTTCATATCTCTAACCATCCAATAGCCTAGTACTACCAAACAGGGATTTTCAGCCTTCTTTTTCTAGTAAATACTCAAACTATAAGACTGATGAAAACAAGAGCTGCTCTGGCTAAAAGAGTGGCCCTCCCCCTTTCCTTCCCAACCAAGCACTCCTTGTCCATCATTGAGGCACCTTTAAGGGATGCCTGACATGATTTAAAACCACTGTCCTAATACAAATCTCCCATCCCAATCAGACTGGTCTCCCTTACCAGCCCTCAAATCTATTATGCTAAATTCCATCTCTGGATCTTGTACATTTCTGCTTTCATTATCCCAGCAATAATCCAAATCAACCACATTAATAATAGCAACTATTATTGATTTTTTGCTATTAAGCACAGGGCTAATATACATATTCTGATTTAAATCTCACAATCATATGTGCTGGATACAACACCCATGTTACAGAGGAAAGAGATGTGCAGAAATGTTAAGTAATCTACTTCAAGTCATCAAACTAATAATGAATAGAAGAGCAAGATTAGAACCTTTATGTTTAATATGGTATATATGTCTTGTTTTAAAATATATCTTTAGGTCAGAGATAATGTCTTCTACTTCTGTAATCCTAGAGTATTTGGACCTAAATGGTTAATTAAATCTTACTGAAGTGTGGGGGGTGTGTGTGTGTATGTGTGTGGTTAAGTCTCCTTACTAGCAATTACGATAAAACTTTTTAAATGAAAACATTGAACACCTAAAATGAGAGCTTGCTATTATCATTTCAATGACACACTTAATGAAGAACAGTGATTCTTCTTAAAAATTTTTTAAGTCACAGGTAATTTAGTCTTGATAATTTAGTGAAAGTACATCTATAGAGATCCTTAGGTCAGCAATTCCAGTCTATAGTCGAAGTAGGAAACTATGGTCCATGTTCTTATTTCACCTTTACCCAGCATGTACTCTTAAAAACATTTCTTAAAATAGCCATTTATAGGGAAATCAGTTGTTATATACTGAATTGTGCCACAACCAAATTCATATGTTGAAGTCCTAACCTTCCTGTACTCCAAAATGTGACTGGACTTAGAGATAGGTCTTTACAGAGGTAATCAAATTAAAATGAGGTCATGAGGATGGGCCCTACTTCAATATGACCAGTGTCCTTATAAGAGGAGGAAATTTGGACACAGACACTTACAGAAGGCAGATGATGTGAAGACACAGGGAGAAGATGATCATCTACAAATCAAGGAGAGAGGCTTAGAACAGATCCTTCCCTCATGGCCCTCAGAAGAAACCAAACTTGCCAAAACCTTGATCTCACATTTTTAGCCTCCAAAACTGTGAGGAAATACACTTCCGTTGTTTAAGCCACACAGTCTATAGAGTACTTTGGCGATGGCATCCCTAACAACTAATACATTAGTCTATGACTGCTGCTATATAATAAAACATGAATAATGTTTTAAAATATTTTTCAAATCTTCTACACAACATGGTTATTATTACATCCCAACTTCCACTCCTTCCACTATCACTTTTGTCTTTAAAATGCTATATATTATTGACGTGAATCATTTAAAAATAAACAAGGAATCCAAACCTGTATACATCCTGTTTTAGTTTAAAGGGCTATTTGCAAGCAAATGAAAGCTGATGTGTAATGTCTAATTTGACAAAAAAAAAGTATACATACTTTTTAAATTAATGAGAAATAGAAGTTCAACTGTCTTTATTTTTAGAGAAATAAATATTAAATGTTAAAGAACCAAAAACTTAAAAGTGCATCAAATATAAAGAACTTCAAGGATACTTCAGGTAAAATTAAGTGCTTTAAGAGGAATATGGGCTTCCGCTTCAGGCAAAGATGGAATAACAGGGAGAGAATTTATACTCTAGCATGAAACTAAAAAATCAGACAAAATATATGAAACAATGGTTTTCAAGATACTGGATATTAGGCAACAAAGGACAATGATCCCTAAGGGCTGGGGATCAAATGATGTGAGCGCTGTGAATGCTCCAGCTTACTGCCATGGGAGAGTTTCCAAGCTGTAGAGTAATGAGGAACCCAGGAGGAGCCTGGTAGACTCTCTGAGGTGAAGAAATGGAGCTGAGAATCCAGAGAGACGAAGGACAGTAGAGTTCACAAGGCAGAGTACTTGGGAGGAGAGAACTGTACAGAGAGAGAACTCTGGAGATGGGCAGAAGGTCCCCCTGAGTATTTTGCAGAGTACTGACAGCACATACAAGTTGAGGAACTATAGAGGTCATAGAAAGAACCATCTGAGAGGATTCCACCAGGGAAGAGTACCCAAAGCCTATGTGGGGCAGGGAAAAGCACCTGTTCCTATAACACAGACCTGGAATAATTCACAGGGAATTGGCTAGAGAATGCGAAACTGCCTTGGCACAGTCTTAGGGAGAAATGGAAATACATTATTCTAAGGTTCTTAAACAATACAGGAGGTGGGTATATTACTTGAAGGGAGACTGTAATAACTTAAATGTGCATACTATAAACCCTAAAGTAGCCATATAATAACAAAGAGTATAACTAAAAAGCCAACAAAGGAGATAGAAAACGGAATTATAAAAAATACTCAATCCAAAAGAAGGCAGAAGAAGGGAACAAAGAACAGAGAAGACAAAAAGAATATGTAAGAAGGGGTGAGCTCACGTCCTTCTACTCCACCATCTTGCCAGCAAGTCAACAAAAAGAATATGAATTCAGATCAAAGACATTTAATAAGACCAAGAAACGAAACCATGTTAGGCAACTTAGTTATACTGGGTATGAACTCAGAATGATTTAGTAATACTGTTATGAGTAGTTCATTTTTGCCCATTGTAACAAACTAAGAGAAAAACTAAAGAACAGATATTGACAACACCAGTAATATTTAGCAGTAACAAATGAAAAGTAACTTCAAAATTCACATTATAACTAAAGATCATCTCTCTTAAAAAAAAAACTCACTAAAATTACTTTTACATGTGTATGTAATTCCATTATTGACTTCTTCTATGAGAAAAAGGCCAGAGGAAGGGAGGGTGACAAAGGGAAGGAGAGAAAAAGAGGTAAAGAGGGAGAGGAAGAGGAAGAGCAAGGGATGAAAAGATCGACTGATTCCAGATCTGGAGGATTTAACATAAACATATGCTTGTCTCTAACACTTGTCATAGGGTACATTTATTAGACATAATCATGTGAAATGCCCCATATTATCAAGATGATATTATATTTTTTAATGGAATAAAGAGTTCAAAAACCATTTTAAAATCTTCAATGATATCTGGTATGGGTGATCAGATTAATTAGGATGTTATTCAAGTAGACAAGTTATGTGGACACTGAAATCTGTTACATTAGAGGTGTACAGCAAAAGTGACTATAATTACCTTCATCACTTAAAGACATTACCCTTAAGATCAAGAGGCTTTAAATAGTGGTAATAGCCTAATTAACCTTTATCCCTTTGAAGTTCATCCTTGGAGACAGCATCAGCACAGGCATCAAAGTACTTCTGTAGAGTATCGACTTGTCTGCATAGGATATCTCTAAAGGTTTCCATTTCAGCCAATTTCTCACGTAAACTGTGGCCCTTCTGCAAAACACAAAACGGGGAGATGTAATCCAAGTTAACAAAACTAGAATTTGTTTATTCTTAGTCCCATGGTATTTCACCACCTTTTAAGGTCTGTATCTTACTATTGAGGGCATGGAGTAGGGAGAGTTTTCAAGTTCAATGTATTATTTCCAGGGACAGACTTGAAACTCAGTAATTAATGGCTTGATAGTGGTAAGCCTGAAGGAAATGAGAGCAAGCCTGACAACTTGCCACTACAACATTTAATATTTTCAAATTAAACACTGTGATGATAAATTGTGAAAGACTTTAAAATGGGCAAAAATATTACTGGGTGTCCTTTGAAAGGAATAGTAAGTATCATCCATGATACTTACTGGGTGCCTGATCATATAGAAGTCTTTGATTTCATTGCATTTGAGCTATTTTACAACTCTTTAAGTCATAGAAAACTGAGAGTAATGTAAATGATTCTTGTCCATAGAAAAGCAAATGAACTTTGTCCAGTGGAGGTACACTGGTTACTAATGTGTGACTATTGATTAGTTTTGCATATATTAGCAAAATCATTTCAGCATTCCTCACATTCTTCTTTGAACTACATTTTTTCTTTAACATCTTATTTCATTAATGAATGAAACAAAATCTCTGACGTGTGTTCATTTTATTTTTATGAGTCATGATTTTACCTCTTAAAAAACTATTCTGTACAACTTCAAATAATTTACATTGTAGGAAAATTCTTTCAAAAAACTTATTCTATCAAATAAGTTCTGTTCACAACATTCAGTACTAAAGCATTCATAACCACAAACCTTGAATGAAGACGTGGATGTTGCAGAATAGCCACTTGCTCCAGACACCAGTGACACCATTGAGCCATGTCGACGCAAGCTGGATTCAGATCCATATCCAGACTCAGTCTAAAAAGGAAAGTAAACTACATGAAAAAAATTAAATAAAAAATACTTAATCATCACAAGAAAAAAACTTTTTAACTACGTGAGGTTATGGATGTTAACTAAACTTACTATGGTAATCCTTTCACAATATATACATATATCCAATAATTATGCTGTAAACCTTAAACTAATACAATGTTATATATCAATTATATCTCAATAAAACTGGAAAAATACTTAAGAGAAAACAAAAGTTTCCCTATAAATTAATAAGGTTATTGCAAAAAAATTTTTTGTTAAGGTTACCGTAACAATAATTAGTAGTTTGAGTTCACTCAAGAAATATAGGCAATCCGCTGGCATAAGCAATGCTTTCAATTCCTAACTGCCACTTCATTTAGAAATTTACTGAATACCAACTACATGCTGGGCTAGTTGGCTAAAAGAGTTTAATAATAGGAAAACTACCTACAGAAGGTAAATTCATAGAGACAGAAAGTGGAACAGTGGTTATCAGGGGGCTAGAAAGAGGGGAGAATGAGGAGTTAGAATTTACTAGGTACAGAGCTGGAGTTGGAGAAGATGAAAAAGTTCTGGAGATGGATGGTGATGGTGGTGATGGTTGAACAACAATGTGAATATACTTAATGTCACAGAATGAAATGACAGATCGTAATGCATATTTTACCACAATAAAAAATTTTGGTAGAACAAGGACCAAAAAAAAAAGGAAAACTTCTTTATAGATGAATTATTTACCCTGACACAGCTCAAATACCACTGTCTCAATGAAGCCTTTCCTATTATTCCAGATAGTCTGTCTCTGTATTCTCAACCATTCTTAACATATCATGATTATGGCATTTGCCACTCAATTTTAATAGTTTACATTTTGTAACTACTAGTGGACTTGTACCTTCTGTAAGAAGACTGTATTTCTTCCATTTTTGTAGCCACCTTGACAGTTCATGGCACAAAGAAAATCCCCAGTTTTGCCAGTCTATTCTGTAATCACATCATAGAAGATAACTGAACTCTTTTTGGGGTTTAGTTAGACTCAGAACTGTGATCTAATTTTGATGGAGTTGGCAATCTTTAAAGTATCAATTTTGCATCCCATCCTCCTTAGGAAAATGCAGTACTAAAAACATGGACAAAAGAATTAAACATTTGAAAAAAACAACTTCCAAGTACCTAAAACCTGCTCAAGTATTTTGGGATCTCTGATTTCTTCCTACTGTTATTCTTTTACAAGTACTGTGCATAATTTTAATCCTAGACACTAAACTTAAGAGGTAAAATAATATCTAATCATTTTTGGCATCACACCTAGTGCAGCTTCTTAAAAATTCAAGCTTCCAGTACATACCGGTCGCTAAAGATTCAAAGATTGTCATACTTTAATAATGCCTGTTCATAAAACACTCTACCTATAAACGGTACTGCAATATATTCCTAACTCTTAATTTACTAACAAATTACATATAAACTCATGACTAGATGGAATCAAAGGTACAATAAATTGAACCTCAATAAATTAGCTAAAGAAAAATAGGTAAGCTTGTTTCAGTATCACAGAATCCCACAAAAAGAAAATTCTAATTACAGAAATCATGCAATTCATAAAAAAAATAAGACTTCTTATCAAATAATGTCCTGGAACAAAGGTACTGAGCTAGGTTCCTTAACTAAAATGGCTCTAGTTTCTCTTTCTCGTTTGACAATAATGCTAACTTTCTAAGTATAGTGTTTCTACATTTTAATTGTTGTACTGGTTTGGTAAAGTTTTTCGTTAGATTTAAATATAGAAGATTGGAATTAAAAATAAGAAAAATCTGGGCTTCCCTGGTGGCACAGTGGTTGAGAGTCCGCCTGCCGATGCAGGGGACACGGGTTCGTGCCCCGGTCCGGGAAGATGCCGCGGAGCGGCTAGGCCCGTGGGCCATGGCTGCTGAGCCTGCGCGTCCAGAGCCTGTGCTCCACAGCAGGAGAGGCCACAACAGTGAGAGGCCCGCGTACCACAAAAATAAATAAATAAAAATAAGAAAAATCTACCTGTGATGGACCAAAAATATAAGGTACGTACTTCAGCACTTATCTCAGACACCTATATGTCATTCATTTCTCAACATAAATTAATCTGAACCGTCCATTTAAGTACAAAACTACCCCATAATTTACAATCAAAATTTTATTTAAAAACAAATTTTGGATATTTATTTGAAAAATATTTAAAACCAAACAATTTCAAATCCAAATCCAAATGAATCTACCCTCTCCATTTACTTGCTTTATATCAATGAGTCCTAAACGGAGTTAGTCAAAACTTTAAAATCTTGAAACAAAATATAAACACTACAAAGCTTTACTAAATGTTTTTTGATTATGAAACATACTTCTTACATCCTTGCCTGTTTTTTCAGGTTCCACGATTTCAAAACAGTAATATCTCCTTACAACAAAGACATGATAGAACAAAACACTCTACTATAGCAATACTGTTGCTATACATTTTAAGTAATGGATAGTAAATGAATGTTGAGGCTAAGAGTTTAGAGTAATTGTATTTCTACCTTTAATAAAGTTTCACTTAAATAAACTGCATTATAAATTATATACATCATTCCAAGGAAAAAGAAAATAAAGTATATTCATGAAGACCAATTCCATTTTATTCAATTTAAATAATGGGGATTCATTTGTCACTCTATGTCAGTACCTGCACTGGGATAACTTTTAAAATAAATAATTTAAGTGTTTAACAAATACACACATGCACATACAAATGAATTCTCACTGTTTAAAAACCGGTCATTCTGGAAATGTCTATAATTGTGCCAATGATGCTATCATTGCATAAAAGATTCCTGATGGTACTACCACAATATTTAGAGTAATTTTATGATACAGCCACAAAATGGAGCTATCTAAAATCATTTCAGGGAGTTGCAGAATAAAACTTTTAAAGCTGTTTCACTACTTCAAAGAAATAGCTATAAACTGTATAATTAAGCTTGACTGCCTTTCGTAGTCACATGACATGGCTCTGATTTAGTACTGGATTTCTCTCAAAAATCCAATCTATCATTAAGATATCAGTATTTTAGAAACACTTCGTCACAGGGGCTAAAATGATTCTAAAAGATAAGTTATAAAACTATTCTGAAAAGCAGCAATGTTGTTGACATCTATTTGGCTTTCCAAGATGTCTACTTTAAGGCAACAATACTCATTCTGAATTTAACAAGGTCTGCTTTTCGAAGGTGGGGGTGAGGGAAATTTCCAAGGATGGAAATGGGAAGAAATTACTTTATGGTCACAACTGATATACACTGTTAAATGTTCCTCAAAGTCTTGATATGCCTTTAAAATCTCATTGGTATGATTTTAGGGATAATACTTTAAAGGCATGCTGGCTTTTTCTTAACCCTATTCTTCCATAAGAAAAAAGTAGAGCTTACTTACAAGCTCTAATCACCAATACAGTATTTTTGAAAATACCAGTTTCCATCTAAAATTAATAATGTGGAATTCAAATACAGTTACTATAGGAATATTTCCTTTCAACATATACGCTTTAAGATCCCTCACACAAATTGCTTTGCCAAAAAAACCCTTCTTTCCCAAATTTGTGTGTTTGTAAGCAGTATTCCTCAACATGTTTTGCATGAACATACAATGACATTTTGGTTCAATGAAACACTTATTGAACATGTCCCATATAGAACAAGGCTGGGTTCTTTTAAATATTACAGTAATGAGGCCACACCTCTGTTATAACATTCCTCCTTATTTTGGGGGTGGGGAGTGTAATCTTTTGGCCACTAGAGGGGGTCAGTAGCACTTTCCAAGCAGTATACTTGGAAAGCTGACACAAAGGTTACTATTGGTCAAAGTACAATAGTAACCTTCAGACTAAATCCCTTGCATGTATGTACCTGTACTTTCTGTATCTTGATTTTCTGAGAACACCTAAAATCTTGATAAATTAAGTCATATAGTTCAAAGTTATGAATTTAATAAAGGACCAGAAATGCCTAAGAACTGATTTGAAAACTCCCTTAAAGTCACAGCTAAATTTTATAGTTTGGCTTATTCATGCAGGAGATAAACATATGTTTTCATTTTGCACAGTTTGTTCATCAGCCTATCTATACTCCAAAAAACAGTGGTATAAAATAAAGGAAATAGGTTGGCTTATTATTTTTTTTTCATAGCACCTGCCTTTTGAAAAACTTATTCATTTTCCTAATAACACTCTCCAGCAAGAAGCACAGCAAAATAACTGAGAAAGAAATTAACTTCCTCATGGTGTCAAAAATTACCTATTTTGTGGCATAGTCTCCCTATTGTTTCTTCCCATTTTAATTATGGGAAGAGAGAAAATAGAAGATTAAATGTTAACATTAGAACAATGGAGCAATTTCCAGAAACTGAAATTCTGAAACCCATAATAAAACCAAATGCATTTTAACATTAGAACAATGGAGCATTTTCCAGAAACTGAAACTCTGAAACCCATAATAAAACCAAATGCGCTTGCTATGTTGCCAGCACCCACACATCTACTTTCAATATTAATATTTTAAAGCAAACCACATGAGAAGACACTATAGCCAGGAGAACAATTTAATCAATAAAATTATGGTTTACAGTATCATAATAAGTTACAATGGCAACAATTTTATTTATGATTGTAGGTAAACATATATTATTTGCTATAATAAAATTTGGCATGACAATTTCACGTTTATAAATATTAAAATCTCATCTATTTAGCCTTTCAAATACGTATGGATCCCCCGATAGCCTCTGAAATATAAAGAACACAATGATAACAGAGAGAAGACCTGCTCGACTGTCACTGTCACCACTATACAACTAGACAAGTCAGTCATTACTTTCCTGGACTTAATTTTTTTTTAATTAATTAATTTAGTTTGGCTACGCTGGGTCTTTGTTGCGGCACCCGGGCTTCTCTAGTTGCGGTGTGCAGGCTTAGTTGAGGTATGTGGGATCTTAGTTCCCCGACCAGGGATCGAACCCGGGCCCCCTGCATTGGGAGCACAGAGTCTTAACCACTGGACCACCAGGGAAGTCCCCTGGACTTAATTTTCTTATCTTTAAAATGATATGGCTAGTCTAGAATTATAATTCTCTATACTAAACCTAAATACCAAAACTTAGGCTAAAAATGTATACATCCAGTGGAGGCCAAATATAAGAAAGCCGTTTGTTGAACCAGCTGGGAAGATTAAAACGTAACACAATTGGACTTCCCTGGTGGCACAGTGGTTAAGAATCTGTCTGCCAATGCAAGGGACACAGTTTCGAACCCTAGTCCAGGAAGATCCCACATGCCACGGAGCAACTAAGCCCACGCGCCACAACTACTGTGACTGCACTCTAGAGCCTGCGAGCCACAACTACTGAGCCCGCATGCCATAATTACAAAAGCTCGTGTGCCTAGAGCCTGTGCTCTGCAACAAGAGAAGCCACCGCAACGAGAAGCCCATGCATTGCAACGAAGAGTAGCCCCTGCTCGCTGCAACTAGAGAAGAGCCTGCACAGCAATGAAGACCCAATGCAGCCAAAAAATAAATAAATAAATAATTTTTTATTTAAAAAAACACTATTTATTCAGAAGAGCAACACTAATAATGTATCAGATGAGGAAAGGTTCAACCTACAATGTTTTCTAGAAATTGCAGTACCTCATGAATCAAAGAAATTTTAAAATATATTTAAGAAAATGGTATTATAAAAGATTTTATCCATTTCTAACTGCTTAGAACCCAGCAGCAATACAGTTAACTTCACTGAGTAGAACATTTGCTTACCCTCAAGATACTTTTCTCAAATCATACTGGAATGTTTCCTAGTCATTCTTGTATCATAATTTAAAAACCAGTAACAAATAAAATACTTCCTTTGAAGGTCATCTATGGACCTTAGTGCGGACCTTACTTGGTTATTCATTTTGCATTTTCTTCTAATAAGCATGAGATAAGCTTTCCTTTACAGAAATATCTAAATAAGCAATGTTGTAGTGATATGAGGCTGGAAGGGTTAACCAAGGCCTTATTGCACACCCTAGTTAAGTGTTAAAAGAATGCTAGGGGGGGGTAAAAGAAAATAAGACACTGCCTATGGAAATCCAAAGTACTAAAAAAATGCCCAAATACAAGATGATACTGTAGAAGTAGAGAGTTAACAATAGCTGCCTCTACTCTCCTTGATTTCAGAGCTTCCTCTTTCTTACAGTTTTAATTTAGGGTTTTGAACTCCATGACACATTGTTTTACCTATAGGAGAAATTAAAGTAGACTTAACAGGAAGCTATGAGTACAGCCTCTGCACCAAAAGCTTTTTAAGAACCCAATCCGTGATACAAAAGATACAAAGTTAGTTACATAAACTAACTTTGACACTCTGAAACTCAGTCTTATCTTTTAAACCTTCCCCCTTAAGTCCAATTGTCGTTTCTTAATGACATTAAAATGGAGGTAATGGGCTTCCCTGGTGGTGCAGTGGTTGAGAGTCCGCCTGCCGATGCAGGGGACGCAGGTTCGTGCCCCGGTCCGGGAGGATCCCACATGCCGCGGAGCGGCTGGGCCCGTGACCCATGGCCGCTGAGCCTGCGCGTCCGGAGCCTGTGTTCCGCAACAGGAGAGGCCACAGCAGTGAGCACTGAGTTACTTTGCGTACCACAAAAAAACCAACCAACCAACCAAACAAACAAAAACAAAATGGAGGTAAGAAATAACTAGATAAATCAAATGAGGCTGTATAAAGGAATACTGCTAAGCAATTTTTCCACCCTAGCTTTAGAAGGTGAATACTAAAGGATAAGGGAGATCTTTCTTGTTTTGCTTTGAGAAGAGGGCTGATGAAAGAGTTGAGCAATTTTACACGGATATTTTATATATAAATTTCAGAGAGCCACCCTGGATAAATTATAACACCAAATACCAATAGTAAAAGCTAATACTTAGGATACTTACTTTGTGCCAGGCATGATGCTAGTGCTTTAAGTGCATTATCTCACTTAATCCTTTCAATAGTCTAAGTAAAATGGGCACTAATATTATACCCATTTATAGGTGATTTTACATAATGAGTCATGCAAATGATAAGTAAGGGAGCCAGGATTTAATTCCAGATTCAAGGGCCCATGATGTTAATCATTACTATGTTGCTTCAACATCCAGAGACTTTGCTTCTACTTCTCTCAAATCTGTCCCTTTCTCTATTTTCCCAATGCCATTTTCTAGTTATGGTCACTTAGTGTCTCATTTGGATAAATCCTCCAGATTTCTAACTACTTTTAGTCTTGTTCCTCTTGAAATCCTTTCTAGTGTAGCCAGAGTGGTCCTTTAAAAACAGACATCTGATTCTTCACTTTCTGTTTTAAATCCTATTTGGCTCCATATTTTCCTTGGATCAAGTCCATACACTGCTTATAGGTCCCTGTTAGAGGTAGAAGTACAATTAAACTAAACTACTATCAGCCTCCATATTCACTTATTATCCATTATTTAAAATGTGTTGTATCAGTACTGTTGTAATGAAGTCTTGTTCTAGCATCTGTTTGTTGTAAGGAAATATGTCTTGAAATAGTAGAACTTGAAGAAATAGACAAAGTTATAAGAAATGTGCTTTATAGTGAAGAAATCTTTAATAATATTTTGTAATATTTATATTACATCATAAGTGCTTAATAAGTGTTAGCTACCATTCCTTCTTCACCTTCCCACAAAGGCAGGATATTCCTTTATATCTCTACTCCAGAAACACTTATACAGAGGAAAATAAATGTAAGAAGAAGCTAGCAGGAGATGTAACAAAATACCAACACTGCTCATTAACTTTCTTAATTTATGATTTGTCCTAGAGAAAAGGGCCAATGTAAATGTATTTTCTTTTAGAAGGAAGTTTCATAGGCACAAAATAAAAAGGTCATAATCCCATTCTTTTTATCTAATTGCAAAGAGACGACAGTGGCAAAACAATTAATATTACTTTTTGAGGCTCCCTTAAATGTCCCAATAAGAGAAAAAACAGATTTAATATGTATAAGTAGTACTCGCAGGATTGCTGAAACGTTAAGATGGTATTTGGCTAGGGGACTTGAACCATTAATTCTTTCCTGCAAGGATCCTAAAAGAAATAGATGCACATAAAACAATGGTCAGTAAATGAACATTCTTAATTATTCTGGGGCTTTGGTCCCAAACTTAAATTTTCTATAATTCCTTTCTTAGGGGGTAAGGGAGGAACGGAGATCTATATCAAACATGAAAAGATACCCATAACTTACTGTTGAGTGAAGGAAAAGCTACAAAGCAGTATGGTATCATTTATGTAAAACTCTAAGGCATACATGTAAAGAAATATTTGGAAGGAATCTTTACCAAGGATGAACAGTGGTCATTTCTATGTGGCCTAAATTTTCACTTTCTTTTTAATAGTTTTCAGTATTGTCTATATTGTTTGAATTTTATTACAGTAATCATATATCACCTCTACAAAAATAAAAACAAAAAAATAAAGTCACAGAATACATGTTTAATCTATCTCACTTAGAAAGGGCTAAAAAATTAATAATGCCGGTAAAGATGCAGCGAAAGGAAGATCTGCACATTCTGCAGATGGAATGTAGATCAGCACAATCTTTCTAGAAAATAATCTGGCAACATATATCAAAAATGCTTGTATCCTTAAGCCTAGCAATTCTACTTCTGATAATCTATTATGAGGACACAGTTAAACTACAGGAAAATATGTAGGAAAGCATTAAATACTAAATGCAAAAAAAAAAAAATTGAAACAATCTAAAGGTCTTATAATAAGCAAATGAGTACCAAAATGATAATACAATGAAATATTAATAAAGCTGTGTTATATGGACAAAATGATGTTAGATTTTTTAAAAAACAGGATATAAACTTGTTATTTCCATAATATTTTAGGGGTAAAATGTACAGAGAATAAGAAGGAAATACACCAAAATGAAGAAAAATTGTCTTGGTTATAAGACTGATGGTAGTTTTGTATTTTTTTTCCTTATAATTAACAAAAATTACTTTTAAAAACCAGTGCAAAAACCAATGAAATCTAATCAATAAAACTACTTGCAGGAATGGTTTTAAAAGACTTGCTAAGAATTTTTAGATCTAACTGTATGGGGAAGATTCTTCTTTTAAGGAGGCAGACTGATGATTTATTTTTTAGTATTCAACTACGCATCCATGAGAAAAAGCTGAAATTAACTAGAAAGGGGGGGGTGTATTACAAAAAATTGAGGTTGCTGTTCTTGGAATCTTACCACTCACTGATCAATGTTCTCATAATCCATTCAATTTCATTTTTATGCAAAATGGGAATAACACTTGCAGTGAAAGACTTCCAGGAGGATTAAATGATAACAGTGCCTAATTACTCATCTATCCCTGTATAGTTCAAAGGGGTGCTACTGAAGAGAACTAGGCTAGGGTATGAACAGTGATACAAGCATTCTTGCCAATGATCCTGTCTTGTCTGTCAAGAATGTGAACTTGCTATATGACTAAAAAATGACAGAATTTTTTTCAGTATAACATTTTAACCTGTAGAACATTCATTTACTTTGCTACCTATTCTTACGATTCTTAACCCAATGCTGTCTTTCATACCTCAATACCAAACCAGCCCAGAATATTTACCAGGCAATAAAGGCAACAGAAGCAAAATCATTTTTAAGCTATTAGCTAAAAAGATGTGTTTGGTGAAAAAGAGCAGTTTTGTGTTCCTTGATATTTTTAAGAAACATTTTCTCCCAGCTAATGTCCAATATACTCAGCAAGTAAAATTAGAAAATAGTTTCCACTGCTGTCAATATGCGTAAGCCATGCCACCCACCATTACTTTTCCACATCAGATATAGAAAAAGCAGAATCCCATCTGTCCTGGTGACTGTCAGAAATCTTCCCTCCTGATTAAATAAAAATTCAAATACAATACTGAAACACCGTTTAAAAAAAAAAAAAGGACTTCTATAGCACACAGCCTCATTTTCTTTAATATTTTCTATAGTAACAATACGGAACAGTTATTCAACTCTAGATTAACTGTGTTTTTTTAAAATTTCTTATCTAAAGAAACATTCTGCAAGCAAATTACAGACTAATAAAAGAGAAATCAGCTGAACATCTAGTAATATTTACCTAAATTGTTAGTAGCAAATATGTGGTAAGCATTACAAAAACTTGCAAGTTTGGTAAAATCTATACAAAATTATAGAATACCTTTTCAGAACATTTTATTTGTATAACTGCCAATCCCACTCTATCCTTTAAGTACAAGTAAATATACAATTCATTATAATTGGACCTAGGGTGGCCAATAGTAACCTGGAGTAAAAAGGCAATCGGGTTTTCTCAAGACATTTACTTTAGGAAATGCCAAGAGATCAGGGCAGATAGCGGCAGGAATTGAAGCCGAAAAGAAGCCGAAAGTAGGAAAAGGTCATGACAAAGCAAGGAAAAACAAACTAAGTAGGACGGGAGAGCAAAACACAGATAAACAGGAGCCATGAAAGAGAGAAGAAATAACAGAATGAAACTAAGCTACATTAACTGTAGGTGGGGGCAGGTGATTGAGTAACTGAGTTTTGTTAACAATAAAAGCACTCAGAAACAAGTGTACAGTTCCAGCTTTCTTTGCAGGTAAGGCATTATAAATTTTCTTGGTTCCTGGCAATATTCCCATTTTTCAAGGTAACATAGGTTGGCCTGTACCCCCCGTACCCTAAAAAGCTTAACTAAAAATGGATGAACCTATGACATCAATACTTGTGAGATGTTTTCAAACTTTCAATACTCACTTGATCTAGACAGACAACTATGCTCAGCTTTAGTAGATTCTACGAAATTGTTTCACCAGTTTACACCTGTTGTACCACAGCCTCACCAACACTTGGTGTTACATCTTTTTATTTTTTAAGCCGCTCAGATGGGCATATGCTGGTATCACTGCTTTAAATTTGCACTTCCCTGATGACTAATGGCACTGACTACCTTTTCATATGTTCATTACCCGTTTGGATATCCTCTTTATGAAGTGCCAGATCAAGACTTTTGGCCTTTTTTTTTTTAAATTGTGCTGTGTAAACTTTTCTTATGGACTTGTAAGACTCTCCCTACCTTTCTGACATCAAATGTTGTCAAATTATTTCTCCTCAACTAACCACACAGTTAATATGATTAGCTACCTAAATATCTTTATTCACTGTTCCATGTAAAATCCTGATTCTTCCTTTACTATCTTGGTAAAAGATAAACACCTTCCTCAGATAAAAGAACCTGGCTGAAAACTACAAATTAGTGACATTTATTCCCTCTTTTTAAGATGATATACTTCATTAAGTATTTAGGTGACGTATGGAAGTACAAATGCAAATGTTGGCTCAGGTGAATTCAGCTTTTGCATGCAACAAAATCGTAGGCAACAGAAACTAAAAAAGTTATTTTAAAAGCCCTTGACAGTAGAATTATTTTTATTCCCAGAACACTAAGAATATGAGTTAATACCATGTTTTCTTTCTTGATTTCACCAACCTTTAAAATCATGGTAGTATGACACTATCTACATTTAGGTGTTAAAAAAAATTTACTAACCATGTATGGATTACTGCAAGCAATTTAGCAATTAACTCCCACTGTTAGAAACTAACCAAATTTCTTATCTTGAGAGAAACATCCGGAGACATAATGAAGGTTTTTTGCTGGTTAATAAAGTTCAGTTGTGATACCACCTACTTGGGTTTTTCTACAACTTATTTGAGAAAATGGCAAAGCCCTGACCACTCCGGAAGCTAGTTACTGGATTTTCACTTCCCTCAAAAATTAAAATTCTTGAATGTAAAGGAGAAGTAAAATTTGATTCCATCTTCTTCCCTTCATCACTGTGGTAATGATGAAAATAATGTAAAAGAAAAATTGGTTCTAGTCCACTGACCCCATGAAATTACTTATATAAAGTGTACACTAAAAAATAGTAGTTTTAAGCCTTTGCCAATTAATCAGATTCAAAATTGCAAAGCTAAGTTTACATGATAATCATTTATAAAGCAGACAAGTATAGAAAGAACCTCTAGAATCTGTTAAGAAATTTTTCCAGTATTATAGTTGGTTAAAAATGGCAAACGGGGGACCTCGCTGGTGGTCCAGTGGTTAAGACTCCAAGCTTCCACTGCAGAGGGTGCAGGTTTGATTCCTGGTTGGGAACTAAGATCCTGCATGCCACACATCATGCGGTCAAAAAAAAAAAAGGCACACAGAGATAGGATGACTTTATATGACTTTGATATTTAAAAAGCGCTAAGAAGAAACAGGTATATTCTGCCACCTACCTATTTAAAAATACTTTTCTAATAAGTTTATGTCAAATTTAAGACAAAAACAATTAAGGTGTCAAATAAGCAGAAACTGCTCCTAAAAGTAAAGAAAACACACCAAGATCAAGCTGACCCTGACACACCACAGGAAAAAGAAAACTCATTATGGCAAATAGCAATACAATTTTAAAAAGATCTTTAAAGTGAGTCTTGGGCATTGTTTAGGTTGCTCAACTGTGACAATCTTTTTCCACATAATTTCCTGGACAGAAATCCCTTAACTTCTCAGAGAATAAACCTTTCTTCTGAAAGTAATAAAATGGAGCTTCACATATGAATTAGTGGGCCTTCACAAAGGAACAAATGCATACACATTAAATTGCAAAACAACTGCCTGTAGATTCTCACCAAAGAAAATCAACATCTGTAAAAATTACCTGGATTCTTCCTCCCTAAATTGTGTATTTTCCTATGACTCCTTTTATATCAGATAATTTCCAAAATATGGGGAATATGGGTGGTCCATGACCACCAAAATTTCAGGATCTACTAAGGTTGCTCCCCTATGGAAATGAGGGAATGTCATGATTACCACAAACTCTGTCAGAGCCAAAAAACTTAACTTTTCAACAAGATTCTTATATCTGCTAGTGCAAGGAGAGCCTTCCTGCTAGTTTTTTTTTTTTTTGAAGGATGGGGTGGTGAAATAGAGGAGTCTATTTCTTTCACGGTAAGAAGAAACTGTGTTTACTCAAAATCACACACATTGCAACTGTAGAAGATTCCAGGAGTAATCCTATAATTCTTTTAAATAGTAGCATCAACAGATGGTTTATCATATTTCATTTATTAACTAATTACGCAGAAAACGCTCACAGAAGCCCTTAGATAATACATAGATACATCTTTACTAGAAATATATTAACTTATCCAAATAAAAAATAACCATCTTAACTTCACATTCATACAGCTCTTTGTTTTCAAATAATTTTCACAAACAAAATCTCGTTCAACTTCAAAGACAACATGGCAGATGGCTAAGAGATTAAAAAAAAAGAGCACACCCTGTCTTTAAAGATTTATTTAGTGTTGTCTCAAATCCTAAGGAGAAATGCAGAATATGAATGGATTCCACATAATAAAGCCAGCACACTATTGTAAATAAAATTACTGGTCTGGTATACATATGCCCTTTTCCGTATTTTAAATTAAAATAGAATCTTTGAATTTAACAATGACCTCAGAAATACCTTTCTTCCACAGGGGCTACTTGTCTAACGTCACAGTGAACTATACAATTTCTAATATATTGAGAAAATTTAAATCATAGAATCATCTTTTTAAAACTTTGCTTGTACTGAGCAAGTTATGCTGGAATGAATACCAAGGAGGACAAAACAACAGAGCTAGACAAAGAACATAGAACCCTAGTGTATTTCTGTCAGTGATCATTCTAACACCAACCATGAAGATAAAAGGGTGAGAAAAAAAAACCTCCAAAAATTACACATTTCCCTCATAAAACCTGTTTTACAATACTGTAAATTATTTCAACTGGAAAATTTATGTGTCCAATGCTTTGCTAATTCCTACATAGAAGTTGTAACCCTGAGCCTTTATGGTCCAAAATGAACACTAGAGATATGAAGAAAATATAAAAAATATATGAACCTTGTGATTGAAGAAGCCCATGAGTTAAGTCAACAAAATATATTTCCCATGAATACATACTTATAGGATTGGCAGAAGTGCTTGCTGGATAAAAGCTCTGGTTCTCAGGTCATACAGACCTGGGTCTAAATGCTGGCTCCTTCACTAATTAGCAGTTTAACCTTGGACAAATTACTTAACCTCTCTATGTCTCAATTTCCTAATCTGTAAAAACAGAACAATAATGTTAACCTCATAAGACTGTGAGAGTAAAATGAGATAAAGTGTATAGTGTTTATCACTATATCTGGCACACTGTAATCCTCAAAAATGTTTGTTATCATCATCATCACCTCTACCATATTATTATTGTTGAAGAGGTCTATAAAATATTTATAACTCCTGGTATGTATGTATGTATGTGAAACTGACTGATATATAAAGGTTATTATAATGAGCATAACAGCTTCCTGGAAAGAAAGAATAGAAACCTCCAATTTCTCCAGCTAAAACCTATCAGGGAAGCCCTAACAAAGGCCTAATAGCAAAGGCAATGAGGGACTATCTGATGACATCAGAAGAGAAAAAGACAGGTCCGCTGTTCCAAGTGTCCTGTCTGGCCATCATAAGGACAGGTGGTGCCATGGAAGTAACTCTGAATTGAAGTGAGTGAGGTGGAATGATGGGAATATTACACAATATTATACAATATTCTTGATTTATCACAATTTGGTTATTTTGCTTGCTTGTTTGTTTTTTGTGTTTTTTGTGGGGAGATGTGGGGGGGGTATATACTGCATTATGTCATCTCTTCTCCTTTAAGTAACGTACCAAGGTCACACAACTATTATGTAATAGTGCCAGGATTTAACCCCTATGTGTCAGGCACCAGTATCCAGTGCTTAAACACTACAATAAAACGTTGTTATGGCAATCCATGGGCAGAAAGATGTGTTCATATTTATCTTGTATGTATATGGTAGCAGAACTCAGATGACACACTCTAACCTGCAGGAGGTGAGCCTATGGGAATTATTTTCAAACATTCTGCCAATGGTAACTGATAGAAAGCACAATCAACATAAAATTGAATCCTAAGTATCCACTAGCCAAAAAGTAGTATAATCTCTGGCAAGTTACTTAAATTTAATCTAAGCCTGTTTCCTTGTCTGTAAAACAATATTTGCCTCATCTCTCAGGATAGCAGACAGAAAATAAAGCACATGAAGTACATAATACAATAATTAGTATTTGGTGACCCTCAATAAACAGCAGCTCCTATCACCATCATCATCATCATGCCTTAACAATTTGATTTTAATTTCGAATATCAATATAAGAATGCTTATTTAAATAGTAAAATTACTAAACTTAGGTTCCACATTAATAGTCTTAAGTGATTTTGAAGAATGAATCAGGATGCACCTCCTCACTACCTCCCTGTTCCTGGTCTATGGGGGAAAAAAAAAAAAGAAAACTTTGCTGGTTATGTTTGGTGATAGCACTTGAATTTTCTCCCTCCTATGTTAGTTTAAGAACTCAATTTATTTTTAGAATTCAAATTCAATTTAAATTTTCACTGATATGTTGTTTAATTGGTACATATCACATGTTTTACATTAAAATTAAATAAGTACTAATAAGAATAACAATTAACAATGATTTCTCCTTGTCTATGAATAAACCATATTTAGAAATCAGAAAGCTTATACAATGTATCTGGAACGCTGTTGTTGAACCTATTGTCTAAGAACTTAAATTCACCAAAAATCTGTTATCGAGCATTAAGTCACAATACTCTGAGGGAGACCCAAAGATTATATTCTATCCATTATTCAAGGGTGCAAAGAAATCAATGATATGGAAGAAATATATGCTTTACGCATCATTCTACATCCAAGGAGAAAAAATAAAATGAGAACCTGCAAAGATTCCTGAATCAGCTTTACTAAGAAGAATGAGCAAAATAAAATACGCTTAATTAAAACAGAGAAAGCTAGCATTAAGCCTTTAAAGGTCATCTCAGATATAAACATATAAATTAGTTCTACTTAATAATGTCTTTAATCACTAGGAAGAGGGCTGGCCCTGATTAACTACACAAAATAGGCCACTCTCCTTATATGCACATTTAGCAACTCTCATTGAATGTAGAACTCTTTATCCATAAAAAACATGGTATAATTTTAGTGAATTTAGTTGTGACTCCCAAAACCCTTTCTTTTTCCACTGTGTCATAAATGGGAAAATGTATCAGCCACTGTGGTAAGTAACCTCACATATATTATTTCATGTGTTCTTAAACACATTTAGAAGAAGTGAATTGTCAGGCAAGGTCACATATGTCGTACATGGCAGAGGCTGCAGTGTCTTGTATCCAGGTAAGCCCAGCTCCAAAGCACTGAGATTCTGGAATTCTAGCTCATCTCTTTTAGTTATTTATTTTTATTTTAAATTTTTATTTAACTATAGTTGATTTACAATATTGTATTAATTCAGCTATACAGCTTCAGATTCTTTTCCATTATAGGTTATTATGAGATACTGAATATAGTTCCCAGTGCTATACAGTAAATCTCTGTTGTTTATTTTATATATAGTGGTGTATATCTGTTAATCCCATACTCCTAATTTATCCCTCCCCCTCTCCTTTCCCCACTGGTCATCATAAGTTGTTTTCTATGTCTGTGAGTCTGTGTTTTGTAAGTAAGTTCATTTGTATCTTCTTTTTAGATTTCACATATAAGTGATATCATATAATATTTGTCTTCCTCTATCTGACTTCCTGCACTTAGTATGATTATCTCTAGGTCCATCCATATTGCTGCAAATGGCAATATTTCATTCTTTTTATGGCTGAATAACATTCCATTGTATATATATACCACATCTTCTTTATCCACTCATCTGTTGATGGACATTTATGCTGCTTCCATGTCTTAGCTATCGGCTCATCACTTTTAAATAAAAGAAAACTGTTTCTCATTTTTAGACTGTTTTCTGAGGTAATAATATCAAGATAACTAAGATTCACAAAATGTTTTAAAGCAATATAACTCTAAAGCTAAAACAAGGAGGAAAAGAAAGCATTACACAGTCAGATTTCTTTAGGCTGGGAAAAATTCATAATCAAGAAATAAAAGCCAATGCATGATCAATATCAAGAAGAATGTGCCTGTAGTATCCCAGGTCAGACTGGTTTTTCTTGTTGTGTTTCTGTGTGTAGATGTTTTATGCCTGTTAAATAACCAAAACAGGTGTTTCAACTAAACTCTGTGAAACCCAAATGAACAAGTACAGACAAGTACATGAACAAGTCCAAAGTTTTCTTAAGCTACAATCAGGAGTGGCATGGTGAATTTATAACTTTCCCTATTCCTTGTTTTACCATGATATACTGAATTAGCTAATAATGCATACTTATTAATATCATGTATTTCTTTAGTCTACTTACCAATTATTCATAGCAGAAGTCAAAAACTTGCTTTAAATTACAAGAATATGGCTTATACATTTATGTAAGGAAGACTTTCTCAAGGTTTATTAGAAAATTTCATATTTACAAAAATTTAACAATTTACAAATGTTTATAATAAGAATATACCCAAATGGTTACAAATGACAACAAAAATTAACACTGAAGCTTTCAAATATTAGGATTTTAAAATCTGATGTTATTTTAAGAATCCTTTTATCCAGATCATATAAAAGGCATTCACTATGAAGCAAACCCTAAATATAAAAACCAAATTTGTTTTATATAAAAGGGCATATTTTGTTTTAATAACAATTAAAAATATTTATCACAGAAAATTCCCTTAGTGTAACTCAACTGTTAGAAATAAAATTATTTCAAAAATTTACATCTGTACCACTTTAATCTTTACCACCAAAATCATGTTCAACTTTTCAGGAACATATATACATCTCACAGTTATTTTAAAGGAGTTACCACCAGTCTCTTGCCTAGGTCTCTACGGACAGGTAAACATTGGAGACCCACCTTGTGCTGTTCAATGGCATCTATCCACTGCTGTCTGTGATCTGGATCCTGAGCACGAAGATACCAAACACTATCATTTACACTAATATCAAAGCGACATTCATCAAAATCGTGAGGCTGTGGACAAAAAGGAGAAAAAAAGCAAAGTTAATTATATTCTTAGAAGTGCTACATCCTACAGCAAAAACATGAACATACCCATTCTAGCTGGTGGGAGATTCTCGTTATTCTTTTATTTCTCTACTCAAATAATTTTTTTGAAGATATTTCAAATAAAGAGCACAAGGGCATAGTTACCAAAAACTAAGTTTCATTCACTATTCCCACAAATGAGTTGACACATAAACTACAAACATATTTTTAAAAAAAGAGATATTTTTCATCAAATACTTTGAGTTAGTTTAACTAGTGAGAATACTACTGAAAGCACAATTTTAAAAAGGGCCAAAGTAAGTTTTATGAAAGACGTTTACTAATTTTTTTCCTGCCTCCATTATTCAAAAGTAAATTCTCATCATCAATAGTTTTATTTCATTATATTTGATAAACAAGATATTTTTATAACATTAACAGTTCCTCCCAAGTATTTCAAATTAACTTCTAGGTTTTTACACATCTTGGATCGCAACAGCCAGGAGAGCTTCCAGTGAAAAGCAAAAATAAAATGAACTTTACATCAGACCTATGTTAGATAGCTAGAGGAAACTGCTTCCATCAAAATGTAAACATTAGTAAAAATGTCAACTATTTGGTTCAGCGTTTCACATTCTTCATAAGAATATATAAAATAAATATTTTATATACTTGTTTTTCCACCAATGAATAACTTCAAATATGACAGGATCTATTTCACAAATACCACCTCTTCTTCTACTGGATAAAGCACAATCAATTTCCTCTCCTGTGAACAATCTTAGCCTTAGAGGACAGAGAATCCTCTCTGGTCAATGTAACAATAAACTTATTTGCTGAACACAATCTACATATTGTGTTTACTCTTTCCCCCTTTGACAGCATCAATCTTTTATCTCCTTATCAGTTTAACAAAAACAATATGAGATAATTCCACAATGTCTTTAGCCTATGAAACAATTTCTCTTTTAAGATTAAGACAACAATTCATGATTCTGACTGGCTAAAGGATACAAGTTAAACTTTCTGAATCACTATGTGATGGGCATCATAGTTAGGACTACATTGAGAGATAGAGTGTGCTACAGAGAAAAAAGGAAAAAACAAGACAATACATACCCCGCTTCAATAATTATGAACACAGAAATACATAAAATACAACATTTAACACTCATAAATATAATGACTATAAATTTAACTGAAAGCCAAATATTCGTAAATCTTAAGAATGGAATCCAGTTATTGAGAAAAGCTTCTTGGAGGAAGGGAAGCATATATACTATCTGAAGAACTAAGTAAATAATTTATCTGATCAGTCTACTGTTCTAAAAAGCACAGAGGTTTTAACACTTTTACTTCAGAATGATTATTATATTTCTAGTGACTATTCCTGAAAATGTTTTATATTATGTTCAATATTCTCATTAAAGCTTTAGAAAATAAAAAGAAGTAATACATATAACAGTCGTCCCTTGTTTTTTGCAGGGGACTGTTTCGAGGGCTCCCCTCGGATACCAAAATTTCAGATACCTAAGTCCCTTATATAAAATGGCTCAGTACAGTCAGCCCTCCTTATCTGAAGATGCTGAGCCAGCGGATATGGAGGGCCGCCTATAGTTAGAAATTTACTAGTTTCTCCAGCAAATACTTTTTCCAGCTTTTATACCTTCAAAATTTCCTCACAATCTTCCAGAGAGTCCAATGCCACATTTTAAATATTCCTAAAAACAGGAACCTGCTATTAAGCCTTCTCTGGGTGTGAGTGACTTAATAAAACCTGAAATCAACATAAGTAAACTTTGCCATTACTAAATCTGTTAAGTATATCAATTATGATTTCTTCTCTCTCTGTTTCAAAGTTTCGATATATGGAGAACTTTAAGCTTTTAATAGATAAAGTTATACATAGGAATGGAATAAAATGACAGTCTACAAATCTAGAATTAAAGAATTTGAAAATTTCATTTGAATGTCATACATTTATGAGATGCAATATCTCAATATCTGCTCAAAGAGATAGAGTTGGCAGAAAGTGTACATAAAGTAGCCATTTCTACCATCAACAATCTGAGGGATAGGTGGCAGAGAAAAGAGATGTACCAATTTTCAGGTGATAGGGAGTCTGTGAATAACACAGAAGGCTTGAATCCCTAAAAAGTGAATAAGTGTAGGAAGCTAAGTCTACAAGGCAAAAGAAATGACAGATTTGTTGAGGTGTGTTTAGGGGGATAAATCAAAGTCTAGACAATAAAGCTTACATCATGTCTCAACACACACACACAATCCCCTTAAACACATAATACAATAGTCTCCCTTTACCTAAGAGGAATACATTCCAAGACCCCCAGTGGATACCTGAAACCACAGATAGTACCAAACCCTATAGATACAGCTTACCCATAAACAATACTGTGATTAGGGACGTGGACCCTCTGCACAGTAGAAAGCCCAAGTGTCTTACAGTCAGTCCTCTGCATCTGGGGCTCAACAACCTTGGATTCAACTACTCTTGGATTGGGTAGTACTGTAAGTAGTATTTACTACTGAAAAAATTCCGAGTATAAGTGGACCTGTGCAGTTCAAACCTTCGTTGTTCAAGGGTCAACTGTACTATGTATTTTCCTATACAGGTATTAATGAGCAGGAAGTATATACAGCATGGATATACTGGACAAAGGAATGCGCCACGCCCTGGTAGGGAGAGAGCAGCACACAAGAGATTTCATTATGCTACTTAAAATAACATACAATTTAAAACTTATGAATTGTTTATTTCTGGAATCTTCCATTTAATACTTTCAGACCTGGAAGGTAACTAAAACTGCAGAAATCAAAACTGCTGATAAAGGGTGGGGTGGGGGAACTACTATAGACAGGCTGCTTCATTCAAACACAACTGATCTTGTCTTTATTTAGAATTTCATTGTTTTGTTCATTATGCATTACTCCAAAAATATGCATTAAAATAATATTTATCTTGATTACTGAGTTTTTTGATGCTCTCTTACATTTTACAACTGAGGTTAGCCCCTCATTGGTCTCATCCTAGTCCTAGTCCTGACAGATGATTATTAGAAGGAAACAAATAAGGTATAAAGGCCAAAAGTAGATGAAAACTACAAGACGTGGTAGACTGTAAGAGATGACATGAGCTATCTTCAGGAAAAAAACCAAACAAACCATAAACTTTAAGGAAGAGATAAAGCAGCAGGCAATGAAAAATAAGCTAATAGAGCTAAGAAAAAAGAAATGAGTTGAAACCACATCAGAAGCAGCAATAAAAAGCAAACAAAGCTAAAAGGGGCATGGTGAACAGACCTGAGAAAAATACAAAGTGAAAGAAATATAATAATGAGTGAAGAAGGAGGTCAAGCAAATGATTTAACTGGTGTTTTGAAAGAGGAAAATTTAACAAGTGTAACAAAAAATTCAAGGATACTATCTTTTCTTTAAATAAAATATTCAAGTTACAGATCAGACATACTATGCCCAGGAAAAATCAATCTGAAGACTTATTCTGTGAAATTAGTTTATTTAAGAATAAAGAAAATGCTATAGGATCAATGTTTCTCAAGCTTTTTGCATTATCACCCCCCACCCCGAGAAAAATAAATTCTCTTTAGTGAGAGAAAATAAACAGTAAGAATTAAGATTTTGTCCAGTAGGTTCTTCCTGGAGGGCCACTTAGATATTGTAATATCTAAGATTATTTCACTTTCCCAAGAACCAAGTATCAGCCCCCACTGAGAATGAGAATGCATGCTTATGGAAGAAAGCCGACTACATAAAGGAAAATGTAGGTGGGCCTCATTCTTTATCATGTCAACATTCACTGTTATGGATGAAAAATAAACCAAAAGGTGAAATGGCATTTATATCCATTCTTTGCCTGTCTTGTTAGTTCTTAGGGCCGCTATAACAAAAATACCATAGACTGGGTAGCTTTAACAGAAATTTCTCACAGTTCTGGAAGTTGGAAGTCCAAGATCAGGGTGTCAGCGTGGGAGGGCACTCAGTGAGGGCCCTCTTCCTGGTTTACAGATGGCTGCCTTCTACGTGTGTCCTCATATGGAGGAGAGAGAGCTCTCTGGTCTCTTCATTCCCTCATAAAGGCACCAGTTTCACCATGGGGGCTTTACTCTCATTACCTCATCTAAACCCAATTATGTCCCAAAGGCCTCACCTCCAAATTACCATCACAGTGAGAATTAAGGCTTTAATATATGTCACAACATCCACTATCAAAAGAATCTTATAGGAACAAAAGAGGCATAAATCCACAAAGAAGAAGAAGAAAAAAAGTTACCAACAAAATTTAAAGTTGGAATGTGATAAATGAATTAGCAGGCCTGAAAATGCTGAAAAGTAAACATCTACAAGGGAAAAGAAGACAAAACAAGCCAATTTGTATTGGAGGCATCAAGTAGTCCTAAAGATAAAGGCATGGGGAGAGCTGAAAACAGAACTGATCAAAAGTCATTAAAAGGTGCAACTAGAACCCTGGATCCCATTTGCCCATCCCTCTGTGCAGTAACATTAGAGGCCCCACCTCTCAGAGAGATGATATTAGGTATAAGAAGAAGGGACATTCCTCCACAGCAGGAGGAAAGGAAAGAAAGCAGTTAAGGAAAAGTATTCATGTTAAAGGATTCCTGCCCTTACTTGACTCCCAGAAGGCTTGCACCCATGCTTGCTCATTCTACCTCCTTCTGCGTATAAGGAAGATCCCTGTATTTCCTTCTATAGGAAAACTAAGTAATCCAAGAGAAAATAGTAATAATAATAAAAAAATAGTAATAATATAGTAATAATATTTAAGGGTTTCCTACTCAGGCCCTTAATCAGTATGAAAATTCTAAACCGTGAAGATGAAGAAATAATTACCTTTCAGAACTGGAAGATATGCTTCACCAAAATGAAGGAGTAACCAAGAGAAGTAAGAGGCAATTGAGATCCAGGAAAAGAAGCAGCAAAGGGACTTCCCAGGAGGACATTAAGGAAAATGCCAGCAGCAGAATTATGCAGAAGACAGAAAAGTCTAGATTAGAACAGTATAACAGGATGCTTTAGAAAGGATTTCTCTAGTGGGAGAAAAGTAGAATGAAAAGATTATCTAAAAAGTTAAACTCAGTGGAGAGAGTGTAGGAAGATTTAGCTAGAAATTCAAAGAAAGTCAACCAAATTTTTAATAAACTTTGTTGGTATATAATTAATGTACAATAAACTTTTCCATTTAAAGTGTACAATTCAGGACTTCCCTGGTAGTCGGGTGGTTAAGACGCCACGATCCCAATGCAGGGGGCGCGGGTCTGATCCCTGGTTGGGGAACTAAGATGCTACATGCCGTGCGGCATGGCCAGAAAATAAATAAATTAATTAATTAAAAAATAGTACAATTCAATGTTTTTTTCACTTGTATATAACCATGAAATCACTGCCACAGTCAAGATGGAAATGTTTTCATTTCCATAACCCCCCAAGGATTGCTCATGCTTGTCTGCAGAACATTTCTTCCTGTCACCAGCTTCCAGAAACCAAAGATCTGCTTTCTTTCACTGTGTATTAGTTTTCACTTTTTCTAAATTTATATAAATTGAATCAGATAGTATATACTGTTTTTACTCAGTATAACAATTTTGAGATTCATTCATATTGCTGTTGTCTTATATAGCTCATTCTTTTTATTGCTGAGTAAATTATGCTGGATGTAACATATTCTACTTATTCATTCACACCTGTTATTGGACAACTATTTACAGGTTTTGGAATTGTGAATAAATTTTTTGTGAAAATTCATGTCTTTGGGCATAAATTTTCTCCTCTTTTGACCTAGGAATGGGCTGGCTGACTCATAAAATAGGTATACAGTTAACTTTAAGGAAATGCCAAAAGTAGCTGCACCATTTTACATTCTCACCAGCAGTCTATCAAAGTCTAGTTACTCCACATCCTTGCTTGGCTTAATTATGGACTCTCTATTCTGTTCCATTCATCTAAATGCCTATTCTTACTCCAATAACACTGTTTTGATTATTGTTGCTTAATAGTAAGTCTTGAAATCATGTGGTATTAAGTCCTCAAACTATGCTCTTTAAAAATTGCTTTGGCTAGCCTAGGCAGTTTGCATTGCATAATATACATTTCCAGAAAAATTTTAGTACCAGTTGCATTAATATCTTAGATTTTCTGTAGATTAATATGGTAAGATGTGATCTCTTAATGCTGAGCCTTCTAATCTATGGACATAATATCTCTCTAATTATTTAGGTCTTCTTTATCTTGACAAGCTCACATAGTTTGCAGTTTACAGTGTACAAAGTACAGTATACAATGTTAGACTAATTCCTAAAGTATTTTTTTATGCTACTGTATATGAAATTGCTTTAAAAATTCAGTTTGCTTACAGCATATGATAACACATTTCATAATTGTATATTAACCTTATATTCTACAAACTTGCAAAATTCACATAGTAGTTCTAAAAGCTGTTTACCTAATAAATCTGAAGGAATCTACAGCAGGAGTCTCCAACCCCTGGGCCACGGAATGGTACCGGTCCTTGGCCTGTTAGAAACTGGGCTGCACAGCAGGAGACGAGGGCCGGGCAAGTGAGCAAAGCTTCATCTGTATTTACAGCCGCTCCACATCACTTGCATTACCACCTGAGCTCCGCCTCCTGTCAGATCAGTGGTGGCCTTAGATTCTCATAGGATAGCAAACCCTACCGTGAACTGCACATGCGAGGGATCTAGGCTGCGCGCTCCTTATGAGGATCTAATGCCTGATGATCTGAGGGGGAGCTGAGGCAGTGATGCTGGCACAGGGAAGTGGCTGCAAATACAGATTATCATTAGCAGAGAGAGGTCTGACTGCACAGAGACCATAATAAATCAATTGCTTGCAGACTCTTATCAAAACCCCATCAGTGAGTGGCAAGTGAAAACAAGCTCAGGGCTCACACTGATTCTGCATTATGGTGAGTTGTATAATTATTTCATTATATATTACAATGAATAATAACAGAAATAAAGTGTATAATAAATGTAATGGGCTTGAATCATCTCGAAACCTCCCCTCCCATCCTCCCCTCCCTCCCATCCATGGAAAAATTGTCCCCCACGAAACCTGTCCCTGGTGCAAAAAAGGTTGGGGACCATTGATCTATAGAACAATGATGTCATCTGCAAATAGTTTTACTTCAGCCTTTCTGACCTTTATGCCCTTTTATATCTTTTTCCTTCCCTTACTGAAATGACCAGGATGTCCAGTACAATGTTAAACAGAAGTGGTAAGGGCAGACATCCTTGCCCTATCTCTAATCTTACGGGAAAGGCATAATATATCACCATTAAGCATGATGTCAGCTGTGGGTTTTTGTGGATGCCCTTCATTAGGTTGATGCTATTTCTATTTCTAGTTCCCTAAGAATTTTTATTTTCAATCTAAAGGAGTATTGAATTTTGTCAAACAGTTCTCTTTTCTTGTCTGTCTCCCTCTATCGAAATTTGTTATGAATTTTTGTCTTTAATTTGTTAATACAGTGAGTTAAAATGACTGATTTAATAAAATATTAACCTTGCATGTCTGAAATAAACCCCACTTGGTCCTTTTTATATACTATTGGATTTGATTTGCTAATATTTTGTAAAGGAATACAGTATTTATGTCTACCAGAGATACAGAGCTGTAATTCTATATTCTTGCGATGTCTTTGACAAGCCTAGGTGTCATGGTTATGCTGCCCACATAATGTATGTTGTAAAGAGTTTGTAAAGATTGGGATTATTTCTTTGAATATATGAAAAGAATATACTGGTGAAATTATATGGATGCGTTTTCTTGGTGGGGGGGAATCAACAAATTCAGATTTTTTAGACATTGGTTTATTCACATTTTTTGTATCTTAAAAGCATTAAGAAGGAAAAATATAATCCTATATTTACCCATATATTTATTTTTTCTGATGCCCTTCACTAGTTCCTAAAGATCTGAGTTTGGCTTTGGTGTATTTCCCTTCAGTATGAAAAACTTCCTTCAGCATTTCTTGTAATGCAGGTCCACCCACAACAGGGTCTCTTAATTTTCCTTTATCTGAAAACATCTTTATTTCATTTCATTTTTAAAGGGTATTTTCATTGAATACAGAATTGTGAATGGAAAGTTTTTTCTTTCAACATGTTGTATCTTCTAGCCTCTATGGTTTCTAATGAGAAGTGTATGGTAATTTGAATCACTCTCCCCCAATATATGTGTTATTTCTCTCTGGCTACTTGCAAAATTTTTTAACTTTGGTTTTTACAGTTTGACTATGATTACTAAGATTATCCTGTTTCATGTTTGTTAAGCTTCTTGAATCTGTAAATTTATATTTTTCACCAAATTTGGTAAGCTTTTTACTATAACTTCTTCAAAAAATTTTTTACCCTCTTTTCTCCCTCTTGAGACTCATAAAACCTATTTAATTAGAAATTGCCCTAGAGATCCCTAAGGTTCTGTTCATTTAAAAACAAAAACCTCAAAACCTCTACTAATAAGAATGACTTCTTTTGCTCTAAATTCAAACTCCTGATTTTCTGTCATCTTTATGTACTATAAATCCTATACAGTGAATGTTTTTCATTTCAGATATCATTCTTTTCAGTTCTAAAAGTCCCATTAGTTCTTTTATATATTTTCTTTGTCTCTGCTGAAACTGCCTACCTTTTCATTCATTATAAGCATATTTTCTTTTACCTCAAATAATTATATAAAAGCTACTTTAAAATCTTTGTCAGATAATTCCAACATCTAATTCATCTTGAACTTCGCATTCATTCATGTCTTTTCCCTTGAGAACATGCTGCAATCTCCTGGCTCTTTGTACGCTGAGTAATTTTGAGTTGATCTTGGACATTGCGAATGTTAGGTTGTGAAGTCTGGATTCTGTTATATTACTCTGAAAAATAATGTTTTTGCTTTAGCAGGCAACTTTTTGCTTAGACTCAAATGGCCAATTCTGTTGTATGTTTAATGGGCAGCATCTAGGACCTCATTTCAGAAAGCTTTCAGTCCTGCCTGCATACACATTGCTGAGGGGACAGGTACAAATTTGGGCAGAGTGTTATACTCAGAATCTGGGGTTCCCCTTCTTTGGCTCTATTTTTCCAGATTATTTTATTAACTGGGCCCCTTTTGGTCCTTACAGCTAAAAAAATGGCAGTTTTCTTTAAAGGAGTTTTAGCTCCCCCAAGTCTCTGCCATGGTAGCAGTGACTCAGGTAACACTTCAGACTGCTTTCCAACTGCCTCATGCATGCATGGTGCAGGAGTCAGCCAGAGACTTGGGCAGAGGTTATACACACAATTCTGAGTTCCCCTTCTTGGCTTCTCTTTTGTGGGGTTCCCTCATTCTCCAGCAGCCCTGGTTGTACCAGGTACCTTTCCCAGGTTCTGCTGGTGAAAGACGCTGCCTGGTTTTCCTGTTGAAGTTTTAGCCACCCAGTGCCACCACTATAATGAAGATGACACTTATTCTACTCATTGCCAAATAATCTGTCCAACACTGAGATTAAAGTCAAAGACTTTAAATTATCCAAGCAGAGCATCTAACTCTTTTTTACAAATAAATACTAAATGACTAAATGTTAAATCTTCTTTAACAAGGAAATAGTCAAATCCTACCACATTCAAACAAAATAAATCAATCAGTACTCTAAATTATAAGCAACAGAAAATGATTCTTACTCAAGAAGCAAAGGAATTTATTTAGAAGGTATCAGGCAACTTACATTGTTAAGAAATATGAATAAATGAGATCAGAAATGGAAAGGAACCAGGGAGATTAGGCAAGAGAACCCCAGCTGAGACTGCACTGTGGGTGCCAGCTATATAGACAGGGCTGCTTCCTCTTCAGGACCTTGTGAGCCACTACTGGCACTGCTGCCACCACAGACTGGATGCTGCAGCTGCCAGCATCATCAGAAGAAAAACTTGTCTCTGCTTCTCCATATGATTCTGCTCCACAATCAAGGTAGAGCTAAGGGAGACAAGGAGGGGTAGGTAAGGGAAGGTAGTGTAACAGCAGTCTGATTGGTTCAGCCTAACTCATATGTCCATATTAACTAAGGGGAGTTCAGTGGGTGGAGGGATACTGGGGTGGGAGGGAAAATTGAGTATCAGTCTTTTGCAGATTCACGTGGGACACCTACTCCGACTCATGGTAGGGCATTCTTCAAAAGCAGAGAGGAGATTTTGAAAGAGCATGCCACTTATTAGCCTATTGTTTTTTTTTGTTTTTGTTTTGCGGTACGCGGGCCTCTCACTGTTGTGGGCCTCTCCCGCTGCGGAGCACAGGCTCCGGATGCGCAGGCTCAGCGGCCATGGCTCATGCGCCCAGCCGCTCCGCGGCATGTGGGATCTTCCCGGACCGGGGCAAGAACCCGTGTCCCCTGCATCAGCAGGCAGACTCTCAACCACTGAGCCACCAGGGAAGCCCTAGCCTATTTTTTTTAAAATCCACCCTTCTATACTGTTTTGTGCTACTGGACTGGGATGCTGCAAACTACATTTCTCCCCTGCTAGCCTCCTTTGTTAGGTTCTCCCAATATGGGCAATACGCTAGATGGAGTCTGGCAGCCAGGAAGAAGGTAGAAAAAACATGTGCTTTTCTTTGTCTACTGCTTCCCCTCAACATCTGCCCACCAAAGGTCCTTAGCTCTGGCAGTGGCAGTCAGTTCCAGTCTCCATATTCTTTTAGAACTCCCTGAACCAGCCTCATCTAAGTGTACAGCGGTGGGGGAGGACAGGCTAAGTAGCAAGCTTATTTGTGCCACAGAAGCACAGAAAGAATAAAAGAATGAGAATCAGTAATTTGGAGCTCCAGGTTCCTCTGAAGCTACAAACAGAAAGACTGATTATAAGAAAGAAACAATTAGTCTGCCTATATACCATCTCTAAAAATAGCCCAATTATCCCTCTAGCAGAAGATTAGAGGTTTTCTATTCGGGTATGTTGAACTAAAGGAACCCTTAAACTAACGGCGATCAAGGAAAGCTGAAAAAAAGGGTGCAATATTTAAAACAGGAAGGAAGATTAAGGCAAAGTCTATACTGAATAATAAGACCCCCACTCCCCAATCTGATACCATTGCCTACCCAAAGCAATCAAGGCTTCCAGACATGGCTGATTCCAGGACTGGAACAGGTAAGGTACACAATGAACTTGGAAAATCTTGAGCCTAAAGGTAAGGAAGTGCTTTTGGAGATGGGGAGGTGGTCATGGGGGGAATGTCGAAAGGACCAAAGAACCAACTCTAAGGGACTTCAATTAGCCAAATCAAGGGCAATTTGATCATCAAAATACATAAGTACAGCAGTGGATTGAATAATTCAGTAGCTCACTGAATAATTCAGGAATATATGAGTCCATTCTATTAACAACTAGGACAAAAAGAGAGGGTTTTTAAAAAACAAAAACGAAACAGTAGAATGCTGACTGATAAATGTGGAAGGGGTTTATAGAGCTGGAAGATCTCCATTTTGCAATCATTATAGAAACGATTGGGTGGGGCAGGCATCATAAATGGTCACTAAGTCAAAAACGGAAAATTCTGATGAAGAACAGGATTTTTACATGGTCTTAAAATGTCTTCCCAGGGAGCTTACATTCTAATTTCAAGGAGAAAAACAGTCACTATAAACAGAAAAACTGGACAATCCCTTCACTGGATGATTGAAATTAACATCACATATGAGAGGCAAACAGAAACATGTGCCTCTGATGTGACACCCTGAGAAGGACATCACATCATTTTAGTACTATTTTGCCAGGGATGCACAACCTGAATCTAACCATGAAAAACTATAAGATAAACCCCAAATGAATAACATTCTATGAAATAATTGGCCTGTATTTTTCGAAAATATGAGTGTCATGCCAGACTAAGAAAGGCTAAGCAACTGCTCCAGATTAAAATAAACCAAGAGACATGACAACTAAATGCAATATATACTCTGGACTGGATTCTGTACTGAAAGGAAAAAATATGCTATAAAGGAAACTGTTGGAACAAGCGATAAATGTATACTGTAAATTAGAAAAAGGTATTATATAAAACTTCCTGAATTTGATAGCCAAATTACATACTTAGTAAGAGCATATCTTTTCTTTTGGAAATTACACACTAAAGTATTAAGGGGAAAAGAAGTATGATGTATGCAACGTATTCTCAAATGACCCAGAAAAAAGTGTGTGTGCATGTGTATGTGTGTAGAGGGAAAGAATGATGAAAGAAATGTTGTAATGTTAAAATACTGGTGAATCTAGGTATTTATGGGAGTTATCTACATTACTCTTACAACCTTTCCGTATGAAATTATTTCAAAATAAAGGTTACATAAAAAGATACCAGTAGTCAACTCTACCCTTTCTCTATTCACAACAGTCCCCTCTGACAGCCAGCTGCTTTTTTTTTCCCTAACATCTTTATTGGAGTTTAATTGTTTTACAATGGTGTGTTAGTTTCTGCTTAACCACAAAGTGAATCAGCTATACATATACATATCTCTTCCCTCTTGTGTTTCCCTCCCACCCTCCCTATCCCACCCCTCTAGGTGGTCTCATAGCACTGAGCTGATCTCCCTGTCCTATGTGGACAGCCAGCTGCTTAATCTCTCCTTACATCTCATTGTTAAGGGGAACCAATGCCATCAAATATTTGAAAAAACTTCTAACATTAAAATCAGACTAAACACGGCAGGGGGGAAAAAAAAGGAATTCTGAAGAAATCAATGATGTGAGGACCAAAAGATAAATTTACACACACACATCATACATGCACCTCCATGCACACACAAACATATACAACTTGTAACTCCAAACAGGCCCTCTTCCCTGATATCTTGACTTTTAGTTAATTGCCTCCTCCATCTTCTCTTCAGTGCCTAAGAGGCAGCTCAACATATCCAAAACTGATCAGCTGATTCGCCTCCCTATACTTCTCCTCTTGCAGGCTTCCTTCCACATTTCTGTAAATGGTAACTACTAGTTGCTTAGACCTGAAGTCATCTGACTCCTCATTTTCCTCACACCTCATAAGGAATTCATCAGCAAATCTGCAAATCTTGTCTGCTCTACCTTCAAAATAAATCTGGAATCCAACCATTTCTCATAATCTTCACCAACGCTACTCTGGTCCAAGCCACCATTGCCTCTCAACTGGATTACTTGCAATAGCCTCCTACAGCTGCCTGATTTTATTTTCCTGCTTCCATTGCTGCCTCCTACAATTTATTCTTAACACAGCAGCCAAAAGTGATCCTGTTACAAGGATCAAATCACTCCTCTGCTCGAGCCTCCAATAACTTCCCATGTCACTCAGCATGAAAGCCAAAGTACTTATAATAACCTACAAGGCTCTACATGGTCAGGTCCCACAACCTCTCTGCCTTCTTTTCCTACTACTTTCCCCCTGTCTACTCCACTCCAGCCATACAGGCCTCCTTAGAATTCCTTCAAGTGGCCCAGGAGGGGCCTTTACAACTGCTGCTCCTTTCCCAGTTACCTATCCCCTGATTCTTTTTCCTCCTTGAATCTTCTATTCAAATACCCCATTTCACCCATTATAAAAACTACCCCCTTTTAAAATCTCTGAAATAAGGACAAATCTTACTTGATACAACTAGAATTGGCAACGTGGCATATAAAATAATGGTGCATCATAAATTTAGTGGCATCAAACTCACTAAAATACAGTAATACTTTGCCAGAGAAACCTTCCCAGATTACCCTACAATAAAAGATGCTAAAATAACAAAACCTTCTTAACAAATATATGTTAGTTTAAAAGAGCAGACCCTGATGACAGATTCCCAGGCAAAGTCCCTCTGATTAACTTCATGGCCCCCAGCTGCATATTATCTTCCCCAAGATTTCTTCTGTTTTTATTTGTAAACCTAATTTGTAAACCTTCAGGAAAATATATAGGAAAGCAAATTATAAGTATTCACTATTCATTTCAACTTTTTTCATTTAACATATTGACTTGATATACCCTCTGGGTAGTTTGTCTCTTATTTTTACCACAATTTTGAGAATTTCTGAATAAACAAAACCCTCTCAATTTTTACCCTCAAATAAAGGCTACACCATGAACCAGGCAGCCCCCAATTTCTTCGTTTTTAATACGCTTTAACATGTGTGCTGTCCAATACAGTAGTCATTAGCCATGTGTGACGAATTTGAACTGAGATGTGTTGTAAGTGAGAATACACACTGGATTTGAAGACTTGGCATAAAACAAAACATCTCAGTAATAATTTTTATGACTATAAATTAGGATGATAATATTTTGGATATATAAAGTTAAATAAAATATAATAAATTAATCATTCTTAATGTGGCTACTAGAAAGTTTTTAATTACA
The DNA here is from genome assembly GCF_964270905.1 of Leucopleurus acutus. Lineage (NCBI taxonomy): Eukaryota > Metazoa > Chordata > Mammalia > Artiodactyla > Delphinidae > Leucopleurus > Leucopleurus acutus. Next base: position 117,015,357 of record NC_139145.1, on the reverse strand, counting down.
CATGTGGCTTGCATTTGTGACTCACATTATATTTAAATTAATATCTAGTGATAGGTAGTGATAGTGATATTTTGAGATATCTGCAATACAGGTAATGCCATGTGACACTATCTGTAATTTCTGTTGGTAAAAAAGTCACAGATACTGGCAATATTACTGTGATTTTTGTCTACATTAATAATTAAAGAAAATGCTAAATTTCACTTAAAAGTTAGTGAAAATAAAGTTGTAATCCTTTCCCACCATGTTTGCAAATCCCTTGTGGACTTGTAATGGAATTTTATTGGTAATGGTCTACAACTAAAAAAAGAACCTGTCCCAAGAATCATAAAAAGCAAACTTCTGCATCCATGCACATTTCCTATTATGATAAAACTATACTATTTCATAGTAAGTAAATTAATATAAACAAACATCTTTTGATATGTTGCACTCTACCTAAAATATATCTTGGCCAAAAATAACTTTATTTAGCTCCAGTCATCTTCTTCAATAATTCTGAATAACATCTAACAGTTTATGAAAATCAAATCCATAACAGAAATACAAAGATTTGCTCTTATTCAACTGACAGGCTTTTTATAAAGGCATTATGCTAGACACTAGAAATCATAATCCCGTAAAGGAACTTCTGCTCAAAATAATGTGATGGCAGAGTCCCAAATACACTATACGTTTGTAATGATAACACTACTGGTATGTTACAAAACTTTACCACAATTTATTTGACTGTGACTGCTTCACGATCAAAGTACATTTTAATGACCTTAACTTAGCTCTGAAAACTGATTCTTTCCAAGTCTTCTGAATAGTAATAACAACTTAATAACTTGAAAATATTCATGTCTCTTCCAAAACAAATTTACTTTTTCATAGAACTTGCAAATACAACGGGAATCTGTTTTTTTGGTTTTTTGGGTTCTTTTGCGGTACGCGGGCCTCTCACTGTTGTGGCCTCTCTCGTTGCGGAGCACAGGCTCCGGACGCGCAGGCTCAGTGGCCATGGCTCACGGGACCAGCTGCTCCGCGGCCTGTGGGATCTTCCCAGACCGGGGCATGAACCCGTGTCCCCTGCATTGGCAGGCAGACTCTCAACCACTGCCCCACCAGGGAAGCCTAGGAATCTGTTTTTAACAAGCCTTCTAGATGATTCTAGATGAACACTTAATGTTTGGGAACCACTGGGCTAATGGAAATCCTTCCACCTTGAAACAGGAGTGGGCAATTACTATTTCTCCTATAAGAATCAAAGGCACAAAACAAGATAAAAGCACATATATGAAAAGGTTAAATATACAATATAAGGTAATATTTATTTGGTTATGTATAAGGAGAGTATTATGACTACCAAAGGAGTTGACGTGCAAAATACCTAGCACAACGCTTACCACATAACTGCCACTCAGTCTATGTTACTTTTCTAAAAATCTTATAGTTAAGACAAAAAGACAAGGAGCGGTTCTTTGAAAAGTTGTGGTTTAGACTGAGCCCAGAGGAAAGACAGGTGTTTGATAATGGAGGAGGAAAAAGACATTTTATTCTAGGTAAACACAGAATTCAATGGGCAATGTTAGCAGAGAATGTCAAGGTGCCAGTTAGACAAACAGCCAGGTTGGTGTAGAGGATGTTCATCTCTTCTCCTTATAACTAACTATTCCATTTCTGAGACAATCGCTAACCTTAACAGTTTCCCAAAGTCTGAACCTTTTACACACATTCAGATTGCTAGCAATAATAGCACAACTAATAGCAATTTCTCTGCCCTTATATATAAATACTTGATTGATCTAAATGTCACATCAACTATCAAAGTCCAGTGAAGAAGCACTTAAGAAAATTAGATGGAATAAACCACCAGTCATGTCCATTCTCTTCTTGAGCACAGCAAGTCTTCTTGCTTTAGGAGAGTGGTTCTAAACTTTAGCACGCATCAGAATCATCTGGAGGGTCTGTTACGACAGAATGCTGGACCTCATAACCAGAGCTTATTCATTAGGTCTGAGGTGGGGCCTGAGAATTTGTATTTCTAACAAGTCCACAGCTGATACTGATGCTACTGGCCTGGATATCACACTTTGAGGACAACATCCTCTGCCTGTGTTCCTCTTATTTAATACTTCCTTGTTTTGAAATGGCACATTTTCCAGAAGAATGTAAAATGTGTGTTTCTTACTTATTATGAAAATTTTCAAACATACGCAAAAATAAAGAACGACCCCCACATACCACTATTCAGCTTCAACAGTTATTAACTCGTAGTCATTCTTGTTTCCACTATACCCTCACAAATTCACACTTCACTAAATGCATTATTCTGAAGCAAATTCAAAACATATTGCTCCATCTTTAGAGATCCAATTATGTATCTTTAAAATAAAACATTTTTAAAAAACCACAAGAAGTAAATTTTTTAAGACCTTCATATTTTAAAATGCTTTTATCTGCCCTTATACTTCCTTAGTGGTTTGGCTGGATACAGAATTCAGGGTTGAAAATATTTCCTCAGAAGGAGGAAGGCATGGCCTATTGCATTTTAGCTTCCAGGGTTGTTCTTGAGAAGTCCACAGTTACTTTGAATCCTTATCCTTTGCTGTGATCTGTTTTTTTTTCCCTCTGAAGCATTCAGGATCTTCTTTCTTCTCAGTGGTCTGACTCACCTCAAAATGTTTCTTTTATGATTTTTTTTCCATCTGTTATGTTGGCCCCTCCTTGGCCCTATCAGTATGAAAACTCATGTTCTCTATTTCCATTAATTTTTCTTGCATTCTTGCATTGATGGTTCTTTTCTTCTCTGTTCTCTCTTCCTGAAGCTCCCATTGTTCAAATCTCAAAACTCTTGGATGATTCCTTTAATTTTGTCTTTTCTCCTATTCACTATCTTTTTTTCCTTTTTTCTACTTTTTTGGGAAATGTCTACAATTCTAACTTCTGACCCTTCCAATTTTTTCCATCACTGCGACCATATTTATAATTTCTAAGAGTTCTTTTCTATACTTTCTTTTTTAAAAAATTTATTCTATTGAAGTATAGTTGATTTACAATCTGTTAATTCCTGCTGTACAGCAGTGATTCAGTTATACATGTGTATGTGTGTGTGTGTGTGTGTGTATACATATTCTTTTTCATATTCTTTTCCATTATGGTTTATTACAGGATACTGAATATAGTTACCTATGCTATATGGTAGGACCTGGTTGTTAATCCATTCTATGTAATAGTTTGCATCTGCTAATCCCAAACTCTCAAGCCATGCCTCCACCACCCCCCTCCTCGGAGGCAACCACAAGTCTGTTCTCTATAACTGTGAGAACACCTTAACTCTTTTCTTTTAATTATTAATTTTTATTGGAGTATAGTTGCTTTACAGTGTTGTGTTAGTTTCTTTCTGTACAGCAAAGTAAATCAGTCATACGTATACATATATCCACTCTTTTTTAGATTTCCTTCCCATTTAGGTCACCACACAGCACTGAGTAGAGTTCCCTGTGCTATATACACTAGGTTCTCATTAGTTATCTATTTTATACATAGTAGTGTATATATGTCAATCCCAATCTCCCAATTCATCCCATCCCCCCTTTTCCCCTTGGTAAGATAAGTTTGTTCTCTACATCTGTGACTCTATTTCTACTTTGCAAATAAACTCATCTCTACCATTTTTCTAGATTCCACATACAGGTGATAGCATATGATATTTGTTTTTCTCTTTCTGACTGACTTCACTCTGTATGACAGTCTCTAGGTCCATCCACGTCTCAGTAAATGTCACTATTTTGTTCCTTTTTATGGCTGAGTAATATTCCACTGTATATATGTACCACATCTTCTTTATCCATTCCTCTAGTGAAGGACATTTAGGCTGCTTCCATGTCCTGGCTATTGTAAATAGTGCTGCAATGAATATCAGGGTGAAACCATAATTCAAAAGGATGCATATACTCTTCTTCCTTTTTTATAGTATACTTTTTTAATTTTTTTTTTTTGGTTGCATTGGGTCTTTGCTGCTGCACATGGGCTTTCTCTAGCTGCGTCGAGTGGGAGCTACTCTTCGTTGCGGTGCGTGGGCTTCTCACTGCAGTGGTTTCTCTTGTTGCGGAGCTCGAGCTTTAGGTGCGTGGGCTTCAGTAGTTGTGGAACATGGGCTCAGTAGTTGTGGCTCGCGGGCTCTAAAGCGCAGGCTCAGTAGTTGTGGCACACGGCTTAGTTGCTCTGCGGCATGTGGGATCTTCCTGGACAAGGGATCAAACCCATGTCCCCTGCATTGGCAGGCAGATTCTTAACTACTGCACCTCCAGGGAAGTCCCGATAGTATACTTTTTGATTTAATGATTCCAAATACTCTTAGCTCTTTGGGAATACTAACAAATTTTCTTATTTTTGTGAAATATTTGAGTAATTTGTTGCCTAGTATTGCATTTACTCTCTTGATCTCTTTCATACTGAAAACTTTCCTCACATGCCTGGTAGTTGTTGACTGTTCATTTTTAAAAGTGGGGGATCTAAAAACTGATGGGAAGCTGTAAGGCCATGGATAGTTTAGTCAAAGATGGGCTTCACTGTGGGATAATGTAATTGGTCTACTTTGCTGGGGAAGCTCTAATGCTATCATTAGGTCTTTCCTCTTGAGCTGGTTGGATTCTCTAGAAAAGACTCCAGCAACCTCCTGCCCTGAAAGTGAAAGTTTGTTAGCTAGTGTTTTGGGAACCAGGTGGGGAAGAGGAGTGGGATGGGATGGAGGGAGGTTTCAGTATTCAGTCAGCATACTTAATCACCCTCTATTCCTTGCTTTCAATTTTTTTCTAGTGCCTATTTCCCCACTTTCCAGCCCAGAGATCACTATTTTATCCACCCTAAAAGAATAATACACCATCTTTTGTCAGGTTAGGGATGGGTCAATCACCCAACTGCCCACAGCTGAGGGAGAAAAATCTGGGGATGTGATTGTTTCTTAACCTGATATTTGACTCATCTTCCTTATTTACAACTTCCACTCCCAATTCTTATTTCAAGAGGTATCTGGTACTGCTGAAGTATTATATAGTTGTGATGGAAATCTAGTTCACAGCATTCCCAACTCATAGCTTCGGAGTTGGATTTCTCAGATCTACAAACTCACTTAGTACTGGTCCATGTTTTCCAGCTTCTAAAATTCTGTCTTCTATTGTCTCCTCACTTTTCTCCCTTTTGGGATTAAAAAATTTTTTTTTTTTTGCGGTACGCGGGCCTCTCACTGTTGTGGCCTCTCACGTTGCGGAGCACAGGCTCCGGACGCGCAGGCTCAGCGGCCATGGCTCACGGGCCCAGCTGCTCCGCAGCATGTGGGATCTTCCCAGACCGGGGCACGAACCTGTGTCCCCTGCATCGGCAGGCGGACTCTCAACCACTGCGCCACCAGGGAAGCCCGGATTAAAAGACTTTTTACCACTTACTATTCTTTTTATGGGCAAGGAGATAGAGTAGATGAATCTTTACCTGGAGGAACTTCCTAATTTTTTAAAAGCCAAATGAAACCACTTGAAGTCCTTCATAACAGGAGAAAACTTCACTTTATGAAACTGGGTTTATACGTAAGTTTTCAAAAATTATTACCCAACCCGATCTCCCACCCTCAAGACATTATCACTTTAGAGACCACCTTGATTTCTGGATGAGCTTCAACTGGTCATGACTTCTTGGTCTCTTGATTCCTTATAATCAATTTATAAATGATTTTTCTTTTTTAAGTGATAAATCCTCACTAGTGAGAACATATATTTTTAAAAGAAGTAATTGTTGCATAACATATATCTCTACTTGGGGACTAAGAGCGTATCTCGTTCTTTTTATCAGCTATGGTTTCCTTCCTTAGATGAAGAAAGGACAGAGATCAAGCCTACACAGCACTCACTCCAAGGAAGAAACTCAACAGTAATACCAGCTTCCCTGGTGAAATCACTCCCTGATGAGTTGTCAGCTTGTAACTTTAAATCTAAAGCTTTGTCACTTTAATTAAATGGCAGTGTGCCACTGTAGACCCAAACTAAAAAATTAAAATTAAAAAAATTGTGAGAAATGTTGCCTCCATACAAATAACCTAATTAAAGAACTAATAATAGTGCTGGTATCTTTGGAAACTACTCTGGGAAATAAATAAGCTTCAAAGGTTCCCCAAAATTCAGCAAAATATATATTCAAATGTAATTTATTTTCTAATAACAGTGACAAAAATCAGTCTGTTAGGTTGGCAGAAAATATTTGCCAAATACATGTCTGAAATTATGGTATCTGGAATATATAAAGAACTTTCATAACTCAATATTAAGAAGATGAAAAGAAACAAAAGATTTGAACAGACATACCATCAAAGACATATAAATAAAAAGCAGATGAACAGATGTACAACATCATTAGGAAAATGTAAATTGAAACCACAATGAGATATCACTACACACCTACTAGAATAGTTAAGATAAAAAACAAAACAAACAAAAAACCCAAAAAACTGGTACTGACAAAAATGTTGAGCAACTGGAATTCTCATACACTGTTGGTAGAAATATAAAATGGTACTGCCACTTCGGAAAACAGTTCAGCAGTTTCTTTCTTTCTTTTTTTTTTTTTAAAAAAAAGGAAATAGAGACACAGATGTAGAGAACAAATGTATGGACACCAAGGTGGGAAAGCGGGGGGCGGGGGGTACGATAAATTGGGAGATTGGGATTGACATGTATACACTAATATGTATAAAAAAGATAACTAATAAGAACCTGCTGCACAGGGACTTCCCTCGTGGTGCAGTGGTTAAGAATCCATTTGTCAATGCAGGGGAGGCAGGTTCGAGCCCTGGTCCGGGAAGATCCCACATGCCACGGAGCAACTAAGCCCGTGTGCCACAACTACTGAGCCTGCGCTCTGGAGTCCACAAGCTACAACTACTGAGCCCACGTGCCACAACTACTGAAGCCCACACACTGCAACAACAAGTAGCCCCCGCTCACTGCAACTGGAGAAAACCCACACGCAGCAACCAAGACCCAACGCAGCCAAAAATTAAATAAATAAATAGTTGTTATTAAAAAAAAAACGAACCTGCTGCATAGCACAGGGAACTCTACTTCACTGTACAGTAGAAACTAACACAACATTGTAAAACAATTATACCCCAATTAAAAAAAAAGATTTTTTTTTGGATGTGGACAATTTTTAAAGTCTTTATTGAATTTGTTACAATATTGCTTCTGTTTTATGTTTTGGTTTTTGGCCTCAAGGCATGTGGGACCTAGTTTCCCGACCAGGGATCAAACCCACACCCCCTGCATTGGAAGGCGAAGTCTTAACCACTGGACCACCAGGGAAGTCCCTGGCAGTTTCTTATAAAGTTAAACATACACCTACCATAGGACCCAGCAATCCCATTCCTAGGTATCTGCCCAAGAGAAATAGAACATTTACACAAAGACCTGTACTTGAATGTTTAGCAGCCTTACTTATGGTAGCCCAAAACTGGAAACATAAATCTAACAGGTGGTGAATGAATAAACAAACTTTGGTACATATATATGGTGGAACAGTACTCGGTAATAAAAAGGAGTAAGTTAGGGATACATGTAACACAGATGACTCTCAAAAGCATTACACTAAATGAAAAGCCAGACACAAAGAGCTGCATACTGTATGATTCCATTTATATAACATTCTGGAAAAGATAAAACTATCAAAACAGTGGTTGCCAGAGATTGGGGATGGGGAGGTAACCGATTACAAAGGGGCAAGCGAGAACTTTCTGGGGTGATGAAAACTGTCAATAATCTGATGGTGGTAGTGATCACATGACTATATACATTTGTGAAAACTATAACTGTACACTTAAAAAGGGTGAATTTTACTGAGTGTAAATTATGCCTAAATAAATCTGGTTTTTTAAAAGGTACAATATGCCTTAAAAAAAAACCCACACACAATAAATAGTAGAACAAAGGAAAAAAACAATCTGTCAGGAACATGCAGAAAGCATATAAACAGTTAACCATTTATATATTATATATTTTATACACACATACATATAATTTCTTTTAAGTTGTGAAACAGAACCACTTGGTTCCACTGAAGGAAATTGCTTACAGGAAATGCATGAGAACCTGTTCAAATATGACATGTCACATATTCTGGCTTTAGTAAGTCACTTGCATCTTTTTCTCCCTTTAATAAAAAGCTTTGCCACCTTCTCCTTTCTTCTTTAAAACTGTAGGCTCTATTTCTAATACAAACATATCACAAAATAAACTTAAAGAAATCTGAGTGCCTCTTATGTTGCCAAGAACAAAAGTACAAGTGCTTTTGTTATTTTGTTTAATGCACATAATCATTTCACCCTTAGATCTTATGCACCCATCTTTAACCACTTTAGTTATCTGTTCAAAGGTACCTTTAGCCATAAGAAGCAGAGCCAAGATCTAAATCCAGGTTTAACTTCAGAGCCCATGAACGATATTTTAAGCACTTTGGAAATTAAGATAAAATGCTAAATAAAAAATACTAAATATGTATAGCACAGGAATTATAGCCATTATCTTATAATAACTTTTAATGGAGTATAAACTGTAAAACTACTGAATCACTATGCTGTACACCTTTAAGTAATATAATATTGTAAATCAACTGTACTTTAATTAAAAAAATACTAAGTAAAAACTGGTATATGTGAAGCTTAAAAGACCTTCAGAGAAACTAAGAAAACAAGCTTCTTGCTAACTACTTCAAGCAGGCAAATGTAGAAAATTTTGTGTATTCCTTGCTTTAAGGAAACTTGAATGCTAAAATACAAACTATATTTATTAGAGATTTAACAGAAGACAGTAATAATAAATCACAAATTTCTTTTCACTTTTTTTATTTAGAAAAAAAAATTGATAAAATTTACATGTAAGTAAGAAGCATATATCTCAAACAGAGCTTCTTAAGATTAAAAGGAAAAAAAAACCCTTTTTATCTTAATAGGATGCTTTGTTCAAAACAAATTTTAAAGAGTTGCTTTATAAATATTTAACAGTCATGTTCCTGCAAGTCTTACACAACATAAAATGCATTGTATATGCATTTTTCCTATGCTCGTTGACATACAATAAAATAACACCAGGTGGGCTTCCCAGGTGGCGCAGTGGTTGGGAGTCCGCCTGACAATGCAGGGGACGCGGGTTCGTGCCCCGTTCTGGGAGGATCCCACATGCCGTGGAGCGGCTGGGCCCATGAGCTGTGGCTGTTGGGCCTGCGCGTCTGGAGCCTGTGCTCCGCAACGGGAGAGGCCACGGCAGTGAGAGGCCCGCGTACCACAAAAAATAAAATAAAATAAAATAACACCAGGTGGGAATTGGGAGACTTGAGTTCTAGTCTTAACGCTGATACTTTCATGGGTTATGGGTTACATTGCATACCCCCAAATCTGTATGTTGAAGCCCTAATCTGAAGTATGTCAGAATGTGAATTTATTTGAAAATAGGGTAACTGGAGATGTAATTAGTTAGGATGAGGTCACACTGGAGTGGAATAGGCCCCTAATCTAACTTGGTGTTCTTATAAAAAGGGGAAATCTGTACACAGTTACGTGCACAGGGAGGATGCCATGTAAACACGAATGAAGAGATTGGGATGACACATATATAAGCCAAGGAATGCCAAAGATTGTCAGCACACCATCAAAAGCAACAGAAGGAACCAACCCTGACAACATCTTTATCCGGACTTCCAGCCTCCAGAACTGTGAGACAATAAATTTCTGTTATTTAATTCAGTAAAGTTGGGGGATACAAAATTAACAGAGAAATCTGTTGCATTTCTACACACTAACAACGAACTATCAGAAAGAGAAATTAAGGAAATAATCCCATTTACCATCATGTCAAAAAGAATAAAATACCTAGGAATAAACTTACCTAAGGAGGCAAAAGACCTGTACTCTGAAAAACTATAAGATACTGATGAAGAAACTGAAGATGACACAAACAGATGGAAAGATATACCATGTTCTTGGATTGGAAGAATCAATATTGTTAAAATGACCATACTACCCAAGGCAATCTACAGATTCGATGCAACCCCTATCAAATTACCAATGGCATTTTTCACAGAACTAGAACAAAAAACTTAAAATTTGTATGGAAACACAAAAGACCCTGAATAGCCAAAACAATCTTGAAAAAGAAGAACGGAGCTGGAGGAACGACACTCCCTAACTTCAGACTATACTACAAAGCCACAGTCATCAAAACAGCATGGTACTGGCACAAAAACAGACATATAGATCAATGGAACAGGACAGAAAGTCCAGAAATAAACCCGTGCACTTATGGTCAATTAACCTACGACAAAGGAGGCACGGATATACAACGGAGAAAAGACAGTCTCTTCAATAAGTGGTGCAGGGAAAACTGGACAGCTACATGTAAAAACAATGAAATTAGAACATTTTCTACACCACATACAAAAATAAACTCAAAATGGATTAAAGACCTAAATGTAAGACCAGATACTATAAAACTCCTAGAGGAAAACATAGGCAGAACACTCTTTGACATAAATCACAGCAATATCTTTTTGGATCTGTCTCCTAGAGTAATGGAAACAAAAGCTAAAATAAACAAATGGGCCCTAATTAAACTTAAAAGCATTTACACAGCAAAGGAAATCATAAACAAAACAAAAAGACAACCTACGGAACAGGAGAAAATATTTGCAAATGATGTGACCAACAAGGGCTTGATTTCCAAAATATGCAAACAACTTATACAGCTCAATATCCAAAAAACAAACAAACCAATTAAAAATGGGCAGAAGACCTAAATAGACATTTTTCCAAAGAAGACATACACATGGCCAAGAGGCATATGAAATGATGGTCAACATCGTTAATTATTAGAGAAATGCAAATCAAAACTACAATGAGATATCACCTCATACCAGTCAAAATGGCCATCATTAAGTCCACAAATAACAAATGCTGGAGAGGGTATGGAGAAAAGGGAACCCTCCTACACTGTTGGTGGGAATGTAAATTGCTGTAGGCACCATGGAAAACAGGATGGATGCAGGTTCCTTAAAAAATTAAAAATAGAGTTGCCACATGATCCAGCAATCCCACTCCTGGGCATATATCCAGAAAAAATGATAATTTGAAAAGATACATGCACCTCAATGTTCACTGCAGCACTATCTACAACAGCCAAGACATAGAAGCAACCTAAATATCCACTGAAAGATGAATGGATAATGAAGATGTGGGGTGTGTGTGTGTGTGTGTGTGTGTGTGTGTGTGTATAAAATATGAATATTACTCAGCCATAATAAAAAAGAATGAAATACTGCCATTTGCAGCAACATGGATGGACCTAGAGATTATTAAGTGAAGTAAATCAGACAGAGAAAGACAAATATATGATACCACTTATATGTGGAATCTTAAAAAATGATACAAATGAGCTTATTTACGGAACAGAAATAAAAGAAAGTAAACTTATGGTTACCAAACGGGAAAGGGGGTGGGGGAGGGATAAATTAGGAGTTTGGAATTAGCAGATACAAACTACTGTATATAAAATAAACAACAAGCACCTGCTGTATAAACCAGGGAACTAGATTCAGTATCTTATAATAACCTACAATGGAAAAGAATCCGTATATAGATGTATTATATGTATATACATATATATATTATATATATACACACATATATCTGAATCACTTTGCCATACACCTGAAACACTGTAAGTCAACTATACTTCAATTAAAAAAAAGACAGCCAGTTTGCGGTTCTTTGTTATGGCAACCTTAACAAACTAACACAATTTGTAATTACATAATTTTGGATAAGTTATTTCAACATTCTTGGCTCTACATTTCAACTGGTATCTTTCTTTATATTTTTCCTCTTCCAAAACCTCTCACCAAATATTTTAAATATTTCCCACTATATCTAATTATTTGAGTTACATTATTCGAGTTACATTCCAGTTACCTAAAGATGGAAGATAATTATTTCCAAATGAACTGCTGAACAGATAATATTAGTTTCTAAAGGCATAAATCTTAGTAGTATAAGGTTCTAATTTCTTTAGAAATTCACTGGCAAATGCTCCTCAAATGAAGAGAATTATCAACTAGTATCTATCTAATGCTTTTACTGGTCGATATACATTCCTCTTTCCTTTGGTTCTTACTAACACAGTTCAATAGAGCAAAATTGCACATTTGATAAAAGCGAACTTCTTGGACTTCTTACTAATCTGGAGTTCCCCGTATGATGATTAGTTATGGCCCTACTCATCTTTGGTGAGATCCAATTTGCTGAACATCAATTTAAATCACAATTTTTTACTTTAAAATCCCACATTTGAAAACTTTAAAAATTAAAAAATTTTTTTTCTTCCAGTTTTACTGACAAATAGTTTACTCAAAAACTGTTTAGGGCTTCCCTGGTGGCGCTGTGGTTGAGAGTCCGCCTGCCGATGCAGGGGACACGGGTTCATGCCCCGGTCCGGGAAGATCCCACGTGCCACGGAGCGGCTAGGCCCGTGAGCCGTGGCCGCTGAGCCTGCGCGTCCGGAGCCTGTGCTCCGCAACGGGAGAGGCCACTACAGTGAGAGGCCCGCGTACTGCAAATAAAAACAAAACTGTTTAGATATGACTACTCTTTATTTGGCACTTAAAAAATTTTTTGTTTAATGATCCTTTTCAATTTTGAACATTTCCTTCCCTTTCTTTTTTAATTTTAATTTTAATTTTATTTATTTATTTTTGGCTGCGTTGGGTCTCCGTTGCTGCACGTGGGCTTTCTCTAGTTGCAGCGAGCAGGGGGCTACTCTTCGTTTCAGCGCGGGCTTCTCTTGTTGCAGAGCAAGGGCTCTAGGCACGCGGGCTTCAGTAGTTGTGGCTCGTGGGCTCTAGAGCACAGGCTCAGTAGTTGTGGTGCACAGGGCTTAGTTGCTCCGCGGCATGTGGGATCTTTCCAGACCAGGGATCAAACCCATGTCCCCTGCATTGGCAGGCAGACTCATCCATTGCGCCACCAGGGAAACCCCCTTCCCTTTCTTTTACATCTCTGTTGGCTTCTTTAATTGTGCCAGGATCTTTAAATTTCCTCCCTTCTAACCCCTACCTACTTAAGAGCTACTTGGCTTAAAATTTTTTTCAGTGTAGCAGTAAACATTTTCATTACCTTTCAGTTTTCCATCTGAGAATATTGAAACACTAAATTGATGAATAAATTTTACTATATCCAACCTATAATAAGAATAATATGAATCCCATTCATTTGGTAATTAAAGAAGTTTTATAAGATAGTAGGTATACAAAGTCAGATATCTAAGGTAAGACTTGGGACTATAGATAGAGCTTAGGCAAACCAATTCTAAAGACATTACTATTTCCATTTTACCAAAAATCTCTACCTACCTAATTCCTGAAATGTCTTCTAATCGCAGTAGCTACAAACAAACCACTTCTTTTATTTTCACAAAAGGATCATTAGCAGTTTAAAGAACTGATTAATGAAGTATTAGCAATATAATTTTATGTATGGTACAAAAAGGAATAGACAAACCAACTGAAGAGAAGAGAGTCCAGAAACAACCTCAAATACACATGGTAATGTAATAGACAATAAAGGTAACATTTCAAACCAGTGAGGAGAAGGTGAATTTTTCAATTAATGGTATTAGACTACATGGTTAGCCATTTGGGAAAAAATTAAAAAGCTTAATTCCCACATCACTTCTTTTTTTTTTTTTTTTTTTTTTGCAGTATGCGGGCCTCTCACTGTTGTGGCCTCTCATGTTGCGGAGCACAGGCTCCGGACGCGCAGGCTCAGCGGCCATGGCTCACGGGCCTAGCCGCTCCGCAGCACATGGGATCTTCCCAGACCGGGGCACGAACCGGTGTCCCTGCATCAACAGGCGGACTCTCAACCACTGCGCCACCAGGGAAGCCCCCACATCATTTCTTATACTAAAATAACTCCCACAGGAATCAAATTCAAATGTAAAATTGTAGATGAAAATGTAACTACATTTATATAGAGTTATAGTCTTTGAGTTATGTTTTAGTTAAACATAACTAAATACAGAAGCCATAAAGGAAAAGGACAATAAGAGCACATAAAAATTTTTAATTTCTGTTAAGGCTTAAAAAGAATATAAAATAAGGAAAGAAAAAATAGACAATGACAACCTGGGGGGAAACATTTGCAATAAATATGACAAATTGCCAAATATCATGATATAAAGAGCTACAAATCAATAACTAAGAAAGAGATGAACAAGCTATGAGAAGAGGAAAAAATGAATTATAAACATATGAAGTTACCCTCTTGAATAAAAAAGTGCAACTTAAAATAATGAGACACCATTTTTATCTAGCACTTTGCCAAATATTTTAACATTTGCCAAAACCTGACTTCCTCAATACTTGAGAGTATGGAGGGACTTCCCGGGTGGGAAGATTCCACACTCCCAATGCAGTGGGCCTGGGTTTGATCCCTGGTCAGGGAACTAGATCCCATATGCATGCTGCAACTAAGAGTTCGCATGCAGCAACTAAGAAGCCCTGGAGCCACAACTAAGGAGCCCGCCTGCCACAACTAAGACCCAGTGCAACTAAATTAAATATATATATATTTGAGGGTATGGGGAAATAGGGACACTCATGTACTAGCTGTAGGAATGAAAAGTGGTACTTCTAAAAGGGCATTTGACAGTAACTATAAAAAAAATTTTTAAATACTACATATGCTTGTTTCAAGAGTGTTTGTAGTAAAACAAATTTAAACATGATCTAAATTTCCAAGAACAGGGAAGGGGCAAATAAATAAGACATGGTACATCCACAATATTCAACAAAATGTAGTAAATGTCCAAGACATATTAAAAGAAAACAAGGTGCAGAACGATAGATTTAGTATGATGCTATCTGTGTAAATGAAAATGAAGGATATAAACAAATAAATGCTTATATAGGCATACATAGTATCTGGAAGACAGACCAAAAATTTGACTTTTGTTATGTCTTGAGTGCAGGACTAAGAGTAAAGAGAAGCATTTACTTTTTAAACCTCTTCATGCCATGGATTATATTTTTTTTACCACGCGTACTTTATTTAAAAACAGAACTTAAGGGGCTTCCCTGGTGGCGCAGTGGTTGAGAGTCCACCTGCCAATGCAGGGGACACGGGGTCGTGCCCCGGTCTGGGACGATCCCACACGTCGCGGAGCAGCTGGGCCCGGAAGCCATGGCCGCTGAGCCTGCGCATCCGGAGCCTGTGCTCCGCAACGGGAGAGGCCACTACAGTGAGAGGCCCGCGTAGCACAAAAAAAAAAAACAAAAAAAAACAAAACACAACTTAAAAAATAAATAACAGTTTAAATACTCCATAAACATTGCTTTTGATTGATCAACTAACATATATTGAACATCTACTACATGGCAAGTTTTGTAGCAGGGACTGGGTCTTAAGCAAATAACTATTAAACGATAATAACTGAGAAATTCAACTTTCTACAAACATTTACTAAACATACAAATAGGTGACTTCACAAAAAGTGACAGAGTACTATTTTTCCTCTCATTAACTTATTCCCAATCCCTTCACGTTAAGAATTATTTCCAGGTAACAAATTCTCCCAGGAAATACTTTGTTCCTTAAAAGTATTTCACTCAACTTATTATCACATTACTAAAGAACATGATTTGAATAAGGAATGACTTGTTAAGCTAAAATAATAGTGAATTTAACAATGAATTAGGTTCTATCCAGAAAAGGTGGGCTCAAACATTAGGTTCACCAACAAATAATAAATATGTTAATGAATGGTCACAGTAAAGTCACAACTCTTCAAGTCCAGATTTCCTCATATATGAATACTATCAATTTCATAAGGATGTCACATGCACAAATTCAACCATATTTATTCTTTGCCTTCAGAGATGAACTGATACATGTAATAGCCCATATTTAAGAAAAGCAAAAGATACCTATTTAACAGAGGTTAGTATTACATTTTAAAAATTTAACTCAAATACATACTCTATTTGTAAACTTCATTCTGAGAAGTTCACTGAATTCAGTTATATTTTGTAATTTCCTTGAAATATGTAACAGTGAATTTATGAACCGACAGAATAGGAACAGAGTTGAAGAAGTTCAGGAATATAAATACTTGTGTTTCTCCATACCACCTGGTTAACTATAGCGAAGACTAACTACCATTCAGATTCTGCTGCTTCATTCATTTTTTTTTTTTTAACCTTCTCTACTACCACTTAGCCCAGTGAGTACTTCCACTAGGTCCCTTCAATGTTTTCAAATTGTCTTGCTTTCCTACTCATTTCTTTGATTATGAACCACAATGAAAAGTTCTATAAGCAAATACAGATAACAAAAATACCAAAATAACAACAACAAAAAATCTACGTAGAGCTAACACATTGTTTTTTCCTGAGCAGATGCAATGTAAATATTTATTAAAAGTTTTTCTTTTCCCCAAATAAGCCATGCACTATTACCACAGTCCATAATTCAAGACAGGATAACTAAATTTAAACTAGCATGGTACTCTAGGAATACTACTAGTTAGGAAACAATAAAGATATAAACTATTTTCAAAGAGTCAAACAAGCACTGTAACTAACAAGCATCCAACAATATGCAAAAGAAGGAAGAAGGGGAAGAACCAAGGGAAGACATTTCAAAATTGTAAAGTACATTACTCTCCATGATTCTTTCCTCTAGCATGAATAGTGATCTATCTCAAGAGAAATAAAACCCCAAAATATTAACTATCAATAGATACAATTTCAAAAGTACATTATAACGTACCACATACCAGTCCAAATAAATAGTGAGCCTTTATGTTCAAACTACTTCTTTAAAATTGTCCATAAGAATGGAGAGTAGTAGTTTCATTCTGAACATTTCCAAACAACCCCTCTATAAGTTTTTCCAACTCAATATCCAACTAAGCTTTTATTTTCAAACTCTGAATATATAAGAGGGGCAGAATGTATGAAAAGTGATGGAAAAATACTACATGGTTTTACTTAAATGTGTAACATAAACATATGTAAGTCATATTTAGATATCAACACGTATCCAAAGTACATCATTTATCTTTATAAACAATATAAACTCTAACGTAACATGAATTCTCTTTGAATGTATCAGTAAAATCTATGATTGTTTTAACACATCCATTTTTAGATTTTAACTACAATAGCTTCCTTAACTGACCTCCATTTAACTGACCTGCCTTAGACAATACCTTTTTTTTTTGCCCTTTATTAAATATGCCTCGACATGCTGACCACTCTCAACTAGTATGCTATTTTTAGTATATTCAGGTACTTCTGGCCCACTAGTTGAGTTACATGTTTAACAAGTCAGTTGGTTGTTCCTAAACCTGTTTATGCCAGTCTACTTGCTGTAGTTCTTACATAACTTAAACATCATGTAAATCTATGGAATACAAGAGCAAAGAGAGCTGTTTCTGTGTAAACTACATTGAATGCAAGCTAAGTAGAATGACTCAACAAAGGTTAGTCATTCTTTTAAAAGGTATTAAATTAAATAAAGGTGAGACATCTGTAAAATATTAGGGAAAAACATTAAAAGTCAAAAAGAGGAACCTATATTTAGGGTTTTTCAAAAGTATCTTTAAGTTTTTATTCCACTTTAGAGAATGAAAACTGGAAATTGCAAAACAGGCATTATGGATATAATACTTTACATAAGAACAACTTCTCTCAACTCCATATTCAAAGACATACTGTTAGCTCTACATCAAAAAGTTGGCAAGTGAATTTAGATTTATATATTTTAAGGTAAAAATTTAAAATGTTAAGATATGTATCTTTTTATTTTCCTGCTTTAACTTTTTCAATAACTCACCAAGTAACTGTCCCCATCTATCAGATATGAAGCCATCTAACATCTTTTTTTCTGAAGCCCTTGTTTAATGGCTTGCTGTAACCAACTAGATAAATACTACATGTCTATATAAAATAACAGTATGTAGTAATACACTCTAAAATAATTTTATGGAAAAAAATATTAGACTGCATGCTCCACAAGTGCAAGGATCTTAATCTGTTTTGTTCATAGACATATCCCAAGCCCCTAGAATAGGTTCGTGGTGTATAACTTATGCTCAATAAGTATTTGTTGAATGAAGGAGAATAGGAGCTTACCGTGATGACAGCCTTGCTAAGACAGATGGATCCTCTACAGCCATACTCTGTCTCATCTTCAGATTTGTAGTAACTCAGAGTATTATTTTTCAAAACTACCCAACGGTCCTGCCACCCATGAATGTAGTTTGTCCACTGGAGGAGAAGAAGACAAAAAATTACATTTTTAGAAATCCAAACTTTCTGAAACAGCAGTCAATCTAAGTTTAAAACCAAAATGTGAGAAGTCCTAACTTAATTATAAACAGTAAAAAAAAAAAAAAAACTGAAAAGTTAAAATTTTCCAGATTGTATATAATTTTCAGTAATTTCTACAAAATTATAAATAAAATATAATAAAATATAACATTTTCCTCTAATATTTGAGGATTAAAACTGAAGCACATTTCAGTTAAAAATTCTGCTATACTCTTTGTGTGCTTTCATCCTCCCCTCCTCACCACCTTCAAAACTCTTAAATTGTTTTGGTCCCTGTCATAATTGACATATTCAATAGAAAAGTTTGGCTATACAGTCTGTCGTTCTCCTACACCAAGTACTGCATGAAGCCTTCTAAATCAACAGAAGTAGAAGTCAATCATGGCCCAAACTCTATTTTTGTTGTAAGTTATTCCTACATGAAAATGTATGATGTTTACGACTACATTAAAGTAAAAATAGATTATTACTCTTTAGAAAGTCTACATCAACTTTATTTTTACTTCCACAGAACTCAATATTATAGAATAGTTAATTCATTTTTTAAGTTTCTCTGAAGATCTATTTTTCAAACTCAAGAGTAAAATACAAACATAAAACTGGTTTTCAAAAACATACTTGGATTATTTGTTTCCAGTACCTACAAATGGTTTCTGTGTTGCTAAAGTTTCGCTACTGCACAGTGAAGATCACGATCAATAAACTTGCAAAGGCAGAAATGTAACCTCTATGGGAATTGTTGATATTGCATATTTTTATGCTCTGGGGTTTTAAGCACAGACAATTCCAAAAACTATCTGCTAACTCAAAAACTATCTGCCAAAAACTAACTCTAAATGGATTGTTAAAAATATACTGCATTGGCTCAGAGGAATCTTTTCTTTACTATTTCCTAATTCCACAGGTTTGAGATGGTTCAGCTCTTATATCTTCTAAACTCCATCATTACAGCCCCTCCCTGAGATCTGATCCATGCTGCCAAGTTAACTCATTCTTTCCTGAGGGCTCTCTAATCACTATTTCCTCATTTTAACTCCCTGCGATTTACTACCACTTAAGACAGCGACTTGAAATAATGATTGTTACATACAAAACTAAATTTATCTCCACCCATAGGATGCACATCCCCCTCTGTTCCTATTTCCTTGGCTATACTGCTACTGCCACAGCCATTCAGACTCAAACCTGGCACAGCGTTCCTGTACTGTGTGGACAGAGCAGTGGATACAACATCAGAGAGACTCAACTACTTTTACTAGCTGTGTGAAAAGTTCTGACAAATTATTTAACTTTTCTGAACTTCAGTTTCTTTCCTCAGTCATTTGAATGGGTGAATAAAATCATGAATACACCTACTATATTCCTAGGAGATACTCAATACCTGACTGTTCCTTCTTAATCTTTATAGCCCATTATCAACTCCTATTCATCTTTCCTTCCTATTAAACCCTTAAATCTGACTCCTTTATCTTCAAGTAATCCAATCAAATTATCAGGTTCCTGGATTCCTGAGAAGGCTTAATATTAATAACCTTACCTCTGATATCTTCTGCTTTTTATTTCATAACTTACATAATCTTATTTATTAGGCATATTTTGCTGACTTATCTTACATATTAACCTCATTGAGCCTCCAGCTCCAAAACTTACATGAACAACTCCCAACTGCCTGTAATACAAATCGTTTAGACTGGCAATCCTTAATCCTACCTCGCTTCCAATTACTGCCCGTCAGAAAGCTACTAACTGTGATTGTGGCCAAGTTACCTGTTTGTTTGTTTGTTTCTCAAACTCTACCTCTTAAAGTTGTTTAACATTAAGCAAGAATAGACTTAGAACACTGCCAAGCACAGTTGGAGGCAGAGCTATGCATAGCTAATGAAGCTTAGAAACCTTCAGGGAAGCTCACAAGAACAGACACCTTCCAAGGTGACAGAGGGGCCCTAGAAATCATGTGTCCATATTTTCATATTTTTTTCTTACAGAGGACCCAATAATTACATAAGCTTCAGGATTTACGCAGAAAATGTTAACTCCTATTCACAGCTAGAAGGCAGATTTTTGCCTTTTCTCTACCCTCGTAACATTCCCTGGCTCTTCCCCATTTAACAGAGGCAAGGCAATATGCAGACACTGCAGGAGAAGCAAACATTCCTGCCTCCAATAGTCCAGCAAGCATAAATTCAAGAGGAAAAAAAATACATTTAGAATAAGAGTCAGAAGCAAGTTACTAATAAAATGCTATAGGAATTTAAGGGAAGGAGCTCTGGGATGGTTGGTGAAATAAGAAAAGTCTTTATGAAAAGAATAGTTGAGATGGACTCTACACATGGACAGAATTTCAGCCAACAGTTAGGTATGTGGAAAAGACGTTAAGGTAAAGATAAGATAAAAAGGATGGAGAGAATTCAGAAGGAATTGGATGAGACTGACCAAGGCTTAGTTGCTCTCAAGTCCTACTAAGGCATGAATCTTTCCCCATCCACAATCTATCTTGATATGTGTTATAACCACCTAGAATTATTGTCTATTCAGTATTTTTGGAACTTATGTGCCTAAGAAGGAAGTCTGTAGAAAATATATCTATATAAAAAAAAAAAACCTTTGGGCTGGTGTACAAGTTTACTCCACCACCACCATTCCAAACTCACTCCATTTGGTGGGGGGAGGAGTGGGGGGACAAAACAAATTAGTATTTGGACTTAACTACATTACTAAGCAGAAGGAAAAGAACAGAGGCTGAGTTCTAATTTTGTTTAAAATTACCAGGTGAATACAAAGGCTGAAAATATATATGTACTTTAAATTTAAAAGCATTCATTCAATAAAAAAATATTACTGATTAAAAAGCTTCCAAGAAAACATATGTAACCATAAATTGTTAAATTTCAGGGAAATTTCCTTCATAGCTGTTAACAAGAACTCCAAAACTACGTTGATTCTATGTATGCAGCAACAATGAAGTTATTTACGAACCAAAGAAGTGGTCAAATACTACATTTCTATACACTTAGATATCAAGAAGATAGTCTTCCATTTTTTTGTCATAAAGTATACACTTACTACACTGCTCTGCGTAAGTGATACTCAGATACTCATATATAGTACATACTCAGAGCACTGGTGACTCCACCAATCACTACGATCCTCCTATCCCCCAAAAAGTGATGATCAATAGTTCAAAAGTACGGCTTGTTTTGTAAAATACCTAACACTCCACAATACTAATTTGGAAGTCTGCTTCTCATTTAATGAGAAAACAGGGGTGAAATTACCTGAATCACTGAGAAGCAAAGAGCCCATTTCATAACAGTTCCAAAGAGAAATGTATACCTATTGCACAACATGTTCAATATAGATTCTTAAATTACACAATACATTTAATCCAAAGAAACTCTAGGGAGCTTCACTTTACTGAAAACTTTTCACTGAAATTCCAATAATGATCACAGTATCAACACACACCATAATTTTTCTGTATGCAAATTATAGTTAACACTCGCAAGCCTTAGTTCTGACATACTTATGCCTTTCTTAGGTCCTTTCTCAGTCTTCTAAAGACAATATAAAAGCTAGTACGAAACAATTCCACAAACAACGTCCCAATGCT
Source organism: Leucopleurus acutus (assembly GCF_964270905.1). Taxonomy (NCBI): domain Eukaryota; kingdom Metazoa; phylum Chordata; class Mammalia; order Artiodactyla; family Delphinidae; genus Leucopleurus; species Leucopleurus acutus. The sequence goes on along the minus strand of NC_139145.1, from coordinate 116,993,342 downwards.
TAGCCAAAGTATGTATACTGGAAGCAGGGTGATTTCTTAATAGCCAGTGGCTGCACATGATCTAGGGTCTTATGACCAGCCTGTTGAGAGACTGGACCTTGCTCCCCCTCTCCAAGTTAACTGCTAGCTCCAGCCATTTCTAAAAGTTTAACAGGAAGAGAGAAGGAAGTAAAAAAGACAATGTGGATCTTCTCATAGCAAAAACGTTAAAACAAAAAAAGAAAAATAAAAAAAACCCCAACAAACCCCAAACTATGTACTACCAAAAAAAAGATCACCCACCTTCTCTCTTAAAAAGGGCTTCATCCATTTCAATTAATTAGCTTTCAAACTCTACAAATGACTATCTGCTTTGCAAAAATTTTGGAAAAGTGGTTTTAAAAAATTTAGTAAAAGTAAGATGTCTTTTCCTTACTCTGGCCCACTGACTGTAAGAATATTTTACTATTAAATAATGCTCTTCTTCCTGGACTAAAGGTCTGTCTCCATTCTGACAAGTTTCAAGTTACTGTGAATATTTCTTGTACCTATCACCTGACTATTCAATAGCTCTTCTCTGAACTGGGGTAAAGAGTAAGGGGAAAAGTACAAAACTCCTCCTCTCATTGAGATCTTTCACTACATCTAGCCTGGCATAGTTTATCACCTCAGATTTCAGCACCAAGCCGAGTTGCTACGGCTTCTGTCTCAAAAGCAGGGTCTGCAGAAACCCCTCAACCCTATTCTGCTTGGCATCTCCCGGACTAATCTCGTTTGAGAGGTCTGAGGTGCACGATTCCCATGCCCAGTCCTTCGGGTACCGCTGTTGCCCAACCCAAATTGCTATACCCGGACAGCTGCCGCTCGGGGTCCCAAGTCACGGTGCGCATCCCGCTCCCAAACAGGATCCGGGGTTGGGACAGGTCTTTCCCGGTCCCAGGCCGCCGAGCCCCAGAGCAGGCGAGGAAGACAGTCCCCTTCTGCCCCCACCCCCACCCAACCCTGGCCCGGGCACTCGTGCCGCAGTACTCGGGCCCACACCCCGGCACATTCCGCAGCCCCCGCCCCGGCAGAGTCTGTGCCTCGCGCCCAGCCCCACCCCATGCCCTCAGCGGCTCGCCCCGCCGCAGGTGAGTCTGGGCAAGGGGTCTTCGGCCCCGCGGGTTGCTCACCTTGCTGAGGACCCCGCAGCGCTCCACAGGCGGCCCAGACTCCGTCTCCGGATCCTCCTCCGAGCCCGACGAGTTCCAGCTCTGGTTATCCGACATGGAGGCGCGACAGCCGAGCAGGAGACCGGCCCCCGCTCCCTGAGCTGCGCCGGCGGAGGCGCCCAGTCCCCGCGGTGAAGCGTCGGAGGATGGCGAAGGAAGGAGTGCCCGCTCGGGAGCAGGAGGGAGCTGGAGGAGGGACGAAGTGCGCCCGCCGCGCCGCCGCCGCGCCTGACACCGAGCGGACCGGGGAAGGAGGACAAGTGGCGAAGGAAGCCTGCCCTTCCAGCCGTCAGCCGCCGCCGCCGTCGTCGCCGTCGCCGTGACCCCTGCGCTCTGCCCGGCGCTGCCACCCGAACTCAGCCCCCTCGATGCCAACCTCGGGATAAACGAAAAGGGGAGGAAGAGGGGAAAACAAAATCTAGCTGCAGAGACCCAAGTCCACTCACACCTCCGCTACCGCCGCCATCTTCCTGCCTGGCCCACTATTTACCCTCCCCTCCCCTCTCCCCTCCCCTTCGTCCTCCCATTCTCCCCCAGCTCCCCGCCCCGTCCTCCTCCCAACGTCTGACGCGACACGCCGAGGCTCGGAGTGCCCTCCCGCAACCTACCTCCTGCCCTCCCGGGTGACGCCGGGTAGAAAAGTAGGAGGAGCGGAGAAAGGAGAAGGAGGGATGGGGACGCCACTGTGCTGCATTCTGGGAAGGACGCTGCTCCGTACGCCGCGCAGCCTCCTGGGAGTTGTAGTCGCGGTCCTGAGGCAACTGGAGGGAGAGTCGCGTTGGTAAGTTTTGCCGCCTTGGGGACGAGCAAGGGGTGGGTGGGCTTCGTTTGACAGTTGCGTGACCCGTCCCCTCGGCCGCGTTTCTATCTCAGCCTAATGTGTTTATGACGAACTTATGCCGGGCTTGTGGGCCCGGACGTGAGATAACTCTGCTGAGGATGCCCGGGCTTGCCCTCCATGGCGGCTTCCCGAAAGCCCGGGAGCATCTTGCCACTTGCCCGGACAGAAGTATAGTGGGCGCTTCCGCTTCAACCGGGGGCCAGGGGTTTGCGACCTCTCTAATAACAAGGGCGTTTCTTTCCGTCAAACCACCTCTGCGAATTTCGAAGTCTTCCATCTCGCTCTTTAGAAGTTAGACTTCACACGACGTTTCCCTGTTTAGAAGGAAGCATTTAGTCCCTTCTCACCAGAGCAAGAGCTTTTCGTTGTTAGATTTACAGAGTTTTTATGTGGAAAGTAATTTTAAAGATGTCAGAGAATAAATGACTTTGAAGAGTTGTTAAAGTAAAATAAGAATGTGAGATGAGAGCCTGGAGTTTTCTCTTAGTTGTAAATGAGTGTTTTCCTGACACCCAAGTTAACAACAATCTCTACTGACCTGCCTTCCTCTGAAACATAGGAGGAGTTGGAATAGAAACTGTCATGTATAACAAAAACCAAAGTGCACTGATCTTATTAAGTAATAAGGGATTAGGCAATAGGAGGCTGGCTTTGCTTTAAGACTAGAATTGAATTAGTGGAAAGACGAATAGAAGATCTAACAAATCTTGTTTAGTCTCTTTGCATACATTACAAGGATAACTTTTATGGGGAGAGCTATAACTTTGTAGCTTCAGTTCTTTCATCCTGTTTGCTACTTCTCTATCTCGTCAATTTCCTAATAATTGCCAACAGTAAAATTACTTATTAAACCTTAGAAAGAATACCTGCTTACTGTAGGTGACAGGAGAATAGAAATGAAATTTTGAGTCTAGGGGAAAAGGCACAGTGGCCGGAAATAGCTCTGGTAGCCAAAGAGGTCAACTTAACTGGGATCTTCAGGAAAAAAACGGAATGATGGAAAGTGTCTCTGAGAAGTACCTATGAATCTTTCATTTTCCTAGATTTACACTTGAAAATGCTGGATCTGTTGTAAATCAGTTACAAATCATTTTTCCATTATGAAATCAAGTGACAATGCATAGTTGAAAGCCATTCAGATGAATAAAACCTTGAGATAAAGCTTTTGAAAATACTTTGTCAACATGTTAATTAAAACATAATCCAAATTTTGTCATTCAAAAAAAAAACCCACTTAGCATATTTTTCCTCTTTATTGAATTAGTAAATTATACCTTTAGAATATCAAATATTGTAGCAATTAAATTTTGCTTTGCCTTCCGATTACCTAATATAGTTGACATCCTTTTTCTGATTCTTTTGAGCTCTAGGTTTTAAAATGTCATTAATCTCAAGGAAATGATTGTGAATTGTTGAGAACTCCACTTCATAATGCAATTTAGAATCATGGAAGCATAGTATATATTTATTTTTGTTTTCTTTTAAAAATTGTTTTGGCTGCGTTGGGTCTTCGTTTCTGTGAGCAGGCTTTCTCTAGTTGCAGTGAGCGGGGGCTACTCTTCGTTATGGTGCGCGGGCTTATTGTGGTGGCTTCTCTTGTTGCGGAACATGGGCTCTAGGCATGCAAGCTTCAGTAGTTGCAGCACGCAAGCTCAGTAATTGTGGCACACGGGCCCTCGAGCGCGCGGGCTTCAGTAGTTGTGGGGCACAGGGTTAGTTGCTCCGCGGCATGTGGGATCTTCCCGGACCAGGGATGGAACCCACGTCCCCTGCATTGGAAGGTGGATTCTTAACCACTGGACCACCAGGGAAATCCCTTATGCATTTCTAAGTTGTGTGACTGTAACCACCAACACTAATATGACTACAGTACCCACTTAATCAGTAGGAAATTGTTTCATTGTATTTAAAATTAATATGAGAGAAATTGTCTTTTAAAAAATGTTTTTGTGGGACTTCCCTGGCAGTCCAGCGGTTAAGACTCCACGCTTCCACTGAAGGGGGCATGGTTTCGATCCCTGGGGTGGGGGGGAACTAAGATCCTGCATGCCCCATGGCATGGCCTAAATAAATAAATAAAAGCTATTGCCACATTGTCTCTCTATACTTATAAGACTATTTAAAAATGTTTTTAAGTACAGAAGGATTTTTGTATATTGTTCAGAATACCACATTAGAGGTTGGGATTCACTTCATTTTTGCTAATGGGAAGAAATTGCAATACAGTAGTAAAATACATGAGCTTTCTCTTTATGGTGAGAGTGACAGCTTCTCAGTTTTCTCGCTAACTTAGAACCTTCCCCAACCTTCCTGTAAATATTCCATATTTTCTCTTTTAGTAGTTTTTTTTTTAACTCTTAAAACTTGAATCCACCTGGGATTTATTTTTGCGTATGGAATAAGGTAGGAATTGTTTTTTAAGGACAGCCACTTGGCCCAACATTTTATTTAATTGCCTATTCTTATGCTTATATTTATATGATACACAAAATCTACATATATCTAGGTCTGTTTCTGGACTCCATTCTTTTTCATTGATCTACTTGTCTATACCTGTGCTAATACCATACTGTTTTAATTATTTAACTTTATACTATTTTCGTATATAATACCAGAACTCTCCTGATGTTCTTTTTCATATGGATATTTTTGTATATCTTCTCTTCCAGATGAATTTTAGAACACCTTGTCAAATTACATGAAACACTCTGTTGGAATTTGGATTAAGAATGCACTTATTTTATGAAGAAAATGACATCTTTACAGTATTAACTCTTAGCCTCCGTCAGGCACTTTACGTATCTGATCTAACTTATTCCCTATAAACCACATAAGGTGAGCATTGTTGGGCTCATTTTAAGGATAATGAATCTGAAGCTCAGTGCTGCTAAGTAACTTATCCAGTGCCAAATAGGTACTAAGTGTTGGACTTAGGATTTGAACACAGATCTGATTTTAAAGATCATATTCTTTTCTTTGCTTCAGAATACCTCTAAAAGTGGGAAGAATTGTGTAAATAAATAACATATCCTGTAGATGAGTATATCAGAGCAACTATGCTCTTAATTCAGGTAATGATTTTGCGCATTTCATTTACCCACTGCTTACGTCTATGCTGTCTTATTTAACCCCAATGAAGAATTTATTATTGCTATCCTATTTCTATTATTTCTAATATTTCACATGAAGAAACTGAACCCAGAGAAGTTAAGTAACTTTCCAAAGGTCATACAGCAGTAAAGAGCATAGTTGCGGTTTGAGCCCAACTATCCTGATTGCAGCGTTCATTCTCATCCCACTAGAGTTCTTCAGTTCCTCTTCTTTCTCCCCATCTTCCACTTCACCTCATTCTCCCACCTTTTCTCTCCACAAAACACCAATCCCAAAGCCTTCATCCCTACCTCACTCTCTCACTGCAATGACACAGAAGCCAAAAACCCAGAGGTGCTGGAAGTGAGAATCTTGCAATTTTACTGATCAACAGGTAGAGGCATGGAAGGGAATACCAGTCGCACCTCCCCCCCACTCCCACCCCGGCTGCGATGCACGGATTGTTGGATCCTAGTTCCCTGACCAGAGATGGAATCCGGGTCCTTAGCTGTGAAAGCATGGAGTCCTAACCACTGGACCACCGGGGAATTCCCGGGAATATTTCTTCTTGATGCTAGAACTGTAGTAGGAGAGGATGTCCCAAGTTGAAATTGAAGACATTGTCTAATGTTTTTAAATGATGCTATAAAAAGCCTTCGTTAGTATCTTAGCCTGCCATAACAAAATACCACAGTCTGGGTGGCTGTGGTCCCTCTTCCTCTTCTAATAAGAACACCAACCCTATTGGATTAGGGCCCTACCATTATGGCCTCACTTAACCTTAAATATCTCCTTATAGGCCCTGTCTCCATATACAGTCCCATTGGGAGTTAGGTCCTCAAAATATGAATTTGAGGGGAACACAATTTAGTCCATAACAGAGCTTATAGGTTCTGTATTCTCACAGTATTTATTATGGTAAAGATGCATTTGGAGTTAAATAGTCCTTTTTAGCTAACCTGGGAATTTAACTGTTCTTTGTAATCTTTATAATACTGTTCCCAGCTGAAACATAACTAGTTAAAAACTGGGGATTTACATAAGAAACTTGATTTTGAAAACTTAGAGATACTAATCTATGAAATAGAGGTAATGATCTATGAGTAGCAACAGTCTAAAAACAAAAGTACAAGTGAACAAAATACAGCATATGAATAAAACAACTGATTTTTTTGCCCTATTTTAATGTCTTGAATAATAATCTGGGGGGTGAAATTATGGACCACTTGAATTTTTCTCTTTGTACCATTTTGTATGAAAAAAATATATCATGTGAGTATGTTTGTGCATGTGTATATGTATCACTTGTGAGAAGAAATGGTAATTATAAATGATATAAATTAAAGATTAATCTCTTTACACACAGTGTTCTAAATTAATTTTCAACTTAGAGTTGTTAATGTCCCTGTTTTTCCATACATTTTCCTCTTTACCATCAAGAGAATTGATGATTACAGGATTTCTTTAAAAGGCCCCATCATTGTCTTCAGAGTTATTTTCCCCAAGCTGCTGACCCCTATCCTTCACATTTTGATACATATGTAATGACAGTTATGTCACAACTGCTGTCTCACTGACAAGGATTATATGAAGCATCCCGATTTTTTAAATGAAAAAAATGTGTGTTCTTGAAGCAGTGAAATATGGTACAGTCGGCCTTCCCTATCTATGGGTTCCGCATACTCGGATTCAACCAACCTTAGGTCAAAAATATCCAGAAAAAAAAAAAAATTCTAGAAAGCTCCAAAAAGCAAAAGTCGAATTTCCTGCCCACCAGCAACTATTTACACAGCATTTACATTGTATTAGGTGTTATAAGTAGCCTAGAGATGATTTAAAGTATACAGGAGGCTATGCATAAGTTATAGGCAAATACTGCACTATTTTACATAGAGGTCCTGAGTATTCATGGATTTTGGTATCCGCAGGGGGTCCTGTAACCAATCCCTTGTGGATACTGAAGGAGGACTGTACTTGGTTTTTTAAGCATTCCCCCTTCTTTTTTCCCCCCTAAGAGCACTATTTGTAATTTTTAGAATATAAACATATAGAGACAGTCCCCTACTTAAAAGGATTCAATTTAGTATTTTTCGACTTTATGATGGTGCAAAAGCAACACACATTCAGTAGAAACCATAGTTTGGATTTTGAAATTTGATCTTTTCTCAGGCTAGCAACATGTGACATGATACTCTCTTGTGATGCTGGGCAGTGGAAGCAAGCCACATGATCATGAGGGCTTAACAACCATTCTGTACCCATATACTTTTCGCTTTCAGTACAGTACTCAGTAAATTACATGTTCTGCTTTTCGCTTTCAGTACAGTACTCAGTAAATTGCATGAGCTATTTAACATTTTATTATAAAATAGGGTTTGTATTGGATAATTTTGCCCAACTATAGGCTATTGTAAGTGTTCTGAGTACATTTAAGGTGGGCTAGGCTAAGCTATGATGTTCAGTAGATGTATTAAATACTTTTCCTACCTAAAGGTATTTTCAGCTTATGATGGGTTTATTGGGACATAACCCCATCATAAGTCAAGGAAGGTCTGTGTGTGTGATGGGGGGGACACTCTACCATTGTACAAATTGCATTTTTAATTTAACAGTATATTGTGAACATCTATTTCATAGCGTTTTTTTTGTTGTTGTTGTTGTTGCGGTACGCGGGCCTCTCACTGTTGTGGCCTCTCCCGTCGCGGAGCACAGGCTCCAGACGCGCAGGCTCAGCGGCCATGGCTCACGGGCCCAGCCGCTCCGCGGCATGTGGGATCTTCCCGGACCGGGGCACGAACCCGTGTCCCTTGCATCGGCAGGCGGACTCTCAACCACTGCGCCACCAGGGAAGCCCCGTAGCGTTTGTTTTAATGACTGCATAGAATTCCTTTTTTGATGGGCAATCAACATTTTTCATGTTTTGCTATTACAAAAACGCTATAAAGAAACACTAGTTTAACTTTATTTTTGTGCACTTGTCTAGCTCTTTTTGGGGGGTAAATTCCCAATAGTGGGCTGCTCAAACAGAGAATATTTTACAGTGGGAGACTATCAAATTGTCCTCGAAAAAGTTTGCATTAGTTTACGCTGCCCAGTAGTGTGTCTGAGTCCTTCCTCCCCGCCCTGCCCCAATACTTGAAGACAAAGGATGGTGGTAGGATAGCATTTGAGCAAGCTATTGGAAGGAGATAATGGTAGGAGGTTACAATTTCAGAATGAACCACATTGGAATACTTTTATCGGTGTTTATTTTGGTTGACCAGTTGGGTATTATACTATTATTGATCTTATCAAGGCTCTTTGACTAAAGGAATCAGAAATATGTTTGGGGTAGCTCAAATAAGAGATGTTATTGTAGAGATCTCTGAATCCTCAGCCGGGCCTCGTACACGTATTTCAATACTTGGAAAATGAGGATTTGGTGTTTTTCTATTCATCTCTGGGACTTCATGATATCTTTCATCTCTATGTTCTTGTGTTCTCAATCTCAGTTTATTTGTCTCTTCAAATTTCATCTTGCATGTTGTCCAACTTGTTTTAACTACCTGTCAGTTTCAGAGCTCTCTCAATGTCTCTCAGTTCAGATTCTTAAAAGAAATAGGTAGTTGGCCAGCCAGTGCTCTACTCAGCTCTTCCCAAAAGTGTGGAGTGTAAGTCTACTTCTTCTGTGGTTTGTTGGGAGTGGGAGGCCAACTGGAAACAATAGGCATATCTAGTATATATAATTTGCATTATATTCTAACTGTAGTGGTAAGAAAAGGGGCATTCTGAGGAGAAAGAATTATTTAACATATGTGAAAATCTCATTGTCAAGCACCACACAGATATTAATTCTTTTCAAAGGCATAAGCACAGACTAGCACATGATAAATGGTTAATATGTGCAGTATTAGACTGCATATATTATTTTGTTCCACTAAAACATGAGTTTAAAATTTTTATCCACTTTTTTTCTAATTTTAGTCCCCAGAGTAGTGCTCAGCACATAGAAGGCAGTCAATATAATTAATGTATTTTACCTTATCTTTCAGTTAATAATTTAATTCAACAAGCATCTAATATGCAGGATATTATGCTGACTACTGTGGGTAGTTTTTGTTGTTGTTATAAATTTATTTATTTTATTTATTTTTGGCTGCGTTGGGTCTTTGTTGCTGCACGTGGGCTTTCTCTAGTTGCGTCGAGCAGGGGCTACTCTTCGTTGCGGTGCACAGGCTCCTCATTGCGGTGGCTTCTCTTGTTGCGGAGCACGCGCTCTAGGTGCGTGGGCTTCAGTGGTTGTGGCTCGCGGGATCTAGAGCACAGGCTCAGTAGCTGTGGCGCACGGGCTTAGTTGCTCCGCGGCATGTGGGATCTTCCCGGACCAGGGCTCTAACGCATGTCCCCTGCATTGGCAGGTGGATTCTTAACCACTGCGCCACCAGGGAAGCCCTGTGGGTAGTTTTAAAATAGTGACAGATAAAAAAAAGAGCGAGGGTTGTGGGGGTCTGCATTCAAGGAGATTAGAACAGAAAACAAGATAAGAAAGGTATACATGTAACTATAGTATTTTGTAAGTTACAAGCAGGTAACTTTTACTCCTACCACCTGACAGTGATAAATCCTGTTCTCTAATCGTGTTATCTAATCCTACTTCTACTGGATCTCTGTAGGCCACCTGCTCCAGGTCTTTTTAGTGAAGACAATGGTTATTTGGAATTTTAAAGAAAAAAGGATTGTCCTCGTTTGCTGATCTCTTTCCACCAAGTTATCATGTAAACTGTTTAATGAGTCTTGTCACATTAGCAATATTATAAATTGGTAGATCTTTTTATGGCTTATAACTCTGTGTGTGACATTCAGCATGTCCCCTAAATGAAGTTCAGAAGTTTAAAAGATTTAAGAGCTCCTCTGCAAGCCTTTTTCCAGTTTAGCCTGTACTACTTGCCCTTTTGAATGCTTTTTTTTTTTCCTTTTCCTGTTTTGACTATTAATCAATCATATTAGCCTGTTAGGCTTAGTGTTCCTGTCAGGCCTATTAAAGAATCGTGTAGTTTCTGCCACTATGGTGATTCTCCCTGAGTTCAGAGTGAGCAAGCAGACAGCCCCTGGGTGAATCCTAGGGCTTCATCCTTAATAACCGTATGGCTTTGGTTGTGTATTAAATAAATGCTAAGTTAATAAATGGCATTAGTATAACCAGTCTTTTTATTACTATGTATATCCCAATTGTTGTGGTGTTATATGCATTTGTAAAATGATATTTACATAAGTATATCAAAGTGGATATTCATTTATGTAAAATGTGAATGCGTCTATGTCCATTTCTGATGATGTAAGCACCAGTTTCAGAAATATTAGGGGCTACAAGAAACTTGCATGTATTCATCTTTTATGACATTATACAGAATTATTTTGTGATATCTTTGTGAGTGTATTCAAATAAGGAGGTCGTATACAAACCTGTAAAGTGAATGTAGGAATATTGAGGGCATTGCTCCCCTATGTATCTTAAACTTTTGAGTTGGTGCAAAAAAATGATTGCATTTTACCTGTCAATAGTCAACATCTGGCCTGCCTATCTCCCAAATTAGTGATTTTCTCTTAGACTTAGATCTTTACAGGTATATTCATATCCAGTGTAAGTAACCCAAGTGTACCAGTCTATGAATTAACTTAATTAAAGGATCTGTCAAGTTTTTTAAATAGTTGAGCAAATTTTCCGGTTGCTGAGAAAAATACCAAAAGCCGATCATAAAATCTAGTTGAGTAAAAGGAGCCTTGTAGTTAATCTGACCAGTTTATGTGCATTCTTTATGTATGAATGGTCCCCACAGCCAGACAGCTGCAGAATTTCTCTCCTTCCTATATATGCTGGTACTATTTTTTTTTCCTCATTCCTCCCCTTCCCCTGCGTTACTGTTGTTTATATGTGTTGTGCATTACTATTGTCTGTTACTATATTTCTTCCTTTTCTGTTCTTCCTCTACTGTAGCAGTCATTGGCAGTAGTGATGGGAAAAGCAGAGGAGGGAGTAGGTGAGAAATAGTGAGAAGCTAGAAGAAGTAAAAGCTGTAATAGAACCTTCATAACATGCTTTCCATCCTGTTGTAATTGACTTATAGGAATAGTGAAAATTATGTTATGCCCATTCTTAATTCGATCCTTTTTCCCACCTCACTAGCTCAAGAGCCCCGAAAATTCTCACCATTTTCCCCAGCCCTGTGACTGCTCCTCATATCTTGGTTTCAAATATAGGCTTGATGTCCTTTTACTATATCCCAGTCTCATATTTTTTTCCTCAATTATGATTCTAAATGATTAGTAGCACTAAGTTAGGTTATCCCTGTTGTGATGATGGATATTTAACTAGGCATTGCCAATATTTACCTTGCTTACTTTCTTTTTCTTTGTTCTGTTTCTAACTACCCACACTCCATTTGGATTGGAAGACTTTGTTTTATTGACATCAATTATTATATTATGTTCATACTGCTAGGACTTGCCTGTTACTCTGATCCTTAAGGTGAGTTTGCATATATATCTTAGACTCCCTTGTGTGTTGATTTTTACCATTTAACTCTCCAAGGACAACTTTATTTGAGGGGGGAGGGGGAGGTTCTCATTGATACCTTAATACACTGCATACAGCTACTTAGGAATAAGTCACATCTCATGGACAGTTCTAACATTCAGCATTAAGACTGATTTCAGAAACAGAATTTCGAAGAGCATGTAGGCTATCCTTTTGTCCTGTTTCCTGTTGTTCAGAGGAAAGCCAAGTCAGGCATGTTCTAAGCAGAATTATTCTTTCTTACTGTTGAATAAAATTGAAATTGTATTTCATTATCTTTTATTTATATCTATTTGGTTTTGTGGGTTAAAAACTTGTTAGGGGTAGTTGTCATTTAATAGGTTTCACTATAACAGTAAAAAATACTTTAGTCTAAAAAGTACATAGTGTACATATGTAATAGATGAACAGGGATATTAGTGTCCACTCTCTGCATGTATACATTTTCTTTCTGTTTTTCTCCCCAAGCTTTTGAGTCTCTAACTTTTAACGTCTTTTCATTACATTGAGAAATTACATTGAAAACTTATTTTGTTAATATGTTAAAGCCATACTATATAGAGCATTGTGGTATTCTTAAGTATTGGTAGAATCCTCATGATAGTTATTTTGTAAATGTGTTTGCTTTCTGTTTTTCTCCCCACCCCTTTCATTGTTTCACTTTTACTGTAATTTCAGGTCCTCTTCTCAGTCAAGTAAGGTGAAAAATATTATTATGGAATATGCATGCTGTTATGGTGATATAGTTTATTAATATACAGTTATCTTCATCTTCATTTAAAGTATTTATTAAAGAACTTGCTATATGATGATCCTGATTAAGGTGCTGTAAAAATGAGATATATACGACATCTTTCATAGATTCATTATTTTCTAGCATACAGAAATGTATGTCTAAGAATGTAGACAATAATGCTAGACTTTCAAAATATAGACAAAAATAAGTAATAAAACTATTGATATGTTTTTAACAGTTACATTATTATTAAAGAGCAAGTAAAGCTTTAAAATTACCTGTCACATAGTGAGTGTTCAGTATATATGGATTAATGGAATAAGTTTAGTTGGTTGATGATTGAAGGGAAGTTGTAGGAATTGCAATTAACAAGGCCCAGGAGAAAAATCACTAAGCACCGTTAAAATTCATGAGAAACTAAAGAACCAAATTCTATAGTTTAATAAATTATTCTAGCTCAGTGTTTTGCAAGGGTTTTTTAATTTATGCTCCTTTCACAAACCTTCCTTTAATGTTAGTTGATGCTTCAAAACAAATTTAGTATCACTAAAAGCAAATCATTACTACCCCCCCACTTATAGCATATAACCCTGAAAGAGATCATCTCATCAAGAATAATTATTTTTGCTAATTTAATATAAATTCCAGATCCTTTGTTATCAGGTGCTCTTCTAGGTCATGTCTATTTAAATGTATTTTCATAACTATGTTAGTAATAATTTACAAATAGGTTGTTAATTTTTAAAACCAAAGTTCTTTTAACAGAGTATAATCTGAACAAAAGTCAGATACTTATGGAGTTTTTTATTTATTAGGGTGGGGGGGAGGCATGTAGATATATTTTAAATCATTTTGGGTTAACTACTACAAAATCACAACTTCTTACTAATTTTTCTTCCTATGATTGGCAGATTTTCTGGATGTTTAATTTAATTTTTTGTTTCTGGTTTTCAGGCATGTATAAGACCAGGAAGAAAACATAATACTAATGATTTTTAGAGCCTGACTTCTTATGGAAACCATCTTTTAAAATTCATCAATAGTAAACAATTGTCAGCTGAAAACTGTTAGTTCAGTCTTGGAGTTGGTAACAATTTCAGTATATATCAGTGTTCACACAGGTATTTCTAAGGAATCAGGAGAACCAAAGAAATGAAGGTTATTATTAACTTTTCCTTTTCTTTAGGCTACCTATTCTTTTACTTTAGTGATAGAATATATATGAAGAAATTATAAGAGAGCTGTACAGCATTTGTAGAACAAAGATTTAAGGAAAAGTTTGAGATTTCATGTGAAAGGGTTACGTTGCTAAAAATATTTTAAACTCCTGCCGTAGACTGTTAGAGCCATGAGAAGTTTAAGAAATCAGCAGTGAATCAAGATTAGGGCTCAGAAAAAATTGGAGCCATTTGGCAGAGGAGGTAATTGCAATGATCATTTTCCCAGGACAGGAAAATAAAATATCCTGTACAACTCTTTCTGACCTTATTAAATATTTTCCTTCTAATAATATAGGAGATAGTATAGTGATAATATAATAGTTGAAATTTCCTACTAGTGGTGTAACCTTCCCTTATTATCCTGGCTTCTTATGCAATTCTATATTAAAATGGTAACATTTGAGATTGTAGAATTTTAAAAGTTATTACAGTACCCAAAATGGTACCACAAGAGAATCTTTTCCTCCTTTTCTAAGACCATATGTATTCAACTATCCGTTAAGGTTTGTGTGCTTTACTATATACCTCAACTAAAACAATTAATCTGTTTGGTATCACGTCTACAAAAGTAAATATTTTTGCTGACTTGATCTAATACCCAATGAAAGAACCTCTTGGCCTACCTCCTTTGTGTGAGTATAAACAAAGTTTTCCTTGTTAAAGAACCTGGAAGACTTTTTACAAAATATGCAACTCATCATCAGAATAGGAATGTATAAACTGAGCTTTGGGAATTTACCTTTGAACTGATTTTTTTTTTTTTTTTTTTTTTTTGGCCACACCACGCAGCATGTGGGCTCTTAGTTCTCCAACCAGGGATCAAACCTGTGCCCCCTGCATTGGAAGTGTGGAGCCTTAACCACTGGACTGCCAAGGAAGTCCCTGAACTGATGTTTAGTTAATGTGTTTTGTATCAGGATATATTTCATTCTGTACTAAGAAGCAGATAATTTCAATTTATTATTCTCTAAGTGCGAATGTTATACATGTGTAGGATTATGTAGAGTGTAGGGTTTTTGACTGCCTTCTGTCTCATTCATCTTTGAAATAAATTAAATTAATAGGCAACTCAGGAAGGAAAAAGACAATTGAAGAGAATATATGCATGGTTCTCTCTTAAAGAATAGACCTTAAATCCTTGGTGAAAGGTTGAGGGTTTTTTTGGCCAAGCCATGTGGCTTATGGGATCTTAGTTCCTGAACCAGGGATTGAACCCAGGGGACAGCAGTGAAAGCGCCAAGTCCTAACCACTGGACCGCCAGGGAACTCCCAACTTAAGTTTTCTTTTAGCATACATCCCCTTGGTTTAAGATCTGTGGGGTTACATAATTTCTGTTATTTCTCTCAGTGATACATATAAATTATTAAATATTGCAGATAATCCTATCTCAAATAATTTTGAAATTTTTGTACATCTTATTTTGCAAAGATATAAAAAACTAAAGCTAAAAATACAGAGGTGCCTCTGTGCTTTAATTCCCATCATATAGAAATTGTAGAGACTTCCCTGGTGGCACAGTGGCTAAGAATCCGCCTGCCAACGCAGGGGATACAGGTTCAAGCCCTGGTCCAGGAAGATCCCATGTGCCGCGGAGCAACTAAGCCCGTGTGCCACAACTACTGAGCCTGGGCTCTAGAGCCTGTGAGCCACAACTACTGAGCCCGTGTGCCACGGCTACTGAAGTCTGTGCATCTAGAGCCCATGCTCCACAGCAAGAGAAGCTACCGCAATGAGAAGCCCGTGTGACGCAACGAAGAGTAGCCGCTGCTCACCGCAACTAGAGAAAGCCTGTGCACAGCAATGAAGACCCAACACAGCTAAAAATAAATTAAATAAATAAATTTATTTTTTAAATGTTAATTTCTTTAAAAAATTGTAGGCATGCAGTTTGAGTATATATGTTCATATATGTGTGTGTAAAATAATTGGAGAGGAACATGTTAACAAATTAATCTGTTAAAGTCTTGGGGTTGTGATTTTTTAATTTTTTTGAAAATTTAAAAAACGTTTTTATAAGAAATGAGAAAGAAAATTTTAGGTCAGGCATTAATTTGGAAATTACTACATTAAAATTAGAGTAATATTCTTAATTTGATACATTCACTGTATTTAAGTGTAGATTGTAAAAAGAACATTTAATCACAGTCTGAAGTTTTGTACTGGGTGCTTAATCTGTTCAGACATTAAATATTTGAACATTTGAGGGATTTAAAAATAATATTTGTTCTTAAGACATATAAAGGTTTTCTGGGGGGGCTGGTTATTGAGTTTGGTTATTTACAGTATGTTAGAAATAGGAAGCAAGCTCTGTCTAGGAGCCTACTATAGTTTAGTTTTCCCTCCTCCTCTTTCCCCTCTTCCTTCCCCTCCTGCTTGATCCTCTCCTTCTCTCTCTCTGCTACCCTTAGTATATTTTACCTGTTTCCTGGTAGATTAATTCCAGGTGACTTTGGTCAATATGCTAAGCACTTTTGATACTGTTTACATAGTTTTGTGTGGTTTTTATACGGAGGAGGAACCCTACCACAGAAAACTTCTTTCTTAGAATTCCTTCTGAAAAATTCTAATTTTCCTTTCTTACTATCACCAAAACAGAGGTTGCCCTTACATTTTTAAACTGGTAACCAGAATAGTCTGTGGTAGAATCAGACTGGAAGAATTTGAATATTTTCAGAGAAAATGTGCTTTTAAACCAATATGCTAAACCACAGGAACCCAGAGTTCTTTCCTTTGAGCTGTGCATTACTGTTTGTGCAGCTTCTGAATTGAAGTTAACAGACTGTATTCTGTAATATTGAACTATAAAAATGTTTGACTATTCTCTTTCTCAAAAAAATTTTTTGTTTGTAAGTCACAATTATATCCATTCATAGACCTTGGGACTATATATGTGACTATATGTGAGTGCACAGTAATCGTAGGACAAATACTTCTTTGGAAGCAAAACAAAATTCATCTGTATGATCTGTGAACATTAGCTTTTTCTCAAGGATGCTCACAGTGTACCCTGTCCCCTTTTAGAGTCTCTTTATCTTAAAGAGCGAAGTAAGAAAAGTAGGACTAGTGATTTTCACAGCTCTGGAAATTTGGCTTAACTTTAATAATAAATAATAAGTATTGATTGTGAGTTTATCATGTACCAGACATCATACTAGGCACTTCCATTATATGCTGTCCGTACAAAGCCATTTGAAGTAGTACTAAATCTCACTTCCCAGAAAAATGTGGAATTTATCATACTTTGTTATATTATGTGATCATCTCTGCTAGAAGCTCCCCCTTTCAATTTGTGGACTTCTAGATAAAGAAACTCAGAGCTAATGGGAAGAATACAGATAACCAGTGCTAATGAGAAATTTTAGAAATTTGAAAATAACAGAAATACTAACCAATAACAACAAAAGCAGACTCACCATAGTAACACAAATGATAGTACCAAAAGGAACTCATAGAGATCCAAGTATACTAAAACTTAGTATGTTGTTTATTACCTTTGTCCATTGATTTTTCTGAGATTTAGATATAATTGAAAAATATTAATCAAACAAATTAAATTTAACAAAGTAACTTAATTTCCCAAAGTAGAAATACCAGCTAGAATTTTTTAATATTAATGGAGCCTAGCAAGCATTCTAATATGTAAATTCAAAATATTCTTATATTATAATAGAAGTCCTGAAAGCTTTAATAAACCAATTTAACCATGAAATTTCGTAGGAAAATAAGGCTCATAAAATCAAAAGTGGTTAAGCTCATATACTTGTCCTTACATATGTAATATTGAAATAAGAGAAAACAAAGTATTTTTAAATTAACTTCAGAAAAGCAGTTTTTCTCCCAATCTTTTAATGTGATTATGTGAACTTGCTAGGTGAATAAAAGAATGAGAAAATGATATAAACTGAGTTTGATCATTTAACAAATGTTTATTGACCACCTACTCTGTGCCAAGCACTGTTTGAGGCATTTGGTATACATCAGTGGGGGAAAAAGTTCCCTGCCCTCATGGAACTTACATTTTCACAGGAGAGGTAGACAATAAACATAATAAGTAAGTAAACTATGAAAAGCAATGGGTCATTGGAAAGAGGGTGTAGGAGGGATAATCAGGCTACAATTTTAGATAGGGAAGTCAGGATATGCCCTTATTAAGAAGGTGACATTTAAGCCAAGACTTGAAGGAGATAAGGGGGTTTAGACAAGAGGATATCTGGCCAAAGAACCATCGAGGAGGAAGGAACAGCCAGTGCAAAAGGCCTCCAGGTCAGAGTGTGCCTCGCTGATTTGAGGAACAGCAAAGTTGGAAAGCAGTGAGCAAGGGGGAGAGTATTAGGTATGAGGGTAGACATGTAACAGATAATAGGGATACAGATTCTGTAAAGATTTGGGGTTTTATACTGGAGTGAGATGAGGTGCCATTGTACAGTTTTTATTAGAGGAGTGATATGACCTAACTCATGATTTAGAAGAATCAGTTGGGCTACTGTGTTAATAATTGACTATAGGAGGGCAAGGGTAGGAACAGAGACTATTTAAGATTATTGCTATTGCAATAATCCAGGCAAGAAATAATGGTGGTTCAGACTAGTGTGAAAGCAGTGAAAATAGTGAGAGGAGGTTACATTCAGGGTGCATTTTGAAAGTAGAGCCCACAGGATTTCCTGACAGTTTGGATGTGGGGTGTGATAAAGAGGAGAGTCAAGAATCACTACAAGGTGTTTTGCATGAGCAGTTGGAGGGGATTAGAGTTGCCTTCAACTGAGATGAGGAAGGCTGAAATTAGAGCTGGTTTGGGGGATGGAGGCAGATGAGAAGGTCAATTTCAGACTTGCTAAATTTGAGATGTCAGGCAGGCATTTGGACTAGAGCTGTAAACTTGCAAGTCATTAGCATGTAGATGATAGTAAGCCTGTGCCCATGAAACTGGATATATGTTACCTGGTGATGGGGCATCAACAAGGCAGCAAGATGGGAATTTCCTGGCGGTTCAGTGGTTAGGGCTCCGGGCTCTCACTGCCAGGGGCCCAGGTTTGATCCCTGGTCGGGGAACTAATATCCCCACAAGCCACTCAGTGCGGCCAAAAAACAAAAAAGGCAGCAAGGTAATGAAAACTAACTCTACCTATCTCACAACTTTGCCTGGCGCCAGTATTGCTGGTAGCCCAGTTCTTCTCGCCGATTAAGGACCAAAACCAATTCTCAGAGTTTTGGGGCTAAGTAATATACTATATGTGAAGTAGTAGGCATTCAATAATTGTTTCTTTTCCTTTCGTACATTTTAACATTTAAAGGACAAGACAGCTTAAATGTAGGATGTCTGTATTTAGCCTCTTCCCTCTTCAGTAATGTTGGTTTGGGGAAATTATGAATGAATTACATTCACCTGTTTTACTAGAAAATGATAAATTATTGGATTACTAAAGCATAAGGCAAAATACAGGATAATATTAGGCTGAATGTGAAACCTGAAGAGAAAAAAATTCAAATGATAAGAACAGAAAATCAACCTATATTCCCTTAGGTACCTAGAAACAACATCACTAGTGGTTCCAATACTTTAGGACACACTGGAATTATCTGGGCATCTCTTAAAAATACTGGTATCTGGCTCCTACTCCCAGAATTTCTGATTTATTTGGTATGGGATACAACCTGGCCATCCGGAGTTTTAAGATCCCTCCAGACATCCCTCTAATGTGTCACAAAGTTTGAGAACTACTGTGTTATACACTTTTTTTGTTCTAATGGAACTGTCACTAATAATCACAGTATTCAAATTTCCTTCCATAATTTATTTTATTCTTTGCTGGTGTCAAAAATGGAAGCAGCTATCAAGAAAAGGTCCTCTTGAGGTCATTATGCTAAGTGAAATAAGTCAGAGAAATTCAAATACTGTATGACCTCACTTATATGTGGAATCTAAAAACAAAAACAAAAAACAACTCACAGAGAACAGATTGGTGGTTGCCAGTGGCAGGGATGGGGTGTGGATGGGAGGGGTGAGGGGTAGGGGGATGGGGGAAATAGGTAAAGGGAATCAAAAGGTATAAACTTTCAATTATAAAATAAGTCATGGAGATGTACAGCTTGGTGACTATAGTTAATACTGTATTGTATACTTGAAAGTTGCTAAGAGTGTAGATCTTAAAAGTTCTCATCACACGAAAAAAAAACAACTATATATGGTGATGGATGTTAAATAGAAAGAAAAGAAAAGAAGAGAAGGGAAGAGGAGGGGAGCGGTGGGGAGGGAAGGTCCTCAAGGCAGAGTAGAATAAGTGAACCCTCTGTAAATCATGCAAATGAGAAATCACTGCCATAATTTGTTGTAGATTCATGGCAGATATTCACCTGGCCATTTATTTGTAGTATAAGTGAACCCCAAATTGGAGGTAGCTCTGATGTCATGGTAGCTGCTTTAGACTTGGAGTAAGAAGACTTGGATTGAAATCCTAGTTCTTTTGCATATTATCAGATAATTATCATAATTGCTTATTATCAGTTATTATCATAATTACCCATTGTGATGGGCAATTCATTTAACCTTCCTGAAATTCAGATTTCTTTCTCCCTAACATGAGAATGAGCAAGTCTACTTTGCATGGTTGTAATAATTGTTTTTAAAAGTGAATGTATGTGAAGGTAAATTATAAAGCATTATATAAAGACAC
This sequence comes from Leucopleurus acutus, assembly GCF_964270905.1. Lineage (NCBI taxonomy): Eukaryota > Metazoa > Chordata > Mammalia > Artiodactyla > Delphinidae > Leucopleurus > Leucopleurus acutus. The sequence continues at coordinate 116,973,040 of NC_139145.1, read as the reverse complement.
TAAAGAATTATTATTTGAAATTAATCTTAGAAGTGACATAACATTGTAAAATGTAATGATTTCCTGGAAGTAGATAGATATTTCTTCCTATATTTTTTCACTGATTTAAGAACAGAACTCTGCAAACAGTAAGTAATAAATGTTTTTGATCTTAATGTTAGGCATGAAAACTGTTATTTTGTATTTATTTCTTATACAGTGTATTAATATGGGAAAAATATGAACTGTCGGACACAGATGTTGTCACTTATTATCAAATTTGTGTCGCTAGGCATGTTCTAAAACTTAGGTTTCTTTTCTCTTTATATTGGGAATAATAATATCTAGCTTTGGGCTTCCCTGGTGGCGCAGCGGGTGAGAGTCCGCCTGCTGATGCAGGGGACCCGGGTTTGTGCCCCGTCCGGGAAGATCTCACATGCTGAGGAGCAGCTGGGCCCATGAGCCATGGCCGCTGGGCCTGCGCTTCCGGAGCCTGTGCTCCGCAACGGGAGAGGCCACAACAGTGAGAGGCCCGCGTACTGCAAAAAAATATATATATATATAATAATAATATCTACCTTTCAGGGCTGCTGTGTAAAATTCAAGTGTAAAGCACCAAGCATAGTGGCTAGCATAGGTTGGCAGGAAATGTTGATTCCTTTCTTCCCTCCAAGAGTATGGTAATCTTGGGATAATAATTCTAAAATCTGAGTAATAATTATTTCTCCATAGCCAAAAAATCTTAACTGTCATTTTTATTTTGCTGATTTCTATATCATTTTAACTTTTAAATGTCCACCCCTCTCCCAAAAAAGCCATTTTAACTTTAACTTTTTTTTTTTAACTTTAAGTTTACACCATGGATAGCACAGAGGAGAAGAATGACAGCACAAAGGAGAAGAATGACAATTACAAAGATGATCTTCTGCTAAGGGTGGGACTTAATGATAATAAAGCCGGAATGGAAGGATTAGATAAAGAGAAAATTAACAAAATTATAATGGAAGCCACAAAGGTATGTTTCTTTTTTCTTTCAGTATCTTTAATTCAGTAACTTTTTAACTTTCTGTTTAAAAGAAAATTAGCATTTTAAATATCCTTTTAATTATAATTTTAAATATTTTAAGATATAAAATTATTAAGCTACAATGCATATAGAATAATTTCCCTTCTCTTCTGTTGCTTTGCCATCCAGTTTTCTACTTCACATGCACATAGTATGCATGTTAAAGCAAAATAACATATATCTTCTTTTTTCACCCATTTTTTTTACCCCAATAGGAGAATAGTACAATTGTGGGTTTTTTGTTTTTGTTTAAGTTAATTTATCTTTGAAGTCTTTCTGTATAAGAAACTAGAGATCATTCTTTTTTATGCCTGCATATGTGGATATACTATACTTTATTGAACTAGTCAGAATCTTTATGGATGGACATATAATAAGTCATTTCTAGTCTTCCATTTTTACAAACAATACTATAGTGAATAAGCTTGTATTTCATAACTTTACATATGTGCAAATATAACTATAGGAGAGATTCCCAGAAGTGGGATTATTCCACCAAATGCATATAGCATGAAAGGATATATGCATGTGCAGTTTTTAATTAATTGTGCAATTGCCCTCCATAGTAGTTGTATCAATTTACATTTCCACTGCCAATATGTGAGAGTATGTTTTACCATGCTGCAACCATACCAACGTAGTGTGTTACTATACTTCTGGATTTGCCAGTCTATGGTAACATAGGGTCACATTAATTTATATTTCTCTTATGAAAAGTGAGATTGTACATCTTTTTCATATGTTTAAAAGCCACTTATGTGTATTTTTTACACACTGTCTCTTCTTACCCTTTGCACAATTTTCCATTGGATTATTGTTTACCTTTTGACTTTGCTCATGGTAGTTTAGTCCTGTGCAGTAGTTTTTCGTTTGCTTCTTTTTACGTACTTGAATTAGTTAACTACATATGACTTTCTCCAAGATCATAAAAGAGTTCTTTAATGGGTTTTTTCTACCATTTGGGGGGTTTCATTTATGTATTATGAAATATCCATGCAGAAAGGTGTAAAATTTAAGAGAATATCCTTATTCTTAGCAAATGCGTGCTGATAACTGCACCAACTTACTCTCAAATGGTTTAGCCAAAAAAAGAGGGTGGAGAGAGAAAGAGAGAGTGAGTGTGTGTGTATGTGTGTGTGTGCGCACACAAGCACACATAAGAGTTGGGAGAGAAACCGAATGTAGCAGGATATCAACAATTGGTCAGTCTAGGTGAGGACATATAGGTGTTCCTTGTACTGTTCTTTCAACTCTTGAATATTTGGAAATTCTAAAATAAAGAGTTGAGGGAAAAATAATTTTTTAAGCATATAAAATGTAGATACAATTTTAAAAGTATCAATAAAAGATAATTAAGAGATGAAATAAGGAATCCATATAACATGGATTCATAAGAGATGAAATAACATAACATAAGAGATGAAATAACATAAGAGATGAAATAAGGAATCCATATAATATATGGATTGGATCCTGGTTGGAACAAATACATTTGGAACATTTAGAGAAATTTGAATATAGGGAGGATACTAGATAATATTAAGGAATTAGTGTTAATTTTATTAGTTATGAAATGTTATTATGATTACATATTACTATGGAAAATGGCCTTATTTTTAAAGATGCATGCTAAAATACTCTATAGAATAGCTAAATGTCATTATATCTGTAATTTACAACAGTTCACTTAAAAAAATCATTGAAGGAAATTAAGCAAAATGTTAACAGTTGTTAAATCTCAGTGATAGTTTTATATATTTATTATAGTAACCTCTATATTTTTCTGTTTCAGACTTCTTTGAAATTTTCATCATAACAATTTTTTAAAAGACAAAGAGTGAAACCTATGATCCTAGTTTTCAAGTTAAGAAATAGAATATTTAAGTTATCTTAGATGACCCTATCATATTCCCTCTTTCTTCCTCGTGTCTCAGTACCATTTACTAAATAGTCCATCCTTTCCTACTGATCTGCAGTGCTTTCTACTGTTCTAATAGATTATTTGTCTGTTCTTGCACTGTACAACATGATCTTAAATACAATACTTTAAAGTCTTGATATCTGTTGGAACAAGTTCTCTTTTTTTGGCCTTTGTTCTTTTACAAGAGTATCTTAGGCATTCTTAAATCTTTGCTCTTCCATATAAATTTTGTATGATATTAATATGTAGTAATCATAGAATAGATACTTATGTATTTTATATATTAATATATTTGTATACTTTATATAATATATATTCCTCTAGTAGGGAGGAGGGGTGAGTTTATCTGAAATATCTTTCTTAAATTGAAATTTTCTAATTCTTGCTGCTCCATAGCAATTTACTTTTTAAAAACTTTAATCAGAAAATTTTAAACACCCAAAATTAGAATAGTATAGTGAATCCCAGGTAATCATCACCCAGCATCAACAATTATCAACATTTTTACAAATATTGTTTCATCTTTCTCACTTACCTCTCCCTACTGAATTTTGGAGGTGGAAATTAGAGTATTTTAAAACAAATCCCAATAAATTGGATAAATTTCTAGACATTCACAATTTTCCAAAACTGACTTAAGAAGATACAGAAAATCTAAATAGACCTATAAAAAGGAAAGAAATTAAATTAGTAATTAAAAATCTTCCCCTCACCCAAAAGGAAAAAAAGAGATCAGGTCAAGATGTCTTCACTGGTGATTTTTTTTTTTTTTTTATACAGCAGGTTCTTATTAGTCATCCATTTTGTACACATCAGTGTATACTTGTCAATCCCAATCGCCCAATTCATCACACCACCACCACCACCCTGCCGCTTTCCCCGCTTGGTGTCCATACGTTTGTTCTCTACATCTGTGTCTCAATTTCTGCCCTGCATACCAGTTCATCTGTACCATTTTTCTAGGTTCCACATACATGCATTAATATACAATATATGTTTTTCCCTTTCTGACTTACCTCACTCTGTATGACAGTCTCTAGATCATCCACGTCTCAACAAATGACCCAATTTTGTTCCTTTTTATGGCTGAGTAATATTCCATTGTATATATGTACCACATCTTCTTTATCCGTTCATCTGTCAGTGGGCATTTAGGTGGCTTCCATGACCAGGCTATTGTAAATAGTGCTGCAATGAACATTGGGGTGCATGTGTCTTTTTGAATTATGTTTTTTTCCTGGGTATTCACTGGTGAATTTTATTTGACATTTAAAAGAGAAATAATACCAATACTCCACAAGTTCTTCCAAAAAATAAAGAAGGATGGAACACTTCCCAGCTCTTTCTATGAGGCCTGTATCCCCTTAATACTAAAGTCAGACAAGCAGAAGATGATAGATCTTTATAAATGTAGAAGTCCTCAATAAAATATTAGCAAACTGGATCTAACAAAATATTAAGATTATGTAGCATGACCAAATGGGATTTATCCTAAGAATGCAAGGTTGGTTTAGCCTCCAAAAATCAATTAATATACTATACCATGTTAATAGAATTAAGGACAAAAAACACATGGTCATGTCAATAGATGCAGAAAAATCATACCTGACAAAATCCTATACCCATTCATGCTAAAAACTCTTAATAAATTTGAAATAGAAGGGAACTTCTGCAACCTAAAAAGGACATCTATAAAAACATATACACCCCAATAAAAATTAAAAAACAGAAAAAATCCAAAAAAAATAACCCTATAGTTGTCATTATACTTTATGGTGAAAGACTAAACACTTTTGCCCGAAAATCAGGAACAAGGCAAGGATGTCCAATCTCACCTGTTCTTTTCAACCTAGTTCTGAACATTTTAGCCAGTGCTGTCAGGCAACTAAAAGAAATTAAAAGCATCAAGATTGGAAACAAAGAACTAAAACTGTCTGTTCACAGATGACATGATCTAATACATAGAAAGTCTTAAGGAATTTCAGGAGTGCAACAATTGTACCTTGAAAATTACAAAAACTTGGTGAGGGAAGATAATGACCTAAAAAATGGAGACATATGCCTATTCAAGGATGAGAAGATTCCATACGGTTAAGAAGGCAGTTCTCCCCAAATTGATCTGTAGATTCAGTGTACTTCCCTCATCAAAATTCCAGTGGCTTTTTTTTTCCTGCAGAAATTGACAAACAGATTTTAAAATTTATATGGAAATGAGAAACACCTAAAATAGTCAAAACAATTGTAAAAAGGAACAAGCATGGGGGTCTGACTTTCCTATTTCAAAACTTACTATAAAGCTACAGTTATCAAGACAATGTGTTACTGCCGTGAGGCTAGACATATAGAACAATGGAGCAGAATTGAGAGTCTGGAAATAAATGTTTATAGTTTATTGATATTTGTACCAAGGCAAAAGGATAGTCTGTTCAGCACATGATACTGGGACAACTGGATATCCACATGCAAAAGAGATGAACTTATTAGACCCTTAACTCACACCATACACTGAAAATTAACTCAAAATTGACTTAAATGTAAGAACTAAAGCAATAAACCTTTTAGAAGATAGGAGAAAATCTTTGAGATCTTTGGTTAGGCAAACATTTCTTGGATACAACACTGAAAGCACAGTCAGTAAAAGAAAAAGTTGACAAATAGGGCCTCATCAAATTTCAAAATGTTTGTACTTTAGAAGATACCATTAAAAAATACAAAGATAAGCAACATACTAGGGTAAAATATTTGCAAAATAAGAAGACAACCCAATCAAAAAATGTGCAAAAGATATAAATAGACATTTCACTAAGGAAGATATAAGAATGGCTCATAAGCACATGAGAAGATATTCAACATTAGTCATTAGAAAAAGGCAAATTAAAACCACAATGAGATGCCATTCATAGTATTATAGCCTAGAATGGCTGTAATAAATAAGACAGGACTTCCCTGGTGGCACAGTGGTTAAGAGTCCGCCTAAATATAGGGGACACAGGTTCCATCCCTGGTCTGGGAAGATCCCACATGCCATGGAGCAACTAAGCCCGTGCGCCACAACTACTGAGACCACGTGCCACAACTACTGAAGCCCACACTCCGCAGCAAGAGAAGCCACCGCGATGAGAAGCCTGCACACTGCAACAAAGAGTAGCTCCTGCTCGCTGCGACTAGAGAAAGCCCACACACGAAGACCCAACGCAGCCATAAATAAGCTAATTAATTAATTAATTTTAAAAATAAGATAGACAGTAACAGATGTTGCAAGGATATAGAGAAATTGGTACCCTCATACATTGCTGGTAGGTTTGTAAAATGGTTCTGCCACTTTGGAAAACAGTCTGGTAGTTCCTCAGAAGGTTTAGCATGGAGTTACCATATAACGCAGAGATTCCACTCCTAGGTACATATCTAAGGAAGATGAAAACATGTGTCCACACAAAATGTGTACACAATTGTTCATTGCAGCGCTTTTCGTAATAGCCAAAAAGTGAAAATAATTAAATGTCCATCAACCTTATAAATAGATAGTATGTTCAGTGATGGAATGACGGATGATTTTCTAAAAGTTATTTTCTACATTTTATTTAATGGCTAACATTAAATTTGTTAAAGTACTGTTTACCTAAAACAACTAGACTGCCAGTTATTTCTCCACTAAAAAAATATGTTTATTCAAGATCAGCGGAAAATTGCAGTTCAAGGTCTGCAACCATGGCAAGCCAAATGCAAGTCCCCAGCAAAACTGGAGAGGAAAAAAACTCTTTCCAATAAGGGAAAAGGAAGTTGGCAAGGGTATAGTAAACAGAGTCCATGACTTTTTATTGGCTGAGTTCTTGCCAGAAAAGAAGAGGAGTCTTCTTTGTCTTGCTTTCTACTATCATCAAAGGGCATGAGAGCTCCCCCTTCTGATCTCTGACTCTATTTAATTGAGGTTTCTGTTAGTTAATTTTTTACAATAATTTTTTAGTGAAAGTGAAGGAGATAACTGATGACTCAGCTGACTAAGGCCTTGGATATGCCCGGAGGATCCCACCTAGGACACATTGTTATTTTGTTATTTTCTGAGTGCAGATCTGTACTCATCTCTAGAGTTTGTACTGTGCTACATCCTGCCTCACAAGATTCCTATGATTTAGGTAACTATAAATTCATTTTACAGGTAAGGAAACCTAAAACATAATAAGATTAATTTTAGGGTAACCCAGCTAGTAAGTAATGGAGGTAAGTTTTGAATTCAGTCATTCTGTTTCTAGAGTCTGTGCTCTTAGCCATCAGGTTCGCAGTGATGCTTCCTTCAAACATTCTTCTTATACTTTATTTTGTTTTCCTATGTAGGGGTCCAGATTTTATGGAAATGAGCTCAAGAAAGAAAAGCAAGTCAACCAACGAATTGAAAATATGATGCAACAAAAAGCTCAAATTACCAGCCAGCAGCTAAGGAAAGCACAATTACAGGTATTAATTCAATTGCTAAATAAAGTGGAAGCTGGTAGAATAATAATTGATAGTTAAAATGCATCATGGTCAAGTCATAACTGAAAACAAGGTGAAATGTAAATGTTCATTACATTGTAAAGCATAAAATTTAACAAATGTGCATACAACTTTGTTAAATACTGCTCTACCCTTTTACATAAAGACCCACACCTAGACATTGTCACCTGCATTATACAGAAGAGTAAATGGAGCCTTAGTTAGGTTGTGACTTGCCCAGCTTCGTATGACAGGTAGTTGGCAAGGCTAGGATTTAATCCAAAGCTTTTGTTCTTTTTATTATGTATGTACATTGCAGCTAGAAAAGCGCACAAGATAAATGTGGCATGTTTTCTGCAAAACTAATTTTGCAAAAAAGATTTAGGGGAACATGTTAACCAATTAAATTTGAAAGTACTTTAAAACATAATTGTGTTACAGTAAAACGAAGTCATGTAAATGGTAGAGTGCCAAATGTATGTGAACTTTTAAGATAAAACACAAGACTTCTAAAAATGTGGGGCCTTTGGCTTCTTCAGCATCTTTGGGGAGTAAATACTCAGTTTCTGTGGTACTAAAAGTTATTTCAGTAGAAGAGTTTGAGAAGAACCAAGCTGCAAAGCATCATGTGGTAGACTGAGAACTCAAAGCAGTAACATTAAAGTTTACTTTTAAAGACAGTTTTACCCTCTGGGACTTCCCTGGTGGCGCAGTGGTTAAGAATCTGCCTGCTAATGCAGGGGACACGGGTTCGAGCCCTGGTCCAGGAAGATCCCACATGCCTCAGAGCAACAAACCCCATGTGCCACAACTACTGAGCCTGAGCTCTAGAGCCCGCGAGCCATAACTACTGAGCCCATGTGTCACAACTACTGAAGGCCGCGCAACTAGAGCCTGTGCTCTGCAACAACAGAAGCCACTGCAATGAGAAGCCCGCACACCGCGGCGAAGAGTAGCCCCCACTCGCTGCAACTAGAGAAAGCCCGCACACAGCAACGAAGACCCAACACAGCCAAAACTAAATTAATTAAAAAGAAAAAAGTTTTACCCTCTATCAAAATCTGATTCAGTTTTACAAAGCACTTTAACCTATAACGTAACAATAAAATTATAATATTAATCTACTATGCTGCAAAATTCTTTTCATGATAGAGTTCAAAGATTATAAATTTTGTTTTCTTTATCAAACTACAGTGTGTCATTTCCTTTTTTGATATATGCTTTCCTAGAGCACAAACTAGTTTTGGGGTTTTTTTTTAATTTAATTTATTTATTTTTGGCTGCGTTGGGTCTTCGTTGCTGTGCGCTGGCCCCCTCTAGTTGCGGCAAGCGGGGGCCACTCCTCGCTGCGGTGCGCGGGCTTCTCATTGCAGTGGCCTCTCTTGTTGCGGAGCACAGGCTCCAGGGGCACGGGCTTCAGTAGTTGTGGCTCAAGGGCTCTAGAGCACAGGCTCAGTAGTTGTGGCGCATGGGCTTAGTTGCTCCGTGGCATGTGGTATCTTTCTGGACCAGGGCTCGAACCCGTGTCCCCTTCATTGGCAGGTGGATTCTTAACCACTGTGCCACCAGGGAAGCCCCAAGCTAGTTTTTTATCTTCTGTGTTAAGTGGTCTGCTATCATGACTAAAGATGATTTGTCAGTCAAATCATCAGTTTTAATGCTTCATAGCAGTCCACTGTATGGAGGTGCATAATTTATTTACCTCATCCCACCTTGGTTCCAGTTTTTTGCTTTATATACAACATTGGGATGATCATTTGTATTCATGTATCTTTGTACTCTCCCGTTCTGTTATTTTCACCAAAGATGGTACCATTTTACATTTTCAACATAAAAGTGCTGGTTTCCTCACATACTTGTTTAAAACTAGATTTTATCAATTTTATCAGTCTTTTAGTTTTTGCTGATACGGTGTCTAAATATTATTTCATGGTTGCTTTAATTTGCCTTCCTTTGACTATGACAGAGAAGGAATGTCTTTTCACAAATGAATTAGCCATCAATATTTCCTTCTTGTGGGAATATCCTCCTTTATTCTGTTTGTTAGGATATAGGCTAAGTAGCTAGCACAAGAGACTCAAAAATATAATGGTTCAAATAAGTTTATTTCTTTCCCACATAACAGGTATGTAGTCCCAGCTGGTCTGGTGGTTCTGATCACCATAGTAATTTAGAGACCCAGGTTCTACATTGTCTTGTTCTATCATCCCCTAGTGTTATCCTTACCTGGATTGACAGAAATGGATTACCTTCAATCCATATTCCAGCCTCTGGGAAGGAAGAAAGAACCAGGAAAATATCATCGAAGGAAAGTAATTTACTATTAAACAAGTGAAAAAGAATTTGCGCACATTACTTTAGCTCACATTGAAGTTTCACGGCCACACCTAAGTGCAAGAGAAGCTGTAAAATATATTCTCCAGCTGGGTGGCCATGTGTCAGCTAAAAATCTATTACTATGGAAGGAAGAGAGAGTAGATTTCAGGGTTCAACTAGCAGTCTAAAACAATACTCTTTGCCCACATTTCTAGAGGAGTTTGTTTTCTCCTCGTTTATAGATCTTATACATGAAAATTTTTTTTTCTCTGCCGCTTGTAAAGATTTTTCTAATATGTTGTTTGTCTTTTAATTTTGCAGGGATTTTTTCCTATACATTTTTAAATGTTTATGTAATCAAATCCAGCAGTGTTAAAATTTTTTTTCTTGGCTTTAGTATTGTGCATAGAAAGTTATTCCTCACAACCAAGCCTATATGTTCTTTTAGTATTTTTATAGTTTTTTTATATTCAAATCTTTAGTCCATTTGGAATTTGTTTTGATGTAAGGTATGAAGTATATTTTTCTTAAATAGTATTATATTTTCCTTAAATGGTATTATTTTTCCTAAATGGTGATCCGCTTGTCCCAACATCATTTATTTAATCATAAGTCCTTTCTCCACTGAATTGAAATGAGGAACTTCCATATACTAAATTTTCATTGTGCTCGGATTTGTTTCTGGACTCTCTCTCTCTCTCTCTCTCTCTCTTCTTTTTTTTTTTTTTTTTTTTTTTTGTGGTATGCGGGCCTCTCACTGTTGTGGCCTCTCCCGTTGCGGAGCACAGGCTCCGGATGCGCAGGCCCAGCGGCCATGGCTCGCGGGCCTAGCTGCTCTGCAGCATGTGGGATCTTCCCGGATCGGGGCACAAACCCGTGTCTGCTGCATCGGCAGGCGGACTCTCAACCACTGCGCCACCAGGGAAGCCCTCTTTTTTTTAATAAATTTATTTATTTATTTTTGGCTGTGTCTGGTCTTCGTTGCTGCACGCAGGCTTTCTCTAGCTATGGCGAGTGGGGGCTACTCTTTGTTGTGGTGCGTGGGCTTCAGTAGCTGTGGCACATGGGCTCAGTAGTTGCGGCTCATGGGCTCTAGAGGGCAGGCTCAGTAGTTGTGGCACATGGGCTTAGTTGCTCCATGGCACATGACATCTTCCTGGACCAGTGCTCAAACCCGTGTCCCCTGCATTGGCAGGCAGATTCTTAACCACTGCGCCACCAGGGAAGTCCCTGGACTCTCTTTTAATCAATTGAATCTTTCCCCATATCAGTACCATGCAGTTTTATTTATTGAATCATAATAATATAGTTTAATATTCCCCCTCACTACTCTTTAGAAAAACAATTTTTTTTCTCATGAATTGTTTCTTTCACATAAGTTTAAGCATTATTTCATCAAGTTAAAAAAATTCTATTCTGCCCGCAGTAACACTGTTTTTAAGTTGATATTAATCCTTAGGCAGTTTACTTTCCCTTTTTGGTAACTTTTATTGATTTATAGTCTACAAATATCTTTAATAAAGTTTTAAAAATGTAATACATAGGAGTGGTACAATATAACAACTTCTTGCTGTTTATACTACTTTTAAAGCTCATTTCCTTAAGTATGCTAATAATCTGAGGAAACAGAAAATACCGTACATTGTGTAGCGGTACTTCAGGTTTTGCTACGGTTTTAGTTGATATTCCATGGGAGGCTCTGAGGCATCTTTTGCAAGGGAAATGGCAGGAAATGTGTTTTATGTTGATTGTAAAATTGTTTCAGTTTTTGAGCTTCCTTTAAAAGAAGTTGTATAAGTGGGAGGGTATTGAGGAAATCCTAAGGAGTCTAGAGGGTCTGAAAGAACAGAGAGGTTTTCATGGGAAATGTGTTTCTATTTTAGAGTCATGAAATTTCCAAGTAGTAGATTTTATTATGTGTGATAAGATAAGAAAGCTCTGTAGGCATAAACTCCCTTGATGTTTCTTGAGAACCTCCCTAAGTATTCCCCACCCCATCCCATCCTTATTAAACTTCTTAAAAGCACAATCATTTTTGTAGCTGTCAAAACATCTTATTGTAACATGGGCTCTTAAATTGAATAGACAAACATCCATGTTATATTAAATGGCAATTACACAGCAAATCAGTGCATTTTGACCACTTTAACACTGGATTTGGAGAACCCAGATTTACTTAACAATTTTTAGGGTAATATTAAGTCAAGAAAATGAAAATATTTCTGAAGTAGTCTCCTAAATGTAATCCAAAAGGGGGATTTTTAAAACATAAATAAGACATAATATGATATAAAATAATACTACTAGAGCTTGATTTGAGCTTATTTCAGTGTTAAACACTTTAAGAATTCATTTTAGGGAAGTATCATAAAATAATTGAAAGAGCACAGGCTTTAGAGTAACCTGTTTTCCAGGTCTAATTCTAACATTTACCAGCTCTATGACTTAGGGCAAATTTAATAATCTTACTGAGCTTTAGTTTCATCTATAAAATGGGAATAATAATTATTCACTCAATTAATTTGACCATTAGGTGAGTTAACATAAGAAGCATTTTTCATATTACATATAATATACTCAGTAAATGTCATTTCTACTTTAAAAATTATAGTTAATATCACTAAGCCCTTACCATATCCCTAGATAAGTGAGTCATATGGGTATCTCTTAATTCTTTCAACCTTTTGAAATTGGTTTAGTCCCTCTTTACAAATAAATAAAGGATGAGAGGGATTAACTTACCCACTATCATGTAACTAGTAAGTGGCAGGCTTGAGACCCAAACAAAAACCCACTGTGATACACACTGGCTCTGAACTATAGCAAGAGGGACTAGGTACATATTAGAGACTCAGATCAGAACTTGGAAGTCATTTGGAAGGAAAAATGGAAGAAAGGAAAACATGAGTGAGAATTTCAGCAGAAGAAACTGGAAAAAAGCAGTGGTGGTGTGCATTTGGTAGATGTAGAAGAAAAGAGTTCAGATAAGGGTGACTAATGAGAGATAGTAAAGCAAAGTGGAATGTGAGTCATTCAGTGGCGAGATTTCCTTTTGGCACCTGTACACTTGTTTTAAGCACAGAAAAGACAATAGATTGCTGAGGAAACTGTCATAGCATTAATGTATGGGTCTAAGGAGAGTTTTTTCCCATTTGGTTTGTTTTCTATTTATTATCTTTTTCCTTTTCAGCGTTTCTGGGTTAAGGTATTTCAGATGCTGCTCCCTTGTTCTCAGTTGACTCAAATCTAAGGCACATTTTCTGGATTGATATAGAGTCGTTTTTAATCTACCCTTGTTTTTATTAGTCTCCATGAATTGTTTACATCTTTTTTTTTTTTTTTTTTTTTGCGGTATGCGGGCCTCTCACTGTTGTGGCCTCTCCCGTTTGGAGCACAGGCTCCGAACGTGCAGACTCAGCGGCCATGGCTCACGGGCCCAGCCGCTCTGCGGCACGTGGGATCCTCCCGGACCGGGGCACAAACCCGCATCCCCTGCATCGGCAGGCGGACTCTCAACCACTGCGCCACCAGGGAAGCCCTGTTTACATCTTTTTTTATGTCAGGATGCTATTCTCTAGTTTGAAATTGAAGTACTGGAAGAAATAGTTATTCTAAATCTGGATGATAAATTGGAGTAATGTTAAAACGTTCCATTTATTAGGTGTAGTATCTCACTGCATGAGATAGCCTTCTCCAAACTTTTTCTACAAATACTACTTTCTCTTTTTTAATCAGAAATATATATATTATATATATGGAATAAATATATATATAAAAGAATAAAATTTATACTGATATGTATAAATGGGTGTACGAGTCTCTCCTCCCTTTCTCTTTTATGAGGAAAGAATTTGTTTGTTTGCTTGTTTACGTAGTTACCATTATTTATTTTCATTGTGAGAACCTTTAAAATTTACATTCTAGTAACTTTCACATATCAGTACAGTATTGTGAGCTATAGTTATCATACTGTACCTTAGACACCAAATCTTACTCATCTTTTTTTTTTAACTGAAGTAGGTCAAGTGACCTATAACACTATGTTAGTTTCAGGTGCACAATATAGTGTTTAAATATTTCTATATGTTACAAAATGATCACCAGGATAGGTCTATAGTTACCATCTGTCATCTTACAGAGTTATTACAGTATTATTCCCCATGCTTTACACTTCATCCTTGTGACTCATTTATTTTGTAACTGGAAGTTTGTACCCTTTATCTCCCTTTGAGGAAAACTTTTTAAAGCAGATAAGGTCTTTCTCCTGATGGAACTCACAATTTAGAGTCTAATATTACAGTAAGTGCCATAGTAAGAGCAGGAAAACAAGTAAGGGAACATTGAATTCTGTGGCATAGAGGACAGAGATCCAATTAAGTTACAGAGACACGTCTGAGCTGATCCTTGAAGGGTTGGTGACAGAACTAGGAAGGGCATTCTGCACAGAGGAACAGCCTGAAGAAAGCACAGAGTACCCCATGTTATTCAGTGAGTTGCAGCCTAAACAGGAATGGATCCTCTAGAAAGTCTCACTGTGGCTACTGGAGACAAATATGAATCAGGGTGATTGTTTCTAAAAGAGGAGTTGCGGAGTTTCCCTGGTGGTGCAGTGGTTAAGAATCCACCTGACAATGCAGGAGACACGGGTTCGAGCCCTGGTCCGGGAAGATCCCACATGCCACAGAGCAACTAAGCCCGTGTGCCACAACCACTGAAGCCCATGTGCCACAACTACTGAAGCCTGTGCACCTAGAGCCCATACTCCACAAGAGAAGCCACCACAATGAGAAGCCCGCACACCACGATGAAGAGTAGCCACTGCTCACCACAACGAGAGAAAGCCCGCACGCAGCAACAAAGACCCAATGCAGCCATAAATAAATAAATAAATATTTTTTTAAAAAAAAAGAGGAGTTGCGGTTTTAACTTGTAGCTAGTAGGCCAGGCGTCACTATAATGTGAAGAAGGAAGACCTTGAAAAAAAAAATTCCGCAGAATGAAAACAAGGTTGAAGTCCAACGAGGGGAAAAAGCTAAATTATGCCCCTGAAACTCTCCACCTTTTAGGAAACCTACTCTAGGGATCTCCACATGATGGAAATTGCTTTCACTCCAGAGCTCACCCCACTTGCTTATTTCTTTCTGGCTGCTTTTCCCTTAATTTTTTACTGCTTTGTTATGCAGTTCTCCAGTGATCCTTTTAGTAATAGATTGCATTTATTGAACTTGTACCATGTGCCAAGACACTCTTCCATGTTCTCTATGTATTCTGTTTCATTCAATAGCTTTCTTTCTCTTCTCTTCATGATTTTACTTAATGCTCTTACTGACTTCCTTCTATGTTACTAAATCAAAATGGTCACACAGCCACCCCCAGCTGCAGGGGAAGCTAGAAAAGTGTGTATTTAGCTTTTTCAGCCTGTATAGTAGAGGCCACAAAAAAGGAACACTTGGGAATGGGTATGTCTGCTACATAAACCCTTTTCTTACTGCCCTACTTTGGTTATTTCTTTCATTTCTCTTTCTTCTTTCTTATCAATCCAACTCTTTTTCTGTAAAGAAAATTCCTGTAAAAAACTTGCTGTAAAATTTTTGTAAAATTTTCTGTAAAAATTTTACAAAAAAAAATTTCTGTAAAATTTTCTGTAAAAAAAAATTCCTTAAAGATTCTTCACTGTTATATTTGATGTATTTATATATGTTGAAATTTCATGAAAGGATAAATTACAGATTAAATTTTCAATTTTGATTTGAATAGACTAACAGTTATCAAATTTTAGCCTTATAAAAGCAATTCTACAGAGGAAATGTTTACAGTATGCCTTAGGACGATCGATTGTACAGTAGTATTCAGCATAAACATCATATGCCAAAGAAGTATAATCTTTTATTGTACATTTCCTTTGTTAATATTTTAAGATGTTAATATTATGGGTCAGGTGGGAGTTGTTGTTTATTTTACCTAAACTGAAGCTTTTAGTTACAGTAAGTTGTTTTCCAAATTTATAAAGCAGTAGAATCATTTGATATATAAACAGTTGGAATGCTTTATTCATTCAGTAAATATTTATTAAGTACCTGTTATGTACTTGTAGGTATTGTAAAATGAAAGAGTTAGTAGGGAATGATATTTGAGAACAGACTGCCTATGTTCATGAAAATAAAAGCCTTAATAAACAATAATCAAATATACATAGATAGGTGTGGGGATGGGTGGGTGAGTGGGTAGCCAGATGGATGGATGGACAGACAGAGACAAATTGACACCTACTAAAAGTAAGATTAGTGTTGGGAATTCCCTGGCAGTCCAGTGGTTAGCACTTGGTTCTTTCACTGCCATGGGGCCAGGTTCGATCCCTGGTTGGGGAACTAAGATCCCACAAGTCACTTGGCCAAAAAAAAAAAAACAGATTAGTGTTATGATTAGTGGTATTTCAATATTGTGTTGTCTAAAGTATATTAACTTTTTAAAAATTAAGGTTGACAGATTTACAATGGAATTGGAACACAGCCGGGATCTGAACAATACCATAGTACACATTGACATGGATGCTTTCTATGCAGCTGTAGAAATGAGGGACAATCCAGAACTGAAGGATAAACCCATTGCTGTAGGATCAGTGAGTATGTTGGTAAGTAGATAAAGATCAAAGACAAATAGGAAGTTCATGACATATTCATATTCAAGTAATCCTTACTGGTTCACGAATGGGAAAGACTATTGAGTTCCACCAGTTCTATCAGAGTATTTATATGTGTTCAATTACTGAATCCTTTCAACATCAGTTGAGGTACAAATTTTTATTTCCATTTGACAGATAAGAAAACAAACTCAGAGAGGGGTTTAATAATGTCCCCAAATTTACAAACCTGGTAAATGGTAGAGTGGCGTTGTATCTTTCTGCCGCAAATTATATTTTTCTTAAGTAACTGTTCTAGTTAAAGAGAACTGAAAAAGAAAGAAAAGGAAATGTTATTCTAAAGCAGAGTTTTGCAAACAATGGCCTACAGGCCAAATCCAGCCTGCTGCCTTACTTTGTAAATAAAATTTTATTGAACACAACATTATAAATCAACTATACTCCAATAAAAATTTAAAAAATTTTATTGGAATACTGTCACACCCATTCATTTATTATTGTTTCATTAAAAGAGCAGAGTTTAGTAATTGCAACAGAGGCCATATGATCTGCAAAGCCTGAAGTATTTGAACCTTTACAGAAAAAGTTTGCCAGCACCAGTTTTGGAGTAACATGTTTCATTAATGTAAGTACTGTAATTAAGTGGTTTTTTCCATGACTTGAAACCTTTGCACTTCTGTGACTATGTTGCTTTTCCTATTGCCACCCTCACCGTAGAAGGTAAAGGTGACCAGGATAGCTGTGTGTAGCTAAAGATGTGTTGGGAATTAGAAACAGCAACTGGAGTATATGGGTTTTGGTATTAAAAAAATACAAAAGAAATAAGGAAGATTCTTTCCTGTTCTACTCCTTTCAATGCCTTAGATAACTATTAACCTGATTCCCGAGTTATTTTATTATAAAACTGTAATCTGTTCATTATCTCTGCTCCCACAAGCATGCAGGCAACTAACAATCCTGGTTCCAAAGCAGTGCTTGTAGGAAAGGATACTCTCTTCTCCTACAAATCATCAACTAATATTTGAAAAAAATATATTTAATTTTATTAAGAATATATATCACCATATATTTATGTGAAATTATGTATATGAACCCCTTCAGTACTTACTGGACACCCATTTATGCTCATGATTCTGTAATTTGTTTGGCCTGAGGCGACCCAGGACTGGAGCCTACAGGCTCTTTGGTGGGGCTAATGGCGGACTCTGGGAGGGCTCACGCCAAGGAGTACTTCCCAGAACTTCTTCTGCCAGTGCCCTTGTCCCCACAGTGAGCCACAGCCACCCCCTGCCTCTGCAGGAGACCCTCCAACACTAGCAGGTAGGTCTGGTTCAGTCTCCTATGGGGTCACTGCTCTTTCCCCCTGCGTCCTAATGCACACACTACTTCGTGTGTACCCTCCAAGAGTAGAGTCTCTGTTTCCCCTGGTCCCGTAGAAGTCCTGCAGTCAAATCCCGATATCCTTCGAATTCCTCCTTCCGTTGCTGGCCGCCCCCGCAGTTGGGAAGCCTGATGTGGGGCTCAGAAGCTTCGCTCCAGTGGGTGGACTTCTGTGGTATAATTGTTCTCCAGTTTGTGAGTCACCCACCCAGCGGTTATGGGATTTGATTTTATTGTAATTGCGCCCCTCCTACTGTCTCATTGCAGCTTCTCCTTTGTCTTTGGATGTGGGGTACCTTTTTTGGTGAGTTCCAGTGTCTTCCTGTTGATGGTTGTTCAGCAGTTAGTTGTGATTCCGGTGCTCTTGCAATAAGGAGTGAGCGCACGTCCTTCTACTCCACCATCTTGAACCAATCTCTCCAGAAGCTGCAGACTTTTTAATGCCTAGGTTTCAGGACTCACATAATGTCACTCCCTCACATTCTTTTGGTCAAAACAAGTCACAACCAAGTCTCTTGGTATGAGGAACCAGAACCCACCTTTTGACAGGAGGAACTGTAAAAGTTTGTGGCTGTGATTCATAATCCCCCACAAACCTAAAAGTTAAAGGAAGTGACATCTAAAGTTGTGTTTGTACTCTACTGTAGATCTAGCTTTTATATCGGTTCCATTAGACTTATTTATATTTAAAGCATTGGTTTGTCCTTCAAGTGCTGTCTGCACTTTCTAGTCCAGAAGATTGACCAAGGATTAGCATAGTTTTGAATACTATCAAGATTTCTTAAACACCATTTGAAAACCATTAATGGCAAATTTATATTATCATTCTGAAATAATGCTTTCATTTGGTAGATTTTGTTTGCTTTCTTTGAATTTTCAGTTGAGATTCCAAAGATTCCATTTGTGATTAGTTTTTTTTAAATGGTACTATGGCCTGCCACATTAATCTGGATTGTTGTCAGGTATCTTCATCAACAGGATTTAATAAGTAATGTTCTTTTTACTCTCGATGACAAAATTTTGGCTCCCTGTCCACCAATGCCGAAGAAAAAATACGGAGACAGGGTTTGGAGGAAGTAGAAAAGAGTAGCTTTATTCCTTTTGCCAGTCAAAGGGGGTCACAGCAGGGTAGCACCTCAAGAGCTGTGCCCCTTCCCTGGGTAATAGGGGAAGTTTGTATAGCCTGGGGCTTGTGGTCTAGGGTAGGTGACACGGCTCAAAGTAATGAAGGTCTCGCATTTCTTTTCTTCTGCAAATTCATGGCCAAAGCTGGCATCAGGAGGCTCAGCAACTGGGTCTGGTGACAGTGATTATCGGCCCGTGACCTTCTTTCTGAAATGAAGAGTGCTACCAGGGAGTGTAGAGGGAGAAGAAGTGCCAGGTGCAAAGGGTCATTTGTGTGGAGTCAGAGAGTAATCAGCTTTGTGAAGGACAAGTCTAGCTACAAGTGTTTGTTAGTAGTAACAGCTAAAGAATAACCAAGATTGCTTAACTCTTTCAGTCCTGTTTATGTTGTTTCCCCAGCCTATTCATTGATTCCTTATTTTCCTTGTTTATCAGAAAACAAAAGTCTCATTTCTATTTTTGCTGCAACACTCTCATAATTGTTTAGTACCATCTCATAGTCAAAATGTTTTCACCAAAAAAGATATTCAAGCGTTAAGAAATAAAGCTTAATTTTTAAAGTTCTTTTATGCTTTAATCACTTCATGTTTGAGACTTGATTTAACTGACCATATATTAGAACTTTGTTTTGTTTTTTTTCTAGATCAAAAATTTACAAAATTCCAAATCCATACTATTATACTATACCATTACTTTGCATACTATTACTTTTTGTAACTTCTATACTATTTGTACTATATTGCTTTATAACTATTACTTGACTACTACTATGTTATTACTTTAATGTAACATCACCCACTATCATCTAAACTTTTATATATACTATATTACAGGTATGCATTAAATCCAATGAAGTTTAGTTACTGGAAATGTAAGAGAACCTTTTTATTAGCACAGTCTTGCTTATTACGTCACGTCACGTTATAAATATGGTACAGCAGTGGGAGAGGGTCATGGTGTTATACCATAACAGGATAAAATCAAAGCTTGATTTGAGACAGTGGCCTATAAAAGAAATGTCCTTGAATTGAAAATGCACAGCAGTAATGTTTCTTTTGAAAGCATGGATCAATATGTCCATTTAGGTTTGAATATTTTCCCCCATGTGGTCCATTTTCTTTCAGACTACTTCGAATTACCACGCAAGGAGATTTGGTGTTCGTGCAGCCATGCCAGGATTCATTGCAAAAAGACTCTGCCCACAACTTATTATAGTGCCCCCAAACTTTGACAAATACCGAGCTGTGAGTAGAGAGGTAAGTCTGATGTCTCACCCCTACTTATAGCCTTCTGCTGATTTCCTATCATCTACAGAGTCAAGTCCAAATGCTGTAGCACATCAGAATTTAGCCTTAGCTTATCCCTTTAAGTCTCCCTTCTACCACTTCCTCAGCTTATATGTCAAATACTGAGCTGCATGTGTGTCCAGAATACACTCTTCTATTTCCCAGTTCTTTGCTTTTCCATGTGTTTTTCTGTCTGCATAGAAAACTCTTATCTCCCCAGAAAACTCTGAATTGCCTTAATTATAACCTAAATTAACTTTAGCTATTTTTCTGTTAATGTGCAATGTACATTTTCTTCTAGAATCACCTTATATTTATAATCTACAGAATTAATTCCAAGTCATTAATTCCAAGCTCTTTTCTGAATAAATTTTTTATCAATGTTTTTAAACAGTAACAAAATTAACTTATTTTGATTAGCTGCTCTCCTTGCCCCATAATCTAGGGAAGGTGCTTATGAGCATTTAATATCCAGAGGGTGTAATCAAAGAAAAAGGGGAATAATCTATTGCTTTGAAAAGGTTCTCTGAAAAATAAAGATTTGATGATTCACTAAAATTGCCTAAACTGTCATATATGAAAAACTGCCCTTTTCTCTAATTGTGGTAACAACTGGACTGTCATGGCACTGCTAAAACTTCAGTCATAAATTGAAATTTTAGTATACGACCTCAAACATTTTTAGACTACTGTGGCAAAATGCAGTGGGTTAAAGCCTACTGTCTGAATTGAAACACTTAAAAACTCTGGCTTCCCACTTATTACCATTTAGTCTCGTAAATTGTCTTTAGATTCACTCTTCTTATTTGTATTCCACCTCATTTCCCCTAGCAGTGAAACCTCCCCCAAATCAAAATGATACTCCACTCCCAGTTTTTTTAAAGTTTTAAAAAATTCTTTGAAAAACAGCCTGTGGAAGCAAGTGCTTTTGTGCCTACATCTGCAGAGGTGGTGGGGAAGGGGAAGCAGGTTCACACAGGTTACTGCTTATCTGTTTTACTGTATTCTTAAGTAGAGATAAAATGCCAACCATAAATATTATAAGCTTTTAATAAGTTTGAAAATCCTCCAAAGACTTTGTAAGAATTTTTTTAACTTCTGCTTTAACTCAGTAAAACTTCTGACAGTACGACAATGAGAACTAAATTGCTTTTAGTTCTCTTTAGTTATTTACATAAGATGGAGAAATCTTTCTTCAAATTCAATCAGGATCTAACTAGTTTATTTGCAGATGACAAATGGATTCTTATCTGTAAATGAACTACAGTGCAAATTCACTGATTATAAATGCATTAATATTTATGGCTTGGTTTAAACGTGTAAGAAAAAGCCATTTTCGTTTTATCCAAAAAGAATGGAATAGCTTTAACTGCTCTCCAAGCCTAAGTGCTTGATTTTTACTGGAGTCTGTCTATTTTTGTTCTTAAAGCAGTATCCTGTGTAAAGGAAGTTAGTGAGTGTTCATTGTCTCCAGAGAGTACTTCTCATTCAGAATAATCTTAGTTGGCTGCCAACTACAGACGTTCCAGAGTTTCATTTTCACTAGAAAGATTCCATTTGAGCACATTGTAGAATTGGTTTCTTCTACAAGAACAAAGCTAATTAAGGTACTCTCTGAGTAAAGCTTGGCCAAGTTTTATGCCACCATTTTCTAAAATTACCTTTGACTCAGCTGTTCATAATTATATTAAGCTAAAATGCTTTCTTTTTATAAAGCATCAAAAAAAATTTTCTCATGATAAGGCAGACAGCTTGTAAACACTAGGTGAAACATAACATAATTCAGCAAGTATGTTTTTCTAATATACATATTATTTTGGCAGCCAGTTCCTCTAACTTCAGCTAATACTTAAGTGGTTAAAAAAAACTTTCATATAATAAAACTATCTTATATAAAAGGCATTTCTGGAATCATGCAGAGATTCTGATCTTTTTACATATTTCTTTTATCCCAAGATGCAACTCCAGGCTTTTCCCCATCATTTAATATAGACACAGACTTACACTACAGATTTTGTCATCTTTTCCATTCTAAATCCTGATTTTTGTTTTCTGAATGGATACATGCATTAGTGTGTGTACTGAGTGGAGTTTTATGGACATATTATAATTAATTGGAGCAGAACTACTTTCTAAAGCAACATAATACCTTCATGTAAGAGTATTCCTTTTTAAAATGAACAAAAACGGGCCTTTCTCACCTTCTGAAATGACCCACACTCTGTCTGTGGAGTGTGTTTCTCCCAAGGCCGCTCTCACCTTCTGAAATGGCCCGCGCTCTGGCTGTGGGGTGTGTCTCTCTCTAAACAAGTTGACTTGGGGACTTCCCTAGTGGCGCAGTGGTTAAGAATCTGCCTGCCAGTGCAGGGGACATGGGTTCAATCCCTGGTCTGGGAAGATCCCACGTGCTGCGGAGCAACTAAGCCCATGAGCCACAACTACTGAGCCTGTGCTCTAGAGCCCACGAGCCACAACTATTGAGCCCATGCGCCACAGCTACTGAAGCCTGCAAGCCTAGAGCCCGTGCTCTGCAACAAGAGAAGCCACCGCAATGAGAAGCCTGCACACCACAACGAAGAGTAGCCCCCGCTCACCACGACTGGAGAAAGCACGCGCCCAGCAACGAAGACCAAACGCAGTCCAAAAATGAATAAATAAGTAAATAAAATTTAAAAATAACTAACTAAATAAATAAATCCACTTCTTACCTAAGAAAAAGAAGAACAAAAACAATAGTAAAAGGTAAAGGAGAGCAGGATCCTATTGTTCCCACTTCTGCTTTTGACTTGCCACCTAAAATTATGTTGCTTAACCGTTTTTTCTGGGCCTATCAGAATGATGTTGTTGTTTATTTGAATCACTTATTATATATAGATATAGGTGGCTAAATAGAGATTGAATCAAATGAAGCTATTTCATGGTCTTCTGCCTTTGTGATCTACTTTAATACAAAAGAGAATTTGGACAAACTTGCCCTAGCAGTAAATTATTTATTCTCTAAATCCATGAGCTATTGATTATAGAATCCTTACTATAGTTGCAAAGTAAGAATATTAATGTTTCTTATCAGCTGTATGTGGCACGTTTTACTTTGGCAGCAAAATTAAACCATTTTGTTCCTTTCGAAGGTTAAGGAAATACTTGCTGATTATGATCCCAATTTTATGGCCATGAGTCTTGATGAAGCCTACGTGAATATAACAAAGCATTTAGAGGAAAGACAAAATTGGCCTGAGGACAAAAGGAAGTATTTCATCAAAACAGGGAACTCTCTAGAAAATGGTAAGCAATTTATTAGAATGCTCAGACTAAAAACAAACAAAAAATCCTTTGAATTAACCAGTTAACTCATTAGGATGCATAGGTACAGGACTAAATATAGCTTTATTATGAAAAAGTATTAAAAATTAAAAATCAGGGAATTCCCTGGTGGTCCAGTGGTTAGGACTCCACGCTTTCCACTGCAGGGGGCACGGATTTGATCCCTGGTTGGGGAACTAAGATCCCACAAGCTGCACGGCACAACCAAGTGGGTTTTCTGAGATAAATGTGTGGAATGCCACTTTTAAATCAAATGAAATTGTTAAATCTCTAGACTTTAAGAGTGTGCAGAATCCCTAAACAAAGTAATTTCATAGCAGTTTTTTCCGTAAGATATAACTAACCAGGGGTTGGATTGCCTTGAATCTGAGGAGGTTCTTTGTTTATAGTGGCCTTTTTATGTAGCTGTTAATAGAAAATAGATTCTTTTTTAATTAGCCTTGAACTTATCAAAATATTGGATGGGTTTTTTCCTTTATTTCCCAAATTTTCTATAATCTGTTTATACAGTGATTGCTGTTCTTAACCTTGCCGAAATTAATGACTCCCCAACTCCCTTCTTGGCCTTAGATCTTATTTTGATTCTTTTTATATATAATGAAACAAGTTTATGACCCCAAGGTTTTTTTCAAATGAGCCCCTTATTACCTACCCAAAACAATGCCAAAAATCATGCAGATAATACATGTACTGCTTTCAGTCCTCTGTCAGAGGTGTGATTACTTCAAATGCCAGCACTGCCCTGGACCCCTGAGCAAAGTTCACCTGGATGAAAAGGTAGAAATAGAGGGTTTGCTCAAAACCCATAGCCATGTTTCATGTGTACAACTCATTAACTGCTTCAGAGGGGACAGGCTGTGGTGGGGAAGCTCTTTGTAACTTTCCCTGAAGCAAAAAGGGTAGATCCCCAATGCCATAAAATTCTAACTTTACCATTGTTTGGGGCTCACATCTTTGGAGCAAATTTAGTATGGACATTGAATCATGATTTTATTACCTTACTCAGAGCTCTAATGGAGTAGGTCTCTCTCTTTAAGAGAAACATTAAACAATAAACAAACATAATTTCTGGACACAGGGGCTTGGAGCAAAAGGTTTTTTGCTCTTATACTAACTTTATTGTTTGAGGAAGTGACACACAAAGTCTAATGGCACTTTGCTTAAAATCTTACTTTGTTAGTTCCTTACTTTTCACAGGAGAAAGGAGGGGAGCCATTAAATAGTTATGTCAGAGCATCCCCTGAGGGTGTCCTATAACAACTGCTTTCACAATATGTTATAAAAAAATTATATTGGGACTAAGGTAAATGTTTTCGTTCTCTACTAATGTTCTTTTCATTTACTATATGTCCACACTTATTATGAGGATGTGAATTTTTAATATCGTTGCTTTTAACATATTTATTTATGTACTTTCCTCTTCATGTATTTCATATTCTTAAGCAATTTAAATAGTTTAACTTTTTTTTTTTTCATATATAAGTCCCTGTCGGCTGGACTTTCAGGCATATCTGATTTCACATTATGCCCAGAGAAGCTGTCAACAGTGAGTTGGAGTCATGGCAGGTGGTTGATATACCTTCCTCTAAAGTCCAAAGGATTTTTCTGCTGTTTGCCCCTTTTCTAAAAGGCACAGTCTATAAAGAAATAAAATAATAATTATTATTATTTTATGTTTATTCTCTCATAAATCTAGATGGTGCCAGGCAATGTAAAAAACTAAAATACTGTACTGTATACTTTTTAGCACTTGCCATCCAGATGGGATCTTAGTCCTACTGTTTCAAATTATAAGAAACCTTACTTTTATATGCTGATCACCTCAGTTATGAGGCTTATAAAGATATTTCTTTCAGAAAGCAAATAAGAAACCACTTCAGCGGTTGGTTGCATAGCCAGGCCTCGCAGAGAAGTAGACAGATTGAAACGATAACTACACCATTCAGCAGCGGCTCTAAACAATGAACCTGGAAACAGCATGCTTTGCTTTCTGCTGTAGTGTCCTGCTATCAGTGACTCACCTGAGGGCAGTGTGATAGAAGCATGAGATACAAAACATGGCATAAGGAACTGCAGAAGGAGGTTGTGAACGTGCCTTACGTGGCCTGCAGGTTTTCCGTATCTCTTTACCTTGACTTTCACACATCTAGTTGGGAAAAAGAGGGTCCAGGTAAATACCATTTCAGCTGTGCCTTAGTCTTAATCCCCCTGAATTGCTCTGCATTTTAAAACCAGATAATGGAAAATGAAAGGAACTAAAGTACATACATAACGGCTAGTGTAAGTTTGAAAATAAGGCTTGTTTTGTATATGGCCTGGGAATTCAGATTTGGAAAATACCTGTCTGTAACTTAATTCATATTACATACTTAAAAATTTGAAACTAATTAGGTGTCTGTCATTTTATTTATATTATCTTTATAAAATCTCTTGAAAAGGCCATCTTCATTTTTTAAGTATATGTGTCTTGAAACTAGAAATTTAATTTTTGCATCTGTATTTACCTTAATTTGGAAAACATTTATATGTAATAAAATTATGAAATGGATGAAAAAGCTCTGTTGTTAATCTTAGTTTTTATCAATTTTACACTTCAACTGATTTCTCCTCCATTAAGCCCGGAAAGTAAAGTCTTCAATAGATTTGTTCATAAGGACATTTTTAGTATCTGTATAGATTTAAGTGTATTTCACAGTTCATTTATGAAAAATGCAACTAAAATGAGATAATAACCAGATTAGTTTTTTTACTTTACTTTTTAATATTAATATTAGTTTACTGCCTTTTGATAATAACGAAGGCTTCTCGCTCTTAAACTTGGACCATGGTTAATCTGATTAGACCTTAAGAATTTATATATTTAAAGAAATATAACTTCCAGAAGTAATTTCTATTGATTTCAGATGTGCTCTTAGTAAAAGTGATACTTTATAAACAAACAAGTCAAAATTAAAATCAGCATTTGAAAGAAGAAAATTCAGATTATTTAACATTTGAAAAGTTCTTCCATGAATGAAAAAATTTTTTAGGCTTTTTTCCCCCTCCAAAAGCAAAATTTATCTTTCAGGCATAATTGCTCTATGTTGCTTAACACCTTTTTCCTTATTCCTAAATTCTAATTTAAGAAGGTTCTTTTTTTCCTCTAGAGATGAGTAAAGGAAAAAAACCTTTCATCTTTTTGAGAAAAAAGCACTGTGAATCTAATTCCAATTCTGGGTTTCAATTAATTTCAGTACAAAAATTAGTGAGATTTACATGAGATATTTCGTTTTAAAATGTATACAATGGAAATGGATAATATTTCTTTTAAGAAAAACTTAGAATCAGTGTTTTCTTTGGTAAACATTTAAAAATATAAATGCTAACATTTCTGACCTTGGTTCTTAGAAAGCAAACTAAACTAGATTTGTTTTGTCTTTAAAAAGACTGTAGGGAAACCTAATTTATGAAGTATGTGCTTTTTAAAATGAAGATGAATTACTGTTGCTGTTTATAATTTAGATAAACCAGGAAAGGAAGTTAATAAACTGCGTGAGCAGGAACGATCCATCTCTCCTCTACTTTTTGAAGATAGTCCTCCTGATTTGCAGTCCCCAGGAAATCCTTTCCAAGTGAACTTTGAAGAACTGAATAATCTTCAAATACTCCAAAACTCAATTGTTTTTGGAACATCAGCTGAGGAAGTGGTAAAGGAAATTCGTTTCAGAATCGAGCAAAAAACTACACTGACAGCCAGTGCAGGTACTTAAAAGGATATTGATGGTTCCAATAATTTTCAGACTAGCTAACATAGTGTAATATTAGTAGTTTCTCACTATAAAGTGTAGAATAACATTTTACTTAGCTGTTTTTTTATTAACTTCTGACAATATACCTATTCAGAATACTGTGAACCTATAGGTAAATTGGAATTAAGCACAAAAACCCATGTGTCCAAAGCAAAAACTTATCATAAAGCTCATGTAGCTATCTTTTTTGAAACACAAAATATATTTTAATTGGTTTTGGACATAATACTTTGTTTTCCCTTTGAAGACTTACAGTGCAAGAGAGACCACAGATGTCCACACAAAATATGGATGAGACAGGAAAAAACACCAACTAGCAACATAGCAATCTAGGATCATCTGGTGAAGGGAAAAAGAGCTTTACATATGCCAATAACTCATGAGGGTATCACTGTGTCTTAGCATAGAAACTGATATTCATGAGGACCCTAGATTATCTTAAGAAAGCCATATTATGATTGGGTTAGTCTTTTCTTCCTATGCCAAAGCATGAGAATAAGTAATAAATTTTAGAAAAATGTGTATAAAAATTGAACTATTTGATGATCATAGTTGAATATACCTATTTCAAGTTATCTTAATCATTAAGACACCTAGAAATTATAAAACACCTCTCTGAAAAGGGGTAATTTGCTTTGTGAGTAGCATAAAAACGATACACGCATTTCATTATCATTGTTTTAAATATACTGGAAACAGAATCTTTGATTTTTTTTTCTTTATGTGGATAATCTATACAGGAGACCTTTTCAAAGAGTAAACATCCATCCTAAATTATATTCTCCATCTTTTCTGTAAGACAGCCCTGTATTCCTACTAAATATAGTAAGTAAACTAATAATATCACTTAAACTCAGAAATTACTCTTAGACTTTAAAATACCATGGAGATTTAAATATTCCTCATTTCTGCTGCCACAATAACTAATACAATTCCTTTTCCTAAAACCATAGCAAGCCCTGGGGAGATAGATAGTAATCAAATGTTATTTTTAAAGTAGCATTCCACATTTCAGATTTTTGCATTTAATTTTTTTTCTGTGTTGTTATCACGTATTTTAAAATCATACATATCATGTTCTTTGAGTCATCAGAGTGTTCTTCTTTTAAGGCATCGCACCAAATACAATGTTAGCGAAAGTATGCAGTGATAAGAATAAACCAAATGGACAATACCAAATTCTCCCTAATAGACAAGCTGTGATGGACTTCATCAAGGACTTACCCATTAGAAAGGTGAAATTTTATGCAAAATTTGTCATCTATATATATACTCGGTGTTCTGAAGAAATACTATTTAGGATGATAGTAATCATTCTTTCAGAAACTTTTTAAAATGATAGCTAACAAGCAAGAATGATAATGGATGATTTAATTAGGACTTGAAGAAATCTTTCTATGAAATCCTAAAAGTGAGGTTTAGGAAGCTTGTATGTTGAAAAGTTTGTTGAAAAGATTTAGAATTTTAATTGTTTTTGACCAGAAAAAAAAAACCCAAATACTTTACCATCTTTAAAATGGTAAAATGATTCCTCAGGGATTATAGAAAGGGTATATTTTATTATTTTTTACAGCTTCTAGATTATTCTGTATATATATGCTTTTTAAAAAATAATAATTGTACTATACACTATTTGATGTTCTAGGGCTTGCTTCCCTGACTCAGCATAATGTGTATTAGTGAATCTAAATAAACATTTTCAACGCTCAGAAGAAAGTCTATATCAAAATATATAATGTATAATGACTACTGAATAGCTTAGTATATATAAGATATAGCTATAAAGCAGTGTTTTCCAATGTATTTTTAAGGTATGAATGGGTGTTCTGTTAAAAAACGTTCTGGGGTCAAAGAACTTTGGAATGTACCACCCTTGGTGGGTCACAAGAGATATTAATTTATTGAAGATTCATAATTCTTACAGTAAAAAAGTTCATTTAAAGTTTGTTTATCCTAGAAACAGACTGATTGTTACAGAGAACAAACTGGTGGTTTCCAGAGGGAAGGGGGTGTGGAGTTGGGCAAAATAGGTAAAGAAGATTAAGAGGTACAAACTTGGAGTCATAAAAAAAAAGTCATGGGTTGTAATGTACAGTATAGAGACTATAGTCAGTAATATTATAATAACTTTGTATGGTGACAGATGATTACTAGACTTATTGTGGTAATTGCTTCATAACGTATATAAATGTTGAATCACTGTGTTGTACACCTGAAACTAATATAATGTACGTCAACTATACTTCAGTTTTAAAAAATTAAAAGGGAATAAAAAGTTGTTTATCCTACCATTCCCCAAGTTTATATGACCGCAGAACTCTTTTTTAAATGCTTTTTAAAAATTCCATGGAATTTAAAATTTTTAATTTTCATGGAACACTAGTTTAGGAAATATAGCCAAAAAGTAACTAAAGCCATTCTCTTGTGTGACTTTTGAAACTAGGCACATTATTTATACCTTTTATTAGTTATAAAATATATGATGAGATTATAATATCACTTCTTATCTTAATTTCAAAATGTATTAATGATAAGTTGATTCTTTTCTAGGTTTCTGGAATAGGAAAAGTTACAGAGAAAATGTTGAAGGCCCTTGGAATTATTACTTGTACAGAACTATACCAACAGAGGGCATTACTTTCTCTCCTTTTCTCTGAAACATCTTGGCATTATTTCCTTCATATTTCCCTGGGTCTAGGTTCAACACAGCTGGCAAGGTATCTGTATTTATAATTATTCTGCTTTTTTTTAGCATTTGCTGAAATAACAGTTTTCACCATTGAGATAGAGACTACAAGGATAACATGTTTTAAATTTCTTTTAGGCTAGCTCAATTCAGAATATAATTTTTGAATTAGAGTCAAAAGATTGGTTGTGAGAGAAAAGGAAAAGAGGAATAAAAAATCACTCCTAGGTTGTTGGCTACAGCATTTGGATAGAGGGATAAGAGGAATGATGGGTGCTTTCTTTTCTGTACCTGCCTTGTTCTTTGTTCAGAACGTAAGAATATTGGTGATCAGATTGTGGGGGTGAGAAAGATGGCTCATACTGCAGAACTCACCCTTTAAAGCAAGTAGACTTAACGATTCCTTGAAAGCCTTCATGAACTACCTGTATTTCTTCTGTTTTCCAGATTTGTAAATGATTCATTCATTCAGTACTGAGTACTTTGCGTTAGGCACTGTTCTAGGCACTGGGGATAATAGCAGTAAACAAGACAAAGTCCTGCCTTCATGGAGTTTGCAGAGTAGTGTGGGAAATAAAAAGTAACCAAATAAACAAATGGAGAAAGTAAGGCAGAGTGGGGGCACATAGATGTTGACTTGGGGGGTAAGAGATGGGGTTGGCAGCGGTTCTCCAGAGACAGAGACCTGAAGGGGCCAGCCATGCAAAGATCTAAGAGAAGAGGAAACGGCTAGAGGAGAGGCCCTGTGTTTCCTCCCTGCCACTCTTTCATCCAGGTCTTAAAAAGAAGGATCCCAGAGCTAGAAGGGTACACTGTTTAGGGTGGGTGAAAAGAAGGCACTAAAAACAAGAATGAAAATTAACACTGGGCACTATTTTTACGATTTCGTTATCATCTTGTTAGCCTGCCCTCAAAATAACTCTTTTATATTCATATAGTTAAACTAAAGGAAAACAAGATTACTGAGGAGGCATGTAAAATAAGTTTGATTAACCAATTAGACCTGCTATATCTTACAGAAATTGCAAGGCATGTGCTATTATTTTTCTCATCTCTCCATGCTCCTCATTCTTTCAAGTCCAGGTAGCTGACTTTGATCTTGAGTGGATATAATGAAAGATGAGAGAAAGACTTCACAGTACTATAAATAATCCAGTACATGAAGGTGATGAGAAATAAAACTTTCTTCTTTAATCCAAAAATTATCCTCTTTTTATTTCCATAGTGCTTGAAAACAATACAGTTTTTAATATAATATAGCACATATTAACCTGTGGTAGAGATGCAGGTAATGCTTTTAAGTGAAATTCATAGGTAATTTTTAACCATATAAAATAGCAAACTTACCTTCCCTTCTATCAACATTCTCTGTTTCCTTAATTTGCTTTATTTTTTAATCTGTAGTACTTCTCCCCTTCTAACCTGTTCCATATTTACTGCTATGTTTATTTGTCTCCCTCCACTAAGATAGAAGTTTCTTTATAACTATTTTTTTAACATTTATTTAATTTACTTATTTGGTTTCACTGAGTCTTAGTTGTGGCAGGCGGGCTCCTTTGTTGTGGCTTGCAGGCTCCTTAGTTGTGACATGCGAACTCTTAGTTGTGGCACGCATGTGGGATCTAGTTCCCTGACCAGCGATCGAACCCAGGCCCCCTGCATTGGGAGCACAGAGTCTTAACCACTGTGCCACCAGGGAAGTCCCTAAAATATAAGTTTCTTAAAGGCAGGCACTTGGTCTGTTTTGTTCATTACTGTTATCTCCAAGGCCTAGAACAGTGCTTGATTCATAATTGGTTTGTGAAATATTAGGAAAATGAATAATCTACATGTCATTTCAGCTTTTTGATTTTAACTGCTCCTACCAGAGCAGCTAGAATCCAACCAAACTAGGTGGTTCAGATTCCCAACCATCATCCTATTGCTGTATGGCAAATTTTGACTGAGCTTCTATAGAGTGGTATAAGTGAATAATAAATAGGCTATTATTAATGTACTAGGCCAAAAACTAGATAATGGATATTAAATTATTTAAAATTTAATTATATCTTATAACTGCAAGCCATTATGCTACTACCTTCTGTTGGTTTTTGTAAGTTGTGATTTTTTATATTCAGGCTTTTAATAGAAACAATTTATAATATCATCCTGTTTTCAAATTTGTTGTCTTTGATAGATATAGACTTGATCCATCACACATGTAATTATATTAGCATATCTTTCTACATTCTTTGGTGATAGTTTTATTTTTAGATTAAAAAACTCACTGTGTTGCATGATGTATAACTTTTAATCTAAAACATTGAGATCTCTAAAGGGTAACTGATGTAAAATCATCTTGGTTGACTAAAAGAAACTCAGTCTTCTTTGAGAAAGCAAATAAAAGCTTTTTTTTTTTAATTTCAAGGGATGGAGAGAGGAAAAGCATGAGTGTTGAGAGGTAATGTTTTGTTACTAATTATTCATAATTTGTATTATTTTAAACTAATTTTTAATTTTTAGTAAATTTTCACTGAAATTTAAAAATCTATTTGCAAACCAAGTAACAATTTTCATCAGTTGATACTCCTACAGTAAATGTTCCAGTGCAATGCTTTATTATCTTTGCTTGCTGTGCTCTCAATGGGAAAAAATTTAACTGCAGTTATTTTTTTAAATGTTGGTTTTGTTCCTATTCAGTGAAAACCAAGCATTTTAGGATTCTAAATCTTAATTTATAGGCTTATGTATAAGAAAAATTATACTGAGTAGTTATTTGGGAAATTTAAGAAATGATGATGGAAATTCTTCCTGAAGTTCTTCAAATATTGGTGAATAACCATAGACATCAAATAGTAAGATACTGATGAACAAGAGCTTAGAGGTGATCTAGTTCAGTGGTTTACAATCTTGTTTGAAGTCAAATGAAATCTTGATGGAACCTTATTGTTTTGGGAAATATGTCATTGTTTGAAAAGTCCCTCGCTTATCTCCTCAAAGAACCAAAGTTCCACTAAGACATTTAAGAACCGCGGACCTAGTATAAGGTTGTTTTCATTTTGTACATATATTATTCATGATCAGAAAAGCTGAATGACTTTTTTTTTATTTTATTTATGTTTTATACAGCAGGTTCTTATTAGTTATCTATTTGATACATATTAGTGTATACATGTCAATCCCAATCTCCCAGTTCATCCCACCACCTCCACCACCCCCCCTTTTCCCCCTTGGTGTCCATATTTGTTCTCTATTTCTGCCTTGCAAACCAGTTCATCTGTACCATTTTTCTAGATTCCACATATTTGTGTTTATATACGATATTTGTTTTTCTCTTTCTGGCTTACTTCACTCTGTGTGACAGTCTCTAGGTCCATCCACATCTCTACAAATGACCCAATTTCATTCCTTTTTATGGCTGAGTAATATTCCATTGCATATATGTACCAGATCTTCTTTATCCATTCATTTGTGGATGGGCATTTAGGTTGCTTCCATGACCTGGCTATTGTAAATAGTGCTGCAATGAACATTGGGGTGCATTTGTCTTTTTGAATTATGGTTTTCTCTGGATATATGCCCAGTAGTGGGATTGCTGGGTCATATGGTAATTCTATTTTTAGTTTTTTAAGGAACCTCCATACGGTTCTCCATAGTGGCTGTATCCATTTACATTCCCACCAACAGTGCAAGGGGGTTCCCTAGAAAAGATGAATGACTTTTACAAGACAACACACTTTATCAGTAAATGACTGATAAAAATTGTTGTTTTAGGCTGTGATTTACATAAAAGCAATCAAAGGAAAAGAGGGG
Organism: Leucopleurus acutus; assembly: GCF_964270905.1. Lineage (NCBI taxonomy): Eukaryota > Metazoa > Chordata > Mammalia > Artiodactyla > Delphinidae > Leucopleurus > Leucopleurus acutus. Next base: position 116,939,270 of record NC_139145.1, on the reverse strand, counting down.
AAGAAAGCATCCAAAAGTGAGATAGTATCGTCCTATTTAATGATTTTTTCTTCTATTTTGTCTTTTGTTATTGAGAACATTGCTTGCTGTACAAGAATATTAATATTAACTAATATTAATATTTCTTAAGAAAGGGCCATCAAACCAATAGAAAAAAGTGACCAAAGATCTAATTAGTTAACAGAAAAGATGGTACAAATGGCTTTATAAACATGTGAAAATAATATCAGTCTCCGTATAATTTAAGAAATTCAGATTGAAAATTCTCTGAGATAGCATTTTTCACTAATTAAGTTGGCAAAGATGCACACTCTATTGGCAAGACTATGGGAGTGAAAAAGCTATTAAACTTTAAAGGAGGGTGTACTAGTTTCTTATTGGTGGTATAACTAATTACCACAAATTTATTCTCTTACAATTCTGAAGGTCAGCAGTCCTAAAATTAAGGTGTCATCAGGGTTGCATTCCTTCTAGAGGCCCCAGAGGAGAATCCATTTCCTTTCTAAAAGCTTCTAGAGGCTTCTTGCATTCTTTGGCTCACGGCCCCATTCTCTATCTTCAACTCTCACATTTTGTCTTTCTTTGACTCTTACCCTCCTGCCTTCTTCTTACAAGGACCCTTGAGATTACAGTGGACCTACCTGGATAATTCAGGATAATCACCTCATCTTAATTTAACCACATCTGTAAAGTTCATTTCACCATGTAAAGAACTAGATTCTGAGAGATAAGTATTTGAACATCTTCGGGGACCATTATTTTGCCTACCACAGGGGGCAAGCAATTTGGCAGTATCTATCAAGATCACAGATACACATGTACTTTGATCCCACAGTTCTTTTTCTAGGCATACATTCCACTGGTGTAATCACATGTCATTTTACATGTATACATGGTTATGCACTGCATTTTTTTTTTGTGATAGCAAAAGATTGGAAATAAGTTTCTACAAATAGAGGATTGGTTAAATGATCTTACATCTTTAAATTAGAATTTATGCTGCCATATATAAATGAAATTATTTATAGGGAACTCTCACCAGGATGAATGAGAAAAGCAAAGTGGTAAATAATGTATCTAATATTCTACTGTTTATATAGGGGAAATGTTTGCTTGTTTGCTTTTATATACATACAGTATTCTAGAGGAATAAATAATGAATAGGAAGCTGGCAATATTGGTTGCCACTAGGGAAGAGAACTGGGTAGCTGGGAATAGTTAGAAGCGGGACTTTTCACTGAATGACTATTCAGGGTTTGCTCGGGCTTTTTTACTGGTTACCCCACTCTCTCTTTAGTGTCTTTATGTTAATATGACCTTTCAATACCCTTGTGCAGATGAAGTCACAAGTTCTACATTTAATCTTACCAGCCCTCCATTTCCGGTTGCCTATTAGATGACTTTATGTAGGTGCCACGAACCAACCCCTTAAATCTACTTGAAGATAATTCGCTTACAGAAAATACACATGCAGTAATTGGAATGTTGTTCTCATTTGTACTTTCTTAAGATAATCCTCTGTAGCAGAGTCTGTATACATATGTATCCTAATGTTTTGTAAGTTTTGAGGGCATTATCCTTATATGTTGGTGACTTTAATCATCTTTTAAAACATATTGTAGAGAGCAAATGCACCTTTGCTAATCAGTTTAGCTATAAACAATCTCCCATTATTTAAGAAGATCCTGGATGTTTTTACTTAATCATATCTTAGTTCATCTGAAAACTTTGTACTGTAGAAAATATAACTTAATGCTAGGCCATTTACATGTACTATATCATTTCTAAAGTATACTGAATTGTAGTTTACTTTGTGCACCAAAATCATTCTTGCCTTTCTAGGACATTCAGTGAGATAAGTAAAGCAGAAGAACAGTACAGCTTGTGCCAAGAACTTTGCAGTGAACTTGCTCAAGACCTGCAGAAAGAAGGACTTAAGGTACTTCATTTTTATGCAGTGTTCTTAGTTTTCTAAATTTTTAATAATAAAAAGCTACCTTAAATTTTTAATAATAAAAAGCTACCTTAAACCAAGAGTTAGATTTTGCATTTAAATACAAATTGGGATGTGTCAGAAAAGAGAATTCTTGTCTTCAACAGAGACAAATTGAATTCTGACCCTTATCTGAGGCCTATGATGAGGTCATTTTATGAGAAGCAACTTATGAGGTTGGAGTGATTCCAGTATAATTCCAGAGAAGTTTATATTACCTTGGGAGTACATTTGAATAAGTTCAAAATCAGAGTTATATTGGCAGTAAAGAATAAGGGATAGGGAAGGATTTCCCTAGAACTGTGCTTGTTATAAATGCCTTTCCAATTATCCTTTAATGTCATTGTCAGGTAGACAGTGACCTTCTGGAATAGGCATTTTGTTTCAAGGCCTTAATCCAGGTTGCTTAACACATTGAGAACAAAACCTGGAAGGCTTTGAACTTTGTATTGTATAATCTTCACTCACAACAATCCATGTTTAGTATTTTTCCAACATTCTCAAAACAGAGGTAGAGTTATTACAAAGTATAATACAAAAGCAATAAAAAGTTATTACAAAGAAAGGGATAGCTGATGAATATTTTCTTATAATCCTTCTCTTTTATACCTTAAATATATAGAGAGTTCTTTTCTTAAAATTTTTTAAATAAACTTTTAATTTTAGAATCATTTCAGATTTATAGAATAGGTACAAGGATATTATCAAGATTTCCAGTATACCCAGTTTCCCTCATTATTAACATCTTATATTATCATAGTACATTTGCAAAACTAAGAAACTGACACTAACACATTTCTGTTAACTAAATCCAGACAGTATTTTTGTTTTACCTGTTTTTTTCCATTCATGTCCTTCTTCTCTTTGTTCCAGGGTTCAGTCCAGGGAACCACATTGCATTTACTTTTCATATCTTCCCAGTTTCCTCCAGTCTGTGACAGTTTCTCCGTATTTCCTTGTTTTTCATGACCTTGACAGTCTTGAGGGATACTAGCCAGGTATACTGCAGAATGTCTTCCAATCTGGGTTTGTCTGATGATTTTCTTATGATTAGACCAGGGTTATAGGTTTTTAGAAAGAATACCACAGAAATGAAGTATCCTTCTCATCACATCCCATCAAGGTATATGATAGCCACATGATATCACAGGTGAGAATAACCATCCTCACTTGGTTAAAGTAGTGTTTGCTAGGCTTCTCCACTGTGAAATTACTACTTTTCCCTTTCCATACTCTATTCTTTGGAAGTGAGTCAACAAGCCTAACCTACTCTCACAACCTCCAGGAGGTAGCAAAATACACAAAACAAAATTTACTGTTTTAACTTTCTAAGTATACATTTTAGTGGCATTAAGTACATTCAGATTGTACAACCATCAACACTTTTGATCTCCAGAACTTTTTCATTATCCCAAAGTGAAACTGTATCCATTAAGCAATAACCGTAAAGGAGTTCTAACACGTAAATTTAACATAATATCTGGCATATAGTAGGCACACAATAAGTGTGAGCTGTCCAGAAGATCTTTTCAATGAGGTCCCTTCAGAAAGATTTTTTTTTCCTATCTTTTTAGGTACTGAATTAACCTCAAAAAAGGATTCAGTAAAAAGAAAAGTAATCAGTTAACTTTGCCCTTTATATAAAAGTCTTTTATAAAAAGTCAGTTGGGGAGGGAAGTAATAATTACTGACTAAAATGGGATTTTTAGATTACTTATGGATTTCAGTTATTCTTTATGACAATTTTCATTACCATGGGTTTTTTTTTGTAATTGTAATAGTTAATATTTATTGCCGTTTAATATACATCAGGCACTGTTTTAGGGTCTTTATTTAATGAATGTTGATCTTTAACATTGAATGATCTCAACCCCAAAGAATTAAAATTGTAAGTTTAGTGTTTTGTCGTTATAAGACCTGTCAACTAGTGTGTCATTGGAGTTCTTCCTTCCTAGAAATTTCTCTTATATAGAAACTGTTATATGATGCACTTGACAAACATAGGGAAGGGAGTGTGGATACAAAAACTCTATGATCAGCCCCTAGACCATTATAGATTGAGTCATTATTTTATCACATAAGCCAAAATTGTGTTTTTCTGTCTTTCATTACTGTTTTGTTTAGGCACAGTGGGTAGGGCAACAACTCCTCCTCCTCCTACAAAAGCTCCACATTACCATGTTTTTTTGTAAATAATTGATTATACTTCCGTACTCTGTGTACACAAGAGACCTTTCTGAATTTTTCTATCCTGTAAAGTAACTTTTTTTATGGAAGTTAAAAAGCCATATATAATAATGTATTCTGTTTGTTACAGGGTAGAACTGTTACCATTAAGCTAAAGAATGTGAATTTTGAAGTAAAAACTCGTGCATCTACAGTTTCATCTGTTGTTTCTACTGCAGAAGAAATATTTGCTATTGCTAAAGAATTGCTAAGAACAGAAATTGATGCTGATTTTCCACATCCCTTGAGATTAAGACTTATGGGTATGACTTTTCTTTACTTGTTTTTCCTTAAATCTGCTAGACTTTTCCATAGAATCAACTTGGGAAATATTCTCACCTCTATTTTATTTCTTAAACATGTTTAGGAAGTTGTACTTATGCTACTGCCATTTTTCTCGATTCTTAGGACCTGATGCATGTGACGCCACGATCATTAGTTTAATTCCAGTAAGAACCAGTTAAAGTCATTCTTTTCCTTACTACTTACTGAAATCCTTGGGGTTAGGTATCTTTCAAAATTTTAAACTTTTCAGATTTTAGAAAGCAAATTCACTGCATGTTGAGTGTATTATATAATACTCCTTTGGGATCTGAAGCAGCACTTCATGATCAAACACATTATTATTTCTGTAGGAAAACAAAAAAATATTCACACTGAGTTGTAAAGACTCTAAATGGTCTGACACCAATCTTGTCATCAATTACCATTTGTTGCTTACGATTTTCAGAACTTTTTGGATTTCAGAATTACAGATAAGGGATTGTGGCACTATAAAACCACATTTCTAGCCATCACGTGGTAAAAAAAGATACACAAACCATGTTTCCAAAGTGAACGAGTGAGAGAATGTTTATGGATAAGCACTCCAAATGCCAATTTTACTGCTAAGGATGGGTCATTAGCCATACTTTCACATATGAAAAATAGCACACACTGAAGTCAATTTGAATAAAGTATGTTAACTAAAAGAGCTAAAGAGTGGATGTTAATAGCAGCTTTATTTATAATTGCCAAAATTTGGAAGCAACCAAGATGTCCTCCAGTAGTAGGTGAATGGAAATTGTGGTACGTCTAGACAACAGAATATTATTCAGCACATAAAAGAAATGAGCTATTGGAGTAGAGGGTGGGGGAGAAGAAAAGAAACGAGCTGTCAAGCCATGAAAAGACATGGAGGAAACTTATATATTATTAACTGAAAGAAGCCAATCTGAAAAAGCTACATCCTGTATGATTCCAACATATGACATTCTAGAAAAGGCAAAACTGTGGAGATACTAAAAAGATCAGTGGTTGTCAGGGGTGGGGGGAGGGAGGAATAGGCAGAGCACAGAGGATTTTTAGGGCAGTGAAACTATTCTGTATGATGCTATAATGGTGGATACATGTCATTGTACATTTGTCAAAACCCATAGAATGTACATCAAGAGTGAACCCTAATGTAAACTATGAACTTTGAGTAATAATGTCATGTCAGTATAGATTCATTGATTGTAACAAATGTACCACTCTGGTGTAGGATGTTGATAGTGGAGGAGGAGTGCATGTGTGGGGCAGGTAGTATATGGGAACTCTCTGTACTTGCTACTCAACTTTGCTGAGAACCTAAAATGGCTCTAAAAAATAGCGCCTATTGCAAAAAAGGGAGCTAAAGAATCTATGCAATTGACTCCAATTAGTTACTCGATATTTAGTGGTATCATGTGTCAGGTATTAACTGAAAGACCTATATAATCATGCTAACTCCAATAGATACTTACTATTTAGTATACCCAGCTTTATGAAGAAAGTTAATTTCTACTCATAATACCACCTTTGAAAAAGCATCCTTTAATTCAGAAAAGACAGTGTTGCTTATTATTTCTGGCTGAACAGCCCTTTTTCATATGTGTTATAATAGTATTATGCAAAATGTCTCTATTGAATTTGAAATGGATTAATTACGGTTGGTTTAATTTAGGGGTGCGACTATCTGGTTTTCCCAATGAAGAGGAGAAGAAATGCCAACAAAGGAGCATTATTGGCTTCTTACAGCCTGGAAACCAAGCCCTGTCAGCCACCAGGTGTACACCAGAGAAAACTGACAAAGATCAGTTTCTAAAACCTCTAGAAATGTCTCCTAAGAAGAGTTTCTTTGATAAAAAACGATCTGAAAGAAATTGGAGCTACCAGGACACATTTAAATGTGAAACTGTAGATAAACAAAGTTTACAGACATCACAATTCTTCCAAGTTTTAAAGAAGAGGATGAGTGAGAATTTAGAAACATTGGAGAATTCAGATAACTGCCATATATTTACTTGTCCTGTTTGCTTCAGGGAACAAGGAAGCATCAGTCTGGAAGCCTTTAATAAACATGTAGATGCGTGTCTTGATGGACCTTCCATCAGTGGAAACTCTAAAATGTCCTCACGTTCACATGCTTCCTCTACAGAAGTGAACGAGAAAGAAAATGTCCATGATTTTGTTTCTGTCTGTGAGAAGCAGGATTGTGAAACTCATCAGAAGAATGCAGAGATCACATCAGTAGATTCTGTAGAGTTGGCAGAGACTACTGGTAATCAATCTAATACAGAAGGTGTAGATGCGCTAAGTAATAAGTACAGTGAAGAGGAATGTTCTAGTCTTCCAAGCAAATCGTTTAATATGGAACACTGTCCTCAGAATTGTTGCGCTGTTTCACTGGAAAATGAAGATGTTGCGTCATTAGGAAGGAAAGAGCCCCTACAACCTTATTTATATGAAGTGATCAGTGACCAAGTCCTCGTTTGTCCTGTTTGTAACCTAGAACAAAAGACTTCAGATCTTACCCTATTCAATGTGCATGTAGATGTTTGCTTAAATAAAGGCATTATCCAGGAACTGAGAAGAGAGAAGGTTAATCCAGTTAACCAACCCAAAGAAAGCACCACAAGTACTGGTGAGTTTACAGTTTACAGTTTACATAGTTCACGTATGCTGCCATTTAGGAAAATGTTACCTTAACGGTGGGTTAGAATTAGCTGAAGACATTAGATTTAAAATTTTGGGAAACCTCTGGTTTGGGCTTGATTTAGCACAGAATGAACTCAGTGGTTTAGGGAGCTGAGTGATCTAATCAAAACAGAAATTCCTTCAGAGAACACTTGCCAAGGCACAGTGGTAACTTAACTATAATTATATAGCCAAAAAGCCTCTTTAACTTGTTTTTTGGTAGTTCCGACTCTAACCCAACTTCAAAATCAGCTGTAATACTAATGAAACAAGTAAATTACAAAGAAATTATGCTATACATTAGTTTCTGGTATATATAAATTCGAACAATGTAGTACTAAGGAGGTTTTTATTGTCTTTAATCAGTCAACCTTAACTCTTTAAATTTTTCGAAAGCTTTTTAATTATTTCATGTTATTCATTGTGGAATTTCTTCCCTCTAAAGATAACTCAGGCAAAGTACAGAAGATTGGAACAAAAGCAAACAGGTATGGCTAATTTGAGTTTTAATGAAGCTGGCTATAAAACTGTTATATTTTGAGGTCTGATTTTTAAGAAATGTTAAAATTTGCTTTTAGAAATCATTAAGTAAAAGTTCTAAAATCAATTATTTGCATAAACAATTTTTTAAATCTCTTCGTGCATTTTATTATTTTATGTTTTTTGTTTTGTAGTTCTTCATGCATTTTAATTGCATGTTCTTTTTTATTCCAGGCCAGGACTGATGACAAAGTACTCGGCATCAAAGAAAACAAAACCAAACAGTCCCAGACACACCCTTGATATATTTTTTAAATGAACTTTGAACATTTTATCATTAATTTTTGATTGAAACTTGTTATTTTATAATCAATGAATGTATTCTTCCTCATTCCAGGCTTACAGATTCATTGAGTGAAAGGCAAGTGCAATAAGCCCTCCCCAAATGACATTTCCTTTATATGAATTTGGAATATATACTAATTTACTTCTGTATATTTTTTTGATAACAATGAGAATTCCACTTCCACTATACTTCAATTGGAAATCCGTTCTGTTAGAGACAATTTTAAAATGAGAAGTTAGGAATGGGATCAGGAAGTGATTTCCTTCTTTATTATGTTTTATAGTGAATATAAAAACTTACATTTATAAGGGCTCTCAGAAGTTCAGATAAACCTGCTTTAGCATAAGAATTTTTCAGCACTTAACCACTTTGTTGGCACTGGACTGCTATGTTTGATCTTAGTATCTTCTACAACTTTGTATAATTATATTTTAGCTCCTAGTATCTTCAGATACCTCATGAACATTCATAATTAATACTTATCTTAAGTTCTATGAAGAGTATTAGCTTAGCAGAACTAGCATGAGTGGTTTTGTTACCTTCAGGAAAATAATGTCACAGTATTATTTGCTGTGTTAAAAGAATTTTTGTTTAAAATACGATTATTCATTTGATTTTTTTAATTTAAAATTTCTTTAATGAATAAGCACTTGGTTCACTTTAAAAAAATATTTAGTCTAAGATTCAAGGTAATTATTTTCATATATAAGACTTTTAAATAGCAATATTTCATTTCTTGGCAGTTATATTTGTACTTTACACAAATCTGTAAAAAAGGATAAATTGTACACTCACTTCATTTTTATTATGACCTTCTGGAGAAGAATGTGCAATTCAAAAGATTAAAGTGTGTTAAAACACCTCATTTATCTTAGTTATATTTCTATCATGTCTTCATTAATATTCGCGAAAGAAGACAGCTTAACAGTAGTTAGCTTAAGTAGTTGTTCCAAATATTTTTGTGCTATCAATAGAGGAGTTTTTATCAAAAAAACAATTATTTAATTGAAACATGAAGATGGAACCCATTTTCTATTACTGCTTTAAGGAACTGAATCTTTTGTTCTCATATTTTCGTTTCTTTTCGTATTTTATAGCTCGTTACCTAAATGTATAAAGACAATGTTTTAGGAGTAGCGTAAATTAGGATCTCGCACAACCTTTGGCCAAAGTGGTAATTTGACTTTAAATTACTAGATGGATTAAAATTAGGCTTAATGTTTATTAACATACCAATTTCATGCCTAATATTATTATACGCTATGCTTAATACCTAGTTGTAGAGCTACGCTTCTTGATTGTGTGATTTACTTACATTAATTCTCTACAAAATTAAGTTCAATGAAGCACTGATTTAATGTATTGAAAAGTAGATAGAACCATATTTGTTCTTTTCTATTCTATTTTGTTTCAAGTTCATTTTTATTGTGTTTTCAACATTAGAGTGAATACTAAATTATTTTCACTTAGATGATTCATTTAATTGAATGTTATCATTTAGTAATATTTAATAAAAATTTAAAATGAAATTTTAAATGTTTAATCTTTAGCCAGTAGAAATGGTTTCCTTACTTTCCACTCTTTTCCCACCTCTGTTGCTTTCAGTCTTATTTTCTTTGCCCAGAATTTTCTCCACATCCTTTTCTGTTTTGTCTAATAATCCAACTCATTTTCTTTTTATTATAATTTTGTTTGGGGGCATTAAAAGAAAATACAACAAAACCACAAAGAATAAGCACCTATAATCTTACCTATTTAGAGAGTCAGAATATAGGGAACCACCTGGGAGAACGTATTTGCAACACATATAATTGGCAAAATACTAGTATCCAGTATATATATAATCCAGAGTATATAAATGATTCCTATGAATCATTAAGGAAAAGACAGACAGCCAGTAGAAATTTGGACAAGTCTTTAGATGGCACTTTACATAGAAAAAAATCCAAATGGCCAAGAAACATGAAAACATCCTCAGCCATTTTAGTAATAGGGAAATGAAAAAAAAAAAAAAACCACAAAGAGTTATTGTAATACCTTTCCCAGATTCACAAAATGAAAGGATCCAATGATATTAAGTTTTGGTGATGATATGGAGCAATATGAACTCTTATTTGAAAACAATCTCTTTGGAAGACGGTTTGTCCTTCTTCAGTAACTCTGAAGATGTGCACACTCAACACCCCAGCAACTGCACTCCTAAATACACGCCTTTGCTGGTTATCTTCCATTTGCCCTCCTGATTTTACTCTGTGCCCTCCACCCTGCTTTAAGTTCAGTGAGGCATCATGGCAGCGGGCAGCCACTGCAGTAGGTTTCAGGGAGGAAAGAGGATGAAGTTGTTTATTTATTCCCTCATATAACTTTTTGAAGAATCATGTCAAGCTGGCTAAGTCCCTTGATGAAAGATCACAACTTCTTCATATGTCATTTTCTGCTCTCTCTCCAGGTTCTGATAATCCTTTCCTTGCCCTCACCCCCTCATCCTAGGGGTGGCAACAGAGCCTTGCCCTTACTAGCCCTAAGGTGCTGCCCTATCTTTCGTGGTTTCCCCACACCCTGCCCACACCTTTGTAAATGGTCCCTTTCTTAAAAGTCATCTCAAAATACAATTTTTTTCCTGCCAGAGCCATAACTGATACAATGTCTTGGGAAAACTATTGAACATGTTTTTTAGAAAGCATGTGCAAGAATGCACATAGCAGCACTGTAATAGCCAAAAAGTGGAAATAAACCAAATATTCAGCACTGGTAGAATGGTTAGATTCTACCATTGTATATTCATGTAGATTCAAACAGTAGAATTCTACACAGTGGTGAAAATGAAGGAAATAGCTAATCAGAAGGTGGATGAATATCACAAACATAATGTGGAGCAAAAGAAGCAAATCATAGAAGGATGCCATCGGCATGATTCCATTTATATAGTTCAAAACAGTGTATATTGCTTTAAGGATGTATTCATATGAGATCAAATTATTAAGAGAAGCAAGTATATTATTGTCCCCAAAGTTAGAATAATGACTTTCTCTGTGGGGAGGAAAGGGAATGTGATTGAGAAATGGAACAGGGAGCTGTTGGGATGCTGACAGTCTTCTGTTGTCTTGGGTGGTGACTGCATGGATGTTTATTTTAAAAATATTATTTAAACTGTATGTATGTATTTTATAGATTCTTGTTCATATGTGACCTATATCACGATAAAAAGTAACACAAAAAAAATGGCAGGAACCGCTTTCCTTAGTAAGGTGATGTTCTCCTTCATCTCTGCAGGCTACTAGCTTCAACAGAGAAAAAGTACATTTCTCTCTGCTAGGACTTTGCTGAACACAGCAAGAAAGAGTCATCCCATGACAACATTTTGAGTTTTTCTCCTAATGTTTCCCCTAATGCTACAGCCTCAATCAGCATTTGGTCTGCTCTCCAAAGTCAAATTGCCAAAGTTGACAATTTGGCCAAATATTTTATCATCTCCAAACAAGTCACCAGCTTCCCAACCTGTGATATATATCACCACTCCTCAAAGCCCCTCCCTCAAACATTAAGCCAATTCTGTATATTAGATTTTGTTATTTTCAGCACTGCTTTCTGTATCACTGCTTTCTGTATCACTTCAGAATTTTACTTCAGCTATGAATTACAGAGACCCAATCAGTGTCTTAAAAAAGAAAAAAATCAGTTCTAGTGTTCCCACAAAACACAAATTTCATTGATTAACTTTGGCTCGATAGTTCAAAGATGGGTTCACAGTCTGATTTTCTTGGCCTCACATTGCCAACTTCTGGCCACAAGATGGATGGACTTTTCTATATCCAGCCTTACACATGAGTTCCAGGTAGGAAGATGAGGAAGTAAAAAGGACAAAAGGGCAAGTCTGTCCCATTTTAAAGAGCTTTCTTGGAAGCCCCACATAACAATTTCCACTTCCATCTCATTGACCAAACAGTGTCATGTGGCTTCCCCATATTAAAGGGAACCTGGAAATGTAGTTTTTAGCTGGCTACGTTGCTACACCCAAACAAAATCAGGTTCTGTTAGTAAATTGTGCCTCACCTATTAAAAAATAACTATATAACTTTATTGTCAGATGATGTGTTTGTCTACATTTTTTAAAATCTACATTTAGGACTTCCCTGGTAGTTCAGTGGTTAAGAGTCGTGCTCCCACTGCAGGGAGCACAGGTTCAATCCCTGGTCAGGGAAGATCCTACATGCTGTGCAGCGCAGCCAAAAAAAAAAAAAAAAATCTACATTTAATTAAAAAGTTCAATAAGGTTATGGCTACAAAATCAATGTACAAAATCAGTAGCATTCCTGTACAACAGTAATAACCAATTAGAAAATATAAAAATCTCTTTCATGACAACAATCTATAAGGGACCTAAAGGGGCAGCGGGTTGTGGGGGGGCAGGGCGGGTATCTATCAAAATAGGTGCAAGGGGCTTCCCTGGTGGTGCAGTGGTTGAGAGTCCGCCTGCCGATGCAGGGGACGTGGGTTCGTGCCCCGGTCCGGGAAGATCCCACATGCCGCGAAGCGGCTGGGCCCGTGAGCTATGTCCGCTGAGCCTGCGCGTCCGGAGCCTGTGCTCCGCAACGGGAGAGGCCACAACAGTGAGAGGCCCACGTACCGCAAAAAATAAATAAATAGTGCCTAAACTCTGACCTTCCAACTGATTTCTCAGCTTCTCCTGCTCTAAACCATTTTGTGCATTTTTTGCACATTAGCCATAATGTTTTCATAACGTCACTCGTATTAGAAACAAAACAAAAAAAAGATTTCAAAGCTCTCAACTCTGTCCAGGATCAGTGGGAGCTGAGAAGGGGACTGATTTTCAGTGTATGATGATTTCTATGGTGCAAATAACATGACAGATTTCAAGCTATTGACACGACGTCAACCAGTTCACAAAGTTCCTGAAAATTTAACAGTTGGCTCTTGGGTGCCAGCACAAGCGAGTTCCCAAAAATCAGTGTTCATGGTGCCCACCAAATACTGGCTTGGCATTCGAGCCCGGTCAAGTCACACTGCATAGCTTGCAGTTTCCTGAATTAACCAAGCTACTTCTCCCTTCTGGTGTCGTGCTCAGTTGCTCCCTCTGCCCAGAATGTGCTTCCTGAATGCCCCTTTGCCCTCTCCATACACAGTAACCATACACAGCTATTCATCTTTCAACTCATCCCAAGGACCACCTTCAAGAAAGGCTCTCTGTCCCGTAGGAAAACTGATTAGTCACTCCTTTGTGCTCCTGTTTCTCTTTGAAGACACTGAAACATTCTTTGTTGTGGCTTTGCTGCGGTCTCTCCCTTCTAGGTTGTAGGCTGCTAGAGATGCTGGACTGTCTTTCAATGATCTCTGAATTATAAGTGTGAAGTGTAAAGCCTGGCACTCAGTAGGTGTTAACTATCATTTGTTGACCCATAAATGAATAAATAATGTTTGCCCAAAGACTGGTGTCTATTACTGTCATACTAATTTTTTCTGTAAAGACAGGGTGGCCGACGTAGATGGCTGCACTCAAGCTGGGCCCTAAGGATGGGCATTCTGGAAAGAGAGAATTGTACTGATTGTTCCCTTTATTGGGTAATTGCTTGCTTTATAAATGTTTTATTACTGTGTTCTTTTGGGGTAGCTTGGAAATATTTGGAAAAAGCCTCAAAATATGACTATTAACCTAGGGCTAAAAAAAATGATTTTTGAGGAAATATTCCATTTTGAAAATCACCCCTGGTGCCTGCTGTCTGCTTTTTTTTTTTTTCCATAAGTAATCTCCCCTTTGTTTTTTGGCCATGCCTTGTGGGATGTGACATCTTAGTTCCCCAACCAGCGATTGAACCTGCGCCCCCTGCAGTGGAAGTGTGGAGTCTTAACCACTGGACCACTAGGGAAGTCCCAGTAATGTCCCATTTTGAAAAGCAGTAGTACATTTGAGCATACCTGGTGCTGGTAGGGCTCTAGTGAACATCACAGAGAGGTGGTGTTTATACCCCTGAAGCAAAAGCTGTTTTTTTGTTGAATCATTAAGGGATAATCACTTTTGCTTTGTAATACATAATTGGATTAACAGTTGTTTAAGAAAAATGATATTATGGTGAGTATTGAAAACATGATTCCATTTATTAAATCGTATATTGGACTGCTCCCCTTACAAGTGTGAGGTAATTTATTTTCTAATTATTGCTGTCTACAAAAGGCTCAGGGAGACAGAAGATAATTCAGAGGCAAATAGTTTCACACTTCCTTGTATTCGCGGTCTCTTAAGTTTGTTATGATTTCAAACCCATATATACCTACATATACATATGCCTAGATGTGCATACACCATATATATATGTGGGTATATACATACTACACACACATACACACAACCTCACCTGAACCCATATCTGTTACTGAATTCTGTCTACCCTTGTAGGGCCTGTTGAAAACACCCACTTCTTTGTATTCCTATTGTCAAATCCCCAACAGTTGCCTAATCTCTGGCCTTCCAACTTATTTCTCAGCTTTCATCAGTTTCCTTCCCTTCTCTAAACCACTTTGTGCATTTTTATAGACAATGCTTTCCTAACATCACTCATATCCATCTGTGTGTACCACAAATGTGGGTCAGTTCTGGGGTCAGATCTAGTTCTATTTTATTAGGACTCAATTTTTTTTTCACTTCTAGAATATGCTCAACTTCTAATTTAACTTCTGAACCCATCCACAGGCATGAGATGTGCCATGGTTTTATTTGTAATCCATCAAACAGTGCTTACGTACTAGGGATTCAATGGAGATATCCTGGTTGTCCTTCAATATTCTACTTTTCTTCCATATTATTAGAATTTTAGCTAGGCACACGATTGCCCAGAATAATTTACTATATTTCATCAATTCTTTATTTTATAAACCACTAAGAAAGAAATAAAACCCAAGATGGGGAGTCCAGTAGGTTACCACTGCATTAAAATGGGGTACCAAGGTTTTCCATCTTCAGAGAGGCTATTGAGTCTTACTTTATTCTAGAGAAAATTCTGGAAGCCCATTTAAAAATGATTCAATACTTAAGTTCCGATAGTGTTGGTTATCAAGCAAACCTCGACACTTCTCCCAACTGTACGAAGAACGGCCTAAGTGTGCGCCGGTAGTTTTCTCAGAACGTTTTGCCTCGCGTGAACCCAGCCAAATCACGCCACACCTGAAGGCAGCTCCGCCCGGCCAGGGCTGGAGACCCGGGGCGAGCCGCCATTAGAAGCGCCCGCAGCCGAGAGCGGCCCCGGGGGGCGGCCCCGGGGGTGAGCGGCCACGGGGGCCTGAGGGCCTCGGGGTCGGACACGGAGCCGGTTCGGCGCGCCCCGCGGCGCAGGGAAGCGGCAAGGGGGCTGCTGCTCGGCGAGGCTGCGGCCGGCAAGGGGTTGCGGGAGGACCTGAGGGGCGCGGCGGCCCGGCCCTGGAGAGGCCTGGCGCGGATCCCGAAGCAAGAGCGTCCGCGGCGCGAGGAGGCGGCGACCGAGCACGAGTTCCGTGAGTCTGGGAACAAGGCCTGGAGACGCCGGCGCTGGCGGCGCCGCGCGGGCGCGGGGAGCTGGTTGAGCAGTGTGGGTGCAGCGCTCAGGCCGCGGCGGGAAGTGACCCGAGCGCATCCTCATCCCTGCGCCCTCGGAGGGCTAGTTTTCAGCTTTGGGATCCACCCCCACTGAAGTTTTGGCTCACACTTCTCAGGACGTTTTTTTCCGGTTAACCCTGCGCTGTGGGTGGAAGGAAAGTGTTACCCTTTCAAATTAAGGAAAAGAATTTTTCAAGAAATGATTAAGCCCTTTTACAAATAAGGAAAGAGGGTTTTTTTGTTTGTTTTGTTTTTTTGCGGTACGCGGGCCTCTCACTGTTGTCTCGCCCGTTGCGGAGCACAGGCTCCGGACGCGCAGGCTCAGCGGCCATGGCTCACGGGCCCAGCCGCTTCGCGGCATGTGGGATCTTCCCAGACCGGGGCACGAACCCGCGTACCCTGCCTTGGCAGGCGGACTCTCAACCACTGCGCCACCAGGGAAGCCCTTATAAATTTATTTATTTTTGGCTGCGTTGGGTCTTTGTTGCTGCACGCGGGCTTTCTCTAGTTGCGGAGAGCGGGGGCTACTCTTCGTTGCGGTGAATGCGGGCTTCTCATTGCGGTGGCTTCTCGTTGCGGGCTTTAGGCGCGCGGGCTTCTGTAGTTGTGGGTCACGGGCTCTAGAGCGCAGGCTCAGCAGCTGTGGCGCACGCGCTTAGTTGCTCCGCAGCATGTGGGATCTTCCCGGACCAGGGCTCGAACCCATGTCCCCTGCGTTGGCAGGCAGGTTCTTAACCAGTGTGCCATGCAGGAAGCCCGATGTTGAATTTTTTTAAATGCTTCTTCTAAATCAATTTAAATGATCATGTAGTTTTTCTTTTTTAGACCACTAATATAGTAGATTACATTGATTTTCAAATATGGAACCAGTTTTGCATTGTCAGGATAAACCCCACATGGTTATGGTGTATTATACTTTTTATATATGACTGGATTTGACTTGATAATGTTTGAGGAGTTTTGAATCTGTGTTGTTGAGGGATATTTGTTTATAGTTTTCTGTTCTTGTAATGTCTTTGGTTTTAGAATCAAGGAAATGCTGATCTCGTAAGATGTGTTGGGAAGTGTTTCCTCCTCTTCTGTTTTCTGGAAGAGATGGTATAGACTTGATGTTATCCTTTAAATATTTGGTAGAATTCACCAGTGAAACTATCTGGGTATGGGGATTTCTTTTTTGGAATTTTTAAAACTACAAAGCCCATTTCTTTAATAGTTATGGGATTATTCCAGTTATCTGTGTAATCTTGAGCGAATATTGGTAGTTTGTGGTTTTTGAGGAGTTGTTTCATTTCATCTAAGTTGTTGAATTTATGTGCATGGAGTTGTTCATAGTATTCTCTTTTTCATCTTTTAATGTCTGTGGAGACTGTAGTGCTCTGCTCTCTTTCATTCCTTACATTGGTAACATGTGTCTTCCCTCTTTTTTCTTAGTCTTGCTAGAGGTTTATTGATTTTATTGACGTCTTCAAAGAACCAGCTTTTGTTTTTATTGATTTTTCTCTGTTTTTCTGTTTTCAGTTTCATTGATTACTGCTTTTACCTTTGTTGTTTTTCGTCTGTCTGCTTGATTTAGGTTTATTTTGCTCTTCATTTTTTACTTTCTCAAGGTAGGAGCTTAGATTATTGACTTGAAGCCTTTCTTCTTTTCTGATAATTTAATCCTATAAGCTTTAGCTGCATTCCACACATTTTGATATATTTTATTTTTATTTTCATTCAGTTCAAAATATTTTCTAATTTCTCTTGAGACTTCCTCTTTGATCCATGGTCCAGATTTTTTTTTTTTTTTTTTCAAAAATTGGAAGTTCTCATAGTACTGAGCCTATATTCCCTCCTGGCAGTATTCTTCTGGAAGTGATTGTGGTTACCCAACCCTTCCATCCAACCATTGAACAAATATTTATTGAACATCTACTAGCACTAGGCACTGGGATTACTTCAGCTTCCCCATGGATGTGTATTCAGGTGAAGGAAGCAGACAGTGAACAAGTATATATGTATTAAATGTCAAATAATATCAAATGATATGAAGAAAGAAAGGAGTAGGGCATAGGGGTAGAGAATGACAGGGGAAAGAGGATTGGGTGGTCAGGCGTGGTTTTTCAGAGGTGGTACCATTTGAGGTACCACCTGAATGACATGAAAGAGGAAGTCTGGACTTGTTTTTCTAGCTCAGCATGGCCCCCTCCTGTTCTGACCCTCTTTCCTCAAACTTGCTCTGCTACTGAAGGCATGGAGTGTTGTACCCCTAAAAGTTTAAGTGAATGATACAGCTCTGTGTAACCTGTTTTTTTTTTCTTAAAGTATGTCTCCTACACTAACCTAGATCTTTACCGCTACCAGTACCCTGCTACATCTTTTTTTTTAAATTTATTTAATTAATTTTGGCTGTGTTGGGTCTTCGTTTCTGTGCAAGGGCTTTCTCTAGTTGCGGCAAGCGGGGGCCACTCTTCATCGCGGCGCATGGGCCTCTCACTGTCACGGCCTCTCTTGTTGCGGAGCACAGGCTGCAGACGCGCAGGCTCAGCAGTTGGGGCTCACGGGCCCAGTTGCTCCGCAGCATATGGGATCCTCCCAGACCAGGGCTCGAACCCATGTCCCTTGCACCGCAGGCAGATTCTCAACCACTGCGCCACCAGGGAAGCCCTAACCTGTTGTTTTTGACTGAACATTTAACCTTTACTTGATTTTATCTGTTACATTTTTAACGCATATATATTAAAGTACTCTTCTAAATATTATTTAGTAAATTGATATGTTTATGATTTTGTCTGGGCCATTTTCTCGACTCTGTCACTTATTACCCAGAAGGTAGACGGTGGTGTGTTGGTAAGGGTCTAACTACCAACTCTCTGGGAGAAAAAGTTCTGATTTGTAGTGTTTTCCAATTTCCTTTGTGTAATGCTTCCACTGTGACTGATTTCAAGCTACAATGTGATGTCACTGAACACAGAGTTGAGAAGAGTTACACACAGTTGGTTCTTATTAGCCTGTGCAAGCTGGCTCCTTCACACCACTGAAGGAAGGTTTTATAATCTGTTTTACAGGTTGGGATATTAAAATTCAGAATTGTTACAGGGTTACACAATTAGTAAGCCGTGGGCCAGTCAGTGAACATTTTAAGCCCCTAGATATTCTGATGTAATTGGCTTGGACCAGGAGTTTTCTATGGTGTTTTTTTTTGTTTGTTTGTTTGTTTTTGCTGTACGCGGGCCTCTCACTGTTGTGACCTCTCCCATTGTGGAGCACAGGCTCACAGGCTCCGGACACGCAAGCTCAGTGGCCATGGCTCACGGGCCCAGCTGCTTCGCGGCACGTGGGATCTTCCCGGACCAGGGCACGAACCCGTGTCCCCTGCATCGGCAGGCGGACTCTCAACCACTGCATCACCAGGGAAGCCCTATGGTGCTTTTTAATTGTCTTAGAAACTTCCTTAAAATTAAATTTTTAAAAATATTTATTTATTTATGGCTGCGTTGGGTCTTAGTTGTGGCGTACAGGCTTCTCTCTAGTTGTGGCACGTGGGCATCTCTCTAGTTATGGCACGCAAGCTCCAGAGTGCGTGGGCTCGGTAGTTGCGGCACAGCGTGTGGGATCTTAGGTCCCCAACCAGGGATTGAACCCGCATCCCCTGCACTGGAAGGCGGTTTCTTAACCACTGGACCACCAGGGAAGTCCCTTAATTTTCCTTATTGATATGGTAGAAAAGGGGCAAGATACTCAACTTCAGGGACAGACTAGAATCCATGTGTCATATTTCCGGGCACAGTAAGGTCTTGACTTGCTATTTCAGGGATATACCAAAGAGGGATAAGGACCTGGAAATAGAACTCCCCTCCCATTGGATTAATACACTGGGGCAAGGAGCTGTGGCCAGGCTGTGTACGAACCAGGAGAAGGAGCTGAGAGGAGTCCGGCCTAACCAGCGGAATGTGTTAGCTAAAGCATGTGGCCAGTGGGCAGTTTGGCCCTCTACTTCAGCAGTACACTCCCATACTGACACCCTGGACACATGCAGTGACTGGAAGCTTGGGCTTTGAATTCAGGCTGCCTAGGACAATTCTATCATTTATTATCTTTAAGGCATGAGCAAGTGGTTTAACTTTTCTAAGCCTCAGTTTCCTCATCTGTAAGATGGGGGTAATAATGTCTGTTCCATCAGGTTGTTAGTTTTATAAAAACCCTAGTTTTATAAAAACCCAACATTTGGAGATCGAGCAGAGGAGGAAGAACCAGTGAAAGAGACTGGAAAGCAACAAGTGGTCTAACAGAAGCCTGGAGGAAAACGTGTTAGAAGGAGAATGTGGTCCTCTGTGTCAGATCTGCCGGGAGTTCAGTGCACATGACAGAGAAGTGATGACTGGATTTTAGCAAGATGGAGTGACCCTGATAAGAGCAGTTTTGGTGGAGCAATAGGCATGATGTCTGATTAGCATAGGTTGAGATGAGATGGTGAGATGAGTGCATGGAGACAGCATTATAGAACATCATTATAGAACACTTCTAAGAAGTTTGAGGGTAATGGGAAATTGAGAAGTGGAATGGCAGTTGGAAAGGAATGTGAAGTTAAGGGATTTTTTTACACAAGAGGTATTATAGCACCTCTGTATATGTTGAAGGGAACAGTCCACTGGAGAGACATTAAATGATGCAGAGGAGAAAGAGGATAATTTCCAGGAGACAGATGAAATAATTGAAAAGATGAGAAGGGATGGGATCTAGATCCCAAGTGGAGAGGTTGGCCTTGGGAAGGCACAGGGATGCTTCATTGATTGTAACAGTAATAAAAACAGAGAGTGTGGGTATAAATGAAGGTGGGTAGATTGGTTGACTTTTAGCTGTCCAGGTATAGAAATGGAGCAGATAGCAGTTGGGTTTAATCTCAGAATTTGGATTCTGCCAACTAGTCGGATGAAGGAGGCGAGTGGTGAGGGAGGTAAATGTGTTTGCACGGAAGTGGTTCAAAGATGAACCATAGGATCTATACTGGGTGAGGAGGGAAGTAAGGGCCTAAGGGATGGATAATATAAAAAGACGGTGAGAAGAGTGGAATGGAGGACTTGATGAGGTCGCAAAATTTCTGGACTGGGAAAACTAGAGCAGTTGAGCTGAATGGATGAGTCCATGGTCAGAGAATGGGATTCTTGAAGATGTCAGAGGTAGTGTAGTTATTGTTGCAGGAAGGAGAGTAGGGCACGGGAGGATGTTCACATCCCAGGTCACGTCCGAGTCCCTGGGACGGCTGCCAAGTGTGGGTTCTTGGCTTTGCGCAGGAAAGAATTCAAGAGCGAGCCATAGTAAAGTGAAAGAAGGTTTATTCAGGGAGATGCACACTCCATAGACAGAGTGTGGGGCATCTTGGAAGGCAAGAGGCACCAGGGTGTGGGCTTGTCCGTTTTTATAGGGATGGGTAATTTCATAGGCTAATGAGTGGGAGGAGTATTCCAGCTATTTTGGGGAAGGGGTGGGGATTTCCAGGAATTGGGCCACCACCCACTTTTTGACCTTTATGGTCGGCCTTGGAACTGCCAAGGCACCTGTGTGTGTCTTATTTAGCGGTGCTGATGTGTTACGATGAGCTGAGCATATACTGAGGCTCAAGGTCTAGTGGAAGTCAACTCATCTGACATCTTGGACCTATTTGGTTCTAATCAGTTTATGTCTTGTCCTCAGGCTATGTTATTCTTTTAGAGATTGTGCCCTGCCCCCTTCCTGTCTCATTATGATGTAGTGATGATAGTCATGTCAAGAGTATGACTCTGAAATTAGGTGGCTGAGGTCAGGTGGAGGAAAAGATTATTGGAGGTGAGGGGGCTAGGGAACTGAGAGACCAAGGTGTTGGATTAATCATCTGCCTGGATGTTGAAGTTACTTAGAGTGGTAGCAAGAGTAGCAGTATTGGGCTGGCCAAAAAGTTCATTTGGATTTTTCCATACGATGGCATGGAAAAACCCAAATGAACTTTTTGGCCAACCCAATGGGAAGAGCCAAGCGATAGAATGAATGTGTATGTCTCCCAGGAAGATACTCCCTGGTCTTTGACTGGACTTGGAAGCATGATGAAAAGTCCTTGGCAGATGCTAGGGAAACTACTCAACAATACATCTATAGGGACTTCCGTGGTGGCACAGTGGTTAAGAATCCGCCTGCCAATGCAGGGTACACGGGTTCGAGCCCTGGTCCGGGAAGATCCCACATGCTGCGGAGCAACTAAGCCCGTGCACCACAGCTACTGAGCCTGCACTCTAGAGCCAGCAAGCCACAACTACTGAGCCAGCAAGCCACAACTACTGAAGCCTGCATGCCTAGAACCCGTGCTCTGCAACAAGAGAAGACAACGCAATGAGAAGCCCACACACTGCAACGAAGAGTAGCCCCCTCTCGCCATAACTAGAGAAAAGCCTGCACGCAGCAACAAAGACCCAATGCAGCCAAAAAAAAAAAAAATCTATAAAACCTCTCTTAGGTCCTTTCTTTTTGGAGATGGTCAATTGCTGATTTCACATCATCCCAACTCTGAGTTTATTCCCCAATGTTGTGATTGTCCTCTGAGAGCTTTCCAGCTCCTTTACAATTACAAAAGAGCAATAACAAACCAACAACAAACAAACAAACAAACAACTCAGTAAATCCTGGAATCTCCTCTAGGCTATTTAATAAAACCTGCCATCTGAATATGTATTTGTGTGTGACATATAATGTTCATAGTGTATAGTAATGTTAATGTTTATAGTTAAAAGTGTGAATCCACTTTTATCTCCTTTCATATAAATGAGAATAAAACAGGTTCATCTCTTTTAGCCTTCGTTCATGTATATTTATATGATGTGCTGCATTTTAAGGTTCTGTTTCTGCAGGTCTGGCATCTGCAAAGGGTTCTGCAGACAACAGTTTTATCTCTATAAGCTTGCATGGAGTATTTGGGCTCCTCCCTGAGTAATCTTGTACAAACGTCTTATAAACAACACCCCCTGAGAAGTCAATGGCCACCCTCTGACCTCCTAGAGCTAGATACTGCATTGCTGACTTCAGGGTGGTCCTTTGGAATAATGTTTTGCTTGGGACCAGGAAGATTTTTAAGGCCGTGAAAACACTTGCAGCATGAGGAGAACGTGGAATCTTGATAATACAGCTTTATGAAATACTGAAGCAAAGTTCCCACGTCCAGAATAGCAGAATGCGAAAGGCTCAAGGCTGCTGTTTCAAGTTTTTAGTTCCAAGGTTTGCCACACGAGGTTTGCTTTCTCTTCAGCCCTCTTAAATTCCCTGTCATGCTTGCTTGCTTGCTTGCTTTTAGTGCTGCCAAATGAGAGAAGCTTCCAGAATGCTGCTAAAAGCAATAATTTGGAGCTTATGGAGAAGCTGTTTGAAAAGAAGGTTAACATGAATGCTGTGAACAATGTGAGTAGAAATCACAGATGTGACAAGTGACAGTGGTGTGGGTTTACACAGTCCAACTGAAATAAAAATAAAAGTGATTCTGCTAAATGAGATGAGGGAGAGCTCTGTTGCTGGCAATTCCATAATGTTTAAGCTAAAGGTGGAATCAAGTAGTGGAAGAGGCTCTGCGTGTTTTAACTGATCTATTCCAAGGGGAAGCATCCAGGGTCTTTATGTGCAGCTGTACTAAGTCTGTGGGTGGACAGTGAAGCCAACTGTCAAGGTTATGGGCCTGGACTTGGTCCTGGATCATAGCCTGTGGATCACTTTGGCCTCAAACGTTCTGGAAAGGCAGAACATCTTTTGCTACACGGTTCATCACTGTTTTCTCGCCAGTGATGTCCTTTATGGTTGGGGCCTTCCAAATTTAAAATCCAGTGGAGAGTATGGGTTTGCATTTTATTGCTTCTGAAATATAGTTCATCTGCATGTTGGGCAGTGAGGCCTCTTCTGAAACCTGGCTCTCACTTGTTCTTCAAGTGCCTGGGTTTAGGGGAGAGGTCCCACTGACAGACATGGATTTCCTACTGCTTGCTTCTGTGGGGATTTCCTGACAGCCCCACCAGGCAGGGTTTATCAAAGTGAACAGACTGGGGGCTGTGTCAATTGTTTAGGACAATTTGTGGGGATGGCAGAGGTGGATGTAATGCAAATGAAGCATAAACTTTAAGACACCTGCTTGCACAGACTCCTTCCAAGGCACTGGGAGGACTCTAGCAGTGTGTTCCATTGTTATATGATTTTGTAAAATCTGAAAAAGTAAGAAATTTTAACTGTAATCCGTTAAGCTTTCTGACTCTGGCTTTAAAGAGGGCTCCCAAAGAGTGTAAACTTGACGTTCCACAAAACCTGGATCTATCCCAGGCAATGAGGTCATAGAAACTGAGGTCATGCATCATGTGCAGTGGAAGGGTGTTTAACAGTTGTGCATGTGTGTGTGTGAGGGGATCTGTGTTTATGTGTATGTGGGAGTTTATGTGTCTGTGTATATTGTGTATGTGTACATGTGTATGTCTGATGTATTACCTGTGTATACCATATTCATTGTCCACAGACATCCTAGAGAGAGTAGAAAAATAGCAAATTTTTACAGCATAACAATTTTAGGAACAAAAAAAAAAAGGAAGGGAATCAAGAAAGGAAGGGAGCAAAAATTAAAGAAATAAGCAAGGATCTTTTAAGGTAATATCTAGATTAATTGTTGAATAAGTAAAGCAATAATCATTTTTCCAAGCAGCAGGAAATAGATTCTCCAGTGTACTTTTATAACCATTTGAAAATTTTTTCCATATAACTTTCTGATATTTTAAACCATATTTTTATATTAAAGTACTTAGAGAGATAGTACACTTAAACTTACAGTCAGTGTAGCAAGTTATTGTAAACTCCTGATGAATTATATTATGCTTTCTAATGACATCTCTTTTAGTCCTGTTTACAGCAAATTGTTGACATGGTTACTTGTAGAGTTCCTTAAAATCTGTGATGACAGAAATGAAAAAACATGGAAGTGGTTTTTTTTTTTTTAATTTTTTTTTTTTTTTTTTTTGCGGTACGCAGGCCTCTCACTGTTGTGTCCTCTCCCGTTGCGGAGCACAGGCTCCGGACACGCAGGCTCAGCGGCCGTGGCTCACGGGCCCAGCCTCTCCGCGGCATGTGGGATCTTCCCGGACCGGGGCACGAACCCGTGTCCCCTGCATCGGCAGGCGGACTCTCAACCACTGCGCCACCAGGGAAGCCCGGAAGTGGTTTTACTGAATTATCTTGGATGGTATTTTGATTTGCATCCTTATTCACGAATAAAGTTAAAGGGGAGTTTATAAGCCCAAATTTGACATACTAGGACGTAGCTCTAGACTGCAGAAAATAGCAAGGGTAACTCAAATTTAGTTTATCACCAATTTAGCTACCAAGGAAATCAGATTAAACAGTTCTCAATTTTTGCAATAAATTATTTATGAGAAACAAAGGATAGTAAATTCTTTGGAAGCAAGATCAGTATCTAGAATGTGGGAACTATGACGTGTTTTAGTTACAAGCAAAACATCCATTGTCTGAAGCATGTCAGACTGTCTCTAGAAATCCTGGGAGCACCAAGTTGGCTTTTCTTTGAAGCACAAGATATTTATAGCTTTCTTTCTCTCTGTGTGTCTTTTCTTCCTCCCTCCTTCCTCCTCCC
The DNA here is from genome assembly GCF_964270905.1 of Leucopleurus acutus. Lineage (NCBI taxonomy): Eukaryota > Metazoa > Chordata > Mammalia > Artiodactyla > Delphinidae > Leucopleurus > Leucopleurus acutus. The sequence goes on along the minus strand of NC_139145.1, from coordinate 116,914,045 downwards.
CTCCCCTCCCCTCCCCTCCCCTCCTACCTCCCTCTCCCTCTCTCTTCCTTCCTTCCTTCCTTCCTTCCTTCCGTCTCTTTCTTGATTTGTTTGCTTCAGTAAAATTTACAGTCCAAAAATTACAGAGGAAAGAACCATATATGGATTGAACTTCTAGGAAGATTTTTTGTTATGTATTATCAACATGTCCTACCATTATTAATGATTGCATACCAGAGAAATACAGCTTTTACTCTCTAGTTGAAATCCATACAATCAGTCATAGTTTACGCAGTGGATTTCAGCTTGAGGCATATCCTCCAGTTGATTGCTGCATTCTCTATTATCTAACAGTAGAGAAATGCAAGATTATGCTGGATACAGTTCTCACTACTTTCAAAGGCTAGGCAAATAGTAGATAAATAATCAAAACACAAGCACCTGATAGAAAATTATGGCCGTTCAAGAACCAGGAATCTTGGACTTCCCTGGTGGCGCAGTGGTTGAGAGTTCGCCTGCCAATGCAGGGGACGCGGGTTCGTGCCCCGGTCCGGGAAGATCCCACATGCCGCAGAGAGGCTGGGCCCGTGAGCCGTGGCCGCTGAGCCTGAGTGTCCGGAGCCTGTGCTCCGCAACGGGAGAGGCCACAACAGTGAGAGGCCCGCGTACCGCAAAAAAAAAAAAAAAAGAACCAGGAATCTTAAGAAGGCTAAATAACAATCAGATGACTGAAAACACTAATTGTGTTTCCTCAGATGAACCGCACAGCCCTGCCTTTTGCAGTGGGGACAGGTCATTTGTCTGCGGTGGATTTCTTGCTGAATCACAAGGCCAGGGGGGTGTTGCTGGTGAGGTAACCTCGTCTTCGTTGGGGAGAATGGATCGGAGCATAACCAACGTAAGGGGAAAATCTGGCCGCTTGGGTTATCTTTTCTGCACCTACACACAAAATATTTCCATTGGCAGTGTTCATTTTGGAAAGATCTATTTAGAGAATACGCATATTATGTGCTTTTTGTATTTGATAGTCACCAATTGTTTACCCACTACCTATAGGATTTACGCTTTTACTTATTTTCCCATATTGACCTTATGGCCAGTAGCATCCATTTGTAAGAATAAAATGGTTGCCTAGAGTGTAACTGGGGGCATAGAAGACAGAAGCTAACTGGACTCAGGGACATTAAATCTGGAATTTTCCCTGTGAACTCTGATAAATAAATAAGGCGTATTAAACACATACTGTGTACCAGGCACCAGTCTCAGGACTTTGATATTTAGTGCCCCCAGCCTTGTGAGAAAAGTATTGCTATAATGTCCAATTTACAGATGAGGGGCCTGAGACAAAGAGAGGTTAAGTATCTTGCCCCCAAAATTACATCTAAGAAGGAGTGGAGGCAGGATTTGAACCTGGCTTATCTGATTCCAGAGACCATGGCCTTAGCCACATATCACCTTGATGATTTATCTGCCTAGACATCAAAATCCACCCTAAAGATTTTCCACGTGCTTTTCCCAACTTCGTTTAATACTTTACCATGGAACAAGGAAACCAGTTAGGCTGGAGAGACCCAACATCATGTTTATCATCTCCAGTTGCAAAAGTAGGTGATAACCTTGGCTTTTAGTTAATCCAATGGATGATAGTTCTTGATTCTTAGTTAATCCAATGGGCCATGTTTTTTAAAGTTAAACTATTCAAACAATTCTTAAAGAGCTATTCTATTTTTTCCCTGGACTGACTCTTTGGAGGGTAAGACTCAGCATTGCTTTACCTTCATGTCTCACAGGGTTAGGTTTAGTATGTGCTTGGTAAATCATTGGAAGATGAATAAATGAAATCAGTTCAAACCAATTGGTCATCTTATTGGTTATCTTATTGGTTTTGTCGGCACTCATAGACATGGCCTAGACTTCATAATGATGAGAGTTTCTCTTTGTTTCACCAGAGGGACACATCCCTCTCTGTCTAATTATTGCTCTAGTATTGGTAGGCAAGTGAATTGATAAACAACAGAATCAGAATGAAGAAAAACCCCTTTTAAAAAATTGGCACTGCAGGACTTCCCTGGTGGCTTAGTGGTTAAGAATCTGCCTGCCAATGCAAGGGACACAGGTTCGAGCCCTGGGCTGGGAAGATCCCACATGCCGTGGAGCAACTAAGCCATGCGCCACAACTACTGAGCCTGAGCTCTAGAGCTAGAGCCCGCAAGCCACAACTACTGAGCCCACGTGCCACAAGTACTGAAGCCTGTGCACCTAGAGCCTGTGCTCCGCAACAAGAGAAGCCACGATAACGAGAAGGCTGCGCACCGCAATGAAGAGTAGCCCCCACTCACCTCAACTAGAGAAAGCCCGCGCACAGCAACGAAGACCCAACATGGCCAAAGATAAATATAAATAAATAAATAAAATTTTAAAAAAAACTTTAAAAAAATTGGCACTGCAAGCACTCCAACTTAATGAGTGTAATAGGTTGTATTACAGTTATAATACTTAAGGAACATGTTGTTTAGGTCTGAAAATTATCATTTGATTATTTTTTCATGTTATTTAGCCTGCAAAAGATGTTTTGGTAATAGACATGATTGCCAAGAGTCTAGTTTTATTTTAACATTGAAACCCAGATACAATAACTTTTTATTTTACTTTAATTTTTAAATTAACATACTGTTCATTAACTTTCTTCTTGGCATACAGCTTTATGAATTTTAACACATGTATAAATTCATGTAACCACTATCACAATCAAAATACAGAACAGTTGCATCATCCAGAAAAATCCCGTATGCTGCCTCTTTGTAGTGAAAACCTCTTTGTAGTCAAACCCTGGCAACCACTGACTGATCTTTTCTCCACCTCTATAATTTTGCCTTTTTGAGAGTGCCATATAAATGATACCATATAGTATGTAACCTTTTGACACTGGCTTTTTTCACTCAGCAAAATTTCTCTGAGGTTCATGTGTTGCATGTATCAATAATTCCTCCCTTTTTATTGCTGAATAGTATTCCAGTGTATAGATATACCACAGTTTATTATATCCATTCACCAGTTGAAGGACATTAGAGTTGCTTCCAGTTTTTGACTATAACAAGTAAAGCTGCTGTAAACATTCGTGTACAGGTATTTGTGTAAGCATAAGTTTTCATTTCTCTAATGTAAATACCTAGAGAAGTGAGATTACTGGGGCATATAGTGAGCTATATACAAGAAGCCACTAGACTTTCTTAGAGGGGCTGCACCATTTTCATTCCCACCAGCAATGTACTAGGTTTCCATTTGTTCCACATCCTCATCAGCACTTGGTATTGTTATTTTTCTCCCTTAATTTTAGCCATTCTAATAGGTTTGTATTGGCATCTCATTGTGGTTTCATTTGCATTTCTTTAATAGCTAATTGTTATTAAATCATATTTTCTTGTGTTATTTACCATTTGTATATCTTCTTTGGTGATATGTCTGTTCAGATCTTTTGAACATTAAAAAAAATTGATTATGTTGGTTTTTTTACGTTAATTTTATTTGATCTTTGCAACAACCCTGTGTGCTTCGTACTATTCTTTAAAAAATATTTATTTACTTATTTATTTATTTTTGGCTGTGGTGGGTCTCAGGTGCGGCACGCAGGCTCTTTGTTGCAGCGTGCGGGCTTGTCTCTAGTTGTGGCACATGGGATCCAGAGTGTGAGGTCTCTCTAGTTGTGGCGCACGGGTTCCATAGCATGTGGGCTCTGTAGTTGCAGCATGCAGACTCCCTCGTTGTGGCACGCAGGCTCAGTAGTTGCAGCGCACAGGCTTAGTTGCCCCATGGCATGTGGGATTTTAGTTCCCCCACCAAGGATCGAACCCGTGTCCCCTGCATTGGAAGGCAGATTCTTAACCACTAGACCACCAGGAAAGTCCCTGTTTTAATTGTTGAGTTTTGAGAGTTCATTATATATTCTGGATCCAAGTCCTTTGTTAGATATGTGATGTGCAAATATTTTTTCACCCTCTGCAGCTTATCTTTTTAGTGTTTTTCATAGAGCAGAAGTTTTTAATTTTGATGAAATTCAATTCACTTGTATTTAAAAAATGAATCTAGCTATTGGTATTATATCTAAGAATGATTTGCCTAACTTAAGGTTATGAAGATTTCTCATATTTTTCTTCTAAAACTTTTATAGCCTTGTGTTTTACATTTAGATTTATCATCCGTTTTGAGTTAATTTAAGTATAAAGTTATAAGGAATCTGGTATATGGATGACCGATTTCTTCAACACCATTTGACACCAATGTCACCAGTTTTTAACACTTTTGTAGTGCTGTTTGGACCTGTGCGCTATCCATGAGCCAGTCTGAGACCTGGGCAGTGGTCTACCGATAGTTCAGTTCCCCAAGCTTTTGTCACACTGTTTAGGGTCAGGAACATGTACAGGTCCGGGGGGAGGCCAGTAGTACATACACAACTTTATGGGGTTGCTTTCTTGAACTCCCACCTCTCCAAGATCATCTCCCCTACATTCTCCACCTACAGGGCCCTTCTCCACCTTTTCCTGGTCTTCTGACTAGAAAGCCAAGGGTGTAGTATCCCAGCTCTGCTGTGTACTTCCCACAATTATGTCTGCCTCTGGGACTAAGAGAGGAAAAAAATCCCCTTTTCCCCCCTCCCCCACCCGCATCCTCCTCTTCTGACCACAGTTCCTCAGGTCAGAGAGAAGGATTCCCTCTGTCACTGCTTGCCCAGTCACTGCTCCTACCCCTTCTACTGTGGGGTTGCAACTTTGGGAGTGAGGCTTGCCTGGGGCGGAACCAGAAGAGAAAACAAAACAAAATTAGGATTTCCCCCACCTTCTCTGCCCTGTAGGGGCCCCCTTCCACTTCTTAGACCAGAATGGGAAGCTCCTCTTGGAGCTGTTTCTGTCCGGGCCAGTGATTTGTACTGCTTTGAGTCCCAGCTGGAAGGTATGGAAGAGAAAACAAAAAGATCAGGAAACCCTGATTGTTTGTATTTTGAGTTCTGGTTTTCTTCCTCAATCTACCTGCTGTCATTTACTCCTCAGAGTCCTCAAATAGCTGTTCCAAACGTCTGTCCAGAGATTTTAGTAGCATTTGTTGGGAGAGACAGAGTGGAGTGTACTTATACCATCTTAAACAGGACCATAGCCCTAAACCTTTGACATACTATGAAAGTGGAGAGAATTGTACAGTAAACACTGGTGTATCCATTGCCCAGGTTCAATAGCATCTTTTCTTTTAAACAGCATGTCTGAGGATTGCCATGTGTCTAATGTATTAAACACACTACTCGTTTATGTCAGAGTGTAAGTCAGTTGTACCCAAAATGTTGGAGAGAGGTTTTACCACTTCGTTCTCTCTGAGGTTTTTCCGAACATATATTTGTATTACCCTGTATTTAAAGCATGACTCTGGCTAGCATCAGCCTCTTGTAACTTTGCCTTGGGGCACTGAAATGCTGTCAGGTGGGAAATAGCATCATTCCTGATGTACCTCTGTACTCTGCCTTGAAAGATTCATTAAGTTAAGTATTTCTGTAACTAAATCAATTATTCACAGTGGCATTAGAGCATAACTAATAAAATGCTTTTTATAATTCAAGCAATGCCATGTTTGGCCAGACCTGGCAGCTTCTTTATCTGAGTGATGAGCCCTCAGTTTGACTTAGCAGTTCTGTCTTTTGAGTTCTAACACCTATTTGCAAAGAGCCAACAGTGGTACCCCTTCACCATCAATATTTATTCAGTGTCTGTTGTGGGTGAGTATCAATGCCAACTACTGGGGATTCAACTAGATATAAGTCCTTGCTACTCAAAGTAGGTCCTGGGACCAGAAGCACTGGTATCACCAGGGAGCTTGTTAGAAATGCAGAATCTTGGGCCCCACCCCAGACCTCATGAATCAGAATCTGCAATTTAACAAGATCCCCAGGTGATTGTTTCAGGAAGCACTGGCATAGATACAGTCCCTGCTTTGAGGAACCTACACTCTGTTGGGGAGCAAGGACTGAGACTGTAACAGGTAAGTTGCGTGCTGAGGATCAAATGCATAGCCCAGAGGCTGAGGAGTCCAGGTTCAAAGCGGGCAGCATCCACAAATCTGGGGAAGAGGCAGACGAGGTAAATGGAGGCTCTTACTCCAGATGTGAAGAAAGGATCCCAGGTGGAGTGCAGGTGGTGCCCAGAGGATAATGCAAGCATCTACTCTCAGAGCTGCTTACTCTGAGTGCAAGTGTTCCCCGGGGAAGTTACTGACCTTCTTGCCTGTCATCAGACTGGTAATGAGAACAGGTTGTCGGTGTCTCTGGGCATTTTACACTTTATAGAGCATCAGGTACTGACTACAATGTAATCTGTGACTCATGCTCATAAACTTCTCAGGCATGTCAGTTTCTTATCAGAAGACTTACTTTACATCTGTGAGGAGTGATTCTTTGCCTCTGAGGAACGATGGCTCCATTTGGAATTTATGGTTTCAGAGACTCAAGTTGTTTGCCTCTTGAATTCCTTGCTTTTGGATTTTATGATGGGTGTTTGAAATCCTTAAGTGTTGGCTGCTTTAAAATTAGGAATGACCTCTTAGGGAAAAATAGAGCTATCAAAATATGATTTATCATCTATCCCAAATATTTCTGGCCTCTTTTCTGACCATATGTGAAACTAGATTTATGCTTACTGGGTGTGAAACATTGATTTATAGGGAAGGCTAAATTAAGGGGTAAAATTTCTTGAAAAACCTCAACTAGTTATTGTACATCATTGTTCCTTGGGAAAAAGTGCAGAAATTGGTAAGCGTTTTCTTCACTCTAGACTTTAATAGACTGCCTCACTGTGTAGTATGACAGCTGAAAGGTAAATATTATAGGGTATGTACATTTAGAGAAGGGTTTCTCCACAGTGGCACTATTGACCTGTTGGTCAGGTGATTTTTTGTTGTGGTGGAGGTTGGGGGGGTTATAGGATGTTTGCAGCATCTCTGGTCTCTACCCACTAAATGCCAATATCTCCCCTAGGTCACAACAACCAAAAGTGTCTCCAGAAATCTCCAAATGACCCCTGGGGGCAAAATTGCCCCCAGTGAAGAACCACAGATTTAGAGTTACATCTCCATAATCTGGGACTTGCTTTTTTACTTCTCCATACCCAAACTTTACTGACAATAAGAGAAAACATTAATGCAATTTCTGGGGACAGCCAAAGTAACTGCCAAAAGGCTTATACACTTTAGAATGGAAGTCCCCCACAGACCCTCATTCCTTGTTTATTTATTTATATGCTATACATTTAGCAAATTGGTCTCCAGGATTACAGATACAGTTGATTATGAGATGCAAATAAGATGTGCTGAGAAGGCTTACTTTTTGGAAGGCATCTATGCAGAGGTTATGGATGATTTTTTTTTTTGGAGGTCCAGTACCATATTTATGGTGATTAAATACCTAACCATTTAACAGGTACAATTTACTGTTGTTTTTATTAGGGTCTGTCTTAGCTTGGGCTGCTGTAACAAATATACCATAGGCTGGGTGGCTTCCACAACAAATGTTTATTTCTCACAGATCTGGAAACTGGAGAGTCCAAGATTAAGACGACATCACTGCCAGCATCTTGTGAAAGCTGCTTCTGGTTTTATCCACTCTCAGTGGAGAGCCGCAAGAGGAAGCAAGCTCTCTGTGTCTGTTTATAAGAGCACTAATCCCATTCATGAGGGTTCCACCCTCCTGACCTAATTATCTCCCAACGGCATGACTTTCAAATACCATCACATTGGGGATTAGGCTTTAACATATGAATTATCAAGGGACACAGACATTCAGTCCATAGCAGGGTCCTATCTTTTTAAAAAGGTGTCAATGACAGAGTTTTTGAGTGTTGAGCCCCTGCCCCATTTCCCCTATAAACCCTGTGGATTTTGCTGTTGTTGTTGTTTGTTTTCATTTTAAAAGAGATTTATTTAAAATTTTTTTCAGCTTTATTGAGGTATGGTTCAAATAAAACTGTGATACATTTAAAGTGTACCTGGTGATGATTCAGTGTGTGTATACATCGTGAAAGGATTCCTCCCATCTAGTTAATTAACACACTCATCACCTCATTTCTTTTTTTGATGAGAACATTTAATTTCTACTCTCTTAGCCAATTTCAATTATATAAAAGTGTTATTAACTATAATCACCATGTGATACATTAGATCCTCAGACCTTATTCGTAGTTAATGGATGATTTTTTGACAAGGATAAAAGGAAACAGAAAAGCAGACACATGAACTTACAATTAAGGATCCTGACGCTAAGAGTTAACTAAGTTGACCAAGATTATAGCATTTGGAAGTGGTAGAGCCAGAGTTTGAGGTCAGTTTCGTTTGAGTCTACAGACCATGCTCATAATGTCTGCTCTATATACTTCTTTAACTTGGGACCTAGGGCGCAGGTCTTAATTTTCCTCAGGATACAGCCCTCGAATCCCTCCTCCCTGAGACAAGTGTTAACTGCTAGCTGTTTCCTTTCACACTTCTCTTCCTGTTCATTTGGTGTACAAGTCTAAGTACCCCCAGCATCACTGCAGGTCACTAGGTCTTGAGTGAAATCTCTCCTTCAGCCTCTTTTATGCATGTGTGATTTTACTGAGAGAGTATATTTTAAATAATTTATGCATAAATAGAATTCTTTTTATAACTTCAGTCTTTTGTTTCTTCTTTTTTGTGTAGTTTCCTTTTCTCCAGTAACTACATTTAACGATGTAGGATCTGTGTGTTTATTTCTGTACTTTTCCTCATGCTCATATGATCATATCCACATTGGGGTTTTTTTTTTTTTAATTAATGAATTTATTTATTTATTTATGGCTGTGTTGGCTCTTTGTTGCTGCGAGCGGGCTTTCTCCAGTTGCAATGATCAGGGGCCACCCCTTGTTGCAGTGCACGGGCTTCTCATTGCAGTGGCTTCTCCTGTTGCGGAACACGGGCTCCAGGTGTGCAGGCTTCAGTAGTTGTGGCTCACGGGCTTCAGTAGTTGTGGCTCGCGGGCTCCAGATCGCAGGCTCAGTAGTTGTGGCACACGGGCCTAGGTGCTCCACAGCATGTGGGATCTTCCCAGACCAGGGCCTGAACCTGTGTCCCCTGCATTGGCAGGCGGATTCCCAACCACTGCGCCACCACATTGTTATCTATCTATCCACTTACCCACTTATAATAGATATAGATACATACATATACACATATGAGTTTTTGGTCATAGCTAGTTTTATAAAAAATGGGATCGTATTATATTTTCTCTGCATCTTATTTTCCACATTTAACAACTACCTAATGGAAGTCTCTCCATGTCAATTGTTATAGCCCTAATTAATTATTTTTAAAGCCTACATCATGTGGTATGACTGTTCCCTGATTTGTTCAGTGTTCCAATATTGATGGACATTTACCTTGCACTGTTTTAAGGGTTGCAATTAATAACCTTATCTATATAACATTAGGTCCTAAAACTTATTTTCATGGGATAGAGTCCCAGGAGTGGGATTGCCAGTTGTATTTAAAATTTTAATAGATATTGCCAGATTGCTTAAACTATAATGGTTTCATTTCTACTAATACCTTAAGAGAGGACATTTTGGGGTCCATTTTTCAATGGGTTTAATTGCCTTATTCTGTTGATTTGTAAGAGTACTTCATGTATTATAGAAAATAACCATTTATCTTTATTAAGGTACATTTAAAAAAAATCTATCATTTGTTTATTGTCTTTGTTTATCATCTTGTTCCTTTTATAACTTTTGAATTAAAACACTATACATTATAGTCTAGATTTTCTTCTAATATATTTATTGTGTGCTTTTTTTGTATGTATGATATGATACAGGATTTAATTTTATCTTTTCCCAGATGAAGAACTACTTGTGCCTATACCACTTATTAAATATATTCATTGTCCCCATAGAATTGAAACATCACCTTTGCTGTATATTAAACTGTCATTTCTTAATTTTCAACAGTTAGGTATTAACCTAGCTTTTGTTGGCTGAGACAGTGTGGTGGCTCACCCAAGTGACAGATTCCTTTCTTCTCTTTTCTGGAGGAAGCATGGCTTGACAGTAATTCACCTTGCATCCTGGTCTGGAAGCCTTGAGATCATGCTCATGCTGGTTAGAGCTGGAGCAGACCAGAGAGCCAAGAATCAGGTAGGTATGTGGATCACACCTGGACAGAAGCCCTCTCCTCACAGTGCAGGAGGAGAAGATTGCAGTGTAATTGTCTCCCCTACCCTGGCTCTCTTTAGGATGGAATGAATGCCCTCCACTTTGGGGCTCAGAGCAACATGGGCATTGTGGAGTACCTCATTCAAGATCTGCACCTGACGGACTTGGACCAGCCTGATGAGGTGTGTTTGCTGTTGGGTGGACAGGTCTCAAATACACCCCCACTAAATTCTGCTTTCTTCCTGCCCTTGCAGAAACTGCCAAAGCAGCCAGCACAGACAGACCTGACCCTGTAGCTGGATCCTGTCTCTGTCTGGCAGACCACAGAGCAGATGGAAATTGTTGGTGCCGGTGGTGGCCCTAGCACCTGCATGTGGGGAGGGCAGGAGGTATTGAGGAAGCTGCCTCTACTCCCTCATCCTGGCCAGGGGTGGACAGTATCCACACTGTTTGGGTGCCTGAATTTTACTCGATTATGCCTGGCCTTTTGGGAATGTATTTGACCCAAGGCTGTGCTGTAATGAGCCGTGGAATATAGTGCAATTTTACCATATCCATCTATATTTTTTTCCTTTCATAAGAAGTGATATAGTAACAGCTACCACTTATGGAGTATTCGTTAGTGTGCTTGGCCCAGAGGAATGCTGTGTCCACACATTATTTCAGCGAGAGGTCTAGGGCCTGGCACGTAGGGATGCTTAACAAATCATTGCTGGATGAACAAATTATACTGTTAATCCCCACAGTAATCCTATAAAGAAAAAATATTTTACTTATTTTCAAAGGAAGTCTTATTTTTACTGATATTTGAGGAAGTCGAGGCCCAGAGAGGCTAGGTACCTGGTCTGAGGGCTCCAAACTGAGAAGTGACAGAGCCAGGGTTTGAATTCCGGTTTGGTTGACTCTAGCCACCATGCTGCACCGTCTCCCTTCTCAGAGGACAGTGGGCATTGCCCATGTGCTAGGGTCTGTCTTTTCCCTGGAATATCTCCTTCTAGGCTTTTTTCATAGGATAATATCTTCTGTGGGATTGGCATTTGGAGTTTGAATGGAACCTCCTTATCACTGTGCCTCTAGAACTTTACTCTCCATTAAACTCTCTCTAGAAGTTAATCAGTAATATTCGCTTTGTTTCACCTCTTTTAAAAAACCTTCACATTTTTTTCTGACCTCAATCTTAAAAATAATAACAACAAAAGCCATTCCTTCAAGTGAAGTCTATAAATTTATTTTACTTCTTCTGAATATGAGTGAGCAACTATACCTTTACAGATTGGAGGCAGACAGACTTGGGCTGAGGCCTGGGCATATATTAACTATGTGGCTTTAGCAAGTTCTCCAACTGCTGAAATCCTCAGTATCTCCCTCTGTGCAATGGGAATAATAAAACCTACTTCATGGTAGCACCAAGGCATGATGGGGTTGGGGGTGGATGTCTTGACCTCCATGTCATTTTTTATCAGCAATACCTCCATTCTTTGATAGAAATGATTTTGATGCTTCCTCAATCTTATATACAAATACCTATGCCAGTGAGCAAAATGGCAAGCCACTCTACCACCCCTTTCCAATCAGACGCCACCCCTAAGCCATTCCTATGTAGTAATATATCAGAGTAGCCACTGTTGGAATGCTTAAATGAGTTAATGACTATAGAGCACTTAGCGGAGAACCTGGTACTTGGTAAGTGCTCACTAAATGTTAGTTATTATAACAATTACTATAGGGTAAAATGCTATCTAATTTCCTTAAACTGATAACCATAATCAAACAGCATTTAATGTCAGGATGAGGAAGTCAGACATTCCAGCTTGATCCAGGCTAACTAGGAGTGTGGCCTATGAGTGAATTCCATTCAATTCAGTTCAGCAGATTATATGTACAGGACCTGATTTTTTGTTTGTTTGTTTGTTTTAATAAAAGGTATTTTTAACTGAAGTACAGTTGATTTACAATGTTGTGTTTGCTTTCTGCTGTAAAGCAAAGTGATTCAGTTATATATATATATATATATATATATATACATTCTTTTTATTTTAATTTAATTTAATTTTTTTATTGAAGTATAGTTGATTTACAATGTGTTGATTTCTGCTGTACAACCAAGTGGTTCAGTTATATATATTACATTCATATAATATATATATTCTTTTTTATATTCTTTTATCTCAGGATATTGAATATAGTTCCCTGTGCTATACAGTAGGACCTTTTTGTTTATCAGGACCTGTTTTTGTGGTACGCGGGCCTCTCACTGTTGTGGCCTCTCCGGTTGCGGAGCACAGGCTCCGGACGCGCAGGCTCAGCGGCCATGGCTCATGGGCCCAGCTGCTCCGTGGCACGTGGCACCCTCCCGGACCGGGGCACGAACCCGTGTCCCCTGCATCGGCAGGCGGACTCCTAACCACTGCGCCACCAGGGAAGTCCCTTAGGACCTGTTTTGTGCGAGAACAGGACTGTCTTCCGTTTCATTGGGCTCTGGATGCTTTCACGGGAGACGGCTGTGTGTGGGGAGGATCAGGCAAGCTGAAGGGGCTCAAAGACCAAAGCAGTTTGTGGGGAACCTTCCCCACTTCTGGAGCTTGTGCTGGCCATTATCTCTTCGGCAGGCTCTGGACTTGTGCTGTTCCACTCCTCTTCCTCCAACTCTGACTATTTGTTGGGGAAAAGGCTGAAGAGTCCTGGTAGCGGACTGTGCAGAGCCAGGTAGATGTGAAGCTAAGAGGACCTAAAATTAAGATGGGTGGAGAGACATATGAGGAATGAGCAAATAATGAGTTCACTGGGTCATCTAGGGAGAGAAGAATCTCTGAGTCCAATTTTAGTCCTAAAGAAACCTGGATTAATCCAATAAAAACACAAAGTCTGTCCTTTTTCTGAGATCTGTGAGTGAGGTCAAGGATACTGGCAAAAGCCAGTAGGAACTGGGATCAGGAGCTCAGGGTCAATTAATTCAGTGTTGGGTTTTCCATCTGTATTTGCTTAAAGATACTGTGGAGCTCATGAAATGCACTGTATAGAAAAGACTGCTCCACCTTCACAGCGGGCCTTCTTCCCTAGTTTCTTATCCACAGAAAGTGATGGAGAGCCTTTATACCTGCCCAGTGTTAGTAATCCTTCTCATTAGCCTACAGGGAACTCCAAAAGCTAACAAGGAAAGCCTTATAGGGAGGAGGTCTTTATTAACAAAATGGATTTAACTAGGCCTGGAAGAGATTGGGTGAGATGGGAGAGATGGAGGACACTGGAGTATACTGAAGTTTCTCCCAACTCCGTAGCTCTAGAAATCATGTGGCCTCTCCAGGGGAGAGAGATTAGAGCAACCAGGAGAAGTCATAGGTGAAGCAGTCTAGATATTTAGAATCTACATGTAAACTCCCACCTAGTGATCAAAAATAAATACTCAGACTAAAATGTTTGGAGAGGAAGGGACACAGAAGGGAATGGCCTCAGAGGCCTCTCATGTATCTGTTGAATGTTTATAAAGTTTGGTGGTACGACGTTAGGTTGGTTTCAGCTGCATACATCGGGGAACCTCCACTGGTTTAAAGGAATCTATATATGAAGTCTCTAGAGGTCCAAATGCAAAGAAGCATCCTTTTTTCGGAGGACTGGGGATAATAGTCATGAAGGGATTTGAGAAGACAGTTTCCTGTGTGGACCTGAGGCCCACATCTAACAGCCTTGAATTTCATCCAACTTATTGACTCCCATCTGGGGAGAACTGACCCAGCAGCTCCCCTTCACACCAGTTCCATGCCTTCATATGCAACACACTGCTCTTTCAGCACTTTTTACTCATGGCAATGTTCTCGTCCTCTCTCAAATCTCTAGTTATTCAAGGCCCTGCTGGTTTTCTCCTTCAACTAGGGTTCTGCTGTGGACTCCTGATCGCAGGGTGAAGGGAAATGTCTTGGATGTGTAGACATGCCCAGGAGGCACCTGGGGGCTTCATGCTGGATTCCACCGGCCTCCTCTCCTCAGAGGCTCTCCAGGGCACCCTCTCTGGGATCCCTGTGGGAAGGGATGGCCAGGTTGGACTTAAGGTGCACATTTAATGGCTGTTTGTGAAACATTTACTGAACTTGGTACCTTGTCAAATAACCCTGGCAGTAAACTTAAAAATGAAAAATAATTTCTAATGAATAATTGCAACTCCTCAGGCTTATTCACGTGCAAACAATTTAAATGCATTGAATTAAGACGTATTAGGTTAAATGCACATTAAGTTAATAAAGGAAAAAGGAACAGGAATTCTGGACCCTCCTTATTTTTGCTAATTAAGAAAGGGATTCAGGATCCCTTCCTGAGCTGGGAAGTTGTTGTGGTTTGTGTGGGGCTTGAAGCTTGAGGCCCTGACACCAGGCTCCATAGTCCTCCAGGCTGGAAAATCTCCCTGCCTTCCAAGTGAGGGCAGCCTCAGTTCTCCGAGGCTGCACTGGTAGAGGCCCACTTGAGTGTAATTTAAAAGGGTTGGGTGGTTAAAAAATGAAATAAGACATAAGAAACTATATTTTTTTAAAAACCCACATTTTTAAAATTCTTGTTATTTTGCCTAATTTCTTATACTAGAGATGGGAGAAAAGATTTGTATCTCATTTTACTGTCACCTCATCTTTCTTCATGCTACCTTTTGATATGTTTATAAGATAGAGACTACTTTAAATGTTCTTATTTTGTGTAATTTGGCTTTCACTCTTTTTCTTGATGATAACATTTTTTAAAGGGCATACAAAGTTTAAAGTAATAGCTGTTTTCTTGGTGAGGAAAAATGTTTTGTTTTTGATAACCTCCCATTTCTTACCAGACTAGGCTTTCTTTGTGGGTGGGTCCTTTGTCACTCTGTATAGGCATGCAGAAATGCAAGACTTTGTAGCAACCAAGGATAAAAGAGTTAAGGCCATTTTAAAGTTGAACAGACTCCTGATACTTCCGGTAGTGTGTGTCCCCAGACGGCTAAATATGTATTAGTTAGAGTTCTTTTTGTTATGAGTGACAAAAATCCAGTTTAATCTAGAATAAACATTAAAGGTAGTTTATTAACTCCTAACTAAAGAGTTTGAGGGTGTATCTGGCTGGCTTCAGGCATGGCTGGGTCCAGCTCTTTTTTTTCCTCCCAACTCTTGGCTGTCTCTGTTGGCATTATTGATAGGTTTACTCTCCACATGGTGGGAAAGATGGCTACTAGCAGCCTCAAGTTTTATATATGAAAGCTCACAGGTGACTCTGATTGGCCTGTGGCTTGGCACATGACCATCCTGAACCAAACACTCTGACCAAGGGGTAGATGGTGGAAGAGGCAGGAGCTATAATGAACAGCTCCACAAAGGTGGGGCACAGGGGCTGTTCTCCAGTGGAAAAGATGGGGACAGGAAACAGGTCACCAGTGCTCTTTCCTGCCGTTCCAGGGCATTAGCAACCTTTAAAGGCTATCTCCCCCCATTTCTTGTCACCTGCTCCCCAGCCACAAACACACACTCGCACTGAGTTCTGTACTCCCACAGATCGCCAGCTCAGGTCCTGCATTTCATTATGGTCACTCGTATGTGTGTTCGTCTTCCCTAACAGACTCTGAGCTTCTTAACATCGGGGTGCCGTATTTTTTATCTTGGCCACTCTTGCTTAGCACAGTATCTGACATATACATAGGTGCTTAATAATTGTTCAGTAAACAAGTGACTGATTTATAAGGATGTGTGACTAAATGTTTTCATCTAGTATATCATCAGTGTTTCCCATCCTCCTTTTTGTGATTTGTTTATATGGACCTTTATCTGTTGTCAGTATTAGCAGATATTTGTATAAGCCAGACACAGTAATTTTGTCTCTGTCATTTCCCAAGAGCTGTTCATGGCTCAAGACTAGATCTTGATCTTCAGTTAGGGGTCTAATCTCACAAGCAGCAAACGAGGCCCCAAGCAGTTTCTGTCTCTTCCCTTTGCCCTTCCTTAGTGATTCGATGAGAACCATCGATGATGAGTCAGGATTTCAAACTCTGAAGGGCTGGGGATGTAGGTCTAATTGACCACATATCTGGCTCAAGAATGTAAATGAGGTGAATTTTTGGTGCCAGTTTGTTTCTCCGACCTCCCTACATGCATGAGTGCAGAGCCCTGGAGGGCTGATCTATACACACTTTTTTTTTGGCCATTGATTATTTTAGCACTTTTCCTTCCTTTCTCTTTAAGTTGTCGGAGAATCATGAGCTGCTATCTCAAGTTAACAGTGACCATTATCTTTTTTTTTTTTACATCTTTATTGGAGTATAATTGCTTTATAATGGTGTGTCAGTTTCTGCTTTATAACAAAGTGAATCAGTTATACATATGTCCCCATAACTCTTCCCTCTTGCGTCTCCCTCCCTCCCACCCTCCCTATCCCACCCCTCTAGGTGGTCACAAAGCACCGAGCTGATCTCCCTGTGCTATGCGGCTGCTTCCCACTAGCTAGCCACCTTACGTTTGGTAGTGTATATATGTCCATGCCTCTCTCACGCTTTGTCACAGCTTACCCTTCCCCCTCCCCGTGTCCTCAAGTCCATTCTCTAGTAGGTCTGTGTCTTTATTCCTGTCTTACCCCTAGGTTCTTCATGACATTTTTTCCCTTAAATTCCATATATATGTGTTAGCATACGGTATTTGTCTTTGTCTTTCTGACTTGCTTCACTCTGTATGACAGACTCCATTATCTTTTTATTATCTTGCATTAGCAGGAGATCAGATAACAGTCTGGATTCAGGAACCTTCTGATAAAGAGTCTTGTATCTTGCTTTTCACATTTCAAACATCTTGCTAAGCTTTTAGTTAATAACATATCAAGCCAATCTGTGAATGTTTTCTTTAGTCGAAGAAAATACTTGTGCCATTTTGCCACCCCAACTTCTTTTCCTGCTTTTAAATATCTCAGGTTAGAAAATTGAGTTTTTTATGGGTATTTCATTGTTCTCGATGACATTTTGGCTGTTGAAAATGCAGTCTCCCTTTGCAGTGTGAAAAGTTGGAGAAATTGCCATAATCAGAAGATTCTGCACTTGAACCTTCCTCCCCAACAAATCACACCGAAACATCCCTCTTAAGCTATATTCTCTGGATAATTCCTAATTTCTCCATCCCATTTCATATTGACCTATTCTCAAGAGTTTTCCCGTTGATTCTTGGTGAAAGTTAGAGGTAAATGTATGAACAAGCAAGGAGAGCCTAAAGAGAAGCAGTTGACACACGTCATGTCTGAATGAGTCACGTAAATATTAAACCCTGGACAATTTCTGCTTCAAACATTTTTATCAGTAAGGCAAGGCTTACTGAGCAATACGCAGGTGACTCAGATGGGGTCTGGCACAAAATCAGCTTCTCAATAAATAGTCGAGTGAAAGAACTATTCAATAAATGCAGAAAGTTGGTAAAATTGTTACATTTGAAAGGGAATCTCATTGTCTGATTGTGGGGTGGCATCTCCCCAGGTGCTTGGGAAGACCGTTTCCAAACAGTACTTCTCTACCCCCATAAAAATGATTCTGTGCTGATGCAGAGTTCCCACAGTTTGGGGCAACAACTCAGAAATGGATCTGGTTTGAAGTGAGAGGGATTGTTTTCACCCTCCCCTAGGAAGGCCCCAGAATGCTGTGACCAGAATCACCACCTTGGCCTCCTCGCCATCCCCTCCCCTCAAGCTGCTGCCCACTTTGTTGGTTGCCTTGCCGGCTCAGTAAGTGTATAATGAACACTGAAGTTTATGATTGACTTTCAGAAAGGAAGAAAACCATTTCTTTTGGCAGCAGAGCGGGGCCACATTGAAATGATAGAAAAACTTATCTTCCTTAATCTGCATACTTCAGAAAAGGACAAGGTGAAATGGACTTTTATTTCTTTGCTGAGTACCAGAGAAAGGGGAGTGACAGTTGAGGTGTAGATTTGGTGATGGCATTTTGGTGAGCAGTAGAGTTGTTCAGTTGTTACTACAGTCAGAGAGAATCATCGAATATCCAGGTGAAATCAACCCACTTTTTCAGTGGACCGTCCAGATTGCCAATTTTGCTCCATAAATGTCTGTGAAATCAATGGACTACATGGAATTTTCTACTGTCAACTCCAGTTGCTCTTTTCTTCCACTGAGGTCTGCGGGAGGCTCAGCCCCACCTGACCAGGGAGGGCATCCATGTCTGTGTGCATATCTTTGATACTTTCCTTAGGAGAAATTCCTAGATGTGGAAATGTGGGTCAAAGAGTTCTGCACATTTTAAAACTACCTCCCAGAAATCTTTCACCAGTTTGCCTTCTCAAGGTTATATAGAATTACTTTTATTGTCCCACTTTTGCTAGCAAATTAGCAGCAAAGGTAGAGCAAGGAACATGGATGGATTTTTTCCCTTCTCGTTCAAACAGGTATTTATTTTCATTTAACACTTTGAAAGTATGAATTTCACTTAAAACTGTGGAAAACATGGCCACTACTCTATCCACAGCTTTAACAGGCTAAAGTAACTCATGGAGGTTCATTTGTTAAACCATTCACTTATTCACCAAAAAAAAAAAAAATTTAATATGTGCTCTATGCTAGGTAGAGTATGTTTTCTTATTCTAGAAGCCTACAGGGCAAGAAGAGCATACAAAAAATAATATATCGGGCTAAATGCGGTAATAGATGTATATACGGTGTGCTTTGGGAGCACAAAGGAAAATCTGTTTCAGAGATATCACAGGCTTCACAGAGGAGGTGGTGTGTTATGTGGGTCTGAGCATTTGGATGGACAGTGGTACGAGGAGATTGGAGGAGGGCACAAGGGTAGAGTATTTCAGACAGAGGGAAGAGCCCGTTTGTAAAGGAACCAAGGCATGAAAGAGCATGGTGTGTCCTGGGAATGACAAGTGCAGGGTGGCAGAAATTGAGGATGGGTGGGCTGGGAAAGGTGGATGCCAAGTGGGCCAAGGCAGAGAGACCATGAAAGGCTGTGCTCACCAGGAGGAGGGGTGATTCTGACCTATTGGCAGCAGAGACCTTGGAAGGTTTTAAGCAGCAAACAAGGGATGGGATCCATCCTGGGTGTAGGTGGGTAACTGTCACTGTGGTTTGAAGGGGGTATTGGTGCCTGGAGAGGCAGGAGGTGGGGAGTCCCAGTCAGGTGACTGCAGAAGTGGCTGAAGCAAGAGCTACAGAAAGCCTCTCACCGAGGCTCTCACTGGCAGCAAGCAGGACGAGGTGGTAGGAGGAGACAGAGGCCACAGGATTTGTGACCAGGGGGTACGGAGAGGGCAGACTTTCTGGCCCCTAGCTGTCTGGCTTTGACTTCCAGGAGGGTGGGGTGCCCATCCCTGAGCTGTGGGGTACAGGGGAGGAGGGAGTGATGCATGGTGAGTAGGAAGGTTTTGGAGGGTTCACTCTGAGGCACCGGAGTGGGGAGGGGGTATATTCAGGTGGAGGGCGGCAGGGAGTTAGAAACCGGGCCTGGGGTTCTTGTAAACCCCTTGTGAGTCATCTGCTCTGGGTGGTCACTTTTTAACCTCTGGCTCAATGCCTTTGAGGCTGGCTGTTTGGAGACTCACGTGAGTGGAGTCCTCTTGGACGTCATAGTTCAATATTCTGACGAATTCTAACTTGGCAGCTCTCCTGAGAGCTACTTTAAGAAGTAATATAATCATTTACTTTAAGACACCATTGATTGTAAGGCACATCATTATGTCATGTAACACTAAGAAAAAATAATGCTGCCAATTAAACTGTGACACAAAAAACTCTCTTGTCATTTAGAATATTTTATATTATTGAGTTTTTAGACTTTTATCTTAGATTTTTAAAAATCATATACATACAAAGGACGAAATAAGCAAGGGAGCTTGGTTAAGTATTCCTATCCTTCATACATTGAGTCGAATTCTTCTAAATCACTTTCTCACTCAGAGTCTTGATGTCCTTGCTTTTCCAGACAAAATATTGTCTTTTGTGCCTTCAAAGATGTTTGTGATGCAGTGTTTCTTCAAAAGGTGCCCTGCTATAGATTCTGAGATTTTCTTCTAAACCACTGACACCCATTCTGATTTAATGCAAATCACAAGCCATGACAGCTATATCATGTCTGCTGCCCAGTTGACTGAGATTGTGAGGTGCATCCTGATCGCAGATATGTTAACATGAGAAACAGGATGTGACTTAGAGTTGGTGGTGTATGGTCATAAAAATAGCAACTGTGAGCAATAAAATGAAAACTGAAGGCTGTGAAAGTGGACGTGTGTGATGCCTGGGAAAAGTCAGTATTCCCCTTGGACCAGAGAAGCATAATCAGCCTGGTCACATGCATCCCTGGACTGGGATTAAAAGCAGGGCTCTGACTGCCTGGGTCTGATCCTGGCTCCATCACCCCAGCTAGATGATTTTGGGCACGTTACTTGGCCCCTCTCAGCCTTAGCTTCCTCATCTATCAAATAGCCTCATAAGGCCTTAGTGAAATGAAAGGCTGTGTCACACACTTAGTTCAAGGAATGGTGCCTGGCACATGGTAAGTGTGCAACAAGTGGTATCCGGTGTCATCACCGGTGTTATCTGGGTGCAGTAAGTGGGATCTTGGTTATCATCGGTATCAGTGGTACATATTGTTATTATCCTCCTTTTTCTCTCTTCCAGTTCCTAGGAGAATGTAAGCCAGGCTTTCAGCTGAGGATCATGGACAAAAGTAGAGCCTTGATTTGTTTATTTTTATGTGTGTGACCATCTGACGTAGTGATGATCAGGTTGAACTAGTTTAACTTAAAGAAGATCCTAGGAATTTGGTCTTCTTGAATAAGAGTTATGAATGTGAGAAACTCAAAAAGAACATGATTCACCTAGGATAAATCTTAGCCATGATTGGCCTTCACAAGTCAATATAGAGATCCAGTCCTATAGTCATAGGATTTAATTTAAAGTCTTAGTTGTGCTTGCCCTGTTTTGCTTTAATACTTTACCACTGGAATGTGTGCACTTGGATTTCATCTACCTTTTAGTTATTTTCGCGTTGGGGCACATTGAGGAAAAGTCGTAAAGTCCAACAAACTGTAATTGTAGATTGTGATGGGTTTTATTTGCACAAAGTGAAGTATCTAGTGATAATATTAGCCTTTTGGATGAAGCCCATAATGTACATACAGTCTTGGGCTGCCTCTGATTCCTGACATAGGCTGTTGCTGGACCAGTTGGACTAGGCTCATGGGACTAGGCTCTAGAGCAGTGGTCTCCAAACATACTGGGTAGCAAACTCATAACCAGTAAAGAAAGTTTGAGCATGCACCTAATCACATGTACATTTATAATTAAATTAATATATTATAAAACATATGCCAGAAATATAAATTTTAAAGATTGAGATAAACATAAATAGCAAGTTTCATATTTTTCTCTACACTGAAAGGATTATCTTGTAAATATCTGATGTATTTTCCTTCCAGTTTTCTTTGTGCTCCTATGCATGTATATTTTTAGTGCCTGCCCAAAATTCATTTAACTGTTCTTTAGCTCTTGGACATTTAGGTGTTTTTTTATCTTTTTTTTTTTTAAATAAATTTATTTATTTATTTATTTATTTATTTATTTATTTATTTATTTTTGGTTGTGTTGGGTCTTCGTTTCTGTGCGAGGGCTTTCTCTAGTTGCAGCAAGCGGGGGCCACTCTTCATCACGGTGCGTGGGCCTCTCACTACCTCGGCCTCTCTTGTTGCGGAGCACAGGCTCCAGACGTGCAGGCTCAGTAGTTGTGGCTCACGGGCCCAGTTGCTCCGTGGCATGTGGGATCTTCCCAGACCAGGACTCAAACCCATGTCCCCTGCATTGGCAGGCAGACTCTCAACCACTGTGCCCCTGGGAAGGGAAGCCCCTGACATTTAGGTTTTGTTCAGTTTTTCTTTACTATTAAAGTAATGCTGTCATGAACCTCTTTGTATACAAACTTTAGTCTGTATTCCTCATTATTTCCTTTGGGTGTATTCTTAGAGGTAGGATAGCTGGGTCAAAGATATAAATGTTTATTAGGCTCTTGATATATTAAAGACATGAACTCTTTCCTTCACAATTTTTGCAAATATTTTTCCACTGGGGTTTGCCTTTTGGCATCTCTTTTCCTGGAAAAGGAGAAGGCAGATTATGAAAAGAAATTCCTCTCTAACAGATGGCTGTCCCAGGCTCTCAGGGGAAGCTGCTGAGATACAGTTTTTCCATCTCGGTGGGATAGGAACATTGGTTCCATGCTCTTTTGTCCCTGTTAACATGATTGTTTGTACCTAATTAGCTACAAGTAAAATTGTCTGAACTTATCCTAGCTGTTAGGCAGAATAATGTCCAAGGTGGAGAATGGTTAGGACATGGGGAAGGAATTCTGCATTTCTTCCCAATATTTTTAGGAAAGAATCTGCATGAGGAGGGGGAGGTATCCAAGTAGCTATTGTGTGAGACCAGTTCCTTCTTTTCTATGCTGTGGCCTAAACTAAACTCACTTTGTCCTACTAGTGTTTATCACAATGAGTTTCAGGAACCTTAATTACTAAGGTAGGGTATTACATTTATTTTAAATGACATGCAATATTTTAAATCAGTTTTAAAGGTTAAAACTGTACTTGGTACAAATGTGTTTCTATTTTTGTATTTCATACTGCATTTTAGTTCCTCATTTCCATGATTATCTTTCTTAACAAGCTGTTACCTTCTTGTAGACAGGGTCTGGATTCTAGTTGTCTTCCCAATCCCAGTGCCTACTACTGTCTGACAAACAACAGGTGTCTAATAACTGTTAGATTAATAAAGATCGAGAGTATGAATGATGGAGGGAAGGTGAGAAAGGAGGCAGCATAACAGAGTAGTTAAGAATGCAGCCTTTGGAGCCAAAGAGCTAGACTTGCATCCTAGCTTTGCCACTTTTCAACTGAGGCTTAGTTTCCTTATGTGTAAAGTGGGGATAATAACCCTGACCTCAGAGTCATTGTGCAGTTAAACTGTGCCAAAGCATATAGTCTTGTCAGTATAAGTTGGCACATAGATGCTCAATAAATGCTGTCTATTAAGAGTAATGCACAAGAGATAGAGAAAGCATGCTGTTTCTCAAGTAATTTCATTCCATGCCAAGGGGCAATTCATTTTAACTTTTTTTCTGTTTGTTAGAATGGCGAAACACCATTCTTCTTAGCTGTTGAAGGAGGTCATGAAGAATGCAGCAAAGTGCTACTGGCATCAGGAAGTGATATCAACATTCCAAGTGAAGTATGTGCTCCATGTCTACTCACACAGGGAGGGGGACTCAGAATGTTCTTTGGGTAATCTGGTCCTGCACTGACCCATTCACTGGGTTTTTGTAGAATTAATACAATTGTCCCTCGTATCCGTGGGGGACTGGTTCTAAGACCTGCCTAGGGGTACCAAAATCTATGGATGCTCCAGTTCCGTATGTAAACTGGTATAATACAGTCCTTATCCGTGGTTATCCATCCAACTGTGGGGGGCAGGGGGATTTGGAGGGCCGATTGTATTAATAATTTGCTTACTTTGGGGTAAGAATTAATGTCTTAACTCTGACATTCCCCTATTAATATTTCCTCAAAAACAATACCATTCTTCCTATTTATTTGGGGAATAATTTATTTGGAGAATAATTGAAAATAGGGCAAAAGTAGCAATAGTTGTTGCTTCTCAGACACTTTTATTCTACTTTGTTTTCTTCCTAGAAACAAGTAGTACCTGGCTTATACACAGTAGATGCTGAAAAAGAAAATTGTGTAAAAAGCCAAGTGGTCATTCTGGAGCCTGAAGAAGACAGGATGATGCCTTCTTCTAGGTACAAAATACAAAATACTTTGGGTGCTGAGATCCTTTGACACTGATCTTCATTTATTTTAAAATTTTTTTTATTTAAAATTTTTTTTGGCCGCACTGAGCAGCTTGTGGGATCTTAGCTCCCTGACCAGGGATGGAACCGAGGCCCATGGCAGTGAAAGCACCGAGCCCTAACCACTGCACTGCCAGGGAAGTCCCTCACTATATAAAATTATATATACATAGACAAGATTGCAAGAGAGAGTGGAATATGTAGGGTGAGGTGATTCCCACTGACGTTGCAAGGTTTTTTATGCGATAAATGAGCCCAGAGTTAAGAATTCACGGGGCCCAGGAAACATTCAGAATATGGAGAGCGGTGCTGTTTTTCTGTCATGCCCAGGTGCCCCTCTGCCCCCAGTCTGCAGCTTCCCTGGAAAGGCCTCCTTTATTAGCAAGATCCTCCTGGGATCACTCTTTTTGGCTCGCCTCGCTGCTCTGTGCCTCCCTCCCTTCTGTACTTAATTATTTGGCGCTGGGAAGGTTTTGCTTTGTAATGGCTTTCACATGCTCGCATTCTCCCCACCCTGCCAGGACTGTAGGCTCCACGTTGTCCATATCCTTATGGCCTTGGCCTCATTCAGACAGCCTGGAAATTGTCCTAAGTCAGTTTTACATCTTTTACGTTATCTTGGGTTTTCCCTGGAGTTCATTAGCACACTTCCTGGATCAATAGCCTCAGCCCCCCACCCCCCCACCCCGCTGCTGTCCACACCTGTCTCCGCCCAGTCCAGTAAAGGCCCCGGGGGAAACAAGCAGCAGGAAGCAGGAAGCCAGAAGCAAGGATACACACCAGGGTTGTGTGAGGCTCATTTTGCTTTCACATCTGTAGGCGATTACTGTGTTTGATCTTGGAAATGCTTCACCCGCTGACATTAGTTAGTCTTGTTCTCCAGGAGCTTGCTTTGCACCCACCCAGCTAAGGGGAGGGGGTAAAGGTGGAGTCATTTCTGAGGAGGGTAGTGGGGAGAGATTGTGGATTTAGCTGCCTATGGAGACCGCCTCCGTTGGGGCTGGGTGGAGAGGCTGCCTCGCTACCCTGGGTCAAGTGAAGACTTTCTGTAGACCCTAAGAATTCCATATTTCTGGAGGCCCTATCACATCTTATCAAATAACTTTAAATGCCCCCGCATTCCACATTAAATATCTCTTTTCTTTTGCTGTAAATTATTTTTTAAAGGCTTTTTTATTTGTGCATTTATAATCATTTGGATACGATAAACTACCTTAATTTATGATTGACTCTGATTTCTTAGAACTCTGTGCAGACCTGAGAATTCGAGGGAGGTGAAAAAATTTAACCTACAAATTGTTTACAGTGTAATGAATACCTTATGAAGATTACATTTAGCAATCAACGAAGTATGAACATGTCAATTAAATATTCACTTCAGTTTTGTGCTTTTCTTTTGGTATCTTGGGACCAACTTTTTTTTTTTAATAAAGAATGGCATGACTTTTAAAAAAAATTATTTTATTTTATTTATTTATTTTTGGCCGAGTTGGGTCTTTGTTGCTGCGCGCGGGGTTTCTCTAGTTGCCGCGAGCCGGGGCTGCTCTTCATTGTGGTGCACGGGCTTCTCATTGCAGTAGCTTCTCTTGTTGCGGTGCACGGGCTCTAGGCGCGTGGGCTTCAGTAGTTGTGGTGCACGGGCTCAGTAGTTGTGGCTCACGGAATCTTGAGCACAGCAGGCTCAGTAGTAGTGGCGCATGGGCTTAGTTGCTCCCTGGCATGTGGGATCTTCCCAGACCAGGGCTCGAACCCGTGTACCCTGCATTGGCAGGTGGGTTCTTACCCACTGCGCCAGCAGGGAATCCCAACCTTTTTTTTTAAGATTTCAAATATTTCTTTAGCTCTTAAAAAGTCTGTAGGCCCTACACACTGTGCCTGTTGTGCCTCATGGATAAAATGCCACAGACTCCTATAGCTCTTCCCACCATAGGGTTACTGGCTTTGGGCTCTTCACAAGCCTGTTTCTGCATCAGATCTTTCCATTGGGGGGACACTTCCTACCATTCTGGTCTCAGTCTAGACGTCACCCTGTCCAAGAAGCTTTTCTTGATCACTCACTGGAAAGAAACCATCCATTCATGCTGTTTTACTTCTCATTGTAGCATTCTCATTGTCACTAGCTGATGTTATTCTTCTACTAATGTCTAGAATCTACTAAATGGGTTCTAAATCTACTGATCTACCAATCAACTGATTGTCCACCCCTACTGAACGTAACGTCAGAGATCTTATCGGTTTAGTCATAGCCCCCGCAGTCTAACATGGGGGCTGACACGTAATAAGTGCTCAGTAAATTTTTGTGGAATGAATAAGATGATACTTGTGATTATTGTACACATTTACTAGCTCATTTATTTTCCAAGTGTTGCTTTGGTTTGAGAGAAAGAGGTAGGGTGGTGTGGTAGGCAGAATAACGGCCCCCAAAGATGTCCACATTATGACCCTTGGAACCTGTCAGTATGTGAGGTTACATGACAAAGGGGAATTAAGGTTGCTTTGCAGATGGAAGTAAGGTTGCTCATCATCTGACCTTACAATGAGATTATCCAGGTGAGCCTAATGTAATCACCAGGGTCCTTTAAAAAGGAAGGAGGAGGCCAGCAGGGAGGTCAGAGGGATGCAACGTGAGAAGGACTCAGCACACCACTGCTGACTTTGAAGGTGGAGGAAGGGGGCTGC
Organism: Leucopleurus acutus; assembly: GCF_964270905.1. Classification (NCBI taxonomy): domain Eukaryota; kingdom Metazoa; phylum Chordata; class Mammalia; order Artiodactyla; family Delphinidae; genus Leucopleurus; species Leucopleurus acutus. The sequence goes on along the minus strand of NC_139145.1, from coordinate 116,887,357 downwards.
AAGCCAAGGAATGTGGGTGGTTTCTACAAACTGAAAAAGGTAAAGAAATGGATTCTCCTGAAAGCCTCCAGAAAGGCCTTTATTTTCACCCAGTGAGACTCATTTCAGACTTCTGACCTCCAGAGCTGTAAGATAATACATTTGTATTGTTTAAGGCACTAAGTTTGTGGTAATTTGTTATTAGCAGCAATAGAAAACTAATAATATAGGTGGTTATGTCATTTTTACAGAGGAAGACATAGAGGCCCATCCTTGAGAGGCCATTTATTCAAGGTCATATAGGCATTTAGTATCAGCTCAAGCTAGACTCCAGTTGGTCAGAGCATGTATCATTCCTGTGAGTATTTATACCACTTATCTATTACTTCATAACAAACCAACCCAGAGCACAGTGGCTTAGAACAATGCACTGTTATCTTTCCTGGCTCTGAGGGTTGACTGAGCTCAGCTGGGAGATTCTTACATTGGGTCGGGTGTGTGGTTGCAGTCAGTTTCGGCCAGGGCTTCAGTCGTTTGCAGACTTACCTGAGGAGGATGTCCACAGTGGCTCACTCACATGCCTGGCAGTTGAGGTTGGCTGTCAGCTGGGCCTCTTGACAAGAGCACCAACGTGCAGCATCTGCATTGCCTTCTCATAACATGGCAGCTGGCTTCCATGATGTAGGGAGCAGCAGCTGCCAGGCCAGTTAAGGGTCACACCTGGAACGAGCACACTGTCACCTCTGCCATATTCTGTTGGCCAAAGCAGTGACAGGGTCTACCCAGATTCAAGGGGGTGAAGAAATAAACCCCACTCCTTGGTGGGGAGTGGCAGGGTCACATTGCAGAAGAGCAGATTGGATGGAACATACTTATGCAGCCATTTTAGGAAAACATACTAACCTACATACAGCCTCCTTACTCTGAGGACCTGAAAATACTTTGCAGCAATCCTGCAATTACAGGACACCCCCTCCCTGGGATACCAAAATCCAAGGATGCTCAAGTCCCTTAAATAAAATGCATAGTATTGGCATGTAAGCTATGCACAGCCTCCCATGTACTTTATTTTTTAAATTTTTTTACTTATTATTTTTGGCTTCATTGCTGGGCGCGGGCTATCTCTAGTTGCGGCGAGCGGGGGCTACTGTTTGTTGTGGTTCGCAGGCCTCTCATTGCGGTGGCTTCTCTTGTTGTGGAGCATGGGCTCTAGGTGTGCGGGCTTCAGTAGTTGTGGCTCACGGGCTCAGTAGTTGTGGCTTTCAGGCTCTAGAGCTCAGGCTCAGTAGTTGTGGTGCACGAGCTTAGTTGCTCCGCGGCATGTGGGATCTTCCCGGACCAGGGCTCGAACCCGTGCCCCTGCACTGGCAGGTGGATTCTTAACCACTGAGCTACCAGGGAAGTCCCCTCCCATGTACTTTACATATCTCTAGGCTACTTTTAATACCTAATACAATGTAAATTCTATGTAAATAATTGTAAATAGAATGTAAATGTTATGTAAATAGTTGCCAGCACATGAGCGAATTCAAGTTTTGCTTTTTGGAACTTTCTGGAATGTTTTTTTTTTTGAATATTTTTGATGCATAGTTGGTTGAATTTGCAGTTGCAGAACCCATGAATTTGGGGGACCAACTGTAATCAGTCAGTAACTATCCACTGACCTTGTCTTATTGCAAGGCCTTTTGGAGGAGGCCCTGACCTAAGTAGTTTGCCCTCTAGCATGGGCACTAAGTGAAGGAGAGATGCTAAAGAAGTTGAGTGAAAGGGCTGTGAGGGAACCTGCACATAGGCTGCAATCATGCTGAGTTCTCAGGCGGTACCTGTAAAGGGGAGAGTTGCTAGTAAATGGTCAGGGCGGGAGAGGGTGGATGCACTTCTGGGGCCAATACCAAGTTCAGCCCTTTTGGCTCAAGGAGGGGGTTTGCAGGTTGTATAGAGAGAAGGCTTGGCCCTAGTCCACTTCGTACTTCCTGGAGAAGGGAAGGATTTTAGCTCATATTTGCCTGAGGCACGTGTTGTCTAGGATTCTAGTCTCTTTTAAATGGGAGATACCTAGAAGCAACCAAAAGCCCTCCAGCCCCCAAATGATCAGAGACACGTTGAATTTTCTTTTTTAACTAGGCATACTATTTCATTGTATTAATTGATTACCATGGAATGAACACCAGAAACCATGCTAGATTCTAATGGGAATCCCTCCGTGCCTTCTCTCTCCACCTGTCTCCTGCAGCTCGATATCAGTGCTTTGCAGATAGCAACCCGGAACAGCCACGCATTCTTTGTCAGCTTTCTTTTCAGTGAGAACGTTGATCTGCACCAGAAGGTGGAAGTGAGTCAGTCTATTATGATAACATGGGCTTTGATCCCAGCTCTGTGAGGCTGGCTGTGCTGGGAGATGCTCCTTGCAGATGCATGGAGGGCTGGAGAGGGGAGACGAGTGATCACAAAGGAGGAATTCTTTCTGGGAGGGCCGACTGGCTTCTTCTGGAGACGGAGTCTTAATCTTAAGAAATACAATCCAAGGGATGAATTTTAGAAAGTCATTGAAGTTCCTGAACAAAATGAAATCTTTGTGTTTTAAATATTTACATTTGCTGCAGTTAATTTTTTTTATGTGTCTAGAGATGCCAGTCTTGTATTAAATTTATCAGTCTGGGAAAATAATGAAACTGCTGTTAATAGGAAGGAGAATGATTATTTTTCCCCCTTCACTGACCGATCTTGTTTTTCTTTTGAAAGTCAGTCATTTGTATTGATTTAGGTTTTCTGAAGTTCGAATTGGCTTTGGTAGAATTAACAAAAGCCCTCTGCGCTGGAATTAGATGGGGAAACATTCCCCTGTTTTTCACTCTACTTTCATTTCTCCTGTGAGAATATTCTTTTCTCTAATATTGCTTAGCCATTACTATTTATTGTATTAACTGGAGAGGAGGGACGTGATTTAACCCATGACTGGTAGTTTTTGGAGAATGGCATTAGGGGAACTGGTTCTGACCTTGCCTGGTCCATCCAAGGATGCTTCCTGTTTCTCAGGAGGAATTGGGCCCCAGCAAGGCCAATGGTCCCAGCAGGAAGGGCACTGCTTACGTCCCTGGGACGAGGGATACGTTCTCTTTTTTCATCCTTAGCGCCCCTAGAAAGAAGGTCCTCCCTGAGCAGAAGAGGTCTGCACAGAAAGCTTTCCCCTCCTGCTGCCCCTCTGCCCCATCTGTCTCCCACTTCCCTTGCTCACCCTTGGACAGTCTGACATACGCAGACGTAGCATTCCACCTGCCCCTGCTTTCCTTCTCCTCTGTGTGCTGGTGAATCCCCTGCTAACTCACTACATCTCTCTTCCATCCGTCTACCCCTGTTTCCTGGGAAGGAGCCTGGTGCTGCTGCTGGAGTGAGGAAGATCTGGGTTCAAATCCTGTCTCTGCTCCTTCCTAGCTCCGATGCCTCGAGGAAGTGATTTCACCTCTGTGCCTCACATATAGAGTGGGGAAGAGAAGCCCTAACTGCTAGGGTTGTTGTGAATGAAAAGCTGTTAGCCCGGTGTTTCAGAGTATAAACTGTAGGGGAAGTGAGTGAGTAGTAGGCACCATTAGGAGAGTGTGTTGTATGTGCATAAATGATGCTGATTAATATCATCTGCTCCGCTTGAGCAGCACTGCACCCTGTCCTCACCACCCACCTCGCAGCATCTGTGTTCCCTCTTTCCACGCATTTTGCCTCTCAGCTCAACTACTGTTGTCCACACAGTCTCACTGCATCTTCTGCCCCTGCTCCCTCACACCTGTACCCCTGCCCCTCTCCTCCCCACTAAATGCCCCTCACCTCACTCTCTCACACCTTACCTGTGTTCTCCTCGCCTTTTTTCCTCCTTGCATCTGCCTTTTCTACCCCCAGAGATGTGTTTTCTCTCAAGCCTCCTGGGCCAGTGGCAGCTGGGTGGGAGCAAAGGCAGCAGGAGGTTGTGTGTGTGACCCTGGAGGTGGGCACTGAGCCTGACAGGGCTGGTAAGAAGCCCGTAGTAGAGGTGGCTGAGCGCATGGCTGGAAGACAGGCGGCTTAGCCACAAAGGAGGAGGAAAGGGGATGGCTGGGCTCTACATAGGTGGGAGGGCTGAGCACTGACGGTGCCCCTGGGTGAGTGGGGCATTAGTCCCACAACATGCTCTAGGCAGAAAGAACCCAAGATCAAAGCAACTCGGAGAATGCTGAAGGGGAATGCTGTTGCTTCCTTGTGGCTGTTCCCACTGCACTTTAGCTCTTTGAAGCCTCTGGGAAGTCCTGCAGTTAAGCTATTTAATATTTTCTTAGCTTCATATTTGAGCTCAAATGTCAATTCTTCAGGGAAGCCTTTTCTGACTTCCAGAAAGTTTGGCCCTTGGCCCACACCCACATGTGCTCTCTTACCACTGTGCACTTTTCCTTCAAGGCACTTATCGCAATGTGTAACTGTACATTTATTTTGTGACTTAAAAAAAAACATCAATATCTGCTTTCCCTACTAGATGAAAGATTCCTGAGGATGGGCCATGTTCACCACTGAACCCCTAACATCCTGAAAAGAGCCTGGCCCATTATAGGTGCTCAGTGTCAAGTTCTAGAATGAATGAAGTGGGAAAGTGGGTTGCTGGAGAGCGGGATTTCTGTACAGCCTTGGCGTGGAAGTGACTGCTGAAGACTTACTAAGGGCCTGCAACCATGTTGGGCAGTACCAGCATTCAGGAGATTATCAGGAAATGTCTGATGAAATGAGTCGCTTTTTGATCTGATTGATGAGGCCAGAATCTTTTGAATTTGAAATGTCATTTCTTTCTGCAGCCTAAGGAGTCCCCTCTTCATTTAGCTGTTATCAACAACAATATCACAGTGGTAAACAGCTTATTAAGTACACAGCATGATATTGACATCTTAAATCAGGTAAGCCAGGCAGATCAGAACCTAGAGAGTCTATTTTCTTGTTTCAACTCAGCATGTGTTTAGGGGTAGTTTTGATCAAGTTCAAGGTGCTCTAAAGATTCCTGGGAAGAATATGCACATTCATATTTTTATCCTTTTGCCTCTGTAAACCCCCACTCCCACTTGCACACACATATTTTGTCTTTTTCAAACGCACAACTGGGATTCAGCCAATGCGTTATTAAACTGTTCACATTTAACAGGCCCAGTACTTCTGACAGATAAACAGTAGCCCAGAGGTAAATTGCCGGTGGCAATTTAAATCAAAAGCTACTCCCCCAGTGTGAAATGTTGTAATTGGCAGGGAGCCCTTCTCCACAAGAAAGGAAGCTTTGTTTCTATATTATAGACAGTAAATGTATCTTCTTTTTGCCCAAAGGCAAAAGAGACCTCCTGGAATTTTTTTAAAAATCACCTTGAATTCAGACCACTGGAGCAGAATCAAATGCCGCATAAAAGGCATCCATCACTGGCAGGAAATGGAAATGCTGAGGTGGAAGAATTAAAAGGATGGGGGTGGGTGCTGTCTGAGCCAGGGCCTGCTCTGGGAAGGGCTACCCTCTTCCAGAGGTCAGGAGTGGGAAGGAAGACTCTCGGGAGAGGGCCCTTGCCAGAGTCCTGAGGACAGATGAGCGTCTGGACTCCTCCCTCCTTCCTGGCTGCCCCTTCCCAGGTGAGGGAGCAGCCATGTGCAGTGGGCATGCGTGTCCTAACCCACTGTGTCATCCTCGGTTTCCTCATCTGTGAAACCAGAGCACTGACTCAGATCTCTGCAGTCTGCTCCAACTCCAGCCTGTGAGGTCCCTGGTGCCCTGAGCTGAATTGGGACTTAACTCCCCTTCTGTCCCTTCCTTCCCCAGAGACCGTCCTCCTCCCTGGTCTTTTACTATCCCAAAAGTTTGAGGGAAGAAAATCTCTCTTATTATTATTATTATTATTTTTATTTTAAAGGAATTTTGCCTTTTTTTAGAATTTTATTTATTTATTTATGGCTGTGTTGGCTCTTCGTTTCTGTGCGAGGGCTTTCTCCAGTTGCGGCAAGCGGGGGCCACTCCTCAACGCGGTGCGCGGGCCTCTCACCATCGTGGCCTCTCTTGTTGCAGAGCACAGGCTCCAGATGCGCAGGCTCAGTAACTGTGGCTCACGGGCCCAGCTGCTCCGCGGCATGTGGGATCCTCCCAGACCAGGGCTCGAAACCGTGTCCCCTGCATTGGCAGGCAGACTCCCAACCACTGCGCCACCAGGGAAGCTCCTCTCTTATTATTGAACATACATATGTATTCAACTATGTTAATGCCCCACATCTTTCCTCATGGGCAGAGTCTTTGCTCTACACATGGACAGAGCACCCAAGTGATTCTGCCTTCACCAGAATTGTCTAGATCCACTCCAGTGAAGGAGGCTTGCTAGGCTGCCACCCAATTATAGAAGTAGACTTTATCATTTATGGTTTTTGTTAGACCAGGAATACACACAACGTATAAAAGTAAGAAAACATAAATAAGCTAAAAACTTACAATTTGTTTATAATCCCCCCAAAGAAAGAGAACTCTGTTAACATTTTGGTGCATTTCCTGCCTTCTAGACTTCTAGCAGTTTTGCCACAGGGAGATTTTATGGGTATTTGATGTATGACACTTGTGTCTCTGTTTCATGTTGGTGTAGACTTTTGATAGGTCTGTCAGTGTAAGTTTGATGTCATGGATAACGAGCCCCCAGAGGGGCACATTGCCACCTAAAAGTGGGTCTTCAGTAAATGCTTGTTGATATTAATTATGTTAACATCCCAAGCAGGTTGGCCATATGCTCTAGTAGCAAGAGTCCTGGGCTAGATGCTACTGCCCAGCTGTGTGACCCTTGGGAAGTTGCTTCCTCTCTCTGGTTTAGGAGTTGGGCTAGATTATAACCAATGTTCCTTTCTGTGCTAAAATTTTAGAATTGTCTTCACATCAGCATTCCTTTCAGTGGGAGGTTAAGATGGGTGATTTTCTTGTGATTTCATATATTTCTCTGAAGCATTCTTATCCTCTTCATGGGAAAGTGGTTATTCAAGAAAGAAATTAGAAGTCTTGCACTCCTTTATACACTATAATGTAGGAAACTTACAAAATAGAGAAAAGCATTGAGAAGCCAATAAAAATAAGCTCTTATCCCTCCGTCTAGACATTATTATTCTTAACATCACCAATGCATTTCCTTCTTTCCCTCTATTTTTTTCTATAAATTGAGCTCAGCTAGATAGTGTTATTTTGCTAAGGTTTTTAATGTTGTATCATAAGCATTTTTCATTTTTAAAAATCTCTGAAATTATTTTTTATTGTGGCAAAATAAACATAACATAAAATTTACCATTGTAACCATATAAGTGTACAATTCAGTGGCATTAAGTACACTGACAATGTACATAACTCTCACACCATCCATCTCCAGAACTTTATCTTCCCCGACTGAAACTCCATACTCATTGAGCAATAACTCCTCATTCCCTCCTCCCCCTTCTCCTGGAAACCGCCATTTCACTTTGTCTCTATGAACTTGACTACTCTAGGTATCCCATATTGAAATCATTTTAAAAAATCATTTGTGATGGTTGCCTACTATTCCAATATGTGGATATACCGTAATTTATCTCATGAGTTTCCTTACTAAACATGTAACTTCCTTTCAATTTTTCATTGTTATAAATAACACTGCAATGAATGTCTCCTGTACCTGTTTAAAAATATGCGACCTTATCTATTTTCCCTTACGCCTGTGTAGGACACCTTTGCTTTCTCTTTCTCTGTTTACTATGCAAGTTTTTTCTCTCCTTAACATGCTTGGATTACATTTTTGAACTTTCTTATGTCAGAGGTCACAAGCTCCTTTGCATGTAGCTGCTGATCTTGGAAGTGTGGAACTGGTGGAAACCCTGCGGAAGGCAGGCAGTGACCTAAGGTTGTTGACAAAGTGAGTTCATGGGCTTCACTCTGTTTAGCTGAGCTGCTTGCTGAGTCCTCCCTGCCGGCTGTAAGCCTTGAGGGGTAGTATTACCACATCCTTTGTGAGATGGACACAAATTGGAGAGACCTTGTATCTTGATGGTAACATCCCAATTTTAATTGAGATAAGTTGGTAAGAATTTTTACTCTCAACAGTAAACTATACATTAAAAAAATTCAAATTATTTATTTTTTGAAAAGATGATAGATTTACATGGTTCAAGAATTTAAAACTTAGTAAAGGTTTTACAGTAAAAATTTCCCATCTACCGCGTCCCTATTTGTCTGGCTCTCATACTATCCTTGCCATACATACCCATTATTGTAAGTTTCTTCTGTTCTTGCCAGAATTTCTTTATGCATATAACAGCAAACATAAATATATTATACTCTTATTCCACTCCTCCATCCTTCATACACAACTGTGGATACCTATACATATTGTCCTACATTTAGCTTTTTTCCCTTATCAGTATAAAGCAAAGATCATTCCGTGTAAGTACATGGAAAGTTTCTTCTATTTTATACAGCTACATAATAGACTGTGGTGTGGATATATCATAATTTGTTTAGTTCTCAACTGATGGGCATATAAGTTGTCCTTAAGCTTTTGCTATTATAAATAGAACTGCAATAAATAAATTTATATGTGCCTAAACTTGTTTTTTAAATTTATTTAAAAATTTTTAATTGTTGTAAAATACACACAATATAAAATGTACCATCTTGACCATTTTTTTTTCTTTAATTTATTCATTTCCTACTTTTTAAAAATTTTTTTGGCTGTGCTGCGTGGCTTGCGGGATCTTAGTTCCCCAACCAGGGATTGAACCCGCACCCTTGGCAGTGAAAGCTCGGAGTCCTAACCACTGGACTGCCAGGGAATTCCCGTAACCATTTTTAAATGTCCATTTCTGTAGTGTTAAGAATATTCACTTTGTTATACAACCAATCTCCAGAACTCATTCATCTTGCAAAACTGAAACTCTATGAACAGCAACATTCATTTCCTCCTCCCTCAGCCCCATTCCACTTCCTGTCTCTATGAATTTGACTACTCTGGGTATGTCATCTAGGTGGAATGGTACAGTATTTTCCCTTTTGGAACTGTGTCCTCAAGGCTCAACCAAGTTGCAGCATGTGTTAGAATTTTCTTCCTTTTTAAGGCTGAATACTGTTCCCTTGTATGTATATGCCACATTTTGTTTATCTGATCATCCATGGATAGACACTTGGGTTGCTTGCACCCTTAAGCCATTGTGTAGGTGTGTTTTTAAAGACAGACAGCTTTGTTTCTTTCACGTGACGCAGTTCCGCAGGCTCAGCCATGGCAGGGTTGGGGTTCCAGCTTTACTGAAAGGTGTAGAAGAAGACACTGTGTGGCCCCCCTGGCTAGGTACTCATTCACATCTTAGCTTAATCCTCCCATCTCCTTTGTGAGGCAGACGAAATTATCCCAGTTTATAAGAGAAGAAGAGAATTATCCCCCCTGGCTAAGTACTCACTCACATCTTAGCTCAATTCTCCCATCTCCTTTGTGAGGCAGATGAAATTATCCCAGTTTGTAAGAGAAGATTTGATGACATCGGGGCCATTGTAAGAAGCAGAGCTGAGCTTCAAAGCTAAGGCTACTGGCTGCTTGGCTGCCCAGCACTTCCAGAAGTTGCAGTTTTTCCTTCCTGGTCTTTGCCCTCACTAGTCATCAGCTCAGTGCATCCCTCATTCCCAGGGCAAGCCTGTGTCCTCCCTAGTCTATTTCAGGATCACACATTGCATGTTTGTGGGATCTGAATTAGTGATATGTTATTTTACTTGTCTCCATCAGTTTTCTTTTTCTGATCATGAAAGTAATACAATTTGGAAAACATAGAAAAGCATAGGGGAGGAAAACACCATCACCCATATTTCCATCACTTAGGTGGAATTCCACCAGTAGTGGCTCATTAACTTTTGTTAACATTTGACGTTAGTATTAACATTTAGCATTTGTAGCTAAATGTTAATAGCTTCCTGTGCTTTCTTTTATTCTACTTTGTCCATAACACTTAACACCTCCAGGGCAGTCTGGTGAGTAGAGAATCTAAAGCATTGGGCAGGGAACTTATGTTGGGCCCCCACTGCAAGTGGACTGGATATTCCAGTGAACATGTCTGTGCTACAGCTTGATTCTGTTTTCAGAACAAAAGACACAGTTTCTTGGGCCTCACAGTCTGATTTCCCAGATTTCCTTTCTCCTCCTCCCTCTTTTCTCATCGCGTCTGGTGCCTCTCTGGCACCCAGGACATATGTAATTAATGAATAAAAACTATCTTTTCTGCCTGTTCCCACAATTTTTACCAAAGACAAGTGACTGTTTCTAGGACTGAATTAAGGTCTGCTCTGGATGGAAAAAAAGGAGCCAAGTTTTGGTATAAAGTTGACTTTCCCTGTCCTCTCAGCCTGTGGCGTCACAAAGCTCTCCGAGGGCCACCCGCCCTCAACAGCACAAGTATTTGGATTTCTACTCCAGCTATACTCCCTGTGAAGGTTTTCCTATGAGCTTGAAACCTCTGGCTCCCAGAATGCTGCCTTCCCAAAATAGGCTAATTATGGTGATTCAGATGGCTTTACAAGCCAGAATTTGGATAGCATACAATTAGAGGCTTGCTAAATGCCTGCAAAATGCAGTTCTTCCTAATTTCATTACTGTCTCTTTTGATTGGACGCTGATTACTTTCAGCTCTAATTTTCAGGCTCACCTGGGTCTCAGTTCCGGGACAGCAGACAAATCATTTGACTTGGTGGCAGTTGCATTTCACAAATACTCAGCCTTGTGAGAGAATTATCAGGATAAGTTTCTGGATCTCTAAGCATAGAAACATGGGTTTCTCAGGTTGGAACTTCTTCCGAGGTTACTTCTGACCATTCATTTAAATTATCTTCAGGATCCCTGAGCAGATTTTTCATGGGTCATTTGGAAAACAAATGAGGGACCACCATCTTTTGCTTGGGAAAAAAGTGTAGATGTATAGCTTGTGTTCTGCACAAAATCTAGGGGACACTGCTTGCAAAGCTGTATGCTGTAGCTTTGAACTATATCCATCTTGACCAAGGTACGTCATTTGTAACTTGTATAAGGTACCATATGGGTGCCAGGCCATTCATGCTCCAAATTATGTCTAGAACAGCCTTTATTGCTCATTCCATTTGGTTAAGATTCCAACCCCAACCCCTCATCTTTGGTTAGAGGTGGTATGATATAATAGGAAAAAATTATGCATAGGAGGCCCGTGAGCTGAATTCTGTATTATGTAGTGTTACTATTATTGATTGTATTCTGCATGAGATCCATCCCTTTTCTGTTTTATTACTCTGCCCTCCTCAACACATGGCTTTCGCCTCCTGATCTAAAGTGGCTGTTCAGGCTCCTACCGTCATGCCAGCATTCCACTGGGGGAGGAGGAAACTTTGAAATCTCTTTTAAAGAAACTTCCCAGAAGTTGCATATACTGCTTCCATTTACATACCATTGGCCAGAACTTAGTTCACATACCCAAGGGTAAGGGAGACTAGGAAATGTTCGGGGTGGCCAAGTGCCCAGCTAAAATCAGGAGGTCTCTTTTAGAAGAAAAACGTTATTTGTGGTGGGTGGGGCATGGGACACTGACTAAAGCCTCTGCCACAGGCGGAGTCAGACTCTGGAGGAGAAAATCGTATGATTACGTTATTTGCTGAGGACTTCACAGTGCAGTGAGCCAGGGAGACCACTGCCGGTCTTGGAGAAATGCTTGGGTTCTCATTGATAGGGCAAGTGTAGAACGTTACCTGTTGATGTTGGGTCCCTAAGCCCAAATCCTTCCCCCTGCCCCATTGACACAGCACCTGACACTATCAATATCTAGCATCTCTTAGACGATTACCACACACAGCCCTAGACTGTGCCACACACAGTCCTAAGGACCCTATACGAGTTATCGCACTTGCCCCTCACCACTACTCAGAGGGGTAGTTATTGAGACCTAGGGAAGCTGAGGACTGGCCCAAATTTGCCCTGCAAGGAAGCAGTAGGATCAGGATTTGAATCCAGGCCCCCTTGCTCCAAAGCGAGAGCTCCTAACCAGTAGGCCGCATTGCCTGACTCTTTGATTTTTGACTTTTTAGCAAGGGAAGCCTGCCCTGGCCGTGGCCGCCAGGAGCAACTGCAGCCTCCTCGTGGGCACACTCATTGAAGCCGAGAGGTGCTACGCCTGGAGAGAGGTAAGGAAAGCCGAATTCAGCTCGGTGAGGGCCTCTTCTGCAGCCCCCTCTTCTTACAGGGCAGGCTGGGGTCTGTGTAATTCTTTTTTCCGCTCTAGTGGGGAGGGCCCTGGTTAGTGTGTTATAGCTGTCCCTTCTGTCCTGTGCTGTCCAATTTGCGGCGTGAACAGCTGCCTCTCTTCCTCTCCATCCTTTGTCAGCACCAGTGGTTGGAACTGAAGTGTGTAGAGCTCCACTGGGCCAAGCAGGCCAGTGCACGTTGGCTCTAAGGAGCCTGGCATGCATGCTCCGGGTGGTTGGCTGCTGGTTGTGCCTGCTGTCACGGAGTCTCTGGCTATGGTCCCTTCTGGAAGCTCCCAGACTCGCATTCTACTGAGTGGTAAGGAAGTTCATATTTAGGGTTTTGCAGTTTTCCACATACCGCTGTGCCGGCTACTCAGCACTCAAGTATTCTCCGATGGTCACGAAAACCTTATTCATCTTCAGAAAACAAAAGCTTGTTTCCAAGACATTCCTTCCATCTTCTTTCATCAGTACTGCCTCTGATAGCTGCCACTCACGCAGCTTCTCAGTAGAATGCCCTCCCCTCCAAGATTCAAGTCTATGTCCTTGGGCAGGAATTTCATCACCAGACACCACCCTCTGCTGCCATCCTAGACTGAATGTCCACTCTGGTCCAACAGGCTGGAGCCAGAATTGAGGTCCTATCCCTCACACGTCTACCCCTGAGGAGCCTTAAGCCCAGACTGATGTCTAATTTGCCAATCCTGAGAAATGTCCCTTAAATCCTTAAGGGGCATTGATTTGCCTCCTTGCTCGCAATGCAATACTGTTTATTTTGGTTTTTATTGTTTGTTTGTTTGCGGTACGCGGGCCTCTCACTGTTGTGGCCTCTCCGGTTGCGGAGCACAGGCTCCGGACGCGCGGGCTTAGCGGCCATGGCTCACCGGCCCAGCCGCTTTGCGGCATGTGGGATCTTCCCGGACCGGGGCATGAACCCGTGTCCCCTGCATCGGCAGGCAGACTCTCAACCACTGCGCCACCAGGGAAGCCCCCGCAGTACTGTCTAATTGGCTCAGTAGTCCTGGTATATGGGGATCAGTTTAAAGGCCACACTATCCTCCCCCGACTTTTCTTATTTGCCTGTAGGACAAAACAAAACAAAATAACATCTGACAATTAGAATTCTGTTTAATCGCTCTCCTTCCTCCTCTGATTTCTAGTCTCCTTTTTCCTCTTCCTCTTTGTCCTAGCCTCATTCTCGTTTTCTTAGATCATCACTGTATTTTATTGAGGATGACTTTCCCAAGTTCTGTCTTTGTTTCCACATTTTCTTTAAAAATAGGAATATTCATTGGTTCTATTTTTAATTCCTCTTAACATTTTTAGATTCTTTTTCCTAGATGAGAATAAATTATTTTTTCCACCAGATGAATAAGCCCTCTTTCCTAACAAGTCTTAAGGTGTGAGAGTTGGATGAACTTTGAAAATCATAAATAATGCATACATATAGCTGAAGTAGACCCCCAGAAATGCTAAGGCTTGTTAACCCTGGTGACAACTGGGACCCTGAGGTCTGGAGTGGGAAGAAGACTTGTTTTTTTCATATAGAGCCTTAAAAAATTTTTTTAACCAAATATATTTATTGTTATTTATTATTTAAAATTCCCTTTGTTATTAAACAAGTTTATATCTTGGCCTAATATAAAATGGTTCCCAATGAAAAGATTAAAAAGATGATTGGAATTTCCTCTCACATATCCATTTACCCATTTACCTAACCACCTAATCATCTATCATTAAATTCAATGGTTCAGGGCTTGCTTCCTTGGTAGCGCAGTGGTAAAGAATCCGCCTGCCAATGCAGGGGACACGGGTTCCAGCCCTGGTCCGGGAAGATCCCACATGCTGCGGAGCAACTAAGCCCGTGCACCACAACTACTGAGCCTGTGCTCTAGAGCCAGCGAGCCACAACTACTGAAGCCCATGTGCCTAGAGCCCGTGCTCCGCAACAAGAGAAGCCACTGCAATGAGAAGCCCACGCACCGCAACAAAGAGTAGCCCCTGCTCGACGCAACTAGAGAAAGCCGGTGCACAGCAACGAAAGACCCAAATAAAATAAACGAGGAGAAAAGGAAACGAGGAGAAAAGGAAAACGAGGAGAAAAGGAAAAAGGGCAGTGCCCACAGCTCGCAGCCCAAATAAATAAACAGATAAATAAATAATAAAATAAGTAAATTTATATTAAAAAAATAAATTCAATGGTTCAGAGGTAGATGGGGGCTTCCTAAAATCGTGGCTTATGCTATTTCAGTTTCCTCCAGTTCTGGCTTATGTTATTCCTGCAAATAGTTCAGTGCTTTGCAGACAAGTTATTAATGCTTCCACTGACTGTTGAAAAGGACCTGGGCTTTCCAAATCCCTGGCCCTTTCTGTGGAAGCCTGAAGGACTGCCCAGCCCAATCCTGGAACGCACAAAGCAGGCATGTTTCTCAAAGAAATAAAAATGCTGTAATGCGGAGTTGAAAGCAGAGGCATTTTGTAGTCTTCCCTTTAATTGGTGGTGCTTGGGGTTTTGATCTTCTTGGATTTAACATTTTCAGGAGATGGAACGAGGAGAAAAGGAAAAAGGGCAGTGCCCACAGCTCCTAAGTTTCTGGATCTCCCACCCTCAGCCTTACCTCTTTTAGGATTTCCTGGGAGCCAGGCACTGTGGGAGTAGAGCAAGGCTGGGGTGAAGAAGACCCTGAAAGGGACTTCCCTGGTGGTGCAGTGGTTAAGCATCTGCCTGCCAGTGCAGGGGACACGGGTTCGAGTCCTGATCCGGGAAGATCCCACATGTCGCGGAGCAGCTAAGCCCATGGGCCACAACTACTGAGCCTGTGCTCTAGAGCCTGTGAGCCACAACTACTGAGCCCACGTGCCACAACTACTGAAGCCCGTGTGCCTGCAGCCTGTGCTCCGCAACAAAGAGTAGACCCCGCTCATCGCAACTAGAGTAAGCTCGTGCACAGTAACGAAGACCTAACGCAGCCAAAAAATAAATTAATTAATTTTAAAAAAGTGTTAAAAAAAAAAAAGACCCTGAAAAAATTATGGGAAATTAACTCCTCCCATTCCTATTCCAACTTCTGTTCACAAAGTCCAGATATCAGAGAACGGTCTTGCTGTTCTCCTTGGCCAAGTTTCCCAGGAGTCTGTAGGCCTTCCAGAGGAGGTCACTGATGCTGTGTGGGTGCAGGCTGGTCCATGCTGGTGGCTGGGGCACCAGCCTCACCACGTTCTTCTCATAGGGTTCAAAAACCAGGTCCCCATATCCCTTTAGTCCACTTCCTGCCCCAGCATTGACTCCTGTATGGCTGTTCAGAGTATCTTTCACTGACTCACTTTTATTTAAATGAAAGATAAAGACAAAATTCACTATATGTAAAAGAGGAAAGGAGAATAGATAGGAAGTCCCAAACCTCTTGGTGGGCTCTGTGTCCTGCGTGTCCCTTATTCCCACTCTCCAGAGGAAGGCTTGTCTGGAGCCCTGCTGGCATGTGTGTGACAGGGGCAGCCATAGGAAACCATGACCCCTGCTTTCACTTTGAGATTTTCTCCAGTTGTTTTGGTTGGATTCTATAGCACTCTGGTGGATTCTTTTTTGTTTTTCGTGGGGTTTTTTGGTGGATTCTTAAAAAGGGACGAAAGGAATCTTTGACAGATCAGAAAGCAAGAATCAATCCGGGCACGGTGCTACTGGGCTGAGCCTGGCTGCAGGGCTGTAATACAAAATGATAATGGAGCCTTGTGTCCTCCACTCCTCAGCCCCCAGAGTTAGGATGCTCATTTGCTTTCCTCCCAGTCACCAGAGAGCAGGATGAATGGAGGGATCAGCTATGGGGTCTTATCAAGAATATATCCAATCTGGGCCCCACTGAAACTTTGATGTGAGAAAATCGAACACCCCAAAGAAGAAAAAGGGATATGGTTGAAAGTAACGCCTTTAAAGATACATTTGTTTTTGTGACATTTCTGTAGTCAGCATACCCCCTCTGTTTTCTTTTGGGGTGGTAAGCAGGCTGGGATAGAGGCATGCGATACAGCATGGCAAAATCCCTCACGCTTCCTGTGTCAGACAGACGCCAGCTTTTTTTTTTTTAATTAATTAATCTATTTATTGGCTGCATTGGATCTTCATTGCTGTGCAGGGGCTTTTTCTAGTTGCGGTGAGCAGAGGCTACTCTTTGTTGCGGTGCACGGGCTTCTCATTGCGGTGGCTTCTCTTGTTGCGGAGCACAAGCTCTAGGCACGTGGGCTCAATAGTTGTGGCTCATGGGCTCTAGAGCGTAGGCTCAGTAGTTGTGGCCCACGGGCTTAGTTGTTCCGCGGCGTGTGGGATCTTCCCAGACCAGGGCTCGAACCCGTGTCCCCTGCATTGGCAGGTGGATTCTTAACCACTGCACCACCAGGGAACTCCAGACTCCAGCTTTCTATTTCGGACATTTGTCTCTATCTTGGATGGCAAAAAAATGATCCAGTTATGCTTAATATTGAAAACATAGTCTCAGTTACCACTCTATGGGTTACATCTGAAAAAATATATACGTATGTACTCTGAAATAAGGCAATCAGCAGAAAATGTCTGAATTCATCTGATACAATTACCTTCAATCTAGGAGCATGGTGAGAACATCAAGGACCCATCAACCAGCTTTACTCTGACGTTCAAGCAAGATCACAGTCAGGAGACCAGGCACATTCTCAGTCTCCTCTGGCACCTGGCTGACCGTCAGCTGAAGACCAACGAGTGCCAGAGGCTAGCCCGTTTGTGGAACTTTACAGACGCCCGGATCAGAGCCATCGAGGAGCAGTGGTCAGGTCAGCATGTCCCAGGAGATGTGGGCAGGAGGCATTCAGTATTAGGAAGAGCCATCCTTACTGGTGCCCATCTTCCAAGTGGGTGTCCAGTGCTCTTGATAAGCAACAGATTGCAGGGGCCCAGGAGTGGGGACAGTTAGCTTAGGACCACAGAGGTGATTGGGAACCTTGCAGACTGCTAGTACTCATGGGAATCTGCAGTAGATTGAAGTTTGCAAAGGATGATTACTTTTTATTGAGCCATATTGAAAAGGTGGCATTTAGCCTAGAAGGAAATTAAGGTTCCCAACTGAATTGGGCACGAAGGAAGCAAGGATTTAACAGTTGGCTTGTCACTGGGAAGCCACCTGATTTCTGGAGTTCCTTGAGATCATCCTGGGGTGAATGGATTCATTCCCTAACAACAGGCTAACTATTTAGGGCTTCCACACCAGGAAGGAATCCCTTAAACCAGGCCTGGGGCAAGGGGTTCTTGTAGGTCATGGCCTTGGTGAGACCAGGTGTCCCATGAGAGATGTGTGGGATAGAGACCCATGGCTCTCTTGGTTAGAGGATTCCAAGCCATGGAATCATTTCAGCCAGACTCCAGATGTCAGAATTAGTGAGGTCGGAGTCCTTAGCTTTGCTTTTTTATGATTTGACCCAAACCTAGGAAATACAGAAAGCTTGTTTGCATTATCAACTAATTAGCTTTAAAAACAAAGAAGCAAAGACTTTTCTTGGCAAAACTTTTTATTCAGAGCACTGTCCTTACATGGCTGTCATGAGATGTGAACGAGTCCCATGCGCAGGGGGTGATCGCATTATTGATTGCTGGGGATTGGGGATAGCAGAACCACAGCCCATGGGCACATGGGCACACAAGTAAATTATGACACTTTTATTGCTAATTCTAAGGATACATTTTCACATGAAAAAATGGAAGATAATGCATTGAAAATGTTGACTATTGACTACAGTTTCTAAAAAGATTTCTTTTGTATTGTTAAGATTTCTCCTTGTTGCTAATTAGGCACATAGTGTTCTGTGAAGTCTTTAGGAAAATGGAGTTGCCTTCTGGAAATTTCTCTTGACCTAAAAAATTGATTTGGAAATGTAGTGTGCTTTCAGAGTACTTGCCATCAGGATAAGGGGAGTTTTGATGTGTTTCATTCACACATTACTGAGTGCCTAGAGTGTGTTTAGCTGTGCCAGGGGAAGCATACATCAGCTCTGTAAGCCATGGTGCATGTTTAATGGAATTGATAATCTAGTTGGCATGATAATAGTAACATTCACAATCCAATTACATTGTAACCCTGGGTTATGCTACTGGCACAATGGAGTTGGTGGGCTTTTGAGCAAAGGAATGACACGTTGATGACGGTATTTAAGAAAAATTAGTCTGGCAGCGGCAAGATTTAGGAAAGGAACTGGATTCACCTAGGAGCACTTTTTCTTTTTTAATTTATTTATTTATTCGGCTGCGCCGGGTCTTTGTTGCTGCATGCGGGATCTCTGTGGCCAAGTGCAGGCTATTTAGTTGTGGCATGTGGGCTCTTTAGTTGCAGCTTGTGGGATCTAGTTCCCTGACCAGGGGTCGAACCTAGGCCCCCTGCACTGGGAGCGCAGAGTCTTAACCACTGGACCACGAGGGAAGTCCTAGGAGTACATTCTTCATGCATATAGTTTGTTCTCCCTGAAACGCCTGCCCCTCTAACAGTCTGTGCAGCGGATTTCCTCCCCAGAGCTGAGGCCCTCCTCATCTCGGCATCTGGCAGAGCTAGGAACCTGGCACGGGTTTGTAACTGTGACCTCCAGCCGCGAGTGACCACGGTTCCCATCTCCGTATCCCAGCACTTCCCTGAACACCTCTCAGGGGTTAGGCGTCTAGTGAGATCTGCCCAGTGAAGAGCCCTGGCCTGGCCGGGGGTTGCAGACTTCTACCAGAGGAGTTTCCTGGAAGCTGGACTGGCAGGTGGGTGCGTGCTGGGTGCTTAGGGTGTGGTTCACGGGCGGCAGCAGCAGCAGGACCTGGGAGCTTACTCACCTGCAGATCCTCACCCCAGACTGACTGAACCAGCATCTTCACTCTAACAAGACCCTCAGGTGAATTGCGCATCTTAAGTTTGGGAAGTGCTAGCCTCTAGCAGTGCCACCTGAACGTTGAAGAAAAGCTCCACATCTCTTTAAGATTGTCCCTCCCTTCTCTCATCCTCAGCTTTCATCTGTGTTAAGCACAGCAGGTGCGTGGCAAGTGCTGAGAGACTCCAAACTCTGGTCCCCCTAGAAGTACCAGTGAGGCGACTGGAAGGGCTTTCATTCACTGGGCTTCTTATCTCACAGCTGCCAGAGGAGGAATGAACATGCAACCACAGTCATATGGAACTTGTGTTAGAACTGAGTTCACAGTAAGGAGGTGTCAGCATCTGCCCTTCGTGCTTGCCACGGGAGAGGAGAGCTTCCGTGAACACGGCCACGGGGCCCTGGTGACACAGGCCACGCCGGTCAAGCCCCTGTACGAAGAGCTGGTGTGCGTGGGTGAGTTACAGTTTTCAACAGATAGGAACTCCCGCTGGTGAGTTGCAGTTTTCAGAACTAGCTCGTGAGTTACAGAACTAGCTGGTGAGTTACGGTTTTCAACAGATAGGAACTCCTGCTCTCTTAAAATGGTAGGGGACGGTCAGCACAAGTACCTCCCTGAGCCACAGCAGTCCCAGCTTGGTGTCAGAACATGCAGCTTCTCCTTTGGTGACTTAATCAGCACTGGTCCCGTTGTTAGCCTGGTGGTTCTCAGTGTCATTCCCCTGCTGGGCATTTGAAAAGTGCAGGAGTACTTTTGTGCGTGTGCATGTGTGGGAGGGGTGTGGGTGGGAGGAGGGCAGCAGGAGTGCTGAACCATCTTACAGGACGGTGCTCTACAACTAAGAATTGTCTTGCTCAACATGCCTGTTCCTCTTGGGAACTCTGCGAGTTAGTATGTTTGAAAAAGTTACTTCTACGCTGAGAGAAAAGAGCAGACAGGCAATTATTTTGCCAGCGGGGATTACTGCTAAAAATCACTCTGCCAAAGACCATACTGTCAGGGAAGATGCTTTGAAAACTTATCACCATTATTTTCGCTGGTGCAGTTTTACCTGAAACTGAGAACATAAATGCACATCACATCACGGATCCAATATTCAGTTTCAAGCAGTGGTAGGTACGAGGAATAGTGCGCATGGATTATGCCTACCTTCCATGACATTATCCTCCTAGCTCTGGGTTTGTTCCCTCAATTTTGAACTTATTCACTTCTATGAAATAGTGTCCACAAGAACTCCCAGGGAAGACTGAGAGGCAGTCCACTGCAGTGGGTGAGGGCATGTACTCCGGAGCGAGACTGTGTGAGCTTATGGCTGAACTCCAACAAATAATGGGCTATGATTTTGAGCAAGTTCTGTACAGAAATCACTCTGCCGGCATTCTCAGTTTTTAACTAGAAAAGTGTCTGTGTCAGAGGGCTGTTGTGGGACTCATAGTGCCTGACATGTAGCCAAGTGCTTAATAAATATTAGCTATTAATCTTGTTATCATTTTTTCCAGAAAAGATTGGGTCAATTTAAAAGTGAAACTGACTCAAGGCCCAAGAAATGTGCAGTTTCATAAATGCCTAAAGAAATTGTATTTAAATGAGTTTCCATTCAGTATTCAGCCCTCTTAAATTCAGTTCTTCAAATGGCGTAAAGTTCTTCCAGCAGTAGTATTGATTTTCTTTTCAACCGTGAAGATGGCAGTGACAGGATTCTCTAACAGATGAAAAAATGGTATTACACTTTCCAACCACTGAAAAGTCAATTTTTTTGGTTTTGCTTAAGGCAAGTTGTGTATGATTTTTCCCATTTCTGTCATTTGATGCAACATAATATGTGGTAACATATCTAGTGACAGAATAACCTAGGATTTTGTATATCATGTTTTAAAAAATTATGATGGTGGGAACATTATGGTAAATGAAAAAACCCAGGGTTTTAAGAATAGACAGACATGGTTTTGAATCATGGTTTTGCCGTTTATTAGCTGTGAGCTTTGGGCATGCTAACATTCAAGTTCTCAGATCTTTAGTTTCCTTCTCTATAGGATGGGGGAAAGAGGTCTATCTCTTCTATAATATTGAGGTGATGATGAAGGGAGAATATCGATGAAATGCCTAACCTCATATCCATAGTATTTAAATCATTAACCGTTATTTGTTTCATAAGAGAAACTTGCTTTGGAAATTCAGTTACTGTTGGCTTTAAATAACACCTATGTGTAATATATCACTTAAGAAAAGACCAGAGGTGTATGCACCAATGTTTTTTAATCTCTTGGTGATGTAATTACAGGTGATTTTCATTATCTTTGTACTTTTGGTACTTTCCAATATATTTTTAAATATTAACCACACATTATTTTTGTAATCTGAGAAAATTCTGAAATATGAAATCAAGTATCAATTTCTATCAGCTTATATGCACCTGTTCATTATAATTTAAGGCTCTCCATTATCAAATTCTGACTCTAAGTCTATAAGCCCAGAAATAAAATCACGAGCAATTTCAGTCCATTTATTATATCATGAATTTATAGTTCTGTATCTTCATCTCATGCTGATTGTAAATGGTAAGCTTAATTTTAAAACAGGTAATATGTTCACATGATTATAAAAAGTTTTTAGAAAGGTATTTAGTGAAAAGCATTGTCCCCACCTGTTCTTCAGTATGGCGTTTCCACTGACCTTGCTTCAAAATCTGGGTAACCTCTTTATGCAATAATAAACAAATATGAATACATACTTTTACTGTTTAAGTGTTTTAATTGTTAAATTTAAGTTGAATTAGGCTAACACTGATTACTTGGTGCTATAGACAATATACAATTTCTAGAGTTTAGATAAAGCTTTAAAAGATGCTTACAATATTCTTTTTTTTTTAAAAACCTATTGATCTGTGATTTAAATTTATTTTATTTATTTTTGGCTGCATTGGGTCTTCGTTGCTATGCATGGGCTCTCTCTAGTTGCGGCGAGCGGGGGCTGTTCTCTTCGTTGTGGTGTGCAGGCCTCTCATTGTGGTGGCTTCTAGAGCCCAGGCTCAGTAGTTGTGGCGTACAGGCTTAGTTGCTCCGTGGCATGTGAGATCTTCCCACACCAGGGCTTGAACCCGTGTCCCCTGCATTGGCAGGTGGACTCTTAACCAATGCGCCACCAGGGAAGCTGCTTACTGAAAACCATTCCCTGTTGTCATGTAAGTTCCTTAAAAAGCAGAGCCCAAGACCAAAGTTTATGAGCAACTGCTTTTTTCAGGAGTGTAGATCCAAGGAAGCAGGAGTGAAGGAAAAAGGAAGTGAGATGGGGAAGGGAGAGCCAAGACCAGCATGATTTACCAAATTGGCCAACACTTGGTATCAGGAACAACTGATTATTTGACCTCAAGAATGGACTAATGCATCTGAGGACAATTCATATGGGGAGAAAGTAAGAATTGATCTGTTTACCCCAATGGAATGTTAATTCCAGGCTGCATATGAGTGGAGCCTGCCGGTATCTCAACTCTCTGAGTGGACAGGGAAGCTCTGGGGAGGAGCATGCCCGTGGTACGGGCAGCAGGAGATGAAGTGCTGTTGATTTGTGCTTATTGAAACCCAAGAAGAGCTATTTGCCACCAGTGGTAGCTGGCCACAATCCAAAAGAAGCACTGCATAAGAAGGATCTAATACTCTTTAAGACACAGCCAGATACTTTTATAGTTCAAAAAAGCCTTGGTGTGTCCTTTAGAAAATGGGATATTTGCCAGTCTCACATTTATTCTCTCATGTCCTATTACAACATGAGGCAATAAGAAAAACTATTTCCAATAGTAAAGTTAGAGCACAGGGCTAGGTCATGTTCAGACTGAAAGAGGCTGAAACCATCCACTTCTGTTAAAGATATGGAAACTGAGGCTGTTCACAAGTTCCTCAGAATCCACTCATTTTTATGTGAGCCATAAGTACTTTGGAAAATAGGTAGGGTAGGTAGATCTCATTATTTCACAGATGAGGACCCTGAGATTAATTTAAGTGTCTGGCCCTAGATAACACAGTCAGCCAGCAATAAAAGCATTAGAAGCCTGGTCTTGTTCTCCTAAATCTGTTTGCCCAGATGGTTTCTTCCTATTGGCCAGGCATTAAAAAGTGTCTGCCAGGCCTGGAAGGCCTGAATTGCTGAATTGTCCAGGGCTGTACCATCACAGGACAATGTTTGGATGTTAGAGCAAAAAAAGGTTCAATGCTATAGAGTTTCAAAAAGGTAAGAAAGAACATTTGAAATAGGATCATCCTAACAGGAAATTTCTTTTTTTTTTTAAAGATTTTTTTTGATGTGAACCATTCTTAAGGTCTTTCTTTATTGAATTTGTTACAATATTGCTTCTGTTTTCTGTTTTGGTTTTTTGGCCACGAGGCATGTGGGATCTTAGCTTCCCAACCAGGGATTGAACCCACACCCCCTGCATTGGAAGAAGTTAAGTTGAATTAGGCTAACACTAATTACTTGGTGCTGTAGACAATATACAATTTCTAGAGTTTAGATAAAGCTTTAAAAGATGCTTACAATAATCTTTTTTTTAAAAAAAAACCTATTGATCTGTGATTTAAATTTATTTTATTTATTTATTTTTGGCTGCATTGGGTCTTCGTTGCTGCGCACAGGCTCTCTCTAGTTGCGGCGAGCAAGGGCTGTTCTCTTCGTTGTGGTGTGCGGGCTTCTCATTGTGGTGGCTTCTAGAGCCACCACTGGACCACCAGGGAAGTCCCAGTAGGAAATTTCTTTCTGATGTTTCTGTAACTCTGTTATTGTGCTAGTAAAATATTTCTTCCCTTTTAACATTAAAAACTATTCATACGTATTGCTATTTCCCCCCCTATTTTTAATTGTTAGAGCCCCCAAAAAATGAGGACTAATATATTAAAGTCACAAAAAAACTTTGTGATATTACTCTGGGCTTTTATTTTTTTAATTTTCAAATAAAAATACCTTAGTTTCTATTAGTTTAAATAATTTTTTTAGTAAAGTTCTCTCTCAAAGTTTACTTGGTAACATTGCAAATGATTTAGCCTTTTGGAAATAACACTGCAAAAACAGGATTTATATACTTTGATGATATAATCGGTCACAGGTTGAACCTATTAAAAAAATTAAGGCTAGTTTCTTTTTTAATTTAAAAAAGTTTTACTTAATTGCTTAAATAAAAAATCACATTAAAATAATCCTACATATAGTTACAAAGGATGGTACAGCTTGAAAAAGTCTCTTGTAATTTTGAGGAAATTAATATGATGTATCCATGATGTTCTAAGAATATGAAATTTTAAAAACTAAAAATTTCTAATTCTTAGTAAAGCCAGAAGAATTCAACAACCTCACTAGGAACATATTCATTTTAGTCAACCACTTTTATGGACTGAATGCTTGTGAGAGACTGGGTGTGAGTTGATCTGGTTCCGAGAGATCTGGAAGCTGAGGTACTACTTTCAGGGTGAATGGTCCGGGGATATTTTGCTGCAGTAGCTTGCGGAATGGTTTGCTGAAAAGGCAAAAATATGCTTCAACAATTCCATAAAATTATACATACTAAATATCATTTCATTGTCTATAACTTAACCCAACAAACATTAGTACATGTAGATTCCTATTAGGGTCTTCCACTTAGAAAAGTCATCTTTAAAATACTTGAAGTAAAATTATATATATTATATCAAAACATTCACTGTGTATTTCAAAAGCTCTACGATACAGCTTTTGCTTAAAAAAAAATGAATGAAATCTCTTTAAACAAAGATCCTCATGTCAGATTCTGCTTTAATAAGATTTTCTCTTTAAAGAAAAGGAGAAATAACCTCTTTTCTTAGAGTGTTTTATATAAATGTTTCTTCGTACATAAATAACTGGATAACCATTACAAATGGGAGAGATTCTTGCAACTAAGATGAAATTTTAGTTGCTAACCACCTAACCTGACCCTGACAAAAGAGCTATTTCTCCTTAGGGATGATGGGCAAGAGAACCTGTAGAAACAGATTCATGGTACCACTGGCATCATGATCTACAAAACATGGCACAGGATGAAGTAGCACTAGGAGCAAGCAATTATCCAGCAGATGGAGCTCAAGTGTCAGAAATCTGATGAATGGTTTATTAGTAATTGTCTCTAGTAGTTCTAGTTCTTAGGATCCTGGGATAAAATGAAAAATAAAAATAGCACAGAGGACTGCCACTGTACCTGCTACACAATCCAAAGTAGGTAACAATGGAAGCAGTTTATGGCTATTGAATTCGTGCCCAATTACTGAAGAGTAACTGAACATACTAAATAAACGAAGGGCAGTTTGAGAGATAAATATCAGAAACAGGGGTTGTAAGTCCTTAGTTCCTTGGTTTTTATTCTGTAAAATATCATTCCAATCAGTGCAAAAAAACAGGTTGTCTGAATTAAAAATAAACACATGTGCTGTCTTTATATCTTCCTTACCTTATGAACGGACAGTCTCTCTCCCCCATCCCTTTATAAACATCATATGTGCTGATAAAAATAGAAATGAGTTCATTTCTTCTCATCTTTGATACCTAATCTCACATTTTCAAAAATACGGGGAGAAGTCATCTAAGGACTTTCAGAGGCTGTCCAACCTATAAAGGCTAAGGTGATCCTCTACCCTCGATGTGTTCAGTTTGGACATGGTACCTCCATCTCAGTCTGCCACTTCACTGTGGTCACACTTTACCTGAAGCTAAATTTAAACAATCAATCCAGCTTCTTTTGACTTAATCATCTAGTAACAATCTAGTGTTCAGAAGGAAAAGGATTTAAAATCATTCCTTTTATCTTTTTGACATATTAAGCAGACAGGAATGTTGCTTAACATTCAGAATTTATATAGAGGACATTCTTCTTTAAAATCAATCGTTGTTTCTCTTTAGGGATGTGTTCTTGTAACTTTTAGAAATTAAACTTTTTGAGACAATTGTTGATTCATATGCGATTGTAAGAAATAACACAGAGATATCCCATGTATCCTTCTCTAGTAACTTTTTTGTTGTTGTTTTTGCAGTACGCGGGCCTCTCACTGTTGTGACCTCTCCCGTTGCGGAGCACAGGCTCCGGACGCACAGGCTCAGCGGCCATGGCTCACGGGCCCAGCCGCTCCGCAGCATGTGGGATCTTCCCGGACAGGGGCACGAACCCGTGTCCCCTGCATCGGCAGGCGGACTCTCAACCACTGCGCCACCAGGGACGCCCTCTAGTAACTTTTATTAAGTTAAATTTGCTTATGGCTTTACAATTTACAAAGTGCCTTTATACAGCTCATTTAATTTTCATGTTATCTTATTTAATCCTGAATCCTGACAATAACTCTAGGAGCTAAGTACTCTTATTGCTCCCGTTTTACACGTGAAAAAATGGAGGCTCAAATATTTACTTGATTTGTATACGATCACAAAGGCAGTAAGTAGCGAAACTGAGGCACTAACTCAGGGGTTTTTTTTTTGGCTTAAATTCCATGTACTTTATATCACGTGAATTTATTGCAACCTGATTTTTTTCCAAATTAGAAATACGTTGACAATTATATTTGAAAATAAGACTTCAAAAAATAAAAAAAAGGAGGAAAACTTAAAAACCATAAAAGTAGGTGTTTCTTAGAGTAAAAAATCTGCTACATGGACAGCACTTAATGAGTAAACAGTTTTTGTCATTTTTTTTTTAATGAGAAATCATTTATATACTTTACCCTTTTGGCCATCAATACACTGGATTAATTGTATTTGATAATTTTTATACTATTGAGAAGAAACAATGTTTCTGAAATTAATTTCCTAAAATAGGAAAGGTAGATTTAAAGCAGGTGTGATAATTATAAGTATATAAAGACTGTAATAGTAAAGGTAGAATAAGTACCAGTCATCATGGATTTTGATCTTCTCCTCAACATGTCATTTAAGTGTTTATTAGGCTATCAACTCTCAGGAAAAAGAATTTTTGACAAGAAGTTATCAAATGCAGACTCACCACTGTGACCGGATGATGTTTTTCCACAACGACGGAGCTCATGGGAGGAGAAACTCCCATTATAGCTAAACTGCTACTGATTCTATTTTTTGAAGCAAAATCACATTTCCCTGTGACCCGGGCTGTGATTGTTCTTCCAGCTTTCTGTTGTGCTGATGTCACAACCCTGGGCCCATACTAAAAAACAAAAAAATATTCAGCTGGTAGAAAATCCATGGCAAAATTTATGGTACTTTTGCTTCTATAACTTATAAAGAAAATACACAGGCACTTAAAATAATTGTATATGCAACCAACTCTAACATGGGGAAAAATTTTTAAACAAGGCAAAAAGCAAAACATAAAACCAAGCACCCCAAACACCCCTTTAACCTTGGTATACCAACTATTTTATAGGATTTTAGGAACTTCTAAAACTTTATTCTGAAATAATTATAGATTCGTAGGAAGTTGCAAAGAGAGCATAGAGAGGTCCTGTGTATTCTTCACCCAGTTTCCTGCAATGATTATATCTTATGTAATTACAATGTCAAAACCAGGAAGCTGATGTTGGAATGATGCCTGGGTATAGATCTATGTCACTTTATCACATGTGTAGATTCCTGTAACTATCACTGCAATCAAGATACAGAACTATTCCATCACCACAAAGCTCTCCCTCGTGCTGTCCTTTCTTTAGAGTCATACCCATCTCCCTTCCCAAACAATCCCTAATTCTTGAACCGCTAATCTGTTTTATGAACTTCTGACCCTTATGGATAAATCATCATTACTCATATGCTTTTGTGTCTTCCCCTTTTTCTTATGGCATTGTTAATATACTTTTTTTCATGAATAGAGACTAGCTATCATTTTTTTTAATTTTATTTTTATACAGCAGGTTCTTATTATCTATTTTATACATGAGACAAGCTATCTTTTTTTTTTTTTTAAACATCTTTATTGGGGTATAATTGCTTTACACAAGCTATCATTTTTAATGAGAGGTTTTTATATCAACAAACTGCAGTTTAACTGTCCCAGTTCTTTTCCTATTATATATAGCAAACTTTTGTAATTAAAAAAAAAAAAAAAAAAAAAGGATTTTTCTTTTTTTTTTTTTTTTTTTTTTTGGCTGTACCACGCGGCTTGTGGGATCTTACTTCCCTGACCAGGGGTGGAACCCGGGCCCTCAGCAGTGAAAGCACAGAGCCCTAACCACTGGACCACCAAGGAATTCCTGGATTTTCCTTTTCCTTTGAAAGTTATTTGTAGAATGTATTGCAAAAAGCGAGATGATCATATCAAAAGGTAATGTCAGGTTTTACAGTTTTTGTTGCTTACCGCTGGACAATACACCAGAAAGATTACATTTACGTCAAGAGTAGTACATGTACTCATTTTTTTTTTTCATGATCAACTAATTACATTAGCGGGGCAAAAATCAAAAGGAATAAGAAAAAGGGAAATGACATATTTAAAAAGCCCCAATATTTGTATCTTAATATCTGACATGGAAACAATGCAGATTATTGGTTGAGTACAGGGCTCTGAAGCCAGACTGTCAAAGTCTGAATTACAATTGCATTAGTAATTGTGTCCACTGGCAAGTTACTCTCCCTAAGCCTCAATTTCCTCATGTATGAAACAGGGAGAGCAGGCCCAACTGACTAATGCTAGCCTTTCACTTTCTGTTCAGATGAAGAGCAAAGTTAGAAACTTTACTGAATAGCTTAAAAATCCAATTAAAACCCCTCGATTATTTCAAATGGAGTTAGAAAAACTGAAGTGCCATCTGTTGTTCAACTTTGTGAACTGCAATAGTACATTTGCTTGTATAACTGCCTAATATATATATTTTTTCAGTAAACGTGCTGCCGAAGCGAGCACATGTTTTTTGAAAATATTTTCCACCATGAAATTCTGATATTTAACATACTGATGATGTCTGCAGAAAGGAAATAATTTCACAGATGAAAATATTCTTTAACTAGAATGGTAATCCTCCCTTCTCCAGTTATTTGTCTCCTGATTCTCTGCAGTTTACTTTCTACACACACCTCCTTTTAGGTACTGGAAATTACTGAAGAAGACTAGAAAAAGTTTTGAATGTTCATAGGAATCCTCTGTGATTCAAATGAAGAGAAAGATAGCCAGGCCTGGATCACAAATCTCTCTTTTCCTGTTCCCAAAAATAATGGTTTCATGTAAGGTAAGTAATCCAAGTAATGTATTTGTTTTTGCTTTTGTCAATATGGTTCTTTTTAAAAACAAGAAGACATATTTGAGGTAAATCTGCGTATTTTAATTAAATAAGAAAGGAAGAAAACTAGCATGGCACTTACAGATTGATTTACTTGTGATTCTCCTTTCTCTCTAACCCTAAATGCTGTACTTATGTGAATGAAATTGAATGGGTGTCTGTTTTGAAGGAGGAGGATGTAGCTGGAGGGGTGGGGGAAGAAGAAGGGCTGTCTATATAATATTGTGTTTTTCAGGTTTCAAAGACTTCAAAATTATCTCAGGTGACCAAATTGTTTCAAAAAATAAGAAGGGTGGTAAGTACACTCATTCATTTGGTTCTTGTTATGCATGTTCAGATTCAGATACAAACCCAGATGTACAAGTGGTGCAGTCATATTTTAAGAAGGGAATTTTGAAAAATCTAGCTCTATGTGTTATCTGGATATGCAGCATGAATGACAAACCAGAAATAAATACTCACTGTGTTTATTTAAATGAGATCATCAGTATAGGATCACACTTCGAAATGTGTAATCATGAAAAATAAACACAGCTTGAACGCATGTCAGGGTTGAATTTTAGTGTCTTATTTCTAAATCAAAACTCCCCCACACATTCAAATTTCTCTTAAGTCATATTTAAGAAATGCAAAATAGCAGATCTCAACATATTTTTCCCCAAAGTTAGTATCTTCCAAAAGGCAGAAATTCAAGGGACTTCCCTGGTGGTGCAGTGGTTAAGAATCCGTCTGCCAATGCAGGGGACATGGGTTCGAGCCCTAGTCCGGGAAGATCCTACATGCCGTGGAGCAACTAAGCCTGTGCGCCACAACTACTGAGCCCACGTGCCACAACTACTGAAGCCCGCGCGCCTAGAGCCCATGCTCCGCAACAAGAGAAGCCACCGCAATGAGAAGCCCGCACATCGCAATGAAGAGTAGCCCCGGCTCACCACAACTAGAGAAAGCCTGCGCACAGCAACAAAGACCCAACGAGACAAAACTAAATTAAAAAAAAAAGAAAAGCAAAAGGCTGGAATACTTCAGATGACCAACTGTCTGGCTGACTCATGCGTCCCTTGGCTGCAGAGAGCTGCCTAGCTCTACAGCACCTTCTAATGGCCTGTGTAACTCTTTTTTTTGGCTGCGTTGGGTCTTAGTTGCAGTACACGGGATCTTCATTGAGGCACGTAGGCTTCTCTCTAGTTGAGGCGTGTGGGCTCCGCAGTTGTGGCGTGCGGGCTTAATTGCCCCATGGCATGTGGTATCTTAGTTCCCTGGCCAGGGATCGAACCCATGTCCCCTGCATTGGAAGGCGGATTCTTAACCACTGGACCTCCAGGGAAGCCCCTGTAAATCTTAATGAAGACCTAAAACCTACTCTGCCATCTTCCTTCCTCTCATGTAAGTGGTTAGGGTCAGGGAGGAGAGGAGACAAGCAAATCTGAATCATCCCAGCACCTTTATAGAACTGTACATGCCTTTGTGCCAGATCCAAGCCAGAGTAGGGAAGAAGGGCATAAGGTTTTTGTTTTTTAAACATAATGTTTATTATATGGAAAATTTTTATTTTTTATTTTATTTTTTTTGTTAGTTTCTGCTTTATAACAAAGTGAATCAGTTATACATATACATATGTTCCCATATCTCTTCCCTCTTGCATCTCCCTCCCTCCCACCCTCCCTATCCCATCCCTCTAGGTGGTCACAAACCACCGAGCTGATCTCCCTGTGCTATGCGGCTGCTTCCCACTAGCTAGCTATTTTACGTTTGGTAGTGTATATATGTCCCTCACTTTGTCACAGCTCACCCTTCCCCCTCCCCATATCCTCAAGTCCATTCTCTAGTAGGTCTGTGTCTTTATTCCCGTCTTGCCCCTAGGTTCTTCATGACATTTTTTTTCCCTTAGATTCCATATATATGTGTTAGCACATGGTATTTGTCTTTCTCTTTCTGACTTACTTCACTCTGTATGACAGACTCTTGGTCCATCTACCTCACTACAAATAGCTCAATTTCGTTTCTTTTTATGGATGAGTAATATTCCATTGTATATATGTGCCACATCTTCTTTACCCATTCATCCGATGATGGACACTTAGGTTGTTTCCATCTCCTGGCTATTGTAAATAGAGCTGCAATGAACATTTTGGTACATGACTCTTTTTGAATTATGGTTTTCTCAGGGTATATGCCCAGTAGTGGGATTGCTGGGTCATATGGTAGTTCTATTTGTAGTTTTTTTAAGGAACCTCCATACTGTTCTCCATAGTGGCTGTACCAATTCACATTCCCACCAGCAGTGCAAGAGTGTTCCCTTTTCTCCACACCCTCTCCAGCATTTATTGTTTCTAGATTTTTTGATGATGGCCATTCTGACCGGTGTGAGATGGTATCTCATTGTAGTTTTGATTTGCATTTCTCTAAGGGCATAGGGTTTTTTTAAAAAAAAAAGCCGTGCAGAGGTGAGTCTGATAAGCTTGGCCTGTATCCCTGTGCCCTTCACTTGAGAGACACTGAAGAATACAGGTTTAATGACAGGAGGCCGAGAAGTCAGAACCACAGTATGCATATTAATAGCTTGATTAATTTAACTTCAGGTAAATTCTCCCACAAATACGCCATCCTCATTCAGTACTCTTCCCCCTCTATGGACTCCTCTATTAGCAGCTAGTGACTTTAGGAAAAACAATTCCTATTTTCATTCCAATTATAAATGAAAACTTAAAACCTAACCAAGATGGAGTCACTACAGAGTAGTGTTAATATGTCTGCATCCAGGAAAAGGGAAGCTGTAGTTAAATAAGAATATACAAAAAGGCCATTAGCCTCCTAAGCCCTTGAAAGTACCCACTAATTTCCTTTAAAATTAATAAGTTCTTCATTTTTGTTTAATTATCACTATTGTAATAGAAGTTTCAGGTATTATTTTCATTACAAATTCATGTTTTAGCTACTTTGTGTATTAAATATTTTCTGTGGATTGGCCTAAAGACCACATAGACTCTTTTCTCCATGGGAAAATATGTTCTGAGTTCAAAATATCCAATATACAAACAAGTTTGGAAACTTTTTCCCAACATAGGCACCTGAGTTAACTGTACTGACCATTTCTTCCTGTGTAGAGGAAGCTGTAGCTGTCGGTGCAGCGCCATGAGGAGCAGAAACAGGAAGGTGAACAGAGGAAGTGGAAGCAGCCCCGGCAGGAGTGATGGAAGCAGCAGAGGGAAAGGCAGCAGTGCAGGTGGCTCCCAGGGCTGCCGCTGGTGGGGATGGTGGCACTGCAATTGCTGAGGGCATCGGAGGAGCTAAAGGATCCAAATGAGAAGAATGTTCTTTTCCTTGAACACCAGGACCATACTCTTCCCTTTTATTATTTGTGAAGTCTGTCCCTATAAATCACAAATTAATTCCATTAACACTCTTCCAAGTTAAGATTACTTTTATCTTCCCAACAATGAAAATACATAATCTCCAAAATGTGGTCCAGCAGAAATGTAGAAATGTGTCATATACTGGATAGGTTAACACTGTTCGGTTAATGCAGTTGGTCAGTGTTAACTGGTTAATGTCAGCATTAACCACTAAAGACTTCAGACCAGTTCCTTCAACATGTGAAAGCTAATGAATGATTTGCTCTTATGTAAAAAAATAAATTATGTACTCAGCTGGGACCTTACAACCACTATAATAATATGGTCACATTGTGCCTAAAGATTTATGTTCTTTGCATTATTTAATACAACTATCCTGATAAATGGCCTGGTATTTAGATCTTTAGAATAGTTTTCTGATATCACCATACCCTCTTCATTTACTATCTATTGCTCTTAGCCTAACAAAACCAATGTATTTTTAATTCTTGATTTTTTCAGCAAACAATAATAAATCAATAAGTAACACTAAAATCTTTACTTTTGATACTGTAAAAGAAATGAGTTCTTGCAGGTAGATTATATGTCATGAATTAAGAGCATATTTGCACACTTAACTGATTTTAGTGACACATATATAGAAACCTTCTCTCAAAACTGAACCTTAATCTTAGATCAAAGGAATAAATAATGTCAGCTTCCAGAAGCCAGGATAAAGAGTCCTATTCTAGATTTCCACCCCCCAGCATTAGAATTTGGTTAAAATTTCCATTTAAGACTATATCTTCGGGGCTTCCCTGGTGGCGCAGTGGTTAAGAATCCACCTGCCAATGCAGGGGACACGGGTTCGATCCCTGGTCCGGGAAGATCCCATATGCCACGGAGCAACTAAGCCTGTGGGCCACAACTACAGAGCCTGTGCGCCACAATTACTGAAGCCCACACACCGAGAGCCTGTGCTCCGCGACAAGAGAAGTCACCGCAATAAGGCCGCACACCGCAACTACAGAAAGCCCGTGTGCATCAACGAAGACCCAACATAGCCAAAAATAAATAAAATTAAAAAAAAAAAGACTATATCTTCCTGGTACCAAACATCAGGGTGAGGATTTCAATATTCAGTCACTGAGATGTTTCAGAATATATGAATAGAGGGCATTATGTAGCCCTATGCTGAAAAGGTTTTCCGTGTTGTCCTCATTCCAGAAATTCCAGAAATTTGGACTTCTGTATAAGTTCCATCCAGAAATTTGGACTTCTGTATAAGTTCTTGTCTTAGACTATCTTTACATAAAATAGAGCAATAGTTACTTCATTAACAAAGTTTAATGAGGATTACAATGCATAGGTCCTTTGAAATAATTTGATGAAAGAGATGAATTCAACATATACTGCTTTTGCTTTGAAAACAAAACACACACACACACTGAGTTTTAACATGTTTTTCATAGAAAGTGACTGATTGTCTCTTTTTTTAGGTGGGTGGCAGACTTATGTGGAACCAGTATAGTAATTATTCTCGCTTTAACTGGGTATGTTTTTCAGTTGGAAAGCATTTTTCTACTGTTCCTAAAACTACTTTAAAAATTGGCAGGTATCCCTTTAAAGGCCATTTGTATTGACATATTTTGTCTACCTCATAGAAACTTTTATCTAAGCTATAAGATTGATCAGGATATTGTACAACATGAGATGCACTGCAGATTATGGCTAGCAGAGAATCAAAAGAGATAAAAAATATATATTTATTTTGCTCTAACAAGTAGAGCAGTACATTAGAAACACTGTATTATTAAAATCTGCATTATAAAAAACAATTGCTTTGGCTTCCCTGGTGGCGCAGTGGTTGAGAGTCCGCCTGCCGATGCAGGGGACACGGGTTCGTGCCCCGGTCCGGGAAGATCCCACATGCCGCGGAGCGGCTGGGCCCGTGAGCCATGGCCGCTGAGCCTGCGCGTGCGGAGCCTGTGCTCCGCAACGGGAGAGGCCACAACAGTGAGAGGCCCGCGTACCGCAAACAAAAAAAAAATTGCTTTAAGGGGGCCAGAAGTAATTTTATTTTCTTGTGAGAATTTATTTTTAAAATTTATTTTTGGCTGCCTTGGGTCTTCGTTGCTGTGTACGGGCTTTCTCTAGTTGTGGTGAGCAGGGGCTACTCTTCGTTGTGGTTCGCGGGGTTCTCATTGCGGTGGCTTCTCTTGTTGCAGAGCATGGGCTCTAGGTGCGTGGGCTTCAGTAGTTGTGGCATGCGGGCTCCGTAGTTGTGGTCTGCAGGCTCTAGAGCGCAGGCTCAGTAGTTGTTGTACACGGGCTTAGTTGCCCTGCAGCATGTGGGATCTTCCCGGACCAGGGCTCAAACCCGTGTCCCCTGCATTGGCAGGTGGATTCTTAACCACTGCGCCACCAGGGAAGTTCCTCTTGTGAGAATTTTTAAAAATTTATTTTAATAGCTGTTATTAAAATGCCACAAGACAAATATCACAGAGCAAATCCAGCATTACATTACACTGAACTTTTGCCTTTGGTAGCTCCATCAACACTAGTGTGTACTGCTAACATGTGTCTTACTAGTCCTGTTTATCTTTATGACCCATTGTTATGGTAAACAAAGCACAAGGGGACTTCCCTGGCAGTCCAGTGGTTAAGACTCCGTGCTTCCAATGCAGGGGGTGCAGGTTTGATCCCTGGTCGGGGAACTAAGATCCCACATGCCGCACGGCACAGCCAAAATTAAACAAAACGAAACAAAGCACAAGGCCACTGAAAACAGCTGGGATCCCATAACCTGGCATTAGCTGCAGATGACAGTAGACTTAAAAGCAATAGGAGCAAAATAAATCATGTTGTATAATTATCAGAATACATTTTCTCCAAGTCCTGTTATGGATACATGCCTGTAAGAGACATAGCTGTATTTGAATTTAAAATTTAAGACAGTAAATTTATTAAAGTGGTAAGACACTCTGTCCTAAGTAAATTCGTAACCTTCTTAAGTAGGTTACGAGAAATAGATTACTTGCAATTGAATGTAGCAAGTTCTAATGATTATAATTTCTCACTGTACTTGTGAAACCCAGTATCTGTTACAAGTAGATAATTAAATTCTTCAATTTAATATATACAACTTGCTAACAATTACAACCGAAAGCAGACTATCCAATCATTGGGGACGGTAAGTTTGTTTTTAGCATTAATACTCAATTAAAATACGATTTACTAGAGAAATCAAGTACTCATTTGGGTATTAGCAAGATAAACCATTCAGCTTCAAGATTCTATGATTCTAAGTTTCTAACTTGCATGTGGGCCACATACCATGACTGCCTGAGAAAGAAAACGATTTGCCTTAACTCACTATCATCTATAGCGTGCACAATTGAAATAAAAACTGTTTATTGATGCTTTAAAATGAGGGCATAACAAGCACAGACAAGTTATTCACAGGACTGAAATCATATTAATCATGGTACAAAATGAAATTGTCTCAATAAATAAACTGAGTTTCAAACAGGATTTAATATGAGGAAATACTGCAAAAATGTTCAATGTGTACATGAAACTTTGGAGGCTGACTTAAGACTGCAGTAATTATATCATGAGTATCCTCTTACATGTTTAAGTATTTTTTGTCTTTTAAAGTGCTTTCAATTATATTTCACTGCATTCTCACAAGAATCCTCTATGAAGCAGGTAAGGAAGATTTATATTATCTTCTTTGTTCAGAGAAGAAAACTAAAACCCAGTGAGGAAAATAGGCCTCCTTGTAAATTGGTGGCAAAGCTGTTCTAAGCCATGTGGATGACAAAAGCCACTCAGATCCTAGCCAATACATGGACCTTTCTTGACATAGAATTATTTTACTCAACTTCTATAGATAGGCCGATATGTATACTTGTTGAAAATGAGTTTTAGTTGAGGACTCTCTTGCACTGGAAGACAAGCAATTTTTAAAAATGGGAAACCATGAATAGACAAGAAATATTTAATAATGAAAACAGTCTAAGGAATTTGGCTACTTAGAAAAAAACAGAAATGAAATTTTATACTTAAAGGCATTACCATTATAGTTAAAAGAGCCTTAAAATAGTGTTATACATTCAAAGCATTATTATAACATTGAGCCTAAATACTTGAGTTAACAGTTTACTTGATCAGATATAAGATACTGTAAGTAACCATGACTGAGAGAATTTTCATGGCAGATTTAAAACTGAATATAACACCATGATATTAAAAATAGCAGTGCCTGGATAAGACATAGGTACTGCAGAAAATCAGTACTGCAGACCACACCAATCACTGAAATCTCCTCAAGCCCTTTTTGAAAGTAAGCAGAGAATCTTAAACAAAATACTAACCTGTATCACCTCTGCTTTGAAATATAGTCATGGCTTCAAGATTTAATGCACATACACCCCTCATGAAAGCTTTCTTCATGGAATCTTCAAAGTGCTCTTTTTCATGCTGCATCCTTTGGATCTCAGCTTTTGCATTTTCCAAAGCTCCAGATAACTAAAATCAGGAAAATTTTTAAAAAGAAGAGAAAAAAACTGAGACACAAGGAAGAATATCTATTGTTTAAAAAAAAAAAGAGACTTATACTGTGAAGTTATTTTTGTGTGAAATACTAAAATCACTTTACCACATACCTCTTCTGCTGTGTCTCAATTTATTTTAAAAGATGCATCTAACCTCTATTGTCTCCATCAACAAACCATTTTCATTCCTAACCATAAAGTCAGGGTTTAAACAAAGGGAATTTTACACCAGTCCGAATCCTGATTGATGTGTTCTAATTATACAGAATGATGTTATTTCTCACCATAAAATTTTTATGTAGGATACTAAACAAAATATATTAAGAGCCCCAAACAGCCCTCACCCCTTCAGAAAAAAATAACTAAACGCCTGCAACAGTAACAGTTTTTTTTTTTTTTTTAAACTAGATGTTATCTATAGAATTTAAAGTGCAAAGTGCCATTAGGTACAACACTTTCCCACAGACCAAATCTAAAGGGACTGCATGGGACTTCCCTGGTGGCGCAGTGGTTAAGAATCCACCTGCCGATGCAAGGGGCATGGGTTCGAGCCCTGGTCCGGGAAGATCCCACATGCTGCAGAGCAACTAAGCCCATGCGCCACAACTACTGAAGCCCTTGCGCCTAGAGCCTGTACTCTGCAACAAGAGAAGCCACCGCAATGAGAAGTCTGCGCACCACAACGAAGAGCAGCCCCCGCTCTCCGCAACTAGAGAAAGCCCAGCGCAACAATGAAGACCCAATGCAGCCAAAAATAAAAATAAATTAAAATAAATTAAAAAAAATAAAAAAGGGACTGCGGTTTTGCATGTCATTTTCAATTGCAGAAAATTATTTGCATAATAAAACTTTAAGAATTTAGTGTTATAATGATGAAAAATTTTTTTTTCCTCTTAATATTTGATTTCAAGAGGCCTACTGCATTCTTTAGTATGGTTTTATTTTCATTTTGGGTCTCAAACGTTTTCCCATGGAAACAATGTTAATATTATTGTTATAAGTCTAAATAACTTCAATTTATATACAAACACTTTATACCAACATTATAAAAACACAGTACACTTAAAATAACATCAGGATAAACACTTTTGTTTTTGGTCTTTATTTCTGGCTAAATAAAGGCCAAAAGAAGCCTAAGAAAGTATGCTTTCTTAGAGATGTAAGGATCTGTGGCTGATTTACATTTCCAAGAGAAATGTACATGCAAGAGATTTAACACAGGTTTGGAGGTCAAAGTTATAACTACTTAAAAGAACAAATAAGTCTGTAAGTCTGACTAGTACTGTTCGTTCCCAGTAGTCTCATTTGAACCCATACTGCACTGAATGAAATTGGAGAAATGGGTTACTCTGCCTAACTGTAAACTAACAGTGAGTGATGCTACCCATCTTTTTTACTTTTATTAAAAAAGTGAAAAAAAAAGTTTACCACTGCAACTTTGGCTTCATAGTCATTGGAAATCTGGACACAGACTTCCTCAGCTCTTGCTTGGCAAGCTCGTTCCACCACTTCTTTCCACTGCTTCTGTACTATGGCCCGCCAGCCTCTCCAGACTTTCTTCAGTAAAGTTCTCTGGAAGTACTGGTCAGCTAGTTTACTTTCATAAACCTAAACGAAAGTAATATACAACCTCAAAAACACAGTGGACTGGTAAAATATACTGGCAGTAGTAACAAAAAACATCAGCCTGCGGGAAGCAGGGTACATGCGTTATCATTTAATACTGTGTAATCGTGTTCTTCTCATGTGCAGATGGGAGGACAGGCTTAAAGAGGTTAAGCAACCTGCCTAGGTCACACAGGCAGAAAGGGAAAAGCCAACCTTGCCTCATTCCAGAGCCTAAGCTCTTATCCATTACATCATTGCTTTATGCAACTAATCAAGGTAGGGGGAAAACAAAAAACAAATGAAAGAAAATGAGTTAACTTGCCCCTTGCCATCTTGGTTATGAATTCGCATGACCTTTTAGCTGAAAACAGGGCTAGGAGCTGGAAGGCAGAAAGGGTGGTGACTGTGGCTCCAGATGGCCCTGCTTTCTCTACAGCTTGGTGGCCACCACCA
This sequence comes from Leucopleurus acutus, assembly GCF_964270905.1. Classification (NCBI taxonomy): domain Eukaryota; kingdom Metazoa; phylum Chordata; class Mammalia; order Artiodactyla; family Delphinidae; genus Leucopleurus; species Leucopleurus acutus. Next base: position 116,848,106 of record NC_139145.1, on the reverse strand, counting down.
TAAGCAGATTAATTTAATTTACATACTTTACCATCATATTTAGTACCAAAATGATCCTAGTAGGAACATATGCTATTCTTCTTTTATCAATGAATTTAAATTCTTTTGAAGGAGCATATCCAATTTTTGATTTTCTTAAAAAATTTTTTTATTCAAAAACTGATGGCAACTTCAACTATTTCAACTAACAGTTGAACATATTCTCATTATGTCACCCAATAAATAACTTTCAAAATATGACTCAGTTTTAAATAGCTCTTTTAAATATGGTTAATGTAGATTTAATCTATTGGGATTAATTTTAAAAAAGAAGCACTAATAAGTATTCTTAAAGGAGAAATCCTATTCCATGACAGTAACAGCCTTTTCCTTAAATATTAATCTCTTGGAACTAAATGCACAAAGATTACTCCATGACTCACATGGGCATCATATATAAAAAAATTATATATATATATATAATCTCCATCCCCTACACTCTTTGAGTCTCTGTATTCTGCCTTCTTGTGGGATACATATATACTTTCATACTTTTCTACTTCTGATACAATAACTTACTATTCTCAGCTTATATTTATACTGATATACTGATTCAGCTCACTTTTTTTTTAACATTTTTATTGGAGTATAATTGCTTTTCAATGGTGTGTTAGTTTCTGCTTTATAACAAAGTGAATCAGTTATACATATACATATATCCCCATATCTCCTCCCTCTTGCGTCTCCCTCCCTCCCACCCTCCCCTCTAGGTGGTCACAAAGCACCGAGCTGATCTCCCTGTGCTATGCGGCTGATTCAGCTCACTTAATTAAAATAAAAGATATTCAAGTTTAAATTATATATAAACTAAGGATAATTTTTAAAAAGCTTATGGACATGGATTTCTTTAATTCTTATTAAGGCAAGTTATGCAACAAACATGCAATTTTATAATTATAGTATTGCCTCTTTATGAAGATGATATATTCAGGTATTTTAGAAGTAGAACTAATATAGGAAGCATATGATATGCTAAAGGTGATAAATTCATGTGATTACATCTGAAGTCAAATTTGTTAAAGGGGATTCCACCACCAGGACATCTGTAATTTAGGTACAGTTCTTACTAACCTACTATGAAGTAGAAAATGATATATCAATAAGTCTATAAAATATAAGAAGTATTTTTTCCCAAGCCATACCAAAAATCAAGTTCCTTTAAAACAAGAGTAACATTAAATTGTTAATTCATTTTGACTTACTAAAAAAAATCTTTCTTTGACTTGAACAAGAGTTCTAATACATGATTCTAAATGCTTCTGAGTTCAGAAGTCTAATAAGTGTCAGTCAGCTTTTCTTTTTCACACTTACGTCCTGTCTGGATTTGACATGGCTGATTTGCCAGCGGAAGAATGTTCTCATCAACTCTATCCTTTCCTTTTGCTTGCCTATGGCATGAGACAAGCTAGAAATCACCTGTAAACAGCAATTAGTAAAAGGGTTTTTTTATATATCAAAAAATGCTAGAGAGAATACTTATGGATCACTACTGTATTCATCTAGTTAACCTCATTAAAAAACTTTCCCATATGAATACACTACTTATCAATGAATGAAGGGGAACAAAAGAGGAAAGAAATCTTCATTATGTGTATCCTGGTAATAATCAATAAAATGTTTATATACAGTATATGAAAGTTAATATGATCACTGGAATTTAATTCAAGAAAAACAACCATACATTTGAGAGTTTTACTACGTATACAAAATGTTTTTATTCACTAGACTTGAGGGCAGAGACCAGGTTTAAAATATCTTTCTAGCCCCTAAATACCTTCAATACCTTGGATTAGAAGTTTCTCAATAATTGTTTAATGATTTTCTGGATTCAACAAACTCATAAAAGCAAATAATTGTTACACTTTGATGTACTTTTTCAGTGATATTATTCCTGTTCTTTAAAAAAAAAAATCTATGAAGGCTTTTAAATCCTGAAATAATTTTTTTTTTTTTTTTTTTTTTTGCGGTACACGGGCCTCTCACTGCTGTGGCCTCTGCCGTTGTGGAGCACAGTCTCCGGACGCGCAGGCCCAGCAGCCATGGCTCACGGGCGCAGCCGCTCCACGGCATGTGGGATCTTCCCAGACTGGGTCATGAACCCGCGTCCCCTGCATCGGCAGGCGGACTCTCAACCACTGTGCCACCAGAGAAGCCCAATATTCTTTCTTATAAAGAACTGAGTAACTGAAATATATATCTAAAAATGGTCCCATTAAAAAGAGATTTGGTAAATTAGGCATATTTACTGAGAGACATTCTGGTTCTTTAAATAATTTTCAAAAGTGGAAAAGGGCAGGAATTCTAAGATACTAGTAATAGTCCATTAAACTGTGTAGTGGCACATGGCTGTTCACTTTATTTTCAAAAACTGGACATGCATATATACTCTTTTTGCGTGTGACACTTCTGAAATAAAAAAATTAAATTTAATAAAATATTTTAAAACCCTAGGAGAGAATTTTGAGGGTAATAGAGAAAATGACTGACATTAGTATCTATTGTTTCAAAAAAGCAAACTACGTAAAATGATCAATTTTACATTGCACCCTATAACACCCTCAAAAAAGTATATTTAAAAAAACCAATAATCTTATCTAGTTCATTAAAACAGTGAGTGCTGCATCTGCAGACAGGTAGCTGAGGTGTCTGCTATGAGTCCCTCTTCTCTGAAGGTCACCATCCTCCTGGGGGAGCTACAGATTTGCTGCCCATCTGCTTTGTTCAAGGTGCTGTTGGGAAGCACAAAATTAGCCCAGATTTGAACCCTACTCTCAAGTTCTTAAGAGGCTGACAGAAAGTGAAATAAACAGTGCTCTTGTGCTTATCAACAAAATGAAGGACTTCATTAATGAATAAAGACATATCACAGATAGAATGTGGGATACTTATGCCCCTCCGAAAGGATGGTTGAAAATGTGGGTAATGCTGGTTCCCTGACATTCTGTTAAGGGCAGTTAGGAAGAAAAGATTGGGAAGAAAAGACTAGTGTTCCCACACTTAATATGCACTCTTAGAGCACACAAAACGTGATGGCAAAGATAAAATGACGTGATCCTGGCACATTTAATGTGAAGAATAAATCTTGTTTCTATGCATCTATTTTTCTACCAGTTTCTGAAATGATCTTCCCTTTGTATCTTGTAATGATCTAAACAATCAGTTCCTGGCATTTATTACCCAGCAAGACATTTACTGAATCTCAGTTAAAAAGCAGTATGAAAAAGAAGACCTCATCTTTTCTCCCAATGGAGACTTCATAGGTTTTTTGCAGCTCCTTCAAGCTGTTGATCTGGCTGCACAGTTGTTTTATATCTGCTGCATGCTTTTCTCTCTCTTTTTTCATTTCCATTCGGTGCCAGTCAATAAAATTAAGTCTCCATTTACTTAGTTCAGATATGATGTTTGTCTGAAAAATAAATATACTGACAATTAAGTAGTCTGTTCCTTAATACCACTTCATAAAATGACACTGAAATTAAGAAAAAATTTTTAAAAATCAAAACAATCAACATAAGAGCTATTAAAAAAAAATCCACTAATGAAAACATCTGCAAGTTCAACAGTCACAGCTCTTCTTAGTTCACATTCACCATACTAAGGACATGATTTTTTTCCCTATTTTAAGTTACTTTGTATGAAACCTTAGTGTCATTAAAATATTTTTTAGGTCTCATTCATTAATAAACAGTTCCTTTGTTTACTCAAGGACTTAAATATCCATATTAAGGTGGATCAGACAAAAAGGAAATGCAGGACTATGGCCTAGGCTGAGCCACAGGACTGGGATATTATTTAGATAGAGATGAACAGTGGAAACCATTGGAGTTGATGTTTTCTTCCTCCAAATCATTCATCACAACAGCCACCTTACAACAAATTGCTAAGACTGATCCCTTTTCACCCTACTGACTGGCATAAATAAAAAGACCAAATAATCATGTTATCAAAAAACTGGATAACAGTATTAAAAAACTGGGTAACAGTATGGTTAACTGAACATAGGACAATTTTTAAATGGTTGGTGGTACATTACTCCAATGGACTTAACGCCACAATTAGAAGTATGAAACCTGTTCCCTGGAGAAAAATGATAGAAATTATACTAAAAGATTACTTCTAGAATTTAAGGTTCCAAATAATGGAGAAAATATAGATGCCACAAAACTCTCATGACCATAATTTCTCCACATATGTGAATACTCAGCTTAGTTTTCTCAAACTGTTTCAGAAGAACTGTCATTTTCTCCATTATATTTTAAATAGCAGAAAAACTGCCATTTCTGGATTACTTTGTTTTATTTAGAGGCCATTAACATCACCAAAATAAAAATCAATTTTTATTGATTTATCAGTTACATACTGTGGTTGCTATAAGAGTGGCTATAAAATGAATACATGTTGCTAAAATTGGGTCTTATGCTTCATATAAAAGGAGACATTTCCATTAGTCATAGGTACGATGTGGGAAAGGCTCAATAGGTGTCTCTCTCAGTCACACAGGCTGAGCCTTTCAAAACATCTCGAGAAGTTCAGTAGCACATGGAGAGCTGTTCCAGCAACTATTTAAAACCTTGCTATTCAAAGTATGGCTTCTGAACCATCACCTGGGAGCTTGTTAGAAATGCACCATCTTAGGGACGTCCCTGGTGGCACAGTGGTTAAGAATCTGCCTGCCAGTGCAGGGGACATAGGTTCGAGCCCTGGTCCGGGAAGATCCCACATGCCACGGAGCAACTAGGTCCATGCTCCACAACTACTGAGCCTGTGCTCTAGAGACTGCAAGCCACAACTACTGAGCCCACGTGCCACAACTACTGAAGCCCGGGAGCCTAGAGCTTGTGCTCCACAACAAGAGAAGCCACCACAATGAGAAGCGCGCACACAGCAATGAAGAGTAGCCCCCGCTCACTGCAACTAGAGAAAGCCCATGTGCAGCAACGAAGACCCAATGCAGCCAAAAATAAATAAATAAAACTAAATAAAAAATTTTTTAAAAAAGTGGTACAGGTCTAACTATGTGCGTTTCAAAAAAAAAAAAGAAAGAAATGCACCATCTTGGACCATGGCCAAGACCGACTGAATAAGAAGCTGCAGTTTAACTGAATCCCCAGACGATTCATATGGATGTTAACAATTGAGAGGCATAGATTTAAGATACTGGACTGATCTAAGGCAACTAAAGTTTTTTTGTTTTTCTTTAACTTTTTAATTCAAAGAAAAGAAGAATAAACAGTGCAATCAAGAGCAAAACTGCTATACTACATATTAAACAATTGTAAGTGAACACTGTAATACCTTAAGACCTGAACTCCAATGATCAAGCACATTTTCCATCTTTTGAAGGTTTTCATCAGAAATAAGAAAATCGGTCCCAACTACTTCATGGGCATCTACAGGACTAGAATTAGACCTTGGTGAGGAAGAGTCAACTAAAAGATTCGAACTGAAGAAGTCCAAAACCAGGTGAGGTGACTTCCTTGGGGACGACACTGGTGATGACCCTAGAAGAAGAGAAAAGTTGGAGTGGTTAGCTAAATTGAAAATAACCCAAATTGGTAAGGAGTTATACTGGAAGCCTACAAGATGTCAGTTATCTATGGAGGCTGAGGAAAATGCAGAGAATGGACTTTCAGTGTACTGAATCTGGCTATTTTAAATTTCAGTATTGTCACTGATTTAGGACTGACCAGCACAAGAAGTCTCCTACACTTCCCTCCCCCACCCACAAATGACCTCTATCCCAAACAAGGATGTTTCATATACCTAGGTATAGCCTGAGCTGAAACTATTATCATTCACATCATCATATCAACATTTACTAAGTGCTTTTCATGTTCCTGTAATAAAAACGTCATAAGGATGAGCTCATAATACACACTACTCTAAGAAAAAGGTATTATTATCTCCATTTTACTGATGAGGAAACTGAGGTTTAGAAAGGGTTAAGTAACTGACCAAGGTCAGAGTGGCTGTATATAAGTCATTATTACTTTATGTAAAACAATGGGGTGGGTTTTAACACTACTAAAATTCAACACTATAAGAGACTAGTTTAGTTTATCAAACACTCAGTTGTAAGGCACCCTGTGAGCCTTCAACATATAGATGAGAAATATATGTAACTATATATATGTATGTACATATGTACATCACTCCCACCTCCTTCCCATGTACATGGGGGGTTGGTGTGAGAGCCAGAGCTAGAAAGAGAATTGGTATCTATCTTTAAAAAGCACAAAATAGAAAAGTTACTATTTTATCACACATGAATATTGGAATTACAGACTATTCATCATAACTTCTCATGTATCTCACACTTTTACTATAAGGGTCCTAATAATCAAGACTGAAGGGCTTTCCTCTTTTCCTTACTGAATGTATCAAACAAAGAATAATCTACTATAGAACTTGTTACTTAAAAGTAAATCTTTCCAGAATACTTTGCAAAAGGGAAAATCATTCCCTAATACATATATTTTGTGTAAAAAAAAAGTATCAAAAAAATGGTTCAGGCTAGTCATACAATGAATTACTACCTACTTGTTCTGAAGATGGTTAAGGAACCCAAAGAAAAAGGCAGAATGACAAAGTACATGAATATTCTCTTTTACTACAATTAGATCTGCACTCAGGGAAAAAGCATGGCTCTGCTTTTTTGTTGTTGTTTTTAAATATATACTCACCTTTTAAAAAATAGCATCAACTTAAGAATGTGGGAGGCTCCAAGTCTTCCATTTATAAGTGAGAAAACTAAAGGATAGAGGCATTTCTTATATGGTGGCTTAAATGGTCCTTACATTAAATAACACTGAATCGGGCTTCCCTGGTGGCGCAGTGGTTGAGAGCCCGCCTGCCGATGCAAGGGACACGGGTTCATGCCCCGGTCTGGGAAGATCCCACATGCGGTGGAGCGGCTGGGCCCGTGAGCCATGGCCACTGAGCCTGCGCGTCCAGAGCCTGTGCTCCGCAAGGGAGAGGCCACAACAGTGAGAGGCCCACGTACCGAAAAAAATAAAATAAAATAAAATAACACTGAATCACATAGTAAGAAAAGTCTATTTTTATTATTCTACGTCAAAGAAGAAGTTTCAGTCTGGTGTTAGTATGCTTTTACAACCTCTTTAACACTTGCTAATCTCACCCTTCAACAAAGAAAAAACAGACTTCAGGCTGAACATATCACCACTACTAGTGTTCGGTCAAAATTTAACAACTTTGTTTTAGTTGCATTTATTTTAACCATTGCTTTATAATTGTAACAAGTATATATTATTTTTATGCGATAATCAATAATGACAGATATAAATTTTCCTTTTAAAATGAATTTAAGCTAAAAATGAATATATCTAAAGAAAAACACTAAATGATAGGACAGGTGGTATAAAGATGGGACAAAAGTCATTAAGTTTGTACATGGATGCCTGAAAGTTGGGAAATAATGTTCTGGTTTATGAAAAAAATTAAACTGGCCAAAATGATATCCCATTAAATCTTTAAAAATATCTGCCCTTTGGGACTTCCCCGGTGGTCCAGTGGGTAAGACTCCACACTCCCAACACAGGGGGCCCGGGTTTGATCCCTGGTTGGGGAACTAGATCCCTCATGCATGCCACAACTAAAAGATCCCACATGCTGCAACGAAGATCCCACATGCTGCAACTAAGACCCGGCACAGCCAAAATAAGTAAATAAATATTAAAAAAAAAAATCTGCTCTCTAATCTAGCAGTTTTAAGAAAAAATGCCACACATTATAATGCATTAACCTGTCTTAATTGTAGTATCTGGCATCTTACAAAATAATTTAATTTTATTTTTTTTAAAGATTTTTTTGATGTGGACCATTTTTAAAGCCTTTATTGAATTTGTTACAATATCGCTTCTGTTTTGTTTTTTTGGCTGCGAGGTATGTGGGATCTTAGCTCCCCAACCCGGGATTGGACCTGCACCCCTGCACTGGAAGGTGAAGTCTTAACCACTGGACTGCCAGGGAAGTCCCCAAAATTATTTTATTTTATTTATTTATTTTTATAAATTTATTTATTTATTTATTTTTGGCTGCGTTGGGTCTTTATTGCTGCACACAGGCTTTCTCTAGTTGCGGCGAGTGGGGGCTACTCTTCGTTGTGGTGCGCGGGCTTCTCACTGCAGTGGCTTCTTTGTTGCGGAGCACGGGCTCTAGGCACGCGGGCTTCAGTAGTTGCAGCATGTGGGCTCAGTAGTTGTGGCGCACAGGCTTAGTTTGCTCCGCGGCATGTGGGATCTTCCTGGACCAGGGCTCAAACCCGTGTCCCCTGAATTGGCAGGCAGATTCTCAACCACTGCATCACCAGGGAAGCCCCCAAAAATATTTTAAATAGTATTACTTAATAAATTAGTAATAATAGCATTTAAAAATCCTGCCAATAAGTAATATGCTGCAATTATTCCCCTTACTACATGGATAATATTCACCAAGCACAAAATGTTGTATATTAATAAAAATAAGCTAAGGAAAAGTCCTACCGTCTGTCTTTGAATGACTTGAAATATTTAAATCACATCTTTTTCCAACTTCCATCCTCGTTTCTCTTACTGCAGGGCTATTTCCTGCTGAAACGAAAGAGATTTTTCTTTTAATTAAACCTAACCAGTCTTATGTAGAATGCCTAATCACACACACCTAATTTAAGAAGGTAGCTGTACAGAAGTCAGATTTTAGAACAAGGAAAATACAGTATGCTGGGATACAGGAACATTAAGACAAAGAATAGGAAGAAAAAAAAAGTGTGACTTGAAAAGTCTTATTGTATCATTAATAAGCTCAATTCACCCAAAAAATATGGATGAAAAAGAATTCAGTCTACTAATGGCATTCAATTCACACTAAAAGAGTAAGTGGATGAATGACATTAGAACTTAGAAAAGCTGTCTTATCCTACAACACTGGATATTTCCGGGGCCCGGTGCTTTTCACTAGCTGCATTCAAACTAAAGTGACACCGGTTCCCCCCAGATAGGGACTTCTTTACTTGCACCTCAGAAACCTTTAGTTAATACATGGCGAAAAGGAAACTGGGAAAAAAAACCTCACAAGGATGGCTGTGTCAGAGGCTTACAGAGACTTTGCCAACTTCAACACAAGCAACGGCAATACCAAGAGTAAAGAGAATGGGATAAATTTACATAGTCCATTCTAACCAAGTCTGTGTGTGAATTAGGATATCTAAACTCACTGCCTGTTGTACGCTTAGATCTCAAGTCCTTTTTGAAAAGGGCAGAGCATAAACAAATGAATACTATCTTACATGCTAGAAAAGACCAGGGTTCTTAGGTCCAAAGTGATTGCTTTAAGACAGTATTCAGCACTTTGGGTTTGCTCAGTAGGAAGTGCATATAATCAAAACATGGTCGAGATCACTGATGGAGAATGAATAAATCCAAGGGTCATATCTCTTGAAGATCAACAGAATTTGGGCAGAAAGTGTTCAGTGTTAGTACGTTTCAGTGTTAGAAGAAATATGTAGAAGAAATATGTTTTGAGGTTCTGGTCCTATTTGTTGATCCAGTGTCGTAGGCTGAGGAGCAATGAAAACTCCATGTCTACAGAGGGAGAGGAACAACAGACACTAGGGCTGTGACTTACCAGGAACCCAAGAGCCTGCTGGCTCTGACTAGGCTGTGTCATGTGCTTCAACAAGGGATCCTTGGAGTTATGCTTATTGTTGATAACTGCCCATTATCAGGGCTGTTTTAGGAGGGCTATCTGTGCCCCTTGAAAGAACACTTGTTTTGAGTGAGCTGTTTGGAATCTTGTATCAAATAAGGAACAGATTGGTAAAAGGAGCTTTATCTTCCTTTCTCTACCTTTCACTCACTCATCTATCAACACACATCCTGGTTTGTGTTAGTTCTCAATTCTATCAGTGACACAGTTCAAAAATGGGTTCACCTTTGCGGTAACAATCCAAACAGTCCTCCAGGCCCGTATAAATACTGCTGACAAAGTCCTAGCACATGGTTCGTGAACTTAAGGGGTTCTGAGGGCTACCTATAGACCATCTCTAATTTGGGGGCTTGGGCATTTCGTTTCCAGTGTCTCCTGGCATAAAACCATTGTAACAAGTACAGAGATGCAACATACTCCGTTGCTCTAATTTTATGACTTTTCATAAAACAGCTAAATGAAGTTCAAATAAAAATCCAACTGTTATAGAAGAGCCAAGAAAAACGTATTAAAATGTAAAATTTCCCCCAAATTATACACTGTTGATTGAGAAGAATCACTGGAGAAGTATTTTCACAATCAAAAGTCAACAGCATTAAAAAACTCAGTAACATCTTAAATGAAGAGACATCTCGAAAAATATACATAACCTGGATTTTGAAGAATATCATCAATTATAGTAGGAATTCTAATATCTGGCACCACTTCTCCCTTAGAATGAGACGGCTGTGAAGCACTTGATTCAATATTTGGAGTCACTATAGCATAACGAAGCAGTTCTTCATACTCTTCCTATGAGAAGCCAACAATAAATAATGTATTATATCCCTGTCACAAGGCACACTCAGGCAAAAGAATGGTAAAGGCACAAAGATGTTTTCTACTTCAGTTCCCGAAACAGTATGCCCAAACGATAGTAAGGAATGTGTACTTTTGATTTATGTTTTTCATTCATCATTTACTCACTCTCTTGTAGTAAGTAAAACTTCTTAAAAACAAGCAAAAAATCCAACAAATATACCTACCCAAATTTCTTCTAGTGCTAATGCCTTAGTACCCATATTCCTTCAGCATGTCAATTTAAAACAGTAACACAGATTACCTAGAGCAGTTTCCTGAAGCCGATCAACATCTACAACACAGAAGAGCCCTCTTTCAATTGGCAGCTGCTTGCAGGTGGGAAAAGACACGGCAATTTCTCTGCTTTTCTGAAATTTAGTTCTAAGATGCTGCTCCCAAAGACTCCACAACAGGAAGGTCTAGGGATGAAAAGTGGTTTTGGCTCTGATCAATCCCTGCTCCCACCCAATTCTACAACAACCCTGAGTCTCTTTTCATATGTAAGCGTGGAAAGAGTATGAGAGATACTGGGAGAGAAAGAATACTGAAGATAAAAAGAGAACACAATGCCAACCCTCATTCTACCTGCTGGCACACCATGGCACATGCCAAAGGAGGATAAAAAAAAGCATGCCATGAAGTGTAGACCTTACAGGAATATTCCTCAAGTTAAAAAAAAAAAAGTGGAATTTCCTAATATAGATAGTTAGATATTTGTTTAGCCAAACCAAAAAATTCTATCAGTGAAGTAAAAAATATACTGGAACTTAGTCTCCATTCTAAAGGGGTTGGTCACTGAGGCAACAAATATTCCTATTCAGGAGTAATTTCTAAGGATATTATGCCATGGACCCAGAGAACGTCTTTGCAGTAAAAATGGGGGGAAGGTTTTCAAGAATATAAAATGTCATTATTCTAAAGAATTAATATTAGTTTTTCTCCATAAAAAGTTTAGTTCAGATACAGAAAATTCTACTATCATCATTTCATTGGTCATAACTGTCTTATTATTTGATTCACCTTCAGGATGAAGAAAAATGATGCTAAAAATTACCTCCTTGAAGTGTCACAGTAAATATCTGCTGAATTGAGTTAACAGAGATTCTGTCTAAAGCAAAGAAAGAAAGAACCTTACCTTAATAAGACCGTTATGATATGCTATAGGTGTTTGAAAATTAGCAAGCCTTACTTTTTCCCTGTTTTCTATGAGCAAGAATATTTAACTGTCTAAACACACTCAAGTTTCTGGCCATGAATATATCATAGTGTCTTGTGTTTCCTAAAAGAATAGATGTAATTGCAGTCAGAATTCTGAAGTCAGAACTACCTTGTAGACTATGTAAGTAGTCAATATCAATACATTTCAAACTAGTTTCCAAGAAGGTACTTCAGGGAATCCACAATATTTTCTTCATATTTCATTTTTAAGCTATTTAACTCTTTAAAAAATTAATAAAAGAGCATACACTATCAAAGGTGACATATATACTAAATTTTAACAGGCCAGAAGCTGTATATTATTAAATTTGTTTGTTAGTTGGAATAAAGCTCCTTCTGCCATTGATGTCAAATTCTCGTGAATGTGTCATAGATTGGAAAGGTTGTAGCTCTGTACAAGTTTATGTTTTGTTGTTATTTTAACTTCACATCTGTACACATCTGCTCAAGTAAGCTGTACAGGTGAGCACACAACTATGACATAGGTGGTCCACACCAACTACCAGCTACTCAAACTCAAGCACATCTGATGGGGTCAGTCCCTCCTTATGACACGAGAGTGATGAGCTGTGTGGTAGCCAGTGACTTCACACCTTGTCACATGCTTATCATTAGCACTTATTCTAAGTTTGAGTCTTTGGGTGCTGCTTGTGTGATAAAGAAGTTTGAAGATCTTATAAGGTGTTTACATTTTAGTATTAAAGGTCCTGTGAGTTTTTTCCCCACCACCACTAAGCAATTCTTACACACCACTTGGGTGTCCTATAATTCAACTCAATTCTGACACTTTCCACCAGAGATAGCATCAGATTCCAAAGGTGAAGGGATCAGTCCCACAAAACTGCCCTCCCCCACCCCACAACTTCAGATGCCAGTCGCAAGTCCAGGTTATCACCTGTGCTTCTGACCAACCAGCTATGGACTGGAGGTTCCAAAGACCCACTCCTTGGGTTTGAGTAATTTGCTAGAGGGCTCACAGAACTCGGAGAAACATTTTGCTTACTAGATTACCATTAAAAGAATATAACCCAGAAATAGCCAGATGGAAGAAATATACAGGGCAAGGCATGGGGAAGGGGCATGGAGCTTCTGTACCCTCTCCTGGCAGGCCAGTCACCCAGCACTTACACGTGTTCACCAACTGGAAGCTCCCCAAACCCAGTCCTTTTGGGTTTTGATGCAGGCTTCATTAAATAGGCATAATTGAATAAATCAATGACCACTGGCGATTGATTCAACTTCCAAGACCCTCTCCCTGAGGTCAGGGGGGTGAGACTGAACGTTTCAACCCTCTGATAACATGGTTGTCTCTCCTGGCAACCAGTCCCCATCCTTAGGCGAGGTCCAAAAGTCACATCATCAACATAACAAAAGATACCATCATTCTCACTAGTTAGGAAATTCCAATAGGTTTAGGAGCTCTGTGGCAGAAATGGGATGAAGACCAACTATTTATTATAACACAATATCACAGGTATAAATAAGTTAATCAGTTCTCTCCTGAAGGAAGTTTGGATATGGCAGAGATGAAGGGTGCAGGACAACACTGTTGCCTAAAGAGATAGCACTATATGGGAGAGGTAACATCCAAAGGGAAGGCAAGGATGAGACATCTAAGTCACAATTCCAGACCACTTTTACCCTAGTAAATATTCACACAGATACTTTTCCAATAGCTTCCCAATTCCTAAACCTGTTATTTCAATTAAAGGAACACATCTGTTTCATAAAATATTTCCCTAAAGCTTCTGTCACCTTATGCAGTGCCAGTAACAACTTACTCTACTTAGGCATAAACATACCATCCAGCTTTTCCCCTCTTAAGTAATATAACCATAAAACCCAAGATATACCGTGTCCGTATTCTCTCATTTAAAATCTACTCTAGAAATCTGAATCCATATTTTTGATGATAAAACACTTAGAATTAAAAGAAATTGAAAACATTTCATATAAAAGCCACGCCTTCTGTAGTCAATGTACCTGTCACTGTCCAGGTCCTGGGCACCAGCAGGTGCTGAATGGTATGGCAACAGGGGCCAGAACCAACAGTGGAACACTGGGGAATCTAGGGCCCCAGAACTCTGGATGGCTTGACATTGGATTAATTTGCATTAAAGTGAAAGCAGCATTCACATGAGAGAGCTACAAAGAGAAAATTTCAAGAAAAAATATTTCTTCAGATTTCCAGCTTCTCCTCTCACTGTGTTGTTTGAAGCCTTTGTACAGAGAATGCTGGAAGCGTTCATGATTATTTTCTGAAAGGTTAATTAAAACAATGTAAGGTATTTCCCAAGGTTTGTAAAATAATTCCCAAAGTTTGATATTATTATAATTTGATACACATTATAATTGTAAATGGCATGAATGAATGAAAAATGTATTCCTAGTTTTCCCTCATATTGTCTCTTGTTTGAAATAAATAAGTCATGACAAATTTAGACATGTCTTCCTACCTGAAGATCTGAAGAGACAGAACTGCCTCGGTCGGATTCATTGTGCAAAACTGGAGGTGAGCATTTCTCCTCATCTGATGACATTCTGTACAAATACTATAAAACAGGAGAAGCTAACTTCAGTTTGTTTTTTGCAATATTTAAACTAAAGTAAAATGTTTTCTATATACATATATGTGTGTGTAATAACATCCTACCCTGTAAACAATAACCATTCCATATGTTAAAATCATTCAACATACTGAACACCCACAGACGAAATCACTGGGCAAGAAAGACAAAGACTCACTTCCCAGTTTATAATGTAGTCAAGGAGATGAGACAAATAAATGAAAGGTTAAAGAAAACATGGAGGCTCCCCAGAAAAAGCCATGGTAGGGGCTGCTGAGAATCAGAACGTGTGATCACTGTTCAACAGTGTGTGAGGACCTAGGTGCTGCATCCTTTCCCACAAGATACTGAACCAAGAGAGAAGGAACCACCTGTGTAAATTCTCTGCTTGGCGAACTGACCTTTTGGGAATACTATTTTAAGAAAAGCAAGCCTATATGGAACAACAGATTCTAATACCATGCAAAGAAAAATTGTTTAAGGTCTTAACCAAAAAAATAAATAATAATAACAGTACTGGTAGTAACAAGTACATAAGTTCCTTAAAAGGCATATTATGACTATTCAAATGATCCAAACACCAGTTATATGTAAGACATTGGTGAGAAAGGTAAGATGAAGAAGTCCTTGTTCTCAAGGACTCTGCAATCTGTAAGGAGGGCCAGACATGTATATATTAGAAATGACTGATGAAAAAAGTGCTGTTAGATCCTAAAACAACAGAGGCACAAAGTAGGGAGGTCAGAGTAGCCTTTTTCACACGGTGGGATGATGAGGCTGTGAAGGAGTGGGAATAAACGATCAGGGTGTTGAGACCTGAAAGACAGATAAAAGATAAAAGGATATGCAAGGCAATAGCGCAGCATAAGCAAAGTCAATGAGGCATGGCCACATACTCCAGGAACTGCAAGTAGTTTGTGAAGCTAAAGCAAAGGGTACAAAGCAAGGTTTGGCTAAGGATGAAACAGGCAAGGTAAGGAGCAGCCAGATCATGGAAGATCATAATTATGCCATGTTAAAAAGTTTCGTCTTTCTTCTAAGAGAAGTTATTAAAGTCTTAAACAAGTGATAACATGATCAGGCCTGTCTTTTAGAAGGATCACTCTGGCAGCTTTCAGGATGGATTTGACAGGTGGGATACTGAAGAAAGAGCAATGGAGAGCCAACTTCAGTAGTCCAAGAGATAAATGTTCCCTCTGGCAAATGGGGACCTGAATGGAGGAGGCAGCAATGGGAAGTGGACGGAGTTATGCCTGTGAGACAGTTGTGTTATGGCAGTGGAAATTCGAGATCATGATCAACTATTGGTTAAGGGGTTAATGGGAGGAAATGTTGATCTCTTCCAGATTTCTGGCTTGCAACTAGATGGATGGTAGTGCTACTCCCCAAGGCAAGGAATACAGGAAGACAAGCAGGTTGGGAGGAAGGGTAATGGACTCACTATCAGACTTGTTGGGTATGAGGTGCCTCCGAGGCAAGGAAGTGAGGCTGCCGGTATGCAGTATCTGGGCACACCACTTATGCAATGCACAACTCCAAGGACTGCCATTCACAATGGCTACAATGTGAATGGTACTTTCTGGAGTTAAGCAAGGTGGGAGTCCTGCACTGGATGTATGTTTCGAGATTCATTTTGAGGAATCGTCAGCATAATGGGAACTGCTGAAAAAAGAGAGAGGATAAGATCACTTATGAAAAGGAGTGTGAGAGAGAGTGCTTATTCTGAGGTCCTTACACCCAAACTGTATGCAATATTTTTAGTACATGTGTATTTTTCTAGGAAGAGGATTCTCAGCTTCCAATATGTGTCCAGAGGGTACTGTAACCTTAGTGAAGTTAAGGGCCACTACTGTAGCAAGAGGAGGGTTAAAATCAGAACCGCTAATATTTAAAGGGGAAGTGAAGAAGAGCCAGCAAAGATGGAAAAGGAAGTCAGAAGAGTAGAACAACGAGAACAGCATCACAAAAGCTTCCAGGAGGGAGTGGTCAGAAACAGATGCCAAAGGAAGATGAGAATCTGACAGAGTCCCTTGAATTTGGCAATCAGGAAGTTGCTGGGGCATTTAGCCTGAACAATTTCAGTGGACAGTGGAACAAGCCTCAATCACAGTGGGCTGAAAATTAAGAGATGAAGAAAATGAAATAGAAAGGGCAGATACAAGGGAGAAGTGCAATATTAGAATGGAAACATAGGTTGGGGTTAGACTGTGGAAAGGAAATTTCAACTTTATTCAATGAGCATTACTGTGTAGAGACATGATCAGTAAATGAAATCTCAGCATGACTGACTTTAGTTAAGCCAATTAGGGAGGATAAAATAAGCACATACATCTGCAGCAAGGAATGGCTGCTTCACGGACTTCAAATCCACCACTGTGGTAACTTTGTCCCTTCTATTTCAATTCCCTTCTTCCTTTAGGATGTGTTTGCAGACTGGTAATAAGGGGGGCAGGGGTTGGGGGTGCTGATTATTTAAAAAACAAATAAGCTGAGAAGTATGGTCAGACCTCAAAAAGGATTTCTGAATATACACACTGAAGACACAAAACAACTACTGTACTTTTGGAAAATATGCTATAAATCTTCCATCTGCCCTGTTTTGATGCCAACAAGGCATGACAGATTATCTAAAACTCTACCAAAAGTAGCATTTTCCTTACTGTTTCAGAGACAACGGAGAAAAATGAAACTTGCTTTGATGGGAAGCAGATGTACATCAGATAACTAAATTTTCAGTATTCTCTAACCCAAGATATCAGAAACCACGAGATAAAAAGTTCCCAGCCCTTGTCTATTGCCAGAGAAATCAAATTACATCTTGGTAATTGCCTGGCTGATAGGGGAAGAGGGTCCGGGAATTCAAATTAACCTCCAAGAGGCAGAGTGAATTAACGTGCGAGCGGGCAGCAGGGTGACGTCCCTGCGCCCTTGAGCTGTCTTAGCTGCAGGCAAGGAGAGGGGGTGCGCCAGCCCCTCCCCACGTCAGGGACTACAGAGGGAGAAGCAGCTGCGAGCAAGCAAAGGGCTACAAGTTCTCTTCAATCACTTTCTCTTACCCCTGTGTTAATCGAATTCTTACTTTAAAACAAAGTATTAGCCATAAAAAGAAACGAAATTGAGACATTTGTAGTGAGGTGGATGGACCTAGGGTTTGTCATACAGAGTGAAGTAAGTCAGAAAGAGAAAAACAAATACCGTATGCTAACACATATATATATGGAATCTAAGAAGAAAAAAAAAAGGTCATGAAGAACCTAGGGGTAAGACGGGAATAAAGACACAGACCTACTAGAGAATGGACTTGAGGATATGGGGAGGGGGAAGGGTAAGCTGTGACAAAGTGAGAGAGTGGCATGGACATATATATACGCTACCAAACGTAAAATAGATAGCTAGTGGGAAGCAGCCGCATAGCACAGGGAGATCAGTCCAGTGCTTTGTGACCACCTAGAGGGGTGGGATAGGGAAGGTGGGGGGGAGGGAGTTGCAAGAGGGAAGAGATATGGGAACATATGTATATGTATAACTGATTCACTTTGTTATAAAGCAGAAACTAATACACCATTGTAAAGCAATTATACTCCAATAAAGATGTTTAAAAAAACCCCAAAAAACAAAGGGTTAGCCATGGTCATTTTACCCCCTAACGTTTTAAATGACCCGAACCTATAGCGACAATACCGCTATACTTCAGGCACCCCTCACTCCTGCCCTCTCTTCCCGGACGGCTCGAAGGGAAAAAAACCTCTCGACCCTTGCCGCCCCGCAGAACAGTTGAAGGGCCCGCGTTTCGGGAAGATGCCCCCAGCCCTGTCCTGTCCGATCCCCGGGGGCGCCAACCCAGGCCGAGACACTTTAAACCCCACTCCAGTGCCTCCGCCAGGGGCGCGGGGCTCGCCCACGGCGCCGCTACCCACCACCTCGGCTCTCCGCAAACACGGACTCCTTCCTCCGCGTCTTGTCTCCGCGTCGCCGCTGAGACAACAACGCGTCCAGCGACTTCCTCAGCAGCAACCTGACAGTTTCAAACTGCACGGAGTAAATAAGGACGGCCCCGAGCATTGGCCCCGAGCTTCAGCAACCTGCCGTCTGATTGGTCTGAGATCCGGGGGCGGGGCAGGAGGGAGAAGCCGGAATTAAGTTTCTTAGGGAGAGCCCCGCCCCTTGCATCGGCTTGTTCAGAGGGGGAGGAGTCTTAGGGAGCCCCGCCCAGCGTACAGGAGCCCGTGATCAGTTCCGTTCTGCGCCTGCGGGAGACCAGGCGGCTCTGAGAGCGGGTTTGGTTAGAGACTGCCGAGCAGGGCTGAAGTCCCCTAGGATGTTATGCAGCTGTCTGTGCGATAATGCCCATAGCCTATGCGTGTGGTCCTCATGCATGTGAATCATCTGCTTCCACAGGTGCCCTGCAGCAGAATCACCTGCTGATTCCTTCAGTCTTAGGCAGGGCCGGGGAATCTGAATTTTTAACAAAGACCAACAGTGATTCTGACGCAGGGGTCTGAGAACCAGGCTTTAAGAAACTGCCGGACTAGGTTTTACTAGTGACTTCAAACGTGTCAGATTGCAAGGCAAGCCCTTCGGGCAAAGTGAGTATTGACCTTAGAATCATCATAAGTATATCCTGGCTGTATCACGTACTCACTGTCACCTTGGATAATGCTATCCACATATAGGCTTGTAGGGGGATTAAATGACTTACTATATCTAACATAACTATCGCATAAACATCAAAAAACTAGTCTTTCAGCTTATATTGGCATAACAGCTAGAGGTACGTTAGGATCCAGGTGGCAAAGGGAGTGCCCCAATCTGGAGAGCAAGTAATGAGATCCCGGTGAGTTTTCAGGCTCCCTGTGTTACCTGGAGGATGAGGTATCCGTTTCTTTTTCTGTAGATAGAAATGGCATAACCTGGGTCTCACCTACTTACCTGTTCACGGAGCCAGACTTCTATGTATACAAGCAATGAAATAAGAAGAGCACCAGCAGTTTCTTCAGCATAAGCTATGTTTGTTCTCTGCCCCCCACCTTTCCCATGCTTATAATAAAGGACAAATTCCTATTGATAGATACAAATTCATACCTGGTCCCAAAATCTGTTTTTCAATTGAATTACCATGTGGTGACCCCTTACACTGTAATTGTTTCTGATTCGCTATCCCTGTGCCCTCCTGTACTTGGCTCCATGTTTCTCTTCTCTGTCCCTTTGGGGGGCAGATTTTCATAGAAAACTGTTGGCTAAGGCATCACCATTCTTCTGTGAAGCTACATCGAGAAAGAGAACAAACCTGTCTCCATGTTATGAATTTAGAACAGATTCTTTTTCGAAGGTTCCTAGAGGTGGAGCCAAAGAGAGAGAGGGAGACTAAAACCCTCCACAAACCCACGAAAATTAAATTGCCAGCTTGAACCCTGCGTAATTATTCTTTCAACAAATATTTATCTAACAGTCATCAGATGCAAAGCATTTTATTGGTGCTAGGAATAGAGTGGTGAATAAAATAGACACACTCTGCTCTCATGGAATTTAGTCTAACTGGAAAACAGACATCAAATTAACAATACAAATGAATAAATAGTTATGAATTATGTTTGAAGTGAGGAGAAATCAGGAAATGTCTGTGTCATAAAGTACATTTAAGCTGAGACCTGAAGGATGAGCATATAAAGAACTTTAATAAACACACATATAATGTTTTCTGTGTTCAGGGCACTGTACAAATTAACTCATTTAATTCTAAGATTCTCCCTGTGACTTGGACTTTGTTTCCATCTTCATTTTAAAGATGTGAAAATTGAAACTCAGAGCGGTTATGTGGCTTGTCTAGGCACACACAGCTAATAAGAGCAAAACTGGCATTCAAATTGAGGCAGTCTGGGCTCCAAAGTCCATGTCCTTATCGCTCAAAATGTTCTGTTGGGAATAGCATCACTGTTATGGATTAGATGGTATCCTCCAAAAAAGATATGTTTAAGTCCTAAACCCTAGTACCTGTGAATGTGAGCTTATTTGGATATGGGGTCTTTGCAGATATAATCAAGTTAAAATGAAGTGATACTGGATTAAGCTGGGCCTTAATCCAATGACTTGTATCCTTATAGGAGAGGGAAATTTAGACACAGAAGAGATACAGGGGAGAAAGGGAGGCAGAGATTGGAGTGATGCATCTATAAACCATGGGATGCCAAGTATTGCCAGCAACCACCAGAAGCTAGAAAGGCAAGGAAAGATCTTCCCCTAGAGTGTTCAGAGAGAGCATAGCCCTGGTGACACTGTGGATTTCTGACCTCCAGAACTGTAAATGAATAAATTTCTGTTGTCTCTTATATACACTACCAAATGTAAAATAGATAGCTAGTGGGAAGCAGCAACATAGCACAGGGAGATCAGCTCAGTGCTTTGTGACCACATAGAGGGGTGGGATAGGGAGGGTGGGAGGGAGACGCAAGAGGGAGGAGATATGGGGATATATGTATACATATAGCTGATTCACTTTGTTATACAGCAGAAGCTAATACAACATTGTAAAGCAATTATACTCCAGTAAAGATGTTAAAAAATTTTCTGTTGTCTCAACCACCCATTTTGTGGTAATATGTTATGGCATCCTTAGGAAATCAATACAGTGGCCAAGGCCTTGAGGTAAGAAAACACTTATTATATCTGGATGATGAATAAAAGCAAGTAATCTTAGTGAAGTAGGGACAGGTACAGGATAAGGCTGCAGATGGAAGTGAGGGTTCTATGTTAAGGGTTTGAGATTTTACTTAAAGTCCATTAGGATATTTTTAGATGTTCAGGAGAGAGATGAAAACAATTTAGAATAGAGGGGTTGCAAGGGAGATGGAGAGAAGATGACAGATATGAGATATATTTTGGAAGTAGAATTGATGGGACTTGATGAATTGTATTTGAGATGAAGGAGAGAAGTGCTAAGAAGGATACTACGGTTTCAAGTTTGTGACTTGAGCGACTGGGTGGATGACATTTACTGAGAAAGAGAACACTGGATGAGGATCAGGTTTTAAAAGGAAAAGATCAAAAGTTCATTTTTAAATATGCTGTTTGTAATACCTGGACATAGCCAAGTGACTGTCCATTAGGCCATTAGACATATATGTCTAGAGCTCAGAAAAGAGGTCGGGACACAGATACGTAAATCAAGGAGGCTTTGCATGTAGAAATTGTGGAGGATTTCAAAAATGGCTCCAATTATTCATCTCTTACTATATCAGTGTCCTTTGCCATGCCTTCTCATTAACGGCAGATGGGATGTTAAGAAACATGATGGAGGCAGAGGCTTTTAAGATGCTTGTTGATTGGCTTGGCTTGCTTTTGCCCTCTGTTATCATCATGAGAACGTGTCTCGACTAGCCTAGTGGAAGTTGACAGTGTAGTAGACCTGAGTTGCCTGATCATCCCTGCTGAGGCCATCCTAGATCAGTCTATAGCCACCTGACACCCAGACAGGTGGGTAAGTCCAATCAAGGATGGCAGGACCACCCAGACAACCTGCATAGTCCGGAGCTAAATGAACATTGATTGCTTAAAGCCATTGTGCTTTGGGGTAGCTTGTTATGTAGATTTATTGTGGTAATAAATAACTGATAAGGTGCAATTTAAAGTTAAGGAACTAGATGAGACAACCTGGGGGGAGAGAGTAAAGTGAGTAGAGAAGAGGGTTTAGAAATGAACCCTGGATTCCTCTAATGTTCAGAGGTTGGGTAGCAATGGAGGAGCCAGCAAATGAGACAGAAGGAGGGGCTGGAGAAGTGGGAGGAAAACCAGGAGAGGCTTCAGTAAAATGCTACCGAAGTGACTACTGAGTTTGTCCATATAGATACCTTTCCATGGGCCCTAAGTTCTGAACCTCTGCTCTGATATGTTTCCTTTTAATCCCCACTGTTTTAGCTTAAGCTGTTGCTAAATTTGGACTGTTTCTCTAGTTGCAGGTCTTTATTTCTTCTTTCTATAATTCACTCTTCACACTGCTTATAAATTATCTTCTTAAATTTAGATTACATCACTTCTACCTCAAAAACCTTCCTTGGTATTACATGACATTCAAAGCTCCCCTAAATTCAGAAGATCTATCCCGGAGTTTTCAAATTTACCATGTACTAGGTGTACAACTTTGCGGAAGCTTTGTGTCCTTTATGAGCCTAAGCTCATCTCTTTAAAGTTGAGAAAATAATAGAATCTACCAAGTCTAAATCTAAAGCTAAACCTGAACCTGAACCTGTATCTGTCTGTCTATCTATCTATCTATCTATCTATCTATCTATCTATCTATCAAAAATCTATTCCCTTCTTCCATAGTAAAATCATCAACTCTGAGCACATGGCTGCCTAGGTAGACTACATTTCCCAGTCTACCTGGCAGTAAAGTGAGGTATGAGTGGAAGTGAAATGGGATTTAAAACCTTAGTTATGTTTTCTCTAAGCCTTCTCCTTCCCCACTCTGTTGGGCTGAATGATCAGGTGGAATAGAACTCTGCCAGTTCTATAATATAGGAAAACAAACAAATTGTTTCTTTTTTTCCTTTAAGTCCCTGTATTTTTGGGACAATCTCTTATAGCCATCCCTCCAACTAATATCACAACTAGATCTATACAGATGGACATATGAATCTGTTGGGAAGCAATGTATGTGAAAGTACTTTGCAGTTTTTAAAAGTACAAAGGGTTCGGGTTTGTTAGATCTGATGTTTTAACATTCTTCAAGATGAAGGCATGAACATAAGATGGCTCTAGGTACCTGTTGGGAGCA
Source organism: Leucopleurus acutus (assembly GCF_964270905.1). Classification (NCBI taxonomy): domain Eukaryota; kingdom Metazoa; phylum Chordata; class Mammalia; order Artiodactyla; family Delphinidae; genus Leucopleurus; species Leucopleurus acutus. The sequence goes on along the minus strand of NC_139145.1, from coordinate 116,824,967 downwards.
TCTCTGAGTTATTATTGTTGGAAAGAGCTGAAACCCATGTTATTTTTGCTAAGCCTGGGTTAAGGGACTAATTTGAAACCTCTTTATCTTCCAGGTCATCCCTGACTCATCTAAAAAGCCTGTCTCCTCACCCTATTATTTATTTAGCTTGGACTGTAAGGGAACATTCCTTGACCTGGAAGTCTTTAACATTGATGACTCCTGTTCTAGGGTAGCAACCATAATCTAGTCTATCACTTTCATTTTGTGGAGGAATAAATTAGATCTAGAGAAAACTATATTTGCTTTCTTGGAATTGCCAACCTGGAAAGAGAGAGAAAGTGTCAAATAAAGAGAAATCCAGGGAAAAGGAATAGGGGTGGAGATGGGGAGAGATTTCAGGGTCAGAACGCTTGCTAGGACCATATTTGGGTGAGACTGCCATGGTGTACCCTAAGGTCTTGATACATTATAGCTAACCCCATGGATGTTTTTCCATAAGACTGCTGGACTCACAGATTTTCCTCCCCTTCTTTTTCATCCTCTACTCCTCAATTCAGAGGTACCTGCCTTTGTCACAGCCTCTCAGGCTGGACCTTGTTTCTCCAGGTTACAAGTGGCTGACATAGTAATTTAACCTCCACAGATGAGAGAGGCACAAGTCTCCAGAGAGGTCCATTCCTTATGAACTACGAGTACTGGCCTTCTGGAAACAATGCTCTTGTTTTTCTAAATCAGAAAAGTGACTTGATGGTGAAATCTGAGTTCCGGCAGGAAGGTGTGCAAAGAACATGGTAGATTATTTTGGGGAAAGTGGTTTACAATGCATGTCCCCACATAGAATTTCTGTAGCTGGACTGCGTAGTCTATTTAGAATCCCAGCGCACACTGAGAGCCAAAAAGATGGATTCATTGAACACATTTAACTGAAGGACAGCAGAGGGAGAAAGACTGTCGATAAGCAAAGACAAAGGGAGGTGGTGGGCATTGTGGGCACAGTGGTCTGCAGATGAGGCAGCATGGCAACGCTGTGCAGGGGTGGGTATTTGTAGTGGAATAAGAGCTTATTCAGAATATTTTGATTCCCTGGAATCCACAGTTGCATTTTGCTACACAGCATTCCCTGGTCTTTTTATGGCAGAACGGAGTTTGTTTCTTAACCCTCATCATCAGCCTTCTCTGTTCTTCCTAAGTATAAAGACATGCCCTTGAACCCCTCTGTTAGCATCCTCTAGCCATATAAAAACTTCCTTACTCTTATCATTTCTTTCTCCTGTTAAAACAATCTAGGACTAGCTGCAAGAAGCACATTAATTAGTTTTTCACAGAACAATACTACTTGAGTCCCACTGATGTTTTGAGTGCTCTACAGATGTTATATTCTTGGGTCATTAGGGCTTCTGAGGGTAGGTTTGCAGACGCGGGTAATTCAGCTCAGTGATGAGAATCTATGCAATTCTTTTTTTTACTATAATAATTTTTTAAAATTGAAGTATAGATTTACAGTATTGTGTTAGTTTCAGGCATACAGCAAAATGATTCAGTTATACATTTATATTCTTTTTTTGGATTCTTTTCCATTATAAGTTATTACAAGATATTGAATATAGTTCCCTGTGCTATACAATAGGTTCTTGTTGTTTATCTATTTTATATATGGTAGAGTGTATCTGTTAATCCCATACTCTGAATTTATCCCCCCCCACCTTTGATAACCATGTTTGTTTCTACGTCTGTGACTCTGTTTCTGTTTTGTAAATAAGTCAATTTGTACTATTTTTTTAGATTCCACATATAAGTGATATATAACATTTGTCTTTCTCTGTGTGACATCACTTAGTATGATAATCTCTAGATTCATCCATGTTGCTGCAAATGGCGTTATTTCAGTCTTTTTTATGGCTAAGGAATATTCCATTATATATATACCACATTCTTTTTTTAATGAAATAATTTTTAAATTTAATTCATCATTTTCAAGGTATCTTTATTTTTCACACATCCACTAAAGATCAATGTGGATTTTTTTTTAATTTTTGAATTTTATTTCATTAATTTTTTTATATAGCAGGTGCTTATTAGTCATCAGTTTTATACACGTCAGTGTATACATGTCAATCCCAATCTCCCAATTCATCACACCACCACCACCAACCCCTGTCGTTTTCCCCCCTTGGTGTCCATACGTTTGTTCTCTACATCTGTGTCTCAGTTTCGGCCCTGCAAACCAGTTCATCTGTACCATTTTTCTAGGTTCCACATATATGCGTTAATATACGATATTTGTTTTTCTCTTTCTGACTTACTTCACTCTGTAGGACAGTCTCTAGATCCATCCACGTCTCTACAAATGACCCAATTTCATTCCTTTTTATGGCTGAGTAATATTCCATTGTGTATATGTACCACATCTTCTTTATCCATTCATCTGTCAATGGGCAATTAGGTTGCTTCTATGACCTGGCTATTGTAAATAGTGCTGCAATGAATATTGGGGTGCATGTGTCTTTTTGAATTACGGTTTTCTCTGGATATATGCCCAGTAGTGGGATTGCTGTATCATATGGTAATTCCATTTTTAGTTTTTTAAGGAACCTCCATACTGTTCCCCACAGTGGCTGTATCAATTTATATTCCCACCAACAGTGCAAGAAGGTTCCCTTTTCTCCACACCTTCTCCAGCATTTGTTGTTTGTACATTTTCTGGTGATGCCCATTCTAACTGGTGTGAGGTGATACCTCATTGTAGTTTTGATTTGCATTTCTCTAATAATTAGCGATGTTGAACAGCTGTTCATGTGCTTCGTGGCCATCTGTATGTCTTCTTTGGAGAAATGTCTATTTAGGTCTTCTGCCCATTTTTGGATTGGGTTGTTTGTTTTTTTAATATTGAGCTGCATGAGCTGTTTATATATTTGGGAGATTAATCCTTTGTCAGTTGCTTCATTTGCAAATATTTTCTCCCATTCTGAGGGTTGTCTTTTTGTCTTGCTTATGGTTTCCTTTGCTGTGCAAAAGCTTTGAAGTTTCATTAGGTCCCATTTGTTTATTTTTGTTTTTATTTCCATTTCTCTAGGAGGTGGGTCAAAAAGGATCTTGCTCTGATTTATGTCAAAGAGTGTTGTTCCTATGTTTTCCTCTAAGAGTTTTATAGTATCGGGTCTTACATTTAGGTCTCTAATTCATTTTGAGTTTATTTTGTGTATGGTGTTAGGGAGTGTTCTAATTTCATTCTTTTACATGTAGCTGTCCAGCTTTCCCAGCACCACTTATTGAAGAGACTGACGTTTCTCCATTGTATATCCTTGCCTCCTTTCTCATGGATTAGTTGACCATATGTGCATGGGTTTATCTCTGGGATTTCTATCTTGTTCCATTGACCTATGTTTCTGTTTTTGTGCCAGTACCATATTGTCTTGATGACTGTAGCTTTGTAGTATAGTCTGAAGCCAGGGAGTCTGATTCCTCCAGCCCTATTTTTTTCCCTCAAGACTGATTTGGCTATTTGGGGTCTTTTGTGTCTCCATACAAATTTTAAGATTTTTTGTTCTAGTTCCGTAAAAAATACCATTGCTAATTTGATAGGGATTGCATTGAATCTGTAGATTGCTTTGGGTAGTATAGTCATTTTCACAATATTGATTCTTCCAATCCAAGAACATGATATATCTCTCCACCTGTTGGTATCATCTTTAATTTCTTTCATCAGTGTCTTATACTTTTCTGCATACAGGTCTTTTGTCTCCCTAGGTAGGTTTATTCCCAGATATTTCATTCTTTTTGTTGCAATGGTAAATGGGAGTGTTTCCTTAATTTCACTTTCAGATTTTTCATCATTAGTGTATAGGAATGCAAGAGATTTCTGTGCATTAATTTTGTATCTTGCAACTTTACCAAATTCATTTATTAGCTCTAGTAGTTTTCTGGTGGCATCTTTAGGATTCCCTATGTATAGTATCATGTCATTTGCAAACAGTGACAGTTTTACTTCTTCTTTTCCAATTTGTATTCCTTTTATTTCTTTTTCTTCTCTGATTACTGTGACTAGGACTTCCAAAACTATGTTGAATAATAGTGGTGAGAGTGGGCAACCTTGTCTTGTTCCTGATCATAGAGGAAATGCTTTCAGTTTTTCACCATTGAGAATGATGTTTGCTGTGGGTTTGTCATATATGGCATTTATTATGTTGAGGTAGGTTCCCTCTATGCCCACTTTCAGGAGAGTTTTTTTTTTTTTATCATAAATGGGTGTTGAATTTTGTCAAAAGCTTTTTCTGCATCTATTCAGATGATCATGTGGTTTTTATTCTTCAGTTTGTTAATATGGTTTATCACATTGATTGATTTACATATATTGAAGAATCCTTGTATCCCTGGGATAAATCCCACTTGATCATGGTGTATGATCCTTTTAATGTGTTGTTGGATTCTGTTTGCTAGTATTTTGTTGAGGATTTTGGCATCCATATTCACCAGTGATATTGGTCTGTAATTTTCATTTTTGGAGTATCTTTGTCTGGTTTTGGTATCAGGGTGATGGTGGCCTCATAGAATGAGTTTGGAAGTGTTCCTTCCTCCGCAATTTTTTGGGTAAGTTTGAGAAGGATGGGTGTTAGCTCTTCTCAAAATGTTTGATAGAATTCACCTGTGAAGCCATCTGGCCCTGGAGTTTTGTTTGTTAGAAGATTTTTAATCACAGTTTCAATTTCAGTGCTTGTGATTGGTCTGTTCATATTTTCTATTTCTTCCTGGTTCAGTCTTGGAAGGTTATACCATTCTAAGAATTTGTCCATTTCTTCCAGGTTGTCCATTTTATTGGCATAGAGTTTCTTGTAGTAGTCTCTTAGGATGCTTGTATTTCTGCGGTGTCTGTTGTAACTTCTCCTTTTTCATTTCTAATTTTATTGATTTGAGTCCTCTCCCTCTTATTCTTAATGAATCTGGCTAATGGTTTATCAGTTTTGTTTATCTTCTCAAAGAAACAGCTTTAATTTTATTGATCTTTGCTATTGTTTTCTTTGTTTCTATTTCATTTATTTCTGCTCTGATCTTTATGATTTCTTTCCTTCTACTAACTTTGGGTTTTGTTTGTTCTTCTTTCTCTATATTTTTTTATGAAGAGAAGGAAGAGAAGCTAGATCCAGCATTTCAAAGCAGGTTTGTACACTGTTGTCATAGACTTTGTTTAATCTCCTTGATAGTACCATTTGAATAGATTTTTGTTGTTCCAGTTTGTATGTGCCGGGTCATGCCAATCAGTCCACCTCCCATCTATGAACATGTTCTAAAGTTCAACTGTAAATTTGTTGATTGTAGGTTGAAATGCATTTTTCTACCAAAAATATGAAAATGTTTTAACTCCAAGGGCAGCTCCACTATGAATCCATAAATAGGGCTGAAATGTTGTTCACAAGCAAAAAAAAAAAAAAAAAAAGTACAAAACAACATTGTTGCAACGCTAGTAGATCTAATAAAGAGGAGAAATAACCCTGAATAAAAAAGATTTTATTGTGTGTTTATCTTGAATGCTGATGAGAAAGGAATCGGGTGATATGATGGGAGTGAGGATACGCTATTGATTCAGAGGAGGCTGCATGAAAATGTTATTGAATACCTAGGTAATTGATGGGGGGATGGCAGCAGAGGAGAAGACATGGCAAGATTAACGTGAAACAGATCTATGTTTTCTGCTCTACGATATTACCTGGGGCTGCCATGCTTCTAGCCCTTGTGATCATCTGTGCCTGCCAGTCTCACAAAAGATACTTCGTGAGTTGAAATACTAGTCTCACTATATACAGCCTATGTATGTGTCTTAATGTGTCTCCCATTTCAGAATCTGTGGGAGGATAAGTGAAAGGAGGTGGGGATTCCCGGAACATAGGCTCCATCTTATTGTTTATTAGTTGGGGTCTATCTTAAGTCTGATATTAATCCCATTATATATACCCCTTCCCTTCCATCCCTTGGGTCTCCTAGGTTCCCTAGCCTGCATCAAATTCTCCTGAATCGGGCTTCCCTGGTGGCGCAGTGGTTGAGAGTCCGCCTGCCGATGCAGGGGACACGGGTTCTTGCCCTGGTCCGGGAAGATCCCACATGCCGCGGAGCGGCTGGGCCAGTGAGCCATGGCCGCTGAGCCTGCGCGTCCAGAGCCTGTGCTCCGCAACGGGAGAGGCCACAACAGTGAGAGGGCTGCGTACCATAAAAAAAAAAAAAGAAAAAAAATTCTCCTGAATCGTTTACTAAAACATAGCTTGCTGGGCTCCACCCTCCGTTTTTCCGGATTAAGTAGGCTAGGGGTGGGCCCAAAGAGTTTGCATTTCAAACCGGTTTCCAGGTGATATTGATGCTGCTGGTCTTAGGGCCACACGTCACCCTGCGTCAGTCCCCTCCTGCCCCTTGTTGTGAGGCCGCATACTCTCTGGCTATAAGCTTCAGCCTTCTTCACCCTGTCACAGTCAGACATTTCTATGGCTCTGCTCTGGGCACTCCAAGCTTCCTATCTGGTCCTCTGGAGGTTGAAGTCCATTCTCTTCCTAAGCCCAAAAGATACTTTTCCAGACTAAAGACTGTGGAGCCCTGTTCTGACAACTGTTCACCTTGGAGATGTCTGGGATTCTGGATCTTGGAAATTTCATTCTCACTTCACCCGTTTCCTCTGTTCTTTTCAGTTGTCTCCTGCATGTCCACCCCCCAGCAAATGAACCCTGCTGAAGCACAGCTTTTCACTGCCTCTCCTAAGTAGCACCAGGTCTTAACTCATCCTATTCCTGGCGGATTGTGATCCTGAAAGCCAATTTGTGTCCCACATTTTCCCTCCACTAGCTTTTAGCAGACCTCTGTTTCTTGCCCCAAAGCTACGTGAATGGAAGGTGTGAAGTGGCTTCTGGGCATGTAGTTCCATAGCATTGGCTCTCAGATAAGTTCAGATACTTCCCATGTGCTATCTCATCACTCCACTGTTGACCTTTCTCTCAGGAAAATGGTTTTTCAGAATTGCAGTTTCAAGCCCACAGCGGCCTTGGAGTAAAGCCAAGGTCTCTATACTATTTCTTTTATTTGGTTCCTACCAACCTCATGACAAAGCCTTACTCGTCACTGGTTTCTGTGAATCAGAGGAGCTGGCTCACATACAGTCACAAGGAGCATCCTCTCAGGTACCGTGAAGTGCTTGCCATTTTTTCTTTCTCACTCAGGATTTCTTCCTTTCTCAGTGTGTCCTCAGGTGACCCGCTGCTGAGAACTTAGATTCCCTCAGAGACACTGCTGTGCCCAAGGTGCCATCACCTCCCACACTCACTTGCTCTCTCTGTGGCCCTGCTCTCTCAGACCCCTTCCAAAAGCACTGCTGCTGGCTGTCCTGTTACAGCAGGGGTGAAACAGCCCAGGTCAGCCCATGTCTCTCCTGAATGCGTTGGCCCCTGTTGCTGGCAGATTTGCTAGGGTCCTGCCTGTTGATGCGGAAACAGGTGGTGGCGCTGATATGATGAAGACAATAGTTCTCTGTTAAAATGGGAAGGATTTTTGGTGGCTTTTGTCTTATGCTTTTTACCTGGGTTCCAAGTTAGTGCTTCCTGATGTTGCCAGTGACTGGAATTTAGTGAAGGAGCCTTTGGAAGAGATAGCTAGCTGCCTCCCAGAAGTCGGTTATGTAGAATTAGTGCTAAGAAGTAGCTGTGCAGGCATTTAAAAATCTTTCTGAGTCCCCAACCGCATCTTTGTATTCAGTGGAATTTTGGAACTAGTTCTCTGCAATGTGAACAGAGCTGATGTGTATTGTTTCCAGGCCAAGGAGAGTTTAGAAGTAGGTGTGCCTCCTTTCTGTTCTTTCTTTCCCCTCTGGCTGGCTCTAAGACTTCAGGAAATGTTAGAATATAGGATGAAAGGAACCAGGATATTCGCCTTGGACTCTTCTATAAGCAAGAAATATATTTTCTGTACACTTAAAAATGATTAAAACGGTAAATTGCATGTTTTTTCTTTCTTTGTTTTTTTTTTTTTGCGGTACGCGGGCCTCTCACTGTTGTGGCCTCTCCCGTTGCGGAGCACAGGCTCTGGATGCGCAGGCTCAGCGGCCATGGCTCACGGGCCCAGCCGCTCCGCGGCATACGGGATCTTCCCGGACCGGGGCACGAACCCGTATCCCATGCATCGGCAGGTGGACTCTCAACCACTGCGCCACCAGGGAAGCCCAAACTGCATGTTTTGTATAGTTTACCACAATTAAAAAATTACATTTCTACCATGATAACTTACTGGAAATTTGAGGTTTATTTGTATAGCAGCTAATTAATTCTCAGCTTCCTAAATTTGTTCTATTTTAGATCCATTTCCTAGAATCCTGGTACAAGTTGCACACAGAGTGCAGTAGGAACAACACTCCAAATTTCACTTCTCTTTTCATATTGGCCCTTCGTCCTTGGCAAGCCTTTCTGCGCCTGGAGCCCCTTAACATTCCTTTATAGACCTTCCTAGAAACAGACACTTGTTATTATAGAATAGTGATTTGCCTTAAAGACCCTAGGACAAGGTACATGGATTTGAACTCCAGCTCTTCCCCTTACTAGCTGTGTGACTTGGGCAAGTTACTTAACCTCTGTGTGTCTCAGTTGTCTTAACTGAAAAATGGGGCAATAGTTACTATTACTTACCTTCAAAGGTTCTTGTGAGGATTCCATGAGTCAAAAGAGAGAGAGTACACATACCTGGCTAGAGTATACATCACTGCTACCTAAGTTTTAACTCTGCTACTATTGATAGTATACCTCACAGCCCCTCCAGTCCTACCCACACATGGATGACTCTTGGGTAGATAATTTAAGTTTGAGCTGAGCTTCTTACTACAGAATATCGGGTTGGCCAAAAAGTCCGCTCGGGCTTTTCCATAAGATGGTACAAAAACCCGAACGAACTTTTTGGCCACCCAGTAATAAAACGCCATATTAATAACAGATGTAATTTCCCCTCAGATCCTCCTTACATTTCGGAGTATCAACCTCAAAAGTACTTGAGTAATTGTCATGTATCAAGCAATTTGCTGGACCATTTAACATATATTTTGCTATTAATTGTTATAAAATTCTGCATAATTAAGCCATGGGAGAAGAACTAAAAACTTAGTTTGATAATAAATGGGGAATTGTGATGCAATATTAACCATTATTACATATTACAATACTGCATTGTATATTTATCTCTAAAGTATAGAATTATTTTTTAGAATGTAATTGGCATTTTAGAATTTTAATTAATAAGAAAAAAAGCAAATTGATGAAACCAGATCAATTAAAGATTGTTTATTTCCTAGAAGAGAAATGACATTAAAAAATAAGATTTTATAATCTTTCTCAAGTGTCATCTTTATCCATTAAGAAATGTAAATACATAATCCTAATATTATATGAAGCATTCTCTATCATATACCTTTAAAAAATATATATGTGCGTATGTATATATATTTCTGTTAATATAAAAAATGGAAAGTTCATTTTGAAAGTTATGGGTTGATAGAATTTTATATTTAAAAAATTTTTGTTATTATTCAGTTTATATAAATCATTATTTTTTCAAGATTAGTGGGCATGTATTTGAAGACTATTCTAATAAAAATTCAAAAGTCATTGGTTTATTTTTATGACCCTGAACAGTTATAAAATTTATGTAAACACCTCAGAATTCTAGAAAAAATATATGCTAAGAACATGCTCTTCTATAAAGTCAATTTTAAATTCAAGATTGTAAAATACCATGATAGTTCTGCCTAGACTATAATTCAAATAACTGAAATTCAGTTGAGGATGTTGAAAGAAATGTGTGCAGTATAAACGTATTAATTTTACCATGAGAGTAAATGAAGGGATGAAATTGATATGCTGAATTTCTTTTTCTTTTTTCTTGTTTGGCTTCTAGTTATTTTATTATAGTTTATTATTTTAACATTATTAAAATAATACAAAAATAGTGAACTTAAAAATTCACTATAAATAGAAAATAATACACCCTGTATATTCAAATCCAGCTCCAACAACTATCAACTTTCCCATGGTATTTGTTTCATCTAGCCTCTCTTTTTTTTTAACATCTTTATTGGAGTATAAATGCTTTACAATGGTGTGTTAGTTTCTGTTTTATAATAAAGTGAATCAGCTATACATATACATACATCCCCATATCTCCTGCCTCTTGCGTCTCCCTCCCACCCTCCCTATCCCTCCCATCTAGGTCGTCACAAAGTACCGAGCTGACCTCCCTGTACTATGCGGCTGCTTCCCGCTAGAAATGCTGGATTTCTAAGGCAAGTCATATTGGCTACCCAAGCATCTTTAAAAACAAACTCTTTGGACAGGCGGTGGCGCATGCGCAGTAGAAGGAGGTCCGCGAGCTGCGTGGGCTTGTGCGTAGGCGCCTGTAGCTCGTGGCCTTGTGCTGGTACTGGGGGCGCCGGGTTGGCGACTTCGGCACTCCTGGCGTTGGGTGGGCAGTATCTTGGGGGTGACTTGAGCCAGTGGCATCATGCCCGCGGGCGCTGGGGTCAGCGTCGCGGCTTTTCCGGACGTTCGTCGGCCAAGAGGAAGGGCGGAAAGTACATCCCGGAAAGGTAATACGCCTTGGCCCCTGGGCGTTGCCGGTGGAGCTCAGAGCCCCTGGGCCTGGGCTTCGTCTCTTGTGCTGTCGCCTGTCACAGTTGCCCCCGTGCGCTGGCCAGTCCGCGCTGTGCTAGGGGGTATTGGTCGTCTCGCGGCTCAGTTCACAGTAGCTGAAAGGGACAGTGTGTGATGTTCTGATTTCTCCCCATTGTTTTAAAAGGGAGGCTCTGGCCATTGCTCCTCGGGTAAAATGCAGAGGGACTGCTTTTTAAGATGGGACTGTCAGTGTTGGGGACACTCCTTAATTACCAGGATGGAATCCCCTTCAGTTCCTCAAGCTGTGTTGTTTAGGCACAGAAAATGTGAGTAATAGTTACTGGAACTAAGTTTGAGTGAAAAAAAACGCACTGGTACCGCCGAATTTTCCATCGAAACAGTTGATTTGTGTTGTCTCTTGGAATTATAAAGGGTGTACTGTTGCTTCCTAACCGGTGTCATTTGAGAGATCTACCTCTGTATGTTCAAATGATTAATTTTGAGGCTTTGCTCATATGTGCAGTAAACCCTTTAATTCCCTAAGACCTTCCTTTCCTCCATCTCATACCCCATTAAGCCCGCTTCAGTTTATCTCCTGAATTTCTTTTGAATCTGTCAACTCTTCCTCAACATCCTAATACTGAACTTGCCTGTCTGTTGCAATTAGGTCCTAACTAGTGTCCATATATCTTGTTTCCTTCTAATCCCTTCTTCACACAAGAAACCTTAAAAGCAAGTTGGAACATTGCTCATAAACATCGTTTTGAGAATAGAAAACAAACTGTTGGCCTTTAACACTCTGCGTGGTCTAGAATCCTCTCTGCTTCTCTGGCCCCATCTTGTGCCACTTTTGCCCTCACTTTCTATGCTTCAGATACACTGAATTAACCTTAGTTCTAACTCATCTTACAGAAGTCAGTTGAGATATTATTTTTCACTGTGATTCCTAGCATTAAGGAATTTTATTATCAGGTTTTGTATGAGGACTAAAAGTAAACTGTGAAAAAAAAACCAAATCAAACTCTTTAAAAGTAAACAGCTGGAGGAGCTTCAAGATGGCGGAAGAGTAAGACGCGGAGATCACCTTCCTCCTCACAAATACCTCAGAAATACATCTACATGTGGAGCAACTACTACAGAACACCTACTGAACGCTGGCAGAAGACCTCAGACCTCCCAAAAGGCAAGAAACTCCCCATGTACCTGGGTAGGGCAAAAGAAAAAAGAAAAAGAGACAAAACAATAGGGATGGGACCTGCACCAGTGGGAGGGAGCCATGAAGGAGGAAAGTTTTCTACACACTAGGAGCCCCTTCACGGGCGGAGACTGCGGGGGGTGGAGGGGGAAAGCTTCGGAGTCGCGGAGGAGAGCGCAGCAACACGGGTGCGGAGGGCAAAGCGGAGAGATTCCCGCACAGAGGAGAGATTCCCGCAAAGAGGATCAGTGCTGACCAGCACTCACCAGCCCGAGAGGCTCGTCTGCTCACCTGCCGGGGTGGGCGGGGCTGGGAGCTGAGGCTCGGGCTTCGGTCGGACCCCAGGGAGAGGACTGGGGTTGGCGGCGTGAACACAGCCTGCAGGGGGTTAGTGCGCCACGGCTAGCCGGGAGGGAGTCCGGGGAAAAGTCTGGACCTGCCGAAGAGGCAAGAGACTTTTAATTGCCTCTTTGTTTCCTGGTGCGCGAGGAGAGGGGATTAAGACCGCCGCTTAAAGGAGCTCCAGAGACGGGCGTGAGCTGCGGCTATCAGCGCGGACCCCATAGACGGGCATGAGACGCTAAGGCTGCTGCTGCCGCCACCAAGAAGCCTGTGTGCAAGCACAGGTCACTGTCCACACCTCCCCTCCCGGGAGCCTGTGCAGCCCGCCACTGCCAGGGTCCCGTGATCCAGGGACAACTTCCCCGGGAGAACACACGGCGCGCCTCAGGCTGGTGCAACGTCATGGTGGCTTCTGCTGCCGCAGGCTCGCCCCGCATCCGTACCCCTCCCTCCCCCCGGCCTGAGTGAGCCAGAGTCCACGGAATCAGCTGCTTCCTTAACCCCGTCCTGTCTGAGCAAAGAACAGACGCCCTCCGGCGACCTACACGCAGAGGCAGGGCCAAATCCAAAGCTGAATCCAGGGAGCTGTGAGAACAAAGAAGAGAAAGGGAAATCTCTCCCAGCAGCCTCAGGAGCAGCGGATTAAAGCTCCAGAATCAACTTGTTGTACCCTGCATCTGTGGAATACATGAATAGACAACGAATCATCCCAAATTGAGGAGGTGGACTTTGGGAGCAAGATAGATTATTTTTTCCCTTTTTCCTCTTTTTGTGAGTGTGTATGTGTATGCTTCTGTGTGAGATTTTGTCTGTATAGCTTTGCTTTCACCATTTGTCCTAGGGGTCTGTCTGTCTGTTTTTTGTTTTTTTTTCTCTTGCGGTACTTGGGCCAATCACTGTTGTGGCCTCTCCCGTTGCGGAGCACAGGCTCCGGACGCGCAGGCCCAGAGGCCATGGCTCAAGGGCCCAGCCGCTCCGTGGCATGTGGGATCTTCCTGAACCGGAGCACGAACCTGTGTCCTCTGCATCGGCAGGCGGACTCTCAACCACTGCGCCACCAGGGTACTCCTATTTTTTATTTTAATAACTTTATTTGGTCTTATTTTATTTTATTTTATTCTATCCTCCTTCCTTCCTTCCTTCCTTCCTTCCTTCCTTCCTTCCTTCCTTCCTTTCTTTCTTTCTTTCTTTCTTCTTTCTTTCTTTCTTATTTTTTCTCCCTTTTATTCTGAGCTGTGTGGATGAAAGGCTCTTGGTACTCCAGCCAGGCATCAGGGCTGTGCCTCTGAGGTGTGAGAGCCAAATTCAGGACACTGGTCCACAAGAGACCTCCCAGCTCCACGTAATACCAAACGGCGAAAATCTCCCAGAGATCTCCATCTCAACACCAAGACCCAGCTTCACTCAACAACCAGAAAGCTACAGTGCTGGACATCCTATGCCAAACAACTAGCAAGACAGGAACAAAGCCCCATCCATTAGCAGAGAGTCTGCCTAAAATCATAATATGGCCACAGACACCCCAAAACACACCACCAGATGTGGACCTGCCCACCAGAAAGACAAGATCCAGCCTCATTCACCAGAACACAGACACTAGTCCCCTCCACCAGGAAGCCTACACAACCCACTGAACCAACCTTACCCACTGGGGACAGACACCAAAAACAACGGGAACTACGAACCTGCAGCCTGTGAAAAGGAGACCCCAAACACAGTAAGATAAGCAAAATAAGAAGACAGAAAAACACACGGCAGATGAAGGAGCAAGGTAAAAACACACCAGACCTAACAAATGAAGAGAAAATAGGCAGTCTACCTGAAAAAGAATTCAGAATAATGATAGTAAAGATGATCTAAACTCTTGGAACAAGGACCTAGAAGAACTAAAGAGGAGGCAAGCAATGATGAACAACACAATAAATGAAATTTAAAATACTCTAGAAGGGATCAATAGCAGAATAACTGAGGCCAAAGAACGGATAAGTGACCTGGAAGATAAAATAGTGGAAATAACAACTGCAGAGCAGAATAAAGAAAAAAGAATGAAAAGAATGGAGGACAGTCTCAGAGACCTCTGGGACAACATTAATGCACCAACATTCGAATTATAGGGGTCCCAGAAGAAGAAGAGAAAAAGAAAGGGACTGAGAAAATATTTGAAGAGATTATAGTTCAAAACTTCCCCAGTATGGGAAAGGAAATAGTTAATCAAGTCCAGGAAGCACAGAGAGTCCCATACAGGATAAATCCAAGGAGAAACACACCAAGACACATATTAGTCAAACTATCAAAAGTTAAATACAAATAATAAATACCAAAGGCAGCAAGGGAAAAACAACAAATAACACATAAGGGAATCCCCATAAAGTTAACAGCTGATCTTTCAGCAGAAACTCTGCAAGCCAGAAGGGACTGGCAGGACATATTTAAAGTGATCAAAGAGAAAAACCTACAACCAAGATTACTCTACCCAGCAAGGATCTCATTCAGATTTGATGGAGAAATTAAGACCTTTACAGACAAGCAAAATCTAAGATAATTCAGCACCACCAAACCAGCTTTACAACAACTGCTAAAGGAACTACTCTAGGCAAGAAACACAAGACAAGGAAAAGACCTACAATAATAAACCCCAAACAATTAAGAAAATGGTAATAGGAACATACATATCGATAATTATCTTAAATGTAAATTGATTAAATGCTCCAACCAAAAGACATAGATTGGCTGAATGGATACAAAAACAAGACCCGTATATATGCGGTCTACAAGAGACCCACCTCAGACCTAGGGACACATACAGATGGAAAGTGAGGGGATGGAAAAAGATATTCCATGCAAATGGAAATCAAAAGAAAGCTGGAGTAGCAATTCTCATATCAGACAAAATAGACTTTAAAACAAAGACTATTTCAAGACACAAAGAAGGACACTACATAATGATCAAGGGATCAATCCAAGAAGATATAACAATTGTAAATATTTATGCACCCAAAATAGGAGCACCTCAATACATAAGGCAAATACTAACAGCCATAAAAGGGGAAATCGACAGTAACACAGTCATAGTAGGGTACTTTAACACCCCACTTTCACCAGTGGACAGATCATCCAAAATGGAAATAAGTAAGGAAACACAAACTTTAAATGATACATTAAACAAGATGGACTTAATTGATATTTATAGGACATTCCATCCAAAAACAACAGAATACACATTCTTCTCAAATGCTCATGGAACACTCTCCAGCATAGATCATATCTTGGGTCACAAATCAAGCCTTGGTAAATTTAAGAAAATTGAAATCATATCAAGTATCTTTTCCGAGCATAACGCTATGAGACTAGATAGCAATTACAGGAAAAATTCTGCAATAAATACAAACACATGGAGGCTAAACAACACACTACTTAATAACCAAGAGATCACTGAGGAAATCAAAGAGGAAATCAGAAATACCTAGAAACAAATGACGATGAAAACACGATGACCCAAAACCTATGGGATGTAGCAAAAGCAGTTCTAAGAGGGAAGTTTATAGCAATACAACCCTACCTTAAGAAACAAGAAACATCTCAAACAACCTAACCTTGCACCTAAAGCAATTAGAGAAAGAAGAACGAACAAACCCCAAAGTTAGCAGAAGGAAAGAAATCATAAAGATGAGATCAGAAATAAATGATAAAGAAATGAAGGAAACGATAGCAAAGATCAATAAAACTAAAAGCTGGTTCTTTGAGAAGATAAACAAACTTGATAAACCATTAGCCAGACTTATCAAGAAAAACAAGAAGACTCAAATTAATAGAATTAGAAACGAAAAAGGAGAAGTAACAACTGACATTGCAGAAATACAAAGGATCCTGAGAGATTACTACAAGCAACTATATGCCAATAAAATGGACAACTCGGAAGAAATGGACAAATTCTTAGAAATGCACAACCTTCCGAGACTGAACCAGGAAGAAATAGAAAATATGAACAGACGAATCACAAGCACTGAAATTGAAACTGTGATTAAAAATCTTCCAACAAACAAAAGCCTAGGACCAGATGGCTTCACAGGCGAATTCTATCAAACATTTTGAGAAGAGCTAACACCCATCCTTCTCAAACTCTTCCAAAATATAGCAGAGGGAGGAACACTCCCAAACTCATTCTATGAAGCCACCATCACTCTGATACCAAAACCATACAAGGATGTCACAAAGAAAGAAAACTACAGGCCAATATCATTGATGAACATAGATGCAAAAATCCTCAACAAAATACTAGCAAACAGCATCCAACAGCACATTAAAAGGATCATACACTATGATCCAGTGGGGTTTATCTCAGGAATGCAAGGCTTCTTCAATACAGGCAAATCAATCAATGTGATACACCATATTAACAAATTGAAGGTGAAAAACCATATGATCATCTCAATAGATGCAGAGAAAGCTTTCAACAAAATGCAGCACCCATTTATGATAAAAACCCTGCAGAAAGTAGGCATAGAGGGAACTTTCCTCAACATAATAAAGGCCATATATGACAAACCCACAGACAACATCATCCTCAATGGTGAAAAACGGAAACCATTTCCACTAAGATCAGGAAAAAGACAAGGTTGCCCACTCTCAGCACTATTATTCAACATAGTTTTGGAAGTTTTAGCCACAGCAATCAGAGAAGAAAAATAAATAAAGGAATCCGAACTGGAAAAGAAGAAATAAAGCTGTCACTGTTTGCAGATGACATAATACTATACATAGAGAATCCTAAAGATGCTACCAGAAAACTACTAGAGCTAATCAATGAATATGGTAAAGTAGCAGGATACAAAATTAATGCACAGGGCTTCCCTGGTGGCGCAGTGGTTGAGAGTCCGCCTGCCGATGCAGGGGACGCGGGTTCATGCCCCGGTCCGGGAAGATCCCACATGCCGCAGAGCAGCTGGGCCCGTGAGCCATGGCCGCTGAGCCTGCACGTCCGGAACCTGTGCTCCACAACGGGAGAGGCCACAACAGTGAGAGGCCCGTGTACCGCAAAAACAAAAACAAAAAAAACAACAAAAAATTAATGCACAGAAACCTCTTGCATTCCTATACACTAATGATGAAAAATCTGAAAGAAAAATTAAGGAAACTCTCCCATTTACCATTGCAACAACAACAAAAAAAATACCTAGGTATAAACCTACTGAAGGAGACAAAAGACCTGTATGCAGAAAACTATATGACACTGATAGGAGAAGATGATACAAACAGATGGAGAGATATACCATGTTCTTGGATTGGAAGAATCAACATTGTGAAAATGACTCTACTACCCAAGGCAATCTACAGATTCAATGCAATCCCTATCAAACTACCACTGGCATTTTTCACAGAAGTAGAACAAAAAAATTTCACAATTTGTATGGAAACACAAAAGACCCCGAATAGCCAAAGCAATCTTGAGAAAGAAAAACAGAGCTGGAGGAATCAGGCTCCCTGACTTCAGACTATACTACAAAGCTACAGTAATCAAGACAGTATGGTACTGGCACAAAAACAGAAATATAGATCAATGGAACAGGATAGAAAGCCCAGAGATAAACCCACCCACATATGGTCACCTTATCTTTGATAAAGGAGGCAAGAATATACAGTGAAGAAAAGACAGCCTCTTCAATAAGTGGTGCTGGGGAAACTGGACAGCTACATGTAAAAGAATGAAATTAGAACACTCCCTAACACCATACACAAAAATAAACTTAAAATGGATTAAAGACCTAAATGTAAGGCCAGACACCATCAAACTGTTAGAGGAAAACATAGGCAGAACACTCTATGACATAAATCACAGCAAGATCCTTTTTGACCCACCTCCTAGAGAAATGGTAATAAAAACAAAAGTAAACAAATGGGACCTAATGAAACTTAAAAGCTTTTTCACAGCAATGGAAACCATAAACAAGATGAAAAGCCAACCCTCAGAATGGGAGGAAATATTTGCAAATGAAGCAACTGACAAAGGATTAATCTCCAAAATTTACAAGCAACTCATGCAGCTCAATATCAAAAAAACAAAGAACCCAATCCAAAAATGGACAGAAGACCTAAATAGACATTTCTCCAAAGAAGATATACAGATTGCCAACAGACACATGATAGAATGCTCAACAGACACATGAAAGAATGCTCAACATCATTAATCATTAGAGAAATGCAAATCAAAACTGCAAGAGGTATCATCTCACATTGGTCAGAATGGCCATCATCAAAAAATCTACAAACAATAAATGCTGGAGAGGGTGTGGAGAAAAGGGAACCCTCTTGCACTGTTGGTGGGAATGTAAATTGATACAGCCACTATGGAGAACAGTATGGATGTTCCTTAAAAAACTAAAAACAGAACTACCATATGACCCAGAAATCCCACTACTGGGCATATACCCTGAGAAAACCATAATTCAAAAAGAGTCATGTAGGGCTTCCCTGGTGGCACAGTGGTTGAGAGTCTGCCTGCCGATGCAGGAGACATGGGTTCGTGCCCCGGTCCAGGAAGATCCCACATGCCGTGGAGCGGCTGGGCCCGTGAGCCATGGCCACTGAGCCTGCGCGTGTGGAGCCTGTGCTCCGTAACGGGAGAGGCCACAACAGTGAGAGGCCTGCATACCGCAAAAAAAAAAAAAAAAAGAGTCATGTACCAAAATGTTCATTGTAGCTCTATTTACAATAGATAGCCAGGACATAGAAGCAACCTAAGTGTCCATCGACAGATGAATGGATAAAGAAGATGTGGCACATATATACAATGGAATATTACTCAGCCATAAAAAGAAACAAAATTGAGTTATTTGTAGTGAGGTGGATGGACCTAGACTCTGTCATACAGAGTGAAGTAAGAAAGAGAAAAATAAATACCGTATGCTAATACATATATATGGAATCTAAAAAAAAAAAAAAAAAAGGTCATGAAGAACCTAGGGGCAAGACAGGAATAAAGACACAGACCTACTAGAGAATGGACTTGAGGGTATGGGGAGGGGGAAGGGTAAGCTGTGACAAAGTGAGGGAGTGGCATGGACATATATACACTACCAAACGTAAAATAGATAGCTAGTGGGAAGCAGCCGCATAGCACAGGGAGATCAGTTCAGTGGTTTGTGACCACCTAGAGGGGTGGGATAGGGAGGGTGGGAGGGAGGGAGATGCAAGAGGGAAGAGGTATGGGGACATATGTGTATGTATAACTGATTCACTTTGTAATAAAGCAGAAACTAACACACCATTGTAAAGCAATTATACTCCAATAAAGATGTTAAAAATAATAATAATATTCTATTGGCAAAAAAAAAGTAAACAGCTGTTAATTTATTTATGGTCAGTGAATATATAACATGTATGAATATAATATGAATATGATAATATGAGTATATGATTTAAATTATTTTAAATTTAAAAAATTTATTTATTTATCTATTTATTTATTTGGCTGTGCTGGGTCTTAGTTGCAGCATGAGGACTTTTATTTGCGGCATGCAGGCTCTTAGTTGTGGCATGCACGTGGAATCTAGTTCCCTGTCCAAGGATCGAACCCAGGCCCCCTGCTTTGGGAGTGCGAAGTCTTAACCACTGGACCACTGGGGAAATCCCAAATTATTTTAAATTTTAAGTAATCCTGTCTTAATAAAATTATGGAACCTTTATATGGGAGGGGTTTTGTCTTTTGTGTGTGTGTGTGTCTTTCTTTTTGAGGTTAAAGAGATTTGAAGAAAGCTTAATGGAAGTATTGCTATCCAACACTATCATTTAGGAATTACTTTTCAGGGAAAGCAAAATCTTTCAGTATTTCTAATTAAATAACTTTCAGCCTTCTAATAATAAAATTCTAATCACAAGTGACTATGAAAACTGTAAATTTTCTCTTTTATATTTTGCTTATGATAAAATGGCAAGATAAAAATGTAATAACTATTTTTTTAAAGAGGTTTCAATTTATCATTTTGTTATTTTTGGTATGTGTTTTTCCTCTTTCTCCTCAGTTTCCTGTTGCAGCCTATAAAATCCCAAATTTCTTTCAACGCCTGTTCCAAATGCCACTCCTCTAAGAAGTCTGTTTTGCCAAATGCCACTCCTCTAAGAAGTCTGTTTTGTTTTTTTATTATTTCTTGTGACCTCTTCCCCATTTGTGCACTTTGTATGCTTAGCTCATATTGTATTCTGTCGTATATTGCTAAATCCTCTGGGACAGTGTTTGTGCCTTCCTCTTTTTTGTGTCACCTGCAGAATTAAGCACAGATCTTACCTGCAATGGGCCCTAAATAAACATTTGCTGACTTAAAAATGCTGAATACGTAAGATTTTCCCCTCCTCTATAAAATGATTTGTGTTTGCTATTGATGCAAACCTCTCTTCTCATTTTATGTAGACCTACAAATTCGTCCAGAATGAAGTTCAGCCTGCGGCATGACTCAGCAATGCTGTCCCTGCCCTGGTAGCTTTTACAGAATGGAAGGAAGTTTGTCACCGCCACACCAGGTGGCAGTGTGACCCAGGCCAGCATGGCCGTTAAGGCAAGTGTGTGAGGAAAAACAATTCAGTGATTCTACAAAGAAAACATTTGAAAATAATTTAACACAAAAGGGATAAATGAACTTAATTTTCTATATTTTAATCAGAGATTCAAGATTTGTGTGATTTATATGACAGCTATTGACAGGGAAAAGTGAAAAAAGGAAGTATTATTTGCACTGCCAACAGGTATACAGAGAAATAAATATGTATCCTGGCAGACAAGAGCAAATATTTGCATTATGTAAGGGAATAGAAGTGATCATATTGAAAGTTATTGTTATTATATGGTTTTCTAGATATGAGAATAGCTGTAAAAGGCACAATTATTCTTTGGAACTCAAATGGTCAGACTATCCTACCTATCAAAAATTAAGAGATTAACCTGATTCCCAAGAAATAGTATTTTTTGAAGTTATAAAATAGTTGAGTTTTGGTGCAGGTGAATGATTTCTGCAAAATGTTTTCCTTGCATGTATTATTGTCTTAAATTGGGATTACAGCTGAAGTCCCTCTGAATTTGGGATATGGCGAAATAAGGAATAATTGCATTATTCTGGTATCTACCATATTCCTCCATGAAGTAGCACACTCTGCAACACTTGGCACGTATTATCACTTCTACATTTCGGTTGGTTTTCTGAGCATTTGTTGCAACTGTAAGATAGAAGCGCTCACCAACAGAGAGAAATCCCTCCTTTAGGGGTTATTGTGGACATTTGTCCTTTAGGGCATTTCTGATTACCTAGCACCTTTTGAGCACTCTTCTGATGTTTCGAAAATGTCCTGTTTTATGAGCTCCACTTCCCCAGGTTGAAGCAGCAAACTAGTTTGCCAGGTTCCCTTGCAGCAAGGGCACAGGTGTATATGGCCTGGATTCCATCAAGCAGATGTACTTGCACGTGACTTTGATTCAGCAGTGCGCAATGGGAGGAAGGAGGCTTGTAGAACTTGTCATCTGGCAAGCACAGCAACAATAGTGTTGGGGTTTTAGGGGGCATCACTGCCAGAGTTTCCAGCGTCTGCTCCTGAGCGTCACTAGCATGAACTGGGCAACATCTGTGCAAGTCATGGTGGAGGTGCCAACCAGTGGCAGCAGGGGTGTTTGAGCTGTAGGGGCTCCTGCAGAGTAATTGGACATCGTTCCTGACTGCTCAGTGTCCAAGCCTGGTTCTCAAACCCTCTTGGAGGGTCTATGAGCTACCTACTAGCCTTTAATTAATTCTTTTTTTCACTTAAACCTTCCAAGGTAGATTCTGCTGTTTGTCACTTAAAACCCTGATAGAAACAAGGAATGAGAAGATGTACTCTTCTTTTTCTAGACATAAATTTTGGGATAAGTTGTAAAAACTTTATTGCTTTATAAATCTAGGGAAAGTTTGATATGAAACCAAGAAAGGAAACAAAGAAAGAATACAGTATAATAACTGTAATCTGGAACTGATTAAAGATCCAATAAATGAGATAAAGCAACCAAAACTGAGTTAACAAGGAGTCATTTTAATATTTACATTTATAAGTAAAATGCTTTTTATAAATAAGAGGGAAATAGAGGACCTAATGTTGCCAATTCCAGAACCTTTGTAGATTCTGCAAAGCATATTGGGTTTCTTCTTGGCTTCTTCCACTGCTGGTTTAGGACTGAGCTTTCTTTAGATTCTTTCTCTTTAGATTCGTTCCCACTTATCCAGCTTTCAAAATTGTGCTGCAGTTGTCCCTTTTCTCTTTGTCCTTGTGGTTTTGTGTCCTTTAAAAAGTTCTTTCCTGATGTTTTAGTGTAGTTTTGAGGGGGAGTTGAATAAATGGAAATTTACCTGAAAAAAAAAAATAAGGGGGATATAATTTTAATGTTCAAAACTAGGAATTTTCATGTTCATACTAGGAAACACTTAAATTTGATATCAAAGCGTAATTAGCAAGGTACCAGTCTTTTAGAAAAGCAGAATAGAAGACCTGCTGTTGTTTGACCAGTACCCCATTTCCCTTCTAGTTACAGAATCCCTCTTTATTATGGGGAACCCTCGGCATGGGACTATTCATGAGAAGATAAGAAATAATTGTTGAGAAGAGTGGGGCAGAGGATTAACCAGGGCCATGTTGGTAGCACTATGGGTAGCACTATGGGTCATCCTAGTTGTGTAGTTGTTTTCCAGCCACGTTCAGCTGATTAGGTGTGGGTGTGGAGTAGGCCGAATAAGAAGAGTAATTTAGTCTGGGATACTGTTTAGCCCGTTGAAGTGAAGGGCAAGAATGGTGAGGGATGCGAGGGAGTGACTCTAAAGATAGACCATGGACTCTTGGTGGGATAAGGGAGAAAAGGAGGACACGAGGTAGGTGAGGAAGAATGAAAAGTCGGAAGGCCCACTGGGGTCAAAGCACTGGTAATATATGGAGTGAGTGGGAGAGGAAGAAAGTGGTGGTCAGAGAATGGAATCATTGACATTGAGATTAAAAATTTTTTTCGTAAAAAAGATATTGTTTATGTATCGATTTTCAATAATACTCTTTCTTTAAATCAAAAAGTTAATATATAATTTATAATAATAAAATTCACATATTTTCAGTATATGGGTTGATGACTTGACAAATATATACACCTATGTAATTACAATCAAAATCAAGATATAGAAGAGTGCCATCTTTCCGAAATTCACTTGTGCTACTTTGCAGTTGATTTTCAATCTCTCTGCAATGGGCTGAATGTTTGTCCTGTGGGCCCGCCCCCCCACCCCGCCCCAATCCCTATCTTGAAATCCTAATCCCCAGTGTGATGGTATTAGGAGGCGGGGTCTTTGGGAGGTAATCAGGTTGTGAAGGTGGAGCCCTCGTGAATGGCATTAGTGCACTTATAAAAAGAGGCCAAAGAGCTAGCTAGCCTCCCTCCACCATGTAAGACACAGCAAGAAGATAGCCACCTATGAACCAAGAAGCAAGCTCTCACCAGACGTTGAATCTGCCAGCACCTTGATCTTGGATTTTCTAGCCTTGAGAACTGTGAAAAATAAATGCTTGCTGTTTAAGCTGTCCCAGTCTATGGTATTTTTGTTGTAAAAGCCCCAACTGACTAAACACTACCCTCACCCTCACCTTAGTGAAACACTGGTCTCAGTTTTTTAACTCGCTATAGATGAATTTTAACTTATATGAGAATTTCATACAAGTAGAATCATATGGTATGCACTCTTTTATGCCTGGCCACTTTTACCCAGTGTAATGTTTGTGAAATGCACCCATGTTATTGTGTTTATCAGTAATTCATTCCTTTTTATTTCTGAGTGTTATTCCATTGTATAAATATACAACAACCGGTTTATTCACCTGTGGGTAGACATTTTTGTTGTTTCCAGTTTGGGCTGTCATTAATGTTTATATATAAGACTTTTTTTTTCTTTTAAAGTGATTTATTTATTTATTTTATTTTTGGCAGCATTGGGTCTTTGTTTCCGCATGCAGGCTTTCTCTAGTTGCGGCGAGAGGGGGCTACTCTTCATTGTGGTGCGCAGGCTTCTCACAGTGGTGGCTTCTCCTGTTGCGGAGCATGGGCTCTAGGCGCATGGGCTTCAGTATTTGTGGCGCGCAGGCTCAGTAGTTGTGGCGCACGGGCTTAGTTGCTCCGCGGCATGTGGGATCTTCCCGGACCAGGGCTCAAACCCGTGTCCCCTGCATTGGCAGGTGGATTCTTAACCACTGCGCCACCAGGGAAGCCCCTATACAAGACTTTTTATAGGCATATGTTTTCATATTCTTGGGTAAATACTTCAGACTGTAGTTGCTGCTATATATTATCTGTTTTTACGTATTGTTGGATTTGATTTAACAATTTTTTTTTTTTTTTTTTTTTTGCGGTACGCGGGCCTCTCACTGTTGTGGCCTCTCCCGTTGCGGAGCACAGGCTCTGGACGCGCAGGCTCAGCGGCCATGGCTAATGGACCCAGCCGCTCCGCGGCATGTGGGATCTTCCCAGACCGGGACACGAACCCTTGTCCCCTGCATTGGCAGGCGGACTCTCAACCACTGCGCCACTAGGGAAGCCCCAATTTGCCAATATTTTATTTAGAATTTTCAGGTCTATGTTTACAAGGCCAAGGGAAGTCACAATAACTATCAAAGAGGGAAGCACTTAGTTCTTTGCTGGGAGGCTGAGGCAAAACTAACCCTTTGGCTCTTCACCTTGTGTTGAAGTCGTCACAGCAGCAGTCCCTTGATCCTAAACAATGGTAAATGGAACCAGAACACATACAAGCCAGATGGAATCATCTACCACTGCAGCAAGAAAGGCATGAGAAATGAATAATGGGGCATGGCAATGAGGAATAACACAGAAATTCAGAGGCCACAATACTCCATCCTCATATCTACGTACATTTTCCCTACACTCCTTCCAGTCTTTGTTTTCTGGTCCTCTATGTACCCATATTCTTATGCAACCAGTCCTTAAGTTGATGATATTCTGATAGCAGCACAGGCAGTCAGAGACTCTCCAAAGTGACACTGTACATTTGGGGGGATCAGTGGTATAATTTAAAATGTCCTTAAGAGGCAGACTGTTTTCAGTTGTAGCAGTGTAACCACTAAACCACTGTACCCAAAGGTGAGTCCAGAAAGGAGCAGTCACCCTGGATCCATGGAGTTACAGCTATTGACACCTGGATCAAATGTCCTCTTCCTTAAGTGTGAAATGTTTCTGGAGTGTTATTGCTTTAAAGACTGTCAAGTTCCCAAAAAGTAAAAATTATTTATTCCTTAGCAAATAATTCCATTTGCAAGTTAAGATTTATAATTAATTTACTGGAACTTCTCTTTCCTGCATACTTTTTAAATACTCGACTGAATCTCAGGCATGTACTGAGGCAATCAATAGATTTTTAAGAAAGCAATCAAGATTCCAAAATGTCTCATCACAAAATTAGGACTTACATAAAGATAATTGAAGTAAAAGACAAAGAACACATTGTTCTCTCGACTCATTTCAGTTCTCCCCTGACAATGAATTTTCATTAGCTGCTTGGACGATTAAGATAAATTGATATTTTAAAGTCTGTGATTATTGTGACAGGAGTACAATATTTGTAGGCTTTTGCTTGTGTATTTATACTGATTATCTATGAGCAACTGTGAGTAAAATACCTTCTGTTTTAAAATTGCTCATTTAGTATAGTACTTGCCAAACATCACTTAAATGAATACTTATTATATGTGGAACACAAGTGCTTTAATGACTTGCCTTTAAAATATTTAATTGAGGGGAGGAAATGAAAAACGGAGGGACTATGATCTTAGAGCACAATGTAAATAGCTTCTATGACTCTGGGGGGAAGGATCTGTTAGAGTAAGTTTTCTGAACCCCTTTTTTATTTTAAACAATTAAATATTGATAATATTCTTTTTTAATAAATTTATTTATTTTATTTATTTTTATTTTTGGCTGCATTGGGTCTTCGTTCCTGTGCATGGGCTTTCTCTGGTTGTGGCAAGTGGGGGCTGCTCTTTGTTGCCCTGTGTGAGCTTCTCATTGCGGTGGCTTATCTTGTTGCGGAGCATGGGCTCTAGGTGCATGGGCTTCAGTAGTTGTGGCACGGGGGCTCAATAGTTGTGGCGCACGGGCTTCGTTGCTCCGCGGCATGTGGGATCTTCCCGGACTAGGGCTCGAACCCGTGTCCCCTGCATTGGCAGGTGGATTCTTAACCACTGCGCCACCAGGGAAGCCCGATAATATTCTTTTGAAATATAATGCTTGAGGAGAGGGACAAGATAGTGGTAGGGGATTAAGAGGTACAAACTACTATGTATAAAATAAAAAAGCTGGAGGGATATATTGTAAAGCACAGGGAATAGAGCCAGTATTTTATAATAACTTTAAATGGAGTCTAATCTATAAAAGTACTGAAGCACGATGTAGTACACTTGACACTAATATAATACTATAAATCAACTATACTTCAATCAAAAAATGTA
The DNA here is from genome assembly GCF_964270905.1 of Leucopleurus acutus. Lineage (NCBI taxonomy): Eukaryota > Metazoa > Chordata > Mammalia > Artiodactyla > Delphinidae > Leucopleurus > Leucopleurus acutus. Next base: position 116,798,327 of record NC_139145.1, on the reverse strand, counting down.
ATGCTTGATTTCCTGCCATCTTAGCAGAGCATACAGAATATAATCTACACTTCCTATAGGTGATAACCATGCACATCAATTCAACAAGGGGTGTTCCCCTTGAGGTTTATTAAAGTTTATAGACACCAAAGAGGTCAGACTGTATGGCAATTAGGGGCCATACAGTCAATTGCAAGTCTGCCTCTTCTCTCCTCCCGTTTTCCTCCCTCCCATATCCATTTGCTTCCAACCTATTCATTTCATCTCAGGAAGACTGAGGGTTCATAAGGGGCACCAGATAACCTTGGTAATTCCTTCACTAGCTTCACTTTACATTCTTATACATTTTAGTTTTGAAGAGGGGCCCAAGGGGGACTCTCAATGCTTTCATGCGGGAGTCAAGTGCTTGTATTCACAGGCCTTTTTCTCTCAGTTTTGTTCCTATAGGTCTCCCAGTTTATTAAAGGTAGCAAAAGTGGGTAGCTGGAGATAGGGCACATTACTGGACTAAGGTCTGTGTACTTCACAAACTTCCAGTTCTAAGATGAATAAATTCTGGGAACCTAATGTACAGTATGGTGACATGGTGACTATAGTTAATAATACTATATTAGATACTTGAAATTTGATGAGTACGTAGATCTTAAGTGCTCTCACCACACACACACAAATGGTAACTCTGTGGGGTGATGGGTATGTTAACTAACTTGACTGTGGTAATCATTTCACAGTGTATACCAATATTAAATCATCATGTCGTGCACCTTAAAAATATACAACTCTCATTTCTCAATTATACCTCAGTAAAGATGGGGGGGATGTTCTGTGTACTTCAGAGTGTAGGAAAAGCATGGTTGGCCCACTCAAAACTTGGCTTTTTTAGTCTTTTCTGTTTGTCTCCGGTCTTAGAAGCAGATCCTGAGACAAAGATTCAAATAAGAGTACAGTTGGCCCTCTGTATTCATGGGTTCTGCACCCCCAGATTCAACAACCTCGCATGGAAAATACTTGAAAAATATTCCAGAGTTCCCAAAAGCAAAACTTGAATCTGCCACAGGTCGACAACTAGTTACATAGCATTTACATTGTATTAGGTATTATAAGTAGTCTAAAGATGATTTAAAGTACACGGGAGGGTGTGTGTAGGTTATATGCAAATACTATGTCATTTTATATAAGGGACTTGAGCATCTGTGGATTTTGATATCTGTAGGGGTCCTGGAATCAATCCCCCATACTGAGGGAGGACTGTCGTTTATTTGGCAGGTGAAGGCAGGGCCATGGTGGCTTGAGAGAAGGAAGCGAAGGCAGTCAAAAGAGTGTGTTTATCGAGCCAGCTCCCACCACCCTCACCCTCTGCGGCCACCGAATACTGACTTTATGAAAACTTTATACTGTCTTTATAAAATGCTCAACTGTGGGAACAGTGAGTACAGATAAGCAGGAATTTTGTCTTATGTTGTAGTGGGAAGCTTTTTTTTGGAGCATCCTTCTATAACAGAAGTTTTCAATGGCTCTTGCATTACAACACCCCTGGGAGGAAATGATGGTTAATATTTATGCTAACTTGCAGAAGAGAAAATTACTCCTGGATATGTTACCGACCCTTTTTTTTTTTTTCTTTTGCGGTACGCGGGCCTCTCACTGCTGCGCCCCACCCCCACCCTGCCGCGGAGCACGGGCCCCGGACGCGCCGGCCCAGCGGCCACAGCGCACGGGCCCAGCTGCTCCGCGGCACGCGGGATCCTCCCGGACCGGGGCACGAACCCGCGCCCCCTGCATTGGCAGGCGGACTCCCAACCACTGCGCCCTCAGGGAAGCCCTACCGACACTTTTGAGATGAGCCCAAACAAGGGTCCTGCTGCCCAGCGTCGCTCACTCCAATAGAACAAGATCAAGTTCAGTTCAGAAGCAAAAGAAAGTTTTATTCTTGGATCAAAGAACCGAGAGGCAGGAGCTTGCGCTCTGGAGCACAGGCATTTCCCACGGGCCATGGGTGGGGCTTCTTTATATGGTTCCCGTAGGGTGGAGGGTGGAGGGTGGAGGGGGAAGGGGAGAGGCCTTGCCTCTGGGGCGCAGGCGCGTTGCTCACAGCTCTTCAGACTGAGGTGCCCGGTGCCGCCATCTTGAATTGAGGTTCCTCAAGCAGCTGTTCGGCGCAGGGTCTACGGAGTTGGGGTGTCGATGTGGTAGTTCTGCACTGTGAGCTCTAGTCCGACGTGTTAGGTATAAGGCCTCTGCACGTGGCTCCCTAGAGGTACGTGAAACCAGACTAAGCACAAAAGAAGAGGTTAAACCTTCTCACCTAGATTCCATCTTATTTTTTCCGGGGAAAAATAAATGGTTTCTGCTTGTGACAGATATTCAGATATTTTTGTCTCCTAGCCTCCAATTCCAAATAAGTTTGTGAAAGTTGGCAAGTAGGTAAATATGTATATTCTTTTATAATTTTAATTCCTATGTGCAACTTTATTTCCAGGGCTAGGGAATTAGGGTCTGAGGTGATTCCGAAGCGTGAAAAGCACTTGTTGATGTGCAGTATTTACGCTATACAGTAAATCAAATGGTGCTTGCAATTCCTTTGTGAATTCGTCAGAAAACCAGGAGGTATCAGCTAATGTCTGGTCTTGGAAACCTTAAAAGTTCATTTGGGGATGGTGAGTCTTAGAGCAAATTCCTGGTCTCTCCTGATCACTAGCACCTCCCCCTCCCACCGAGCAATGATCTCAGCTGTAGATGCCTTACCTTAAAAGCGACACTTAATTGTACAATAAAAACAAATGATTTAGAGAGTGCCGGTGGGCCGGGACCTCTTGGTGTTTAAGAGCAGAGCTGGGTGTGCTCTGCTGTGTCACATACTCGTGGGAGTAGCCAGGGTTGTAAAGAATAAGGAGGGTAACACGATAATTGGGATAAATCTTCTGTTCTGAAAACCTTTTGTTTTCAGGAATCCTTACACTCTTAAATATTATTGAAGAACCCGGAGACCTTTCGTTTACATCGTTACATCTGTTTATATTTACCATTTGAGAAATTAAATAAGAAAAACCTAAGTATTGGGAGGCTTACAAGCTCATAGTAGAGGATATGTTTCCAATATTTTAATTTATTTTAAAGATTTTAAAGATTAGAGTTTGTAATTGGCAACAAATACTTTGTTCTTTTCTTTAAAGTGACTGGAATGTGAAGTAATAATGTCCACCAATACCCAAATCCGAATAACCATACTTTGTCGGTGTTTTTTCAAGACAATGTGGAATCCCTTGAAAAAAGTGTGTAGTTCAGTTTGCAACTTAAATACTCACACAAGCTGTTTTCCTCGAGCCAACTGTTGTACTTTGGTATATAACAGAAGTGTTTTATGAATAGTTTCCATTTTATAACATAGAATATTAAAGGAAGCATACTCCAGGCTTCAGAACTAATAATTTTTTAGTGCTTTTCCAAGGACATTCTTAAGTGAAAGTGGCTTTTTTTTTTTCTTTTCTAAACTGTGAGTGCATGGCAATGAACTATACAACTGCTAGAATAGTTTGGTGCCACTGCGTTGATTGGTGCTAAGGTGACAGAAGTTTCACCCACATTGCTTTTGCACCATCAGTGCAAATGTCAATACATTGAAAAAGGCAAATATCCTCAGATTATTATGAAAATAGTTTGGACCTTGTAGATTCCCTTGAAAGGATTTGGGAATCTCCAAGAACTGGCAGACTATACTCTGAGGACCACTGATTTAAGAAATGCTATCTTTCGAAAAAAGACGTATTGAATACCTGTCACTGCCAGGCACTTCTGTGTGCATGGGACATGTCGGTGGACAAAACAAGGAGCTCTGCCTTCATGGAGGTTATATTCTAGCAGGGGTGGTGACCGACAATAAGACAATAAATATAATTAACAGGTATATTAGGAGACGCATCAGGAGGTGATAAGTGCTCTGGAAAAATAAAAAGTAGAGCAAGGTAAAAGTGACTGGGAGCGCTGGTAAGTGACAAGGAGCAGGTTAAAATTTTAGGCGTCATGGAAAAGAGGATACGTGAGCAGAGTCTTATAGGAGGTGAGGGAGTTAGCCATGTGGCTGCCTGGTGGCGGAGCGTTTCAGTCAAGAGAACAGCTGTATAATGACTAAGTGGGAGTATGCCTGGTGTGGTGCAAAAAGCACAAGGATGCTGTGAGGAGGGAGTGGAGGTATTGAATGTTAAAGGTCTAAGATATGTGGTCAGAAAAGGAAAGGAGGGCACAGATTTTGTAGAAACGGAAGCTACTGGAGGGTTTTTAGCAGAAGAGTGACCTAATATCTCTTATGCTTTCCCTGATTGTCCAGTGGCTAAGACTCTGCTCTCCCAATGCAGGGGGCCTGGGTTCGATACCTGGTCAGGGAACTGGATCCCACATGCCACAACTAAGAGTTCACATGCTACAACTAAAGATCCCGCATGCCGCAACTAAGACCCAGTGCAGCCAAAAAAATAAATAAGTATTAAAACAAAATAAAAGGTTACTTTTGTTGCCATGTTGAGGATAGACTGTACAGGACAAGGTAAGAAAACAGAGATTAATTAAGAGACATATGTAGTAATCCAGATGAGATAATAGTGGGTCGGGCCAGAGTTGTAGATGTGGAACTGGTGAGAATGGAGAATCAGTAGAACTTCCTAATGGTTTTGATGTGGGTGTAAGAGATATAGAGAAGTCAGAGGTAACTTCAAAATTTTTGGCCCGAGTAACTGAAAAGAGAGTGTATCTCTTATACAAAAATTAACTCAAAATTTATTGTAGGTCTAAGTATAAAATTATAAAACTTTTAGAGGAAAAGACAGAAGAAAGTCTTCTGGGTAGGCAAACAGTTCTTAAACATAACAAGAAGCATGACCCATAAAAGAAAGAAATCAATATATTGGACTTCGTCAAAATTAAAAATATTTGCTGTTTGAAAGATACCATTAAGAGAATGAAAATAAAGTCATAGCATGGAAAAAATTACTTGTAAATCACATACCTCACAAAAGATTTCTATCCAGAATATATTTTAAAAAATCTTTTAAACTCAACAGGAAGAAAACAATCCAATTTGAAAATGAGAAAGGGATTTGAACAATTACTTTGACAAAGGATGGCAAATAAGCATGTGAAAAGATGCTTAACATCTTTAGCCATTAGGGAAATGCAGATTAAAGCCACTAAGAGAGGATGGAAGGAAGAAAAATTCCAGTAGCAAGTAGAAAGAGAGTAGGTCTGGGTGAGCACAGGCCAGTGGCTCTTACACATAAGCAAATTTGCTGGCTATTCCTGGTGAAGGACTTCCTGTGTTTCAATTAGAAATAATGAAAAAGGAAGTAGGCGTAACCCAAAGAACTTACCCTTTCCAATATTTTGAAATACAAATACACACACACTCACACACATATATACAATTTTGCATTTTGTATTTGAGTGTGTGTGTGTATACACATACATACATACATACATAAAGCTTCTACTACAAAGGGCAGAACATTGGGGCAATAAAAAATATAAATGTAAAGAACAGGTTTTTGACATGTACCTCTGCTTTTGATACAGCGTAGCTGGGGAGAACAGAGATAAATGATTGATTTTTCCAGAATGTATTTAAACAACAGAATGTTTTGATTTCCTCTGGAAGAAAACCCTGCCCTCTGTTCTACCTGTTCTTTGAAGAATGCCTAAGGCAGGGCAACTAGTTCTTGGGTAACTGAACAGCAGTGCAGTCTTCTTTCTCAAGATCGCAGGTTGCTGTTTATTTTTTAAGCTGCAGTTTTGTGCTGTTATTTTTTTCCTCTCCATCTGATTCATTCTGAGTCATGGGGAGCATTCTCTCATTGTGATGGGGTGCCCTGCAGAAGAGAGCTGCCTTGCTTGTTCTGCACCATTAAATGTTTGCTTGAGTCTTCCTATAAGAAATAGTATGGAGAGTCACAACACAGGGGAAAAAAATGGGAGTGTGAGGATTCTGCCTGGGAAGACTCGGATTAGTAGAAATGGGATTAATGAAGAGAGTTTTCTGTTGTTTTCCAAGGAAGAAAATAATGAACTAATGTGCTTGATGGGCAGCTAAATCTCTCTGTGTGTCATGATTTTCAAGCAACTAAATAGCCCTTAACAATGGCATTCTCTCCTGATGAAAGATTCCATTCAAGCATGCCAGGTTCCCAGGCAGGGGGGAATGGGTTGAGGGAGGGATCACCTCAGTGGCAGAACAGCATTACCAAATGTCAGATCTCCTGGGTCATTAGCCTTGCCCATATACATTTACTTGTAATCCGTCAGTGGGGAATTGAAGGATGTTGTCCCAGTCACACTGAAAAGACGTGATTTTCCAGGATATGGGAGGCTTCTGTTCATTAAGCTGAAGCTGAGCATAGCTTGAAGAATTTAATTTGAACAAAATGGCCCTGAACTCAGTGGGAGTTACTTCCAAGGATATAGGACAAGGGCACTATACCTTAAGGATATTAAAAGCTGGAATAGAATGAAGTGTGGTACATTTCTCTCCTTTCCTCCTTTCTGTGCTTAAAACCATTATGTCAAATGTAAGTATGATACATTTAGAAGATGGAGACGGAATCAAAAATCACTCTTTGACCTCTCTTTTGCCTCAAAACATTAAAATCCAGTTGATCTGCTATAACAGTAATAATTCCATTCACAATAGACAAGAACAATAACACCAGTAAAATGATAGAAAAATGCAATTTGTTGCATTAGTGGCAAGCAATTGGAACAAAATGCATTAGTTTAGAAACCATTCTGTGTGTAATTCTGTGTGTGTTGTGTATTAAGAAAAAATACACAAAGTGGTAGGATGTGAGGGATAAAATATCTTTTCATTGGCATGATCCTTTTACTTGAGAATCCATTCTATAGTTGTAAGTTATAAAAAAGCATATTTGCCCCCGAAACTGTGTAGCTTGCAGTAAGACCCATTTTCAGCACTTCTGAATTCAGCTCACGTAGCCTTCTTGTAGGCTGTAAGGAGGTTCAAGCTGTTCTAAAACAGTCATCACGATCCATTACACTTTGTTCCCTGTAGCTTTTGTTCCCAGTTGCATGTGATACTGTTGATCGTGAAAGAAAATTTAAAATATATGCTGACTTTACATATGGAAGGATTATAGTTTCGCTTGTTCAAAGCATTCTTGAATATACCTTCTAGAATCTAGTATGAAAATCCAGGGCAAAGGTAACATTTCAAAAGAGGATATATCAAATTAATATTCCCTTTTTGTTAAAAGAATTATCTTAGGAGAAATGTACTTTTTGAGATTGTGAGTTTGTTTAAATATGGGAAACAGAAGCCAGTAGTTTAAGCCTGAAAGGTTTACTGCAAATACCTGTATCACTGAAGCAAAAGCAGTTTGCCTCAGTACACATTGAAGAAAATTTATCTTTAATTGGAGATTGTATTGATTTTTAATTAATAATAAAAGGCATCAGATCTAATATTTTAGGCTATGTTTGGAATATGTGTTCTCTTTTTGGGTGTTGCAGATTATAGAGAAAGATCTTCTTTGAGAGGTAACACATATTTGAAGAGAAGACACATATTTTTATACTAGTTTATCCCTTCAAACGCTGCGGAAAACTGAATATTTTCTCCCAGGAACCTACTCCTGCTGCTCAGGATCATTATTGCTTGATGTCTTCCAGTCATTCAAGCTTCTTTGAGATATTTCATACTTTCTTTCTCTATATAATCAGTTGCCAGGTCCTACCAAGTCTTTTCTTTCTTTCTTTGTTTCTTTTTTAAAATTGAAGTATAGTTGATTTACAATGTTGTGTTAGTTTCAGGTGTACAGTAAAGTGATTCAGTTTTATACACACACACACACACACACACACACACACACACTCTTTTTCAGATTCTTTTCCATTATAGTTTATTACAAGATATTGAATATAGTTCCAAAGTCTTCTCTTTTAAAACTACTCTCCTCCATAGAATCACAGATTTTTATGTCCTAGAAGGAAGCTCCTATAGTTCAGTTTTTTCAGAACTTCTAGAGTAACAGAACCCTTTCTCTGAATGATCCCTAGAAGCCCCCAAATTACTCCTATTACTACTACTACTACCATTACTGCTGCTGCTGTTGCTGAGTTTGATTTGGTTGAAGCAAGGGTAGACAGGAGGGTCACAGACTTCTATCTGTTTGGTCCATTTTTGTTGGCTTGCTGTCACCTTCAAAGATGCTTTATTTAATCCCAAGGGATCCTAGGAGTGGAGGAAACCAAGGTCCAGAGATAAGTGTCTTGTCCAAGGTCATTAAGCCAGTTAGTGCAGAGCTGGGACTAGAAGTCAAGTTAAAGTTCAGTGCCCTTCAGGTCCATCACCTGTACCATCGCTATCACCACCTGAGACCTGGCTTATTGCAATCCATTCTTAGCTGTCTCTGATCCCCCCTCTCCTATGTCCTCATTTACAGAACATATGATATTTTGTGTTCTTTGTGTCTCTCCTCTGTACAACAGGCTTCTATGGCTCTCCATTTCCTATAAAATCAAGCCCCAGTCTTTACGGGTTCATTTCAGTTCTTCATAATCCAGACTTTTTCTTACATTGTTCTCCAATCCAAAGCCACTGTGCCAGCCTGTTTGCTTTTTTCACTGATCCTTGAACCACCTCCAAGTCTTTCCTTATATTTTCCCCTCTACCTGGAATGCTGACTTTCCATTGACCCTGTCCTTCCAGACTCAGATCAAGATCCTTGAAGCCTATTCTAACTTTGCAGGTTCACAGTTACCCCTTTTGTCTTTTTGAGGACCATATGCATTCTGTACCATTTTTTGGCTTTTAAATTTCACATGGGTAAGAATATGTATTGTCTCATCAGTGAAAACATAAGTTCTGCTAGGACATGGACCATGGCTTATTTTGTATGCAATACTGACATGGTGCTGTGTGAAAACCAACTGTGTTTTGTGAGTGAGTTAAATTGGACTGAGGTGATGAAAAATTCTCCCTGCTCTTGATCACCACACAGGGATCCACTGCAGCATTTTCCGTGTAGCAGATGATGGGTATTCCATCCATTTCATCTGTTTTCCTTTCCCACCATAAAAAATTAGATCTAAGATTTTCTATTTGATCTTTTCTGTAACTATGCTATCAGCCTAATCATTAAAAAATTCGAATTGAATGTAAACATATGTTGATAATAATACTAATGTAAATGTTTTATTGTAAATACCTATTTCTATAACTTTTCAATAAATGTCTTTATACTTGTGTAGTACAATAACTGTAACTGCTTTTCAAAAATTAATGAGTCACACCAAAAGCCATATTTGCTCCTAGAGGAGAGGCTGTCCACGCCTCTCTCATATCCAGATGGCAAACTCAGGCAGGACTCCACGTTTTATCTACCTATACATCTACAATTAAAATTCAGAAGGCAAGGTTATTTGAAATGAACAATGGAGTCAGAATTCTGATTGGTTATTGGTTTAACAATGAGGAATAACTTTGCTAATTAGGTTATAGGATGAGTATTTTTGATACACCTTTGTTAATACCTTTTTAAAAAATATGCAAGCTGAAGATTTAACCCAATTTGTTGAAAACATGTTAACAATATTGAATATAATTAACAATATCTTAGTTTTTCAACTTGTTCTGGGTATATTAGGCTACAGACGATGCCACTAAATGAAAGATTAAGAGGTATAGTTAATAATTATTTGAACAGTCTTGGAAAAGGTTTTTGATATATTTCCTAGAAATTGAGAAATTGATGTCATTAATGATGGGTAACAAATCTCTTCACAATTCAGGATGATTTTCATTTCTTTGCTTTCAACAAAATTGAGGAATGTATAATTGAGTTGTCAGCTGGTGGATCACAAAAATAATATTTGAAGATGTGTCACTGTGGTTTGGGAATATAAAGTGGAAGAAGCTCAAAGAGATGAATGACATTTCTATAGCAAATTTTGCTCCAATTCCATCTATTTATATATGTTAACAAATATTCTCATAGCTCACAAAAAACACTTTAGAAATGATGCTGAACCTAGTCTCATTGTAGCTACAAGTAATATTCATCCACCAAAATATGAAGTGAAATAAAAAATCCTCATCTACCCCATTAATGGAAGAATTTCCAAATTCTTTTTATGTTTAAAATTTATATTTATATTGCTTTTGTTAAACTATATATTAATAATAATTTTAATAATGACTCAATCCAGAAGGAAAAACTTTATCTGGAAGGATGAAACAGCATCAGTGAAAGATTTTCAAGAATAAAAATATTTCATGTGAAGATATTCTGTGGGGAAGCTGGAATGGAAACGCAAGTTCAAGGAGAAAAAAGAATGATATAAAATTTCTAAGTGTTGAAGGTCAGCTCGTTCACATAAATATATATATTTCAATGGATGGTATTGGTTATTAATAGCTTTGGTATTTATATATTTTTTGATATATTAATTATTCCATTATTTTAAAATGTCAATTTTACAACATACCAAAAATCAAATCCTTTGCAACCATGTAAATTTAAAATGAAATAATTTAAATGTGAATTAATACTGTGTGAGTGGGTACATAGTTTTTCATAATTATTTTAGAGGGATACGTAAGTAAATCTTAGAAACTCCTCTGGCCAAGAGGCACTGAATGTCATAGCCTCTGCCTGTCTCTCCAGTCTTATCAGATGCTTCCCTTTTATTTGCTCTCTACTTCCATGGCACATTGGTCCTTTTTTAGTTCTCTGAATTCTTCTAGTTGCTTCCTGCCTAAGGACTTTTCCTCCTTCCTTATCTGCTCAATGACACCACTCTGCCCCCAAAGCTAACTTAACCACCCTAGCCAGATGATGTCCACTCATCCTTCTTAACAAAACTTCAGTGTTAGGTCTTAGGGGAGCCTTCTCTAAGCCATTTACCAAAGGTAGGTTTCTCTAGACTCCTCCCTAACCCTGTAACACCTTGATCTTTTCCTGCATATCTCTTAGCCCAATTAGGACTTAAAAAGTTGATCATATATATATATCTATATATCTGTATATCTATCTATCTATCTATCTATATATATATATTTTACTGTGAGTTCCATAAGGGCAGGTACCAACTCTATCTTGCTCACTGCTGTATCCACAAGAGAATCCAGCACAGAGATGGTGTTAAAGATGGTGAAAAGAAATTATTCATGGCCTTTATTAAAGATGGTAAGGCAGACTTTATTCAGTTCCACTGTGATAAGTATAGGGACCACTTTGATAGAATTTTGCAGTGGAGAGAGAGATTGGGTTCAACTCCAAACACAGCATGGGCAAGTGGGAATTTAGGATGGAGGTCAGTGGGTGAAAAATTACTAAGGAAAATATCAGGAATAAGATCGAATTCTGGCTAAATCTGTATAACAGGAGTCTTATTGAAAATAGGCCAGGGTGATCATATATCACCTGGCAGTTGATAGAGGATAAGGAACCTGGTCAGATATCTTGCTGAAATGACTTAGCAGAGTTCTTGTTAAAACTGGATTTTATAAGGAGTACACAGATGGGCCTAGGAGAAGGGTTCAGGAGCCTGACTAAAGTTTGGTCAAGCAAAGAATCTTTGTCAATGAGTGCATAGAAGTGACTCAATATTTGTTGAATGGATCAGTGAAAAACACAGCTTATTCCTTTTCTTTTAATTAAAAAAATTTTATTGAAGTATAGCTGATTTACAATGTTGTGTTAGTTTCAGGTGTACAGCAAAGTGAATCTGTTACACAAATACATATATCCACTCTTTTTTAGATTCTTTTCCCATATAGGCCATTACAGAGTATTGAGTAGAGTTCCCTGTGCTATACAGTAGGTCCTTATTAGTTATCTATTTTATATATAGTAGTGTGTGTGAGTACAGATTATTCTTAATATCTGTGTATGGTCACAGATACTTGTAGAGTATTATTATTCATTTAAGGAAGAAGGACATTATTCATGAAAGATCTCAAGAAAACTTTATAGTTACATGGATCCAATAAGATTATGTACAAAAAAAAGACTTTGAAGGAGTTAAAATAATTATTCAGATGTTGGTTATTTCATGTAAACTCTCTGCATCACTTTGAATTCTCTGAGAAGCAGTCACCAAGATTGGTTCAGATTGTGGGAGATTTTTTGAGGAAAATGTATGTGAAAGATAAGGGAGAGAGAGTGGGAGTAGGTGGGGAGAGCTTCAGACTGTAATGTGGTTAAGACACTTTTGAAGGAGAGGAATTTGAGGAAGAGTTTCAGACTGCAGTACAGTTCTAAGAATGTGTCAGCCAAATCAATGAAGAGTTCTTTAGCCTAAGTCACCTGTCAGAGGAGTTTCGCATCCTACAAGATGGACCTGCACTAGTACCCCTTCCATGCAGAGCCAAGACTTGGGGAAGTCTAGGGGAAGGAAAGCATGGCCTTGGTGTAGACATGGTGGTGGATCTCAAGCTCCATTCTGCTCCTGCCAGCAGGAGAGCTGAGTGGTGCATTCACACCCAGAAATCTAGAAGTGTATCGTCTGTCCAACCGTTTTCTAATTTATCTATACACAGTGCTTAGGGCAGAGCTTATATTTTCTGATTTTTACTTTGCAATTAATGAGGTATATTTTCCTCCATGAATTTGACTGAGTTCATTCAATAATGCCACCAAGCTTCCTGGCCTAACTTCTGTTTGCCATCAGCTTATTGAATATTCCAGAAAATATGGATCTCACTTCTTCATGACCACCAGTCCATTTACCACTTGGAACTGACAGGTTGGTTCTTGGTTATTCCAGTGCTGGGTTAAAGAACAATAAAAAACAAGGAATAAAGATAGGACTTTAGCAAACAGTCCTCGTTGTTGTTAAAGTTCTCTGGCATAACCACTTCCAAAATATTGCAACAAATAGGAATTCAAAGGGACAGAAATTCAGAAATATTTAATCATAAAAGCACCTCCAATGCCAATGGCTGATCACCATTACCTGTCAGTGAGTTCTACTTTAGAGAAGTGCAAAGACCCAGGGATGATATCTTAGCACTTGTAACGGCTGTAGAAGACCAGTTCCTGTCTTCTCCTTGGGGTTTCATCTGTCCTCAGCAGTTATAACTGAACCATTATTTCAATTTGCCTCTACAGGAATTTCGTTAATGGCTCTGCTACTATCCCTGTAAAGTCACCCTTGGAGGAACAGTTTCTAGTATGGTTACCATGGTGATGCCACGTGGATCAGTTTGCACTCTCTCTCTTAGATGACCCAGACTTCACAGACCTTGATTTTAGGCTAGCCCTGTACTCTCTTTAGGAGATTTGTAATTATGAGTCAATCACATAGAGCACTAATACTCATTATACAGAGGTTTCATATTAAAATAGTATTAAGGGGTAAAAAACTTTCAAATTCGCTCCCTCTCTTATTATCTGTCATTCCCTCCCCAGGGTAGCCTGGTTTTGTGTGTCTGTATAATTGCATTATGGTTTTGCTGGGTGTTCCTTTATTTTCTTCTTCTTTCCTGATTCTTTACACTAGACTACTTAGAGGCCTTTTTGAAGTAGAGTATAGATTAGGAAATGCAAAGAATATACATTTTGTTTCATGTATAGTGACCACCTGTTTTCATTAGCAAAGTAATATAAGAGTCTCTGGTCAAGATAGGATCAGAAACCTCTCTAGATCTCTCTTTGTCTCGTGGATTGCCATGGTGATAGGAGGGAGGTAGAACTGGGAAAGGACTGAAACTCATTGTAATATTTGAAGCTTATAAAATCCATGTGAACGTTTATTTCTGACTTGGACATTGACTGATCCCTATTATAATAGTGAAGGATACCATCTGTTTAAAAAAGTCTGTTAGCATCCTCCCAGGACTTTAGAGATTGTGGCTGTTGGAGAATAGGTTCTTGAATCTATAATACTGTTTAGTTTTACCCATACAACATTTGGCATGAAGAAGGAAAACTATAATATCCTGTGGTTGTTTGAAGGTGTTTAACGGTATCAGGCAAGAATTGTAATGGAGAAGCTCAAATGGAGGGTCCCTTTTCAACTACCATTTCAGCAAGAATGCTGATACCTGCAGAAAGAACATGCCCTCCAGTGAGAGAGAGAGAGAGAGAGAGAGAGAGAGAGAGAGAGAGAGAGAGAGAGAGAGAGAGAGAGAGACAGCGAGCTCTAACCATCATAGCCATGACAGTACTGCAGAGCTGAGTAGAGGGAAGAAAGCCTTTCACGCTGATTGATGGTGTTGATTTAATCCTCAGCCACTATGCATGAACAAGTCTGTGGACCAAGACTGAGAGCTATCTGTGAACAGACACAAGGGGCTCTGAGGAAGGGAGATAGCACAGCACTGTAGAGAAAGAGGGAAGAGGGACAGGAATGACTGGGCTCACGGTAGGGCATCCAGACAACAGCATCCAGTTACTGTCTCCTCATCACTCTGGTTGAGACAGTTTTTCTGAACTGTGTTCTACAGAACACCAGTTCTGCGAGATGTTTAGGTAAGACACACCAAAAAGAGGATTCCATGGTCAAATAAATTAGGAAATACTACCTAGCATATCCTCCCTGGTGGAGATGTGTAATACATATGAATTAATGCAAACAGTCTAACTTTATTCAAACCCAGTGTATCTCAAACCTTTTTGAATATAAAACCTTATTTTTATTTACTCATTTAGATATTTATTATTAATACCTAATGAAAAGTGTGTCCTGTTGAATACAGTATGGAAAAGCCATGGTAATGGTTACTAGTGATGAAATGTAGAGCAGTGAGAATTGGATATCAGAACCCAATAAATGGCCTTTCACGTTCTTGTATATGTACCCAATCCTAGCTGTGCGTCAGGATCATCTGGTGGGGTTTGTAAAAAATGTCCATTTCAGATCTCATCCCTCGTCTAAGAAATCTGAATCCAGAGGATAGGGCCTTAGGATCTGTACTTTAAAAATGTTTCCCTGGTGATTCTTATAAGCCAGCCCAGTACTGTTCTATGGACCAGCATTTACAGACCATTAAATTACAGACTTTGGGCTCAGTTGTTCCAGGAAAGATTTTGTTGGCTCTGTGAAAATCAAGTGAAATAATTCATGTAGGTAGTGTCATATAGTATATACCTAAACTGAATATAGCCCACCTGTAGATTAGAGCCAAAATTCTGGTGTCCAAAGTAGGCAAAACCCAGTAATTTTTCTTCTTCCAGAATTCTGCTTTAACAAAGTTGATTTTTCTGCATGTGTTACCTTTTATTTTTAACTAAAATGTTATTTAAGGAATTGAACGAAGGGTAGATGAAGACAGGATAGTATACAGAATAATTTTATAAATCCTTAGTTCAGTATGGAAGGATTTCATCTAGGGAAGTACAGACTAAACTGCCCTTTTAGTATTTTGGTAGAAATAACACTTATTGTACATGGAGTGACATTTCAGTGCAGAGAAAGCTGGCAACCTTTATTGGGGAATCTACTCCAACAATCTTCTCTTGAGCATCTTCCTCAGACACCTGCACCATTCTTATAGCTTAGCTTGACTGTTTACCTGAAGGTGATAAAGCATGAGTGGTGATGGTTCTGATAAGGTAACTGTCTGTAGATTCCTTAAACTCAGCTAAGAAATTATGGTTCTATGGTCAGAAACAACTGTGTCTAATAATGTGATGTTGTCCATAATTACTCAGAGCAGTGATGGTTACAGTAAAGTAGGTAGGATTGGAACTTTAAGAAAACCTCTAAAAATCTAGATTGTTTCTGCAAAATAAACTCATTTCGTCATTGAGATTTCTTAGTCTAGCTCAATGGAGGAGAATGCACATTTGATAGGCTATTCAAAATAATTTCACATGTGATTTTTTCCTGGTGACCTTTTACATGTGAGAATTAATTCCAAGGCAACAAGCCTAGATCTCATCTAACCCAAAGACTGTTAGATGAGAATTTTGCCTCTGAAGCAGAAATTGTCAGGCAGGAAAGGAATGTGATACTTTAAGGCACTGCTTCTGAAACTTTAACGTACATATGAATCACCTGGGATCTTGTTAAAATGCAGATTCTGGTTGAGAAGGGCAGGGATGAGGCCTGAGATTTCTAGCTTTTCTTGCAAGCTCCTGAGTGATGCTGACGTGTAATGGACCACCCTGAGGTTCTAAGGTATTTGGAAAGCTTTCCTCTTGGGGCATATCTGGAAACATAAGGAGAATAGTGTATTTATTATGCTTTACCCAGAAGCATACTGAACATACTATTTGGAAGTGCAGCTGAATAGTTACACACTATTTAAAAATAAGTTTCCTTTATGTTTCTTGCCTTTGCAACACTTACGGCTGCCAGCAAAGCTGGTGCAGTGTGAGTGGCTGCCAGTGGACAGTGACAAAAACAAGACTTACTGAAACAAACAAGGGTTTCTTATAAATAATTTGGAAACGATTTTGGAATCCATTTCTTGGCAATGGAAATAGTGCATTTCAGATGCTATTAAGTGATTGATTTATATGTGGGAAGGCCTCAGTTGGTAGTTCTGGAAATACTTAATGATGCTATGCCACCGTCCATGAAGTTGAGAGGATATCCTATAGAAAATGAAAATCCCAGAGGAAGGAAGTACATGCTGTCTCTGCACAGTCACAATCATCTTATGCAAGGTTTGTGCTGGAGAACTGTGGTGATACAACCAGTTACAACTGAAATGGGCCCTCAAGGATAGATTAGAGACAAAACAGGAATCCACAAAACAGCTCCAGTATATGTTTGGACAAGCATCCAACCAGTCAACCTTTCTGTGTTTTTTCAGTCATAAGACTTCCTCTTTTTCTGTGATCCACTTGTCAAGTACATTTTGCCTTCACATGGTACATGTGATAGTCCAAAACTCAATCACATTCTTCCCAGCTGTAAACTGACTGCAGAGATGACTAAAAACGCCATGGAATTGAACTTAAAATAGTAATTTTGCTTTTTTTGTTCGGTGCCACATTAGGAGACAGAAAGATTTTGAGGGCTATCAGATTGGTAATACTTGATATGAACGGGTGATAATATCTTGATAATAATTTATCATGTGTAGAGACAGGGTGGATACAGGAATGATATTTGTATTGAGTTATTTTACTGAGTTAGTTTTGTTGTTATTGATTATACAAAAGAAATTAGTGCTATGTTGTACACATTCCACATTTTTTTCAGTTTGCCTTTTACTTTTGATTTTGTTTAGTGTCTTTATCCACACATACATTTTGAAATTTGTGTTGCCTTCATACCACCAAGTTCACCCATTTTAAGTGTACAATTCAATAACTTTTAGTAAATTCAGAGTTATACAATCATCACCATAATCTGATTTTAGAATATTTCCATCACCTCCAAAACAATCCTTGTGCCATTTGCAGTTATTATAATTTTTGATCTATCTGAAATTTATTTGGGTGAAAGAAGTGGGTTAGGAATCCAGCTTTATTTTTTTTCCAAATGGCTAGCCTGTTTCCCCAACATTTCTGCCTCACAGAGTTGAAATGCCGCCTTTTATCCTAAACTAAATTTTTATATATACTTATGTTTAGGTCTGTATTCTAATCTGTTCTATTAACTGATGTTTATTGATCTGGGATGATCATATTTTATAAGTTAGTGGCAAATTATGATGTTTTAATTGTGGAGGTGCTAGATTTCAATTAGTATCTTCTTTTTCAGATTTCCCCAAATATCTTGTGTAGTGGGATAACAGAGGACATGGAAAGGAGACGTGACCCATGAGCGCCCCCCCCCGCCCCCAGCAAACTGGGGGCTGGCGAATAAGCCAGAACTGCAAACAGTCCTGATTGCTTTGAGCCCCCCCCCCCCCGCCCCCGCCTCGGCAAACCGGGGGCATGCGAATAAGCCAGAGTTGTGAACAGTTCTGAATGCTTCGAGCGCCCCCCCCCCCCCACCCCGGCAAACCGGGGGCCTGCAAAAGAAGCATTGAGTGCTTTGGGCACTGATCCATGAGATGTCCTCAGTATAAACAGAGTGGTGGGAACGCAAGGAGATGTCCTTGTGCTAGTTCAGTATAATCAAAATAATGGTGGGAACTTTGTGCTGTTC
The DNA here is from genome assembly GCF_964270905.1 of Leucopleurus acutus. NCBI lineage: Eukaryota > Metazoa > Chordata > Mammalia > Artiodactyla > Delphinidae > Leucopleurus > Leucopleurus acutus. The sequence continues at coordinate 116,780,297 of NC_139145.1, read as the reverse complement.
TTGCGCTCAAGGACGAAGCACGGCAGGTGCTCACGAAAGCCAATTATTGCTTGTATAATTAATAAAAACATAGGTTGCTGCTTTGGCACTTCTGAAATGTTAAGAAAACAAGTCTTAAAGTGTAAACCTAGATAATGCTTTAATAAAAGTTACCACAGCAAGACAGACGGCGCTGTTCTGCCCGAGCGAGCGGCAGCCCTCTCCTGCTGTGCTTCGGCACAGTTCATCTCGCGTGATGAGCTTCCTTTCGGCCCTGTCCTAAGAAACTACAACAATCTTGTATGTCTATGTTTAGGTCATCTGGTCAAAGGCTTACTCCATGCCTTCATAGCTGCAGGTCATGCAGCTTTTAAAGTTCCTTTTTGATGCCTCTGGTTGTAAGATGACTGCCTCTACTACAATATCACCTCTGAATCCCAGGTGGAAGTAAGAGAAAGGGCAAAAGATGTTAGCTGACTGGTCTCCCTTTACAGATCATTCTGGGAGCTCCACCCAGTGACCTGTGCTTTCATTTCATTGGCCAGAACTCTGTCATATATATACTCTGGTTTCAAGAAGGCTAGGAAATGTAGTTTATCAGCTGGGCACATTATCACCCCATTAAAAACCAGTATACTGTTGGTAAGGAAGGAGATTAGATATCAGTAGACACTGAGCAGTGTGTGCCACTTTCCTGTTCTCAGACATTTCTGCAATGATAGGACCAGAAATATCTTGTTTTCCTCTTGTTCAGTATAATATCAGTGTACATTCACACTCTTCAATTCACATCACCATACATTTTAGTAGGGACCAATTTATATGCAAGTATGTGAGCTGAAGCATATGACTGCTCCCAATAAGAATTATAGTACCTATTGTCTTTTGGTATGAGCGATCATTGGGGAACACTAAACTTTTCTTTCTTTTTCACATTTTACCCAGTGATATTTGTGGCATGTGTCTGTTATTCTATTTAATGCACAGGAGTTGGAGATTGCCAACTTGATAGAAATGAGAATGGGGCAGAGGAAATGGGAAAAATAAGGGAAATTTATCAAGGATACACATCAGCATTTAAATGTTAAATAGCACTGGTTAGCAACTGGCTGCCCAATGCTTTGACCATAAGATAGGTTGAAAAAGAAAATGAATGTATAAATGATGTTAAAATAGAAATGAACTTCACTTTCCTAGAGAGAGTCTTCACAGAAACTTTTGGAGGAGAGGGGAAGCCAAAGCTGTTGGAGAGGATGCCGGGATATTCTAGAAAAGGGGAAGCAAGGTGCCTTTTCAGGAAAGTTGAGCTAAAAATAGAGCCCTGGTATCCAACAGTGGCCTGGGTGCTTCAAACGCTGGGGTCCGTGCCATTGTTGTTTTTTTAGAAAAAACTTATTTTGAGTTAATTTTAGACTTACAGATGAGTTGCAAAATAGTACAGAGAGTTCGCATATACTTTTTAAAATAGTTTTTTAAAAAAATTTATTTATTTTTTATTTATTTATCTTTGACTGCGTTGGGTCTTCATTGCTGTGCACGGGCTTTCTCTAGTTGCGGTGAGCGGGGGCTACTCTTCATTGCGGTGTGCGGGCTTCTCATTGTGGTGGCCTCTCGTTGTGGAGCACAGGCTCTAGGTGCACAGGCTTCAGTAGTTGTGGCACGTGGGCTCAGTAGTTGTGGCTCACGGCTCTAGAGCACATGCTCAGTAGTTGTGGTGCAGGGGCTTAGTTGCTCCGCGGCATGTGGGATCTTCCCGGACCAGGGATCGAACCCATGACCCCTGCGTTGGGAGGTGGATTCTTAAACACTGCACCACCAGGGAAGCCTGAGAGTTCGCATATACCTTTCACTTTGCCTCCCCTTATGTTAAAATCTTTTTTTTTAATTAATTTTTATTGGAGTATAGTTGCTTTACAATATTGTGTTAGCTTCTACTGCACAGCAAAATGAATCAGCCATACATGTACATATATCCCCTTCATTTAAGACACTACAGTGCATTAAGTAGAGTTCCCTGTGCTATACAGTATGTTCCCATCAGTTGTCTATTTTATACATAGTATCAATAGTGTATGTGTGTCAATCCCAATCTCCCAGTTCCTCCCACCCCACAACTTTCCCCTTGGTATCCATACATTTGCTCTCTACCTCTGTGTCTCTATTTCTCCTTGGCAAATAAGGTCATCTATACCATTTTTCTAGATTCCACATATATGCATTAATATACGATATTTGTTTTTCTCTTTCTGACTTACTCTCTGTATGACACTCTCTAGGTCCATCCACATCTCTACAAATGACCCAATTTCATTCCTTTTTATGGCTGAGTGATATTCCATTGTATATGTGTACCACATCTTCTATATCCATTCATCTGGTGATGGACATTTAGGTTGCTTCCATGTCCTGGCTATTGTAAATAGTGCTGCTGTGAACATTGAGGTGCATGTGTCTTTTTGAATTATGGTTTTCTCTGGGTATATGCCCAATAGTGGGATTGCTGGTTCATATGGGAATTCTATTTTTAGTTTTTTAAGGAAACTCCATACTGTTTTCCACAGTGGCTGTATAGCATCTTATATAATGAAATAATTATAACAACTTGCTGAGGGAATTCCCTGGTGGTCCAGTGATTAGGACTCTGCACTCTCACTGCCGAGGGCTCAGGTTCAATCCTTGGTCAGGGAACTAAGATCCCACAACCTGTGTGGTGTGGCCAAAAAAAAAACTTGCTGAATTTCCAGATACACTAATCAGACCTATCAGTACTGAAGAGAAGTAGCAAGCCTTGGAAGTAGGGAAGGTATAATTAAGTAAAGTATCTAGAAAAAGATTTTTTTTATTCCCAGATATTCCCAATCCATCAAATCTATTAAAAAAAAATAGAGTCAGGATTAACATTACTGATGGTTAGTTTTTAATGTGAGCAACTATCGTTTTGAAAATGAGGCATATTTTGTCCTGATTCTTGCATTGCTACTCACTCTGAAAATAACAGACACTCTGCTTCTGAATTTTAGCTCATAAAATAACTCTGGGTGTAGATTCAGTTCAGAAAATACTTTGGGCTTCCAGTTACACAGTTTTATAAAATACAACAGCCCATCCCTCTTCCTGGGGGTATATCTAGGGTAGGACATATACCTATATACTACATTTTTACCAGTTGTTGGTGCAATAAAAATCAAGCATTTTAAAGAAGGATTAGACCAATATAGAGTTGTCTATCATTTTAGAAAACTGTACTTTAATGCTGTAGTTTGGTATTTATTCCAAATATTCCTGGTCCTTGTGACTGGAATCTTCTTACAAGACACTCTCCTGCCCCCATCATTAGAACTATCACCAGCCCCCAGCCTCTCCCATCTCTCCCTCCTTCCCCTCCCATGCTCACAAAGACACACATTTTCTCTCTAACACTCTAGGGCAGTTAAGTTCTAGATCTTTTGGGTCTCAGATGAAATGTTACTCCCTCACCAAACCCTGTTGTATTCAATCACCAGCATCTAGCACAATGCCTGAGATATAGTGGACATATAATTAATTTATATTATTCCTATTTTTCGGATGAGTAATGCTGCAATTAACATCATTGTGCACGTATTCCATCCATATTTCAGGTTATTTCCTCAGGAAACTAATTGAGTTTAAAGGTATGAATATTTTCAAGACTAAATATATATACTGCGAAATTGCTTTCTAGTAATTGTTCCAACTTCTACTCATACCATTAGTGTGGTCTTCCTGTGAGGAAGCAATTAAATATGGGGGCACTGTTTTCAGGCTTCCTAAATTCTACAACTTTATTTTGAATTGATTGAAAATGGATTTGCATTCTCTTTTTATTTTCCTCTGTTGTTTGCTTATTAAAAAAAAATCTCATTTCAATGAGCACTTGACTGACACACAAGTATATTCTCTTACAGTTTTCTTATTCAGTATCACATGATATCTATTCTGAAAGGCAATTTTTTTTTTGCCAGAGCCACAAATTTTTAATGCCTCAAGTTGAGCTGTCATCTAGTTCACCAAACCAACAAAAGGGTGATAATACAGTTTATATAAATAATTTGGGAGGATTCCTCCTGTCAAAACAAAAAGCACCTCTAAAAATAAACCGATATTAACAGTAGCAATTGAGAAAAAATACTCTAGCAAGTCCACAAATGCTATTTCACATTGATCTTATGCTTTATGTGTGAAAGCCATATCATATACTGCAAATAATAAACTATATTATATTATCAGGTACATAATTCACGATATTATGTAGCAATTGAGGGGAAGGAGTAAAAGAATAAATGTTCTTTTACAGAAAACATGGCAAAAACCAATCACCAAGATTAAGAGTTTTCCCCAACTGGCTAGTGTATGAACAACACAAATTGGAGTTTGGATATGCTGATGTTTTATATTGATTCAGAATATTTGATACCCTCTGTCATGGATTGACAGACTTTTTCTGTAAAGGGCCAACAGTACATATTTTAGGTTTTGTGGGGTCGTTGGGGATCTGTTTGCAAGTACTCAGCTCTGCCATTTTAGTGCGAAAGCAGCCATAGACAATGAGTGAACAATGAGTTTGGCAGTGAACCAGGAAAACTCTTTTTTTATTTTGGTAAGAAGGAAAATTTATTTGGCTAGAGCATTTAAATAACGTAACTGTTTTTAAACCAATGAACTTGGTAATACACATCATTTCTGGAAGATTTTGATAAATTACACCCTTGCATTTAAAGACATTTCCAGATACACTCGAAGTAATTTACCACAGTTTTGGACGGCATCATTTGTAGCTGTAAAATGAATTAATTTGCTATAATTTTATTAAATAAAATCATACTTTTCTTTGAACTAGTATCTCCAGCTTAGTGAAGAGCAGCCTGACACATAAACAAGACCCTGGTTATTCAAGTAAATAGAATGTAGGTGCTGTCATCAAGCTGATCTGTATTCATAAGATCATCATCCTTAGAAGAGAACAGGAGGGAAGAACAAAACTTGGGGAACGACTTGTCAACATCTAAATAATTTCTTCAGGACTCTTACGATTTTATCCTTTTTCATTTCCACAAAAGGCTGGACTTATACAGTAGTTAATTACATAATCTGAAGTTTTAGAGTTTTTTTCTTTTAGATTTTAGAATCGTATAGGAATATGATTAGTAAAACTCTTTGCCACAATAGGAGGGCAGGAGGGCTGGAATTTGCTGACTCTTGGCCTATATGATAGATAGGACAGCCATAGGAGATGTTGCTCCAGAACTTGAGAGTCCAAAGCATGACTGTAAGGAAATACAGAAATATTTATAAAAGCATGAAGAAACCACACTTTAAAAGTGGCAAATAAAAAAATAAAACCCATGTAGAGAAAGTCTGAAATAATGTCCTGAAAGTTTTCAAAGCTGGTAGAAAGAGATGAGAAGAAACTGAGTTATTTATAACATAGCAGCCTCTCTCACCTCAAGGCAAGAGGGAAAATAATTCAGAGGGTGCTGATGGTGAGTCAGGGGGACTAGGGATGTTTACTGAAGCTTGGATTGCAGGCTGGTCTTAATGGCAGAACCCCTAGGAGAAAGGACCTTTTTTCCTTAGGTATCTAAGGAAGGAATGAGCTATTGAGATGGACTTAGCTTGGTGTGTAGTGAGTGCTTTCTACTTGGTCTCATCCTCCCCTTCCCACGGTGGTGATCCTGGGGGCCAGCAAGGAAACTATGTTGCCCAAATGTTACCCAAATTACGATGGCCCAAGACCCACTGGCTTTATTTATCCTTCCCAAAGTGTACTCAGATATGTCAGAGAGGTCCTGCAGTGCTGCCTCTTATGTGGCAAGTACTTCCTCACCTTCTTGTCTTTCATTCTCCCTGTTACACCTGCACAGTGGTGCCTCTCTGGCTGATGGCCCTCATGCTTTGCACAGCATAGCTCTCCCTCCGCTGGTGCTGGTGAGCCCCACTGCTTTAGAAGAAAAGGTATATTTTTCTCCTTGTAGAGATGGCATTCAGCTTTGACTAAACTGTAGTGACTTAAGTGGATACAGATCTCTTTTTGTCACAAAATAAGTCCAGATTCCTTTTGTGTCACCACGCTTAGCCTGTGGTTTTTATCCTCATGATTGCAAATTGTCTGTTTTGCACCTCCATATCATGTCCACAGTCCAGGTAGGAAGAAGGCAAAAGGGAAAGAGTTGGTACCAGCAAACTTCTGCTTATGTAGTTTTGGCCCAAACTCTGTCAAATGGCTGTATATAGTTGCCACAACACCTGAGAAATTGATATGTATTTATTTTTAGTAGCCTCAGTAAGATGGTAGTTGGGTTAGCCAACCTGTACTGAATTCTCAACTTCTTGTTTGCTTCATTCCACGAATAGGACAGTCCTTTCTCCTAAGTTCCCCAAAGTATAGTAGAGACTAGGCTTAAATTTATAAAGATAGCTCCCTTATTTTTAAATAGTTTAAGATTTACCAGAAGTTGCAAAAATAGTGGTACAGATCCTGCATACCCTTTATTCAGCTTTCTCAAATTATAATATCTTACATAAGCATAATATGTCGTCATAATCAGGAAATTGATGTTGGTACAATACCATTAACTCAGGTACAGACCAAATTTGATTTTCACCAATTTCATATGCACTTTTTTCTTTTTTGGTGTATATTTCTATGATATTTAGTTGCATGTGTAGATTTGAGGAACCATTACCACAATAGGGATATGGGAATGTTCCATCACCACAAAGAAGCTCCCTCATTTTTCCCCTTCATAGTCCCCTTCATAGTCCCCTTCCTCAACTCCTTAACAGCTACTCCTCTGTTCTCCATCACTATAATTTGAGAATGTTATATAAATGAAATAATAGTATATGAGACCTTTAAGTTGACATTTTTCACTTAGCATAGTGTCCTTGAGATCCATCCAGATTTTGAATGTATCAGAAGTTCATTCCTTTGCTGAGCAATATTCCATTGTATGGATATGCCACAGTTTGTTTATCCATTCATTCCATGTAGAACATTTGGCTTGTTTCCAGGTTTTGAATATTACAAATAAAGCTACTATAAACATTCATGTACAGATTTTTGTATGAACAAAAGTTTTAATTTTTCTAGGATAAATCCTAGGAATACGATTGTTGGGTTGTATGGTAAGTGTATGTTTAACATTATAAGAAACTGCCAAGCTATTTTCCAAAGCGACTATATCATTTTACATTCCCATTGTCCATATTAGTCTTTTTTTATAAATTTATTTATTTTTGGCTGCATTGGGTCTTCGTTGCTATGTGCGGGCTTTTCTCTGGTTGCATCGAGCAGAGGCTACTCTTTGTTGTGGTGCACGGGCTTCTCACTGCAGTGGCTTCTCTTGTTGCGGAGCATGGGCTCTAGGCACGCAGGCTTCAGTAGTTGTGGCACGCGGGCTCAGTAGTTGTGGCTCACGGGCTCTAGAGTGCAGGCTCCGTAGTTGTGGTGCACGGGCTTAGTTACTTCGTGACATGTGGGATATTCCCAGACCAGAGCTCGAACCTGTGTCCCCTGCATTGGCAGGCAGATTCTTAACCACTGTGCCAGCAGGGAAGTCCCCATATTAGTCTTAAGGTGGAAACAACTCAATCCAAAATATCCATCAACTAATGAATGGATAAACAAAATGTGGTATATCCATACAATAGAATATTATTTGGCTATTAGGAGGAATGAGATATTAACATAAGTTAATCATGTTTTGAAGAATACTTCAAAAATATTATGCTAAATTAAATAAGCTAGACACTAAAGACCACATGTTATATGATTCCATATCCTAGTCTGGACTAGGAAAGTCTATAGAGAGAGCAAGTTAACCAGTGGTTGGTGCAGGAGGATGGAGTGACTGCTAATGGGCATGAGGTCTGGTTTTCCGGTGAGCAAAATGTTCTGAAATTAGATTGTGGTGATAGCTGTATACAGGCTCAGCGGCCATGGCTCATGGGCCCAGCCACTCCGCGACATGCGGGATCTTCCCGGACCGGGGCACGAACCTGTGTCCCCTGCATCGGCAGGTGGACTCTCAACCACTGCGCCACAAGGGAAGCCCTGTTGGAAGATTTTTAATCAGAGTTTCAATTTCAGTGCTTGTGACTGGTGTTTATATTTTCTGTTTCCTCCTGGTTTAGTCTCAGAAGGTTGTGCTTTTCTAAGAATTTGTCCATTCCTTCCAGGTTGTCCATTTTCTTGGCATATAGTCTCTTGTAGTAATCTCTCATGAACCTTTGTATTTCTGCAGTGTCAGTTGTTACTTCTCCATTTTCATTTCTAATTCTGTTGATTTGAGTCTTCTCCCTTTTTTTCTTGATGAGTCTGGCTAATGGTTTATCAAGTTTGCTTATCTTCTCAAAGAACCAGCTTTTAGTTTTATTGATCTTTGCTCTCGTTTCCTTCATTTCTGTTTCATTTATTTCTGATCTCATCTCTATGATTTCTTTCCTTCTGCTAATTTTGGTGTTTTTTTTTCATTCTTCTTTCTCTAATTGCTTTAGGTGTAAGGTTAGGTTGTTTATTTGAGATTTTTCTTGTTTCTTGAGGTAGGATTGTATTGCTATAAACTTCCCTCTTAGAACTGCTTTTGCTACATCCCATAGGTTTTGGGTTGTCATGTTTTCATTGTCATTTGTCTCTAGGTATTTTTTATTTCCCTCTTTGATTTCTTCAGTGATCTCTTTGTTATTTAGTAGTGTATTGTTTAGCCTCCATGTGTTTGTATTTTTTACAGTGTTTTTTCCTGTAATTGATATCTAGTGTCATAGTGTTGTGGTCGGAAAAGATACTTGATACAATTTAAACTTTCTTAAATTTACCAAGGCTTGATTTGTGACCCAAGATATGGTCTATCCTGGAGAATGTTCCATGAGCACTTGAGAAGAAAGTGTATTCTGTTGTTTTTGGTTGGAATGTCCTATAAATAGCAATTAAGTCCATCTTGTTTAATGTGTCATTTAAAGTTTGTGTTTCCTTATTTATTTTCATTTTGGATGATATATCCATTGGTGAAAGTGGGGTGTTAAAAGTCCCCTACTATAATTGTGTTACTGTCGATTTCCCCTTTTATGGCTGTTAGCATTTGCCTTATGTATTGAGGTGCTCCTATGTTGGGTGCATACATATTTACAACTGTTATATCTTCTTCTTGGATTGATCCCTTGATCATTATGTAGTGTCCTTCTTTGTCTCTTGTAATAGTCTTTATTTTAAAGTCTATTTTGTCTGATATGAGAATTGCTACTCCAGCTTTCTTTTGATTTCCATTTGCATGGAATATCTTTTAACATCCCCTCACTTTCAGTCTGTATGTGTCCCTAGGTTGGAAGTGGGTCTCTTGTAGATAGCATATGTCGGGTCTTGTTTTGTATTCATTCAGCCAGTCTATGTCTTTTGGTTGGAGCACTTAATCCATTTCCATTTAAGGTAATTATCAATATGTATGTTCCTATCACCATTTTCTCAATTGTTTTGGGTTTCTTACTGTAGGTGTTTTCCTTCCTTTTTGTTTCCTGCCTAGGGAAGTTCCTTTAGCATTTTTTGTAAAGCTGGTTTGGTGGTGCTGAATTTTCTTAACTTTTGCTTCTCTATAAAGGTTTTAATTTCTCCATTGAATCTGAATGAGATCCTTGCTGGGTGGAGTAATCTTGGCTGTAGGTTTTTCCCTTTCATCACTTTAAATATGTTCTGCAACTCCCTTCTGGCTTTCAGAGTTTCTTCTGAAAAATCAGCTGTTAACCTTATGGGGATTCCCTTGTATGTTATTTGTTGCTTTTCCCTTGCTGCTTTTAATATTTTTTCTTTGTATTTAATTTTTGATCATTTGATTAATATGTGTCTCAGCGTGTTTCTCTTTGGATTTATCCTGTATGGTACTTTCTGTGCTTTCTGGAGTTGATTGACTATTTCCTTTCCCATGTTAGGGAAGTTTTTGACTATAATCTCTTCCAATTTTTTCTCAGTCCCTTTCTTTTTCTCTTCTTCTGGGACCCCTATCATTCAAATGTTGGTGCATTTATTGTTGTCCCAGGGGTCTCTGAGACTGTCCTCAGTTCTTTTCATTCTTTTTTCTGTATTCTGCTCCTTGGCAGTTATTTCCACCATTCTATCTTCCAGCTCACTTACCCATTCTTCTGCCTCAGTTATTCTGCTGTCAATTCCTTCTAGAGTATTTTTAATTTCACTTATTGTATTGTTCATCATTGTTTGTTTGCTTTATAATTCTTCTAGATCCTTGTTAAATGTTTATTGTATCTTCTCCATTCTGTTTCTGAGATTTTGGATCATCTTTACTATTATTCCTCTGAATTCTTTTTCAGGTAGGTTGCCTATTTCATCTTCATTTATTTGTTCTTGTAGGTTTTTACCTTGCTCCTTCATCTGTAACATATTTTTTTGCCCTTTCTTTTCTTTTTTTTTTGATGGGTGGTGCTGTATTCCTGTCTTACTGGTTGTTTGGCCTGAGATGTCCAGGACTGGAGTTTGTAGGCAGTTGGATAGAGCTGGTTCTTGGTGCTGAGATGAGGACCTCTGGGAGGCCTCACTCCGATTGATAGTCCCTGGGGTCTGAGATTCTCTGTTAGTCCAGTGGTTTGGACTTGGAGCTCCCACCACAGGAGCTCAGGCCTGACCTCTGGCCTGGGAACCAAGGTCCTGCAAGCTTCATGGCATGGTTAAAATTTAAAAAAGAAAGAAAGAAGAAAAGGAGCAATACAATATCAAAGAATAAAAAACAAAATAAAATTAGAAGGATAAAAAATATATTAGGAAAAGTAAAACTATAATTGAAACAACTGCAACAAGGTAAAATTAAACCACAACAGAAAAAAGAAAAAAAAAAAGGTAGGGGGGAACAAACCAAAAGGAGAGAACACTAAGAAAGTATAAAGAGTAAAATAAAATTAGAAAAATATAAGATTATTAGGAAAAATAAAAATATAAAAGAATCAACAATGAATCAACAAGGTAAAACAGAACCCTAATCTAAAAGAGGAAAAAAGAAAAAAAAAAAAAGAAACGCCTTGGCTATTTTGGCTGTGTTTAGGCAGGGGTGGGGTTTAGGGTGGGGCGGGACCTAGGTGGGTGGATGGGGTGACGTTTAAGCATGGGGCGGGGTCTAGGCTCAGGACCCATGTAGCCGGAAAAGGCCCTGGTGGCTGGGCCTAGGCAGGGTGACATTCCAGCATGGGACAGGGCCTCTGCTTAGGACCTACGCAGAGGGGCGAGGCAGCGCGTCTAAAGGAGGGCATCTGGAGTGTAGAGTTCTGGAGTTTGGAGGTAGGGTCCTGGGTGGGGGTGTGTGTGTGGGGTTTAGGCCCAGCTCCTTGGAGGAGGTCTCCGAATATAGAGGTAGGGCCCTGGATGGGGCGTGTAGGGGTGGGGCTTGGGTTCTGTGCGGCAGAAGGGTGGCTGGGAGGGCAGAGGATCAGACCTGGGAGCCCAACAGGCTTCCCGTTCCCTAAGTGGACAGGGAAAGCACTGGCTCCGTTCCCTTCCGTTCCTTCGCGCCCCTTCCCCACCATCTCCCCCAGGGTCTCCCCTGTCTCTGCTGAACCCCTAAGCGTGGGTGGGTCCCGCTGGGTGTAGGAACTCCTCTCCTCCCCAGCCACCCCTCAAGGGTCCTGGTCCCAGAGGTCCGGCCTTTACTTTTGCTCCCCCTTCCCTCCCTCCCACTCCCTCAGGACCGAAGCAGCTGGAGGGGACCTAGGTGGGCAGAGGATCAGGCCCGGGATCTCAGCAGGTTCCTGGGGGTCCAACTGGACAGGGAAAACCTGGCCATGCTCCCTTCTTATCTTTTGCCCTCCCAGTGGTCCCCCAATTTTCCCCCTTTGGGCATGGGATCCCTTCCCCTCCCCAAGCCGGTCCTCAGGGACACCAGTCCCATCCCGGCTCCACTTCTCCTCCCCCTTCACTCCCACCATGCCCCATGTCCTACCCAGTTGCTGGGGGTTTCTCCCATCCCCTTAGGTGTCCGTGGTCCCCCACCGGTGCCTGGTAGGTGCCCTAGTTGTGAGGAGATGTGAATTCCGCATCCTCCTAGTACACCATCTTGACTCTGCCCTCTCACTGATAGGGTTTTGATATGAGTCTTTAAGCAATTGATTTATTATGGTCTCTGTGCAGTCAAACCTCTCTGCTAATGATAATCTGTATTTGCAGCCGCTCCCCTGCACTAGCATCACTGCCTCAGCTCCATCTCAGATCATCAGGCATTAGATTCTCATAAGGAGCATGCAACCTAGATCCCTTGCATGTGCAGTTCACAGTAGCGTTCACGCTCATATGAGAATCTAATGCTGATCTGACAGGGGGCAGAGCTCAGGCAGTAATGCAAGCGATGGGGAGCGGCTGTAAATACAGATGAAGCTGCGCTTGCTTGCCCACTGCTCACCTCCTGCTGTGTGTCATGGTTCCTAACAGGCCACATACTGATACTGATCCATGTCCCAGAGGTTGGGGACCCCTGATGTAAAGGATCGATTCTGGAAATCTGAGTTAGTGACATTATATTTCTGTTTTACTCCAGATCTGTTTTAATGCCCATTATAGCTGTCTGCTATAATGGGTAGCCCATGTCTGAATCCAATTCTGGGAATATTCAAATCCTAACAATCTGATCAGAATTATACTCAACAAAATAGGATGGAATAAGACAGAAACATACTGAAATCTATCTGTGAAGACTCCAGAAAGTGAGGAGTCACTGAAGAAAAATTTGCTTAGTGTTTATCCAGCAGTGCTGAAGACCTGAAAGGTATCATAGTCTGAATGTTTGTGACTGGGCCCTCCATGTTCCTGGTACCTCTAGCTTTCTCCGTAACAGGAACAGTGGGTTAATATGAAGTGAGGGAGAGTGTGTTGATCTCTTCAGTTCAAATGAATGGCTTCATTTTCAAGCTCATTAAGCACTCTTCCCCTCTGTCATGTGTCTTCTTTAGGTCAATAAAGGAAAAAACCCACACTGAAGTGTCACAGCACTATGGTTATTGATTCATTGTCTAGTAACTAAAGCTGATTTTACTTATTTGTGGGTGAGATTCAAATTGACTAACAGTGAAGAAAAACACCTGTTAGTTTTTTCACCATCCAAAGCATGCTCCACAATAACAAAATAATTGCATTAGGCTTATTCTTGCTCTTAGGGATTTAACAGGCTAAATAATTGATCAATTTGTATTCCAATTCATGATTTAGAATAGCAACGGAGCTTCTGACTATGGAAAGGAAGATATTGATTTGTGACTTGGGAAAAAAATGGTCAAAATGTGGATGTGCCATCAACATGTATAACAAATGAATCATTGAGATCCTGACTGGGAATTGGCTTGTATTTAATTGCGTGTGGAATAGAAGAAGTCTTTGAAGATGACTAGAAGGACAACAATGAGTAGGAAGAGACCGAAGTGTCACCATTTAGTATTGATTCTACTGAATGATTCTAGATGAAGCACTTCACCTTTTTGTTATCTTGGTGTTTTCATCCAAAAACTGCATATTTAAAGATTGTCTCTGATTTTCTGAGTAAGAATTTCTTGACAGGACTGAACTTGAAATGATCCAAGGACTTAGTCCAAGGACAATAGGCTCAGATGGCTTGGAAATATACAAAACTGTTAACAGTGGAGGTATAATAGGGGACCTTTATTTTCTGTAGTTCCCCAAATTCTGCTGTGAATAGGTATTGATATTATAATTAGGAAAAATTAATAAATGTAATTTAGCCAATAAAAATGGACTTAAACCTCATTGGTTGTATTCCCAACTGAACTTAACTGGATCCCCAAATGCCATAGTTACTCCAACAACCACGCAATGTGATGGAAAGCATGAAGGAGCAGAAGGTGAGATGGAGAATCATTAATCTTAATCAATTATAATTAAAATATTCTACTTTTGCAAATTTTACAAATTTGCTGAAAGAGCAGGTGTAAGATTCCTTCCCTGGGAACATACCCTGAGAAGAAGTTTAGCATGCAGTGTGTTTATTAGCAAGTGCCCTTGGGGTCAATACCTATGAATGAAAATGGAATGAGGCAGGATTGGGCAGAAAGAGAAGTTGAGTTGCCTCTGCTGACTTCATGAAAACCTCTGGAGATAGAATGACCTTTCCAAGTTGTCCAGTTTTTCGTTTTCATTATTTTTTAAAGAGGTAAAATAATCATATGGTAGAAAATTCAAAATATTCAGAAAGAGTATCCAGAGGAAATTGATTCTCCTACCTTTGAACTTCAGGCCCCAGGAAACCTCTCCAGAGTTAACCTGTTACCAGTTCTGTATATGTACTTCCAGAGATATTCTAACCATATAAAATCACATTCATATTTCTCTTTCTTTTTTCTCCCTTTTATACAGATGGCAGCATACTATACACAAGAGCAAGTGGGTCCACTACATTACAGAAAGAGAACAATATGGAGCCCAGAGGTGGATATGTGATATTCTTTGCTTTTTCTAGGCCCTAAAGACTCAGTCTCAGATGACTGTCCCCCTGCCCTGATGCCCTTCCTTTTTCCTACATGCCCAGCTTTATTTTGCTAGTGGGGTGAAGGCTGGGGAAGTCATAATTCCTGGCTGTGGTAGGCTGAACAATGGCCCTAAAGATATGTAGAGCTTAATCCCTGGAACCTTATAGGGCAAAAAGGATTTTGCAGATGTGATTAAGTTAAGGATGTTTAGATGGCGGAGATTATCCTGGCTTGTCCGGTGGCCCTAAATGTAATCACAAGTGTTCTTATAAGAGGGAGGCAGGGAGAGATTTGAGTCCAGAAGAAGGCAATGTGAAGACTGAAGCAAGACACTACTCTGCTGGTTTTGAAGATGAAGGAAGGGGCCATGAGCCAAGGAATGCAAGGAATGCAGCTCTTGAGGCTAGAAAAGGCAAGGACACGGGTCCTTCCTTAGATCCTCTAGAGGGAGAGCAGCCCTGCGACACCTTGATATAAGGCCAGTGAAATTGATTCCAGACTTCTGACCTCCAGAACTGTAAGCTCTAAGAAAATGAATGTGTGTTGCTTTGAGTGCCGATTTGTGGTGATTTGTTACAGCCACAGGAAGTGAATCCACTGGTCATATCCTGAACAGGCAGGAGTCAGCTGTTGGAGCCAGCAGCTTCCTCAAATCCTTCATCACAACAGGAGCACCCAAAACACAAGCAAACTTTCTTCTTAATAAGGATAATTTTCATGGCTTAACAGCTTCACTAAAAAGATTTCCAACTTCCTAAGAAGGAATGAGACGGAGGGGCCTGAAAACTCCACCCTGCCCCTAGGTGAGCTGGACGCCCATCATTCCGTGCCTCTTCTATACGTCAGTGTTGGTCCTGGTCCAGTTTCTGTGAGCCAGGTAAAGGTAATGTGCCATTACCATCTAGTCTGCTCTCCTTGGCAATATGGCAACATGGAGAGGTTGTCAGTTCCGGAATTACACTCTTCTTTAGCAGACCCTCTTAGGACAGACTTGCTGTCAAATAAATTTTGTGCTTCTCTGTTCTTGTGAGACATAAATCTATCATAGTATCCTTCCCCACTAAACTGGGACTGGGTCTCTGAATGCCTCTCAGTACAGAGCTCTCAATGGCTACTGACAAATGAAGGACATTGCTCAAGAGGTTTTCAACCCCAGTCATAAGGGCATGCTGAGACTGAGAACACTCATGACAACTCCAGACTGACCATATTTCTCCCACCAGACAGAGGAGAAATGACCTGATTAGATTTATAAATGTTTCTTTCCTTTTAAAAAATATTCCTTCAAAACCTCTTATGTGAATCATGAGTAGCATCCCTGGAAAAACTTCTCAATTGTGAGGAAACTCAAACTGTGAGAACTCATTAAGTGTGTTAATTGTTCTGACCTCATCAGAGGAAGAGGTGTCATAGAAATGAAAAGATTTTAGCTATTTTTATTTTAAAGTTGCAAACAAGTTCTTTAACATTTATTCTCTCTGTTGGTTGGTTTTTGCATAGTGGCTACCAAATCTTATTGTGTCACTCTGTATTCAGCACCCTTCCTCTCAACTTTGGGTCACATCTGATTCCAATTTTGTTTCCACCTAAGGTACCCAGTGTTCTGCCTATGCCTCTGGATGGTCTCAAGCTCAGCAGTGCATCTCCTCATTCAGTTGTCTCACTATCCCCATTGGTGTTCAAGGTAATGGACATTCATTACTTCATTACTTCTGCTAGATCCCTAGGAGTCCAGTGAACAAGTCCGTTGGATCTTTGGTTGCCCTTAGCCATGGTCCTCCTCTTGGTGGAGTTGAACTTGGCAAAAGTAGGTTTGGTTCATTAGTAGAGATGACCCAATTTATGAGCTAGGCCTTTAGCACATGGGCTAACTGAGAAGGGAAAGTTTTCATGTCTGAGTGAATTCAAGGGTAGCAGAGCTGGCTTAATTGAATCTCTTATCTGTCCCTACATTTTCTTGCAATTCTTTTGTTCATAAGTAGTTTAGACATAAGTGTCTTTTGCAATGAGCTATGAGATGGAAATTTGCAATGGGAGAGAGCATGCTTTTTACATTTGGAACTGGTTCACCGCAAGTGGTACACTCCTAGAGGTCAACAAATGTGTTCATTTTGTTGGACAAATTTTCCCAGGGCCCACTATTTGCACCCTCATAGCCACTATTCTAGAAAGCTGTTTAGAGTAAATCTGAAAAGCGTAGTCATAAGTTAATTAGACCTGTCTGCAGAAAGGAGAAGCTGACATCCCAGTTTTATTAAGAAAGATTTCTTGACAGGTTGACTGCTAGTGTTGAGTGTTTAATGTATGAGTATTAGGAGAACATCATTTAGGAGCTTAGGGGATTTCAGCATGGAATGCAGACTGGGACAAGAGAACCTAAATGTATTACAAATGTTTTAAACAATCTCACCCAAGTGGGTAAAGGGAGATGTGCAGACCTAAGTCACTCTGGAAATGAGAGGAGATGGTAAGACTAAGGGCAAAAGGAACTGTATATGAGTGCTTACTCTAGTTGATGAAGTTGTTTCTCATGAGGGTGCAGGTTAACAATTCTAATACTACTGTACCTGTATACTGGAATTGAATAATTATCTTCCATGCAGAAGAATTCCAAATAATTTATGTAAGTACTTTGCTTAAAGAAGGGGGAGCATAACTGTTAGCTCTGCTCTGGAAACAGGCCCCTCATCTAAATTCTCAGTTAGGAGGGAGGTAACAAGAAAAACTTCCTGAGTCTACTGTTTGTTAAAAATAATCAGCCTAAATTAATGCTCATACAAAGAGACACATTTTGGGATGGCAAATTTTGTTCCCCTACAGTAGCCAGGTTTTAGGGGAGCTTTGTGAGCAGCATGACAACCCTTACAGTAATAACCCTCTGTCACGAAAGTGATGCACTGAATCCACTCTAAAAATCCCAGCCTTTCTGG
Organism: Leucopleurus acutus; assembly: GCF_964270905.1. Lineage (NCBI taxonomy): Eukaryota > Metazoa > Chordata > Mammalia > Artiodactyla > Delphinidae > Leucopleurus > Leucopleurus acutus. The sequence goes on along the minus strand of NC_139145.1, from coordinate 116,762,907 downwards.
TCTTTCCTATATGTCTTGACTACAGCGTCTCTCAACCAAGACAATGCTATTGTTCATAAATTGGTCCTTTGTGAAAAATATGATGACTGTATTGTCAGCAACTGCCAGCCATAGTTCCCTGATCTGGAATTCAGGGCAGACAGTCATCCCCTGGGCAGGAAGATTCTAACCCTGGAAATGTTGAGTTGAAGGTGTAGAGATCTATTTGGTGATAGAAAAATAGGACTCTTAGGATGTCACATAAAATGGCAGAGAACACCAGCTCCTCACCGGCAGATGTGAACATACTGGAGGTGAGACAGCAGCCCATTCAGGCAATTTCTTAAGTGATAGCCCATTCTAAAATTGTGAACGTTCAGTTCAAATGGGAGTTGTCCAGTAGCACCTTTTACCATTTTACCAAATCTGATATTTATAATGGCTCAACAAAAAGTCATGGCCAGTCAGACTGCCATAACATGTGGGGCAAATAAAACTCATCCCTTACCTCCCATAGTGAGGAGGGAAATTAAGTAATAGAGACAATTTGGGCATGGCAACATTTATCTTCAGGTAATGTAGCATGCTTTGTCATGTAACCCAGCGCAAGAAGGAGCGAATATTCTCATCATAATAAGGCTGTGATATTTTTTAGTGTAAAATAACATCAAATTTATGCTATGAATTTATCGTGTGAGTTGGAGGGTGAAAATTAATCCTTATGGTAACAAAGTGTGTTTAACGTTTAGAACCTTTAAGAGAGAATGCGCTACATAGACCCCAGAGTAGAGGAGCCCCTCCATTTCTCACTTACCCTCCCGCAGCCCAGAGCCAGCAGAACCCACCCTTCCCCTCTGCTGAGCAGTGGGCACAGTAGACACCCTCTGGCACGAAACACTTGGGGTTACGGAATCTGCAAGACTTGGAGGGAAACGACGGAGACTGAGATGACTATTTTCGTGGGACGTCATGGTAGAACTCAGGGGAGAAGCTGAGCAGTGACTGGAGCAGGGCTAGCAGAGGAAGAAAGGGTTAAAGGACGGGGGCTGTGGGAGAATTAGGAAAGAGAGAGGGGGAGAGCTAGGAAAGAAGCAAACACTCAGGCACCCTCCCAACACCCGCCCTGTCCCTATCCCAGGCCCTTAGTGAGGTTTTTTCCCTGATGCGGGAGTGAGGAGTTACAGGTGGGGGCCCTCAGTCCCCACTCTTCCACACCTCTGCTGTCAATAGGCAACCACAGCAACATCCCTTTGTGGGTCACTAGACAGCAGGTGTTGTCTCCTCCTTCGGGTGCCAAGCCAGTGAGGGAAGGAGGAGGTCCCTGACACCACCCTCCCCGAGGATAATTCAAGGCAGATTCAAGGAGCTGCTTCTGACAGAAATGCCGCCCACAACGTTCATGCAGCCATACAGATAGGGAAGTGAAGCAGCCATCCTGACCTATGGTTTTGGTTCAGCTCTTTTGACGCGGGAGACATTTTGTTGATACCATTCTGATGCAGCTGTCTGGAAGCATAGCGTCAAAGTCGCTGAGTCAAAATGTAAAAATTTTACCTTTTATTACATAGTAATGTACACAGCAGGCACCTCACACCCTGACCTTTAGCTGCGGCCAAATTCGAAAATGGGGAATGGGCTGAGGTGAGGAGACAGTGTATTTCCTGAGATAAATGGTAAGCTTTGATTCCATCCTTGCGCCATTATTGTCTCCTCATTGACTCTTCCAGAGAAGCCGTAGTACTAAAGCTGTCGTGGAGAATGGCTGTGACAGCTTCCCTAAGAACGCTCCATGCAGTAGATTATGTGCATGATAAAAATAGGGAGCTACAGAGAGGCTGCATAACTGGTTATTTGGTGCAGAACTGAGTGGGCATCAGAGTTGCTAAGCTGTAGCGGGGAGGGCAGTGAGAGTCGGGCACAGCTCAACCTCTGGGCCCAACTTCAGGTATTACACCTCAGGCTTCCTCATGGTCAAATGCAGTATAAAAAGCATGACATAACTTACAGGGAGAATGGGTCTCATGTTGTGCCATTATGATTCTTCAATCAGGTGCTTTTTTTTTTTTTTTTTAAACCAGATGTAGTTATGCCTAGCTTGGAAGTAACATATATCAATCCTAGACAAGATAATTTGAGGACATCACAGTATGGTCCATGACAGAATTAATATAAGTAGTGACTCTTTCCAATTTTTGCTGGCCTTAGATTTTAGAGCATGTTGTTGCCATTGCTACCACCTAAATTTCACCACTGCCCCATTTCTTGTATCCCTAGCTTCACATCCACACTTTTAGTTTCTGTGTCTGATTCCTTTCCCCTGGGTCAAATGCTCTAAGTGATGTGCCTCCCACCAAGACCCATTAGGAAGGGGATAATGTTCGGCAGCCAAAAGGACTTGACTACATGCTATTGGCTGCCCCACATTAAAGCACACTTTACTTCCCATGTTTACTTCTGATAAGAAGAAGGAAAGAAAGGAAAAAACTCCCTCCTTACATAATGCAGCTATTTCTTCAGACACCTGAAAGCATACTTGTGCCTTCCCAAAGGTAGGCCAAATCTCCTCAGTTACCACTACATTTCCAAATCCAACTCCATCTAGCTCTGCTACAGCTCTACAGCAGTGTTCTGCAGTTTGTATCCTATAATGCCAAATTACCCACCATCAACATGTTGTATAAAATAGTGAGTTCCATTGCCTTTCCTCCCTTGTAAATGGAGTTCCTGGACCAGAAGCAACATTTTATGGGACACCATAATGGTGAATAAGACCATGGATGGTTTCACTGGCAAAGCGTAGCAGGCAGGGATGGCAAATCCAGATCTGAAATGTGTCGATTATAGTGATTTTAAATTGCTACTCCTTTCATGAAGGAGAGGATCCAGTGTAATCCTTCTGTGATCAGATGAGCCATGAGCTCTTTGGGGATACTGGTATCATTTTTCATCTTTTTGCAATTCCACCCAAAGTTTAAATTCCCTTGAGAGGGAGGGTGTCTGATTTACCTAGACTGGATTCTATGCCCAACCACTGGTCAGGGGTGGAGCTTTAAGGGGAATTACGATTGACAGGAACGAAAAGTATGGTTAACAAATAAAAGGATGGGGATGCTGGGCAGACAAAAAGAACAAAACTACATTCTACCACTTTGAGGCTCAATTCCCTCCCCTCCACATCACACATGGATTTTCAGGCAGAATTTTAAATGCCTTATCTTAATAGTAAAAAAATACCTTGTGTACGATCGAGAACATGTTAGTTATTGTATTGAGCTTCAAGTTCAGGCTCTCTGGGTGAAGTTCATCCCTCTTCTAGTTCCATTGTGATTCTGCCTTGACATTCTAAAACCTCAAACTTGACTCTTTTTTTATTACTTAATTTGTGTAGGAGAGTCATCTATATTGATACATGTGGTTCTACTTCATTCCTTTTCACTACTATATGAATATGTTATGATTTACCCATTTTTCTGTTAAGGGACATTTGAATTTTTCTATTTTTGGCAATTATAAATAATATAGTGGTAAATATTCTTGTGTGTGTATCTTGGTTGACATGTACAAGAGCTTTTCTAGGGAACATCCTAGGAGAGGAATAGCTGAGTCAGAGTATGGTGCATTTCTAACGTTTTCTATTGTTCAGTTGCTTTCCACTTTATATTCCCATCAACTGTATGAGAATTTTATTTCCTGACCTCCTCAATGACACTCGTTGTTATCGGATATTAACAATTTGCTTATCTGATGGGTGTGATGATATCACATTATAGTTCTTATTTTCCTCTCGCTGATGTCAAACTTAGGTGGCAGGTATTATTATTAATGCCATTTTATAGATGGGGAATCTAAGACTTAGAAAATAAATTGTCCAAGGCCTCGCAGTTAGTAGGGGACAGGAAGCCAGGAATGATCCTGGAGAATCTAACTCCAAGCTATAACATTTTAGCTAACACTTTACTCTTGGGCCAGAATGTGTTATTATAATGCAGAAACAATGCAAGAAATTGCATTTTTCTCTTCATTCTGTACTCTTCCAGTAGTCTGCCCTCTGTTCAAACTTCTTTCCATTCGTCTTTTTTATCCTTTGTTTCCTTTCTTCCATCTTTTCTCTTCCTTCTCTCCCTTAGCCCCTTTCTCCCTCCCTCTCTTTTCCCTTCTATCTGTATATTTTAAATATATTTTTAAAATTACTTAATTAATTTATTATTTCTTTTTGGCTGTGTTGGGTCTTCATTGCTGCATGCAGGCTTTCTCTAGTTGCGATGTGTGGGGGCTGCTTTTTGTTGCGGTGCGTGGGCTTCTCATCGCGGTGGCTTCTCTTTGTTGCAGAGCATGGGCTCTAGGCACGCGGGCTTCAGTAGTTGTGGCACGCAGGCTCAGTAATTGTGGCTTGAGGGCTCTAGAGCGCAGGCTCAGTAGTTATGGCACACAGGCTTAGTTGCTCCATGACATGTGGGATCTTCCTGGATTAGGGCTTGAGCCCGTGTCCCCTGCATTGGCAGGCAGATTCTTAACCACTGTGCCATGAGGGCAGTCCTATCCCTATATTTTAAAAAGTGATCTTAGCTAGGTTATCCTGCACAGGTCTTCATAGATTTGAGAAAATGAAGTGAATAGGCATAATAATAAATCTTGGGAGATTAACTGATTTTTCTTTACATTGTATGTGAAGAAATGACAAACCCACACGTATGAAGGTTGAAGTGGAAAGAAACAAGGCTGAATCATTTGCGTGTGTATAATGTGGAAATGACTGTTAGCAAAAACTCTCTCTGGAGCAGCTGCCTCTGATACATACCACTTGTCTCCCATAATTAGAACAAAATTTAAGCTTCCTTAGGAACTGAAATTATGCAGCAAATTTATAATTAACAATAAAATGTTGAATGGAGAGCTGCCCTACCATTCATTCCTACATTAATTTCTCTTTTTAATTTCTTTAGCAAGTTCTGTTCTTAGCTAAAAAAGAATTATCACCTAAGCAGGTAATGTGAGGAATATGATTGTAAAACAAAATACAACCTCAGGATGTTCTAAACCTTGTAGTTGCAAGAACAATGAAGTAAATTGGACTCAGTCACCAAAGCACCAAGTTCAGCAAATTTGTAGGCCTCAGGGTTTGTTAGAAAGAAGATACAAGAAGTTCAATCAATATTTGTATACAGAACGTTATAGTTTATCATATTGCTTTTTTTCTTACATAAAGAGGAAGTCTTTCCTCTGTGCCCACATAGCCTCTCTGCATCCTGAGGACATTTTTGCCTATGAAGCTTTCTGGTTTATGTGGTTGATACCATCATATTGCAGAAGATCCTTGACAGCAGGGCCCATGGCTTGTGCATTTGTGACTCTCACAGATATTAGCACCTTGTCTGTCACAAATGGGTGCACAATATATGATTACTGAATTAAGTTAAACTGAATTCAATAAAGTAACAAACATCCTGCTTTCTAATTCTGATCATGTCTATGAAGAACTGCCCCAGAGCACATGATGAACTGTTAAGATGACAGCAAATCTCTTCATCTCCATAGCCCCAAACTCCGGAATATAACTCTGTAAATAGAAAAATTAAAGTATCCTAGGTGGGATATTGGGAGTGAGATTGTGGCATAGGTTAGCAGATAACCAATAAGAGCAATTCCACTTCTTGAGGTGCACCTGAAAAAGTGAAAATAATCTACCTTGGGTAGGTAGATTCAATCTCGTATGATTTTTTTTTTTCCTTAAATTAAGACTTATAGGAAGTTTGGGGTGGGAGTGGAGAGTGAGTTGAAAAGAATATTTTAAAGTTAATTTGGAAGAAAAACAGGCAGGAGTTCACAAAATCTGAAAGAGTAGTAAGGAGTAAAAACTTCTCATGCAAGGTATTAAAACATATTACAAACTATAGTTATTAAAACACAATGGCACTGGGATAGGAACAAATCAACTTGTATATCTGTTCACCTGTTGGTAGACATTTGGATTTTTCGCAGTTTTTTGCTATTATGAAGTGTCTATGAACATTTTTGTAGAATTCTTTTAATTCACTGATAATCTCTGCCTTTTAATTAGAACATCCAAATTATTTATATTTAGTGTGACTATTGATACGGCTGGATTTAAAACTACTATTTTGTCACCTATTTTTTTAATCTCCTCTGTTCTTTGTTCCCTTTTCCCCTCTTTCTGGGGGTTAATTGAGTATTTTATAATATTTCATTTGTTTCCACTATTGACTTATTAGCTATCCTTTTAGCTAGTAAGTTTGTTTATTAGCCTGTTTGCTTTTAGAGGTTGTTTTCTAGTTCCAGCCTTTACCTTATTACAGCAGTGTGTCATGGGACACCCTGAGCCACAACTCCCCAGCTGAGTGCTTCTTAAATTCTTGACCCCCAGAAACAGGAAAGAAAATAAAATAACTGTTGTTGTTTTAAGTCACTAAAATGTATTGTTAACTGATACAGCTATAGATAATTTACTTACAGTACCAAGATATTTTCCAATTATTTATTGGTACATAACCAACTACTCCAAAATTTAGTGATACAAAGCATGCACTTTATTATGCTCGTAGATACTGTCAAACAAGAATTCAGGCAGGGCGCAGTAAGTATGGTTTGTCACTGCTCCATGATATCTGATGCATCAGCTGGAAAGACTCAAAGGCTGGGGCCTCGTATCATGTGGAAGCAGTTTACTCACACATGTGTGGTGGTTGATGCTGTTTGTTGGCTGGAACCTCAGCTGCAGCACCTACCTGGCTCCTTTGTGTGGCCTGGGGCTTTCTCACAGCATGGTGGCTGGATTCCAAGAGGAACCTACTAGTTTCTTAAGGTCTGGTCCTGGAGACCTGCACAGGGTCACTTCTATTGTGTCACACAGCTTAGATTCAAGGGGAGAAGACATACACTCTCATCTCTGGATGGGAGGAGTGTCCAAGAATTTTGTATACAGTTAAATTTCATCACACAACCCATAGGCTAGGTAGTGGTCTATAACATGTCTAGCTCAAAAAGATAAAGTGGGTTAATTATTTTCTCTTTTTCAAAAGTTTAAATTAAGTAATGCATTGTAATAATCTAGTTAGAAGTGGGAGGTAGAGATGGAAGAAAACCATGACATACAGACAAGGCCGTGAGTAAACCAAGGTTATGAAGAAGCAGAAACTATGAGAAAGCAGAACATCTGTTGAGTAGAGATACAATGAAGAGAGAAGGAGAAATGAAGTGAAAGAAAATTCGTGTAGCCCTGGGGAGGGGTCATAGTAAGAGAGGGGAGTCTCTGGAATGGCCCCCCTGTCTGGCAGTTCCTGTTCAGTTCCAGGTCATTTGTTGCTTTTGACATTGGACTTTTCTTTCTTACCCAGTTTTCTAGGTCACAGTTAATAGTAATGTCCTACATGGCAATAAGCTGTGCTGAAATGAATGAGGCTGGGAAACAAGTTTCTTCTTTCCTCAGAGTTTTTACTGATGTGATGGTGAGAGGCACCATTAGAGAGAAATAACTGTGAAGTGGTGCTGCTGAGTAGTGAGAAAGAGCCACTCTGCTCAGTATGTCCACCTGAACTTGACCATTATAGGCTGAGAAGAGGAGTGGGAAGCGAGCATGAGAAAATAACGCCTTATTTCTGAAGATGGATTGTTTTAGAATGCATTTTGAAATGGCAGTGAATAACCAGTAGAGATCTGGTTTTATCCGACCGCAGGGATTATTTTTGTAAATAAGGAATGGAAAAAAACTTCAAAACACATTTGTTCAATAAGTTTTCCCTGAAATTTGAGAACATTTGCATTATCTGGTATATATTGGTCACATGATTACTTAATTCAGTGGCATACACTTTTTAAAAAATTTATCTTATTCAAGTATAGTTGATTTACAATGTTCTGTTAATGTCTGCTGTACAGCAAAGTGATTCAGTTATACATTATATATACATTCCTTTTCATAATGCTTTATCACAGGGTATTGAATATAGTTCCCTGTGCTATGCAGTAGGACCTTGTTGTTTATCCATTCTATAAATAAGGGTTTGCACCTGCTAATCCCAAACTCCCAGGACATCCCTCCCCTCTCTCCATCCCCCTCGGCAGCCATAAGTCTGTTCTCTGTCTCTGAGTCTGTTTGTAGATAAATTCATTTGTGTAATATTTTAGATTCCACATATAAGTAATATTATATATTTGTCTTTCTTTTTCTGACTTACTTCACTTAGTATGACAATCTCTACATCCATCCATGTTGCTGCAAATGGCATTATTTCATTTTTTTACGTCTGAGTAGTATTCCATTGTATATATGTACCACATCATTTTTATCCATTCATCTGTCGATGGATATTTAGGTTGTTTCAATATCTTGGTTACTGTGAATAGTGCCGCCATGAACATAGGGGTGCATGTATCTTTTTGCATTATAAGTCTTGTCTGGATATATGGATGGCATACACTTTTCAAAGAAATATTTTGTTACCCAAGAAACTAGATGTCTTCCCAGTACTCTTAAATGGGGTGTTTGGAGTTCACCTACTGCTATATATTGAGCTTCTTATCTAAAGGGATAGTTAGGCACAATGATTATATTAAATAACTATAATAAGTATTAAATGTTAGTGTGTCATGGTGAAAATATGTAAAAAGCCCAGGACTTTTTCAAAGAATGACCTTTGTCAGCAGGTACAAACCTCCCCTGACCTGACTTCACATTGTGTCTTTCCTGTCACGGCAAAAGCAGCTCGAAACGTGCAACTTTATTAGCAGAATTTTAAGTGAGTCTTTGGTCAAAGAGGTCTGTACGAAAAAGACATATATTAGTATTATTCACATGAATAGTTAGGCAGTCACTAAGATACCACTATTGAAACAGCATTGACTCCAAGAATATCATCTTCTTATTAGAGAAAATAAAGAATTCTGAGTTGTGAATAATACTAATATATGTTGTACGATATGAAGTCAGGTTAGGGGAGGGTTGTACCTACTGACAAGGGTCATTCGAAAAACTCCTGGGCTTTTTACACATTTTCACCACGACACACTAACATTTAATACTTATTGTAGTTATTTAACCTAATCATTGTGCCAAAGATATAATTGATCTTTCTCCTGTAGGCGGAACATAGAGTAACAATGCTCTAATTTTGTATGTCTCTGTTCTATAATGACAGGCTGTCATTTTCTATCATTTACCAGAGGTGATAACAATGTGTGTAGGCTGAATGTAGTTGCTTAGTAACCACCTTTTAAAACTTTCTTAAGTGTAATTGCCTTTCTGCCAGGGAAATATTGATCCAGCTAATTTGCCCTGAACCACTCTCTAAGCAACTCAACATATTAAACACCCCAGTGCTTTTAATTTCAAATTATTTGTCTTTTTAAATCTAAGGTAAGCCACCTTTGTTATGCCCATTATTTGTCTTTGAACAAAGTAAGACTTCCAAATGATTATTTGTACATTGCCATTTCCTCCGCTGTTTTTCTGTATATCTTTTCATATTGCTTTTTTTTTAACAGTTGAGGATAGAAACTTGTGAAGAATCATGAAAATCTTCAGTTGCATTCTGGATAATCCTTAATGCTTTCAAACGCCACCAATCTCTAACTGTGTATCAAAACGTGCACCATATGAATGCTTTCTTTGCTTCTGTCCCTCATCCCACTTCTTGCAGTTAATCGAACACCTGTATTGCTGTTGAAGAAAATGTAGAGTCTAAGCAGATACCTAGCACATAACTTCAGTTTTTATAGTTGTGTCTGCCCATGCACACTGACTTGAAGGAGAAAATGGTCCAAAGCTAGAATTCTGTTAAATGTGTATTGTTAATATTGCAGGGTAATATTTCAAATCATTAATTGCTGCACTATTTCAAGTCCACGTTGTATAGTTGCCCAGTTTTTCCCATGTGGCAGGAAAAACTCAATGTAAGAGTAATTCACAGCTGAGGACAAAGCCGACTTATTCTTTTTTTTTTTTTTTTTTGCGTTACGCGGGCCTCTCACTGTTGTGGCCTCTCCCATTGCGGAGCACAGGCTCCGGACGCACAGTCTCAGCGGCCATGGCTCACGGGCCCAGCCGCTCCGTGGCATGTGGGATCTTCCCAGACCGGGGCACGAACCCGTGTCCCCTGCATCAGCAGGCGGACTCTCAACCACTGCACCACCAGGGAAGCCCCCGACTTATTCTTTGATTCTAAGTTTGAGGTGATTGTGAGATAGAAGAGACCAGAAATGGATTTGAGGAACTGAAAGAACATGTTTATATTTCTGCCTGCTAATCCCCAAACTTAATAAATGACATCCAAGCTAGAGACTAGGAGGGACTTAGAGAGAGGAGAAAGGAAATTAGAATCAGTATAGTGACTTCACACCCAAGTGTATGTCTCCACGCTCTCAAATTTTCCTTACATCTCAAGATCCCAGAGAGGAAAGTCCCAGGTGAAATTTGGAACAACTGCATGCCTCCAGAGAAATCCCTTGGTCTTTGTTGTCTCAGAAAAATGGCAGAATGGTATAGATGGAAAAGAGTGGGGCAGAGACACTCCCCTCTTCTCAAAAAACACACCACTTTTCTCATGGATCCTGAGATCCAGTTATTCTTGGAGCCCCAGCATGGGGACACAGAAGTTAGCTATGAGTGAGAGCTGATAACACATGCCAGGAGGTCACCTTACAGGGTTGAGAAGGTTTTCACCAAAAGAATGCTGTCTGTGCTCTCAGCCAGGGACGAGATAGATTGCAGAACTGAACCCAGAGGGCTGGCAGCACCAGAGAGCAAAGAGGGAGCTGATGGTCAAGAGCTCTGAGCTCTGCCTGAGGAAGCACTGAATACCTTAAACCAAGAGGACAGACAAGTTACACCCCCAGGGGACACCAGCAGAGACATGATCTCAGAGAGGTGACATATAGCCTACCAGTGCCGTAATGCTCCCACCTGGACTCAGATAGTATCCCAGAGAGAAGGATGGAGGAAGACAGAACATTTAGTTCACTAAGATTTAACCTGGTAAGTGATTTGATTACAAGTTGGAATTGATCGAGTGAAAGGTCACTGCTGGACCGAGAAAATCCAGGAACTACTTGTTTTAAGTTGCCTCTCCTTATACAGACTGGCGAAACATTTAATTGTTACACAAATAAAGTGAACATGTTTGCACCCTGTTAATTTGTACCTATGTGGCTCAGCCTGCTTTTGTGTTGAGATGGCAGGGGTTGAGGGGATGAGGGTGAAGGGGGCAGAGGAGTGTATTGAACTTTCTATCCCATATGGGGTAGTTTGGTGATATGATGGAGAGTAGACAATCTGAAACAGGCAACCAGTTTTCTGTTTGGGAACAAATTATTTGATTCTACTGAATCTGATTTTTCTCATCTGCAGGAAATAGGAAATGTTCAACTTCATAAGGTTGTTGTGAGGTTATGAGATGAAATATACTACACTTTTGGCACAGAGTGTCTGGAATATAATCACGGTATCGTATTCTTGACCTCCAGTGTGCCCCTTCGTCCCCACCCCACCCTCACTCCCTCCCACCCCTCACCATGAAAGAAGCCTCCACGTAGGCAGAGCTGCTTCTTTATTCACATTCGTATCCATAGTGTCTGGCACAAAGTAGGTGCCCCCAAAATAGCTGTTGAATGAATAAATTGGGAAGGAGCTCTGGAGAGATAGCTAGGAGTATTAAAGCGGGTTCTACCTATAGGGTAAGTCCCAAATGAAAGGAAAAAACTCAGACTTCAGTGAGGTAAATAGAAGAACAGATAGTTGTGAATGAGTCTTAGGAGAGCAGGTTTTGATCACAGGGAGGGAAACAGAAAACAATCATAGTCATGGGCACACGTATGTTGACAATAGAAAGGGAATAGATAGCCATGGTCCACACTGGCGAAAAAATCCTGAGCTATACAATCATACCTTTATAGACCACTGTTGTTTTTTCCACAAGCATGTGCATGTTTATGGGGAAGTGTGTGTGTGTGTGTTTCTACTGTGTGTTTCTGAGTGTCTGTAAAATACTTGGATTAGATTTTTCAATCTGACCTGCTTGTTTTGGATCTCTATATCTATCTACTTATCTATCTATCCATCTATCATATGCAAAATAAGTTTTTCTGTATGAAAAATGTAAACAATAGAATTTAACTATGTCACAAGATCAGTACTAATGCTTTAAGAATTTTTTTTTTTACTTCTAATGCTTTAAGTAGCCTTAAAAGCTTGTAAAGATGAAGAAAATTTTTAAAGATTTTCATTTGACATTCAAGACCACTGTAGGTTTTTAGACTATAATTAGCCCTTAGACCTGGCTCATTTATAAAATGGGTAACAGAATTGACCTTGGAATAAGAGCAAAATCGTAAAGGGTAATGGGATTAGGACATAGTAAACCTTCTTTCTTTTCCTTTTGTAAAAATTTTTAAAAAATCCTTTAAAATCTGTAGTTTTCATTATTTTATCATAACTGCTAGGAATGATGGGTAATAGTTTTCTGAAGAAATAAAATTTTATATTTTTAATATTTAAAGAGATTTAATATCCTTGACAAAGTAAGTGATGCTCTTTAATTGTTTTTCCTGAAAATCCTTCTCATTTGTTTTCCATATTCTTTGCCACATTAAGGAATGCCCTCTGTACAAAGTGGTCTGCCCTAATGTTATGGCATTGTCATCAAGCTATAAGTACATGCTCTTTTATTTATGAGAAAAGGAAAAGGTTCTTATGTTTTTTTGAAAATAGCTATTTGAGTATGTCATCATTGAATAATGTAGAACAAACGTTTCATGCTTCCCATAAAGATCTTTCTCTGAGACCAGTAGCAGGAAAGAGTTGTTTAGGAGAAGCTAATAGAATCCAGCTGAGTGGGAAGGAGTTGGTCTAGTGATTCTCGAACTTTAGCATTGTGAGAATCACCTGAAGAATTTGTTAAACTGCACATCTCTGCGCCTTGTACCCAGAGCTTTTGATTTAATAGATAGTGTAGTTGATTGAATGGTGGCCTCCAAAAAGATATATTCACATTCTATCCCATAGAATCTATGAATATTACCTTATTTAGTCACCCTGGATTATGGGGGTGGGCCCTAAATCTAATGATAAGTGTCTTTTTTGTTTTTTTTGCGTTACGCGGGCCTCTCACTGTTGTGGCCTCTCCCGTTGCGGAGCACAGGCTCCGGATGCGCAGGCCCAGCGGCCATGGCTCACGGGCCCAGCCTCCCCGTGGCATGTGGGATCTTCCCGGACCGGGGCACGAACCCGTGTCCCCTGCATTGGCAGGCGGACTCTCAACCACTGCGCCACCAGGGAAGCCCCTGCAGATCTTTATTAAGCAGATTTAATAGATAAAAGCGATGTTAGAAGCCGACCAACAAATGATTATTAAGTACTTCTTTCTGTGCAGAATGATTTACTGAATTAGACTCTGAATCAAAAGATATGTTTTATTAATATATTCAAGAACTGTCCACTCCAATGATAGGTGTGATGGTGTTTTCACCTCTGAGGCAAGTTGATTTTCTGTCAATTTGTGTTATACATATGCAAAAAAAGATGACACTTTCTGGAAAGTATTCATTTTAATAACCACAAAATACTTATGTTTTTATTAGGCTTTTAAAGATGGGCTTTGAAACTGAAGCTTCTTTTTTTATAATCAATAATATGAAATTAACTTCTTGAGTGGACCATTACTTTTCATTTCTGAGAAAATGACCAATCTGTTACTATGACTACCTAACACTGGTAAGAATTTAATTGTTAAATCCCAGGCTATCACACAGATTGGTATTCAGTTTTGGTCAGGTCACTAGCTCCAGTTCTAGCTATGCAAGGTGACCCAGGAAATTTCAGCAGAAATTACTGTCTAACAGTAGCTCATTCTTCCTCTGTGGAATATCTTTTTTCTTAACGTTTCGAAGTTTACTTTTTTTCAGCTTTATTGAGGTATAATTGATGAATGAAATTGGCGTCTATTTAAAATATACAACGTGATGATTTGATACATGTATACAATGTGAAAGGATGCTTCAGTGGGATATCTTAACAGGTTTTTACCAACCAGATAGTATTTTTATATATTAGCTACTAGCTGAAGTATATTCTGCTAGTAAGTGTAGTTTTGAATTAAAAACTTTGAGTCCAAGTTTTATTTATCTGAATCAAAAAGACCATATTCTTCTTATAAGACCACATATAAAAATAAAACAACTGGTGTAGACAGTTCCACTTCAGGCTAGGTTGTGAAAGTGCCATAGTGTGGTTGATAAGATGTAAATTTGGTCTTAGCCCATGGTTTCTGGCTCGCATATCCCAAAACTCTTGGAATTTTCTGAATGATAAGAGCAATAGGAGCATCTTTTATCATAACATATGTCTCTTGTCCTCAGTTTCTGAAATCACTTCAGAGCCATAAAGGTGAAATGGGGTCTTGTTAACCTAACAAGCCCCTTTCCACCAAAACTGTGTTTATGTTAATGAGGTGACTTTTGGACCAACACCTAAGGATGGGGCTGGTTGCCAGGGCAGCCAACCATGGGATTAGAGGGCTGGAACTTTCAGTTGTCCCCATGCCTCACCTCCTGGGAGGGGATAGAGGCTGGCGATCGGGTTCAATTACCAGTGACCAATGATGTAATCAATCATACCTATGTAATGAGGCCTCCATAAAAATTTTAAAGGATGGGTTTGGAGAACTTTCAGGGTGTCAAACACGTGGAGATGCGGGGAGATCGGTGCACTGGAAGAGGGTATAGAAACTCCATGCCCTTTGCCCATACCTTGCTCTATGAAACCCTTCCATTTGGCTATTCCTGAATTATATCATTTTATGATAGACTGGTAGTCCATTAAGTAAAATGTTTTTCTGAGGTCTGTGAGCCACTCTAGCAAATTAACTGACCCCATGGAGGGGTCATTGGAACTTCCAGTCAATAGCCAGTTAGGCAGAAGCCCAGGGAACAAACTTGACTTGCAATTGGCATCTGAGATTCTGGGCAGTCATGTGGGACTAAGCCCTTAACCTGTGGAATTTGATGCTACCTCTGGTACACAGTGTCACAACTGAGTTGAATTGTAGGACACCAGCTGGTGTTGGAGAAATTTTTGGATGTGTGAATTAAAAACCCACACACACTGAGATTGGGTGCTCAGAACCTTTAGGAAGGGCATGGGAAACTTTTTCTTGTATTACCTTTCCTTGTAGTATGTTTTGTAATACTACAAAAAAAATCTGGACAACATAAAACTCATACTTATCTATGGGACTTTTGAAGTGTGTTGGATGTAAGGAAGCCTTTACATACTGATTACCAGTGCTCTAAATCCTTCATGTTTGTTCTTTTTCAAAATTACTTTGGCTATTCTATGTCTTTTGCATTTTCACATAATTTTAAAGTCAGCTTGTCAATTTTTATTAAAAGAAATCCTGCTAGAATTTTAAGCGGAATTGCATTCAATCTATAGGTAAATTTCGGGAGATCTGATGTCTTAACAATATTGTTTTCCAAACCATGAACACGGTATATCTCTTCATTTCTTTAGTTCTTTAATTTCTCTCAGCAGTATTTTATAGTTTTCCATTTATTGATCTTGCAAATATTTTGTTACATGTATTCCTAAGTACCTTATGGGTTTTTTTCCAATTGTAAATGGCTTTGGATACTTAAATTTCAATTTCCAGTTTAATTGCTGGCTAAGATCAATACAATTACTTTTTATATATTGACCTTGTATCCTGTGACCTTGCTAAATTAACAAATACTCCTACTAGCTTTTGTTGTAGATTCCTAAGAATTTTCTATGCCCACAATCATGTCATCTGTGAGTAAAGACAATTTTACACTTTCTTTTCTAGTATGTGTGCCTTTTACTCTTCTTGCTTTGTTGCAGTGGCTGGGACCTCTAGTACAATGATGAGTAGGTTTGGTGAAAAAGACTTGTCTTCTTTCCACTTTTAAGAGAAATGTATTTAATCTTTCACCATTACATATGGTATTAGCAGTAATTTGAAAATGGTCATTTTTGTAATGAAGTCATCTTGCTATTTAATAACTGTAAAGTAGCAAATTGTATAAGCTCTAAGATCCATTTAGTCTACTACACAATTTTTTCTATAGTCAATAATGTTTGTACACATGTCAAATGTACTGATTCCTTTTTCTTTTCTTAGAAGAAGTCTAATATTGGATGAATTGTCATGAATCTGAAATCGTCTATGTTTGTTCAAGGTGAAATAGCAATTTCTTGACTGAATACACATGACTAGGGTTATGAGATTCACTTTTGTTGTATCACTGAACTTCTTATTTATCACTTGAATGGTACTCAGATTAAAGAGTTAGAATCCTGATATCTATCAGTCTGTGTCTCTTACATCTTCACACAAGAGGGCACTCATTTTCTAGGAGTTTATCTGTTGCCCTCAGGAGAAAAACCAACAACTCTTTGGAATACCACTGGGCATCAGTTCTCTGAAGAGCCAGGTCTGAATCATCTTTATTTACTTGTATTTCTCATTGAACTTGTGTGCATTTTGAATCACCTATATCATAAATAAGTTTCTGTTACTTAAGGCAGTATGATCATTTTTCTGTTCATGCCACCTGAAAGAACCTAGTTAATACATCTAAAATTAGAGTCAAGAATACATTATTCATTTCAGACTCCTTCCTCTGCTTGACCTGGAAAATAGCACACTTTACATTCTCCTGCCCTCCTTCCTCTGCCGCAACCATCCCTGAAATACCCTGAACAGCCTTTGTTAATTTAACATGAGTCTATAGATCTATCTTGCTAGGGGGAGAACTGAAATATATTAATAAATTAAAATATCCGTTTTAGTGGGGGAGCAGCTTGTGTTTAGAGAGAAACTATGTAAGCAAGATGCCATTTGCCTAGGCTCTAGATGGATGGCCAGACAACTTTGGGAAACGCATGGTTAGTGTGGAGAATTTTGTAATGACAAACATATATATACAGATCAGGAAATAGCTGAATGTCCTTTGGTCTTATAAAACCAAGGTTGTTATTTGGCAAGTTGTAAAATAAGGGAAATAAGTATTCTGCAAATAAAGAAACCAGGGCATTTTTCAGGTAGGCTTAACTGGCTGGACGTCACAAGGAAAAAGGTCTTGCTGTGGCAAGTTGTTGTCTTTGGGTGTTTTCAGGAAAAGTTCAGCCCCAGCAAGCACTGCTGGAGAAGAGGAACTGTGGCTGAAGCAACCTGTCCTCATCCTTTCTCTGCCCTTTCTTAGGGGACTGACCATCCCAACATGAAAGGCATCTTTCTCCATCTCTCTGCTTCTTGTGTTGCACGATGATATCACAGTCTCTGAGTAGATGCAGAAAGAGAAAGCATAATGATATCAGGGGTGGGATGGGGAACAAAACTGATTCTTGTGATCAGAACAAAATTTCCACTCTTTTTTTTCAAAAATTGAGATATAATTGACATACAACATTGTATTAGTTTCAGATATACAACATAATGATTTGATATATGTATATACTGCAGTATGAATTAGTTAACATCCATCACCACACACGGTTACATTTTTTTTTTGAGTGTGATGAGAACTTTTAAGATTTACTCTCTTAGCAACTTTTAATTATATAGTAAAATGTTAATAACCATAGTCACCGTGCTGTATATTACATCCCCAGGACTTACTTATCTAACAACTGGAAGTGTGTATCTTTTCACCACCTTCACCTACTTTGCCCACTCCCTACCTTGTGCTTTTGGCAACCATTAATCTGTTCTCTGTATCTATGAATTTCATTTTTCTTTCCCTTTCTTTCTTTCTTCTTTCTCTCTCTCCCTTCCTTCCTTCCTTTCTTCCTTTCTTTCTTTTTCTTTCTTTCTTTCTTTCTTTCTTTCTTTCTTTCTTTCTTTCTTTCTTTCTTTCTTTCTTTCTTTCTTTCATTCCATGTATAAGTGAGATCATATGATATTTGTCTTTTTCTGTCCATTTTTATTTTACTTAGCATAATGTCCTCAAGGTCCATCCAAGTTGTTGAAAATGGCAGGAGTTCCTTCTTCTCTATGGCTGAATAATACTCATATATATTCCACATTTTCTTTATCCATTCATTCGTTGATGGACACTTAAGTTGTTTCCATGTCTTGGCTATTGTAAGTAATGCTGCAGTGCACATAGGGATACAGATATCCTTTAATTTCCCTCAGATAAATATCCAGAAGTGGAATTGCTGGATCAAAATTTTCACTCTTTCTGATGATGGCACACTGCAATGCTTGGCTCCAGGAATTACGGAAGAGGGCGCCTATACAAACACTGTTAATGTGAACTCAGACGTCATCTGTCAGCTGGTGTGGATTCCAGAATATTTAGTGTTTCAGTCCTTGATCTGGAAAGACTGAGACCTTTCTCAAATTTTTAGGGCCTGGAAGAGTATTGCCAGGGTGTGCTGGTGAATGTTTAACCACCTGCTCTCTGAACAAAGAAAAAACTCCAATTTATAGTGTTCACCAATTTCTGTGATGTAGATACTCCGACCATGGCTGATTTCAAGCTACCAACGTGATGTTACTGAACTTGAGTAGAGATGCATGGTAGAATAACGTTAAGCAGCATTTCTACCACAGAGATACAATAATCTTTTTTTAAAAAATTTATTTTATTGAAGTATAGTTGATTTACAGTGTTGTTAATTCTGCTGTACAGCAAAGTGATTCAGTTATACATATATGCATCCTTTTTCATATTCTTTTCCATTACGGTTTATCACAGGATATTGAATATAGTACCCTGTGCTATACTGTAGGACCTTGTTTATCCATTCTGTATACAATATTGATAGTTTGCATCTGCTAATCCCAAACTCCCAATCCATCCCTCCCCTACCACCCTGCTCTTGGCAACCACAAGTCTGTTCTCTGTGTTTGTGAGTCTGTTTCTCTTTCGTAGGTAAGTTCATTTATGTTGTATTTTAGGTTCCACATATAAGTGATATCATATGATATTTGTCTTTCTCTTTCTGACTTACTTCACTTAGTATGATAATTTCTGTCCATATATGTTGCTGCAAATGGCATTATTTCATTCTTTTTTATGGCTGAGTAGTATTTCATTTATATATGTACCACATCATCTTTATCCATTCATCTGTTGATGGACATTTAGGTTGTTTCTATGCCTTGGCTATTGTAAATAGAGCTGCAGTGAACATTGGGGTGCATGTATCTTTTCAAATTATAATTTTGCCCAGATATATGCCCAGGAGTGGGATTGCTGGATCACATGGCAATTCTACTTTTGGTTTTTTGAGGAACCTCCATACTGTTCTCCATAGTTACTGTATCAATTTACATTCCCACCAAGAGTGCAAGAGGGCTCCCTTTTCTCCACACCCTCTCCAGCATTTGTTGTTTGTAGACTTTTGGATGATGGCCATTCTGACCAGTGTGAGGTGATACCTCATTGTAGTTTTGATTTGCATTTCTCTAATAATTAGCAGTGTTAAGCATCTTTTCATGTGCCTGTTGGCCATCTGTATGTCTTCTTTGGAGAAATGTCTGTTTAGGTCTTCTGCCCATTTTTTAATTGGGTTGTTTTTTTTGTTATTGACTTGTATGAGCTGTTTGTATATTTTGGAAATTAAGCCCTTGTTGGTTACATTATTTGCAAATATTTTCTCCCATTCTGTAGGTTATCTTTTCATTTTTTAAATTGTTTCCTTTGCTGTACAAAAGCTTGTAAGTTTGATTAGGTCCCATTTGTATTTTTTCCTTCTATTTCTATTGCCTTGGGAGACTGACCTAAGAAAACATTGGTATGATTTATGTCAGAGAATGTTTTGCCTATGTTCTCTTCCAGGAGTTTTATGGTGTCATGTCTTGTATTTAAATCTTTAAGCCATTTTGAAAACATATAATCTTAAGGGCATAGAGAACAGAAAACTGTAAAATTAGAAAGTTATGTGTTTTGAGTATTGATTGCCTTTGCTTTTAATATTGGAAATGTAGAGGTAAATGTCTTATTATTTGCAAATAATCTGATTATGTAGAACATTTAAGAGGTTTGGGGGCCATTTTCCCTCACTTGTGGCTTTTTCACTTGTCCCGTTTACCTTCAGCTGCTCTGAATCAGAAGGGTTTTTTTGATGCATTGTCAGGGCTTCACATTTTGAGGTTTTGCTCAACTATTTGGTGCTGACTCACTTGGTGACATTAATGCCTGAGATATTTTTAAAGACCCACATTCTGATAGTGAAATTATAGCTCATTTACCAAACAAGATTTTGTGCCCAAATATCATTCTGAGCAGATTGAATGTCACTTCTTCCTACTCTTTTCCAGAATCCTAAATTATGTTTTTCTGTTGATTTATTCTGCTGATTCAATTTGCTTACTAAACAATCTTTAAAATGTTTCAAGCTTTCAATTTTCAATATATGGCAAATATAAATTTGGACATATTCAACTGTCTGCCCATTACATAAAGAAAGCAGTATATAATTAGCTCTAAACAACATAACTGTGGTTTTACGATCATTTGAATTATTGTAGGATGATTTCAGTGGAATATTCTGTACATCCTATTTACAGTTTCTTATTTTACAAATGACATGAGAAGCAATATGAAAAACACATTCTGTTTAATAGTTCAGGGTTATGATTTATCAGATAATAAGAGAAAATAAAGGACAAAAGGATCTTTTTTCTAGAAAAATTGATTCTCATATTCTCTGTCTTGTTTAGAAATAATACAAAACTGTTTTTTAATGACCTCTGTGGTTTTCCAAGCCACTGCTTGTTCAGTGCCATTCATTTATTCATTTATTTACCAAATAGTACCTAGTGTATATCTGCTCTGATCTCCTGCAGAGAAAGCTGACACAGGTGAGGGTAAGATACCAGGCTGGATAGTTAGAATGAAATTCCCCACAGAGATGGAACTTGCCAGCCAAGGCAGATCAGTTGCATTGACTTTCCCTGGCTGGCAAACTGGGACCTTGAAATAAGGATGAGGGTGTCTGGGTGTTTGTCCCTAGGGAATTTGCCTCTGTGTTCTCCTCTGAAGTCTCCATCCATACGTTGGAGTCCCGCCCAGCATGGCGGCAAGTGGTTTCCTTAAGGGCCCACCCACCTCCTCTGCTGGCTGCCAGGCTGATAACTGGGGTTCAATCCCAGCACAACACAGCTGGGGGTGCGCTGGGTCTGTTAAGGGGCTAAGAAATCACACTCTGAAGGATCAGCAAGAATTAGCTAGCATGTACCATCAGGGCCCAGGGAAGTCCCCCTTAGGAGTGATGAGGTTGGAGCCAATTCATAAAACACTTGAATATGAAACTCTTTAGGGACTGAATTTTTTCCTCTGCCATTTATGAAGAGAGTATTTAAAAATAAAACCCAGAGAGTAAGATGAACACATTTGTTCTCTGAAGTGAGCACTTTGACTACTGTATGTGAGGTGGGTAAGAGAGGGGCAAGACTGGAGAGAGGGAGTCTCCGTGTCAAACAGTACTGGGACCAGACCTAAAAAACCTAGCTGCTGGCTTCAGGGAATACTTGCTCCTGGAAGAGAAGATGGTGAACTAACTGAAACAGTTTGCTCACCAAGACTCACTTAACAATCTTCTCTTCACTCTGCCCACCGATAAAAAGCTGTTATGTTGTGAGTTGAGAGTCATGATGCTGAGGGTTGAGAACGGGATTGGAAGTGAGGACGCAGAGTCCCAGGGCTGGGTGGTGGCAACGTCAAAGGGAAGGCAGACTGGGAGTTAAGACACCATCTTTCTGCTCCAGAGGACCGGCCCACCGTCCTTGTTTCCCACTATTACTCCACGGCCATGACTGTTGACAGCGCTCTCCTGAAAAGTCTTCTCTGGTTCCTGGTGTGAATTGCAAGGCACAGGCTTTGCTTGAAAGATTCCTATCGCGATTCCGAGTTTTCCTTCTTAATTTACCCGAAACAATATTTTATTAAGACAATTAAATCTACAAAAGAACAGCCAAGCAAGCAAGTACTTGTTTTCTTGCAAGTTTTAATTAGAAAGGAATGCCAAACACATTTGGGTGTGTTCCTTCTCAATCCTTCACACTTCTTTAACAACTTTGTACTTGGACTACTTTAATAATGTTTCTTTTTAATTCAGCCTGAGTTCTATCAAAAATCAGATTTGCATATTTGCAGTATCTGGCGGTAGTAAGCTGTTGTCTCAGCCAGAGGAAATACGTTTTACTGGCTTAGGATGAAGAAATGAATTAAATTTCAATCTTTAGCAAGTTCAATAAGTTAGAAAAGTCTGTGCAGTTCCCACTACACCCTTTATCTGAGTTTTTCTGCATTATTTCTCTCAATCAAGAAGAGAAAGAAGGGAAAAAAAGAACAGCTTGTCAAGATCACCATATTAAGAGTATAAAAATTCTGTGGCTAGTTTCCTTAAGTAAAAAAAGTAATGTTCCCTTATATTCTTAAAGAAAATTTTTGTGGCTTTGTCCCCATCCCCACTAGCAGAGTCTAATAGCACTTTTCTAAGGGTAGGTTAGAAAGGAACTGAGGGATCCCTGGAAAGAAACTACTAGAACACAGACAAGAAGTCTACCACTTCCCTAGAGTTCCACTTACACACCTATAAAATAGTCAAATAGAAATATTAGAAACTGATAGTGAAACATATGAAAGCGTGGCCCAATTTGCCAGGAAGTTTGTCAGTTGTAGGACAGATGAGACTGAAGTAAAGGGTGGACTAATGTGAATCAAGGCTCTCCACTTGGGTCCTGGGAGGTCGAGGAACATAGTTCTCAGCAGAACTTCCTCTCCTTCCCTTATTTAGGAGGATTTGTGGTGTGGTGGCATGGGGTGACAAGGTGAGGGCCTGTGCCCCTGCGACATGCCACACTTAGTGGAGCCTGGAATGATTTTGTTCCTGGCTTACCCTAAACACAGACATCTGTCCCAGACAAAGAGTTTCATCTGGCTCCTCATGAGGACAAACATGCCAAACAAGGAATCGGGGCTTTGCTGCAGCTAATTCCTGGCTGCTCAATAAACAGAGAAGCTCAGCGCCAGCCTGAGGACTGTTCTCCCTGCTGTGACTGCCTCTGCCTTTAGCTCTGGCTTAGTGACCCAGGCGGTTCAGTTTTTATACTCTGAATGGAAAATTACATTAAATCCCAAGCTTTCACTTCCCTTTTTATCTGGGTCTGAAAGATCCGGACAAAGATCCAAATAATCTTGGACAGAATCCATCTCACTTCCCAGAACTGAACAAGTACAGATACCTCTTTAAGGGTGAGCAAACAGGAAAAATCCATCAGACATATGAAAAGATACTGCTCTTTAAAAAGAGGGGGCTGGGACTTCCCTGGTGGCGCAGTGGTTGAGAGTCCGCCTGCCGATGCAGGGGACACGGGTTCGTGCCCCGGTCCGGGAGGATCCCACATGCCGCGGAGCGGCTGGGCCTGTGAGCCATGGCCGCTGAGCCTGCGCATCCGGAGCCTGTGCTCTGCAGTGGGAGAGGCCACAACAGTGAGAGGCCCGCGTAAAGCAAAAAAAAAAAAAAAAAAAAAAAGAGGGGGCTGTGCTGTAGAACCAGGGCAAATGTCTTCTTATGGCCTGCAGTTACTGTTCAAAATAGAGGGGAAAAGTTCAAGTTTTAAATTTGTGATCTTAACATGGTAGAGAAGAGGTTGTTGAGTCTACAAAAATAAACAAGGTGGTCATGAAGAACAATCTGGAGCCAGAAGGAAGAGCACAGAAGAGAAACAATTGCTGGTAATATTTAAAGCCTAAATGAAGATCAGATTTGCAGGATTTATTCCGAGGAATAAAGAGAAGAAAACAATGTGGAAAAAATTTAAAAGATAAGTAATGAAGGACTGAGCCAGGAGATCTAATATGCATGTAATAGAAATCTCAGATAAAGAGAACAGAGTAGATGAAGGAAAT
Organism: Leucopleurus acutus; assembly: GCF_964270905.1. Taxonomy (NCBI): domain Eukaryota; kingdom Metazoa; phylum Chordata; class Mammalia; order Artiodactyla; family Delphinidae; genus Leucopleurus; species Leucopleurus acutus. The sequence continues at coordinate 116,739,036 of NC_139145.1, read as the reverse complement.
GAAATAATCAGGAAATAGATTTAAGAACTTTCTGGAGCTGAACAAATATTAAACATTAATTGTTTTCAGATTAAGAGGTCAACAAGTTCTGGTAAAAGTAAATAAGATCAACAGCTAGACTAGACATATCCTGGCAAATACTGTGACTTTCAAAGATTAAAAAACAGTGTATACATAATCAGGTGTTTAAAAATGTTATCCACCAGGAAGGAGAAACACCAGGGTTTCTCTACTATCAAAAGCCTGAAGATAAAGGAGTAATTGTTACAGACTTGTGAGGAAGAAAGATTGTGACACAAAAATTTTACTACATAGGCATTGAGAGAGGAATGTAAAAATAGCGTGTTACATTTTAAGAAGATGGAAAGGTCACATGTGCATAAATATTGTTAGCAAGTTCCAGTAAACATCTAGAGAACAGTTACTTTTCTTCTATTCATCTTGTAAAGCACAGAACAGATGGAAATCTTTTCCATTTATTTAAACAAGTTTAGCATGAGCCTAATGTCAAAATCTGGTGGATATAACAGAAGAAATGACAGAATAACTTCATATAAATGCAGATTTTAAAAGTGAGGGAAAAATAAGTAAATTGATTCAGTAGCATAATAGGAAATAATATGCCAAGATTAGGTGGGGTTTATTTCAGAATTGAAAGGATGGTTTAAATATTAGGAAATCTACTGATGCAACATGCCATAAGAGGCCAAAGGGAAAAGGTATATGACCATCCAGATAGATGTAAAAGAGGTATTTAATATAATTCAACTCCAATTTCTGGTTTTAAAATGTTTTTAGTGAAAGGAGAAATGGAAAGAAGCTTTTTTTTTTTTAATAAAAACTCCAAATCTATCATGCTTGATACTGAAGCAATAAAGGAATTGCAATTAATGAGAAGAACAAGACAAGAACTCCTGATATTACCACTGTTGTTTTGGGGAAGTTTTTGTTATAATTATATGAGAAAAAGAATTAAGAAGTATAAATACTGGAAAACAGACAAAAATTTTTATTTGCAAATGATAAGACTGCTTACCTGGAAAACCCCAAAAAGTAAGGGAAAAACTACTTACAGTTGCCAGTTAAAAAATAAATATAAAAATAAGATTGTTTTGTTATATGCTGGCAAGAACCAATTAGAAATTACAAAGGGAAAATCTCATTCATGATAGAACAAAAACACCAAATAATTTGGAAAAATCTTAACAAGAAATGTGTAGGGCCAATATAACATTTACTAAATTTATTAGACAAGATGAAAAAGATCTGAATAAAGAGACATCATGTTTAGTATTGGGAAGAATAAAAATTATGAAGATATACATTCTTCCCAAATTAATTTATACCTTCTTGAAATTAATTCCAATTAAAACCCAAATTTGATTATTTTTACACTCAAACAAAATTGTTCTAAAGTTCCCCTGGAAGAGTATTTTTGGGAAAAACAATATAATGGGGGAAGAAAACCCAGATATCAAAATATAATTTTTAAATAAAATAATTAAAACAGTAAGACACTGGAACAAGAAGGTATAGACAGATTCAAAGAAGAGAATTGGCAAACTAGAAAAATATCCTAGTAAATGGAAGAATATAGTATTTGATATAATATTTTAGAGAAATAAAGCTCATAGATTTCCAGTAACTGGCTATTTAAAAAGAAAAAATGATCATGTTAGATTCCTACTTCATAACTTACCATGAAATAAATTCCAGATAGTTAAAATACTTAAATATGAAAAATAAAGTCATTAAGGAGATTAGAAAGACATAGATGAATATATAATACAACTCTAGGCAAGGCCTTTTAGTACCAAAGTCAGAAACCAGAGGAAAACATTAGATTTTAGCTACCTAAAAATTAAAATGATCTGTTTATCAAAGTCATTATGTACAAAACATGAAAGCAAATGAAAACAAAATATATCATAATCTGTGAAACAAAGATTATAAAATTGGTCTAGAGTAGGTTCCAGTAATATCTGTTGAATACACGAATCAATAAGTGAAAATGTAAAGCACTCTTACGAAACAATGAGAAAGCCACTGAAGTCCCAGTGGAAACGAGGACATAGTGCATGAATAGCAATTTCACGAAAAACACAAGTGCTCAACATACATATAAAAAATTCAATTGTATTAGTATAAAATAAATCTAATTAAAATGTCATCATCTTTAAACTAAATTGGCCAATATTAGAAATAATCATAATACTTTAATCCCACAGATTCACATGTTCTCATACCTCAGATAATAATGTTAAGTGACATACTCTTTCTGGACATCAATTTGGGAATATCATTGAAAGTCTCAAAATATTTGTTTTTATATCCTTAGAAATAGCCATTTCACTTCTGGAATTTTATCCTAAGGAAAAAATCAGACAATCACAAAGGAATTATTTATGAGGACATTCACTGCAGTACATTTAAAATTGCAAAAAAATAAAAAATAAAATAAATCTCTAATAAACATTTAAAAACGTTTTTTAAATTTTTATTTATTTATTATTTTTTAACATCTTTATTGGAGTATAATTGCTTTACAGTGTTGTGTTAGTTTCTGCTGTATAACAAAGTAAATCAGCTATACATATACATATATCCCCATATGCCCTCCCTCTCGCGTCTCCCTCCCACCCTCCTTATCCCACCCCTCTAGGTGGTCGCAAAGCATGGAGCTGATCTCCCTGTGCCATGCAGCTGCTTCCCACTAGCTATCTATTTTACGTTTGGTAGTGTATATATGTCCATGCCACACTCTCACTTCGTCCCAGCTTACCCTTCCCCCTCCCCATGACCTCAAGTCCATTCTCTACATTTGTGTCTTTATTCCTATCCTGCCCCTAAGTTCATCAAAACCGTTTTTTTTTTTAATTCCATATATATGTGTTAGCATACGGTATTTGTTTTTCTCTTTCTGACTTAGTTCACTCTGTATGACAGAGTCTGGGTCCATCCACCTCACTACAAATAACTCAATTTCGTTTCTTTTTATGGCTGAGTAATATTCCATTGTATATATGTGCCACATCTTCTTTATCCATCCATCTGTCAATGGACACTTCGATTGCTTCCATGTCCTGGCTACTGTAAATAGTGCTGCATAAAATGTTTTTGAAGAATATTTGATAAAGTGAGAAAACACTCACAATCTAAATTTGGGTAGGAAGGCAAGTTGACAATGCTCTGTATTGCTGATACTAATAACAATATCTAACTTCTGTTGAGTGCTTGCTATATGCCAAGCATCATGCTCAGTATTTTACATGGAACATCTGCCTGTCCTTCAGTGGGGGTAGGTTCTAGGCTTATACCCATTTCACAAAGGAGGAAGCTGAAGTCTAGAAATTTGAGGTTAGAGGTCTGTCTCTTTTTGAGACTCTACTTAACCACCATACTATAAACTTCCACTAATTTCTTTAAACACATCTATAGGATACAGAGAAAGACTGATGAAACATCCTTTAAAATGTTACTAATGGCAGGAACAGTTGGTAATTTTTATTCTTTCTTTTTTATACTTTTATTATTTCTCCCAATTAGTATGCATTGGTATTATTTCCGAGGGAAAGCTGTAACAGTTTTTAAAGCCCCCAAATTAACTGAGCTCAAGGCCTAAACCACCTCTTTCCCTTCCCCAGCACCCACCATTTACACAAGCTCTTACACCTACTTTATTTACATTTTCCTCAGTGAGAATTAATGTCCATAATGGTGGTCTTGACATAATATAGGATAATCATTAAGGAGCTATTACACATAAACATAAACCCTACACTGGCTATACCCTGTACTGGAGTGCTTGAATGAGTGGAGCCAGAGTGCTGGGTTCAAAACCTCACTTGAACTTATCATTTATTTCACCTTGGGAAACCAACTAATCTGAGGAAATTAACAATTTTCTCAGTAAAATGAAGAGAAAAATGGTACCTTCCTCCTTTTTGCAGTGGAGATTAAATGACTTAATATTGGGTTGGCCAAAACGTTTGTTTGGATTTTTCCATAACATTTTATGGAAAAACCCAAACGAATGTTTTGGCCAGCCTAATATATGTAAAGCATAGTGACTGGCCCATGGTAAGTACTACTCAGTGTTAACTATTATTTTTATTAGCACACTTATGAAATCTTGAAAGTACATAATATTATTTTAGAAAGGTTTTCAACAAACAATTCTTTCAGGTATATTTCTGATTTATCTTGTTAACAGAGCTAACCATTGTCTGAACATTCTATTCAATGGCATTTTCACAATGGTATTATTTACCAGTCGCTTTGATAATTGAAGAAGATGCAAGAAAATGCAAATTCTAATTAATCAGGAAATTAATAAAGACTGGGGCTCAACAAAAGTGAGTTTGGGTTCTGTTAAACTTGGAAAGATTGACTCCAGTGTTGGGGGGTTTTCTTGGGGAGGGCAAACAAAAATTTCACCGTGAATTAATCATGCTCCACAGGTGTGAGCACAACTTTAGAAACACCAGAAGGGCCCATATGAATGGACTATCTGATTGGCTTTGCAGTAGCACTAATAAATGCTTGACTTCTGCTAATGTGGTAATTTTGGAATGATAAGTGGAACCTGCCGACAATGTCATTTTGCTTGATTGCACTGTAATTGCTTTTATGTCATTGGCCTCAAACTGTGCATAATGAGAGACTATTTTAACTCTAATAATAATACACTTTGTTTTTACATGGCTGAATAATATCCTACAGAAGCAACATCCTTATGTTATAGAATAATGGCTCAATATATCCATTCAAGGAATATCTGCCTTTTCTGACTGTTCATAGACAGGGTTGATGGACTTGATGATTCTCATTTCACAATGTAAAACTGGGTTGAGGTATGGTTGCGGAGTATGTTGCAAACTTATGTAAGTGATGAATTTAAAACATATTGTATAGAACTCAATAACAACATACTCATTCTGGTGTGCCAACAGTATTGGATCTTCACAACACAATTAGTGATAATAATAAAAACCTTTGTGACATTTAAGATGCTAAATAATACTTGAAATTCAAGGCAATAAAAACAAGTAAACAATAGAATAAAGGCCATTTTGAGTGGCTTTTGACGCAACACGTGAAAGTTTTACAGGGCTTGTTTATCCTAGAGATGTGAAACATACAAGAAATTTAGTGCCCATTATTCCAAAGTGTGGCTCTTTGCGCCAAAACAAATTATAGGGATTACCAAGTAAATACTCCCCCTAATCATCCTATCACCCCTTCCCTCCAACCCTAATTAGAGCCTAGGGATGCCTAATGGTTTACACTGATGGGGCATTCCTCAATTTCTTTGTATCAAGTTACTCAGCTCTAAAATAATATTCACCTCAACTTTTGTAACATTTACTATGTGCCAGACACTATTTGGATGCTTTACATTCATTAACTCATTTAATCCTCATAAGAACCCTACAAAATGGGTAAATTATTGTCCTCATTTTAAATATGAGGAAACTGAGGCAGAAAGTGGGTACATGACTTGCTGAGGTCAAAGGGCTAATAAGTAGCAGAGCCAGGGAATCTGGCTTTCTAAAGATGGGGCAAACAGTTCATCACAGAATTGTTCAGAGAATTAAATAAGATATCCTATCAAAAGCTCCTAGGGCCCCATAGCGTTTGTTCTAATGCTACCCATATTTCTGCTCTATGATTTTTCTGTACTTCTTGTGCAGTGCAGGGCCTGATCATTTATTTCCTTTTAGTTCTCTTGCCCTGTGTCCCACCACTGACCATGAGGGACTTTGATGTAAAGCACCAATTCTTGGGAGCCATTTCTCTCCAGACATGGTACCCAGATATGTTTCTTCAGGTATCAAACGTTGCAGTAGTCATCATAGTAATTACAAGGACAACGCAATAATAATAATGGTAAGCAGCAGTGCCAAGAGAGGTTTGCCTCCCTGCTAAACCATTCCAAATAAACATGCATTATGAATACTCTTACTACACAAGCACAGCTTAAGATCCCATCCCACCAAACTTCCTTCTTTTCCAATTAAATTGCCCCCTCTAAGCCTTACGATAATGTAGAAATGCTTTTAATATAGGGATTCCAACTACTGATATTGGTGTTGCTACTGCTGCTGCTAATGCTAATGGCACTTGACATTTTTTTGGAGGAGTTGCCAAGCATTCTTCCAAGTATTTTACATATATTTCTTCATTTCACCCTCACCATAGTCCTATGAGGCAGGTACTGTTACTTCCTGCTTATTACCCTCTTCCCACCTCCTCTGGAATCACAGAGCTCTAAGCTGCAGAGTCAGAGCTCAGGCAAGGGCCTGCCAGACTCCAGGCATGGCTCTTAGGCACAGTTTTCCCCACAGCCGTATCAAGTGTCCTTGGCACAGTGCCCGTGGGCATCTCTGGGGGGTGACTATTCTCTGCTCCATGACCAAAGCAGGTGTGAGGGCGGCCGCAGGAGTGGTTGGTGGACAAACAGTGCTGTAACTCCCAGTCTTGCTTCTAGTTGGAATTAGATAGTACAGCATACAAATCCTGACTCAGCGCCCTGGGCTGCAGAATTTCTCTTGTTTATGGCAAGGCACTCTCAATAGAGGCTTTTATTTTACAAGCTGTATTTATAATAATTTTTGCTCAGTGGCAGAGAAAGCTGCATTTCACATTTGGCTAACTGACAATCTGTGACAACTGTTTTTTTCATTGCTGGTCTAAGAAAAGTTGAAACAAATGTGACTTGGCTTTTTTTTTTTCCTTCCTGAGAGTTTGGCTACCAGGGAGGAAAGGTAGCCAAAGTTAGCCATCTGAAGTAAAGGGCCAGGTTAAATGACCTTGTAGAGTCCTTTCTGGCCTGTGACTCTAGGGATTAGTGACAACTTTCTTGGAGACTTTGCTAAATCACGAGAGAAAGTAATACTCCTTTTCTATGTGTGCTACTGTTCCCTGCCTTGGCCCCTATCATCACTGTTCTTACACAACTACTTTTTTTAAGCAACAAGTCAGGTAGGCAGCACCAGTGATCTATTTTCATTTAAATGTCAGTGTGTACTGTGTCCTCTGCCCATCACAACTGAGCCTTCCTTAGGCGACACTTCTGTGGACCCTCTCCCTGGCCTTCTGCAGTGACATCTCTCAAACTGGTGTTTGGCTTCTCAAGTTCTATATGGTTCTTTAACTTGGTATTTTTATTTTTATGAAAACGTAAAACCTTTTTTAAACCAGATAAAAGAGAAAACCTCTTTTTTGCAAAGGTAATTCATGATTAAGAGATATTTTTATAAGACTTCACGTTCATAAATCAGTGTTCCTAAAATCTGAATTCCTAGAACTATTTTTTTAACATCTTTATTAGAGTATAATTGCTTTACTCTAAGTGTGTTAGTTTCTGCTTTATAACAATGAATCAGTTATACATATACATATGTTCCCATATCTCTTCCCTCTTGCGTCTCCCTCCCTCCCACCCTCCCCATCCCACCCCTCTAGGTGGTCACAAACCACCGAGCTGATCTCCCTGTGCTATGCGGCTGCTTCCCACTAGCTATCTATTTTACGTTTGGTAGTGTATATATGTCCATGCCACTCTCTCACTTTGTCACAGCTTACCCTTCCCCCTCCCCATATCCTCAAGTCCATTCTCTGGTAGGTCTGTGTCTTTATTCCTGTCTTACCCCTAGGTTCTTCATGACCTTTTTTTTTTTTTCTTAGATTCCATATATATGTGTTAGCATATGGTATTTGTTTTTCTCTTTCTGACTTACTTCACTCTGTATGACAAACCCTAGGTCCATCCACCTCACTACAAATGTCTCAATTTCGTTTCTTTTTATGGCTGAGTAATATTCCATTGCATATATGTGCCAGGTCTTCTTCATCTATTCACCTGTCGATGGACACTTAGGTTGATTCCATGACCTGGCTATTGTAAATAGAGCTACAATGAACATTTTGGTACATGACTCTTTTTGAATTATGGTTTTCTCAGGGTATATGCCCAGTAGTGGGATTGCTGGGTCGTATGGTAGTTCTATTTTTAGTTTTTTAAGGAACCTCCATACTGTTCTCCATAGTGGCTGTATCAATTTACATTCCCACCAACAGTGCAAGAGGGTTCCCTTTTCTCCACACCCTCTCCAGCATTTATTGTTTCTAGATTTTTTGATGATGGCCATTCTGACTGGTATGAGGTGATACCTCATTGTAGTTTTGATTTGCATTTCTCTAATGATTAGTGATGTTGAGCATCCTTTCATGTGTTTGTTGGCAATCTGTATATCTTCTTTGGTGAAGTGTCTATTTAGGTCTTCTGCCATTTTTGGATTGGGTTCTTTTTTTACTTGTTATTGAGCTACATGAGCTGCTTGTAAATTTTGGAGATTAATCCATTGTCAGTTGCTTCATTTGCAAATATTTTCTCCCATTCTGAGGGTTGTCTTTTGGTTTTGTTTATGGTTTCCTTTGCTGTGCAAAAGCTTTGAAGTTTCATTAGGTCCCATTTGTTTATTTTTGTTTTTATTTCCATTTCTCTAGGAGGTGGGTCAAAAAGGATCTTGCTCTGATTTATGTCATAGAGGGTTCTGCCTATGTTTTCCTCTAAGAGTTTGATAGTGTCTGGCCTTACATTTAGGTCTTTAATCCATTTTGAGTTTATTTTTGTGTATGGTGTTAGGGAGTGTTCTAATTTCATTCTTTTACATGTAGCTGTCCAGTTTTCCCTGCACCACTTACTGAAAAGGCTGTCTTTTCTCCACTGTATATTCTTGCCTCCTTTATCAAAGATAAGGTGACCATATGTGCGTGGGTTTATCTTTGGGCTTTCTATCCTGTTCCATTGATCTATATTTCTGTTTTTGTGCCAGTACCATACTGTCTTGATTACTGTAGCTTTGTAGTATAGTCTCAAATCAGGGAGCCTGATTCCTCCAGCTCCATTTTTTGTTCTCAAGATTGCTTTGGCTATTCGGGGTCTTTTGTGTTTCCATGCAAATTGTGAAATTTTTTGTTCAATTTCTGTGAAAAATGCCAGTGGTAGTTTGATAGGGATTGCATTGAATCTGTAGATTGCTTTGGGTAGTATAGTCATTTTCACAATATTGATTCTTCCAATCCAGGAACATGGTATATCTATCTCTCCATCTGTTGGTATCATCTTTAATTTCTTTCATCAGTGTCTTATAATTTTCTGCATACAGGTCTTTTGTCTCCTTAGGAGGTTTATTCCTAGATATTTTATTCTTTTTGTTCCAATAGTAAATGGGAGTGTTTTCTTAATTTCACTTTCAGATTGCTCATTATTAGTGTATAGGAATGCCTAGCTTATATAATATTTAGTTGTTTCCTCTTTATAAGCCATGAATATGTATGTGTTCTGAACCAGAAATTATTTTGAATCTTTGGTAGGTTTTAGGTGTTTAATGAGTAGTTTTTGCCTTGAAATCTCCCCAAGGGTAGATCACAAACCTTAGAGATCATAAGACATGAAAAGATGGTGACATCCCAAGCCTTCCTATTAAACATGATAGAATGAGCACATTAGTTCTTCTCAACTCCCTCCCCTATTAAAATGAGTCAAAGGATAAATAAAGGTGAAAAACCACAAAGACATTGAGAATGGAAGAAAGGATGGCAGCAGATGAGAGATAAAAACAAAATTTTGGAATATAGAAAGCAAATAGATAAATGTAAAAACAAGTTAGCCTGCCAGAGAGAGCTGAAACTTACATGCCTGTAGAGGAGAAATCAGTGAGGAGAAACTAATTTTTGCATCACAGAGCCCTAGTAAGGTTCAGGAATTGGAGACATTGGATATTCCTGAAGGTGAGATTACAGGGCAGAACCCCAAACAGAAAACTAGTTGAAAGCCTTTAGAAGAGTCAGCTAGATTTCCAGGTTCCTTCTTCCAGACCACTCAGCTAATCAACAAGCACACTCACCCAATTCAGCCCATAGCAGAAGACTGGATGTACACTTTCCTAGAGGTATTGAGCCATATGAGGTCAGGTCTCAGGGATACCAGACACAGATGAGTACAGTGGTGTGGTGCTGTGTTAAAAATAAGGTGAGGGGATTAAATGAAAATCCATAAGCTGAAGGATGAGATCCATCCCCAATCTCTTGTTCTTGGCTTGAGAATGCTGAGCCTCAGAGCCGTAGGAGAGGTAGGAGATTAGAGCAGTTCCATTTGGGGAAACTTGCCAGCTTAAAAACAAAACAAAAAATACCTACAGATCCTGATATTAGAGAGTTCCTCCTAAGAAAAGCTAGGACCCACCTCAGTCAACAATATTGAAACCTTCCTGTTGACAGGTCTGGCTCATTCATGTAAAGCTTCCAACTGGGATTTTTTTTTTTTTTTTTTTGCGGTACGCGGGCGACCTCTCACTGTTGTGGCCTCTCCCGTTGCGGAGCACAGGCTCCCGGCGCAGGCTCAGCGGCCATGGCTCACGGGCCCAGCCGCTCCGCGGCATGTGGGATCTTCCCGGACAGGGGCACGAACCCGTGTCCCCTGCATCGGCAGGCGGACTCTCAACCACTGTGCCACCAGGGAAGCTCCCCCAACTGGGATTTTAATTCTCACTATTAATCATAATGAACAGTGTAGGATCATCTAACATTTGAAGATACCCTCTAACTTGAAATACAAAGCCAAAACTAACAGGAAAAAACGCAGTGTAAATGTAGGAGGAACTATCCAAAACCTGTAACTGATGATCGCTCTAGAAAGATTAAAGATAACGATTCGTGAAATAATAACAAGATGCTATTTTTTTTAAAAAAAGAATAAATATTGTCAGAGAACAAGAAAAAACTCTTGGAACTTAAAAACATATGGACAAAGATTTAAACTTCAAGAGGGGGATTAGAAGATAAAGATGACATTTATTGAAAGACCAAAGGATAAAGAAGACAGAAAATACAAAATAATCACGAGGAGATAAGAGAATTAAAGGATCTGTTCAGGAGGTAGATGTTCAATTAATAGAATTTCAGAACCAGAGCACAGAGAATAAGAAATGGATCCACTGACCAAGGTGAATTTCTTGGAACTGAAAAACATATTTCCAGATTGAAAGGGTCCATTAAGTATATGAAGATACTTTTCAGTTAGAAGAGAGATGTTAAATTCTCTCAGATATATAAAACAGATTGCATACAAAAGATTAAGATAGGTATCACATTTCTTAAAAGAAACTCTGGAGGCTTGAAATTGATGAATAATTTCTTCAAATTTTATACCCAGACAAACTGTTATTTAAGCATAAGGAGAGAAAAAAAAAAAGCCTTGATCATACCTCCAGGGCCTACAGATTTTTATCTCCTATACACCATTTTTCAGGCAAATACTGGAGGATAGTTGCCTTACCAAAATGAGGGACAGAAGTAGAGGAAATTTTCCTTCATAATACACCTGGAAATCCAGGGATAGCAGTGGCACACCTGGTCTAGAGAGCAACTGGCCCAGGCTGGAAAAGGACATTACAGGAAGAATACCTTCAGGAAAATTGGACTCGAAGATTATTGGACAGCTTTGATCATATGGAAAATTGAATTGGGAGACATTTTATGGAGCTATTTGAAGACAGTGAAAGTACTTGAAGATTTAAACCAAATGGGAAAAAAAAGGTAATTAATTCCAGGAAAGAAGTGAATTAGGAAGGCAATATTATCATAGTATACTCTTGACTCCTTGGTAAACAATATTTATTTAATCATAAAAATGGAAAAATTGAATATGGGTTTAACTAAAAAAATACTGAGAGGGTGGGGGAGAGAAAATGTGTGTATATGACAATTGATATGAGTTAATTCCTTGACTTCTGTAAGTAGGCAACAAATTCTATTTAAGAGAAACAGACAAAAATGACATGATCAGTATTTTATTAAATTATTAATATGAAGGTAAATACCAAAGGAATTGGCTATGGTAATTGAAAGTTGTTGCCTTTTGGAAACAGGAAATTGTAGTGATGGGGATTGGGTAGGGGACTACTTGTTTTCCATTATGAGTTTGGTTCCATTTGATTTTTATTTGATATTTTTAAAATTAATTAATTAATTTTTGGCTGTGCTGGGTCTTCATTGCTGCACACTGGCTTCCTCTAGTTGTGGTGAGCAGAAGCTACTCTTCGTTGCGGTGCACGGGCTTCTCATTGTGGTGGCTTCTCTTGTTGCGGAGCATGGGCTCTAGGTGCACAGGCTTCAGTAGTTGTGGCACACGGGCTCAGTAGTTGTAGCTCGTGGGCTGTAGAGCTTAGGCTCAGTAGTTGTGGTGCATGGGCTTAGTTGCTCCATGACATGTGGGATCTTCCTGGACCAGGGCTCAAACCCATGTCCCCTGCATTGGCAGGCATGTTCTTAACCACTGCGCTACCAGGGAAGTCCCCCATTTGATTTTTTAAATTATATACATATTTAATTGACAAAAGTGTAAACAATTAAAAAGAAAAAACTCTAATAACCCTCAAATATATAATTGAAAATAAAAAAACACTACTCTGAAAATTAAGAGACAACATTTACATGAATGCTGAAATTACAGTAGCTTCACAAGTGTGTGTGCATGTGTGTGTAGTACAGGCTGGGTTTCCCGTGTTGGGCGACAACTGTCCCTAGTCATCTCCCATTTCTGCACATCTTCTATCAATTTTTGTTCTGAACTATCTATTCCAGGATGTTTAAACAACCTGATTAAAAAATGGGCAGAAGAACTGAATAGACACTTTTACAAAGAAAAAATGCAGATGGCCAACAGGCACATGAAAATATGCTCAACATCACTAATCATCAGGGAAATGAAAATCAAAACCACAGTGAGATATCATCTCACACCTTTCAGAATGGCTATCATCAAAAAGAATGCAAATACAAATGTTGGCAAAGATGTGGAGAAAGGGGAACACTTGTACACTGTTGGTGGGAATGTAAATTGGTGCAGCCACTGTGGAAAACAGTATGGAGGTTTCTCAAAAAACTGAAAATAGAACTACCATATGACCCAGTATTTTCACTCCTGGATATATATCCGAAAAAACCAAAAATATTAATTTGAAAAGATACATGCACACCAATGTTCATAGCAGCATTATTTACAATTGCCAAGATATTGAAGCAAACTAAGTGTTCATCAGCTGAATGGATAAAGAAGATGTGGTATTTATATACAATGGAACAGTACATATCCAAAGATTGTATAAAAATTTAAAAAAAATTTTTAAAGGATGTTTATGTGGTAAACAGACTTAGAAGCTAGAGAGACTACCTGTCTCCAGGACAGAAGGCATATTTGTTTCCTAACCAGTAGAATAAATATAATGTCTCCCTCCAGGGCAAAGCGTAAGCAGATTTGCTAGTTGTCCCATTTAAAAGATAGGGTTTTCCTAAGCTCAGGGTTCTTTGGCTGTGATGCAAACCTACTCTGTGTTCTGTATCACCCCGTGGGATTTGGTGAGCAAGGAAAATCAATTTAAATAGGAAGTTCATGCTGCCTACTGTGCCATGAGTAACAACATTCTTTGTCCTTGACCCAGGAGTCTCATGTGTTCTGCCAGCATCTATGAGCCTGTGGCAGATTAACTGGTTAGCTTGCAGGTAGAGTAAAAGTCTCAGACCCTTCATTTTTTGATATAGAGAAGCAGACTGGGAGGAGATTTGCATGCACAAAGTCAATGGGAGATGCTCTTGAGAGCGATGCCATTGTGGGAACACAGGAAAGCGGGCTGGGCTGAGGGAAAAGTTAAGCTGTTGAACTGCAGTGTGGCCACAAGCTTCAGTCAATTCCACGGGCAGTTCTGAGGCCTGGATGACCTTTCAGTGTTATCCCCAGTTGGAGAGAGAGGCTTGGGCCTGGAAGCTGTTTTCATGGTCAAGTCTTTATATTTGGGCTGCTCCAAGGAAGCCTTGGCCTTGGGTAAGTCAGCACTAGTTAGCTGAGGGCAAGTCCAGGAGATGGACTTGGCGGAGAGTTCTCAGCTGCCATAACTCCCATGAGCTAATGGAATGGATACAGGCAGGATAGCTTGGAGTTTCCTTTGCTTCATCTCTCTCCTTTCTAAGGAAGTTTCCAGACATCAGACTCTGCCTCTTTTTACCAAGGGATGTCTCTTGTGTGCATTTCCACTCCCTTCCCCATCTCCAACTTCACACAGATTCCTAAGTGACACACTGCCTTCCCCTCTGAGCCACCAGAGAAGGCTAGAGACCTCTTCAGCTTCTCTTTTCCTGACCCAGCCTGGGGCAGCTCCTTCATTGTACATTTGAGTAGAAAGATTCTTCCAGAACTTGAGTTTTGACTGAGGTAATTTTTTTTTCATCTTCATCCTTCCATCCAGACTGCTAAAATTTCTCTGTTGCTTGTGAAGATCCTGAAGCCATTTAACCAGATATTTGCCAAACACCTTCTCTGGTCTAGGGGTTGTGCCAGACACTTAGGATCTAATAGATGGAGGTGCTCTCCTTGTTTGCTCAGTAACTGTTCAACTCAGAGCTCAATTCAATCTGCAGACACTTAGAGAGTTCCTACTTTGTGCCTGGGTCTCTTTCAGACTCTGGGATAGTATAAGTTAGGGTGTTTGTAGCTGCAAGAAACAAAGACCCAACTCAGAGTAGCTTTTAAAAAATAAGAGGCCTGAGGAACGGAGTCAAGATGGCAGTGTGGGAAGACGCCGAGTTAGCGTTTCCCCACAACTAGGGTGCCTGCCGGCCACTGGTGGGGGGACCCTGATGCCCAAGGAGACAGGAGGAAACCCCAAGTGAACCAGTAGGACGTGGGGGACTGAGCGGGAAGGAGAAGTGGAGGCCAGACAGGATCGGCACCTCTGACGCCAGGGAGATCAGGAGAGGCAGGTGGGAGGGAATTTCCGGGAGGAACGGGAGAGGAGTGGAGGGCATTTGCCCTGCCCACTCAGGCCCAGGGAGCCTGCTGAGCTCCCAGGCCTGTCCCCTGCCCTCCAAAGCCCCCTCCAGGACACGTGCATCCTTGGGGGCATAGGGGGGTGGCCGTGGAGATCAGGAGAGCCATCCGGGAGGAGCCATAGAGGAGCGGAGGCTTCCTGGGAACTTGAGCTTGAGTGCCCAGGAACCCAGCTGGGCTCCCAGGAGAGGTCCACCGCCCTCTGAGACCAGGGGTGGGGGGCATGCCTGGCCCCTTCTGTTCCTTGAGTCTAAGCCCCACCCCCCACAGCCCCCAGGGCCTTTTCCAGCCATGTGGGTCCTGAGCATAGGCCACACCCCCCACCCAAACCTCCCCCTTGCTTAGGCCCCACCCTCCACAGCCAAGGACTTTTCCTTCTTCTTTTTTTCTTTCTTTTTCTTTTCCCTCCTCCTCTTTTTTACTGTTGTGGTACTGATGTACCTTCTGGTTGTTGATTCATCTATATTTTAATTTCTATATTCTTTCTAACATATCTGTTAGTTTCATAGTCTAATTTTATTTTTTACTTGTTATTGCTCTCTCTTTTTTTTATGCCACCCCATGTGGCTTGTGGGATCTTGGTTCATGAGCTAGGGGTTGGGCTTAAGCTCCTCTGGTGGGAACTCCATGTTGGAACCACCGGACTAACAGAGAACCTCAGACCCCAGGGAATATTCATCAGAGTGAGGTCTCACGGAAGTCCTCACCTCAGCACCAAGACCCAGCTCTACCCAACAGCCTACAAACTGCAGTGTTGGAAGCCTCAGGCCAAACAACCAGTAAGACAGGAAAACAATTCCACTCATTAAAATATATATATATATATATTAGACGTCAAAAAAATATGTCACAGATGAAGGAGCAAGGTAAAAACCTACAAGATCAAATAAATGAAGAGGAACTAGGCAACCTTCCTGAAAAAGAATTCAGAGTAATAATAGTAAAGATGATCCAGAATCTTGGAAATAGAATGGAGGCACCGATTGACAAAATACAAGAAATGTTTCACAAAGATCTATAAGAACTAAAGAACAAACAAACAGAGATGAACAACACAATAAATGAAATGAAAATTACACAGGAAGGAATCAAAAGAATAAGTGAGGCAGAAGAACCAGTAAGTGAGCTAGAAGACAGAATGGTGGAAATAACTGCTGAGGAGCAGAATAAAGAAAAAAGAATGAAAAGAATTGAAGACAATCTCAGAGAGCTCTGGTGCAATACTAAATACAGCAACATTCGAATTATTGGGGTCCCAGAAGAACAAGAGAAAAAGGAAGGGTCTGAGAAAATATTTGAAGAGATTATAGACAAAAACTTCCCTAAATGGTAAAGGAAATTGTCACCCAAGTCCAGGAAGCCCAGGGAGTCCCATACAGAATAAACCCTAGGAAAAACACACCAAGACACATAATCAAACTAACAAAAATTAAGTTCAAAGAAAAAATATTAAAAGCAGCAAGGGAAAAACAAACAAAAAAAACATACAAAGGAATCCCCATAAGGTTATCAGATGATTTTTCAGCAGAAAATCTGCAGGTCAGAAAGGAGTGGCAGGATATAGCTAAAGTGATGAAAGAGAAAAACCTACAACCAAGATTACTTTGCCCAGCAAGGATCTCATTCAGATTTGATGGAGAAATCAAAAGCCTTTCAGACAAGAAAAAGCTGAGAGAACTCAGCACCACCAAACCAGCTTTAAAACAAATGTTAAAGAAACTTCTCTAGGTGGGAAACACAAGAGAAGAAAAAGACCCACAAAAATACACCCAAAACAATTAAGAAAATGGTAATAGGAACATACATATTGATGAAACTCAAATGTAAATGGATTAAATGCCCCAACCAAAAGACACACACTGGCTAAATGGATACAAAAACAAGATCCATCTATATGCTGTCTGCAAGAGACCCACTTCAAACCTAGGGACACATACAGACTGAAAGTGAATGGATGGGAAAAGATATTCCATGGAAATGGAAATTGAAAGAAAGCTGGAGTAGCAATACTTGTACCACATAAAATAGACTTTAAAATAAAGACTGTTACAAGAGATAAGGAGGGACACTACATAATGATCAAAGGATCAATCCAAGAAGCAGATATAACAATTATAAATGTTGATGCACCCAACATAGGAGCATCTCAAAAGGCAAATGCTACCAACCATGAAAAGAGAAACTGACAGTAACACAATGATAGTAGGGGACTTTAACACCCCACTTATACCAATGGACAGATCATGCAAACAAAAAATAAATAAGGAAACCCAAGCTTTAAATGACACAATAGACCAGTTAGATTTAATTGATATTTATAGGACATTCCACCTGAATGTGGCAGAATACACCTTTTTCTCAAGTGCACGCAGAACAAACTCCAGGGTAGATCACATCTTGGGTCACAAATCAAGCCTCAGAAAATTTAAGAAATTTGAAATCATATCAAGCATCTTTTCTGACCACAATGCTATGAGAGTGGAAAGCAATTACAGGAAAAAAAAATGTAAAAACCACAAATAAATGAAGTCTAAACAGTGTGCCACGAAATAACCAAGAGATCACTGAAGAAATCAAAGAAGAAATTAAAAGATACACAGAAGCAAATGACAATGAAAACACAATGACCCAAAACCTATGGGATGCAGCAAAAGCAGTTCTGAGAGGGAAGTTTATAGAAATTCAATCTCACCTCAAGAAACAAGAAAAATCTCAAATAAACAATCTAACCCTACACTTAGCACAACTAGAGAAAGAAGAACAAAGAAAACCCAAAGTCCATAGAAGGAAAGAAATCATAAAGATCAGAACAGAAATAAATGAAATAGAATGGAAGAAAACAACAGCAAAGATCAATAAAAGTAAAAGCTGGTTCTTTGAGAAGATAAATAAAATTGATAAACCCTTAGCCAGACTCATGAAGAAAAAAGGGGAGAGGACACAAATCAATTAAATTAGAAATGAAAAAGAGGAAATCACAACTGACACAGCAGAAATACAAAGGATTATAAGAGACTACTACAAACAACTATATGCCAATAAAATGGGCAACCATGAAGAAATGGACAAATTCTTAGAAAGGTACAATTTTCCAGGACTGAACCAGCAAGAATTAGAAAATATAAACAGACCTATCACAAGTAATGAAATTGAAACTGTAATTAAAAATCTTCCAACAAACAGAAGTCCAGAATCAGATGGCTTCACAGGCAAATTCTATCAAACATTTGGAGAAGAGCTAACACCAATCCCTCTCAAACTCTTCCCAAAAATTGCAGAGGGAGAAACACTCCCAAATTCATTCTACAAAGCCACCATCACCCTGATACAAAAACCAGAAAAAGATATCACAAAAAAGAATATTATAGACCAATATCACTGATGAAAATAGATGCAAAAATCCTGAACAAAATACTAGCAACAGAATCCAACAGCACATTAAAAGCATGATACACTATGATCCAGTGGGATTTATCCCAGGGATGCAAGGATTCTTCAATATATGCAAATCAATCAATGTGATACACCAAATTAACAAATTAAGGAATAAAAACCATATGAGCATCTCAGTAGATACAGGAAAATCTTTTGACAAAATTCAAGACCCATTTATGATAACAACTCTCCAGAAAATGGGCATAGAGTGACCCTACCTCAACATAATAAAGGCCATATATGACAAACCCACAGCAAGCATACTCAATGGTGAAAAACGGAAACCATTTCCACTAAGATCAGGAACAAGACAAGGATGTCGACTCTCACTACTCTTATTCAACATAGTTTTGGAAGTCCAAGCCACGGCAATCAGAGAAGAAAAAGAAATAAAAGGAATACAAATTGTAAAGGAAGAAGTGAAACTGTCACTGTTTGCAGATGACATCATACTATACATAGAAATTCCTAAAGATGCCATGAGAAAACTACTAGAATTAATCAATGAATGTGGTAAGGTTGCAGGATACATATTTAATGCACAGAAATCTCCAGCATTCCTGTACACCAACAATGAAAAATCAGAAAGAGAAATTAAGGAAACACTCCCATTTATCACTGCAACAGAAAGAATAAAACACCTAGGAATAAACCTGCCTAAGGAGTTGAAAGACTTGTACTCAGAAAACTATAAAACACTGATGAAAGAAATCAAAGGTGACATAAGCAGATTGAGAAATATACCATGTTCTTGGGTTGGAAGAAAAAACATTGTGAAAATGACTATACTACCCAAAGCAATCTACAGATTCAATGTAATCCCTATCAAGCTACCAATGGTATTCTTCATAGAATTAGAACAAAAAATTTTACAATTCGTTTGGAAACACAAAAGACCCAAATAGACAAAGCAATCTTGAGAAAGAAAAATGGAGGTGGAGGAATCAGGCTCCCCAACTTCAAACTATACCACAAAGCTATAGTAATCAAGACAGTATGGTACTGGCACAAAAACAGAAATATAGATCAATGGTACAGGATAGAATTCCCAGAGATAAACTCACACACATATGGTCACCTAATTTACAACAAAGGAGGCAAGAACATACAATGGAGAAAAGACAGCCTCTTCAATAAGTGGTGCTGGGAAAACTGGACAGCTACATGTAAAAGAGTGAAATTAGAACACTGCCTAACACCATACACAAAAATGAACTCCAAATGGATTAAAGACTTAAATGTAAGACCAGACACTATAAAACTCTTAGAGGAAAACATAGGAAAAACACTCTATGACATATACCACAGCAAGATCTTTTTTGATCCATCTCCTAGAGAAATGGAAATAAAAACAAAAATAAACAAATAGGACTTAATTAAAAGCTTTTGCACAGCAAAGGAAACCATAAACAAGACAAAAAGACAACTCTCAGAATGGGAGAAAATATTTGCTATGAAGCAACAGACAAAGGATTAATCGCCAAAATATAAAAACAGCTCATGGAGCTCAATATCAAAAAGACAAACAACCAAATCCAAAAATGGGTGGAAGACCTAGATAGACATTTCACCAAAGAAGACATAGAGATGGCCAAGAGGTGCAGGAAAAGATGCTCAACATCACTAATTATTAGAGAAATGCAAATCAGAACTACAATGAGATATCACCTCACACAGGTCAGAATGGCCATTATCAAAAAATCTAGAAACAATAAATGCTGGAAAGGGTGTGGTGAAAAGGGAACCCTCTGGCACTGTTGGTGGGAATGTAAATTGATATAGCCACTATGGAGAACAGTATGGAGGTTCCTTAAAAACTAAAAATAGAAGTACCATATGACCCAGCACTCCCACTCCTGGGCATATACCCTGAGAAACCATAATTCAAAAAGAGACATGTACCACAATGTTCACTGCAGCACTATTTACAAACGCCAGGATGTGGAAGCAACCTAAGTGTCCACCAACAGATGAATGGGTAAAGCAGATGTGGTACACATATACAATGGAATATTACTCAGCCATAAAAAGAAAAGAAATTGAGTTATTTGTAAAGATGTGGATGGACCTAGAGTCTGTCACACAGAGTGAAGTAAGTGAGAAAGAGAAAAACAAATACCGTATGCTAACGCATATATGTGGAATCTAAAAAAAATGTTACTGATGAACCTTGTTGCAGGGTAGGAATAAAGGTGTAGATATAAAGAATGGACTTGAGGACACAGGGTGGGAGGGGGAAGCTGGGGCGAAGTGGGAGTAGCATCGACATGTATATACTATTGAATGTAAAATAGCTAATGGGAAGCAGCTGCATAGCACAGGGAGATCAGCTCGGTGCTTTGTGATGGCCTAGAGGGGTGGGATAGGGAGGATGGGAGGGAGACGCAAGAGGGAGGGGATATGTATGCATATGGCTGATTTATTTTGTTGTACAACAGAAACTAACAGTATTGTGAAGCAATCATACTCCAATAAATATCTATTAAAAAAATAGAAGAGGCCTACTAGGTTGACTAACCATCCAAGTTTGCCTGGGACTGTTCAGTTTTAGCATTAGGAGTCTTACACCCCAGAAAATGCCCCAGAACTGGACAAACCGAGACAGCTCGTCACCCTAGGCCTACCAGGCATGGTGCTTCCTCCTTTGTGGTGGGAAGCGCAAGATGGAGTAATTTGTCCTTCACTTTAGAGGGGATATACTGGCATGTCTGAGACCACTGGACCCCTAAAATCTTCACAGATGGGGCAGGACGCTGTATCTTCTCAGTTTATCTCCCCAGCCTCTGGAATTCAGTACTTTAAGAAGGCCTCCAATATACTTGTTGCTTCTCGCTCATCCATTCAAAGTGAGATTAATATAGAGGACTAATGTGGTGTTAGTCCAATAACATTGGTTATTGATCAGATCCAAACACTGGGTTTACCTGTGCCTGCAGTAAAATGGCCAGGACTCCTAATCCTTGACCAGCTGCCTTTATCTACCATCTCAGATTTCAAAGGGACTCTGCAGAGTAGAACATTCTTAAGACAAATGCTCACACTTCAGTACTAGTGCTAGGAGATTTGTGAAATACATAGAATGTGCACTCATGTTCTAGGTTTATTTCAGGAAAAGGTTTAATATATCATCATTTTGGTTTATCCAAGAACACTGATGCATAATCAATAATCTCTAACTACATTTTAAGTTAAAAAAATTGATTCAGTACTTTAAAAATTATTTAACATAATGATTACCTATCATCATTTTTTAATTTCTTTGTTTCCTATGACATAATTTTGACCTCCTTTTTTTTTTTTGTATCCATTCTGGTGAATAATCTATTTGGGGAAACTTGAGTTATAACAGGTGTCATGAAATAGAAATGTTACCTCTGCAATGTAAAATGCATTTTCTTTCATTCCAGAAGTTTATTTTTGAGATATCTGCCTTGCAATGTCAGACTATGTAAATGTCTTTGTGACTTGGGAAAGAAATGTGCCACTGACTGACATGATTGAATTGTAGAGTAAATTTCCTTCCCCCTTTTCATCTTTATTAGGACTGTGTCTAGACTGTGAGATGGCATGCATTTTGTGTTGCAGAGATCTGTCTGAGGCCAGGAGGGACCTTTGATAAGTCACAGACCCAGAATGGCTTGAGCATGCTGGTCCGTTAAAAATAGCTTAGGGTCTGATAAACCCTGACCTCCATAACAAAATTTGATCACCTGTTTCTTAGTGCTTCATGTGCTTTCCAGATTCTTAAACTTTGGCCTCCATTTCCCAGTTAAAACTCTTTTACCTGCCTTTTATAACATTTGGCCTCTTTTATTCTTAAGACTTGATTTTGGCCTTGCACTAAAATGCCAATCCTTACTTCATGGGATCTATTTCTTTTCTGGTATTATGTATCTTCGTATATCCCCGGTTTGGGTCTTACTGTGGTTTATGTTGTGTCAGTCACTACCTTATTAACTGAACTGCTTGATGGGAAGATTTATAAAAGAGGCTGCTCAGGTGGAATTGTGGTGAGCTGTCTTGGGTAGATGAGATCTTACAGGGGAAAGTTCTATAGACGGTGACGATTTTCGATCCACCCAGCAATGTAGTCCCTCTTCCCTTTATTCCATCCAAATAATGTTTTTATTACTCTTCACTATGTTGATTTCTAGCTGACAGCTGACATCCACTTTTATTCTGGGACATATTGTGGGCTCTTTATGTGATTTAGGTAGAGTTAGACAGTCAGATGTATAATTATTTTCTTTTCTCTTGAAACAAGTTGGGAAAAAACTTGTACTTGCTTAATATGTCTGGCAAGATAATTTTTCTTAGGGAGAGGATTATATTTGGAAAAATACCTGGATAGGCACTTGGGGTAGAAAGTTACAGACCAAAGAGATAGGTGTCAACTGGTGACAGAAAGTGAGGAAAGAGGGCAGACCCACATAAAGGGGGTGAGGACTTATTTGTCATTTTCATGACAGAAGAGGTGATAAGAGAAGGACGGAAGGATAAAGTCGTGGTCTCTGAGAAGGGAAGGTACAAAAGATGAACCCTTAGAGGTAAGGTGAGAGTAAAAACTTTGGAGAGTAGGAATGGCTAACAGAGGTTTTCAGAATACATTCTTGTACCATCCACAATGTGAACCCTTCCTAGGAATCTCAGATATTAAACAAATTAAGAATGTTTTGGGTAAGAAAATATAGGCTTTTAAAATGAAAGACCACAGATGAACTGATTTGTCTAAGATGATTGAGTATGTTGAGGTGTCAGGTGAGGAAAAGACTCCTGAGAAGTGGAGAAAACACAACAGGGATTTCCAGATCTAATTGCCTTGGAGAAGTGTTGTAGTCCTGAAGGCCAGAAACTGCATGAGATGAGGCAATTTTACCCAGATCTCCAGAGGCTGAAAACTCCAACTGATATATGTATTATAGCCTGAATATTTAATAAGAGGCTTAAGCTTCTGAGTAGTAGCCTTTGGGCCAAGAAATCAGAAACATATTGACCTATGGAGACTTTCAATTGCCAATTTGTTGGTGTTAATTAAGAACCCACAAGATCATCAGGGAGGCCCCTGAGGAGTCACTTCTCTTTACTACGGGAAAAAGTTGGGCTCATTGCTCTTCTTTCTCCTGTTACTCTACTCCCTGTTCATTACAAAACGTGCTATTATGGTGATGGGAAGGGGAGAGGGCACGATGAGGATGGGTCTTGAAATGCACTGGGAAAGAATGCAGAGGTTTAACCATCTAAATCTGTTATTCAAACTCTAGATTTGGGATTAAGATATTGAGTTGTCTGCCCTCATGATGCAAATGTGCCTTCATGAGCTCTGTAAAATTTTCTAGCTTCTGTGGGTTTGACTAACTTCTAACACTGAGATTTTCTTTTTTAATTTATTTGTTTTATCTATTTATTTCTGGCTGCATTGGATCTTCGTTGTGGTGCACGGGGTTCTCATTGTGGTGGCTTCTCTTGTTGTGGAGCACGGGCTCTCGAGCGCAGGCTCAGTAGTGGCTCACGGGCTCTAGAGCGCAGGCTCAGTAGTTGTGGCACATGGGCTTAGTTGCTCCGTGGCATGTGGGATCTTCCCGGACCAGGACTCGAACCTGTGTCCCCTGCATTGGCAGGTGGATTCTTAACCACTGCGCAACCAGGGAAGCCCTAACACTGAGATTTGATTCAACAAATTTGCTTCACATCTGCCATGTGAAAAGCACAGAAGAAAGACTCTGGAAGTAAATAAGACAGAGGAAGAGAGACATTCTTGCTGGGGAGCCCAGAGAAGTCACCAAGGAGAACAAGGATTTTGGACCTGTGGCAACTGGTGCAATTGACTGGATGTTAAGGGGAATTGTGGGAGTTGAAGCCACCAAGGTAGGCAGAGTTATCAACTTCATCTTTAGAATTCTGTTTTGAGATTTAAATTTTTGTTTACAGCTCAGGTTTCTACTTGCATTCCTCTTTTATTCAAAGAAAAAAGTCATCAATTAGCATAGTGTTACACACACTCATGAATAAAATCTTCTGGGGCGAATGATTAAAGAGCTTTGCATAAACACACATGGATGTTGAAAGCATGAATTACACATTACAGCTCAAAACCAAATCTGTGCTCTTCACATCTTAGGGATGGATTTTGATAGTTTTTAGGTAGTTTGGTATAGTTTCAGAAGGTTAGGGAGAGATGAACTTTTTTTTTTCTTCTTCTAATTCAGGTGATTAAATTATTGCCTATAAAAACATGATTTCTTTTGGCTAGGATATTTTGTTTGCTCAAAACAGGCCTTTGGAAGGTAAGTTGAGTACCAGCTCACTCTGGGGGCCCTTCAGATACTTCTGATGTGGATTACTTGGCATCAGGGATCCCAGAGGCTGCAGTTCCGAAAAAGAGAGGCTGTGGGTAGGCTTAGGCCAATGAAATACCCCAGCAGCTCTGGGTGTCCTGGGACTTCTCACCCTCTTTGTGCCAATTGATTAGAACTTTCAGAGGATGGACTGTCCTCTGGCCACAATGTCGCGAACGAAGTTGTCCTTTGCACATGTGAGTAGGAAAATGGAGCCCAAACCCTAACAAGTGATCAATATCACTGCACAATTTAATGACTTGACCTCCTATCCCCCTCCCAAGTTTGAGCCATCACTTCTGGGACTGGGTCCTGGAAGAACATGGCTCCCATCTATCATCCTCCCTTAGGCAGACATAGACACAGACAGAGATGAAGTCTATGATGTGAGAACCAGTTTTAGTAAATCCATCCCTTAAAGTACTATTTGTGGTCTGGCTATGATGAATAACTCTTTGTTACTTGAAAAACTGTACATCTTAGTGAGAATTATCACTCTGTTAAATTCCTTTTTTAAAAAAATTGGAGTAAAATTGCTTTATAATGTTGTTATTCTGCTGTAAAATGAAGTGAATCAGCTGTATGTATACCTGTATCTCCTCTCTCTTGGACCTCCCTCCCACCCATCCAGGTCGGCACAGAGCAATGAGCTGAGCTGCCCTGTGCTCTACAGCAGGTTCCCACTAGCTAGCTATTTTACACATGGTACTGTATTTATGTGAAACCTAATCACCCAATTTGTCCCACCCTCCCTTTCCCACTCTGTGTCCACATGTCCATTTTCTACGTCTACATCTCTATTCCTGTCATACAAATAGGTTCATCTATACCATTTTCCTAGATTCCACTTATATGTGTTAATATATGATATTTGTTTTTCTCTTTATGGATTACTTCGCTCTGTATGACAGACTCTAGGCCCATTCACATCTCTACAAATGACCCAATTTCATTCCTTTTAATGGCTGAGTAATATTCCATTGTATATATGTACCATATCTTCTTTATCCATTCATATATTGTTGGACATTTAGGTTGTTTCCATGTCCTGGATATTGTAAATAACGCAGCAGTGAACACTGGGGTACATGACTCTTTTTGAATTATGGTTTTCTCAGGGTATATGCCCAGTAGTGGGATTGCTGGGTCATACCGTAGTTCTATTTTTAGTTTTTTAAGGAACCTCCATACTGTTTTCCATAGTGGCTGTATCAATTTACATTCCCACCAACAGTGCAAAAGGGTACCCTTTTCTCCACACCCTCTTCAGCATTCATTGTTTTGTAGATTTTTTGATGATGGCCATTCTGACCTGTGTGAGGGGATACCTCATTGTAGTATTGACTTGCATTTCTCTAATAATTAGTGATGTTGAGGATCTTTTCCTGTGCCTCTTGGCCATCTGTATGTCTTCTTTGGTGAAATGTCTATCTAGATCTTCCGCCCATTTTTGGATTGGGTTGTTTGTCTTTTTGATATTGAGCTGCATGAGCTGCTTGTATATTTTGGTGATTAATCCTTTGTCAGTTGCTTTGTTAGCAAATATTTTCTCCCATTCTGAGGGTTGTCTTTTTGTCTTGTTCATGGTTTCCTTTGCTGTGCAAAAGCTTTTAAGTTTAATTAAGTCCTATTTGTTTATTTCTGTTTTTATTTCCGATACTCTAGGAGGTGGGTCAAAAAGATCTTGCTGTGGTTTATGTCAAAGAGTGTTTTTCCAGTTTTCCTCTAAGAGTTTCACAGTGTCTGGTCTTACATTTAAGTCTTTAATCCATTTTGAGTTTATTTTTGTATATGGTGTTAGGTAGTGGTCTAATTTCATTAGCTCTTCTCTAAAAGTTTGATAGAATTCACCTGTGAAGCCATCTGGTCCTGGACTTTTGTTTGTTGGAAGATTTTTAATTATAGTTTCAATTTCATTACTTGTGATAGGTCTGTTTATATTTTCTAATTCTTGCTGGTTCAATCTTGGAAAATTGTACCTTTCTAAGAATTTGTCCATTTCTTCGTGGTTGCCCATTATATTGGCATATAGTTGTTTGTAGTAGTCTCTTATAATCCTTTGTATTTCTGCTGTATCAGTTGTTATTTCCCCTTTTTCATTTCTAATTTTATTGATTTGTGTCCTCTCCCCTTTTTTCTTCATGAGTCTGGCTAAGGGTTTATCAATTTTATTTATCTTCTCAAAGAACCAGCTTTTACTTTTATTGATCTTTGCTGTTGTTTTCTTCCATTCTATTTCATTTATTTCTGTTCTGATCTTTATGATTTCTTTCCTTCTATGGACTTTGGGTTTTCTTTGTTCTTCTTTCTCTAGTTGTATTAAGTGTAGGGTTAGATTGTTTATTTGAGAATTTTCTTGTTTCTTGAGGTGAGACTGAATTGCTATAAACTTCCCTCTCAGAACTGCTTTTGCTGCATCCCATAGGTTTTGGGTCATTGTGTTTTCATTGTCATTTGTTTCTATATATTTTTTTATTTCTTCTTTGATTTCTTCAGTGATCTCTTGGTTATTTCGTGGCACACTGTTTAGACTCCATTTATTTGTGTTTTTTACATTTTTTTCCTGTAGTTGATTTCCACTCTCATAGCATTGTGGTCAGAAAAGATGCTTGATATGATTTCAAATTTCTTAAATTTTCTGAGGCTTGATTTGTGACCCAAGATGTGATCTATCCTGGAGAATGTTCCATGCGCACTTGAGAAGAAAATGTGTTCTGCCACATTCAGGTGGAATGTCCTATAAATATCAATTAAATCTATCTGGTCTATTGTGTCATTAAAGCTTGGGTTTCCTTATTTATTTTGTGTTTGGATGATCTGTCCATTGGTGTAAGTGGGGTGTTAAAGTCCCCTACTATCATTGTGTTACTCTCGATTTCCCCTTTTATGGTTGTTAGCATTTGCCTTATGCATTGAGGTGCTGCTATGTTGGGTGCATAAATATTTATAATTGTTCTATCTTCTTCTTGGATTGATCCCGTGATCATTATGTAGTGTCCTTCTTTATCTCTTGTAACAGTCTTTATTTTAAAGTCTATTTTATGTGGTACAAGTATTGCTACTCCAGCTTTCTTTCAATTTCCATTTGCATGGAATATCTTTTGCCATCCATTCGCTTTCAGCCTGTATGTGTCCCTAGGTCTGAAGTGGGTCTCTTGTAGACAGCGTATATATGGGTCTTGTTTTTGTATCCATTCAACCAGTCTGTGTCTTTTGGTTGGAGCATTTAATCCATTTATATTTGAGGTTATTATTGATATGTATGTTCCTATTACCATTTTCTTAATTGTTTTGGGTTTGTTTTTGTGGGTCATTTTCTTCTCTTGTGTTTCCCACCTAGAGAAGTTTCTTTAACATTTGTTTTAAAGCTGGTTTGGTGGTGCTGAATTCTCTTAGCTTTTGCTTCTCTGTAAAGCTTTTGACTTCTCCGTTGAATCTGAATGAGATCCTTGCTGGGTAGAGTAATCTTGGTTGTAGGTTTTTCTCTTTTATTACTTTAAGTATATTCTGCCACTTCCCTCTGACCTGCAGAGTTTCTGCTGAAAAATCATCTGATAACCTTATGGGGATTCCTTTGTATGTTATTTTTTTGTTTTTCCCTTGCTGCTTTTAATATTTTTTCTTTGAAGTTAATTTTTGTTAGTTTGATTTATATGTGTCTTGGTGTGTTTTTTCTAGGGTTTATCCTGTATGGGACTCTCTGTGCTTCCTGGACTTGGGTGACAATTTCCTTTCCCATCTGAGGGAAGTTTTCGACTATAATCTCTGCAAATATTTTCTCAGACCCTTTCTTTTTCTCTTCTTCTCTGAGACCCTTATGAATCGAATGTTGGTGTGTTTAGTGTTATCCCAGAGGTCTCTGAGATTATATTCAATTCTTTTCATTCTTTGTTCTGCCGCTCGGCAGGTATTTCCACCATTCTGTCTTCTAGGCTCACGTATTCGTTCTCCTGCCTCATTCTGTTATTGATTCCTTCTAGTGTAATTTTCATTTCAATTATTGTGTTGTTCATCTCTGTTTGTTCTTTAGTTCTTCTAGATCTTTGTTAAACAGTTCTTGTATTTTCTCAATCCATGCTTCCATTCTATTTCCGAGATTCTGGATCAGCTTTACTATTATTACTCTGAATTCTTTACATCTTTACTATCCTTACTGAATTCAGGTAGGTTGCCTATTTCTTCTTCATTTCTTTGTTCTTGTAGGTTTTTACCTTGCTCCTTCATCTGTGTCACATTTTTTTGTCATCTCATTTTTTAAATGTTTTGATGGGTGGGTTTGTGTTCCGGTATTACTGGTTGTTTGGCCTGACGCTTCCACCACTGGAGTTGGTAGGCTGTTGGGTAGAGCTGGGTCTTGGTGCTGAGATGAGGACCTGGGGGAGACCTCACTCTGATGAATATTCCCTGGTGTCTAAGGTTCTCTGTTAGTCCAGTGGTTCGGACTTAGAGCTCCCACCGCAGGAGCTCAGGCCTGAGCCCCAGCTCGTGAACCAAGATCCAGCCAGTCATGCAGGGTGGCAAAAAAAGAAAAAAAGAAGCAGAACAATAACAAAGAGTAAAAAATAAAATAAGATTCGAAAACTAGCAGATATGTTAGAAAGAATAAAAAAATAAAAATATAGATGAAGCAACAACCAGAAGGTAAAACAGAACCACAATAGTAAAAAAGAGGAGGAAAAAAAAAAGCCAGAAAAGGCCTTGACTTTGGGGTGCGGGGCTTAGGCAGGGCCTGGGTTTAGGTGGTGGGTGGGGCCTATGCTTAGGACCCACAGAGCTGGAAAACGCCCTGGGGGGGTGGGGCTTAGGCTTAACACAGCAGGAGGGACCCAGGGACCCAACACAGCCTCCACCCAGGCTTTGGAGGATGGAGGACCAGATCCAGGACCCCAGCAGGCTCACTGGGCCTGAGTGGGTGAGTAGGCACATTCTCCCCTGATCCTCTGATCCTGGAGGGCCCCTCTCCATTGGCTTCTCTTCTTCTTCCCCCACTCCCTCCCTCCTATGCCCCTAGGATCCCTGCAGCTGGATGTGGCCTCAGAGGGTGGGGGACCCAGCCTGGGGGCCCAGCAGTCTTCCCAGGGCTGAGTGGGCAGGGGAAATGCCCACCATGCCTCCCTGATCCTCTGGTCCTGGAGGGTCCCTCCCCCACCATCCGCCTCTCCTCTTCCCTCCTTCTCCCTCCCTCCCATGTCCCTAGGACCCACAATTCTGGAGGGGACCCCGGAAAACAGAGGACCCAGCCTGGGTGCCGAGCAGGCTTCCCAGAGCCTGATTGGGCAGGGGAAATGCTAGGTGCGCTTCCCCCGATCCTCCAAGCCCCCGAGGGTTCCTCCCCCTTCCCGGCCACCCCTCAGGGACTCCGGTGCTGTCCAGCCTCCACTTCTCCTCCCCCCCTCAGTCCCCCCACATCCTACCTGGTCGCTTGGGGGTTCCTCCTGTCACCTTGAGTGTCGAGGTCCCCCACCAGCGTCCAGCTGGTGCCCTAGTTGTGGGGAGATGCGAACTCCACGTCCTCCCACACTGCCATCTTGACTCCTCCCTCTGTTAAATTCTTGAGCTGACTAGACCCTGATAGTAAATGGAGAGGACATAGAGTTCACTTTTGCAAATGAAAATCAAGTCCTATTTCTTACTGGAAAGCAAGGATGAGTGTAGATAATCCCAGCACTTCAAATGATTATCAATGATAACTGGAGGTAAGCATGACCCTACTTCAGAATGTGTCCTTGGAGTGATGCTTTTAGCTCCAATTTAGGTTTTAGTCCTGCAATATGATATTACAACCATTAACCTTTCCGATTTAGGATTTGGGCATGAAACAAAGCCAAGTTGCCTTCTGTTTTCTCCTGTGCTTCCACCCAGGAGCCACTGGTAGTGATCATAGGAGAACAAAGGCCCTTCATACATAATAACTCTCAAATGGCAAGCTTTTGGCTCCTAGTGCTCTGCTGGAGTCCTTGTCCTTATCCTCTGGGACAAATCATCTAGTAGGCAGTTTGATTAATGCATGAATTTAGAAATGCATACCCATGTTGCAAAATAAACTGGAAAAAGAAATAGCAACTCCTTTGGTTGGCTGTGGTGTTATATTGCTTTGGATGGAACTGCAAATGGAAACTCAGATGATTCTTTTTTTTTTTTTTTTTTTTTTTGTGGTACGCGGGCCTCTTACTGTTGTGGTCTCTCCCATTGCGAAGCACAGGTTCCGGATGCGCAGGCTCAGCGGCCATGGCTCACGGGCCCAGCCGCTCCGCGGCATGTGGGATCTTCCCAGACCGGGGCACGAACCTGTGTCCCCTGCATCGGCAGGCGGACTCTCAACCACTGCGCCACCAGGGAAGCCCTCAGATGATTCTTAAAACAATATAACCAGCATTTAGATCCACATACTGAGGCTGCAGATGAAATTTAAGACAGAGTACGAAAGAGAGGCATACTGGTCTGCAGACAGGCAATCCAGCTTGTCTCTAGTTTCCCAGCTGATGCTGTAAAGTAGTTTTCTAACTCACTCTGTGGAGCTCAGAGTTCTCCATTTCAGAGCATCCTTGAGAAAAGGTGACTTTCATGCCTGCCTGCTCTATTTATTTTCTTGAAAATGCTGTGAAAGCTGTAGGGCTTTCTAACATAAAGTATTGCTATACCTTCTGTAGTGGATTGAATAGTGTCCCCCACAAATTCACATCCACCTGGCACCTCAGAGTGTGGCTTGATTTGGAATTAGGGCCTTTGCAGATGTAATTAGTTAAGATGAGGTCAACTAGGTTAGAGTGGGCCCGAAATCCAATGACTGATGTTCTTATAAGAAGAGACGGCATCATATACACAGACGCACAGTGAAGAAGGCCACGCGATGCAGAGATTGGAGTGACGCAGCTCTAAGTCCAGGAATGCCGAGGGTTGCTGGCATCCAGCAGGAGCTAGGAAAGAGGCATGGAACAGATTCTCCCTTAGAGCTTCCAGAAGGAAGCAATCCTGCTGACACCTTGATTTCAGACTTCTGGCCTCTAGAACTGTGAGAGAAGAAATTTCCACTGTTTTAGGCCACCCAGTTTGTGGTAATTTGTGAAGGCAGCCCTAGGAAACTAACACACACACTGTCCTTCAACCACTTTTGGGTGATAGCTACTTTGTGTCCCACACTGTACTAAAAAACATATGAAGAATACAAAAGCTGTAAAAGATGCCCCGATGGATAGCACACACTTTTTTTTTTTTTTTTTTTTTTTTTTTTGTGGTACGCGGGCCTCTCACTGTCGTGGCCTCTCCCATTGCCGAGCACAGGCTCCGGACACGCAGGCCCAGCGGCCATGGCTCACGGGCCCAGCCGCTCCGCGGCATGTGGGATCTTCCCGGACCGGGGCACGAACCCTCGTCCCCTGCAACGGCAGACGGACTCTCAACCACTGCACCACCAGGGAAGCCCAACACTTTTTGTGTTTGTTTGTTTTTGGCTGATCATGAGCCTTTTTTAACCAGCTCACCTGTGGTTGGAATAGGTAAATGTGACTCTGCAAGAGATACTGGGGTCATACTTGGCTTCAGAAAGGATCGTCATGTGTGGTCCTATGCGTCAGGAGTCTGCTTTAGTTGCAGATAGCCTAAAAATCACACCCAAATGAGATTTAGATGTCATTAGGTTTCATCTCTCAGCTTTCTTCCTGTTTTTCTGTTGGCCTCTCCTCCTGCAGATGGCTTCTGCATGGAAGCTTCCTGCCAGGGAGCCCCAGGGGACACAGATGCAGGCAAAACCAGTTTATGTTTTTCACAGGCACATCTTACAGCAGTGGTTCTTAACTGGGGTTAATTTTGCACTCCCCAAGGAATTTTTGGCAATATCTGAAAAAGTTTTTTGTTGTCCAAACTGGGGCTTGTTACTGGAATCTATCAGGAATGCTGATATACATCCTAGAACGCATAGAGCAGACAATCATCTTGACCAAAAAGTGAATAGGGCTGATATTGAAAAATCTGCCTTAGAGCATCTTTCCTGAAAGTGCTGGTGGAGAAGTTTCAGGGGGATTCTGATTGGCCCAGTTTTGGTCATGTACCCAAGCTTGAACCAATTGAAGTGGCCATAATAACAACCCGTAGGGTCACATGGTTAACCCCATCTATGCCACATAAAAGAGGAGTAGTGCCCAAAGGGAGGAATGCTTGGGGGAAAATCCATGCTCATTAAGGAGACAAGTGGAGGAGCTCTGACTCTTTTGACTGTGAAATATTACTTAAAAGAAATAAGGTGATCTTGATCATGGCACATCTCCAAAGCAGCACACCAGGACTCGATTATTCCTTCAGCAAATGCTCACAGAAATTCTGGCCTGTGCCAGGCTCTGTGCCAGGTACAGTATGCAGGGGCCAAGGTGGTGAGCTTCACTGCCAGGTTGTTACACTCTGGTGACACTTACAGGTTAATGGAGGAGACGGATATAAGCAAACACACATATAAAACTGAGACAAGTGCTAAGAAGGAAAAGAGCCCTGGGAGAGAGTGTAATAGGAATGGCTTATCTTGGGTAGATGGGACACTTGTCATCTGGCATATGTGCGAGCAGAGGTGACATAACTATGGGTTTGTGCAGAAATGTCAGCGAGTGGCTGCTGGTGAGGACCAAGGTTGGCCCTGACTGAGATAGATCCTCTGTAGACCATCATGTATTTGGAAACGCAGGTAGATGGTTAATTTTTGTTTCTTTAGTCTGATTCTGTGTAGCCTGGTAAGAAAAGAGATGAAGCAAAATAGCAAAATTGTTCTAATGTAATAGAGGCTTAAAGGAAGACAGAATATTAAACATGCCTTGAGGAAGCCAAACCCCAGAACCACCGCCACGAGCTTCTGACGAGGTCTCTGAGCCCTGTCCCTGCACAGACAGCCTTGCCCTTGCTCCTTCTCATCTCCTGGTAGGTGCATTCCTGGGAAAGGGGGATTTAACTGTGTGATGCTTTTGGCCTTGACCAGAGAATGCCAATGTTAGTTGGGCATGAGTCAGAAAGGGAGTATGACTTTTCTTTTATAACAGCTTTATGGAGCTTTTTGGAAGATACCATGCAATTCGCCCAGGTAAAGTATCCAATTCAGTAGCTTTTAGTGTATTCACAGATTATGTGTAACCATGACCATAGTTGATTTGAGAGAATTTTCATCACCTCGGGAAGACTACCCATTAGCACTCACTCCCCATTCCCCTCTCTCTCCAGCCCTAGGCAACCTCTATCTACTTTCCCTTATCTATGGATTTGCCTGTTCCGGACTTTTCATACAGATGGAATCATACAATATGTGGCCGTCTGGTTTGGAGTCTTTCACTTAGCATGTTTTCAAAGTTTATTCATGTTGTAGCAGGTATCAGTACTTTATTCCTTTTTTTAAAAATAAATTTATTTATTTTATTTATTTTATTTTTGGCTGTGTTGTGTCTTCGTTGCTGTGAACGGGCTTTCTCTAGTTGCAGAGAGTGGGCTTCTCATTGCGGTGGCTTCTCTTGTTGCGGAGCACGGGCTCTAGGTGCGTGGGCTTCAGTAGTTGTGGCACATGGACTCAGTAGTTGTGGCTCGCAAGCTCTAGAGCGCAGGCTTGGTAGTTGTAGCGCACGGGTTTTGTTGCTCCGCGGCATGTGGGATCTTCCCGGACCAGGGTTTGAACCCGTGTCCCCTGCATTGGCAGGTGGATTCTTAACCACTGTGCCACGAGGGAAGCCCACTTTATTCCTTTTTATAGTAGAATAATATTCCATTGATTCGATGTTCCACATTTTATTTATCCATTTATCAGTTGGCAGACGTTTGGGTTGCTTCCAGCAATAATTTGTATGAATTAGTTGCATGTGCCAGGTGAGCAAGGGAAAGGATGAGTCCCAATCTGCCTCTTGGTTTGGGTACCTGTGAGCGACTCACCCAACCAGTGACTTGGGACTTGTTAGTGCATTTCAATCCCAGCAATTTCCCTTCCTCTCCTTCCATGGACCTCTGGATTTGGTTATGCCAACCACTCAGCCTTTCCACAATTCCATCAGTCCCTGTTTTGCCTGCTCCTCCAACTCTGTGGCTTTATTATTGCTGGTGGTTTTCGTTCCACCAGTCTCTGACAATCCTTCTTCGAGTGCTAGATAACCTCTCCAGCAGTACAGAAAAGTTCAGTATCATCTCATATAATAAATGCCTATGAAGTTGCCTCATTTGGTACTTAAAACCCCCTTTGACATTCACTGTCATTCAGTGTTAGTGGTTCCTATAGACATCATGCTTTCTGATTGTAGGAAGGTAGATGTTACTGTTCTCACTTGCAGAGATGCTGAGACTCAGAAACCAGAGGCAGCAGCATTGGCTTCAGAATCAGGCTTGCTGACCAAGCCTCTATTCCTCTTTCCTAAGGGCCCACGCTGATTTCCACAGTGCGGTGCTAACCATGGCAAGATGTGGCCAAATTGGTCTGCTAATGACAGCCTGTCCTCATGTGTCAAGGTCCTGAATGCTCTTCCTGCTACCTTGGTAAGACATTAAGTACTGCCCTTCTTATGCGGAGGCAGCAGAGGCACCGGTGCTCCTGCTTGCCCTTTCTCTGGTACCACAGATGCTGTTATAATGTCACTTAGTCTAAACGGGGGAGGTGAATGGATCTGCACCGAATCAGTGACTAGTTAATTGCATTTGCTGAGTGCATGGTCTTCTTTCTGTTGATGCACTGTGGGAGTGTGAGGACTAGAAAATGGTATGTTTGTGGGAGAGAGACACCAGCAAGAGGGAGACAACAAGTGGGCTAAAGGCAGAGGAAGAGGGATTATTCTTGAAGGCATTTTGTTTTTTTAACATTACTGTTGAGTGGTAAAATTGTTTCTGTTTCCAATCTCTTTCCATTAAGACACTGTTGGGATACAAGGAGAGCATACATAACAATAAATACATGTATTGACCTTTAGTTTTAGCCTGTTTTTCCCTTTAAGCCCAAGCTACTGTTAAGTTTGTTCTAGGATTTTCTCAATGGTTTCTTGTCCATGTATAGGTGTGAGTTGTTCTTATGAGGGAAAGCTAAGTTGGGAATGACCAATGCCACCATCTTGGTGATGTCACTCTCCTAAATATGTAAACTAATTAATTTATCTCTTATCTCTTTCATTTATCCTTCTCAACTTCCCCAAATAACAGATGGTATAATTATACCTATTTCCACGGAACCCTCTTGCATTGCTGGTGGGAATATAAATGGATACAACCACTATGGAGAACAGTATGGAGGTTCCTTAAAGAACTAAAAATAGAACTGCCATACGACCCAGCAGTCCGACTACTGGGCATATACTCTGAGAAAACCATAATTCAAAAAGAGACATGTACCACAATGTTCATTGCAGCACTATTTACAATAGCCAGGACATGGAACCAACCTAAATGTCCATTGACAGGTGAATGGATAAAGAAGATGTGGCACATATATACAATGGAATATTACTCAGCCATAAAAAGAAATAAAACTGAGTTATTTTTACTGAGGTGGATGGACCTAGAGTCTGTCATACAGAGTGAAGTAAGTCAGAAAGAGAAAAATATATGCTGTATGCTAACACATATATATGGAATCTAAAAAAAAAAATGACTCTGATGAACCTAGGGGCAGGACAGGAATAAAGACACAGATGTAGAGAATGGACTTCAGGACACAGGGTGGGGGGAAGGGGAAGCTGGGATGAAGTGAGAGAGAAGCACTGACATATATACACTACCAAATGTAAAATAGATAGCTAGTGGGAAGCAGCTGCATAGCACAGGGAGATCAGCTTGGTGCTTTGTGACCACATAGAAGGGTGGGATAAGGAGGGTGGGAGGGAGACACAAAAGGGAGGAGATATGGGGATATATGTGTACATATAGTTGATTCACTTTGTTATACAGCAGAAACTAGCACAACATTGTAAAGCAATTAAAGATGTAAAAAAAAAAAAGCCACTAGGATTCTCCAGAATATTCTAAGCATTTGATTGAGTCTTAATAAAAATGAATAAGGATTTATATCTAGATGAACAAAATATCTAAATATGAAATAAAAAAATAAAGTCAGTACTTTCCAAATACTTACTTGATTAAAAAAAGTTATACCTATTTCCCCATCCCCCTCACAAAAGACATAAAATCACAAAGAATTATACCACCCCCCTCCCCCCCACCACTGAATGCCACAGAGCCTAGATGATCCTTCCACAGACACAAGAATTGCCCCTGTTTGATTCTAAGTGTGTCCTGCCCAGGAAGCTCCAGAGCTGTAGGATTATACCCTACTGTTCGTTGCTGCATCCCTGATGATGACTATCACAGAGCAGGCACTCCATAAATATTAGTGGAATGAGTGAACCATTGTACATAGAAGGCTCAACAAATATTTGATTGATTCCAACTTTTATCATGTTTAAAGTAATTTTATCTCCTTTTTTTAAAAAAATAAATTTATTTGTTTTTAGCTTCTTTGGGTCTTCGTTGCTGCACATGGGCTTTCTCTAGTTGCTGCGAGCAGTGGCTACTCTTCGTTGTGGTGTGCAGGCTTCTCACTGCAGTGGCTTCTCTTGTTGCAGAGCACGGGCTCTAGGTGCGCAGGCTTCAGTAGTTGTGGCATGCGGGCTCAGTAGTTGTGGCTCGTGGGCTGTAGAGCACAGGCTCAGTAGTTGTGGCACATGGGCTTATTTTCTCTGTGGCATGTGGGATCTTCCCAGACCAGGGCTCAAACCCGTGTCCCCTGTGTTGGCAGGCGGATTCTTAACCACTGCACCACCAGGGAAGTCCTCATCTCCTTTTTGAATAGAAAAAAGAACATATCCCTTGGCTATGAAAAATGTCAAAAAAAAAAAATGATACACCTGGAGCAAGTGTGCGGGATATGATCAACTGGGACCTTGTTTTTGTTTTTAACCTCACATCACTTCTTTAGACTTTATTCAGTGGAGGGCCCTGGATGAAAACTCTGCAAGGCTCCATTATTTTTCTTCCCACCCTTAAGTTACAGTCAACCAAGTAGAAGAGAAGAAACAAACTGAAACAGGGGAATGTTTTAAAGTTTTCCACAGAAAATATTTGCAGAATTATTTCAGAATAAAGCCAAAGTAACGTACCTTAGCTTAATAGGTTTTAGACTATATTTTGAGATTACATTGCCCAAGAGGAAGATCAAGCCAGGTGGGCTGGAGTAACTCTGAATTGACCAAATTCTCTTTTTCTCATATGGCAGGAGAGTACATTTGATTTGGGATAGAGTAGAAGCCATGAAGGCAAGAATCTAAGAATGGGCCTGATCCATTTTAGGTCAATCTGAACCAGGCCCTGATTCATTCCTGGTAAATGCAAACCAGGTTTTCTGTGAAGCAGGCTAGACCACAGGAATGGACCAGTGGGAGAGAAAGACATCAGATGCTTGGACCCAACCTAGTAATTTAGTCCAGTAGGGTTCCCCAAATGGTAGTGTCTTAAGGTACAGAGTGAAAGCGGGTTTGGTCTGTGTTGAAGTCCCCAGTATCTAATCCAGTGAGTAGGATATAAATCAAGAGTCTCCAGAAACTGACCATACTTGAAATCAGGTAGGTAACAGTATCATGCTTCTGGATAATTCATTGCATTTGAAGGAAAAGATCCAACCTATGCTGGATGGTATAAATTAGAGCAGGATAAATCTCAGGGTCCCAGGCAAATGAGCTCATAAAAGGCTTAAGTCTAGGTGCTGGAGAGTGGGGAGATAATTAGAAAGACGTGGAAAGATTAGGGGTTAGGCAGACATGGGAGTAGTTTTGGGGTAGAGGGAGGCTGTAGTTCTGAAAACTTGTGAGTGCCTGAGTTCACTACATGTACATTGTATGTAGATGGCAAGACTGGTTCCAGACCCCATCTTCTGATAGGACTGATCCCACTAAACTGTCTGGGGACTCCCTAGGCTCCAGGATTGCAGGTTGGATGTGTTGAAAAGTAGTTGGAGGACACCAGGACTGGTGAACCATCCTTGCCTTGTGTTTCAGGAACAGAGCTTTTAGAAATACCATTGCCAACATGAACATTTCCAGAAAAAAAAAAGCGAGAGATTCTGGATTCTTCTCAAAAAGCTAGAGTATTTGAACAGGACTTGTAGGTTACATACCACTGAAATACACAACACAGAAGAAATCTTCGTACTGTTGTGATAAGTCATCTTTTGTTCTGATGAGGTGAGTCTTGGTGGGCTCCTGGTTAGCTTTAGGATGGGTGCTGGTCACCAGAAAGACTAAGCCTTCATTAGAAGCTTGGAATGTTCAGCCCTATCCCCCATCCTCTAGGGAGGGGAGAGGGGCAGAAGATTTAATTAATAATTATTGGCCATGCCTGCGTGATGAAGCCTCCATAAAACCCCTTAAACTACAGGGTTTGGAGAGCTTTCAGGTTGATGAACACATGGACGTATTGGGAAGATGGTGTGCCTGGAGAGGGCATGGAAGCTCTGTGCCCCTTCCCTGTACCTTGCCCTATACATCTCTTCCATCTGGCTCTTTCTGAGTTATATCTTTTGTAATAAACTAGTAAGTAAAGTGTTATCTGAGTTATATGACCCATTCTAGCAAATTGCTGAACCAGAGGAGGGGTTCATGGGAACCTTCAATTTATAACCAGCCAGTCAGAAGTATGGGAGGCCCAGACTTGCAATTGGCATCTGAAGTGGGGGGCAGTCTTGTGGGACTGAGCTCTTAATCTGTGGTGTCTGCACTAACTCCAAGTAGTTAGTACTACATGAATTACGTTGTTCAACACTCAGTTGATGTCTGCATAAAATTGGAGAATTGCTTGGTTTGAAAACCCCATACGTTTGGTATCAGAAGTGTTGTAACTAGAGAAACAGGTTTTTCTTTAACCTCTCCATGAAACTATTTGCACTTTAATCCTTGTCTCAACATCTGCTTAAGATAAATATTAAAATAGATTTTTTAAAAAATAGCAGACTCTTTTTTAAGAAGTCCAGGACAATACCTCACTCCTCCCTACCACACAAAATTGATAATAAAGATAGAGAATTCAGCCACAAGAAGGTAGCATGAGTATCTGACAGCTGTGCATAGCAGTTTTGTCTGTCTGTATATAACCTCTCAAATGCTGAAGTTAGGTATAGAGCCATATCTAGAATGAAATATACCTAGAATGCTATTAAAAGAGGAACAAGAAGAGAAATAACATTAAAGGAGTATTTACCAGAGCTGGCACCAAATAAGGCACTTTCTACATATAATAATCTCACTTAAACCTCACAACCTGAGAAGTAGATATTGCCTTATTTTTTGGCTGAAGACATTATTACACGGTAAGGCCAAAGAAGGTAGAGATTGTATCTTACTTGCCACTGTATCCAGGTCTTAGCAGACAGCCTGGCACATAGTTAAACTGGAAACAAATATTTGTTTAATGAATGAACAAGTGACATTTTAAGTGGCTTGTGCAGGTCACAGAGCCAGTTATTTGCAGAGCTGGGATTGTACCATATCATGCTACTCAAGGAACAGTAACCTACCATTTGTCCCAAACAACACTCCAACACTTTGATAAATGCAGTAAGCCCAAGCAAATTTCTTCTCCATGTCTCTAGAAGAAATAAAAGCTGGGGCTTTACCCTCTTTTTCCCGTGTATTAAGTATTTTATAGGCAAGTGAACAGAATGATAGTGGCATATTTATTGTCATTTCAATGACAATTTTCTGTGACTTTTTGATTAAGTAAATGTTACATCTTGGTGAAAGATGGATGCTCTAAGAACAAAAAAGCTGATTTGGAGAAATAAGAGGAAGAACTCGATCATCACAGAAATGTCTGGTGCACAACAGCCCTTGGTACCATTTTGTGTGTGAGGCACTGTAGGCTGCTCATTCCGAGTGTCTCTTTGTGACTCCTCATCTGCCACTCAGACTGTTGCAATTAATCAGAACTAAAAAGACTATCTCTTGAATGATGGAATTTGAGGTGCTCATGGTGAATGACAGGAGTGATAGATGCTCCAAGAGAAACCAGAGGTCAGAGAACAAGAGAGAAGAGGATTACCCTAGGGAGTGAATTCTGCAGGAAAAGGACAAACACAATTCCCAGATCCAACAGAACTAACACAAGTTTGTAACTGGAAACCAAATGTACTTTGCTATAAACACGTTCCAGTTCACAAAGTAGTGGGTGTAAGAAGTAAATGGTGAGATCTGATATTCACTGCATAATGAGCTTACATTGACCTTTGATGCCAGGGAATATATCAGATATGCCAGCAGAATCCATGATTTCTTGATTTGGCAATTTTCTCCCTCATATCCAGATGGGATCCCACCAACTCCAAAGCTTTGTTGAATGGAACTGTAAGTGAGAATGTAAACTTGTGAGCCCAAGGCTTATCATGGAATACTCTTTTTTGTGTTGGTTCATTCTTTTTGCTCAACATGAAATAACAGTATCAGTTACTGGTTAGATTACATGATGACTCAGATTGTCTGAGGGCAAAGCAGGTTGATGAGGGGAAAAACATACTTTCTGCAATAAGAGTTGGTCTTCCAGTGCTCCACCGTCTGTGATTCAGATGCTCTCTGTTTCTGCTCTGTACAGTGTTTCTCTACTTTCTGCTTCTATTTACTTCTTTGCTGCTTCTGCTTTGTGATGGGAACCAAAACCATCCACTGAGTTGATTGTCTTCATCAGAATAATTTTACTAGTCCAGGAGACTCTCCCCAGGAAGATAAAAGTTGCAAATAGCTTCATAGTTTGTTCCAGTAATTTCCTGGAAGATCCATTAACTCTTCAATAGAATACATGAAAAACCAGTTTATTCCCAAGACTCTTTGAACCCTTCCCCTCAAAATCCTTACCTAGCCATGTGCACCAATCCTAAATTATTATGTCATAACCCTGACCTTATCCTAATTAAGCCCCTCCCACTCATGAAAAGAACCAGACTTCAAAATTTCATTCAATATCCTGATTTTGCCATTTACTCTTTGAGATGCTACCAAGACTCTGTTGAGGTAGTATTCTCTCTCAGTAGGTAAACAATACACTTGGCTTTGTCTCATCAACAGGTTGTTTTGGTGATATTTTGGGGAGCCAGTATTTGACAGTGGCACTTGTGTACTGCATTCTCTGTGTCTTTCTCCTTCAACTTTCTTTACTCCATTGCAAACTCTATATTTTAAACTCCAAACTCCGTAAGTGCAAGAGTTTGATAAGTTTGATTAACTTCTGTCATCCCTGTTGGTCAAAACTGAAGTACCAGGCCTCTTATGGGCTAATTGTCAGTTCAGGGATTTATTGTCAGGTGTCTCTCCTGGTCCAAAACATATACTCAGGTGGTGGAGATACGTGGCACAAGACACAGCCATACAAGTTTAATGCATTAGCTATAGCCACTTTCTTAAGAAAAAAAGTCTCTGGGTAGCATTTCTTTAGAATGGGGCTGAGGGCATAGCAGATATCCTGAGAGTAGACTCTGGTAGAGCTATAAAGGAGAAGAACATTGTCTAGGAGATGAGAACAAGGATATGGTACTAATATCATGGTTTAAAGACTAGACCCACTTTATCTGTTAACAGCAAAAGACACAACCAGCAAAGAACAGAGGATGTCAGATGTTTGGGGCTCCCCTGTTATTTTGTTTCAGAGGCTCATGTATCTATCAAGCCTTTGCCACAGATTGCTGTGAGCATTCAATAAGATAATATGCAGGAGCTTATTCTTTAAACATGTAATGTGTAAAATGGTATCTGGTACCATTTTACATGTAAGAGATGTTTACATGTGCTCACAACAGTGAGGTTGCTCCCCGTGGGCATGAGGCCAGACCTCTGTTCCACCAGCCTCATCATAGATGCACTCAAGCTGTCTTTGGGCCCCAGGAAACAAGGCCTCCATCTCCTTTGTCATAATCTGTAAATGGGTATCAAGGTGGTGTTGTCTGGGCCCTAGTAAGTCAGAATGTAGAGAAATTACTTTTACAGTTCCTATTCACAGCATTCCCCCATCCCCTCACAGGGCTGGGATAGCAAGTCCAGTACACCGTGTACACAGCGCACAGAACCGCTCCTTCCCTCCAGCAGCAAAGGGCTTGCTCAGGAGATCAGTCTCATCATGGGCACTCCTCCAGGAGAGTTCCCTCCCGAAGGCTTCCCAAACGTCAACAAATAGGGTGCCAGAGGGCAGCCCCTGAAGTTCAACAGATAATCCTTAGATACACCTGAGTCACCCACGGACTCGAGGGCTCAAACTCTGCTTGTATTTCAGTGACTAGCACTGGTTGTCAGTATCATCGGGGTGGAGAGGGAGAGTTCCTCATTATTTGCAATATTATGTATATTTAAAAATATATATTAATTTTATGAACAGGGAAGTTTTTTTTAAAACGCAGAGAACATAGACTACAAGAATAAGCCATTTGAGGAGGTTATAGTTTTTTCAAATAGGGTGATTTATCATCCCCTGTGGTGGTGAAATGTGACCCTTCAGATGAACTGGATGACCTCCTAACCTTAGGTTTCTATGAACCACTTGGATTTCTTTTATTCTTTTCTTTCTTTGACTCACATCTAAGCCAGAGACAGTAAGACTCTTGTACAAATTACTGAATGCTGAAACTATTGAAACACTGACATCGGGGCTTCTTTGTGTTTCAGGTTGAAATGACTTCCATATAGGTCCCACTTAACTGTGATTGATAGAAAAAAGCAATACTCACTTTAATCAAAGTTGTATGTAATTTAGGAAAAGAATTAGAGGCCAGGGTAGCTTGGCACAGATATAAATTATCCTCACTGAGCTTATCCAAATTTACTTCTGCTCCAAGGCTTGCAGCTGTATAATGGAAGTTTCTTTCAGAGTTATTTTAGTTCACTTCAATAAAAAAAATCACCAAGTATAACAAAACATTCTTGGAAAGACAGAAGGAATTCTTCGCATTTCAGTTGACGTTAAAAGAACTAATGAGCTTTGCTACTGATAATTTTTGCATCATGTTGGCTTCAAAGAATGATAATAATTCTTAAACACATACATCTTTTCCACTTTTGTTTTTCCTTTTTAGTGTCAGAGTTTTCCTGACACTAAAAAGGAGTATAGTACTGAAATATACTGAAGAGGCTGGCTCTGCTTTTTACCTGCATATTCTGTGTATCTGGTGGCTCTGAATCCAAGTCACTTGAATAATATTGGAGACCAAATGTTCCTGATGAACATACATTGTATATAGCCAGATATTGCCAACAAATAGGGGGAAAAAGGCTGATGTGGGCCAGAGCAGTATATACAAGCTGCATTCCTGCGAGGCTGAGTGTGCGCATGGCTACAAAGGGCCAAAATCCTTTGGTAAGCAATCCTCACAGTTGAAGAATAGGGTACAAAATCTTAATATGTTAACCATTTAAAAAAAATTCCTCTTAGTGGTTCCTTTTAATCCCTATAGCTCTCCCCACCCCCACACCTGTTTACAGTAGACCAGAGGCATCAATTTCTTCTGGGAAGGCGTGTCATAGGAGAGAAAAAAAAAAAGAGGAATCAATTCTCAGGTTTGAGGTTCAAAATGGACTCAAGTCAGTTTGAAGGAAAAGTTTTGATTTCAAAATCCTGATTTTTGAATATCAAAACTAAGATCCTGAAAGACTCAGTGCAAAAAAGTCTTGCCATTAACACAGTTAGAAAGAATGTATGTGGATGTCAGAGCTTGTTTTTCTTTTTTTTTTGTAGTCAATTTATTTTTTATATCATATTGGTCAATTAATTGGTCTATATTACACATTAAATTCCTCCCATATTAATTCCATTTTCTTACATCTGGTAATTATATCTCTAGAGAGAAGCAACTGAACTTTTTCTCATGGAAAATTTTCACAAATTGTCACGTCTAAACTTTTTTCTCTCTTCAGTGAACAGTTCCTTCAACATGTATCACACAGCCCAACTTCTGTTTGCTACATTATTTAGGTTCTTTTTCGTTGAATCATCTCTATTTTCTCCACTTCCTTTGAAAATATGACAACCAGAACCGGATGGTACTAGCAAGCATGCCATTTCCATATAGCTTAGGTCCCATTTATGTAAGAATTCAGTAAAAATAAAAAAAGAGATATTTTCTACATTGAATGTTCCCATCTTAATGTGACTGAGGGCTATTTGAACAGTTCTAGCCCGTTGCACCTGCTT
The DNA here is from genome assembly GCF_964270905.1 of Leucopleurus acutus. Classification (NCBI taxonomy): domain Eukaryota; kingdom Metazoa; phylum Chordata; class Mammalia; order Artiodactyla; family Delphinidae; genus Leucopleurus; species Leucopleurus acutus. The sequence continues at coordinate 116,694,225 of NC_139145.1, read as the reverse complement.
TCCTACTATGTAGGATTCTCTATTAGCATACCTGGGGCACAGATTAAAAAGACAGTATTGATAGAATTAATGGAAGACATTGTTCTTCAAATTTTTAAGGGCTATTTTTTTAATAAAATTAAAAAAATTTTTTAATGAAATGGCCTGAGAAATTTATTAAAAAATCACTAAATATTAAGTATTTTAAAAGCATATTAATAACCAAGTTGTAAAAATATAGCTAATAATAAAACAAACTTTTCTATTTATAACCCCAGTTTAATAAACAAACAGGCTGTTATCCTTAATTTTGAAGCATTTTTTATACCCATTTATCAATTAACCAAAATGATCTTCCTTTCTTCAGATGATTAAGCTATGTGAAGAAATGGTATTACTCATAAACATTGTAATTCTTTGAGTGGCTTTTCAGGATTGACATTAGAAATATTTAATTTCTTCAAAACACTGCCATTGCAGCTTTTCCAAATTGCTACTTCTTCATAGTATAATTCATTCACTCTGCTATTATAAATTTAGTTAAATCTATTGTTATCATATTTCAATTTATTTGCTATGCAATTTGAAGGATTTTAAATTGGCAGATTAATATTATTTACTCAGACTATTATTACTATAATTACTATTTGTAATGTAGAGCTTGTTTTTCCTGTTGGAGAGGAGCTATATATCCTACAGATTGGGGGAGGAGTTGAGGGACAAGACAGTTTGATACCATTGAGTCTTTCTGAGAAAGGATCTTGTGCTTTGGCTCCCAAGTGGAGCTGAGCCCAGGGTAGAAGATCAGAGACATGTGCATGTTCTACACCACACAGAGATTTGGGTTTCTGACAACAGGTTGGATCTGTGCTTTGCTTTCTAAACCAAGCCAGGACATGTATCAAGCATCTAGAGAAGCCCTAGCATCCAACATGATGTGGGAACAATAGAGTAGAAACGGATGCATGAGGCATCTAGGCAGATGGTATGAGAAAGCCCATAGAGCCCCTTTTGACTATTGTGAATAATGCTGCAATGAACATAGGAGTGCAGGTATCTCTTCCACGTAATGAGTTTGTTTCCTTTGGATATCTACCCAGATCCAAAAGTGGAATTGCTGGATCACATGGTAGTTCTATTTTTAATTTTTTGAGGAACCTTCATACTGTTTTCCATAGTGGCTTTACCAGTGTACCACCAACAGTGAACAAGGGTTCCCTTTTCTCTACATCCTCACCAACACTTGTTATTTCTTGCCTCTTTGATAATAGCCATTCTAACAGGGGTGAGGTATCTCATGGTGGTTTTGATATACATTTCCCTCATGATTAGTGATGTTGAGCACCTATTAGCCATTTGCATGTCTTCTTTGGGAAAATGTCTATTGAGCTTCTTTGCCCACTTTTTAATTGGGGTACTTGGTTGTTGGTTTGTTTGTTTTGCTACTGAGTTGTATAAATTCTTTATATATTTTGGATGTTAACTCCTTATTGGATATATGGTTTGCAAATATTTTCTCCCAATCTGTATGTTGTCTTTTAATTTTTTTGATTGTTTCTTTTGCTGTGCAAAAGGTTTTTAGTTTAATGTAGTCCCAGTTTTTTTTTTTTTTTGGTTGCTTGTGCTTTTGGTGTTATATCCAAAAAATCATTGCCAAGACCAGTGTCAAGGAGCATTTTTCCCTGTGTTTTCTTTTAGGATCTTTACAGTTTCAGATCTTACATTTAAGTCCCAAATCCATTTTGAGTTAATTTTTTTGTAAGTGCTGTAAGATAGAGGCCTAGTTTCATTCTTCTGCATGTGGCTATCCAGTTTGTCCAACACCATTTACTGAGGAAACTATCCTTTTCCCATTGTGTGTTCTTGGTATCCTTGTCAATGATTAGTTGACCATATATGTGTGGGTTTCTTTCTGGGCTCTCAGTTCTGTTCCATTGGTCTGTGTGTCTGTTTATATGCCAGTACCATACTAGTTTTGATTACCATAGCTTTGTAATATAGTTTGAAATTGAGGAGTGTAAAGCCTCCAGATTTGTTTTTCTTCCTCAAGATTGTTTTGACTATTAGGGGGTCTTTTGTGGTTCCATATGAATTTTAGGATTGCTTCTTCTATTTCTGTGAAAAATGCCATTGGAATTTTTAATAGAGATTGCATTGTATCTGTTGATCGCTTTGGATAGTGTGGACATTTCAACAGTATTAATTCTTCCAATCCATGAACATGGGATACCTTTCCATTTATTTTATCTTCCTTAATTTCTTTCATCACTGTCTTACAGTTTTCAGTATACAGGTCTTCACCTCCTTGGCTAAAATTATTCCTAAGCATTTTATTCTTTTTGACATTACTGTATGGGATTGTTTTCCTAATTTCTCTTTCCAATAGTTGATTTTTAGTGTATAAAAATGCAACTGATTTTTATATATCAATTTTGTATCCTCCAACTTTATTGAATTCATTTAATTGTTTTGAAAGTTTTTTGGTGGAGTCTTTAGAATTTTCTGTATATAATGTCATCTATAGACAGAGACAATTTTATTTCTTCCTTCCTGATTTGGATGCCTTTTATTTCTTTATCTTACCTAATTTATCTGGCTAGGACTTCCAGTATTATATTGAATATTGGACATCCACTATCAAGGAGGCCTACTCTTGCCACTCTCATTGTCTTTTCATTTTGCTGATGGTTTCCTTTGTTGTTGAAGTACATACCATTTATACCCAATTTTTTGAGAGTTTTTATCATGAAAGGATGTTCAGTTTTGTCAAATGATTTTTCTGTATCTGTTGAGATGATCATATGATTTTTATCCTTTATTCTTTTAATGTGGTGTATCACATTGATTGATTTGCATATGTTGAGCCATCTAGCATTCCAGGAATAACTCCCTCTTGATCATGGTATATGATCCTTTTAATGTGCTTTTGAATTCAGTTTGCTAATATTTTGTTGAGGGTTTTTACATCTATGTTCTTCAGCAATTTTCTTTTTTTGTAGTCTTCTTGTGTAGCTTTGGTATCAGCATAATGCTGGCCTCAAAAAATGAGTTTGGAAGTGTTCCTTTCTCTTCAATATTTTGAAAGAGTTACAGAAAGATTAGTAGTAATTTTTCTTTAAATGTTTGGTAGAATTCACCAGGGAAACCACTGGGTCCTGGGCTTTTCTTTATTGCGAGTTTTTTTTTTTTGTTTTTTTTTTTTGCAGTACGTGGGCCTTTCACTGTTGTGGCCTCTCCCATTGCGGAGTATAGGCTCCGGACGCACAGGCTCAGCAGCCATGGCTCACGGGCCTAGCCGCCCCGCGGCATGTGGGATCTTCCTGGGCCGGGGCACGAACCCGTGTCCCCTGCATTGGCAGGCGGACTCTCAACCACTGCACCACCAGGGAAGCCCTATTGGGAGGTTTTTGATGATTGATTCAGTATACTTACTTATTATTGGTCTGTTTAGATTTTCTTTTTCTTTATGATTCAGTCTTGCTAGGTTGAATGTTTCTAGAAATTTACCCATTTCTTCTAGGTTATCCAATTTGTTTATATATAATTGTTCATAGTAGTCTTTCATGAACATTTGTTTTTCTGTGGTATCAGTTGTAATGTCTCCTCTTTCATTTCTAGTTTTATTTATGTGATTCTTCTCTTTTTTTCCTGGTTAGTCCAACTAAAATTTTATCAATTTTATCTTTTCAAAAAACCAGCTTTCACTTGTATTAATCTTTTCTATTGTGTTTCTAGTCTCTATTTTATTTATTTTCATGCTGATTTTTGTAATTTCCTTCCTTCTACTAACTTTCGGCTTAGTTTGTTCTTCTTTTTCTAATTTGTTGAGATGTAAAGTTAGATTGAGATCTTTTCTTTTCCTTAGTGTAGGCTCTTATCACTATGAACTTTCCCCTTAGAACAGCTTTTGCTACATCCCCTAAGTTTTGGTATGCAGTGTTTCCATTTTCATTTGTCTCAGGATATTTTTATTTTTCCTTTGATCCATTTGGTTGTTCAGGAGCATTTGTTTAATCTCCACATATTTGTGAATTTTCCAGTTTTGCTCCTGTTTTGATTTATAGTTTTATAACATTGTTATCAGAAAATAAGCTAAATATTATTTCAGTCTTCTTAAATTTGTTGAGAATTGTTTTGTGTCCTAGCATGTGAGCTATCCTGGAGAGTGTTCCATGAATGCTTGAGAAGAATGTGTATTCTGTTGCCTTCAGATGGAATATTCTGTATGTATTTGTTAAGTCTATCTGTTCTAATATGTATTTCAAGTCCAATATTTTGTTATCGATTTTCTGTCTGGATAATTTATCCATTGTTGACAGTGGGGTATTGAAGTCCCCTACTGTTACTGAATTGCAGTCTGTTTCTCCCTTCAGATCTAATATATTTAGGTGCCCCAACATTGGGTGCATAAATATTTACAATTATTATATCCTCTTAAAGAATTGACCCCTTTATCATTATATAATGAGACTCTTTGTCTCTTGTTACGGTTTTTGACATAAAGTCTATTTTGTCTGAAATAAGTATAGCTACCTCTGTTCTCTTTTGGTTTCCATTTGCATGGCGTATCTTTTTTCCATCCCTTAACTTTAAGCCTGTGTGTTTCCTTAATGCTGAAATAAGTCTCTTGTAGGCAGCATATAGTTGGGTCTTGTTTTTCTTACCCATTGAGTCACTCTATACCTTTTAATTGGTGAATTTAATTTATTTACCTTTAAAGTAAGTATCGATAGCAAAGGATTTATTAATGACATCTTATTAATTGTTTTCTGGCTGTTTTATAATTCCTTTGTTCCTTTCTTCCTTTCTCACAGTCTTCCTTTGTGAATTAATGATTTTCTGTAATGGTATGCTTTGACTACCTTATCTTTATCTTTTGTCTATCTACTGTAGGTGTTTTCTTTGTGGTTACCCTGAGGCTTACATAAAACATTCTATAGTTATAACAGTCTATTTTAATCTGATAACAACTTAACATCAATCTTATATAAAAATTCTACCCATTTACTCCACTCCATTTTATGTTTTTGTCACAATCTACATCTTTTTATATTGCGTCCATTCACCAATTATTGTAGCTATAGTTATTTTTAATATATTTGTCCTTTAACCTTTATACTAGAGTTAAGTGGTTAACATACCACTATATTACAGTATTAGAATATTCTGAATTTGACTATATACTTACCTTTACCAGTGTTTTTTATATTTTCATGTGTTTTCATATTACTTGTTACTGTTCTTTCATTTCACGTTGAAGAACTCCTTTCAGCATTTGTTGTAAGGCAGGTCTAGTGATGGTGAACTCTGTCAGCTTTTGTCTGGGAAAAGTCTTTATCTCGCCTTCATTTCCAAAGGAGAGCCTTGCTGGTTAAAGTATTCTTGGTTGGAGTTTTTTCTTTCAAAACTCTGAATATATCATCCCACTATCTCCTGGCCTGTAAGATTTCTGCAGAGAAATTAAAAGGTTCACTGACATCCCTTGCCCTGTCTGAGCCTTCCTACCCCCAGCCTATCCCTTTACACTGGTCCTTTCTCTGGGGGGATGCTACTGGCCTTCTCGGCACTGCTCACACTCTAGAGTCAGCAGCCTTGAGCCCTCTGTCTTCAGGTACCCAGGCCAGGCCCCCTCCATAGGAGAACCAAGGAATGTGTGCCTAAGGTCATGTGGGGAAGCAGGGGCACCTGCTTGGGAGAATACTATCTGGTCTTTGTGGCTTCCAGGAATAGGATTATCATGAATGTGGAAAGAGGATTAATTTGCAGTTAGGGAAAATATGTCATGTTACATTATAAAGATGCAAAACTCTAAAACAGAAAGGAGAAAAACTAGATCTGGTTCTGTAAAGGTAATATTAATTATAAAAATTTATGAGAACTTATCATTTATGGATAATTACCACATATACCAACATTTATGTATGTAGGTAATTTGTGTCCAATTAATTTTGTTGTAAGTTTTATTGGGTTGCACCATTACACAAATAATTATGATAATAAGTTAGTGTTTGCTGAGCTCATTCTAAGTGTAGGTACTATGCTAATCACTTTATATAAATTATTTTATTTAGTTTCATACTTTGCTCTCAGTCTTTGGTTACTTATTGAGCATGGTCTATCTTTTATATTTTAAGAGAAACAAACTACTTTTTTTGAACGAAAGAAATATTTATTTTATTTATTTTTTGTTTGTTTGTTTATATTTTGTAAAATATTGGCTGGATCCTAAAGCTCTGGAAGTCCTGAGTACAGACTAGTTGTGTGTGTTTCGTATTTGTCAGAACTTTTACTGTCAAAATTCTATCTGTCATACCAACAAAAATAGATTTTTATGGGAATTTCCCCCAATTCTTCTTAGCCTCTAGGAGAAAGCAATGAAAGAAAAAGCTTGATGAGAGCTGGTTCATGAGCATTCTCTCTTCCCTTGTTTCTCCCCCGCATCCTTCCCCTCTCCTCTCCTCCCCTCCCTTCTACTCCCTTCTATTCTCCTCCACTTCCCCCCTCCTCTCCTCTCCTCTCCTCTCCTCTCCTTCCATTCCTTTATCCTCTCCTCCTCTCCACTCTGTCTCTCTCCCCTCTCCCTGCTAAGTCTGGCAACATCCATTAAAATAGTCTCAGTTGCAATGTGGAGACATTTGGGAAGGGGACCATCTGTAAATGCAAACAGAAATGTTTCATGCTTCCTCACATTATTCTGGAAAAGGACAAAAGTTTCCAAATTTATGTTTTACAATATCCTAGAAGGGCACATATTTCTCTGTGGACATCCAGCTGTGATACACTGGGAATTTAAGATTGAATTCAGTTGAGGCCCACCGGTCCTATTAACAAAAGGAATTGTAAGAAGGGTCTCTATGACATGCTGTTTCCTTCATGGGTCAGCAGTTGGTTCTGCAGTGTGTGTGATGGCTTGAACACCACACAGAATTCTCTGGAAGGTTTGTAATCCAGGAGATTGCATTTCCGAATGCAGTTTCTGTTCACTGACCTTTATGAAAAAGAAAGACACTGCAAATTTGGTATGAAAGTTGGAAATCCATGGGTGTGAGCACTCTTCTAATTTGAAGCTTGAGGGTGCTTTCAGGAAAAATTTTAAATGTGAATAGAATCTACATTCAAGAGAAAGACACATTTGAGAATAGTATGTCAAATAATTTATGGACTGTTTATATTGATTTGACAATTAACACAGCATTGTTACTTATCACCTCCTTTCCCCAGGGCAGTGCTTACTTATATCAATACCTCACTAGGTGACTTCTTGAAAGAATCCCTAGCTCCAGAGCTCCAGACCTCTGAGAAATCAGGCTCCATCTGGGCATTCTTGGTACTGCCCCTCCTCACTTATGTAAGCCTTCATCAATTCCATTCTTCCATACAACTTAAATCTCTTCACTTCTCTCCATCTCCACTTCTCCCACCCTAATCCTAGCCTTCATCATCTCTTGCCTGGACCACCGCCTCCTGGCTGGTCTCTCTGCTGCCAAGCTTACCCTCTCTGATCCATTCTCTATGCAGCAGCCATATTGGTCATGTGTATTGAGCTGCGTCATCCACTTCTCTTCTATCCTTTGGTGGCTTCCTATTGCATAGAAATAAAATCCCAACTTCCAAGACAATGGCTATGGGAAACACTGTGGTGTCCTGCCCAGATCCCCCTTTAAAAAAGGATCTGTTGCTCTGGCTACTGAGAATGCTGTTGGTGGATACCTTCAGCTATCAGTTACTTCAGTGGCAGGGAGCTGCCTTGCCTAAGGTCCTGCCTTTCCAGGGTGGCCCACATCCAATAACAGGTTAATGCAGTGGCATAAATGCTTGGCCATCTTGGCCTGAAAGACCATTATAGCTCCACATGGGATTGGCTGCAGCTGTCATGTGGGCCTGAACCTCAGCTCACTTCTTGCTCTGCCCATCTTTCTTACTTCCTGCCCCTTTTCCACATGTGTTGATCTAGAGGGAACTCTTTAATAAATATCCCGCAAACTAAACTCCATCTCAGAACCCAACTTGCGACAGTGGCCTATAATGCCCTGTATTATCTGGTCCTTGCCTACTTCTCCAACTTCATCTTCTGCCACTGGTGCCCTGGCACACCACACTGCAGTCTACTTTCAGTTCTTGGGTTGTTTTTTCCTACCTTAGGATCTCTGCACATGATATTTCCTCTTCATCAAAGCTCTTTTTCCAACTCTAATTTTTGCTTATCTGTTCTCAACCTAAATGTCACTTCCTCAGAGAAGCCTCCCTTAGGCCTACCCCCACCATCATCGTTAACCTAACAATATAAATTAGGTACTTCTTCTTATTCTTCCTCATCATATTCTGTTCTTTTCCTCCATAAAACTGTTCACAATTTGTGATTATATATTTACTTGTCTGTTCACCAGTTTATACCCACTGTATCCTTGACATTTATGCCAGTGCTTGGCCCTTAGTAGACGTTCAACAAATAATGGCCTGGGAATGAATTTGTTGAATGAATGAATGGCCTGGGAAGGGAAGGCCTGACAGTCTCTAGCCCACGACCACTTATCCTTGAGATCACTATTCAGGGAGCTAGACTGGGTAGGGCTACCATGGGGCAGGACCGAAACCACCACAGCTAGTTGCTCAGCTGAATGTTTTGATGTGGTTAAATATGTTGTGCATCTAGTGTGGAACCATCCAGGTAACCTCCTCTTACTTTTCTGCCTCATTCACTTCCTTTCTTCTGTAGAAGTCTGCTCCAGTTTCCTGTCTATGATACCTTTATGATTTACGTTCTCATCTTTCCTACCTAGGTTTGCTCATACCCCTGTATCCACCTTCAGTAGAGCCACCTCATTCCCCTGTACCTTCAGAGCCTTTGGGGAGAGCCTCTCACCTTAGGCCACATACAGCCTTCTTATAAGGCACAGGATCACTATTCAGCTCCATTGAAACGTAGATACTATTATTTAGCATTTAGGTGCTACACCAGACAGAGGCTGAGAACTTTACAAGGATGATTGCTTTCAATTCTTATTCAATCCCAACCATTCTATTGAGTAATTACTGTTATTATCTCCTTTTTATGAAGCTTAGATGGTGAAAGTGATTTGCTCAAGGTAAGAGGGGACATTGGGATTCAAACTCACATGGTCTGATTGTAGGGCCAACCTATACTCTTAATCCTCCACTTCATTAGACTATGATCTTATAACTCACTCCACTGAGACAAAGGACATTGCTTTATTTCCTAGTAAACAGAGTTTGTTTCCAATTCTGCTTTGGTTTCTTTCTTTCCTTGTTTTAAAACATAAAGAAATTTTGAAAAAGGAAATTAGAATGACTTAGGCCTGAGAGAAACGTCTCATTGTGTCATTGTCTTACTAATTTTGCTTTTGAGTCCTAGTCTGCTTATGGGGAGGAGGGTCTGTGGTCATTATGAGGCCATTTGCACTTATGTCCTCTCCTCCTCAAGGATGGAGAGGATCAGGGAAGAAGCAGTGAACACACATTGGTGCCAGTACGATGGACAGGAGCATATAGAGGAAAACAATTTTTATTCATCTTCAGTCATCTCATGCTCTTTATCTTGTGTACTAACTTTGGTTACTTTGTGGGAAAATATCAGTTGCTTATAAAATACTGACATATAGAAATGTTACCAATGTATTTAACTACATGGCAGGTTTTCTTGTAAAAAATGCCCATGGGCTTGTTATTTTTTAAATATATCTTACCTATAATGTAATAGTTTATATACTAATTTTTCTCAGACATGGTTGAAACTTCATATTTGATTTTCCAATATGAAACCATGTATTCTAAATTAGATACTCAAAAGTGAATTAGATAAAATTTTAAAACGTCATTTTGTGTTTGCTCTTTGGATTATGAGTTTAAAACAACAAAAAGTGAACTTTTTCACTTCCAGATTGGTAAAAATTTTACCCGTTATTTTCATCAAAAATTGATAATATTTAGTGTCTGGTACTGATTAGAATGTGGGAGAAATATGTTCTCTTATATGCTGGAATAGGAGGGAAACATCTCTGAAAGTTGACTCAGCAATTCTGTTTCTTGGAATCTACCTTCCAGAAATACTCCACCATGTGCACAGTAATTGATGTATAGATCATTGCAGCATAATTTTAAATACTATAAGGCTAGAAACAACCATCAATAAGGAAAGGGTAATAATTATGGTTATAATTAAGTGTATAATTATTAATACTGTAGTTGCCATAGAGCTGTTAAAAACCATCAGGAAGATCTTAATTGACAAATATATCTAAGATATATTAATGATTGCAAAAGCAAGTTATGAAAGAATGAATAAAGTATTATCTTGCTTATATTAAGGAATAGATGACATTTATATACATAGAGGCATATGAAGTATCTGAAATGTTGTTGTTAGTGTTTATCTCTGGAGAGTGCATGGGGAGGGCCAGTCTTTGGTGGGGAAGTATAGGACTTTTCACATTCACAGTCTCTCTATACATTTCTGGATCATTTAGTTTTTTTACATTGACTATCCCTACATGAAATACCTTTGTAACTTTATAACAGAAATGAAAAATTATTAGTGTGAATCTACAAATGTTTTGGTTAGATTAAAATTATAGATTTCTATTAAAAACTGAGCTCTATGCATGGTGCATGTGGCATTTGAATTATGCTACATTACTGGGATATTATTGCAATGTGACCTTAGGTTATCACAATAATACCCTAAGGAACAGAAACTCATTTTAAAAAATGTGTAGAATTAACCCCTTAATTGTAGGTTAAATTGTAGGAAAAAATGTAGAAGAATCTTAGGAAACTCATATAATCCAGCCTCTAGGGATCAGGGAAGTTCCAAAGCTTCTCTTTCCAGAGCCCCAGGGTCTCTTACGTCTGCTTCTCTTCACACATCTGTACAATTCCCCTCTGCAGACTGACCTCCTCTGCTTTTTGTTTTTTTGTTTGTTGCTTTTGAATCATCCTCGGGTCTATGATTTTACAGGCCCATCACCATTTTGGGCAGAGGCAATTCTGGGAAACACTTTGAATAAAGATTTGATTCTGTTTACTCTAATATTTGATTTTTGAAATTAATTTCTAACTATTAGTATTTTAAAATTTATCCACATATAGTGACTGTTTTTGGTTCAGGTCCTGCTACCTAAGTACAGCCAAGTTTTACATAGAAAGGCCTATCTTGTCAGAAGTTTGTGGACAGTGACATAAGGGGTGGGACCAGGCAAAGTGAAAAGGTGCATTACAGTGGCAAAGCCTGAGCTCATATGGCTAAAGACAGACTTCATATGTTATAAGCAGAGAGAAGAGCTTGCTGATACTGAGATTCTGAGCTAGTGTCTAATGATTATTCACTCTTCATTTTGCTTTACCTTTACTAATTTCCAAGGACATAAGTTGACTTACACATCTATTGATTCTAGTTGTAACATAGTCTTTAAGGCTATCACACTAGGACAGGGGTTTATGACAGGAATTAATTGGTAGTTGAGCAGTGTGTCAAATGTTTGTTACCCTAGCAATTATACTCGTCAGTACAGTCAGTCCTTGCCTTGCACAGTAATGTGGGAGAGAAACATGACCATGTAACCTGAGACCATGGAAAATGATCTTAATAATCAATGGGGAAATGATAATTGTTCTGTGATCTTTCAAAAACTTTGTCAAAACATTGTCTCTTCCTGTCACATTTGTATAGGGAAATAAAAAAGAGAGTGAAACTAATATGTACTTAGTACACTGTAAATTATTACATTAGAAACATTGAGAATTAAACCATTTTTTTTCTTTGTAAAAAAAGTTATCAAAGGTAGTTTGAGGAATAATTGCCTTCTTCTTGTCATATTATATACGATATGGAATGACATCTTTTCTGTGCCTTAGTGATTGTCACACTCCTTCCTAAGTTTGGATTAGCTCCCAACATTTCATTTTGTTCTTTCAATGTTGTGAAGTATCTCTGAGAGTTCATTTAAAGTAAAGCTCTTTGCTGGTGTCACTTCCTCTGGGACATCTTCATCCTTTTCATCATAATCATTTTTGTTCATATATGTTGATGAGTTCACCTTTGCCAGGTTCTTCCAGTTGCATATCTAGTGTCTCAGACGATGGCAGTGTCAATATTCCCATGATCAACTACTTCTTCAACTCCATTTATGTTTGATTCAAATTTCACCTCTAGCATTACCACTTTTTGCTTATTTTTTGGACTTTCTTCTTCATTGGCCAATTCCCTTTTTCAATTATCCATTTTTATAAAATGCCATGTGGGTTTATCAGTGGGAAACAAGTAGGCAACACAGCGATAGGCTTTGCTATGAGTGAACTGAATAACGGATGTGTAGACTTCTTTCAGAGTCCATGATTGATCTCTGATCATGATGTCTATCTTATTTTTTACATAATGATTTGTGAACTGAAGGATTAGTAGTGAAGTCTGTAATTTCTGCAATTGCTCACTGTTAATGTACAATGTTAACTGAAATTCAAGTTGTCTTATTGGGGGACTGGTGTTATTTAACTAAACTGTGGCAACTGAAATTTGTGCATATTGGTACTGTGCAAGCTGGGAACTGCAAAAGCAAGTTATGTATATGCTTGACAGAAATGCATACATGTATTCATCAAAAGACATGCATAAGAATGTTTGTAGAGGAGAAGAGTGGCCAAGATGGGGGAGTAGGAAGACCCTGAGCTCACCTCCTCCCACGGGCACACCAAAATTACTACTGTTTACAGAGAAGCTATTAAAGAGAAAGACTGGACGACTAGCAGAAAAGATCTTCTGCAACTAAAGATATAAAGGAGGAACCACAACAAGATGGGTAGGAGGAGTGGAGACGTAGTAGAGTCAAGATCCATACCCTGGGTAGGTGACCCAAAACAGGAGGATTATTACAATTGCAGAGGTTTTCCCCAAGGAGCGAGGGCTCTGAGACCCACATGGGGTTCTCCAGCCTGAGGGTCCTGCACCAGGAAGATGAAGCCTCAGAACATTGGCTTTGAAGGCCAGTGAGCTTAGTTTTGGGGAGCCAGAGAGCTGTAAGAAATAGAGCCTCCACTTTTAAAGGGTGCACACAAAATCTCAGCTGCTCCAAGACCCACGACAGAAGCAGTAATTTGAAAGGAGCCTGGGTCAGACCCACCTGCTGATTTTGGAGAGCCTCCCAGAGAGGCAGGAGGCAAGTGGAGCTTACCCTGGGAACAGAGACACTGGTAGTAGCTATTTGGGGGAGCTTGTTCTACCACAAGGACATTGGTACTGGCAAGCACAATTTTGGAATCCTTCTTCTAGCTTATTAGCGCCAGAGCCTGGCCCTGTCCACCAGAGGACCCAGGACCCAACCCCACCCATCAGTAGGCAGGCATCAGCCCTGGACCCCATAGGTCCTGGGCTGACACACCAACTCTGGGACCCCAAGGTCCTGCAACCAGAGACCCTGGGACCTGACTCTGCCTACTGTCAGGTGACATCAGCCTGAAGACCACTGCAGCCCTACAGCCTGTCATGTCAGGACACCACCCACCCACCAACAGACCAGCACCAGCCCCAGAACCCCCTGGGCCTTGACCCCACCCACCAGCAAGCCTACACCAGCTCTAGAACACCTTGGGCACCGCATCTAGCCTTCCTGGGATCTGTACCACCCAGCAGCAGGCCGATACCAGTTTGGGGACATACCAGACCCTGCAGCCAGCCATGTCAGGAGCTGGCCCTCCCCACCAGCAGGCCGCCACTAGATCTGCAATATCTTTGTATGGTGATATAACTCGACTGGGTGGCTTAAACAAAAGACATTTATTCCTCACAGTTCTGGAAGCTGTGAAGTTCAAGATCAAGGTGCCTGCCAGTTCAGTTCCCAATGAGGGTCCTCTTCCTGGCGTATAGACAGCTGCCTTCTTGCTGTATTCTCACATGGTAGAGAGAAGGCTTTGTTTCCTCCTATTTTTATACCAGTAATCCCATCCTGAGGACCCCATTCTCATGACCTCACCCAACCCAAGTTACCTCCCCAAGTCCCCATCTCCAAATACTGTCATATTAGAGGTAGAGCTTCAACATATGAATCTGGGGGGAACACAATTCAGTCCATTCTGGACATTATCTGTTAACTTCCAGTGGGGGAAAAATGAAGATTTCATATTTTCTCAACGTCACAACATAGTCACTCTTCCTATCCCCCATCTTCCCATATAATTGTACAATGATTTTAGTAGGTCAAATGAAACAAGAACCCAGAAATATCACACTATTTAAAATGCAGTTGACTCCCAAATCTATCCCTCCCAAGCCTGATCTCTGTCCTACCCTAGCAATCGCACACAGCCTGTACCATGTCTGTTCAGGTCTCTGTGGCTTCACTCAATTGGCCCTCCTACCTGGAAGGTCTTTCCTCCTCTCCTTCACCTGCCTTCCTTTGTCTTTTAGTTCAAGTCTGAATTCAGCCCTGTCTCTTCCAGCAAACCTTCCCTTGCCCCTGCCTTACTTCCCCCTAAGGTCTCTTCACTGGGAACTGAACTTTAGTCCTATAATTATCATTCCGTGTTGAAATTATATGTTCAAGAATGTCTCCACCTCAAGACTGTAAGCTCCCTAAACAGAGAGACCTTGCTTTTTCACCTGTCTGGTTCCTAGTACCAGTACTATGCTTAGCACATAATAGGCATTCTATAAATGTTTATTTAACAAGCACCATTGAAGTAATATTTGGCACTTTCATTCACCTGTGCCTTCAGGTTTTGTTTTTCTTAGTATCTGATACCTTTGCTTCGATGGGACTAAAATTGTTTCCTACCAGTTAATGGTCCCCTTGGTTCACAACAATGCATTGAAGTAATATTTGGCACTTTCATTCACCTGTGCCTTCAGGTTTTGTTTTTCTTAGTATCTGATACCTTTGCTTCGATGGGACTAAAATTGTTTCCTACCAGTTAATGGTCCCCTTGGTTCACAACAATGCGGGCCATGCACAATTTGCAGAGACTAATATGTCGAAGACAAGAGCCTCAGTCACACTTGATTTACTTCTAAATGGGTATGTTTCTAACTTCAAAGTGTGACTGACCTCCTGCCGATTAGAGTGGCCTTGTACTAAATCATTAAAAGAGTTATAGGAAAGGGCAAATAATCCTTGTAGTAGTTACAACACTATTTCATGATGAGAAAACAAGAATGGAAGGTTTAATGACTAAATGGATTTAAATTGCAAAAGATTCTTAATCTTTTGTTACTTTATAATTGAAGTGTATAACCCTTAGGTCACAAGAGTATTTTTTAAATGTAATTTTGTGTTTGTTTTATTAGTTCCGTAAGACCTACAACTGTGTTTTCTTTTTTTGTGGCTGGTTGTAATCTTTCTCTTTCTCCCTCCCTCCTTCCCTCCCTCCCTTCCTCTCTCTCTTCCTTCCTTCCCTCATAGACTTTTATTTTTTAGAGCGGTTTTAGGTTCACAGCAAAACTGAAGGGAAGATGCAGAGGTTACCCATGTACGTACTCCTTGCCCTGCACTGCATAGCCTCCCCCATTATCAGCATCCCCCACCAGAGTGATACATTTGTTACAACTGGTGAACCTACATGCATTTTTACATTGTTCATTTAAAAGGAGAGGCATGTGATCTCCCCCTTTCCTTTCCTTTACCCACAAAGTAGAATTTAGATGTGATGGCCAGAGCAGGAGCAGCCACATTAGATCATGAGATAGAAGCTGTGTGCTGAGAATGGCCAAGCCATGAGACAGAAAGAACTGGGGTCTCCAGCACCATGGAGTAGCAATATTAGCCTAGGTTGCCTACCTCAGTCAGTTATGTGACTGAGAAAAAAAAATGTCTAACTTGTTTAAGCTATTGTTTCTTTGCCCTTTCCCATAGCAGGATTTCAACCTGTATCCTAACTGGTACATAAATTCCCACCATTCATAATTTATTTCTAGGGACTAGAGCATAATATCATCTAGATTTCCCTCTTAAAACTCAACTCTTCTGGGAGAGAAGACATTAAAGTATTCTGGTCAGTAACTTCTTAATAAGAGTTAGGTTATCCAATTGCTTTTATTCATTCTCTATTTTCAGGTTTCTGGATTAAAGGAAGATTCTCTTATTAAGGTTGGCACTGTGTTATTCAAATTAAGAAATCTGACTTGGAATAGAGACCTGGTTACCTCTGCACAGGGCTGAGTCTGGAAGTGCCCATTAGTACAGCTCCAGAATTATCTACATGAGCAAGATCACATTCTAATGTGAAAGCTAATAAAGAATAAACCCTTCAGGAACAGGATTTAGCTGACAATTCATGGAGGAGTAGATGAAGAAGTCTAGAGCTTGTGATACTGCTTGAGAGAGAAATATAAATTAAATACTTTTCAATTGGCAACTGGCTCTTAAGTGGGTACAACTGTTGATGGATATTATTTTAATGTGACTTTTCTCCCGAATGGCAAAAATATTTTGTTCCCAGTGGAGTGGCTATGGAACTTAATGCTTCCAGGAGGACAGATCCTTTCTGGCTTTTCTGCATTCCTTCCTCCTCCCCCTCCCCCCTCCCTTTTTTCAGGATGTAATATTCTGTCCCCTTTCGGCTCATTCATTTTCTTGTTCCTCTACCCCTACTATTTTCCATTTTTGATTTTTCCATCCTCGACACTGCAAAAGATGTATGATCTACAAACTTGCAAATCACAAAGCAGTGTTTCTCAAAGTGAATCACTCCATCTGTAACTGCTATGCTAAATTCTGAAACATGGGCAACAAGGAGATAGATGGTTGACCTTGAATAAAACACTTCACCTTTCTTGACTTCAGTTTTATCGTACTAAAATATGGAAATGGGTGTTCTCTGAATAGTCTTCTCCCCAAGACCACATCCATGGCCTCCTTTTTTTGTTAAAGACTCATTTGAGGTGCCAGTATTCATTTTGATATGTGTTAAATGATTCCTCTATCCCCCTCTTTATCCCCCTCACCCTTCTCTACTTGCTTTAGCAAGAGAACTTTTTATTGCTGCCAAAGGGGCCTGTGAAGATGGGAGAATTAACTTTTTGGGGCAGAACTGTATCAATGTTTTTGTTCATTTAAAAAAAAGGTGCAGGACATGAATTGTTACAAAAAAGAAAAAAGAAAACAAAAAGAAAAAAAACAAGAGAACTAATTCATATAGTTGGCTAAGAACTTGGAAACTGCTTACCTACTTTAATGTTTTTTGCCCATCCACTTTTGTGGCTTTTTGAGTGTGGTATCGCTTAATTCATGTTGTCTTTTGGCCTACTAGCAAATATCCTGGGAAGTTAGTATTCAATAATCAAGTCGTTACTAATGTCTTCATTGATATATGTGTGTCAGCAGGCCAACTAAATTGCTCCCTGTTGCTTGGATAAAGAGATGTGTTTTACTGAAATTCCCATGCTGGCCAAGATGGGGTATGTAGACAATGGCCTGTCCCACTGGTCACGACTAAAACTCTGGACAGCATAGACAAGGTAATTACTTGAGGGCTCTGAAAAGTAAACGATACAAGAAACAGGGACTGAAGTCAAAACTTGATTAACAAACTGTAGCAAGAAAGAGTTTCATAGTTTGGGGGTCTTTTTGGTTTTTTCTTTCTCTCTCTTTTGACTCCTGGCTTTGAACTGAGGGCAGGCTGACATGAGCAACTGGGCAGCAAGTGTTGACAGGAAACCTGGGAGAAATCATCTCTTTCTATCCAGAGGATCAGGAAAAGGGACCCCTGCTTTCCAGAAAGTATGGAGGAGATTTCTTTTTTCCCATTATTTACATTTTTCCTCTTCCATTCCTGACTCAGGGCCTGCCTTAGTCATGGCATTGCACTGCCACCACTGCGATGAAGTCACCTTTACCCCAAGAGAAGACTGAGTTCTGGGAAAAAGGAATTGGAAAAAGGGACCCCTGTGGTCCAAAGAGTGTGAGGAAATCCCCTTATTTTTCTTTCTTGTTTCCCTATTTCCTTTATTCTGAAGGCAGCACCAGTTATGTGGAACTGTAAAAAAGCACAAGAGGCTAGCACTCCATCTTTCTGGCCAGAGGAACTGGGAAAAACAAGTCACTATGAACCAAAGTGTGGTTGAAACACCAGAGAGAAAAGACTGGAGATGAGGATCCCTTAATTAGATGCACAAACTAATATTAGGTCCAGGCTCACCTCCAAGTTGGGCACATGTAGACCAGACCCAAAGAAACAGAGCAAAGACTTCCAGAAATAAACTGCCCTGTGAAATATTGACCAGATCTAACATCTGGGTCTTTACCAGCCAGATCCAAACAGCCTACTGAAGGCTTTAAAAATGAACCGAGGGCTTCCCTGGTGGCGCAGTGGTTGAGAGTCCGCCTGCCGATGCAGGGGACACGGGTTCGTGCCCCGGTCCGGGAAGATCCCACATGCCGCGGAGCGGCTGGGCCCGTGAGCCATGGCCGCTGAGCCTGCGCATCCGGAGCCTGTGCTCCGCAACGGGAGGGGTCACAGCAGTGAGAGGCCCGCGTACCGCAAAAAAAAATTAATGAACCGATATTGGAACCCACAGAAGGCAAGATAGACTTTATGGTTCAAAACAAACCAGGTTGATTGCCTAATCAAAAAAATTACATTCTCCAGAGGATTTTTTCTTGCAGTTTCACTGAGATATAATTGACATACAGCACTATATAAGTTCAAGCTGTAAGGCATAATGATTTGACTTACATACATATGAAGTGATTTTCACAATAAGTTTAGTGAACATCCATCATCTCATATAGATACGATATGAAAGAAATAGAAAAAAATTTTCCTTGTGATTAGAACTCTTAGGATTTACTCTCTTAACACCTTTCATATATAACATACAGCAGTGATAATTATATTTATCGTGTTGTACATTATATCCCTGGTACTTATTTATCTAACTGGGAGTTTGTACCTTTTGACTGCCTTCATCCAATTCCCCCTCCCCCCCCCACACCCCACCTCTGGTAACCACAGATCTGATCTCTTTCTCTGTGGATTTGTTTCTTTGTTTTTTGAAGTATAATTGACCTACAATACTAGGTTAGTTTCTGGTGCATGATATCATGAGTCAATATTTCTATACATTTCCAAATGTTTACCACAGTAAGGCTGGTTATCATCTGTCACCATACAAAGATATTACATAATTATTGACTATATTCCCCAGACTGTATGTTTCATACCCATGACTCGTCTATTTTGCAGCTGGAAGTTTGTACCTCTTAATCTCCCTCACCTATTTTTCTCATCCCCTTACTCTTCTCCCCTCTGGCAACCACCCGTTTGTTCTCTGTATCTATGAGTCTGTTTCTGTTTTGTTGTTTTTGATCATTAATTTGATTTTTAGATTCTAAGTAGTTAAATAATACAGTATATGTCTTTCTGTGACTGACTTATTTCACTTAGCATAATACCCTCTAAGTCCATCCGTGCTATCACAAATGGCAAGATTTCATTCTTTTTATGGCTGAGTAATATTCCTTTGTGTGTGTGTGTGTGTGTACCACATCTTCTCCATCCATTTATCTATTGATGGGCACTTAGGCTGCTTCCATATATTGGCTATTGTAGATAATTCTGCAATGAACATAGGGGTTCATATGTCTTTTCTAATTAGTGTTTTTATTTTCTTTGCATAAATACCCAGGAGTGGAATTGCTGGGTCATATGGTAGTTCCATTTTCAGTTTTTTGAAGAACCTCTATACTTTTTTCCATAGTGACTGTTCCAATTTACATTCCCACCAACAGTGTAAGAGGGTTCCCTTTTCTCCACATCTTCACCAGCATTTGTTATTTGTTATCTTTTTGATAATTGCCACTCTGACAGGTATAAGGGTGATATCTTATTGTGGTTTTGATTTTCTTTTCCCTGATGATTAGTGATGTTGAGGATCTTTTCATGTGCCTGTTGGCCGGCTGTATGTCTTCTTTGGAAAATTGTTTATTCAGATTTTCTGCCCAATTTTTAATTGTCCCCAGAAGATTTTTTTTAACATCTTTATTGGGGTATAATTGCTTTACAATGGTGTGTTAGTTTCTGCTTTATAACAAAGTGAATCAGTTTTACATATACATATGTTCCCATATCTCTTCCCTCTTGCATCTTCCTCCCTCCCACCCTCCCTATCCCACCCCTCTAGGCAGTCACAAAGCACCGAGCTGATATACCTGTGCTATGCGGCTGCTTCCCACTAACTATCTACCTTACGTTTGGTAGTGTATATATGTCCATGCCTCTCTCTCGCTTTGTCACAGCTCACCCTTCCCCCTCCCCGTATCCTTAAGTCTGTTCTCCAGTAGGTCTGTGTCTTTATTCCTGTCTTACCCCTAGGTTCTTCATGACATTTTTTTTTTCTTAAATTCCATACATATGTGTTAGCATATGGTATTTGTCTTTCTCTTTCGGACCCAGTGTCTCACAACATAATATTCAAAATGCTCACTCTAGGATCAAAAATTACCCAATATACAAAGAATAATGACTACAATTAATATGCAAACAAAACTAAAAGCAGCCCAGAAAACCCCAGGAAACAATGATCAACAGAATCAACATTAGGATGACTCAAATGTTGGAATTATCAGAATTAAAGCAGCTATAATAACAATGCTCCATGAAGTGATGGTGGGAACTCTTAAAATGAATGGGAAGACTGAAGTTCTCAGTAGAGAAGTAGAAATTATAAAAAAGAAACAAACATAAATTTCAGAACTAGAAAATATTATATCTGAATACCTGAACAAGGCTATCGATCAACTTGATGTAATTGATATTTATAGAATATTTCATGCAACAACCACAAAATACACATATTTAATAATATACAGTATTCACTAACATAGTTCATATCTTGGACCCTAGAACAAACCTTAAAAAAATTAAAGAATTGAAATCATACAAAATATGTTCTCTAGCCATAATGAAATTATATAAGAAATCAATAACTGAAGGATATCTGGAAAATCATCAGATATTTGGAAATTAAACAACAGACTTCTAAATAATGAATAGGTCAAAAAAGATGTCACAGAGAAAATTAGATTATATTTTGAGTAAAGTGAAAAGGAAAACAGAACATATCACAATATGTGGGAGGCGGGTATGGTGGTACATAGGGTGAAATTTATAGCATTAAACCTTTGTGTTAGAAAAAGGAAAGACCTTATAATAATTCAAGCTTCCACATTAATAAACTAGGAAAAAAAATGAAATCCAAAGCAAGCAGAAAAATGGAAATTAACAGGAGATATAAAAAATGCAGACAATAATATCAATGAAACTAAAAGCTAATTCTTTGTAAAGATTTTTAAAAATTAATAAACCTCCACATTGATTGAGAGAGAGAACACATATTACCAAATCAGGAATGAAAGAGGAGGTATCACTATAGATCTACAGATATTATAATAAAAGAATAAGGTGTGAGGTAGAGGTAAGGGTTTTCGGGTTTTTGCTTATGGATAGCCTATTATTCCAGCACTTTTGTTAGAAAGACCATCCTTGGACTTACCTGGTGGCGCAGTGGTTAAGAATCCGCCTCCCAGTGCAGGGGACACAGGTTCGAGCCCTGGTCTGGGAAGATCCCACATGCCACGGAGCAACTAAGCCGGTGCACCACAACTACTGAGCCTGTGCTCTAGAGCCCGCGAGCCACAACTACTGAAGCCCATGCGCCTAGAGCCCATGCTCCACAACAAGAGAAGCCACCGCAATGAGAAGCCCATGCACCACAATGAAGAGTAGCCCCTGCTCACCGCAACTAGAGAGAGCCTACGTGCAGCAATGAAGACCCAACACAGCCAAAAATAAATATAAATAAATAAATTTATATATAAAAAAGAAAGACTGTACTTTTTCCATTGAATTGCTTTGCATCTTTGTCAAAAATTAATTGACTTATTTATGTGTGTTAATTTCTGAATTTCTAGTTGAAATCAGGTTGTATGAGTCTTTCAATTTTGTTCTCCTTTTCTGAAAAATTTTAAGCTATTATTGTTCCTTTTCATTACCAGGAGTAACAATGAAATATTACATAGTAATAAAAACAAGTGAACCATTGATACACTTGACAAAATCGATGAATTTCAAATTTACTATCCTAAGTGAAACAGGATAGACTCAAAAGGTTACGTATTTTATATAACATTTTGGGAAAGCAAAACTGTAGCAACAGAGATCAGATCAGTAATTGCCAGGGAAAGGGTTTGACTAAAAAGGGACAGCATGCAGTTTTGGGGTTAGTGGAACTGTTGTGTCTTAATTGTGGTCATAGATACATGACTCTATATCCATTCATGAGAACAGAACGAACTGAATCGTAAAATGAGTGAAATTTACTGTATTTCAAATAAAAATTAAATTTTTAATATTTTTTTTTACTAATCTTTTATCTTTGCATATCTTGCTCAAGACTGAAAGATCCAAGTATGAGAATCTGATTGGCTGAGTGTGGTTGGTGACCACGCCTTAACTTCCAGGGGTGGGGAGAGGTGGTCTTGGGTTGCTGTTGGCTTCTTTTGGACTCCCACAAAGTTTCATACATTGGGAACTCTCCCCAAATAGGAAGAATTTGGAGGTGCCAGTGGGGATAAAGATAAATGCACATTGGGTCACCTTAATCAATACAGAGCATGAGAATAGGAGTTGTGTCCTGATCCAACTTAGTCCCTCTGGGAATAGTGCTGAGGAAGAGAGAAGGCCCCAGTTTCGTCTTTGGACTGAACATTCACTCCAGATTCCTGTTTATCTCACTCTGGCTTTCTCTTTCTGCAGTCTCAGTTCAGAACCCACAGCCTACAGTCTGCTTTCCATCCCTGCCCTTGGAAAATCCCACCCCTTTCCACACTAGGGAGGCCATCATAGTCCTAAGACTCTCCCCATATCTTAAAAAGTCTGGTGCCTTAGACTCTGAATGCTAAAATATTTCTTCTCCCCAGGCTTTGCTGGATACAAGGGTGGGAGGGGAAGGTGAGGACATATGATTTGGTCTGTAGAGTACAAAGCAGATAATGAGTGTCCTAGTCCTACCAGTGGCAGCTACAGCTCATTTTCTCCGGAGTTACCCAAGGGCAAATTGTACCTGACTACAGTAAGTATAAACATCTCAAATGAGAAAGGTATAACCTCTTATTAACTTTTCTTTTAACCTTTTTCTTACAAAATAATCACCCCGGGCATGATGGAGCTAAGTAACATTTGTCTCCTCCTCGATCTTGCTTTTTTTAAAAGGGGCTCCAAATTATGTTCTTTATGTTTTCCAAGTTTTTATCGAGTGGGAGGTATTATTCCACCCCATAAAATATCAGCTATAACTGAGCTCTGGGGCACCTTTGATGTGTTTACATGCATTATGAATATCTAAGAGGGAGTATAACAGGCTGCATTTCTTAGATTTCTTCCATTACAGAATGTACGCTTATCCCTCTAGTGTTTCATGGTACATACTTCAAAGATAAGCATAATTGAACTGAATTGAATGAGGAGATGGCATGAAGAGAACACATCTGAGAAATAGGCCATCACCAATGAGTTTAATAAATTACCAACACTCACATATGTTATGGTTTTCAAAAAGACCCCACATGGAGGGGAAGAATTAGAAAGTTATTTCCCATTTTGATAAATTATAAAAGATAAATATTACTAATTTTACTAACATTACTAACATTTATAAATATTACTAAATATTAAATTACTAAATATTACTTCAGTAATATGACTAATTTAACAAACATGAGCATTTTTTACATTCAAAAGAATACTCTCTCTTTTGAAATAGTCCCTTTCAATGGCTAAATACTTAGTCTGATGATACTACAATTGGTCAAGATATATTTGGAATTTACAGTTGGACTATCCTTCATACACATATTGCTTCGAGGATCCTTAGAGATGGCAAAATGTCTTTTGAGGGTGGATTTTATTTTTTAAAACTGCCAAACATCACTCAGAGTCAAGCCAGATATAAATGGATGAATAAATTGAGAAACATTTTACTCTTAAGTGTGAGCTGGGTCTATAAGATTGAATTTCCTGATGGCCTTGAGAGACATTCCAAAGAAGGAATTCAAAAATATTTTTGAACAATGGCAATATCCCTGGAATAATTATGTTTCTTCCATGATGTCTGCCTTCATTTAGATACATGCGCTTTGCTGTTGTTACAGCTCTGTGTCACAGCCACATGTTCAAAGTTGAATGAATGATTCTAATTATCTTCAAAATTAGGGAAAATGGTAAAGAGTGAAATTTAATTCCCCTATGCCAACTCTCAGCACTCAGCCTCTCTCTCTATCCCTTTTTATTCTTGGTCTATACATTTGTATACAAAAATGCCATAGGATATTAAAACTATCTTGATTATTATAAGCTGGGTTTGAGCTAGTTCTGTTCAGGTAGTCTAGATGGTAGGAGGAAAGGGGTAAGTATTCCTGTATATGAAGGTAGAAAAAATGTTTGCCTCTAAGATCTATCTTAGACTCAGAAATTAATACACCAAATTGACCTGGCCTGATGCCTGATGTTTACTGTTTTCCAATTGGGTGCAAACACATCTGTGAGTTTTTGGTGATGAGCCAGCTGTCTGTACTCATTCTAGTTGATTAAAATGCTCTCAGTAGAGATTCTATTCAGAATTGATCACTCTGCTTTTGCCTGCTGGGAAATGGCAACTGTCGGTGCTTCTTGAAAGCGGAATGAAAATATTATTCCATTTCAGCAAGGCTCTCTCAGATCCAAGGCTTCCCAATTTTTCAAGGTTGGAGAGCCTTTCTGAACTGTATCCCATGCCAAGGAACCCTAACCTGTGCTTCATGGGGTTGTTTTGGCTAAACAAGGAAGTAACAAAGGAGATTCCAATTAAATACACTGTCTCAGTCTGGGGATTTACCTGATCTTCTAGAGATGCTTCACACAGAGAAAAAAAAATTATATATATCTCCCTCAAGGAGAGGGCAGGGATTTGTCATCACTGAAAAAAGACACTCATTCTGGTTAGGGATATGGCTTTCCTTTCCCCGATCACCATATTTCTGTCAACAGCACTATTTGTAGACTTATAGAAAGCCTTATACACCATTATGGTAACCCACAGGAAACTTCTTTTCACCAAGGAACTCATTTTATAGCAAAGGAAGTAAGGTCATGAAAAAAGCTAATTGTTATCTCCCCTGCTTCACCCACAAGCAAGGAAATCTTTTCAAGTGATTGGTGAGCAGTAATAAAAATAATAAGAAATCATACTCGTGTAACCCAAAAAACTCACAAGTCTTTATTATAACCTAAGGGGTTCAGTAAGTACAGCCAGTGAAAATGGAATAAAGATTGATAAACCACCTTGCTTTTAGTGAAGCTGAAGGACAGGAAATTGAAATAACCCTGACCAAGGTAATTCATCTGACATTGTTGAATTTGAATCTCTTCACTTCCTCTGATATCCAAGACACTCTTCTCCCACATTTTTCTTTTTCTATCCCGTTGGATCTCATAGCAATACCAACCAGAGGCCATCTACCACAAAAGAGACTGATCAATGAGATAGAGAGGAAGGCTTGTCCAGTGGAAGTCAGCCAGCTATGTTGTCCAGTCACTCCAGTGTTTGCACACTCAGGGCAATGAATTTAGAAGCCGTGGTGGCAGGGATGGAGGCTATCCGTGAGCCCAGCAGCATGGGATCCCCAAAGATACTCTGGCAATTGCTACTGCTGAATGGCTGACCTGTAAACAGCAGAGACTGATGCTGAGTCCTTGATATGGTACCACACTGTGAGGAAAATATGATGGCAGGTTTATTACATCGGACCCCTGCCACCCTGGAGGGGACAATTCATTCTTCCTAGAGTCAGTGCACATTCTGGATGTGAGTTTACCTTCCTTGGCCCACAGTTCCTCAGCCAGTCCAATTACATGGAGTGTCTGATTTCTCGTGGAAGCCTATTAACAATGCTATGAACCGGGGACCCATGTAAGGGTGAAAGAGGTCCAGCAATGGACTTATAGTCACAGTATCCTCTGGTCCTACCTTATATTATCCAAAAGTTTTCTGCATAATAGCGATTACATGGTACTGTGTTTTCAGTAGGTAGAACGCATGGGTTTGGGAAATGAGGTTAAAGTAAAAGTGGACCCTCTCCCCATTACTCTCAGTGGCCCACTTGGGAAATTTGTGATTCCCATACCTGCAACTTTAGGCTCTGTGAGATCAGAAATCCTGACTCTCAGGAGAGGGACACATTTCCTAAGAGACACAGAAAGTGTTTCACTAAATCCAGAGTCACAGGAGATTCACTGGGACACCTCTTAGTGCTTCTGTGTCCGCAAATGGGTGATTACAACAACCATAGCCTGGAGTGGGAACAAGGGCTCAGACCTCTCATGGATGAAAGTGTGTGTAATCTCCATGAGCAAGCAACCTAGACCAGCATAAGTGCTGGTCAAGAATGAGTTGAGTCTAGAAGGGTGGGAAGGAAGGAGATGACAGATACCACTTGCAGCCTTAGGACTAGCTACAGCAGTGTGGACTGTATCTTGTCTTACTACCCCTCCTGTCATTAAAAGTCTTTCTTTTAAGAATGACCAGCTACCGCTTTGAAGAATCAGTGATAGGACAGAGGGAACTTAACCTAAGGTACAAGGGAGCTGAGTGATGAAAGAGATGTGCTGTTCCAGACGCTGGCAGTGCCTCAGACTCACCATCCCCATGGGCCACAGCTGGCTGCCAATCCCAGTCTGCACCTCTGTGCCTAATGACTTTTTCTGAAACACCAAAAACCAGTTTGCCCTCGTGCACACCAGGCCTTCAATGCAGAGGAATTCACACTCCCAGGAGCAGCCCTCACTCAAGACTGACAATAATTGGTGCAGAGAACCCCAGCTCCCTCACCCCTCAAGGGGATAATTCTGAGGTGGGTGTTTGACACCATTTCCCAGCTACCTACAGTGGTAACACACCCCTCTTTGGCTGCCTTCCCTTCCCTGCCTCACTTCCCTACTGCCCTACAAAACTAAGGTGCCATCTAATCAGTCACTTACGGTAGGACAAGAGCTTGGTCAAGGAGCCGGTGGGAAGCATTATCTCACACCCTAGACTCTGAGTCCAGAGTCAGCATTCTCGAACATGGCCTTGCCTCCCTGTTCACTCTCCACCCTTAATTGAAAACTGTCAGTGTATAGTCTGCATAACTTGTAAATGACTCATGGATACCCTTGCAAATAGAAGCACTGAAAATATCTAGATAGTGTACTTAAAATTCGGAAAAACCCCTTTTTTAAAAACCACCAGTGACCTTCTGAATCCAGACTATAAGCAGTGTAACCACTGCGCGGAACAAGAGTCATGTGATGGAGCATAATCATAAAGCAGTTTTATTTGCCTGATCAAAACCACTTGGTGAACTGGTTCCTTCTCTCCCTTGGACGCCATTTCTGGTAGACCTAGAGTTTTTCCTACTTGTACGTAGATACTAAGAGTCTTCCAATTAGCCTTGGTCACACACGTACACATACATACACAAAAACCAGTTTCATTTCAGGTATTAAAAAATCCACTCATGTAATAATTAAAACTCGAAACTCAGCGTGAAGTTAAAGCTCCTTTTCTCCCATAGTTTGGGCCTGCAGTTAGAAAGGCAGCTGAGATTACCTGCCCCCAGTTTCCGCACTAGGGTTTTTCAGGGAAGGCGGGGGCAAGGAAGTAGGTCTTTAGTGGAACCCCCTGGGTTTGGTGGGTGTCAAAGCTGACTCTCAATGGGCCAGGTAGATCTTCAAAACTGTCTCTTTCTCTTGCAGTGCATTTGTGCATTCTTTGGAGACACCTCATAGCTGCTAAGTTTTCATCTGAAGTTCTATAAATGTGAGGGAAATGATTTCTCTCCAAACTAGCAAACCCCTGCCTCTCACCCCCAGACATCTGTATCTGCTGGTATTCTTCCTGTTTCCTTCTACTGAGGCAAACTTGCCTCTGGCAGGAACTCCTCTTGGGTACATACTCTTAAGGCAGCTTCCAGCTGGACCACATCTGGTTCCCAGAACACATTCTTGCATC
Organism: Leucopleurus acutus; assembly: GCF_964270905.1. NCBI lineage: Eukaryota > Metazoa > Chordata > Mammalia > Artiodactyla > Delphinidae > Leucopleurus > Leucopleurus acutus. Next base: position 116,666,219 of record NC_139145.1, on the reverse strand, counting down.
TGTTGCCCTGACAAACTCTGGAGGGCAGACCCCTTTCAACTTGGCCACTCATCCTCACCCTTCAGGTGGGGAGATTCCAGTCACTGCCTCTGGCCTTGGAGGTTTCTCTGGTATAGATTTCCACTGGCCTCCTAGGCTCAGGGGATGTGTATCAGGTTCCCTATGGTTCTCCTTGAAGCATCTCTCATTATGCTTGAAGTGAGGGGGTGGGCCCTTACCCTCTCCCATTTTACGGTGGGGTGTTCACAGCATACCCACACTTCTCTCCAAGGAAATCCTCTCCCTGACCTCTTCACCCTTAACTCTTTGATACTCTTAAAGTGCACACTGGGATAAGAGTTTCAAAACACTTCCTTTTATAGGTGACTTGGTGGTTCCCTTTGGCAAACGAGGACCAATTTCTGTCTACTCTTTTGTTCCCCTACCTTTTCATCCCTCACACCAAAATTGTGACAGAGTCTTTCATTAACATCAGTTTTTATATATTCATGCATGTATTACTTTACCAGTTATTTATTAAACACCTGCTCTTTGCACCATGGTGACTGCTAGTGACACAAGGATAAAGAAGACAGGGTTTCTAATAACAAATGCTGGAGACGGTGTGGAGAAAAGGAAACCCTCCTACACTGTTGCTGGGAGTGTAAATTGGTGCAGCCACTATGAAAAACAGTATGGAGGTTCCTCAGAAAACTAAAAATAGAATTACCATATGATCCAGCAATCCCACTCCTGGGCATATAGCTGGACAAAACTATAATTCAAAAAGATACATGCACCCCTATGTTTACAGCAGCACTGTTCACAATAACCAAAACGTGGAAACAACCTAAATGTCCACCAACAGATGAATGGATAAAGAAGATGTGGTAATATATACAATGGAATACTACTCAGCCATAAAAAAGAACGAAATAATGCCATTTGCAGCAACATGGATGCAACTCCAGATTATCACACTAAGTGGAGTAAGTCAGAGAAAGAGAAAGACAAATACCATGTGATGTCACTTATATGTGGAATCTAAAATATGGCACAAATGAACCTATCTACGAAACAGAAACAGACTCATAGACATAGAGAACAGACTTGTGGTTGCCACTGGGGGGGGGGTAGGGAGAGGGATGGATTGGGAGTTTGGGGTTGGTAGATGCAAACTATTACATTTAGAATGAATAAACAACCAGGTCCTAATGTACAGCCCAGGGAACTATATTCAATATCCTGTGATAAACCATCATGGGAAAGAATATAAAAAAAGAATGTCTCTATGTGTATAACTGAGTCACTTTGCTGTACAGCAGAGATTGCCACAGCATTGTAAATCAACTCGACTTCAATTTAAAAAAAAGAAGACAGGGTTTCTGACTTAAGAAGTCTAGGTATGAACAAATTATGCCTTGGAGACAGGCTAGTAAAGGACCTCTTTTCTAATTTTCTGCTGTTTGGCTGGGTGGAGGCTATCCTTAGAGGAGACCTGCTCTCTTTGCCTGCCACCTGCAGAGAACAGCCCTTTTTGGAACTTCTGTTCTTTGTTCTGTGTTCCTTCTAAGGAAATCCCAAATACAATCTGGAGGGAATCGATTGCCTCCACACTTACCCTGTTTAACATCTCATGGGGTGTTAAGTAGTTAGAACTAATAATGCCTGTCTACTTAATGCAGTAATTTTTGACTCTCTTCATCTTTGGGGCTGGGGAGCATGATAATGGTACTTTTAAAATGCTCCCCAAGTGATTCTAAAATGGAGCTAGGGTTGAAACTTATCAATGAAACACACACACACAACAGCCTTAAAATCATACTGCTGCTCAAAGATTTAGTCTAGCTTCTATGATCATTGGGAGAAATATCAATTATGTAAATACACAGAGATGGCATAATATACACTTCAGACAACATTACTTCATTGTTACTTTGTGGAGTCCATTGTCCACATCCTTATTCTTTATCTATCTTCTGTCAGTCCAAAGATAGAAATACCTGATTTTGCAAATGTCGTTCTCTCCGGTAGAGGGAAAAAGAAATATAAGACCAGTTCTATTCACAAAGAAATGAGAAATTGCACTAAAAATCAATACTCTTTTAAAGACTTGAAGCATCATTACTGCTTCCTCAGACAAAATTAGCAGTAATGCTTGTACATCACAATTGTATTGCAGAGTGAATCTGCTGAAAAGACTTTATAGTGAAAAATGATATTCAAGCTTAAGAGTGGCTTCATGCAATTATAAAATCTTCCTGCTGGTATGAGCCCCCCCATTTCTAGTTCTTCCTGATGCTATTTTTATATTACCTTGAAGGTCAATCAAATATCAACAAACACAGAAGTCAGTGAGTATATTCTATAATAACCATGTTAAGTCAAGTGCCAGACACTGTTTATTGCTCTGCTCTTTTATGACTTTTTACAACCTGTTTCTAATATTTATAGCTTTGTTGCTTATTGTATTCATGTTTATAAGTACATCATGCGTGCCTGCATGCATTCATTTATCCATTCCCAAACATTTCCAGAGTGTTCATATTAGATACAAGGATGAAAGGACAGGGCCCTTCCCTCCCTTGCGCTCTGACACCACTTTGCACTCACCTGGATCACAGCCGCACCCACTGGGCTGTCCTAGTGGATTGATTTGACTCCTAGGGACTCTTGTCTTGTGCCTCTCTGAAGGCCCTCCCTTAATATTTGTGGGCTGGGGCAAGAATACAAATGGAAGCCCATACACCATACATCTACATATAAATATTTAAAAGTTATATATTAAGCTAGCACACCTCTAAGTAAAGTATGCTCTCTTCTCTTACCGTGTAAATATACCTTCATAACTGTAAAATTGAAAAATACACGTAAAGCCATGGTTTCTATATGATTGAAAGATAGCAGATATCAAAGATGACTTGGTTTAATTATTTTTAGCACATGTCTAGGTGGTTTAATTATTTTTGCATGTCAGTGGGCTGGTGCTATTTGGATGAGTAATAAAGACATACATAATTGATAAATTCTTATATACAGTCCATTAAATTGATTTTTCTTGCCTTCATTTTAGCAAATTCACTGATTTCCTTGTTGTAATCAAGATTTTTAGATTATTTGTATTCTCTTGAAAGAAATGGTGTAAAAGAATAAAAACTGAAGGTAAATGTATAAAATGAAAGCATAATTAGAATGTTTTTAAAAAATGTAAATTAAGGTAAATACGAAATAGAAACAAGTTACTGTATATGTTTCAAAATGTTATTTTATTTAAAATTACAAAATATAATTAATAAATATCAAAATTTTAAGTAAAATTATTTTTGAAACCTGAAATCTCTGTTTTGAAATTTTAGTTACATAACAATAAATTATTTTAAATGAACCATTTGCAGTTTTAGTTTTCAAGAGCCATCTAGTTAACAATGTAAAGAATTAGTATACATTTCCATACATATTACATTTAGTTCTATATAAGTGCAAACTTGAAGTAATATAAGTTGTTTAATACCATGAGATGCTTCTTGAGTACTATATGCAACTGTTGTAAGTTTTGTGCTAATTAGCGGGACAGGAGAGTGAAGCCACTGGCATAGTTCTTTTGTTGTCAGGCTCTCAGTAAAGTCCCCATCTTGTTTTCAGCCCCCTTCTCATTCTTAACCTTCACACCTGCTGAATCCATGGCTGGAGCCTCTCTGGGCATCCTCTTCCATCAGAGCCCCTTCCAGAATATTCTTGGGTAAGGCTTTCTCCACCACGTTCTACCGATCAACACACTTCCTCCACTTTCTATCTTTCAGAAATTTGTTGAAATCTCTAATCCATTCATGGCTCCCGTCTTAGTCCCTTTACTGCTATGCATTTATTCTTTTTTTTTATTCTTTTGCTCTCATTTTAATGGAGTTTTGGGGTGGGAAGGAGGCTAATAAATATGTGTATTCAGTAGTCATCATGAAGTTTATGTTTCTTTTGCAACAATAAAAGCAATTTTTATAAACTAGTTAAAAGAAAAAAGATGATAGGAAGAAAAGTTAAAAATCTTTAGCTTCCCAATGAAACCCATAATTACGATAATATATTCACTGGTGCAGCCCAGTACGATCTATAAAAACTCTCCATTTTAATATTTAACATGACAGTATTAGAGGGACATGTGCACAGGGCTGTCTTTACGTACAGATCGTGAATCTGCAGACACATTCACTTGTTCCTGCTTATGATTAGGGGCACACTCACCGTGAGAGCAAGAGTTAAGAAGAAGGGCACCATCAGTGGCAATAATAGGTGCTCACTGCCCACCTGAAGATCAAACCAATCAGCTCGGTCTCAGAGACACTAGACTCTCACAAACTGAACACATTAATTATAGTGCTTGGTGAGAGGATTATGGAGTAAGAAAGTAGAGCAGATTGATTCCTCTCCTCCTGCGAGGAATTAAAAAAATGCTTTTTATGGTGGTAAATACATATAACATAAAATTTCTATCTTAACCATTTTTTAAGTGTACAGTTCAGTGGTGTTAAGTGCATTCATATTGTTATGCAACCATTACCACCATCCATATCTGGAACTGTTTTCATCTTTCAAAAACTGAAATTCTATACCCATTAAACAATAACTCCCCATTTCTCCACTCCTCAGCCCCTGGCAAGCACCATTCAACTTTCTGTCTTTATGATGTTTACTCTAAGTACCTTATATAAGTGGAATCATATAGTGGGATTGGCTTATTTTACTTAGCATAACGTCCTCAAGTTCTATCCATGTTGTAGTATATGTCAGAATTTCCTCCCTTTTAAGGCTGAATAATATTCCATTGTATGTATATACCACATTTTGTTTATCCTTTCACCCACTGATAGGCACTTGGGTTGCTTCAGTGTTTTAGCTATTGTGAATATTGCTGCTTTGAACATGGTGTAGAAATATCCAACACAGATCTTGCTTTCAATTCTTTTGAGTACATACCCAGAAGTAGAACTGCTGGATAGTAGAGTAATTTCTGTTTTTAACTTTTCAAGGAACCACTGTACTGTTTTCCATGGCAGCTGTACCATTTTACATTCCAAACAACAGGGCACAAGGGTTCTAATTTCTCCACATCCTTACCAACACGTAATTTTCTGTTTTGTTTTGTTTGATAGTAGCTATCCTAATGGATGTGAGTTGGTCCTCCTGGTATAATTTTACACTTTTATTCTAGACTGAGTCTTTGAATTCTGTCAACTAGTCTGTCATTGCTAGAGATACAGGAAGAGCAAATACTAGAGCTTCTTCAAATGCTGGAAGATTATCTTCAGTTTTCCAGAGAAATAAGAAAAATCAATTAGCATAGCTGTACTTGACTGTCAAAAATGCTCACACATAGGGGCTTCCCTGGTGGCGCAGTGGTTGAGAGTCCGCCTGCCGATGCAGGGGACACGGGTTTGTGTCCCAGTCCGGGAAGTTCCCACATGTGACGGAGCGGCTGGGCCCGTGAGCCATGGTCGCTGAGCCTGCGCGTCCGGAGCCTGTGCTCCGCAACGGGAGAGGCCACAACGGTGAGAGGCCCGCGTACCGCAAAAAAAAAAAAAAAAAAAAAAAAAAAAACTCACACATAAAGGCAAAAGATTAACATTCCCATATTAAATCTTTCCAGATCATCAGCTTCATGGAGCATTTAAAAAAAAAAAAGCTAAAATTGTCACTGTGTTGAGATTCTGAACACAACGTACAGCTAAGGAAGAAAAGACCCTGTTATAATTGCACTCTATATGGCTTCCAGAAGCCAAGTATTTTCTACTTTATTGATTACCCACCTTCAATACAAGTTGTGAAGGAAAGTATAGCAAAGAAGGAAACTTTTCTGGTCTATAAGTAACCAAACTAACTGCTGGGAGTTGTATACAATCCAGTTCTAAGTGCCTTCTAGGTTCGTTATGACTGAGACTTACGCTTAGCCTTTGTTTTGAATAGCTCAATAAATCTAATACATTCCCCGAAGATGAGAGAGAAACAAGTACACTAAGGTTTTGTGTGAGGAATCACACTTTCAGCAGTCAGAAAGTGAAGATGGCCATTCTGTTTTGCTCCCATACTACATTATATGGTGGGAAAAAAACACAACAGTCCAAAGACCCAGATTTAGATCCTGGGCTTTGGTTGGTACTAATTACCTGACTTTCTGCAAGTATCTGAAACTCTTTAGGAAATATATGTATATCTTCCACAATTAAAATGATCATGGAGGATCAAATGAATAAGGCATATATACTATGATTAATTTATAAAAATTTATTCTTTTTGATGAACCTCTTAGTACTCAAATGACCAAAAGGTCATGTTTCTGCAAATAAACCCATTCTTTGATGCTCTTCTCCTTAAACAATAGAAGATTCTTTCATTCAGAAATGACTAATGGAGCTCTAGCTATGTGTGGGGAATTATTCTAGGTGCTTGAGGTACATAGTAAAGAAAGATTTCTACCCTGGTGGAACATACAGTCTAGCAGGGGGAGATAGACAATAAGCAACAGATATAATAAGTAAATGAAGTACCTAGCGTGTTATAAGTGCCAGGGAGAAAATTTTTTAAAGTCAGGGTAAGAAGGGTCAGGAGGAAGGGATTGGAGACAGGGTGGTTAAAAGTTTATATCAGGCGGCAGAGTAGGCATCATTGAAATGAGAGTTGATCAAGGTCTTGAAGGAGGTGACTGAGTTAGCCCTGGGATTCTCTGGAGGAGGAACATCTGTGAAGAGAGAACTGCTGGTACAAAGGCAGGAACTGTTATGTTTTACAGCTGAGGAAGGTGAGACCCAGAGAGTTAAGTACACTTGCCCAGGGTCACACAGCTAGAAAATGTGGGAGGATAGGTTAGGAGAGTAATCAATAATGAAGCCAGATAATCTTTTTAATTTTTAATCTGATTACCATGGAAAAGGGGCCTCATGAGAGTTGTTTCACATTTGTATGTCTAGAGGCAAATTCTTTCAATATTAGGATTTGTCTGTTTGATTTTTTTTTTTTTTTTTTTTTTTTTTTTTGCGGTACGCGGGCCTCTCACTGCTATGGCCTCTCCCGTTGCGGAGCACAGGCTCCGGACGCGCAGGCTCAGCAGCCATGGCTCACGGGCCCAACCGCTCTGCGGCATGTGCGATCTTCCCGGACTGGGGCACGAACCCATGTCCCCTGCATCGGCAGGCGGACTCTCAACCACTGCGCCACCAGGGAAGCCCTGTCTCTTTGATTATATAAACTATGTTACCCCCTTTATCTTTGAAAAAGTTTTTTAAGACAAAAACGGCCCTATTTTAAAGACATATTGTGAATATTGTAAACCATTCTATACGAATTCTAATGATCTCTTTCCCTAATCAAAAACATGTACCACAACCCTTCATGGAAGATAAAGGCTACTATTCGTTTTGTCTGTGCTTCTTGTTCCCTATGCTAATTTCCCATTCATAATTAAACATATTTCTCACTTTTTTCTCTTTCATGTTTCTTTTATGCTTTCTGTGTCTTACTTTTCTTCAAATAATTAAGCTCCATGAAAGTCTGGATTTCCTACCCGGGCAAACTCTGCAGTTAAAGTGCTTGATCTACCCCTGGCAGCATTGACTTAAAGGGAAAGAGAAGTAATGGGGTAACACCATTAATGCTCTCTGAAATGTTGCCTTATTACTATACGTCTTATTTCCCTTCAGTCTCCTACTCCCCATGGGAGTGCCTAGGATACACACAAGACCTGAAATGACAGGGAGGACGAAGGGGGCAACAGGCTGTTTTGAGGGGTAATGAAACTGAAAATAGTGAAACCAAGAGGAATTCGTTTGCTGTTTATAACCAAAACATGAAAACAACATAGAAAACATATAAAAAGTGATGTTTAACTTCAAGTCCATGTTGTGAATGATTCTTCAGCCTCCTTTAAATATACAGCCGGACTCTTGCATCTCTTTATTGTCTAGAAATTTATATACTAGGGTTGAATGTTGACATTTCCAGGGCTTGGTGTAAAACTAGTTAGCGAGTTACTTCCCTTGGGGCTTACAGTAAGTGCTGAGTTGATGCTTCAGGAAATAAACCCAAAGGTTTAAAAAAGGTCATAGAAAAATAAACTCCCTTGTCCGTAAAAATCATATTAGATTATCACATTGACGAGATTTTATAGAGCACACACTTTTTTGAAAGCTGAGAATAGGCAAATGAGGCACTTAATAAAACAGCTATGATCTCTGTCTTGAAGGAGTTGGCCACCTGATGTGGATACAGCTTCAATCCCTCCACTCTGCAGTATGGTGGGCATACAATCTATATTTTTTGAATGAATGAGTGAGTGAACGTACCACTACTAGGTAGAGAAAAGGGTATGTCAGTGTCAAGGTCAGATAATATTTTTTATTTTCTAAGTGGAAACATGTAAATATGTCTCCACCAGTGACAATGTCCCCCACCGCTTTTCTGTGCCTGGATACACAGGAAGAGTCTGTTGTGGTAAACTAGGGCCATGTGACTAAGTCTTGCAAAGGGAATGTGAACAAAAGTAATGTGTGGCTTCCAGTCCCAAGTAGATAAGAGTAGGGAGTCCACTCTATGCTCTTCTCTTCTCCTGCCAAGACAACCTTGGGAGCCACATGTTCCAGATGGCTTAGCCAGGGGATAGAGAAGACACAGGCTGGAGAGGGACCAATGCCACATCAGTCCATGACATGAGCAAGAAATAGGCGTTTGTTGGAGTAGGCCACTGAGGTTATTTGTTTGTGGTTTTTACATGATATAGCATTAATTATTCAGATTAATACACATTCCAAGTGCATATGAAGGGAAGAGATGGGTGAGAACCGCATTTAGACAGTGTAAGCAACCCACCAGAAAAGGCTTTCTGAGAAGGTGATACAGAAATGTGTTTTCCAGGAGGGTCAGCCTATGGATTGAAAGAGGGAAGAAGGGAGATTGGTACATACACATTTTGAATGAGATACATGATAAATACGTTGTCCAGTTGATTTGGTTTACATTTAGCCTTAGATGAGTATTATAAAAGACTATTGGAACAGCTCTGCAAAACAGGAAGTTGTTCTGTCTTTAAAAATGGAGGCACTGAGTCTGCACTCAAGTGCTTGTTGAGAGAAGGAACATGTTTAATTTGAATGAATGATACGTGGTGTCTAGTATAGAGTATGAGCTCTCAAAATATTTGGGGCTGGTCAATAGACTGACTTCAGTTCATAAGAAATCAAGACATTTATGAAAGATGCCAAACAAAATCTCTAGAAAGATTAATTCTCTCTTATTTGCACTATTTCTTTAAGAGAGAATTTTTTGGGGGAAGATGGGACTACAGTATTATTAAAGAGATTGAGAACCGTGGACAAAAAATAAGTTATGGCTGAAAATTTAATATTAATATCCAAAATAGAAGATCAATTTACAAATTCACTCTTTGCATTGTATTGCATTGTATTATAACTATTATTATTATTATTAATTTTAAGAAGTTTTGCATTCATTGAAACAATAATGATCATGAGTTAATGATAAAGTTTTAAAATTTCTACATAGGAACTTCCCTGGCAGTCCAGTGGTTAGGACTCCACACCTTCACGCCGAGGGCCAGGTTCGATCCCTGCCTGGGAAACTAAGATCCCTCAAGCCGCATGGTGGGGCCAATATAAATCAATCAATCAATTAATTAATTAAAAAATTCTAAAATTAATAAAATTTCTACAATATATTTTAATTTTCCACACCCTAAGTTTCATGGCAAAAACCCAACTTCAGTCAATAATTTTACTTGCTAATATTTTAAATTGAAACATAGAGTCTGATTTAACAAATGATTTTCTTTCAGAGTAAACCACAATTTTTAATTTTCTAAAAGACATAGTTTTATTATTTTCAAGCACAAGATACTCAGGCTAGACCAAATAAGTGATTCATTTTAAGTTTTACCAGGTACAAGTCCTCGTAGACATTTACTTATTTGAAATACCTTAGATAAGCTATTATTAATACATCTATGTAGATTTAAATGAGCTTTGTAGGAGTGTGTTCTCAAACTACTATCCTAGTCTACTTCAGGTATGGGCAATTCAATACCTATTGGTAGATTCTACCAAAATTATTTGGCAACACCCTTAGAAAATCTTTCAAAAGACTTCACATGGAATCAATAGGGCACTAATCAGATTGTCACCTACACACGTCTCCATTTTCTAGTAAATCTGACCAACCTGAACCTACATAACACCTCTCCCCAAAAAAGTTTAAGTTAATATAAGACCATTTGTTCTTGTGAAGAATAAGAACCTTAAAAGAAAGATTGGGTGATTGCATAGACACTGAAGAAAAAGGATAAACATGTTGCATTTGTGGCTCAGAAGAGATCCTTGGGGTAGAAGGAGCCAGCAAGGAGAAAGACCCTTAGGGTAGGATTCAGAAAAGTAAACTATTATGACATCTGGTCTAGACTGGCATCTGTTACTGGGTTGCCCCAGGCCTGTTTCACATGGTTGTGGTCAACCGTAGCATTGTAGCAAAGTACTATAAACATTCCATCCTACAAACCTATGTGCATGTTTAACTTGAATGGCCTGTGTTTTTTTAAAAAACAAAGACAAATTATAGCCTAGTTCAGAGTGTCCAAGTTTATGACTTCTTTCTCACTGGAGACATGGATAAGAATGAAGAATTCCAGAAAAATTGCATGAGACCCATGCCCATGCCCACCACCTCCTCTGAGTGGCAGATCTCAACCTAGATATGAGCAAATGCCTTCCATAAATTCTCATGGCTGGTTGCAGATCTTCCAGATGAGTGGAGAAAATATATATGGCAAAAAATTCTTTTTCTATGTGTCAAAAAAGTTTAAAAGTCAGTCTTCTATATGCTATTTGGGCCTAGCACACATAGTTTAGTACTCTGTCTGGATTTCTTAAAATTTCAAATCCAGGCAATATAAATAATGAGATTTTATTACGTTAACTGGGTAGTGATATTAATATGTTAAGTTTCCCAACTGCAGATCCCAATCAATACTTCGCTTTTGTGTCTAGGTAAATACTGAATTGTGTCATCCAGATTCACTTTTGCACCCTATACAGTGTAGGTATATTTTGCTTAGTGGGAAGCCAACTTGCAAAACTCAGATTTTATATAATATAAGAAGTAATAAATTATTATATACATAGATGAATTTAGCTTATAAAAGGAAGCACAGCTCTTGTTGAGGAGGTGTGATACCACTCCCACTATTCCAACCTTCTCTCATTGTTCCTGAAATCACGTAAAAATGTCCCCAAGAGAGTGGAGAGCTAGACCTCTAAGCATGGATGGGGAGTCACTGTCATTCGGGGTCAAATGAGAAGCACGGTTATTCCATTTGATGACAATGTCAGATAATGGCTTCAGCCAAGGATACATCTCTGAAGAAAAAATGAAAGTAGCTTGAAAGAATCTACCTTGCTTTACTGACATTTCCCTTAATAGGCTACTCTTCAGGACTATATCAGTCCAATATCACCATCATCATCAATGACATCATCACCATCATGGCTCTCATTCAGTGTTTACTTTGTGCCAGACACTATAGAAACACTCCTCCTAACCCTACATCTGTCTATCTACCTGTCTGTTTATCTATCTACCTATCTCATCTATAGCATAACTCTAAAACTATACAACATACTTCTCAAAACCCTACGAAGCAAGTACTATCATTACTGCCATTTTATAGATGAAAAAAAAGAGGTTTCTGAGAAACTTGCCCAAATCACACAACAGGAGGCAACAGAGGCAGGAATCCTGGCCATATAGTATATCCCTAGAGCTCCTGCTTTTAACCGCCTGCTGACTCGTGTGAACTGATAGGATGCCCGCTGACATTCCATTACTTCCAACAGCTGCACCTCAGTACAGCACAAAGCATGCAGCACCTCACCCTAAGGTGGTGCTGCTAAAAAGCCCAATCAAGAAAATCACAGCACTCCTACAGTTCTGCTGGTTGGTGATTTTCAAATACAGATACAGGGGGCTTGCTGGAACATAAATTCAGGAAATATCACAAGTACACCTGATAAAACACTATTTGTGTGCATTTTGATGGTTTGCAATGTTTATTAAATGATGGCAGCAACTGTCTCCCTTCAAGTCAATTTGATGTCTGCCTAAAATTGAAAGAAATGGTGGACTCGTGAATTCATCAGCTGAACTTGGATATAAATGACCTCATCTAATGTGTAAAAATCCTGGCTGCATGTCTATAGGCACATTTTATTTCCAATTCATGTAGGAATTTATTTAAAACTTATAGGATGCCTGAGACATTTCCTGTGTCTAGTATTGAGGATGATAATGTTGTGCACTGAATGTGAATCTCTTAAGCATTCTCAGGCTCCATTATAGCAGGACAGACACTTTGTAGAGGGATTAGCACCCTGAAACCTCTCCCTCTAGTCCTAAGAGCTGGCAATAGAAAGGACATTCTGGCTTCCAGGAGGAAAGCCTGTTTTAATTATGCTTTATATGCAGAGCCTTGGGATGCATGCATCACAGACAGTGTAAAATAGAGAGAGATTTTAGATTGGTGAGGCTCTAGGGAAAGCTTCAGAGCACAGCTGTCTCTACACAGTGACACAAAAGACTCAGAAGAGCAGTGAGGCTCAGGCAGCATCAATCTCTCTATCCCTTACAGTCCTGTATTAAACCGTCCTGTGTAATAGACAAAGAGGGGAGGAGAGAAGCTTATATCATGCTTTCCTGTTCCACAAGAAAAGGGTTTTATGTCAGTAACTGTAATCCCAAGTCATTCACCTTAAATCAACACTGCAGAAGAGCTAGGATACAAATGTACTTACTGAAAATAGTGCAGGAATAATAGTGCAATGGCTCATTTGAAGAGCACATTTGAAAGGCAGGTATAGTTTAACAGAGAATTGTACGCAAAGAGAAAAATAGAATTGATATATTTGTTTAATATTGACTTGTTTAAAAACAGCAGATCAATGCCAAGTTGCTCTTTACTTCCTCTCTCTAATACCATTTTTTTCCTTTAAATAGATGTTTTCAGATGTTCTCTCTCTCTCGAAGGAGTGGGGATAATCACAAAATAAGAAATATGAAGACCATTTCCTGAGTACAGTAAAAGACCTATACAGTCACCCTTCGTACCTGTGGGTTCTGCATCTGTGGATTCAACCAACAGCGAATAGAAAAGTTCTGAAAAAACAAATTTCCAGAAAGTCCCAAAGAGCAAAGCTCCAGTTGCCACTTGCTGGCAGCTATTTACATAGGGTTTATTAGGCATCATAAATAATCTAGAGATGATTTAGAGTAAATGGGAGGATGTGTGTAGGTTATACACAAATACTATGCCATTTCATATAAGGGACTTGAACGTCCATGAACCTTGGTATCCGTGGGAAGTCCTGGAACCAGTCCTCTGTGGATACAGAGGGACAACTGTAGTTGTTTCTTGCCTGACAGCTGGCAAGAGAAAAAAATGGATTTAAACTCTTCATTAGCTGCTGTTAATTCATAATTTTCTCTGTAATTAAATTGGAATGAACTGTGCAGAGAGGATGCAGTCTGCATAACAATCACAGGCTTTCAGACAGATTTCAGTCTCAGTGGTTACATTCTCTCTTCCTAGGGTCTTCCCAAGAGCTCACACAACAAAAACATCATGACCAATTGGACAATATCATGCTGTTCTTTTTAACTTAAAGTTCACTCCCAGATTATGTTCCATGGGCATTTCTTAATATTTGAGATAAAGTCCAGAAAGTTATCGAAGGAAAAATATCTGTTAATAAATATAGTATATCAGGAACTTAAGAAAAAATTATATGATCAGTCGATACCCAGAAAGTATTTGACAAAAATCCCACGTCTCCAATTAATTTGAAATGGTACCTCTCTTCTAACACAACAGCTATCTCACACTCAGTGGGAAAGCACTAGAGGCATTTCCATTAATTTCATCCTAAAATCTAGGATGCTTGCCAGAAGCCATCATTGGTTAACCTTAGCATAGCAGTTCTGGACAAAGCAATAAAAATGGAACAGCAATGACGGGAATGGGCACTGAAATGTAGAAGAATATTATTTATAGTCTAAAGATATTTTGCATAAATAAAAAATATAGATTATTTATCAAACCCAAGAAAATCTACCAAAAAATTACTGGAGGCTCTGGCAAATGTATTCTGTTCCTGTCACAGAACAGCCTCCACATTGCCCTCAGCAGACTGAAGGGGAGCCTAACTCAGAAAACAGAGCCATTGGAAGTGAACACTCCCACCAGCACATCTACCAACACACACATCACCTCCATCCCTGTTATGATGGGTATTGTGGGCTCCTGGCTTTTACCCATGGCCAACCCCTTCACTTGTGCCCTGGCTCTTATCCTTCTCACCTAGTTAAGGACATCTCTCTTGCACTTACCCCCTCTCTCAAACATTATCAGATTTGCCCTCTACACTGGATCATTCCCACTAGCATCCAAACATTCTTCAATATCTTCCATCTTAAAAAGCTATACCTTAGCCTGGCATCACCCTCCAGCTACTGCCCTATTGCTTAGCTCCCGTTCCCCCTTTTTCCTGCAAAACTGCTTTTAAAAGTTCTCCTTACCTTTCACACTTCTTTTTTTTTATATATATATATAAATTCATTTATTTAGGCTGCATTGGGTCTTCGTTGCTGTGCGCGGGCTTTCTCTAGTTGCGGTGAGCAGGGGCTACTCTTCGTTGTGGTGCGTGGGCTTCTGATTGCGGTGGCTTCTCTCGTTGCGGAGCACGGGCTCTAGGCGCGCGGGCTTCAGTAGTTGTGGCGCACGGGCTTAGTTGCTCCGTGGCATGTGGGATGTTCCTGGACCAGGGCTCGAACCCGTGTCCCCTGCATTGGCAGGTGGATTCTCAATCGCTGCGCCACCAAGGGAGTCCTCACCTTTCACACTTCTTGACTTCCCATTCTTTCTCGAACTCATGCCTATCCAGGTTTTGCCTCTTCTGCTTCACCGAAAGAGCTCTTGCCGAGGTCATCACTAATGACCCCCACATTGCTGTGAGCCAAGAGTCAGTTCTCAGTTTTATTCTTACTCTGTCAACAGCATCTGACGCAGCTGAGTCAGCATCTGACTCCCTCCTCTTGACATTATTTCTTCAGTTTGCTATGTGACCCTATTTCTCTTGGTTCTTCTCCTACCTCATTACCTGTACATTGTAGCTCTTCTTTGCTAGATATTCCTCACCTTCCTATTTTTTAATTATTATAGTGTCTCGGGGCTCAGTTCTATAACCTCTTTTCTACATACACTCCCTACCTAGGCAATGTCAAATAGTCCCATGGCTTCAACATGCTGATTGCAGTTCCACAAGGCTGATCGCTCTCAAACTTACTATATTCCATCAATTCTAAGGCAAATTTTTTCCACATTTTACTGTATCTGAAATTGGGCTGTGTCTTACAGTTGATGCCATCTTATAATTTTTGTCATCCAGGCAGGGGTCATGAAGTAGTTGCTCTTGCCAGAGAGCTTGGTCATATTTATTTATATCATCAATAATCCAGTTGCTCATAAGTCTCAAGATAAAGAAGAGACACATCTAATCTGATGCAGATCACAAAATCATGGGCTTTGAGCCAGATGCCATGCTTGGATAAGACTTTGAGAGGTCTTTACAGGTGATGAGTATGTTTTGCATATAGGAAAGACTGTGAACAATGGTGTCTGGAGAGCAGACTGTGGTAGATTAGTTGATTAATAGCCTCTAATGGCTTCCCTGTATCCATGCCCTGTGCCTTATAACTGTATAGTTCCCTGCCTGCCTCTGAGCTTGGCCTCATGACTTGCTTTGGTCAACAGAATGTTAGAAAATATGATCCAAGCAGAGGGTTGAAAAGCCCTTGTGCTTCCTGCTTTCCTTCTTGCATGATTGGCTTGTTCACTCTTGTTCTCTGCCCAAGCCATAGGAATATCCCTGCATTAGTCTGAAGGAGGGACATATAGGAGCCAGCAGAGGAGAGCTAAAATGCCTAGTTGTCCCAGCCATCTCAGCCAGCACAGCTACCCCAGCTGAGGTTGTTTTAAATCAGCCAACAGCCATGTGAGAGAAACAAGCCAAGATGAGAAGCGTGTCTGGCTGAGCCCCTCCTAAATTGTCCACCCCCCTAGAGCTAAATAAATGCAAAATGGCTGGGTTCAAACATTTTAAGGGAAACCACATGAACAATGGAATAGACATACTGCTTTTAGTTGCAGAGGCAGAATTAGGATTAGTGGATATAGGTTACAGAAAAGCAGATTTAAGTTCCAGCTGAGGGAAAATCATCTAATTGGTTAAGGGAGAGGGGATCGATGGGAACGTCATTTCTTAAAGGGCCTACTATATGCCAGTCATGATGCTAGGTGCTTTACCTCACTTATCAAATTATCAAATATAAATCTTGCAGCAAGCCTATGAGGTTATTACTATGCCCATATTACAGATGAAGAAATTAAAAATCAGAGAGGTAGTAATTTCCTCAGTATATCAGTCAGGGTTCCACCAGAAGTAGAGAGAATTCGGTACAATATAGAGATAGAGATGGAGGGAGAGAGAGAGAGAGAGTGTGAGAGACAGAGAGAGCCCGCCTGCCAATATAGGGAACGTGGGTTCGAGCCCTGGTCCGGGAAGATCCCACATGCCACGGAGCAGCTAAGCCCGTGCACCACAGCTGCTGAGCCTGCGCTCTGGAGCCTGCAAGCCACAACTACTGAGCCCACGTGCCACAACTACGGAAGCCCATGTGCCTAGAACCCGTGCTCCGCAACAAGAGAAGCCACTGCGATGAGAAGCCTGCGCACCACAACGAAGAGTAGCCCCCGCTTGCTGCAACTAGAGAAAGCCCATGAGCAGCAATGAAGACCCAGTGCAGCCAAAAATAAAATAAATGAAATAAATAAATTTATTTTAAAAAAATAAGAAAGAGAGAGAGATCTAGGAAAGAATTGGTTTATGGGATTGTGCTGATTCACTAGGCAAAACTGAAGTCAATAGGGCAGGCTATTAAAGTTATGAGGAAGGGCAGGCTAGAACTCTCGGGCTTGAACTGACGTTGCAACCCACAGGTGGAATCTCTTCTTCAGGGGAGCCTTAGTGCCACTCTAGGTTTTTCAAATGTTTGAATCAGGCCCACCCGAACTTTAATCACATCTACAAAATACCTTAGCAACACCTAGATTAATGTCTAACTGGGTAAGGAGGGACTGTCGTCTAGCCAAGTTGACACACAGAAGTGACCGTCACACTCAACCGTGATACCATCTTTAAGGGCAGCACAGACTTTTGAACCTAGGTCAACCTAACTCCAAAGCCAGTGCCCTTTTCAGGACATCATCTCATCCAATACTCTAATAAGGGCCTGCATCTTAAAATGGGGTCCTCACTATTACTAGCAATATGCAAATATAATCTGCTTAAATATGTGTCAGAGATGGGGAAAGGTGTTCTTGCTCTGGGTGCAGGTTAGACTAGAGAGATTTTCAGCACTGAAATTCAACAGTCCTTTGGTTCAATAATACTAAGATTTGTTATACAGCAGAAACTAACACAACATTGTAAAGCAATTATACTCCAATAAAGATGTTAAAAAAAAAACACTAAGATTTGCTTAGCAGGGACCCTTAGGGAGCCCACATTAGAAGACAGAGAATGTTAAAATATGGGCTTCCCTGGTGGCGCAGTGGTTGGGAGTCCGCCTGCCGATGCAGGGGACGCGGGTTTGTGCCCCGGTCCGGGAGGATCCCGAATGCCGCGGAGCGGCTGGGCCCGTGAGCCATGGCCGCTGGGCCTGCGCGTCCGCAGCCTGTGCTCCGCAACGGGAGAAGCCACGGCAGTGAGAGGCCCGCGTACCGCAAAAAAAAAAAAAAAAAAAAGAGTATGATGATTTGCCAAGGCAATGGAAAGATGCTTGCTCCTGTCATATATTATACAAGAAGGCAATTACTCTCAAAATGTTTTTGAGATATATAGAGAAATGAAATAAAGCAGTTTCATCCTCAGTGTTTCTAATGTTCCAGATTACAGTGTACTAAATTCTATTTCTTTATATGTTTATTACCAACAGCAAGAGTTTTTAATGCTTGGACAATGGTAAATTTAAAAACTCCAGCTTTTCCCTTCTGTGTTGGGTCTCTACACAGAAGGGAAAACTGGGTTTTCCCTACTGTGAGTTTCCTCCCTGTGTCTCTTTAGTCATACAAACATTACCCTTCTGGTCACCAAATGTGTGGAGGTTTTGGCCCCATACCAAGCAATTCTCTGGGACACTGGCTGGGTGTCCTACAATTCAACTTTCTGACACTATCTACTTGGAGAGAGTGTCCTATCCCACAGGTAAAGCGTTCAGTCCCACAAGACTGCTTCCCCCCAGCTCCACACACACACACACACACACACACACACACACACACACACACTTCAGAGGGCCGTCACAAGCCCATGTTATCACCTGTGCTCTTGACCAACTGGCTATAGATTCCAGTGACCTCCTCCTTGGGTTCAATTAATTTGCTAAAACAGCTCACAGAACTGAGGGAAACATTTATGTTTACCGGTTTATTAAAGGATATGATAAAGGATATAGCTGAACAGCCAGAAGAAGAGATACAAAGGGCGAGGCCTGGAAGCGTCCCGAGCATAGGAGCTACCGTCCCTGTGGAGTTGGGGTGTATCCGCCTCCCAGTATGGATGTGTTCATTAATCTAGAAGCTCTGCAAACCATACTACTTGGATATTACAGTGGCTTCCTCAGGCAGGCATGATCAATTATTAACTCTCTTCTAGCTTCTCTCTCCTTTCTGGAGGATGGAGACAGGGCTTCTAATCATGGCTTGGTCTTTCTGGTGACCAGCCCCCATCCAGGAGCCCACCCAGAGTCACCGCAATAGAAAAAAAGATGCTCCTAGTGTTATCACTTAGGAAGTTAAAAGGGTTTCAGGAGTTCTGTGCCAGGAACTGGGAACAGAGACCAATATATATGTTCTATTATATCTCAGACAATTTGTAAAGCTTACAGAGCAACTGTAATTTTTTTTCCATTGATAAGATCATTTTGTGTGGTTTCAGCTTGTACAGTCACTTTCTGCGATGATGCACTATCACACAAAGTGAGCACAGCTTGTACTAAGGAAAAAAAGAAGGCAGGGTGAGCAAGAATGATAAGCTAAGTGGAAATCCCGTAGCTCAGAGCAGATAGCAGGAAAAGAAAATAATTCACCTCGGCAAGAAAGTGTCCATGAGATCACCACTGGCCTAGAGGGTAAATGTGCTACAACTGAGTTATGTGGGTACACTGACACTCAAAGAGGTCCTTCCCAAAACAAAATCACTATGTCAAATAGACAGCTGCTCCCCCATGTTCACTGCAGCATTATTTACAATAGCCAAGACATAGAAACAACCTAAGTGTTCATCAGTAGATGAATGGGTAAAGAAAATGTGGTGTGTGCATGTCTATGTATGTGTATATATGTGTATACACCATGGAATACTATTCAGCCATAAAAAAGAAGGAAATCTTGCCATTTGTGACAGTATGGGTGGACCTTGAGGGCATTATGCTAAATGAAATGTCAGACACAGAAAGACAAATACTGTATGATCTCACTTATATGTGAAGTAAAACAACAACAACAACAACAACAACAAACAAAACCATCCTGAACTAACTCCTAAGTAGAGAAAACAGAATGTGCTGACCAGAGATGATGGTTAGGGGTTAGGGTAATTGGATGAAGGTGGTCAAAAGGTACAAACTTCCAATTATAAGATAAATAAGTACTAGGGATATAATGTAGAACATGATGACTAAACCTTAACATTACTGGATGGTGTATTTGAAAGTTGCTATGAGAGTGAATCCTAAGAGTTCTCATCACAAGGAAAACATTTTTTCCTTTTGTATCCGTATGAGATGATGTTAACTAAACTTATTTTGGTAATCATTTCACAATATTTGTAAGTCAAGTCATTATGCTGTACACCTTAAACTTCTACTCTCTTATCAATTACATCTCAATAAAGCTGCAAGAAAATAAGGAAATAAGGAAGGTTCTTCCCCATAATCAGTTTATTTCAATATAATGTGTATCTCTGAAGCTTTTGCTTATAAGAGTAGAAGGAATTTCTGGCCCTGGTTGCCTGAGTGTGCCTCCTTGCTCCCTTTCCTTCAGGAGATGAGATTGTCTAGGTCAAGAATGTCTCCTGTCTTCGTTTCTGCATCAGGGAGGATGAGAGTTCTCACTCCAGTTCTTTGTGTGACGTCATCCTGGCCACTTAATCTTCGAGTGCAGTGACACAGTGAAACCCTTTCAGCCTAATGGGTTCAGGCACATCTTTCCTGGGCTTACAGCCAGAATTGAATCGATGTCCTGGTTTAGAAGGAGAAGGAAAGCACAAAGACTTTTTCAAGCCAAGGAAGAAACGAGAAAAAAAAGAAATACAGTTTCTGTCAATGGCTCTAAGTGAGGATTTTTCCTTAAAATCCCAATGATGCTCTACAATGCTGTGAAAGTGATTTGTAAGGCCAGCAAGGACTGGCTGTGCTTAACGGGGTCATGGGATTTTAGTGCCTCGCTTGGGACCACTGCTATTTTTGGCCCAGTAAAGGAGTCTGCAGTGGTACACGTGAGCAAATTAAAAAACATAAATCATGTCTATAATGTGATTAGTTTAGGGGGAGAGAGTCCTGAGAAGAAAGCCAGACAGACAGTGAGATGTGAGATGTAATCTTAGACAGAATGGGTAACGTTCTCCGGGGAGAAAGGTACACAAAAGGCAGAGCCAGCCATATTTATAGATGTTCTGCCTACAGCTCTGAGGTGTAATTTGAGAAACTCAAAGACTTGTCTCATTGGATCTGTGTCCTTGATAAGTTCTTGTACTTCCTGCCTTTATCTGGGCCTCTTAAGAGTCTTTCTGGATCTGCCTTGGATAAGCAGTGTGACCTTGAACTAGTTCCTTATCTTTTCCAGCCTTTGCTTCTTCACCTGTAAAGTGAGAGGATGGAAGGAGGTCTCTAAAGTGTTCAACTGCTTTGTGGCTCTCTACAGTTCTTCATGAGAAATGCTTTTAATTGAAGGAGCATTTGGTATCAATAAATTACTTTTAAAAATTGAATTAAAAACCCAACTTTGTTCCAGAAAGGATTTAAGGTGACTTGCCATCACTTTATTTATTTGGCTTGCTGCACCATGGCTACTACCTTCCACTAGACTGAGGCACGGTCTGGGACTTCAGAGGTTTTCAAGAGTGTTTTATATTGCTTTGTAGATTGATTGGCAGTACAGATTAGCACATGATTAAGATTTTTCTATAGACATAAACTATATTAAAGGTAAAACATCATTCATATAATAGGTAGAAATGATATCAAATAATTTAAAACAAAATATGAAGAAATAAAAACACAAATAAAATAACTACCTTTGTACTCATTTTAAGAACTGTCAATCACTGCCTCTCTACCCTTTATTTTCATCTCAGATGTAGGTAAAGAAAAAAAAAAGAAAAAAGCTTTGACTCATTATAAATCTTTTCTTAGAAGCAAAGTCAGTTGGTTATATTATAGCTCCTGTCTGGCTCAAACTCTTAGAGGCTTTAAGAAAATTTGACCTTAAAAGCTCATGCAGGACTTCCAACTTCACACAGAAAAATGACAGGACTTCTAATTTTTCACACTCTTCCAAAAAGCATGTATATCAATAAGGAAAATAAGTAAAATCTATAGTTCAAGCCTACAACATAACCAGGAGAGAGGAAATAGTACCACTCTCTTCCATTTATATGTAGTAGAGAATTGAAAACAGCACGGCCAGCTTGTGAGCTATGCCACAGTGGAGAGTCAGGCAGACACTAACAGTGGAGGAATGATGGTAAAATCTCCCCCCATAAAAAGATGCCCCCCCAACCCCGTGAGTGGAGAAATACTGAGAACACTACACATATGGCGTCATCTTTCATGTGATGACTTTTCATCATATGCCCCCTCAAGGCATGAAATGGAAGGTACTCAGCCTCAGCTGCGTGTCATCCTTGCCGTAAATGTCTGACCTCAACTGAATTCCAGGAAAGAGAAGAGTCCAGATGTGCAATATTCTGTAGGACAGCTGACCTGGACTCCAGAGAGGATTCAATATCATGAAGAACCAAGGGAAGTGGAGATCTGGTTTCAAATTGGGGCCAATAATGAGACGTAATAACCAAATACGAGGCATGAATCTTGACTGGAGCCTGGATGCGTGCATGCCTACACTGACTACTTGGCACAAGGTGAGGGAAATTTTAGTACAACAGTGATGTTATTGAATAGATATTGGTTTTTTTAGGTGTGGCGATGGTGATGTGGTTGTGTAGGAGAACGCCCTTGTTCATGAGAGAGGCAGATTGGAGAAGTTAGAGGTGAACTGCCGTGAAGTCTGGAATCTGTTTTCAGGTGATTTGGCCAAAGGGCAGCAAGTCTACACAGTGAGAGACGGGGTGGATGTGACAAGATCCTAACAGCTGGTGAGTCTAGTGTGGGATACACAGTTGTATCAACCTTTCTGAGGGTTTACGTTTTTTCAGAAGAAAATTTCAGGCTCCTTTCCTTAAGCCTTTGAGACCTTTAGCTGCCTACTGCAAACGCTCTGGTAACATTTCCCAGGTACCCATCCCTACATAGACTTTTACTCTCTCCATGGCAAGCACAGAGGAGAAAGACAAGAGGGAAGCTCATAACACCTGCAGATTTCTAGTTTGCATCATGCAACTGATGCTGTCTGGGGCTTCTCTGGTGTGGTGTTTCTTAACTTGTGGCCTTTGAACCACTTGTGAGCCTGAATAATACTGGTCCTGCCCCAGACCTGCTGGAACTCTGGAGGTGGGACCCGAGAATCTGAATCATAGCAAGCTCCTGTGATTCTTTTGCACACTCAAATTGAGAAGTCTTGCTCTAGCATTTACTCCACACTTACCTCCACCAAACTCATCCCTAACAGGAATTTAGTATGAACATTAATTAGTGCTGACAATTATTTTTAGCAGGCTACATTAGAATTAAAAAAATAAGACATTCAGAGGACAATGTGACGGCATATCCAAGGAGGAAACACTCCCTGATGAGGGAGCTGTTCCACCCACTGCTATTCCACCAGATTTGTACCTTGGCCTCTGACTCAAATGCATTTAATTCCTAAAAGAATCACAGCTTCCTTTTCTCCCCTTCTCTACCCACTCTTTTTCCCCCACATGATTATTCAGAACATTGATTGTCATGTTTAAATAGAACAACAGCTTTCAGAGTGATTTCTTCACACGGGGTTAAGATTTTATATTAACTAGGATGAGGACATATTAACATAATACCACCCACTGCAATGAGAAAAACTAGTGCCTAGAGGAAATAAGGGGAAATCCAGCTCTGATGGGGGTTGAGGAATGGACAGGCAGAAAGCATATATGGGAAGTGTGGAACTATGTGTGAGTCTGGTGGGGACCCTTGTCAGCTGGGGCCACGAGAGGGCCCAGAGTTTTGAGAACACTAAGAGAGGAGGGGATGCCCAGGGTGGGCTAGAAGGCCATGGAAAAATAGTTTTGCATACCGAATTTTGGCAGGTAATTTTAAAAACGTCTCTTCCAGTTCAGGAATTGTTCCTGGAAAAAAGGAAACTTTTTAATACTCTATTTACAAGTAATTGGGTCCATATGGACAAACTTGGTTGTGGCTACTAAACTATCACCCTTAGTCATTTGCACTGGAGTTCCTCATAATGCAATGCCTCTTGAGCCTCCTGGAAGCAAGTACCACTCCCCAGTTCAGTTAGGGACACTTGGGATTGAAATCTGAATGAAGAGGTCATCAATAATGTAATACCATTTCTGTTGTCTCTGCTGCTCATTTGTGACAAGTAAAGAACCACTTTACTGGAGGAAGGAGAGGATGGAGTGACAGCTAATGGATATGGGGGTTTTTTTGCGGGGGGGGGGGGGCGTTAATGAAAATGTTCTACAGCTGATTGTGGTGATGGCCGTACAACTCTGTGAATATAATAAAAACCAGCCAATTGTACCCTTTAAATGGGTGAATTGTACGGTATGTGAATTATATCTCAATAAAGCTGTAATACTGCATATATATTTTTTTAAATCACTGGGAACATATCTAGAGGCACAAATAACAGAGGAGGGTGAGGCCTCTTTGTGAATTATAATTAGACTCTGTGGCCAGGCATCAATAGCTAAGCATCAGAAAAGCTAAGGGCAAATTGCAGGAAATGTTGTTATCCAAGTTGGGAGGAGAATAATTATGAAACTTTTTAAGATGCATAGATAAAAATGATAAAAATAAAAGACCTGTTTCTTTTGCATCACCTACCCATTACTTCCATGGTTTTTAAATTGGTTAAGTAACCAGAGGGAACATAAAGAGGAGGTGAGAGTGTGGGCTACATATCTGTAAAAATTTCATATATTATTATTTTTAAATATGTAGCATATCTCAAGAGCTGACACTGAGATGATGTGGGTGGATTGAGATGAGTGGGATCATTCGTGTACTGCTATTATAATAATTGAATTTTCAGAAACAGAAATTCATAGATAGGCAGCCGTGACTGCTAGCCTGTATCCCTGCTGCCATTTAATATTTCAGGGACCTCAGAGCCCTCTGCTTCGGTTTGTTTGTGCTTGGAGGTCCTGGGGACAGTAATGTCTTTTCTTTACACAGTGTCACCCAAAACACCTTAGGGCTTGGGGACTGGGGAAGGGGTAGAAAAACAACGAAAGGTGACTATCAAGTAGAGAAACTTGCAGCCTTGTAAGCCTCAGAAAGTAGAATCAACAAACCCAGCCTGACTCCTCTTGGGGAAAAGCAGGGGCCAGCTGGGGTTTGAGGTCTGGGCATCTCGGTCAAGACATCCCATTTCCTGGGGCCGTGGGGGCAGAACTGAGAGAACTCTGGGGTACCTTGGGGAGAAACCAAAGCAAAAGTTGGGCAGACTGTTCAAGTGAGTCGCCAGTCAGAAGAGGCCAGGCCATGAGGGAGAATTAAATGCACATGTTCAGGAGAGAAACCCCATGAGACAAGAGGATTTGAAGCAGAGGGTGGAGTTGAGATTAAGCAGAGGTGGCTTCAATGGACTTTATAGAGAGCTGCAGGCGCTTTCAGGTTGGATGAAGAGAAATAAAGATGGGAAAGGAAGTGTTAATGGCCCAAACTCCCTATTCCTTGTTCCTTCTCAGCTCTTCCTAGGACCAAATCAAAGAATCATGGAATCTAGTGGTTCCACCAGCCAGGCAGTCAGCAAAACCTCCAAGGATAATGTTGTTTAAGGACCCCTGGGATGGTACCCAGATCATTGCTAAACCACCCTCACCACCAAAAAGTTCTTCCTTCCTTCAGAGTGCACAGTAGCTGCCCGTGAAACCTGTTTCTGACCTTGGCCACCAACTGGCTGGGCTGTATCAACACACAGCGGGCAAGTGTCAGGAAGACAAGCTCTATAAGTGTCAGTCTCCTCATTTGTGAAGTGGGCGTAACAACAGGGCTGCCTCATAGGGTTATTGTGAGGATTAAGTAAGATGAGATGCATAAAGCATGCAGATTAGTCCTTGGCACATGGTGTACGTAGCTTTCAGCATCAGAATCCATATTTGTGTTAGTATTTGTGTTGCTCTTAGTCATACTGAGGCCCATATCCTGAGGTTTGTGCTAATCAAAAAAGGCTCCTATCTGGCAGTTAACGGTGTCCCTAGATTTCTCGATAACATTGGTGACCAAGAAACTGTGGTTATTGGCCTGTCGAGTGTTCGTTGTGTGATCAGCCCTCTGGTGTGGTGTCCTGAAGGTTAGTTCCCTGGAAGCTGAAAGGTGAGGGTGTAAAGAAGAGAACGAGAGGCATTTAGGATGTAGCAGTAGCAACAGCTAACATTTATGGAGCAGTTGCTGTAGACCAGATGAACAGGACTGAAACGTGAACTGTGGTGAACAACGTTGCCAGGATGAAAGGTAAGGGAGCAGCACAGGGACCATTGGGGATAACACCTTAGAATCCCACTTTACACATTAGGGAACAAGCTCAGAAAATGAACCGACTTGCTCAGGTCACCCAACCAGTAAGTTTGGAAGTGGAAGTTGACTATATAACTTCCAACTCCTCTTCTGAAGGTAAGAGAAACCACAGGAGCACGAAGCAGCCGTTCTCTTCTCACAGTGACACGGAGCACACCTTGTCAGAGGGCTGAGGAGGATGACCCAAATCCCGAAAGGTTAGCGACCTACCAGCAAGTTCCTTCACTTCCCTTATAATCCACTATAGACCTACAGGGTTGCCCGTTCCGATTGCTAAGCCCTTCTGGAAGCCATTTACGTTTTCAGTTTCTACTGGCCTCTATAGTAACAACATCCTTAAGTTTCTCATAAGCCCATAGGTTTTTAAATAGCCCCAGGGTTTCTCTGAAGTGACTTGTGGCTGATACAAGCTCAGAAGAGAAGACCCAGTGGGCGCCACTTCCAGCCTCTCTTTCGGAGTTGTTCCACGTTCTTCTGTTGTACACTTCAGTGCTCCACATCAGAAGATACCTTTTAGGAGGAAAAAAGTTATGTTGCTAAAAATATAAATGTTTGAAAGCCAAAGCCTTAAATCATTGTTGGTAATCCCTGTATTTCTTTGTCTCAAAACAAATTGCTCAACTATGCCCTATCCTTGTTTCTTGCATTCTAAGATTTCATGAATAATTATCTGTTTCTGTTCTACATACCCTTCATGGTTTTTCTTTGGATTTGTAGCATAATTCCTATGTTAGGCATATGTTGATTTTCTCTGACCAATATGCTTTCCTTTGGAGAACCTCCCTGTAATAATGCTATGTACTTTTAGGAGGGCTCGTTACCCAGCCTTGGCTGATCAAGCATCCCATCCCACGGGCAAACTGATTCGTCCAGAAATGGACATGTGGCTGAAGCAGAAAAAATTTGAGCCCTTTCCCAGATCAATAGTCAAAGCATTAGCTTATGAATGAAACCATGCAGGGATGAGCAAAGCAGAGAATGGAGGAAAAGTCAGGGTCCGGATAACATTGTTTGAGTCCCTGGATCCAGCTGGACTTCAAAACATTTCCATATCTGGACTTTTCCAGTTAAATGAGCCAAGACTTCATCTCTTCCTGGATGCCTTCCAAGATTAATCCCATTGATCTTGACTGCTTTATCTGTAGTCTCCTTGGCATTTAAAGCTTTGTGCAATACTCATTTGTCATGTTGATGATGCTAATATGAAAAAGTGTCCGTATTCCAAACATCAACCTCAACTGTTTCATCAACCGGGAAGCAAGCTCCTCATGGATGTGGCTGTTACCTCCACATCTACAGCTTCTTGGTGAGTCTTAATGATTGAGTATTTGACTTCCCCAAAGGACGGTACTGTTTTTGTTCAGGGAAAATGGAATATTTTGCCTTTTTTACAATAGGAAAAGTGAGTGCCAGCTTCTGAAAACTCTGCACAGTGGCCAGCCTCATGGACACATGTGTTGTGACTGTGTCCTCAGCTTTGATCTTTATATCTTGCCTTCACATATGTGAAGTTTCCATGATCTATTTTTGTCCACCCTCTCCTTTTCCCTGCTATCAGTGGAAGATGCTATGTGAGGGGCAAAATGTTTTTTGTTACATAATATGGCTTCTTATACAATGGAGGCAGTTGATCATGTTGTTTTGAAATTGTTCTGCTTTTTCACATGTGGGAACATCTCTGATGATAGCATTCACTGTCACAACTCTTCAGTGGCAGAAAATGTGTGCAGAAAATAAGGCTCAATCCTTTAACCTGGCTTTGGGGTTATGATCTGACCTCAATCTGCCTTCCCAGCTTCCATCTCCTAACTGCTTCTTCAGTGGTATTGGGAGTCAGGGTCACTTTCCTGGGGAGGGGCCAGACCACCTCAGGCCTGCTGCTATAGTTTGACAAACAGCTCCAACCCTTTACGCACGCTGCCCCACGGAGAGTCACTGGTCCACATTCCAGCCAGACTCTCACTGTTGCTCCTCCAATATTGTCCAATTTCCATGTCTTCCATCATTCTTGTCGCTATGTTTGGAGCTTCCCCTGAATTGTTACCCATCCAAATCCCTCCCTTTCTTACAATACCATCTCTTCCTTGAAGTATCTCCTGAACTTCTACATCATCATCATCAACATGCCATTTACCAGGTGTGTGTATATATACTCACTTAAATTCTCACAATAACACCACAAGGTAAATGCTATAATGATCCCCATTTCACAAATGAGAAAATCAAGGCAGAGCAAGGTTAAATAATTTTCCCCAGGCTACACAGTCTGTGGGTGGCAGAGAAAGGACTTGAATTTAAGCTGTTTGGCTCCAGGGTCTGTGTTCTGACTTCCCATCACGTATTACTTGAACTTCTCATGGTTCCTCTCACACTCTCTTTTATGTCTTCATTATTCGTATGTAGATATACAAATCTCACCGTCTGTAAGTTGCTTGAGGGCAGGGTGTAGTGAAGTGTGCATAGAATTTGAAAGCAGACAAAATGGGCTTGAACAAATTACTAACATTTTCTAAGACTCAGTTTCATTTGTAAAAATGTAACTCACAGTGTACCTGTGAGGAGGATTAAATAAAATAGGAGGAAAGTTCTCAGTTTGGTCTCTGGTGCACAGTAGGTACTCAGTAAGCACTAGCTCCCTTCTTCTTTATGTTTATATCATGGGAAACCTTAGCAGAGTTCTTTCCACCTTATTATAGTACTTTAATGGAGTAAATTGGCAAAATTAAAAGGAAGCTTGGAATATTTCTCCTTGTGTTCATTTAGTAAATATTTATTGAGCATCTACTGTGTTTAAGACGCTCTACAAGATGCTATAGATCTGATAGTGACCAAGACAGTCTCAGCCCCCATAGCGTTTTCGTTAGAGGAATTCTTAAAAGTCCTTCTCCAATTTTGTCTTCAAGTTAATGAGAGGTCTCCCATCTCATGTGATTTATGGAAATCAGCTGTAATGGTTCAAAGCATATGTATTAAGAACAGTAATCTTTTTGCTTTCCTTACACGTTGCTGATAAGTAGATTCTGTTAAGACTTGACTGCTGTTCCTGGGAACATGGGAACAGGGAATCTGCCTTGGTCAAGGCCGGTAAAGAAACCTAATGAAAACAATTAGAAATTGAAAAAATATGAGTAAACACATGATGGGACATATAGTATGTATAATGGTTATATAAGATATATGTAACACATATAATATATTGAAAGACCTTTTACAACCTTTTACAATACAATAAAGAAGACTGATAACCTAATAGAAAAATGAACCAAAAAATGCAAGTGGCTAATACATATATGAAAATAAATAAAACATCACCCATAACTAAAGAAATGCAAGCTCACAAAACAAAACAAGTGAGAAACCTAACATGTGCCACCAAAAAGCTGTTCTTTTCATTTGCTTCATTCCATGATGGTTCAGGGAAGCTTCTAGATTTTTTTTCCAGATTCTGGCAGGGTCGCAAGCTGTGTGAATTGTTCCCACAGAAATGATGAAGGGAAAATTCCTTTCTTGCTCATATTCCTTACAGAATAACTGAATGGCTTCATTTACCATCCCTCCCCCCCCCCCTTTTTTTTTTTTTTTTTTGCTGTACGCGGGCCTTTCACTGTTGTGGCCTCTCCCGTTGCGGAGCACAGGCTCCGGACGCGCAGGCTCAGCGGCCATGGCTCACGGGCCCAGCCGCTCCGCAGCATGTGGGATCTTCCCGGACCGGGGTACGAATCCGCGTCGCCTGCATCGGCAGGCGGACTCTCAACCACTGCGCCACCAGGGAAGCCCAGAAGGGTTATTTTCAAGCTGCAGGCATGTAGATTCAACAGATGCAGAAAGAAGCCTTCCTGGAGTTTCCATTACCTCACTAAAAACAGAAACTCCTGAGATGTGAGGATTGTCCTAAATCCCCTCTTCTGGGGAAGTTTTATGGCCATGAAGAAGACGGGAAGTTGGCACCCAGATGGAGCTGCACAAACAAACCTTGCTACGATAGCCCTCATCTTCCATTCATTTCCACCATACACAGGTTTCCCCCACTGTTGCAAAGTAGAGCGTTCCTATGAAGAAATGATATAAAGCAGAGAAGCATCTTAGGACACATCTTGCTAATGGACACACAAAATAAATCGAGATGAAGCACAGATGCTCACAGACACGCTCAAAACTATGGCAGCTCGATACTGAGTGTAGGTCCAGGGAAAGGAGCTTGGTGGTACCACTCTCACTGCCTGGGGTGCCCGCTGCTTCCGTAACAGCTCCTGTAAAACAAACACTGAACACTATTTACACTTTCACCTTTTTTTTGCAAAGGTGAAAATCCTCTTCGGACATCTTTTGGTCAGTGAAAACAGGTACTAACGCAGGTCTTTCATAAAATCAAAGTGGTGTACAGAGAACTTTTGAAAAGTGGGGAGAGGGATACCTGTATTACCTTCCCACAGTTTGCTGCTCCTGGAAGCCTAAAAACCCTTTTTCTTTGTCTTGTCAGGCCTGCACAATTTATTCCTCTTTGTTAAACGTGGTATATAAGCTCTCAGGACTACCTACTTCTTTGAGTCGTCTTTTCTAGGAATAACCTCCCGCCTCAGTGTCATGTAAAAATTAACCTCAAATAAAATTTGCGTGCTTTTCTCCTGTTAATGTCTTTTGTCAATACAATTTGCAGGGCCCCAGCCACTGAACCAAAAGAGGGTACAGGAAATTTTTTTTTCCTCCCCTACATAGGCCATTGTGATCCTTTAAAAAATTAATTCAGATCCTGTCACTCCTCTTATCAAAACTTTGCCATGACTCCCCATCTCAGAGTGGAAGCCAACATCCTTCGGGTGGTCCCCACGCCACAGAGGATCTGGCTTCCATGACCTACCTGACCTCACTCTTACAACCCCCTTGCTCACCCTTTAGCCACACTGGACTCTGTGTTGTTCTCCAAACAGGTCTTTCCATGGAAGCTGCCCTCTGCTTGGAATGTTCTTCCCCCAGAGAGCTCCATGGTGCACTACCTCTACTCCTTCAAGTGTCTTTCCTCAGGTGTCACCCACCTAGTGATGCCCACCCTGTCCATCCTACTAAAACTGCATCCCTCTCCCTGGCACTCCCAACACCCTTCCCTGCTTTTTCTATTAGGATTGATCACCTTCTAATACAGTATCAAATTTATATATTTGGCTTATGTCTGTCTTCTCCCATTAGGCTATAAACTCTACCAAAGCAGGGATTTTAGTTTGGTTTGGTTTTCACTGATGTATCTTCAGTACCTAGAACAGTGCCTGTTACATAATAGGAGTTCAACACATACTTGCTGAATGAATAGTTGTTTCCTCAGAAGGGATTCAGTTGTGGTATGTAAGGTGAGCCAGCCTCAGGCCCTCTCTCTGCCAGCTCTTTTCGGGGTGCAGAGAAGTTCATAATCACTGGGAGCCCAGCTGTGGGCTCAATCACACCTTCATGTTGGCTTCCCAGAGCGGATGATCACTCACTGTAGTTATTCAGGGAAAATATGGCTGAATTACGATATTGCTTGTAATGTGCAGCAATTTCCTTAGAACTTAGTTGATGTCGGTGTCCAACAGGATGGATCTTATAAAATCTCAGGGTTCAGTCTTATGGGAGTTTATAGAAGAACAGCTTTCAGGTAGAAAGAAAAATGACCTCCAAAATTCTCTTTTAAGAAATTCTCCACCTCCTCCCGCTTTTGATTTTTTTAACCCTTTAATGTTCAGTCAACTTTTGAGAAAAAAATAGGAAATTAAATCAAAATAAGAGATCTGTTTTAGTTATTTTGATGACATTAAAACTATTTGGACTCTGAACACCAAAACTGGGTTAAAACTGAGAAACTTCATTTTCAGTATATTTTCTTTGGCTTCATGTAGTTTTTTTAGGTGACCAGAGGGAGAAAAGAGTCTGGGTAGTATGTCTCAAGTCTGCAAGAGTCCAGGATAGGAGTTGGAAATGTCTCTTTTTGCTCAATTAGTAGCCACATTAAGAAACTAAACTTAGGAAGAAGAGGGGGTTTCTAAAGAGAATTGCCCAATTTAGTCTAGATTGCTAAGCTCATGAAGCATATTTTACTGCTGATATCATTAAAACCTTTTATTATGCCTGACTTTAAAGCAAAGTAGAAACACATTTCCAGCCTAAAGAGCAGAGCTGCTTGTTTTCAAAGAAGCAGCTCTTGAAGGCAGGTAACGGAACCGTCCTTTCACATCCACCAAGATGGCAGCCTGTGTGGGTGGATGGTACATTGTTAGTTGATAGCTTGTGCTTAGATAAAATAACTGTTTCTTAAGAGGAAAAAGAAAGCAGAAAGATACAAAGAAATCCAGGGGTTCTATCTATATACACCAAAACTTGTACTTCCCACAGGGCCTTGACAGGGCATAGCTAGAATTTGAGGAAATAGATCCCCTCCCACTCCAAAGAAAATAGAGAAAAAAGGAAGTAGCCATTTTGACATTACCTGGTAAGATCTCTAAGATTCTGAGGCTCTGGCAGCTTCTACGTGTTCTGCCTTGAGTTTTAAACTATGTTAGTAATAACAAGAGAAGTAACAGCCATAATCTATATATTACTTGCTAAGGGCTAGGCACCAAGATAACCATCTAACAGTCTCATTTAGCTCTCAAAATAACTAATGTAACAGATTGTGCTCCCATGCTAGAGATGAGAGAACTAAGGTTTAGAGAAGTTAAACTATTTGCCTGAGGTTATATAGAACTTGGCTTAAGCTCAGATCTATTTAACTCTGAAAGCCATGCTTTTAAACATCATGCTATAACGCCTAACACATTGCTTCTCAACCTTTCCAGATGCAACCCCTCCATAGCAAACATTTCACATGTTCCTTTATTATTCTAAAATCAAATTCATAGATATTACTATTGACTACCTTATAATTTTGAAAAACTCTCAATATTCTGAGTATAATAAAAAGGCGAGAGAAAAGGAAAGTAGTTTATAATAACATGTATTCAAATATCTAAATAAGCAAGCGTGACTGCATAAGAAACTACAGTAATGTCAGGTGCTTGCAGCTATGTGGAGAACATTATGAATGCAAATATCATTAGCAGTGTTGCCAGGGGTAACATGAATTTCTGAAATAGAAAACAATTTTTGATAAGGCTCAGCAAAACAAAGTGCAACCTCCCCTCCATTTATACAATAATTACATTCTTGGAAAATTTAATAAAAATGAAAGTCCACACCCCCTGTATTTTTTTCTGTTTATATGTAAAGCATATTTTAGTCATCTAGGCTCAGATGATGATAGACATGAATGCTAGGTAGGACTTCTGAATGTCTAGAGATGCAGAACTCTTGCCTACTAAATGCCAGTAGGACCTCCTAATTATTTTAATAGACAAAAAACAAAAACAAAACTCCACAAAACATGCAACCAGAAATTTTCAAAACACTCCCTAAGTGGTGGTACCACCTTCTTTATGAACTATTGGTAAAGTTCAGACCAATTTGAAGAGTTCAGACTACTTAAAAAAGACAAAAATTTCTGCCATCCAGGGCTCTCTAAAGATACACCATAGGGTTTCTTGAATCACTCTTCAGCTCTGAATATTCCATCTTTCCTCCCATCCATAAAGATGAGGCAGACCAAGTAGGCACACCCACATTCTCCTAAGACTGAAGATGGACACCCATTGAACACTCCCGCACCCCAGACACACACACACACAATTGACCTTTATCAGCTTAGATGGTTCTAGCTACTTGATTACCTAACTAAAGGTATATTCACCCCAATGCAAGCTACCAGGTAATTACATAGACTCCAGAGTCACTGATTATCTCAATGTTTACATTTACTGCAGACCATCTGATTGGTGTAGAGGTTCACTTTTTTTTTTTTTTTTTTTTTTTTTGCGGTGCGCGGGCCTCTCACTGTTGTGGCCTCTCCCATTGCGGAGCACAGGCTCCGCGGCCATGGCTCACGGGCCCAACCGCTCCGCGGCATGTGGGATCTTCCCGGACCGAGGCACGAACCCGTGTCCCCTGCATCGGCAGGCGGACTCTCAACCACTGCGCCACCAGGAAAGCCCGAGGTTCACTTTTTAAAAAGCCTAAACAAAGTAATGAGTAAATGAAAGATTTACCTATAAACTTAATGTAGTTAGAGCCTGGTCAAAACATGGTGACTTCCACTCCATTTTTCTTTGCTCTTGGACACCCTAGAAGACAGTTATTGCTCTCCAAGCATTCCATGTGTTTCACGGTCATTTTTCAGCCTCTCTTTTAGTTAAAGTGTGGGCAGTGTGACTAATTTTGCCTAAGGTTGGAAGCAGAAGTGATGTATGTTTCTTTTAGCAGAGTACTTAACAAGGGGTATGAGTTCTTCATCCTCTCTTGCTCTGCCACAGCATCTAAGGAAGCTAAATTTTCTAGGCGGTTCAGCTACAAGTTGGGGGAGCCCCCATCCCTGAGTGACGCTATGGAGCAGAGTCCTGACCCATACTGCGCATATAGCAGGAACAAAATGTGAAGCTGAACAAAAATGAAGCCCTAGAAATTTGGGACTTTTTATTTAACTGCCTGGCCTAATCTGGCTTAGCCTGCCTGATATATGTACTTTGTTAATAATTAGAATGAGTAAGAAGGAGATAGTATCCTGGACCTTCTCTTCCCTATTGCACCTTGGTGCCCACTGCACCTTGCCTATCCTCAGTATAGTCTATGTTTTGAGGCACATTCTATGGAGAAACATTACAATTGCCAGTAAGTCTGATTCTTAGAAATAATCTTAGAGAAATATGTTTTATATTTATGAACTATTTCTTTCCTTAGTTTTATATAGCCTTTTCATTTATATCATTTATTTTTGGCTTGTGATGAAGGAGGCATGTAGAATACAATTTTTAAGAGGTAAGCTATTATTAGTGTGTAATAGACTGTCTTGAGAAATTCCCCAATAAGATTCTATGACATGTTAAAGTAATTTACCTTGTGGCAAAATTATTCAAATCTTTTTTACTCAAAATCTTTTCAAGGATTTTAATAATCACTTTTACAGACAAGCTAGAGAATATACCCTAAAATTATGTATATAATTATTACTATATTAAATCTTATTTTTATTTCTTTTAGGAGGTTGTTTATTTTCTGATATTTAAAACAGTGTGACCCAATGGAAAGAACATGAGCTTTGGAGTCTGTATTAAACAGATTTTAGGAAGTAAAGGAATTAATTTCCTTATATACCTGAGAAGTCCATGGGTTCTCTGGGTTCAGGGCTGTCTGGATTTAGACACTTAAAAGATTATCATTAAGACCAGTCTCTCTCCATCTCTCTTCTCTGCTTTCCACGGTGTTGGCCCCATTCTTAGCAGGCTCTCTCCTTTTGGTAGCAAGAGGTTGCCGGCCATTATAGGTGCATGCCTTCAAAATCCCAGTGTAGCAGGAAAGAGAGAAAAGCCCCTCTCTTTTGTTTTCTCCAGAAGAAGCCATGCAATTCTCTCTGATAGCCTTTGGTTATGTCACATGACACTAATGGCCACTGTGCCCCGGAGGACACAATGACCTGATCAACCATGCCTGGGTCCCACACCAATTCCAGGTTGGCAGACTCAACCTGGCCAAACCACAAGAATGGGGAAGAACGCTGGGCAAGGAAAACCAACCTGCTTCCACTACGGATTCAGACACATTTGAATTTGAAACCTCTCCGTATCTTACTATTTCCCTTACCTTGTATAAATTATGTATCCCTTCTGAGCCTGAGGTTTTTCATCTGTAAAATAGTGTAAATGGTAAATAATGCCAGCCATCCAGGGTTCTTGTGATGATGTAATGTGTAAAACAACGTAAAGCACCTTATTCAGTGTGGACTGCAGAAGGTACTCAATGAATGGCAGCCTGAATCCAGTCCAACTGGTATTGAATAACTACATGAAACAGTGCACAGTTGCAATGGCCATTGTAGAAAACGTTTAGGGCATGGCTTGCTTTCTTCCCCACTCCATTCGTAGAATCTCCTTGCCTGGTTCAGTTAGTGAAGGTGATGTGTGTCATTAGCATTAGTAAACTGCACACCTGCGTTAGCTGCATCAAAACAGCTGTGTTTATCATCATGATTCACCAACATTTGCACAGTAATTTCTCACTCATTATTGAGAGGTGGAGAGTTACAGTTCATTTGATTATAAATATACCCCCTATAATTTCATCTTGAGAAAATGAACTTGACATTAGCCCTGTGCAGCACTCACTGCCTTTCTTTCCTTGGCTCCACTGAAGGCTCTATGAGCCTCTGACTTTACCTTCAGTATTTTTTGTTTTTCTACTGAGTATGTCATCTGAGACCTAACCAGAACTTGCCATTCCACTGGTCCTGATACTTTACGAATACTAATGAGTTAATGTTTGTAAAGTATTGATAGTTTCTATCACTGAGGTTTTAGAAATAGGACTTTAACTGGCATTTCCTCATTAATCTTCATAGTGTAGACTAGTGTTTCTTTCAGAACTTCATATTTAGCCAGTACAAAAACCATTTAACATCCAACCATAGCTCCTCACTTTAGGAATTTATTTCCATATTATCCTGCTGGGATGGATAAGAGGATAAGGGGAAGGCTGACTTCTACCTCCCTCAGATTTCCTTGCAGCTAAGCTTCTGGATGTGATTTAGGTGCCAATCAGATGCACTCATGTAAGATTTGGGAAGTTGCAATGATGGGGAAGCCACACTGATTTTGCTGCTTCTGCTGAAAAGCACGGTTTGTAGAGCTTGCAATCCCAGTATCCAGTCACAAAGCTTGTGGGTTTGGGGCGGTGGGGCAAGAGGCATCCATTTTGCTCATGTGTACGGTCACGGCGTGGCAGCCACATGCTTTTACATCGCCAGCTGTTTGTGGCAGCGGCAGCATTGTTCTGGAGCCTGTGGCTTTCTGATTGTAGAGGAGTTAGCAGATCTCTGAGTGGCCCGATTCTATCATGTGAATTTAGGATTTTCCCTGAAAACTCATCCAAGAGGTTCACTCTTCAGCTGTCCCAATGATTCTGAAGCCACTGAATAGATTCTAATAATTCCCTCTGGCTTAAACTGGTAACAGTGGATACTGTTCTCTGCAACTTAACTCTCAATTACATTAAAAATTTGTCTTCAGCTCTCTAGTACCTTTGTGTATCAAATTGTAACTTGAGACAGTAATTGCTATATCTCTTTACTAAAGAGTGTGAAAAATTTCTCATATAATTCTGATCACAGAGCCAATGGTTCCCTTCTAATTTCAAAAGGTCTGATCTCTGTAGACTTCTTAATAATAACATGAATGTAAAGGCATTTTTAAAGGAAAACGTAATAGAAAACTTAGTATGTTTTTGAAAAGTTTTTGTGGAATGGTATGAATTAAAACAGTGATGTGTGTAAGATATTGTTAAGATACTTGTATTTTTAAATCCAAATTCCACAACATGTAAATCATAGAGAATGAATCTTCCATTTTTCAGGCCAATAGTTGACTTTCAAATAATGTGTCAATGATAATAGGATACACAGTAAAATCGGCTATTTTAATGATTTAATTAAATTTGCCAAAGGTCAGGAGGAGGAAGTTCAGGGAAGGGTGTTAAAGAAGGATGTTGATATGTCTCTTTTTGTAAGAATTCTGAGTGTTAATTCAAAGAAGAAATCCCATTTATACATCAACCCTAAGAGGTTTAAAAACTGATAATTGGTGCCTCAAAGACTGGATTAAGCTTCACAAATAAACTGGAGAGACAAAACTACTGCCATTCTTTGTGCAGTGCTGTGTAAATAGAAAACTCAATGTGAAATAGGAAAAGGTTGAGGATTCTGGAGGCTCTTATGGATTTCCAATCTGTAGCAGGGATCCTTTAGATATCAGGAGATGCCACTTAATTATACTCTCACCTACTCCTGGGAGATTTGTCCCAATTTCCTTGAGGAAAAGGGGACTAATAAAAAGAGAGAAAAGCAACTAGCATTAGGGAATCTAATCAATAGCTGGATCACTGTTTCAACTGTGGAACAAGAGGAAGACAGAGAAGCAGAAATGAGGTTCTGGAAGTCAAGAAGAAAAGTTTCCAGGAGGCAGCATCAAGGTATCCTCTATTTCAGAGAGGCCATTGAAATGTAGCAATTTGCTGACCATTTGGTGATCTTAGAGGAATTTTGATGGACATGTGAGGACGGAAGCTATATTACAATGGGTTGAGAAGTAAATGGAGTGTGAGAAATGGAAAAAAAAGAAGAATATGCCCTACTTTCAAGATAATGATAATAAAATAAAGAATGATGGGGCTGTAGCTGAAGCACTGTGTTGAGTAAATCTGAGTATGTTCCTTCAGGGAAAAGAGTCAGTATGGAAAGAGATCGTAGACATACAAGGGCCATGAGGAACAAATTACTCCTGCAAGAGTATTATTCACCTCTTTACTGAACCTGTGAGAGAAAAATTAAAGAGGGAGGATAGAAGAAAAGAAGAAGGCCATACAAATGGGGGAAATGAAGAGAATGTTGGTAAAGAGGGGAGAGTAAGGAAGAAAATTTCAAACACAGTATAGTAGGAGGGAAAGAGAAAGGGATTTGAAGAAATGTTGCCATAGATAATGAATTGGATGTCCTTGCAAATTCCTTGCATACAAGTAAGTAGTGGAATTACACTAAGTTTTTAGTGATAGGTGGTAGAACATAAGGATGCATGAGCCATTTCATTGAGCCAAGTCTCTGATAGTGTTCCAGTTTTACAAGGCAATGTAACAACCTACAACTTGGTGGCATAAAACAATCAAGAGCCTACTAAGGTTTTGTGGAAATCGTATTGCCAAAAAACTATGAACTCAGAATAAAAATCCTTTGACTATTACAGCTTTAAAACAACCTTTGGGTCTCTAAGCTTGCACTAGCTCCAAGTGAGCTGTATGGCTTTCTAGAAGGGCACAGCCCTTGGTGCCTATTTCATATGTAGCCATGGAGGATGATAGTTAAGGAAGAACTTCCTAAAGGGAAGATCCTAGGGCCATGAAGAATAGTGGGCAGGGAGTTCCTTCTAGAATGTAGAATCTGGGTCAAATCAAGGCAATCCCCCTACCCAAGTCACAAGATACCTCACAAATGTCTGTAGGATTTCATCATTGCTGTGGACAAGAGACCATTACATGTTTTCCATTCTTTACTTTTCTGGATGGGAATTTTATTACAGTTATTCTGTTCCTGCTTAATCACTGTATCTTGGGGCTGGAAGCATGGAGTGGCAGAAAACCTGTCTTTTTGGTTCAAAAAGATCATTAGATGGCACATACAGATCGGATGGTGAGGGCAAGTTTGTCACTTGGAGACCCTGGACTTAGCACTGGGATCAGTGACCGTGAATGGCACTTTGTCTCCCTCGTGGAGGAACTGAATGTGTTCTCTTTGTGGGAGAACCCGAAGGGTGGAGTGTGGCTGTGAACCAAGCCCATTTTCTCTCTTCCTCCTCCTAGGCTTTGGGCTAGACTGTATTTCCCAGCAGGCCTTGCATTTAGGTGTGACCAAGTGACAGCTTTCCAGTGGAACGTGAGTAGAAGTACTAGGTGTCTCTTCTGGGCCAAAATGGGTTAAGAAAGCAGGTGTGCTTTTTCCGCCCTCTTTTCACATTGCCTGCTGAATGAAGGAGATTCTGAGATGCTAGAAGAGGCCAAGCCACAGGATAAAAGGAACCTGTGTCTCTAAATGACCATACTGAAGGCAACTACTAACCAGTAACACTAACATTGGACTGGAAAGTGAGCAAGAAATAAAATTTTATTGTGTCAGGCCACTAAAATTTGAGGATTTATTCGTTCAGCAGTTAACATTAATCTAATTAATGCAATGAGTGTGGTGGGTACATGAAGGAATCATTAGTCTACTCCAGTGATTGGCTTGGTTTTTCACCTGATGGTCTGAGGCCATTGATTAGGTATCTGGCCAAAAAGGGCATAAGACAGCAGTATTTTTTAATAAGATTAATATGACTATTAATTAGGTTTCTTTGTTTTCAAGCTTCATTTACCCCAATAAACAACAATGCAACTTACGTTAAATTTTTAAATTCATATATTTACCATGAATACTCAATGACTTGATTTGCTCTATTTTATGAAACATGAATATGTGACTTTTATGTGTTTAAAGCAACATTTCCAAGTACAGAAAGAAGAAAATATTTGATCATAACAAATGAATGTTCATTCTAGAAACAAATTGTATTTTGTTATTAGTAGCATCATGTTTCTATTCAATTCCCATGATACAGATTGATTTTGATCAATCCTGTTAGCTGCCTTCATGGCAACTCTCATGCCCCATCTTTGTCCTATTTCACATTTATCTCACTATCCCTAACACCTAGCAAGATGCCTTACCCATGGTAATAACCTAATTAATATTTGGGAAATTGAACTTAATTTGAAAAATATGAAATTAAAAATGATGCAGGACAGGTCTAAAGATACTTTAGTTATTTATTTGTCCTAGTAATAAAAGTTTTGTTGTGTTCCTGGAAAATCATTTCATAATTGAAAGGACATTTTTGCTGATGAGTCATTTGAAACTTAGAGGAGTTTCATTTCATCCCACTAATCCCTTGGAAGTTTTTAGTTTCATAATTTAATATTCAAAAGTGCATGGGTACTGAATCACAATGAAAGCTTTTAACTGGCCTTTCATTGTATTAAGATCTTGTAAGTGAATGAAAGTTATTTGACCTTGCTCTCAAAAATAAACATCATTAAAATCACTGAAATTATTAAAACCACATTGTGTCTCCTTAAACCTTTCTAGTTCTCATTCTTCAAGGCAGGCATTAACAATCCCATTGAACAGAACCCAGAGCTAAGATTAAAATGATTTACTCCATACCATTTTGTAGCTGTGGCCAGGCTAGGCTGAGAGACTGCAGCTCACTAAGACAGCTCTCCTGTCTCCCACTCTCTCCCTGGTACCTAACACCTAACAGCTGCCTTAACTCACCAGTTTCATTTAGTGCACTGAAAGATGATTTGCTGTTCTCAGCGTTCCTGCTGCATCAACAGATGCCCTCTTGGCCTTAAAATATCAAAGTACCTTCCCAAGTATCTGACCTTTCGTGAGTGACAGGTACTAGAACAGAACAGTACATATTTCAGCATCACAAGGCCCAGTCTCTGACCCACACTGCTCTATATTTTGTTTCACCCATGCCGTCTCACATGTTACAACAAATTGAGTTAGGATTGCAGAGTGTTTTCACCATATCACCTGCTAGAACTATCACATAACAATTCCTCTCTCTCTCTTTTACACCAGCTAAAATAGAATCCTCTGATGAGAAACTTCATCTTCTCTCAGAAGGCAAAGTCATGAAGTAATTGGTCATTGCAGGGCTGTTGTTACTGACTGAATGCTTGTGTCCCTCCCAAGTTCATATGCTGAAGCCCTGATCCCTAATATGATTGCATTGGAGGTGGGACCTTTGAGTGTTAATTGGGTTTGGATGAGGTCATGGGAGTAGAGCCGCTATGATGGTTGGGTGCTCTTACAAGGGTATGAAAGGACCAGAGCTCGTTCTCTCTGCTGTGTGAGGACGTAACGAGATTCTGTCCAAGGACCTCTATAAACGCTGTTCCTGGCTTTCAGGCTACTATATTTCCCCCCCAAACATTACTTTGCTGCCAAAATGAAGTAACTGAGCAAGCCCCCATGGCAGGAGATACTTTGTAAGAACTTAAGTAGAAGTCAGGTCCCTCTTTTCTGAAGGACAGTTTTGGAGGGTGAAATTCAAAAGCTTTTGAAATGTTCGGATCCATGGTGTTTGATCCAAGAAATCTGGACTATGGCCAGGAAATACAAAACTTTAAAAGTAATCCCATATGACTCCGATTCAACCATCCCCAAACAGCAGAACAGGAGCCCATGTGTGTTTGTGTGTGTGAGGGGAGGGTGGTGTTTCTTCCCGTACCACCCTTTTCGGTCCTTCCCGAGGTAAGCAGTGTTACCAGTTCGGTAAAAATACTTCCATATTTTATACCATGCTCATTCAAATGTTTGTGTGTGTGTGTGTGTGTGTGTGTGTGTGTGTGTGTGTTTGGAGTGGTTTCCTAGTACTTTTTGAAAATAGAATATTATAAATTACTCTGTAACTTTTTAACTTAATATTTTCTCAGGGGCTCACCTTCAGCTTATATATATACACACATGTATAAAAATTTCTCAGTCTTGGCATTATTGATATTCGGGGCCAGATAATTCTTTATTTCTGGGTGGCTGTCCTGTGCATTGTAAGATGTTTGGTGATATCCATGGCCTCTACCCATTAGATGCCAGTAGCACTTAGCCCCCAGTTGTGACAATCAAAACTATCTCCAGGTACTGCCCAGTGTCCCCTGGGGAACAAAATCACTCCCAGTTGAGAACTGTTGACATAGAATAATTTATTCAACCATCTCTCTGTTGATGGAGATTCAGGTTATTTTCTTTTTTTTCCCCTCCCACTCTGCAATAAAATTTTTCATACATGTATCTTTACACAACATTGCTTCTGTTTCTATAGAGTAGATTGGCGCAAACGAGATTGCTAGGGAAGTAGATAAGCGCTGTGGAATTACTCTCCTAAGAGCTCGTATGAATCCACATTCCCACCACAGTGTGGGAACGTGTCCCTCCACTCTCCCCAGCACCAGACAGTAACTATCCTCTTTTTTTTTCTTTCCTATTTGCTAGTCAGGTGCATAAAAACATGGTGTCCCAATGTTGCTTTGATTTTTAATTTTTCTGACCATTTGTGAGCATGTTGTCCCTTATTTATTGGGCTTTTACTTTTCATGTTCCATGAAACCTCTCATGTCCTTTGACTATTTTTATGGGTTATCTGTGTTTTTTATGTTCACCGACTTGTAGGCGCTCCTTGTTAGGGAGATTAACCCTTTTCTGTAACTATTGCAAATGGTTTGGTTGGTGGGGGGTTTTTGTTTTGCAGTCAATCCTTTATCTTTTGGATTTGGTTTTTAATGCTCTAATTTTTTTTCCAGTTTTATAAGTTCAAGCTTGTGGGAAAGCCTTTCCTTTTTAATATAAGGAAAGTAAAATGTGGAAGTGACTTGCTCAAGTTTGCACCTTCAGTTAAAGGTAGAGCAGAGACAGGACACACTCCTCACCCAGGGCTTTCCCCTTACCCATCACCGCCTTCAGGCAGCTGTTCTTCCTTCATCCCTCCACACTCCATCTGTGCATGTTTACCGTTAGTAGAATCAATTTGAAAATGCAGGAAAGCAAAGTACACTAAAATATCATAACACAGAAGCAGCCCACGTGCCTTGAGCACATAATTTTTCTACATTGCTTTTTTTTTTTAATGTAGTCCAAACACCTAAGTAGTACTTGGGGAAAGATTTCTATCCCCCTGGCACATAGACAGGGTACCAGAGATAGAGCAGGTGGCTGTGGGGCATTCCTGGCTGGGAATAACGCCAGGAAACATTCAGCAAGGAAGTGCATAGATAGTCTGATCAAGACAACCAGGAGACTAATATGTTCAGATGGCATAATGCCTTTTCACAAACTGCTGGGCTGTTTATCCATGGCAGAAGGGAGCAGGGCTTTTAGAAGCTCTGCTGAACACCTTAAGCATCATATCACATTGGAAATCCCTTCCCTGTAAGAGAATGGTTGTATTAGGAAAACATTCCCTGAAATATCACATCCGGTAAACTTCTGTGTTTTTGGAAAAAAAAAATCCAAGTCTTTATTCTCCGTATTGAGACACTGGGCCTATTAACTTCTAGATGCATGATTTGCAACACTGTTTAATACATACTTGCCACTGGATACCCAGAGAAATGCAGTATGGTGACCAAGAGTTTGCATGTTTAATAACACATTGAGAAAAATGGAAGTCAAATGGCCTATATGTGCCGTATCACTCCATTAGGCTTCTGTACGGCTTTGGGGAAGCCAATCAAAGCATTAATGCTTGTTCATGCCTGACCATTCCAAACATGTGTTGATGCAAAATGAATAGCGAACACTGGGAAACTTTAGCTTAGATGAAAAGTGCTTCTCAGAAGTTTTTCTGCATGACTAAGGCAGTAATTTTCAACCAGGATGGTTGGAGGTGGGTGGAGAGGAAATTTTAAAACTACACATCTCACCCAGGATTCTGATATATCCTTTTGTAAGGCGTCCCATCCACTTCCACCCAAAGTGACAATTAGGTAGGC
This sequence comes from Leucopleurus acutus, assembly GCF_964270905.1. NCBI lineage: Eukaryota > Metazoa > Chordata > Mammalia > Artiodactyla > Delphinidae > Leucopleurus > Leucopleurus acutus. The sequence continues at coordinate 116,621,978 of NC_139145.1, read as the reverse complement.
CAAATACAATTGGAAATGATAATGTACCTCGGGTGAGTTGGGCATGAAAAAGCTGAGAACTATTGATCTAAAAATTCAAAACTATTTCTTCAAGTGCTATTAAAAGGAAGCTGTAGGTGGTACTGTGCTAGGCGCAGTGAAGTGTACAAAATAAGATTTTTTTCCATTTACTTTTTTTCAACCTCCAGCCAATGAACAGTACTATTCACCGTAAAATAATTATTGAGGATCTATTAGGTAGGAGATTGCATGCTGAAAAGTCTAAGACATGATCTCTGCCTTCTGGGGGTCCTAGAGTCTAGTTGAGGCACTTAGGCAAGTGCCTCAACTCCGCCACAAGGTCTATCACTGTGCCCTTGCACTGAAATACATAGAAATACTGGCTCAAATATAACAAAGAAAATATTTTAAAGACAGCTGAATGCAAGAAAGATAGAAATCTCTGGTGGAAAAGTGAAGAAAAACCTCAAAGCTATAGCAGTGAACAGTTGCCTTGGGGACCTGGAGTTGGATGTGGACAGTTGCCCTGACAGCTGGATCTGTGGTTGAGGATAGGGCTTTAACAAATACATGGGTACCAAAGAGTTGACTTGAGCCTGCTCAAGGTATGAAACTGGACCCAAGGCCATTTGCAGAAAGCTGGGCCTCTGCGTAGTGTGGCCTCCATGATAAGGAGTAATTCACATTCCTATCAATGCAGATAAAAGATCAAGAAGTATGCCTTTTTCTAGGGCTTTTAGAGGGAAAACGCATCCTGTGAGACATCAAAACATCAGTTCTGTACCTCTAAAAAACAAATAAAACCTAGTTCTAGATAGGCAGAACTCTGTAGGCCTCAGCAGAATCAAACCTTGTCTACTAATTACCATATCTGTGTCAGCAAGTATTCTTGAACTTTGTTCAGGGATGCAGTTAAGCTACTTAGGAACAGTTTGATCCTTTTGCATCTTGTTTTAAGATGTGTTAGGTGGGATTGGTTCAGTGCTCACCTAGGGTCAATTATTCTTTGTTACTGAGGCAAGCTCCTCTATATGCTTTACCCAGTGTCCCACTACTCACGAGGCTTTCCATTCTGGCCAGTGGAAAGAGGCATTGTTTCATGTCCTGTGTGAGCTTCAGGTACTGTTACCTCTAATCCTCTCAGGTGGTTCTTTCCGCCCCCCCCAGCCTCCAGGTGGTTCTTTCCCCCACCAGAAACCCTCCCCTTGTTTTCTCATATGCATGTGATGATCAGTACTCAGCTAAATCCTTGAGGGGATTCCTGGGCAGATTTCTGTAGTTCTCTCTTTGTGGGGCATTCTCCTCTCTGGTACTCTATCCTGCAAAATGTAGCTGCTTTGGTCTTCTTGAACTCTAAGCAATGTCTCCTCAATTCAGGAAGTCTGCTGGGTATCACCTGCATTTTCCCTCCCTTTATCACAGCTTAGAAACTCTCCAGGCCACAAGTTAGAAGCAGTCATAGGGCTCATCACATTTGTTTTTATTTTCCCTCAGGATCTCTGTCCTTTGTTGCCTAATGTTCAGTATCTTCAAAACTGTTTTTTTCATATACTTGGTCTGGGTGTTTTGTTGTGGTCATTGTTTCAGATGGGAAGGTAAATCCAATCCCTGTTGTAAATGCTGTAAATGGAAGTGGAAGTTCACAGTATTTTTTTAAGGATGGTAAGTTGTTTATTAAACAATAACGTCTGGACTATTGGTTAATTGAGAATGTAGAGATAATCCAAAACTAGTTTGGCAATATGGCCTTATTTATAAAATCGTGTAGGTAGAGTAACCATATTATGTCACTGGGGACTTTTTATGGCACAGATGTTGTTCACATTGTAAAGCAAGATTTGTTTAACTCTAACATCTAATGATCACAGCCCACAGCTTCATGTTCCAGCTCAACTTTTAAGTATAGATGCACATTTGTCAGACAGTAATTTGGAGGATGTGGGTATTTGCAAAGTTTCTAGGTAATTCTGGTGCTTGGCCTGGTTGAGTGAATCAGTACAGTGAAAATCATGGTTTCTCAAACTCAGCACTACTGACATTTTGGGGTGGACCATTTTTGTTTCTGCCAGGGAGAGAACTGTGCCCTGTAGGGTTTATAGCAGCTTCCTGGCCTCTATCCACTAGATGCCACCCCTTACCCCCCCGTCATGACAAGGAAAAATGTTTCCACAAATTGCCAAATGTCCCCTGGGACATTTTCAGCTGAAAAAACACTGGTGCAAATTAAATCTAGACCTTAACCCGCCGGAGAACATAAACTGTATTCTATTTATTTCTATATCCCCAGTACTCAGGAGAATGCACTCAGTAAGTGGCAATGGAGCGAAAAAGTGAATAAGTGAATAGCGTGAATGAATGAATTTCATCAGTCCCTGTCTTAAAGAACAGATATTCTCAAATGTCACTGTTCTTAATAACTACTCTGATCTCATTAAAATGCAGATTCTCCAACTCCACTCCCAGAGAATCATTCAATATATGTGAGATGGGGCATAGGAATTTTTATTTTAACAAGCATCCCGGTGATTTCTCAACCAGAATCTGAGAAAGCTCTAAGTCTGACTACAATGTTAAAAAGCATTTATTAGAGGAAAAAACCCCCACTATTTCCCTTACACCAATTACAAAGTCTCTAGCCATTTCTATCTACCATACTCAGTAAGCATATGTAGTTTCAAGGGCAGGTAAACAAATCTTTGGCTCCTTCACAGGTCCAAGAAGAATTTACTTTAAAAACATTCAGCTTAACCTGCAACTCTCCATTATAATGCCTTTTACCACGTGATGTTTGCTTTGGGATAAAAATTAGAATGTCAGTTTAGAATTCAATCTGGCACCTTTTAACAAGAGGTCTGGGTAGAACCATCAAACCAGGGTCTGTAATCAGAGCAGGTTCTTGAAGTGGGTTCAGTATGCATCAGTCACTTCTTTTCAGAACTTGATTGAACAGAGCCGTTCAGTTCCAGAGTCAGATTTCCATCCAGGCAACCTCAAACCCGGTTTCTATGGTGATTATTTCATAGGGTTGTACGGACAGGAAAATCACTTCAAAGGTAAAGATTTTAATGATTACCTGTTTCTTTAAAAAATTTCAGTAAATTCTGTGTGACCAAAAAATACTTTATTTCTTAACATAGGCTACTGTCAAGAGACCCTATATAGGAAAGAATGTCTATATATTTTGGTTTGGTTTAATAATTTTCCAGCAAGACAGATTGCTTTGCTCAGAGGCTTGGTTTCCGTTATTCCTGTAAAATTCCTTTTAAAAAAATTCCACCTTATTTGTCGAAGGAGTAGGAATTGTTTGCTCACACACCCAAGAACTATTGAAGAAGAAAGGAGCCTTGGAGCACTTCACAGACTCACTGGTTACAGAGCATTCTAGAATTAATGGCTCAAGGATTCAAAGAGGTAGTTGCCATCTACGCATTATTACCTTAACAATGAAAGGGATCCATTTGCTCTAATAATGATGTCATATGCATTAAGAAAGGATGCATTTTATAGTTGTTTGGTCATTTATTGTGCTTATATGTATGATCTGTTGAATATAGAAATGACTCATCTTGAAATAACTTCTTACTAAATAGGTGCATATCTATAGAAGACCAGCTTTTACCTAATCAAATTAAGGATGCATTCTCGATATATATATGGCTCAGAGCCATCACTTTGCACAGTTCTGGGAGGCACCCTGTGTGTGGTTGGCAGCCCTCTTCTGATTGACTCTCTTAGGGCAGTCTCGCTTAGAAATATGCCTCCTTCTGGAGTGAAGACAGCCACTGGTCCTTTTGCTGGCTCCAGTATGGGGCCTTTCCATGAGTGATATTCAAAATACTTAACAATAAGCATGGTAACATAAATTAATATATGAATCCAATACTTAAAATTGTTTTTCTGTTCTCTAAATCAATTAAATGATGTAGCATACAACTGCTCACCAAGCCAAATAAATTGTGCAAATTATTCATCAAATCATTCTAATATTTTGGAAATGATTTGTTGAATTTAAAAAATTGCAGGTGTGGTCTTCTGACCTGGCTGTTTCTGGCCAAATGGTGCTCCTGTCTGAGACACCATCTGATGAACGGATTGCATCAAACCCTTCCAATAATTTCCCCATTAAATTGACCATCTTTTGGTCCCTGCCTCCTAGGGCTCTGTTGCAGTCACTGGGTACTTTGCTGGCTCATCACAGTTAGATGTACACTTGATGCCAGTGCTTTCCACACAATCTGGACTCAGAGAAACTCCATCTCCAGCTCTGCTAATGATGGCACCCACTTCCCATGTCACCAACCCCTTTGTCTGGACTGAACCCCAATAATGCTGGCTGGCTCTGGAACAGCAGGCAAGCCCTGCCTTCTCCCCAACTGCCTCTGTCACCTTGATCTCTCCCGCGCCTGCCGAGGGCTACTCCCAGACCCAGTTACCTGACTGCAGTTGGACAGTATCCTCAGGTGAATTGCAGTTTCAGTAGGTATGAAATTGCACTTGTCTTTCAAGATGCTGAATCCTCTCCAAGCATCTACTGATCAAATAGCAATTGTATTCCAAAATTGCCTACCTCATGAAAGACAGCCTGAGGTGTTAATATATTCAAGATCTGTATTATTACCTAGGTCACACTGCAACAGGAGGCCCATTTGTTAATGGTCAAAGTGACATTGTACAACAATCAGCTTGAATCAATGAGTTGACATTTGAAATTATATTATTAATTACATCTACTGCTTAACTCAGCTACTGCAGTGTTCTTTTTGGTAGGTATAAGAGGACTTCAGTATTTTAGCAACTTACCCAGAGCCTTTCCCAACTATTTGGTTTTCAGCCTCCCAAAAGCTGACTTGCTTCCCTGAATTTCCTGAGATATTATATTATATGGACTGTATCCGCATCGCCCAGTCTGAGTAAGATAAAAGGTAGTTTATTCGTCAGTTCATAACACCCAAAGCAAATCTAGTGAAACGGAAGTCTCTAAATATATTTGCTTCTGTTTTTGAAAGGAACCTCCTAAAATCTTCCCTTTGGGATGAGATGGAATATAAATACATATTATTAAGTAATATAATTAACTTTAAATATTCAGAGAACAGCTATTTTATTATTATTGACTAACTATTACATGGAAGAAAATAATGTGACTTCTCTAGGGGTAGGGATTATATCTTATTATTTATTCCTCTTCTTGCACTGTATACAAGACCTGGTATACTACTTGTGCAAACCAGATATTTGAATGAATGAATGAATGAATGAAAGTTTCTTTCTTAGGCTGGAAGTAGCAGGATTGAGGGTTGGGAGAAAGTGCTCCGAAATGGAAATGGCCTGGGTTTTGGAGCCAGGCAGATCTTGGCCAGAATCCCACATCTAGCGCTCACCTGTCATGTGGCTCTGAGCTTGCCACTTAACTTTTTTAAAAATCTGCACAATGAGGGTTGTGTGATGGTAATAATATTTATATTGCAGAGTTATCATATAAATGATAAATAAGGCACATAAAGCTCCAGGTACGTAGTAAGTGATAACAATGTGGAAACTTTATCACATTACTGGTCACTCACATAATTCCCTGAAAATATGAATCCCAAAGAGCAGTTGAAACTCTCTCAGGATACGAAGGGAAAATATGCTCAATACACCCTGAACTGATGGCACAAGAGTAAGATGGGAATTAAAGCCTTTTATGTTTTGCATAATTCTTGAATAGCTTGTGAAATATCTCTGAGAAGATTAAAGCTTTCTGCAAGGCAGCTCAGACTACATCTATCACCTTCCCTTTGTATTAATGAAGAACTCTGTAACAGCTCAGAAGAATCAGTCAATCAAGTCAATATACAGCATTTGCTTTGTAAATGCTCAGATAAGTACATGAGAAACTTCAATTAGGTTTCCTCTTTTCCAGGCAGCACGAGATACTATACAAAGCTTCATTTCTCAAGGGCTCTCATTTTAGTGTTTCTAGAGTGATATTGGCCATTTTTTTTAAGCAACTGCTTTACACAGGGCTAGGCATTCAGGTCAGCAGAAGATATGGCCACACCCTGGAGAAAGAAGTGGGACGGCTCTGGCCTCAAGTCTACTACCCAAGCTTGGTCAGCACGGGCTCCTGTCCTATCCTTTGCTTCCTGATTAGCCCTCAACAATGATGACAGGTTGATGCCTGTGACATGACTCAGTTCCTGAACTCTTGCTGTCCCAGTTCTGGAGACACAGCTCATGTCTCCTCCCTGGGAAGGCTGACCCTCCAGGAGCATGTCAGATGACCAAACTGGAAAACCAGAGGTCATCTCATTTGCATGCAATTTATTACCTCTAGTTGGTCAAGTGTCAGGGCATGGAATAGAAAACATTGAAATCAGAAGGGATCTTAACTGGTCCAACACATTCCTTGTATTGATAAGAAACTAAGGGGTAACTATTTATGGGGGATCATGTCAGTGATTAGAACTATAGCCAGTACCTCTGCTAGGTCATGTGGATGTATGCCCATTCTTCTGCAGACTTTTATAACTTAAAGGAAACAGAAAAAGAGAAAACGGGTGTCACTGTTCAACTCTTTGCTACCAAAATTCAAGCTACATGTTCTCGTAAGAGTTAATAATAGTAATAGCATTTTTTATACAAAGGATAGTGTATTAAAATAAGTACGCATATACTTACGTTTATTTATTTATAGCAAGATGTATACATCTACCTGCTTCTAAAAAAAGGATTAACTCTTTTTTTTTTTTTTTGCGGTTCACGGGCGTCTCACTGCTGTGGCCTCTCCCATTGCGGAGCACAGGCTCCGGACGCTCAGGCTCAACGGCCATGCCTCACGGGCCCAGCCGCTCTGTGGCATGTGGGAACTTCCCGGACCGGGACATGAACCCGTGTCCCGTGCATCGGCAGGCGGACTCTCAACCACTGCGCCACCAGGGAAGCCCAGGATTAACTCTTTTAACTTTAACTTTTAACAGTAAAACACATACAACAGAATAGTTAAAAAATAAAGGTGAAATAAGTGAGACTAGTATCATATCAACTAAGGAACACAGGAGATAATTGAGTCAGGAAACTAGAATCTGATAATAATTATGAGTATTAAATTTAACTCTGAGATTCTTAACAACCAATGCCAAAAAGGAAAAAGAGCGGTTTAAAAGTTCAATTGTTACCTCTTTCAGTGAATCATTGCAGCTCTTCCAGTAAAACAAACTGTTTCCTGGCACTGAATTGTAAGAGGAATTTATTGCATTGGTTTTTCTTCAAAGGAAACTGAATAATACAACAGAAAATACCTTTGATATCATCAAGTAGAAGATACAGAAACGGTACCAAATTAAAATATTCAGTTGAATAGAAGTACAATATTAAGTCCTGTGAAGACTTTTTTGAATTACATTTGTAGGCTGGTATAAGGGAGTTGGCACAAAGAAAGAAGCCCTGGGGAGAAAGAATGATGTGATCGGGAGGTAACATTTTAAATCCTGGACGTGTCTTTCGAAGCAAATGGGCTAATTATGAACACGTGCACACCCTAAGTGTGGAAGCCAAATTTCCCTCAGCCTCTGGAAAGCTGATGGTGTAGGAGTGGTGTGGTGAGAAGAGCTGAGCCCTCATTCACACCTCTGTAACCTTGTAATGCCAGCTACCTTGAAGGTTGCAGGGATTCTGAACGCTACTCTTTTGGTCCTGTTTTCAAACTGAGAAACTAGGGATACAGCACAGTTAAAACTCATCTGCTTCAGGAAGCAGGTAAGTTGTGACAGCATAGCTTTCCAAAATAGGCAACTTTCTACTCACCTTAAGGAGCATGGTCAAGAATTGCCACCGTCAAGCCTGGGGAACTGGGGTACGGCGTGCTGTTGGGCAGAGTGACCGGTGAGTGGAGCTGGCTGGGAGGAGCAGAGGGGAGATAGCATGTCTACTAAACAGCGCCTTTCACTTTGTGCCAGGATTCACAGGCCCATTCCTCTGGGGGTTTGGGTGAGAAGACAAATAGAGTCCTATATTCTGTATATCCCAAAATTCAAAGTTATAGATAAACTAACCAAAGATGGATAAAATATACTCCATCTTCCTACCTTCATAAATATACCTTCAGAATATCAGACCAGGTTCTGGAAAATCAGGTTCAATTTTAGAACCTCAAGTTCTATGAGTTTTGCCCGAGTCCCCAGTCAGACCCCCTTCTCTTCCTACCTCCAGCTTTATCCTTCCTTGCAAAGGGTTCATTCACATGTGTGTGGACATCCTAGTCTGCATGTTCAAGCTCCTTTTATGCCTCCTTAGCCAGCTAAACAAACTGTAGCTTCCTGGGTCACCCCTCAGTCCAAAGGGTGCACAGAGCACTGGTAGAATTCACCCTAGGGAAGAAAAGAAGGACCCAGATAAGAGGATTGTGGAAACCCTGAAAGCAAGCTCAAGACATCTAGGCAGTTGATCTGGCTGTCCGGTGGGGATCTTGTCCTTCCTCATTGTTCTATACAAGGTCTTCCTAAAGCTGCACCATTAGTCGAAGGAAACAACGCTCACAGATAGAGGAGGGTCTAGGGTCCTCCCCTATGGGAATTCCTCTCAAATCTTTTATAGAAGACTTCCTCTGCTCTGCCTTTGCATCCAGGGCAGCTCCTCTGGCTACCTCTACCAGCTCCCTCAGCCCATGTTTCCACAGGCTCCAGCGTCCCACCTTGTGACCCTGGAGTGATGAGCCATGCCTTGTGTGGAGTGCAGCCCACCTACTCACAGCTGCACCTGGTTCTGTCCATGGTGCTGCTCATGTGGTTGGTTACTCTGGATGTAATGACCATCTTGACTACCAGTCAGTCCCTTGGGTCTACCTCATTCAGGTGCCTCTTCTTAATAACACCCGAAAGATTTCTTTCTCTTGGGACTTTATGACAACAAATAAGTCCGTTGAGAGGATGGGGTTTCAAAGAGACCTGGGTTAGAAGCCCAGATCTGCCTTACTAGCTTTGTAAACTTTGGCAAGTTACTCAAACTCCCTAAGCTTCAATGTCCTCATCTGAAAAATGAAGAAGATATACTCACCCTGTAGGCTTAGTATAAGAATTAGATGAACCAATGTTTGTAAAATACTTAGCCAAGTGTGTGGCACATGGTAAATGTTTCATAAATGTCAGAGTTCTTACTACAAAAGTATTTCTAGGGCACCATTTCCCCCCAAATCTATACAGTTTCCTTCTAAGTGTGGCTTCTCAGTTTATCTTTCAGGGCCTTTGGAAGTCGTCTTCATCCCTATCTCTTGTCTGTCCCTGATGAGACTTTCCTGTTTCTGCCAAGTAAATTTCCATACATCCTCACAAGTGACTCACACTTTCCGGCCTCGTGGCTCTGCTCCTGTCATTACAGCTACAGTACGTTCAGCCTCTGAACAGCTTTTGGCATTGGACCTCCTCTCTCCAATTCCAGGTTTCAATTTGTGTCAAAACCTAGCTTAGTATTAACCTCTTCCAAAGAACCAGTGCCACTCTCCTTTACCACACGTGGAGGATTGTGTTTCCAACAATAGCTGTGATTGACCTCTCTGATCCAACGTCCTTTCTTGCAAAAGGGTTTTCCTACCCTTGAAACTGGGCAGCCTCTGTGACTGCTTTGAACAATAGGATGAAGTCAGATGTAGTTTCCAGTATTTCTGAGCCCACGCCTTAGGAGGACTGGAAGTGTCTGTATTTAGCCATAGAATGCTCACTCTGGGTAAGGCAGATTACCTCGTTAGAAACCAGATCACCTTGAGATGACCATGTGATAAGGAAGCCCAAGCTAGCTATGTGGAAATCCCATTTGGAGAGACAGAGATGCCTGCCGAACCCCAGCTGTCACCCATCTTGGAGGTAAGCAGTTTTCATGATGGTCCCCAGTCATCCCCAGCTCCTGGTATTCATACTCTTGTGTAGTCTTTTTGAACTAGGATTGGTCTGCATGGCCTTCTGAGAATAAGACATAAAAGACTGCAGCTTTCATCTTTCTCTCCCATCACTTGCTCTAGAGAAATTCAGCTGTCATGGAGCTTAGGTAAGTTGACAAAAGGCACTCACAGGTAGCAAGTAGTGAAACCCAAGTTCAAGTTCAGGCTACAGGATTTCAAAGCCCAGGTGATTAGCCGCTATACCTTCTACTTCTAGAATTTATGAGAGCTCGAAATATACTTATTGCTGGGACTTCCCTGGTGGTCCAGTGGATAAGACTCCATGCTTCCAATGCAGGGGGCCTGGGTTCAATCCCTGGTTGGGGAGCTAGATCCCGCATGCATGCCACAACTAGAGTCTGCATGCCACAACTAAGAGTCTGCATGCCGCAGCTGAAGATCCCACATGCTGCAACTAAGACCCGGCACAGCCAAAATAAATACATAAATAAATAAATATTTTTAAAAATATACTTATTGCTTAGTAACAATCCCCAAACCCCACACCACTCTTGTACATGAGCCAACGCATGTTTCATTTTCTTTTCTTTTCTTTTTTTGCGGTACGTGGGCCTCTGACTGTTGTGGCCTCTCCCGTTGCGGAGCACAGGCTCCGGACGTGCAGGCTCAGTGGCCATGGCTCACAGGCCCTGCCGCTCTGTGGCATGTGGGATCTTCCCGGACCAGGGCACAAACCTGTGTCCCCTGCATCGGCAGGCGGACTCTCAACCACTGCGCCACCAGGAAAGCCCGCATGTTTCATTTTCTAAGTGAAACTGCATTAGATTTATTACACCGCAAATCTTCATTTAGTGTAAGCCAAAAAACACAGAGTATAGTCACTTTAATTATTTATTTTTATTGTTTCCTGTGCTTTGTCCAAACATTTTGTTTCATTTCTTTATATACACATGCAGGATATTCCTTCTTCTATAGTACAAATTTTTTTTTAAAAAAGTAGGAAAAAAAGTTTCATTTAATAACACCAGGCAGTTCTCTCTTTTGGCTCTGATTTCTTTCCTGTTCTCTCACATTTCTATACTGATATGTATTGAGAGGCTTAACTGCAATCTTAAGCCAAACAACACATACGTTCATCCACTGTGCCCCAGGGTGCTACTTTTGGACTAACGTGTTAACGTTCTTTTACGCTGCTAATGCCAAGGTTTTGTCACTCTCAGCTGCATTGTTTAAATCTATTTTATGTTGCTTTTACGTATGAGTGTTAATAGCAAGGTAACTTGCTGTTGACTTCTCAATAGCCTCCTATTTGCAAGTCACTAGGCCATGCTCTGTGGGAGCTAAAATAAGCTGCATTGAGGAGGCTTCCTGCCCTCAAAAAGCTTCAAGCTAGTGATGTTGATAAATCTAGCAGGCTTTCTTGGTGGAACAGCAGGAGGGGTGAGAAGGAATTCATTCTTTCATATCCCAAATATTTTTGGAGCACCTACAGTGTTGCAGGCACTGTTCTAGGCATTTGGAACTCATCTGTGAACAAAACAAATAAGTGTGTAGAGCTTATGCTCTAGTGGGGAGTGACAGATAGTAAATAATAAACCTAATATATGAGAGGTATATTAGAAGGTGATGCACGTTACCTGAAAAAAACAGAGCAGGGTGAGGGAGAATCATATGTCTTCTTTTGATTGCTTCTCTATTCCAGGTGTGTTATAGGTGCTCCTAATCTTCAAAATAACCCAATCCTGTAACTGGAAAAATAAGAAAATTTGGACTCAGAGAAATTAAGCAACTTTGATCTTTATAATTTGAAGGCCACACGCCACTATAGCCATGTTATCTCAGTTTAGAAAAGCTAAAATAAAGATACAAACAAAGTTCACTAGAAGGAAATGAGAAAACAGTGAATTCTTAAGGGGCTTTGTGGAATTCTAAAGGAGCTTTGTGGAAGGCTTCAGGGAGGAGGTGGCATTTGATTTGGGTCTTAAAAAATAAGCAGAGAGGCTCTGGAAGCCCAGGTGCAGGCTGGCAGCTGAGGCCGAGGGAGGCGTTTCTGAAGGGAAAGCCACGCCAACAAAGTACCAATGTATAGTGGATTAGAAATTTAAAAAAGAAAGCCAGGAGAGAGAGGAACTTCAAGATGACAGAGGAGTAGGACATGGAGATCACCTTCCTCCCCACAAAGACATCAAAAATACATCTACATGTGGAACAACTCCTACAGAATACCTACTGAATGCTGGCAGAAGACCTCAGACTTCCCAAAAGGCAAGAAACTCCCCCACGTACCTGGGTAGGGCAAAAGAGAAAAGAAAAAACAGAGACAAAAGAATAGAGACAGGACCTGCACCTCAGGGAGGGAGCTGTTAAGGAGGAAAGGTTTCCACACACTAGGAAGCGCCTTCACTGGTGGAGAGGGTGTGAGCCGCGGCTATCAGCGCGGACACCAGAAATGGGCATGAGACACTAAGCCTGCTTCTGCAGCCACCAAGAAGCCTATGTGCAAGCACAGGTCACTATCCACACCTCCCCTCCCAGGAGCCTGTGCAGCCCACCACTGCCAGGATCCCAGGATCCAAGGACAAGCTCCCCGGGAGAATGCACGGCATGCCTCAGGCTGTTGCAATGTCATGCTGGCCTCTGCCACCGCAGGCTCGCCCCACATTCCGTGCCCCTCCCACCCCCTGGCCTGAGTGAGCCAGATCCCCCTAATCAGCCGCTGCTTTAACCCTGTCCTGTCTAAGCGAAGAACAGATGCCCTAGGGTGACCTACATGCAGAGGCAGGGCCAAACCCAAAGCTGAACACCAGGAGCTGTGAAAACAAAGAAGAGAAAGGAAAATCTCTCCCAGAAGCCTCAGGAGCAGAGGATTAAATCTCCACACTCAACTTGGTGTACCCTGCATCTGTGGAATACCTGAATAGACAACGAATCATCCCAAAATTGAGGCGGTGGACTTTGGGAGCAACTGTAGACTTGGGGTTGGCTGTATGCGACTGACTAGTTTCTGATTTTATGTTTACCTTTGTATAGTTTTTAGCACTTGTTATCATTGGTGGATTTGTTTATTGGCTTGGTTGCGCTCTTCTTTTTTTATTACTTTTTAAATTCTTCTATTTTAATAATATTTTTTAATTTTTTATTTTAATAACTTTATTTTATTTCTTCTTTCTTTTTTTTCTCACTTTTCTTCTGAGCCATGTGGCTGACAGGATCTTGGTGTTCTGGCTGGGTGTCAGGCCGGAGGCTCTGAGGTGGGAGAGCTGAGTTCAGGACACTGGTCCACCAGAGACCTCCCAGCCCCACGTAATATCAATCAGCGAGAGCTCTCCCAGAGACCTCCGTCTCAATGCTCCACAAGACCCAGCTCCACTAAACGACCAGCAAGCTGCAGTGCTGGACACCCCATGCCAAAACACTATCAAGATAGGAACACAACCCCACCTGTTAGCAGAGAGGCTGCCTAAAATCATAATAAGTTCACAGACACCCCAAAACACACAACCGGATGGGGTCCTGCTCACCAGAAAGACAAGATCCAGCTTCATTCACCAGGAAACAGGCACCTGTCCCCTCCACCAGGAAGCCTACACAACCCACTGAACCAACCTTACCCACTGAGGGCAGACACCAAAAACAATGGGAACTACGAACTTGCAGCCTGTGAAAAGGAGACCCCAAACACAGTAAGTTAAGCAAAATGAGAAGACAGAGAAATACACAACAGATGAAGAAGCAAAGTAAAAACCCACCAGACCAAACAAATGAAGAGGAAATAGACAGTCCTTGAAAAAGAATTCAGAGTAATGAAAACGAAGATGATCCAAGATCTTGGAAATTGAATGGAGAAAATACAAGAAACATTTAACAAGGACCTAGAAGAACTAAAGAGCAAACAAACAATGATGAACAACACAATAAATGAAATTAAAAACTCTCTAGAAGGAATCAATAGCAGAAAAACTGAGGCAGAAGAACAGATAAGTGACCTGGAAGATAAAATAGTGGAAATAACTACTGCAGAGCAGAATAAAGAGAAAAGAATGAAAAGAATTTTGGACAGTCTCAGAGACATCTGGGACAACACCAAACACACCAACATTTGAATTACAGAGGTCCCACAAGAAAAGAAAAAGAAAGGGACTGAGAAAATATTTGGAGAGATTATAGTTGAAACTTCCCTAATATGAGAAAGGAAATAGTCAATCAAGTCCAGGAAGCACAGAGAATCCCATAAAGGATAAATCCAAGGAGAAACACTCCAAGACACATATTAATCAAACTATCAAAAATTAAATACAAAGAAAAAATATTAAAAGCAGCAAGGGAAAAGCAACAAATAACATACAAGGGAATCCCCATAAGGTTAACTGCTGATCTTTCAGCAGAAACTCTGCAATCCAGAAGGGAGTGGCAGAACATATTTAAAGTGATGAAGGAGAAAAACCTGCAACCAAGATTACTCTACCCAGCAAGGATCTCATTGAGATTCAACAGAGAAATTAAAACCTTTACAGACAAGCAAAAGCTAAGAGAATTCAGCACCAGCAAATGAGCTTTACAACAAATGCTAAAGGAACTTCTCTAGGCAGGAAACACAAGAGAAAGAAAAGACTGACAATAACAAACCCAAAACAATTAAGAAAATGGTAATAGGAACATACATATCTATAATTACCTTAAATGTAAATGGATTAAATGCTCCAACCAAAAGACATAGACTGGCTGAATCGATACAAAAACAGGACCCGTATATATACTGGCTACAGGAGACCCACTTCAGACCTAGGGACACATAAGGACTGAAAGTGAGGGGATGGAAAAAGATAATCCATGCAAATGGAAATCAAAAGAAAGCTGGAGTAGCAATTCTCATATCAGACAGAATAGACTTTAAAATAAAGACTATTACAAGAGACAAAGAAGGACACTAATAATGATCAAGGGATCAACCCAAGAAGAAGATATAACAATTGTAAATATGCACCCAACATAGGAGCACCTCAATACATAAGGCAAATGCTAACAGCCATAAAAGGGGAAATCAACAGTAACACAATCATAGTAGGGGATCTTAACAGCCCACTTTCACCAGTAGACAGATCATCCAAAATGAAAATAAATAAGGAAACACAAGCTTTAAATGACACATTAAGCAAGATGGACTTAATTGATATTTATAGGACATTTCATCCAAAAACAACAGAATACACTTTCTTCTCAAGTGCTCATGGAACATTCTCCAGGATAGACCATATCTTGGGTCACAAATCAAGCCTTGGTAAATTTAAGAAAATTGAAATCATATCAAGTATCTTTTCTGACCACAACACTATGAGACTTGATATCAATTACAGGAAAAAAGTCTGTAAAAAATACAAACACATGGAGGCTAAACAATATGTGACTAAAATACCAAGAGATCACTGAAGAAATCAAAGAGGAAATCAAAAAACACCTAGAAACAAATGACAATGAAAACATGACGACCCAAAACCTATGGGATGCAGCAAAAGCAGTTCTAAGAGGAAAGCTTATAGCAATACAATCCTACCTCAAGAAAGAAAATCTCAAATAAACAACCTAACCTTACACCTAAAGCAATTAGAGAAAAAACAAAAGTCCCCCAAAGTTAGCAGAAGGAAAGAAACCATAAAGATCAGATCAGAAATAATTGAAAAAGATATGAAGGAAACGATGGCAAAGATCAATAAAACTAAAAGCTGTTTCTTTGAGAAGATAAATGAAATTGAAAAACCATTAGCCAGACTCATCAAGAAAAAAAGGGAAAAGACTCAAATCAACAGAATTAGAAATGAAAAAGGAGAAGTAACAACTGATACTGCAGAAATACAAAGGATCATGAGAGACTACTACAAGCAACTATATGCCAATAAAATGGACAACCTGGAAGAAATGGACAAATTCTTAGAAAAGCACAACCTTCCAAGACTGAACCAGGAAGAAATAGAAAATATAAACAGACCAATCGCAAGCACTGAAATTGAAACTCTGATTAAAAATCTTCCAACAAACAAAAGCCCAGGACCAGATGGATTCACAGGTGAATTCTATCAAATATTTTGAGAAGAGTTAACACCTATCCTTCTGAAACTCTTCTAAAATATAGTAGAGGGAGGAACACTCCCAAACTCATTCTACGAGGCCACCATCACCCTGATACTAAAACCAGAAAAAGATGTCACAAAAAAAGAAAACTACAAGACAATGTCACTGATGAACATAGATGCAAAAATCCTCAACAAAATACTAGCAAACAGAATCCAACAGCACATTAAAAGGATCATACACCATGACCAAGTGGGATTTATCCCAGGAATGCAAGGATTCTTCAATATATGCAGATCAATCAATGTGATACACTATAATAACAAATTGAAGGAGAAAAACCATATGATCATCTCAGTAGATGCAGAAGAAAGTTTTGACAAAATTGAACACCGATTTATGATAAAAACCCTCCAGAAAGTAGGCGTAGAGGGATCTTACCTAAGATAATAATGGCCATATATGACAAACCCACAACCAACATTGTTCTCAATGGTAAAAAACTGAAACCATTTCCTCTAAGATCAGGAACAAGACAAGGTTGCCCACTCTCACGACTATTATTCAAAATAGTTTTGGAAGTTTTAACCACAGGAATTAGAGAAGAAAAAGAATTAAAAGAATCCAAATTGGAAAAGAAGTAAAACTGTCACTGTTTGCAGATGACATGATGCTATACATAGAGAATCCTAAAGATGCTCCTAGAAAACTACTAGAGCTAATCAATGAATTGGGTAAAGTAGCAGTATACAAAATTAATGTGCAGAAATCTCTTGCATTCCTATACACTAATGATGAGAAATCGAAAGAGAAATTAAGGAAACACTCCCATTTACCATTGCAACGAAAAGAATAAAATACCTAGGAATAAACCTACCTAAGGAGACAAAAGACCTGTATGCAGAAAACTATAAGACACTGATGAAAGAAATTAAAGATGATACCAACAGATAGAGAGGTATACCATGTTCTTGGATTGGAAGAATCAACATTGTGAAAATGACTCTACTACCCAAAGCAATCTACAGATTCAGTGCAATCCCTATCAAACTACCAATGGCATTTTTCACAGAACTAGAACAAAAAATTTCACAATTTGTATGGAAACACAAAAGAACCTGAATAGCCAAAGCAATCTTGAGAAAGAAAAATGGAACTGGAGGAATCAGGCTCCCTGACTTCAGACTATACTACAAAGCTACAGTAATGAAGACAGTATGGTCCTGGCACAAAAACAGAAATATAGATCAATGGAACAGGATAGAAAGCCCAGAGATAAACCCACAGACATTTGGTCACCTTATCTTTAAGAAAGGAGTCAAGATTATACAGTGGAGAAAAGACAGCCTCTTCAATATGTGGTGCTTGGAAAACTGGACAGCTACATGTAAAAGAATGAAATTAGAACACTCCCTAACACCATACACAAAAGTAAACTCAAAATGGATTAAAGACCTAAATGTAAGGCTAAACACTATAAAGCTCTGAGAGGAAAACATAGGCAGAACCCTCTATGACATAAATCAGAGCAAGATCCTTTTTGACCCACCTCCTAGAGAAATGGAAATAAAAACAAAAATAAATGAATGGGACCTAATGAAACTTAAAAGCTTTTGCACAGCAAAGGAAACCATAAACAAGATGAAAAGGCAACCTTCAGAATGGGAGAAAATATTTGCAAATGAAACAACTGACAAAGGATTAATCTCCAAAATATACAAGCAGCTCATGAAGCTTAATTTCAAAAGAAAGAGAAAAACAAATACCATATGCGAACACATATGTATGGAATCTAAAAAAAAAAAAAAAGGTTCTGAAGAACCTAGGGGCAGGACAGGAATACAGATGCAGATGTAGAGAATGGACTTGAGGACACGGGGAGGGGGAAGGGTAAGCTGGGACGAAGTGAGAGTGGCATGGACATATATACATTACCAAATGTAAAATAGATAGCTAGTGGGAAGCAGCCACATAGCACAGGGAGATCAGCTCAGTGCTTTGTGACCACCTAGAGGGGTGGGATAGGGAGCGTGTGAGGGAGACGCAAGAGGGAGGAGATATGGGGATATATGTATATGTATAGCTGATTCACTTTGTTTTACAGCAGAAACTAACACACCATTGTAAAGCAATTATACTCCAACAAAGTTGTTAAAAAAAGGAAAGAAAGCCATTCTTTCACCATGTGTGCTTGGGGAAGTACTGGCTAAAACATCCTCTGCTTCTCCCACAAGGCAAGTTTCTATTCATCCTTCAAGATTCCATTCTATTCATCCCTCAAGATTCCGTTCTATTCATCTCCCATGGGTGGAGGCCCTGGCAGCTTGCTTTGCCCAGTCCCTCCTTTGTATCCGTTAACATTTACGATGTTCAGGCACCTCTGAGGCTGAGTGAGTGCATCCAGGCGACCAGGCCCCTTGATAGCAGAAACAGTGCCTGCTTATCTCTGTGTATCCCACAGAGAAGCCATCTCATAAATATTGGTTCAACTGAATTGAATTTAATTGAATTTGTAAGGCAGAAGTTAGAATCCTGACTTCTATTCTATTCTTGCTTTGTGACTTTTGGCAATTTACTTAATCTCTCTGTGCCTCACTTTCCTGTAAAATAATGATCATTACATAATAGAGTAACTGTGAGGATAATAAAGCCTAACACATAGTTGATGCTCAAAAAAAAAATCAGCAGAAAAGAGGAGGGGAGAGGATGATCATTGAGGGAACTCTGAGTACATGATTCTATATCTGTTTCAAAACATTGACCATTCTGCTCAAGTCCACATGATTGTAGGAAGGTTTGCTATCTAGAATATAAAGCCATAAAAGGTTTCTCTACTGAATAACTTAGTTTTTAAAAGTCTATGTGCCCTCTGTAGCACAGAGCATTCAAATAAAATGCAAAGAACATAAAGCAGTGCTTTCATAATAAGGAATAGAGCTGCCTAGTCAGCGTTTTTAAAATAAAAAAGCCTGTAGCTCTGAGCCAGAAAGACCTCCCCTGAAGAGGGGGTGGCCTGGACCCAAGCCTCCCCTCCGCACTGTGCTCTCAGTTGGCCTCTGGGCAGCATAACTCCTCAGATCTTAGGGAAGATCTGAATGTGGCTACCCTTGTTCATTCATTTTATGTGGCAGAGCTTGGCTGGTGACTTTTCCCATTACGGAAATTGGGGCTATATTTTCTCCAAGACTATATTTATGGTAATGCCTTGGCTCTCTCCCAATCCGTCTTCTGAACTGAGAGCTTATATGCATTCCACTGAAAAATGTAGATTGTTTTTTTTCCATTTTCTGACCTATGTTCTTCTTAAGCCTGATGGACTTTTATCTAATGTTTCGAATTATGGCTTTCTTTTTGTGTACTTCTGATTTAAGTGTAATGTACATACAGAGAACTATAAAAATCTAGAATGTACAGAATGATACATTTTCATAAAGTGAGCACATGTGAGTAACCAGCATCCCAATTAAGAAACAGAACTTTCCCACACCCTCGAAGCCCTCTCATGTCTCTCCTGGTCACTATCCCCAAAGGGACAGTGGTAATCCCAAGGGTAACCACAGTCTGATTTCTAATAATTGTGATGTGTTTTACCTGATTTGAACATTGTATAAGTGGAATCATGTAGTATGTACTCTTTCTTGTTGGGCTTCTTTTGCTCAACATTGCATCTGTGCGATGAATCCATGCAGTTGCCCGTGGTTGTACCTTGTGCATTCTCAGGTTGTGCAGTATTCCCTAGACCATCCATAGAGTGATTAGACCACCTTGTATCTATTCATTCTGTTATTGATTGCATTTGGGTTATTCCAACATGGGGTGAAAGCACTTAGCTGATTGCTTTAAAAACAATTTATGAAACTTGTATGTGATTGATAAGAACAATCATTATGATATTAATGGATACACTATCATTACAAGCAAAAGTCTAACTTAAAAAATATTGTACTAGATATCATATGATATTTGTCTTTTGTGTCTGACTTCACTCAGTATGACAATCTCTAGGTTCATCCATGCTGCTGCAAATGGCATTATTTTGTTCTTTTTTTTATGGCTAAGGAATATTCCATTGTATATATGTACCACATCTGCTTTATCCATTCTTCTGTTGATGGACATTTAGGTTCCTTCAATGCCCTGGTTATTGTAAATAGTGCTGCAATGAACACTGAGGTGCATGTATCTTTTTGAATTATGGTTTCCTCCAGGTATATGCCCAGGAGTGGGATTGCTGGGTCATATGGTAGTTCTATTTTTGAGGAACCTGAATACAGTTCTCCATAGTGGCTGTACCAATTTACATTCCCACCAACAGTGTAGGAGGGTTCCCTTTTCTCCATACCCTCTCCAGCATTTATTGTTTGTAATTTTTTGATGATGGCCATTCTGACCAGTGTGAGGTGATACCTCATTGTAGTTTTGATTTGCATTTCTCTAATAATCAGTGATGTTGAGTATCTTTTCATGTGCTTTTTGGTGATCTTTATGTCTTCTTTGGAGAAATGTCTATTTAGGTCTTCCACCCATTTTTGATTAGGTTATTTGTTTTTTTGATATTGAGCTTCATGAGCTGTTTGTATATTTTGGAGATTAATCCCTTGTCGGTTGCTTTATTTGATATCACTTATATGTGGAATCTAAAACAGGGGGTACAAATGAACTTATTTATAAAACAGAAGTAGAGTCACAGATGTAGAAAACAAGCTTATGGTTACCAGGGGATAAGGGGAGGATAAATTGGGAGATTGGGAATGACATATACACACTACTATATATAAAATAGACAGCTAAGAGGAACCTGCTGTATAGCACAGGGAACTCTCCTCAGTACTCTGTAATGGCCTACATGGGGAAAGAATCTTAAAAAAAAAAAAAAAGTGTAGATATATGTAGTATATGTACAACTGATTCACTTTGCTGTACACCTGAAACTAACACAACATTTTAAATCAACTATACTCCAAAAAATTTTTTTAAAAAATATTATACTAGAGAGTAAGCTCCTTGAAAACAACGTGTATGTTTTAGTCCCCAGAGATTTCCCAGAGCCTGTTTCATGGTGAAGGCTGACATGCAGAAGGGTTCAGCAAACATCTGATGAATGCATAAATGAACTTTACAAATAGTCACATTTTATCTTTAGGTAAGAAAACTACCCACCAAAGAGGCCATCTTCCTATTAATGAGCTTCTGTCAATGTGGGTGTCCCATCAAGGGCTGAATGATGGTTGGCAGGGCTACTGACAAAGGAATTTTTACAGTGGGTTGGAGGCAGGTAAGATTAGATGATCCCAGTTCTAAGGTGCTAGGATTCTATTTAATATGTAGGAATTACACAAATAATATTCCTTTGGGTTGAAGGTCAGTAAGAACAGGAGGAAACAAATTGTTTTATTTTTTGTTTTCTGGTTATTGGTTTTGGTGGAGTTTTGTTTTTGTTTTCTGTTTTGGGTTTTTTTTCTGCATTAAATACTTTCCCAGGAGCAGCAGAGGAAGCTGGTGTTTCAGTAAGTAGCAGCTTTCCCTATACATTTATTTTGCTTAATTCTCATGTTTATTTTGTAACAAAGGCTTCAGTAGTTATGTCACATGGATTTAGTGATACTATTTTTTCTACTCAAGGCAGAGCAGAATTCTCAGGCAAATAGTACATCATAACCCTAAAGAGCAGAAATTCAGGAGCCAGACAGCTCAGGATGAATCCTGCCTGGTTCCATCAATTATTAACTGTCTGATTTGGGGCCATTTATCCAGCCTCTCTGTGCTTTGATTTCCTTATCAGTAAACTGTGGCCAATAATGGTACCTACCTCATTGAATCATCATAGGGATTAATATATGTAAGGCACTTGAAATAATTCTTGATATATAGTAAGCACTCAATTGGTGTTTGCTCTTGTTATAAGTACCATCACTCACATTGTAGATATTGGTTAAATGCTGCACAGCTTATTCAATTAGTATTCATTAAAATGTTTAGGGTTGAAGAGATGCTGTTAAGTGATATTATTTATATGGTCTCAACACAGGGCAAGGACCATGATGTTCCTTTTCTTCCATGATAGAACACATGGACCTTTGGAGGTAGAGAGGTTAGAGAGGAGGAGTATACAAAACCTGCAGAAAGATGTCACCGGCAAACAGTAGAAAGAATGCGCAAAAAAGTCCTGGGGATTGTCTCTAGGGGATCCCCGTTGTCAGAGCTTTGGGGATACTGACCAGAGGAGATGAGTCTGAGGCGAAAATGGAGTTCACCCAGGTCTGGAGAATGTTAAAATCTGCATAGATAAGGCAGTGTTCCTTCACTCATTTGTTCATTAGCCAATCACCCATTCCTTTATTCCTTTTTTTTTTTTTCCTGTAAAGGATTTACCACTTAGTATTCCTTCACCAATTCCTGATCAAAATCCTCCAGAGCATTGAAAACTCTGGCTTAAAAATATGTTTATAAGCCCCTGTTCTCATTGATGTTTTTTTATCTGTATACACTGGAATTAAAGCATCAAAAGAAAGTGGTCCATAACAATTCAGAATTGTACCAAGTAATAGAGTAAAGCCAAGATGAACCTTAAATTTGGAAATACGTATTTTTCTTCCCGCTCATCAAATTTAGATAAGTTACTTCTTTAAAGGAAAGCCACAGGGAGGGAAGCATCTAAACTTCCTTGCTCCTTGTCTTGATTAAAAAAATATAATATGCAGGCTGGATTTCAAAGTATAAGTACATATGACCACCTGCAAATTTAAAATGTTTGTAGTTTTTTTAAATTAAAAGCACAATCAACACAAAGATAAATTAAACAATAGAAATTTACAATAAATGTAACAAAAAAGTTATCTTTATGAAATATTCTCACAAATCATTAAGAAAACATGTAGACTTTTACTGTTGGAGTAAGAAATTCATAGAAAATACCGTATAAGTGTTGAGTTAACATACCAAAAAATGTTTAACTGCAGTACTAATTTAAAAATGCCAATAAAAACAACAAAATAACACTTCTCTTTATCAAAGCAGCAAGTGTTTAAATGATAATACCCAGAGCTGTTGAAGATGGAGGATGTAAAGGTGTCAATCAGAGACTAAACTGGTACAATCCTTTAGGATTTAATTTGGCAATATGTGTCATGTAGATGATTATGCCTTTAGATCCAATAACCCCACCGTGGAAATTCACTTTAAGTGTTCAAACATCTAGTAAAGCTTAGTCAACAAAGATATCCATCACAACATTATTTAGACAGTGAAACATTTAAAATCACCCCAAATTAGCAGACTGATTATGTATTTTGTTCAACACAGTGATGAAAAATAATGTTTACATAATTTGCAATGTAATGGAAAGGAGTTCTGCAATAATGTTAAGTGAGGGAAGCGGGTTATAAAATACAGCATGATTGTAATTATGTAAATACCATGTTAAAAACAAAGTTTAAAAAATCTATAAATATCTGGGCATCACACAAAAAGACAAATGAAATATATCAAAATAGAAACTAAACAGTTGTTTCTGGGTGGTAGGACTAGGTATAAGGTTTTCCTCCTTTCAGTTTATCTGTGTTTGTATACATTATCCAAATGATCTGTAATAAGGATGTTTACCTCTTACATTGAAAAAATTTTTGGTCGCTGAAAATGTAAACGTGTAAGGAAAAGAAAATGTGGGACCTTTTTTTTGTCTTGTCTCCTCCCAACCAAGGTTTCCCCTTGTGATAGCATCTTGGCCTGCAAGATCAAGTCTTCAAGCCATTCGAGTTTTTAGTTTTAAAAACTAAAAGGAAACCCCAAACCTTTTAGTGCTTGATTTTCTTGGACATTTTATTTTCTTCCAGTCAAGTCTGAGAAATTTTAAAAATTCATTTTCTAAAACATTAACTCTGATAGCAGTTATATAACTGATTAAGTACCTTTTGATTTTGAGATCACTATGCTTGAGAAAGCTTTAAGCATATTCATATTGAGGTATTGTGAGCAAGAGGTAAGATTCTCCTGTCTCATTTGTTATATGAGTTGCCCTCACCAAAGGCAACCTATCACTAGGAGGTAAATGAAGATGGTACTGCAATTTAAAAACGTAAAAGGCTGGTGACTGAATTGTAAAAGGTTCTAGGCTGACTTCAGTGGAATGATGGGCTCTGTGTGTCATCAAAATCTCCTAAAGATTCTGAAGCCCCAGTGCAACGGCTACCAGGAATCTGGGACCTGGGACCAGGAAGAATGCATGTCTATTGTGTTTCATCCTTTTCAGCCCATCTGACCGCCAGGGCACTAGTCCAGATCATCATGCTGCTGACTTCTCAGACTCTCAAAGTAGCGTCCCAACCAGAGGTTCTTATTAAAACTCAATCCCTACAGTTTCTCCCTTTGAAATCTTCTTTCTTCCAACAGACTCTAATTCTAAATCAGCTACTACTTCAAAATAAAATACAAGAAATAAATTCTGGCTAGTGTAAAAATGCTTATTAACCTTTCTTGGAGAGTTTATGTTACTATAAATTAAATCATATATTATACATAATATAATACTATACTGTTATAATAGTATATATTAATACTATACTGAACTATTATAATCATATGTATTAAAATATACTAATTTTAAAATATTAGTCCCAGAAAAATAAAACATTTGAGTGGAATTTCAGGCATTGTTTTTAACCAATGGGGGAGAGATTTTAGGACTTTCTACATATTCCATATCACACTCCATTGACTTATAAGGCTGGCCTAGGCTGGAGACTGTACAAGATATTTTAATTCGTAATTTTTCAATATGGGCCAAAAAAAGTGGAGCACTCAAGAATTTCAGATAACTATCGTGGATTCTAAAATTTATAACAAGCATCTGTGCCTGAAGAAAGATGACCTTTTCTGTTTCAGGTGTCATTTGTCTTTTCAGTTCCACACTTGAGGTCATGAATATATGTCACATTGTTCAACAAAACTCCCCGATTGACGCAAGCTCTGTGATACAATGCTAGTCTCTGGAACTGAAATGAGAGAAATATATTTTAGTCTGGAATGTACCAGCCATCAGATCAAATAGCAGATATTTTGATTCTGTGGTTCGGAGGTCACATATTCAGTCTTCAGTCATGGACCGGGAGAAAGTTAATTGATCAATGAGTGATGCTGTGAGGTTGATCTGTTTGCATCTGTGCCAAACGAGTCAAAGACCAAGTGTGACATTTTCATTGTCCAAAATCATTTTGCAGGAAATAATTTTACAATGGCTTTGTCTTTTACAGTCTAAAAAAATAGATTACCATAACTAGTTCTGGTCTGGAACTATCGTTTTGTCAAATACGCACAGTTTTTGTTTATTTGTTTGTTTTGTTTTTAGGTAGTTCAGTTGTGCCTCTTTAATACCCATTCTCTGTTAATGTTGAGGTGTGCTTCAATGAGGCGGTTTGTGTTATGAAAAGATCACTGGATTCTGAGTCCATACCAGCTTTGTGACTCGGGCATGTCAAAACTTCTGAGCTTGAATTTCCCACGTCTATGAAAAGAAGGTCCTACTATCTTCCCTACAAACCTCATAGGATATGGTGAGGATCAAATGCAATATTACCAGTTAAGATACTATAGAGATGGAAACTATTAATCATAATTAATGAGAAGAAAAAAGGTGGAAGGAAGTTTTACATAAAATTAGCTTCATAGTATAACCAGAGCTGCAGTCCTTCACTCATATGTTAAATGTAATAGGTTTTAATTTTGCTTCCGCTGCTAACTAGACATGTGACCTGGGACAAGTTATTTAATCTCTGAGACTCAGTTTCCTCACCTGTAATGCATATCAGTGCCTATCACTTAGGGTTTTTGTGAGTGTCAGGGACTATAATGAAAGTAAAAGTATAGAGCAATGTGACTGGCTGAAATTACTTTTATCATTATTCTGGGTTAAGTTAAAGTCTCACTAATTGGTCTAACAGTTTTGATCAAGGTTTATGGTCATTCTGGAAGATTATGGCAAACAAAAAAATATTTTTCCTTGAAACAAGGTTAATGTTTATGAGTGATTTGAATTATTCATTTTTTCTTTTTGCTGTATCCTTTAGAGATGTACTTTATAAGGACTATTTAATGATTATATCTTTCTTTTAGGGAGAATATTTATTTTAGGTTTGGTTAAAATTTGTTCCACACAGAAGTATTGTTATGGCATATTTGATTTCTCATCTTGCTTGCATTTATTTATTGGATAAATCTACTATGAGCCAGGCATTATGGCTGGCTTAATGCCAGGAGTGCAAATGCAGACAAGAAATTGGCTATGGTGAGAAGAAAGGTACTAAGGAGAGCTCTGAAACTGTCCCTTCCCCTGAACTACCTCCATTGACATGACCATGAATAACCCAGACGTATTCTGAGTCTGAGGTGAGAATTATGCCCTGTTCCAAGAGGAGCCCATTTCAGATCTTTGATCTATCCTGGGGTACACCAGATCCCCTCCATCAGTCCTGAGCTCATTGCAACACTTGGGCGATCTACTGCCAGGACAACTCCAACCTAATCATCTCTTGTCCGATCCCATCACACACCTGAAGCCAGCCCAGAACCAAACCAGGTTTATTTGTTGCAACTGTCATGGCTAATGAAATTCTCTTGTCTATAGAGCAACAGCTTAGAGGGAAGAGAAATAAATATTGGTAATAACATACTTTTAAGTGCTTATTAGAATACAGACACAGATTGTGAACTTCCTAAGAGCTGAAGGAGAATATTCCAACAAGCAGTGAACATTCTATTTTTTTATTACGAAATTAAATTTGAACAGAATAAATTGGAAGATGATTTGCCTTATAAGTGTGACTAGAAGTTGAAATTTGATATTAGTATTACAAAGCAAATCTAATCACAGTTTAAAATATAAAAAAGAGTGCTTCAAGATCACTTCAGAACACTAAGGTAAGTACATGTAGATTTTAGAAAACTCTATTATAATATTCTGACTTATGATAAAGAATGGAATGTTGGGTTACATAAGTGTTTTCTATTATTTTTGTTACGAGAACAAATAACTAAAATTATTTCCCATGTTATTTTCTAATAATTTCTCAAAGCCTAGATTTGTCATCTTTACTCCAGCAAGGAGCTTAGCTTGGTTCCAAGAATAGCCATGTCAGAAAGAAAGAGATGAAACACTACCCTCCCTCCACCCCAAATTGTATTCTGGGTAAGAGTTATATCTTAATGTAATAATAGACCTTACCTTCTCCCTTTGTACTCTTATCTTTGGGATAGAGAATCAATCACCATTATATTCATCAGCTAATATGTATTGAGGCCCTGCCACATGCATGATTTTATAGGGTACACAGAGGCATGGAAACCTGACCCTAAACTTTATGGTACTGTATTCATTCACTTGAAACTTTCTAAAATGGACATTGTGATATAAATATACATCAAGAGAATTGCAAAAAAGGGTCAAGTAATCTACAGAATGATATCCATGTCAAATGCAAAACAAAAACAATATTTTCTCTATAAGGAGTTGTATATATTTTGGTTCATTTTTTATACCTTCTTAGTATATGAAACCAGGAAAGAATGTTGAACTGAAATAGTTCAAATGTTCCTGAGTTTTCTTTATCCCTGAGGCAAGTAAACTTAATGGCCCCTAAAATATTTATAAAACCTGCTGTCATCTTTGTCTAACAAAAACCAGGCAAGTTTTTTATTTGATGCAATTTTTAGAGTACGAAAGAGGGGGAAGGAGGGAGGGGTCGGATCAGTGGTTATGTGAGTTTGGGCATCAGGGGTTTTATGTACCTGAAAAAAAAAAGCAACTATGTAATTTTCCTGTGTTCAGTTTCTATTACTGCTTTACAGTGACTTGGCAAAAATTCCTGAGAAGTATGAAAGGCTCTTTATTGAGAACCATGTCACATGCTCAATTTGAAGATGAAAGTAACAAAAGTAATATTACATTTCTTACCCTGGCAGTCAGCCAAGTCATTGGAGTTGCTTTTAATTAAGCCCAAATAAGCTTTTACAGAGGTACAGAGAACAAAGCAGTATCTCCTTTGAATTGCGTGGGCTTTTCTGACCATGAAGCAGGCATTCAAATTTACACGCTGGGAGAAAGGTGAGAGTCATCCCACTTCTCCCCCACGCTGCCTGAGTCATCCCACTTCTCCCCACAAGGTGAGTGCTTCCTTCACACCATGTAGTTTCCTTAACTCTCTGAACACCTCTCCCAGCTCATTAGAATCACCTGCTTTACACTGGATGCTAAAACTAGTCCGTGCATCATCAAATGCGATTGCCTGTATCTAATCAGAAAGTGACTGTCCCTCCACAGGATTCCTCTCCTTCCCGGAGCTGATGAATAGTTTACCCCTATTGAATTGTCTTGCTCTGTTGCCTGTGTTTTTGTGAGATTCTTTATATTTTGTGTTCCTCCCCCCAACCCCGCTGCTTCCCGCCCCCCAGGGAGAAGCTAGAAATTCTTTCCCAGCTTCCCTTGCAGCAAAGGCACAGGTATGTGTCCCAGGTTCTGCCAATCCCAGGATATCCTTATGAAAGGCTTCGATTCAGAAGAAAAGAACGTGGGAGAGCAAACACTAGGGTAGCCATTTCCAGGCAAAGGCGGTGGTGAAGGTTCTGACCATCCATCAGTGGTGGCATTATGGTATCAGTGCCCCGTGTTGGTGGCCATGAAATTGTCACTGGAGCATCTTTTAGTGCGGTTGGGGCATTAACTCTCAGTGTGTAGACTGTACACCTGATCCTTTGGTGGTTCTCTCAGACATACTGTGAGCTACCTAATCTCCTTTAATAGATTCCTTTTCTCATTGAATTGTCTCATACTCTTTTGTTTACAACTAAGAACTCAGAGATACAGGGATGGACAATTTTTTTTAATAACAAACAATTTTATTCAACACTGCAATTTTGTAACCTTGCCTCTGCCAGAGATTTGCATTTAATTCTTAAAGGATGTATTCATTTTTTCTTTACTCTGAGTGTTTCTAGAACACATTTGAAGGAAATATAAACAATGTTTAACCAGTTATATGTGATATCCTGAGAGTGATTCAGAAAGGCAGATGTAACCCTGGAGGCTTCTGAGTGTTCTTAATCAAAACATACATAAACAATAGAAAAAGAATAAAGTGAATAGTGACAAAGGAGTGAGATGATAAGGAAGGGAGATGACAGAATAGTGTGAAGAGTGTTGCAGCATAAATATGACTACGTACGCTCCCACTCTACGCTAGTATCAATATTTTGCATGTTGCATGATAAACCCTAACCACTGCACAATGTGGAGGGGAGATTAAAGCTAACACTAGACTTCAGGACGGGAGGAGAACATGGAATAGAAATCTGAGAAAGGACTGGCAGAGAAAGCAGACCATAAATCTCAAGGTAAGGGCCTTCTTCAGAGACACCATGGAGCTCAGGCCCTGGATGTGGGAGGAAGTGGGATACTGCCTTCAACAGGGCTCCTCCCAGGGTGCAGGAGCCATCCTTGAAGTGTGACCTTAGCAAAAACAAAACAACACAAAAAATCAATATGTGCATTACACCTATTATGTAAGTAACTGTTTCTGCTTGGAGTGAGTCCTCTGGCTTGGATCTCTGTTTTAGTTTTGCAAGTGGCATGTCACTTTCTCCATTATCATCCCCCAACGCATTTATTAAACACTCCTCTCTTGGGAGGTATTTCACTAGGTCCTATTCAGAGCAAATCAGAAGGAAATTGTTCCTGCCTACAAGGAGTTTACAATTCAGATCTCAAGGAGGGCCTCATAGTTTCCCTCCTTCTGCTAACCCCTCATAGTAGAAACCCAGTTTGTTTCTTGGCAGGAACTAGATGGAGATAGTTAGAAGGTCGAGATCAACCTTTCCCAAACCTTTCCTCCTTTAAATATCAGCGTTCTGAGAACATCAAAATGCCCTATTCACTGGGCTTCCCTGGTGGCGCAGTGGTTGAGAGTCCGCCTGCCAATGCACGGGACGCGGGTTCGTGCCCCAGTCCGGGAAGATCCCACATGCCGCGGAGCGGCTGGGCCCGTGAGCCATGGCCGCTGAGCCTGTGCGTCTGGAGCCTGTGCTCCGCAACGGGAGAGGCCACAACAGTGAGAGGCCCGCATAACGCAAAAAAAAAAAAAAAAAAAAAAAAAATTAAAGACATGATAAAACACTTGACCCAGCTCAGAGGCATGGAGATTAAAAGGCATAGAGGGGGGGTACACTAAGCACAGTCATTACATCTATTTACTAAGCCGCCTGTCTTTTCTGAACTTTAAAATTTATTTTTTCTTAAAAATAAATATTTCTTATTTTTATGACAAGTATGGAAAAGTATAAAATAATGAACATTTCCTGCATGTAATTCTGTTAGACATATAGTATATGTAGTTGAGATCATACTGCATATACAATTTTATACTCAATATAATTTAAAGATTTCCCTATGTTGTTAGAAACTGTTCACTTAGTATCACTGAGTGATAACATTCACATAACAGTGAAACATTTGTATGGTGTACACAGGTGTACCATAGCGTGCTAAGCCAGTCTTCTACTGTAAGATATTTAGGTTGTCTACAGTTTTGTGTCATTGTAAATAATATTGCATTGAACAACTTTGTGGGTAAGGTTTTCTGTGTTTAGGGTTCCGCCTTAGGTTAAAGTCTGAAAGGGGATTACTGCATCAAATAGAAGGGATGATTTTACAGCTCTTGGCATGTACTGAAAATTGTTTCCTTAAACCCACAAAGAGCAGCACCAATTTAAACCGCCATCAGAAAGGACGTTTCTTTTTTTCTTTTTTTTTTTTTTGCGGTACGCGGGCCTCTCACCGCTGCGGCCTCTCCCATTGCGGAGCACAGGCTCCAAACACGCAGGCTCAGCGGTCATGGCTCACGGGCCCAGCCACTCCGCGGCATGTGGGATCCTCCCGGACTGGGGCACGAACCCGCGTCCCCTGCATCGGCAGGCGGACTCTCAACCACTGCGCCACCAGGGAGGCCCCAGAAAGGACGTTTCTATAACCAGTGTTCTGTGTCTCATTTTCATATGCTCCTATCCCTTTTAAAAAATAACCAAATTGAGGTTCACATCAAGTTGTGCTGTGAGAAAAAACCATGCACAACTCTTTTTGTACAGGTGCTGTTGAAGACATGATCTGTCACTTACTGACACTTTAAAGAATCGTAGGGGAGAAACTGCTCTCAGATTTGATTGGCAAGGAAAACTGTGTCCCTAGTAAATAACTGGTGTCTGTAATCAAATGGAGCCCTACAGTTCCCTGTGTTGCCTTCTGTATTTGGCAACCAGGGATTTCAGAGGTCAGGCTGTGGCTCATTTTCCAGTATCACAGAAGGCTTATTGTTCGACCTTATTTTGGCTTTGATTTGATTTTCTTATCTTAAAAATAATTTTTATATCATTATATTTTTTAACTGCTTTAAATTCTTAACATAGATGTGATCTAAGGTAGTTAATAAATAATTTTCATATAAAATTTTTTTGTGATGAAAAATATATTGTTGCTTTAAACTGTATTTTATTCAGTAATACTAGTGAAATTGAGTATTTGTTCATTAACCATTGGTAACTCCTCCCTGGCGATTTCCATTTATTTCCTTTTCCCATTTAAGGCCTTATTTATTTTTTAAAATGAAGTATAATTAGCTTACAATATGATATTAGTTTCAGGTTTACAGCATCGTGATTCAATATTTTTATACATTACAAAATGATCACCATGATAAGTCTAGTTGCCATCTGTCACCATACAAAGTTATTACAATATTATCATGTTCCCTCTGCTGTACACTACATCCCCATGACATTTATTTTATAACTGGATTTGTACCTCTTAATCTCCCTCACCTATTTCACTCATCCCCCGCCCTCATTTTTTTCCTTAATAATTTGTATGAGTGTTTTGGGCATTAAGGCTATCAAGGCTATTGATCTTTTTCATATTTGTTGCAAGTATTTACCAATTTTCTTTCTCATGCTATTTGTGTTGTTTTTAACTTAAAAAAAATGCCCTTGTTATTTAATCAAATCTCCACAGCAGGCTTTGGAAGCACTCATTGAATTGGTGGTAGTATTATGTGTGACTTATTTAAAACACTTATATGATAGGGTCTGTTTGGGCCATTTGTTCCACTTCACCGGCTTTACAAATTATTCTATGCCAGTGCCAAACTGAGTTATTGTACTCAGTTATTATGTGTGGGGAATGGGTGCTCAGTATTGTTCTTTTACCAAAAATGTCTAAGCAATTCTTACCTATTTTATTTGTCTGGGTACACTTACAATTGTTTTGATAACATTTTCCAAATTCCTTAAGGATTTTGTATTTTGTTAAATCTATATATTGATTTCGGAAGAACAGACATCTTTACAATATTCAGATTTTCCATTCAAGAATATGTGTCTCCATATATTCAATTTTTCTTTTAAGTATTTTAGTAAAACTTTGTGATTCTATTCATGTAGTTCCCACGATTTTCTTGCTAAGTTTACTCTTGAGTGTTTTATGTTTTCTGTTGCTTTTGTGAATAAGATTTTTTTCCATTATACTTTATAATAGTTATTGCCAATATATAGAGTAACTATGGACTTTTGGATTTTTATCTATATTCATTCATTTTGCTGAAATTTTTTCTTGATGTTTATACATGTATAGCCTTAACATCTGTATATAATGAGAGTTTCTTCTTTTTTCACATGGTTACGTCTCAAATCTTCAGTCCATACTTTTATTCCATGAACAGTGCTTGTAAAACCAAGATAAATAATGATGATAATGAGCTTCTTTATTTCATTCATGATTTTAACAGGAAGGCCCCCAGTATTTCCCCAATAATAATATGGCTGTCAGTTTGATATAAATATATTTTTGAGGATGTATTTCTCTATACTTAGGTTACTAATGAGTCAAGAGTGAGTGTGAAACTTTAAGGATTAACATTTCAACATATATTGAATCATAGGATTTTCTTATTGACCATATGATTATCATTAACACATTTCTCAATACTGGACTATACTTTCATCTTGGTAAAACCTATGATGTCATGGTTTGCTTCCCCTCTTTGTTGTCATTGTGCCAAACTCAGTTTGCTGGCAATTTCTTTAGGAATTTTGTGTCTATATTCATGACTGAGATTGGTCTGTAGTTTTTGCTCTTTTTGTATTATTGCTGTGAAGTTTTTTATATCACGGTTTCCTAGTTTCATAATTA
Organism: Leucopleurus acutus; assembly: GCF_964270905.1. NCBI lineage: Eukaryota > Metazoa > Chordata > Mammalia > Artiodactyla > Delphinidae > Leucopleurus > Leucopleurus acutus. The sequence continues at coordinate 116,588,817 of NC_139145.1, read as the reverse complement.
ATTGGACAACTTCCAATTTTTTCCCTTCAAAATAGTTAACATAATAGCAATTATCTGACCTAAAAAGGTTGCAAAAATAATTTTGTCTATATTCGTATTTATTTAAATCCTGAAACACTCCAAGAACTGGGGAGTTTTTCCAAAACCTGTATAAGAGGATAAAGTATAACTAGGACAAAATAAACCATTTGTATAGAGGATCATAACTTTTACTAATACTAAAAATTGAAAGAAAGTTTCCCTTGTGATTAATTAGAGGCTGTGCTGGCTGACCTAGTGACCAAAGCCCTCATCATCATTCCCTCCCAATCCCCGCCACACTAATGAGACTGTTTCTTATAATATCCTAATATGTAGGCTGATGGCATATCATCAAAGTACACTTAATAAAACTGGCAAACTACAATGAAAAGTAAAGTACAAAAAAAAAAAAAAAAGGAAAACCATCACAGGTATGTAGCTTTCCCAGATGGTCTGACATAATACAAGTATAACATTCAAAGTATCAAATGGATGCATTGCTGGTCTTCAGGCCCTTCCTAAAAAAAAGTGGTCTTTTGTTACAATTGAGCTCTTGATAAGAAATGAGCAGCTATAGTCACTTTCTGCCAAGAATCTGGGGTACAGATTTTCTATATCGTCACCATATGCTTTGAGACTCAACCAAGGAGGGAAGGGGCTGCCGTCTTCTTACAGGCCATGTGTCTGACTTGATGGCAGCTCCATGTGTGTGGGCAGCTCCCCTCATCCTCGTGCCTGGCTGGGGCTGCAGAACAGCCCTTGCCTGGGGTCTCTCCACCTTGTACTCTCTACTTGCCAGTCAAGCTCCCGCACCCCTGAGTGCCACTCAGCTGCCCTGATGTGGAGATCTCTTGTTTTGTCTTACACAGAACCCCCTCCTCTCTGTTCCTCTGGGAACCGCATCGCGCTTTCTTTTTCCCAAATGGCTCTGTGAATCCCAGTGGGCATGTGCCTCATGCGCCCATTCAGACTCTCCTGAGAATCCCAGGCTAGTCACAAAGAGCTAAAGGCAGAGGCAGGGGGAACATTTCGAAGACAGAGCCCTAAAAGAGGCTTCTCAGAGTTCAGCAATCTTGTGGCTCCTGTCTTTCCCACACCTGGCTCTTCAGTTCTTCCTGGGATTCTGACCGACTCGTTTTTCTTCCAATCTGGTACTTTTTTTTTTTTTGCCTAAGTTGCTCAGCTTCATTTCCTATGGTTTGCAGACTCCATGCTGTCACAGGCCTCATACCTCGATTCGAGCTCTGTGAAGCCCCTTTGGAGCACTGTCTCAGTTGTACTGTCTGCTGGCTTGTCACTTAGGCTGCATTCCTGGTAGCTCTCAGATCACCCTCCATGCTCTGCAGCCTGGAATCTAGTCCTGCCTCACATCCAAGACCAGCCCAGGGCCCCAGAGCCTCAGCCCACACCCAGGATGCTAGGCTTCTCTCATCCTGGCAGAGAAGACCAGGCATAGTGCCCTGAGTTTCTGGGAGACTTCACCAACCTGAACTCTTATCAGATCTCTGCTGCCCACCTGCCCATGTTCTAGGCAGAGTTATGCCAACTTGCTGCCCTTGCTCTAAGGATTCTCAGCAAGTGCCCTGTTTGTGCATAGGTGTTTCCAGATAAAAGGAAGAGGAGGTTCTCTCACCTCCCACCATAGAGACAACTGTGCCTTTGATCTCATGCCCAGGCCTTGTTCTACCAGGCAAGTGTCTACTATCGCCAAGGCCAAGGCCCTCTATAAGGGTACAGATAGCAAGTTGTGACAGCGGCACTTCAGTCTTCTCTTCTTTCCTGATGAGAATGATGATGTCCTTTACAAGTAAGAATACAAACACCTGCCTTCTCCAGGATTCTGTCTTAGCACAATCACCTCTAAGACCACTGGCCATTCCCATTGATCACTAAGCTCTTTGTCGCAGGGTGTCTGGATCGCATCTTCTTCTGGAAAGGTGACTCATGGAAGGTGACCTTGGAAATTGTATTTTACCGAGATGAGATTTGGCCTGTGTATTAAGTTGCAGCCATCTTCTGGTCTTAACCTGCCTGGATGATACGCCAAGGAAGTCTCTTTACCGAGCATTCTGAGAACCAGTGTTCTGGAATATCCTCTACCCACTGTACCATGTCTGCATCGCCTCTGGGATAACCTAAAGAAATGTAATTTTGAGATCTCTTCAATGGAAATCCTGGGCCAACTTCTGCTCTTCCAAGGGGTGCCTGAGCCTACATCCCTAGAAAGCCTTCAGAAATGGGCTGCCTCTTTTGGAAGCAGGAATTTCACAGCATTAAGGTGACATCTGAGGTAGAAGTCAGAGGGACGAGATGGAACCACCATACTTTTAAGGCACCCACTAGTAACCCGACTCTGCCTCTCATGGGATTAACGAAAGGGGGTGGAAAGATGCTTCTTCCCCAGCACTTCAAGGAGCATGGAAGTGCCCTGTAGCCCCGAACACTGAACTTTTGGTAAACTGTCGCTTAGTCCTAATGCCAAAATGAGACTCCCCTACTCCCTCCCTTGGAATTGACAGTAACCTGGGATCATCTTGATTTTGCTTTGCATCAGTCGTGAAGGTGGGAAGCTACCTTCCTGGGATTTGCAGAGAACCCCTGGCAAGTGTGTAGGAAGCTTCACCTGATCCCTCACGTCCTGTTATTCAAGAGCCTATAGTTTTGGGCTGCCATCGAATACAGAAATGAGCTCAAGTTGTATCATGGGAGATCTAATGTCCACATAGGATGCATTTTTATGCAGGAAATGGTCAAGATGACACCCAGAAAACTCTGCTTCGGACTGGGAGTGGAGCAAAAAGATAGTTCGTTCTTAAAATATTTTTATCAGCAGGGAATGGATTTAGTCTAACTGTACAGAAAGAGGAAACATGAATTAGACCAACTATTAATACCAACATTTTCCATCAACGTTCATGGTGTTGCTATCTCTTAAAATACAAAGCCATTTGTGGCCCAAAGTTGGTCAGCACCAATACCTATGGGTCATGCTAAAAACAGAAGTGAATCTAACTTCCTGAAAGCATGCTACATACATTTTAAATAGCTAGATCATATGGGGGGAAATCAGCATGTCTATTATTAAAAAGGAAAACCCAAGTGTTAGAACACTAATTTGGAGCAGGAAGATTATGCAAGACAAATTCTGAACATGAAAACAATAATTCTCCCTGGAGAAGGAACATAATTTAATAGAATTCAATGTATTAACAAACCTGTGGTCGAATGTTAAAAGGGAAAATCCAGCCAGTGATAATATGGAAGACCCAAAGGGAATATTCATATTCGAGCTATAAATCATTCAGATACAGATAATCTAGAGCACTTGCTATAGAGCTTAGAGCAGTAACAGAAGTCACTGAAAGAAAAAGAGAAGGAAAATATTTAGAGAGATTCCTCTTGCCACAAAGTGGGCATCTGTATTTTTTTTATTCTAAATTAAAACACACATTAAAACTGTAGGCATGCTAGAGGTTACTCCTCCAAAGAAGGCACTGCAGAATTTGAAGCTGTCAGTGTTGCATATGCAAAGACCCTTGATAAATCTCATTTTGGAAAAAGAAGTTCAAGAAGGAATGTAGAAAGTTAATTAATTGTTTGAACAGTTATTCAAAATAGCACCTCTTGTATACAAGACATTGTGTTGGGGAAGCTTGTGGGCTTTCAAAGGGGGCTGGAGGAAATGAGGCAGAATTACTGAGACGCAAGCTGGTCAGTGATGCGGGCCATCCATGCAGTTGAACCTAAGAGCTATCAGAGTGTGGAGCTGATTATGGCTGGCTTTGCATAGCAGGCTGTCTTAGTGTGGGGTTAGGGTGTGAGTACGTGTAGTTTACTGAAGAGGTGATCCTGTGAAGTACACTGAGCAGGCGGGAGATGAGACAAGGAAGGGAGGAAAGTCAGTAAATTAATGGTTAATAAGTTGGTTACCACTATGGGCGCCTGGGCGCCATCCCACTCTATGGAACAGTCCTCAGAATTGTCCCTCCATGCGGCAAGAATGCCAAGATAAGTACCCATCTACTCGCACCCCTCATTGGTTGAGGGTTCCCGGGCCCATTGTGCAAGCACTGGGGTGGCTGAAGTCACAGACTGGCTGAGTCATCCTGGCCCCTTGGTCATGCGGTGCTTACTCTGTGCCAGAGGCGCTCTGGTGGGAATTGACATGAGACACTTACCGGTAGGCTGAGGCATTTACACTTCATTTGAAGGCACTGTGCAGTCACTGAGAGCTGTCTGGAGCCGGCGAGTTGCCTACTCAAAGCAGTGCTTCTCTGGGCAGTCTCCGAACCCAAACTGGGACCCCTACAATGTCGTGTGATGTGGCTCCTGATTTCTCTGCCCCTATTCAGGTATTGGGGGCTCTTCGTCCTGGGACTGAGACCTCAGGAACACAGCCTCCCCACGTCACAGGCACCGAGGCTAGACATTTTCTGAGTGACAAATCTACTTTATTCTAGACGTGCAGATACCTATGGGAACAAACTGTGTAGAGGGGGACACTTATGGGCCCATGGAGTATACCTAGGGTACAGCCCTGAGCAGCTTACAGTTTCCTTTATCTCTTTCCTCAACGAGAAAGGTTTCCAGACATCAAATTCTGCCTCTTTTTACCAAGGGATGTCGCCTGTGGGCGTTTCCAGCCCCTTCCCCATCTCTACACTCACACAGACTCCTAGGTGACACGCTGCCTTCCCCTCTGCGCCACCAGAGGAGGTTAGAGATCTTTTCAGCTTCTTTTTTCCTGACCCTGCCTGGGGCAGCACCTTCCCTGGCAATCTGAGCAGAAGGTCCTTCCGGAACTTGAGTTTTCACTGAGCTAATTTTTTTCATTTTCAGGCTTCCATCTGGACTCCTAAAGTTTCCATTTCGCTTGTTAAGATCCTGAAGCCGTTATGGCTTTAAGCAAATGTTTGGCAAACAGAACCTATGATCTAGGGACCAACAGATGGAGATGTCCTTCTTGTTTTCTCAATAGAAATGAACTTGACACACAGCTCAATTTAAATCAGCAGACATTTGTGGAGAATCTTCCATGTGCCAGATACTCTTTTAGAGTTGGGAATAGTGTGAGCGTAAGAATGCTTTCAGTTTCGAGGAAGACTTTCACTTGAAGTTGCTTTTTAAATATAAGAAAATTCACTACTACACAACAGAGGTAGGGCTGTTCCAGGTGTGGTACAGGGCTCTGGCTCCACTTCTCTGAAATACACTTGGTTCTTATATCCTTCATGTGTTTTGTCATTAGACTACCTCCCCTGCATGACTACAGGACATTTGCAGAAGTTCTATATGTCACATTTAGGCATGATAATGTCTAAAAATAGAAATGAGACTTTTGTTCTTCATTCATATTTTCGGAAGTGAGGAAACCATTCCCAAAAGCTCTCTAGAAGTGTGTTCCCTTCACATATTGGCCAAAGTTGTGTAACATGTCTATGCCCAAAATCAATCACTGGAAAGGGGAATGGGATTATATGACTGGTTTGGACCAATCAAGATGTACTGAGGCCAACCCCTAAAGCATGTGGCCATGTGAAAAAGCCATGTGAAAAATGGTGGTTGCTGGCTCACTGCAGGGGTCAGGGGTCAGAGTAGGCATCCCTCTCTCTGGCAGCAGGAGGAAGATGGTGGTGGAGCCGTCTGGGAGAAAAGATGTGGGCTGCTGCTGCCATGGAATTTCAGTACCAGTAATGGCAGAATGGACTGGATGCATTCTCCTGAGGCCCAACAAGCTTCAGATCTACATTTGAATGGATGCAACCTTGAAAGAAATGACTAGTAAAAGAAGTCTACCCAGAACCTAGAAAGAGGGGCATATACTTCAATTTTGTAATTGTTTGTGCAGATCTTAAAAGACCTGGCCATCAAGTAAAAAAGATTGGTAGTGTCATGTCTAGCAGAAAGGGAACTTAACAATTCATGAAGCTGCAGTCACAGAAGTTCAAAATAGGAGGTTATTTGGATATAGCAAAAACTCCTCCAAATCAGGCACCACCTCCTTCAGGGCACATGAGACCATATAACATTTTATTTACTATTTCTTGAATTTATTTTTCAGTCATGATTAATATAATAATTATTATATTATATTATTAATGTAATAGTCATAATAATGACTACTACCATTAAGGCTTTAAACTCTAAACAAATTATAGATTTGGTTGTGTGATGGTATGAATTTTAATAGAATTCAAGTCCTTCTGTAAAATACAAAGAAAAGTACTTAGCAGTCTGTGTAAAACTGTGTTGTTAAATGTATGTGTGCAGTTAAAAAACTGGTGGATCCCTGAATAAAATCAGGGTTCTTTAAGGAGGGATTAAGATGTGTCTGTGTGTGTGGAAGTTGGATTGGATGTTGGTAAGGCAATCAGCAGACTTGGATAGAAGGTTGATTTGGTGCCTTTGCAAATAGGATTGGTCATTCCTTATAGTTTCCTATTGCTTACAAATATTTTTAAGCTTGTCTTTTATTTTTCTTCAAGTAAAATAAGAATCGTGACCGATAATTCCAACATTTGAAGTCTTTTTTAAAGGAAAGACTGAAGTTTCTTCTGTTACATCTGCTGACTCTCCTTCATGATGCCATCCTTCCTTGTGTGTTCAGTTGTGTGCTTCTGATTTCCATTAAAAACTTATTTGAGGGAATTTTTTTGAAGGCTAGGAAGAAGGAGAGCTCCTCCAAAAAGTATATGCATTTCCTTTTGCCAGTGCCCTGGGAAATTACCAGCCCAATATTAAATTGAATTCACAGTTTAAAGAAAATTTGGAAATTTTTTACTTTTAAGTAAAACATTCTAAAGCACAGAGTCCCCTCATCAAAGCTTGCTCAGGACTAAGAGTACTACTGGTTGGAATGAACATCTTTGTGTATATTAAATTTGCACGGATTAAGGCAGGATTAGAGTTTAGGCAGTGACCTTAAGCAAGGAGCTAAAATTGTCAGGAAAGGTGCAGAGTGACCTGGAGGTCTGAACATGAAATCGACATTTAAAACTAGTGGGTAGGGCTTCCCTGGTGGCGCAGTGCTTGAGAGTCCACCTGCCGATGCAGGGGACACGGGTTCATGCCCCTGTCAGGGAAGATCCCACATGCCGCGGAGCGGCTGGGCCCGTGAGCCATGGCCGCTGAGCCTGCGCATCCGGAGCCTGTGCTCCGCAACGGGAGAGGCCACAACAGTGAGAGGCCCGCGTACCGTAAAAAAAAAACCCCAAAAACAAACAAACAAAAAAAACTAGTGGGTGATATAGCACCGGGAACTATATTCAATATCTTGTAATAACCTGTAATAGAAAAGAATCTGAAAAAGAACATATATACATGTACACGAATCACAAACATATATACATGTATACCTGGAACTAACACAACATTGTAAATTAACTGTACTTCAATTAATAAAAAGTAATGGGTGAAATAACCTGTTGGGGTGAGATTCAAAGCTGTAGGTTTTAGGGAGAAGGGATGAAGAATGTTCTGGAAGCAGCAATGAGGAACAAGAAAGACATCACCTTCCTACCTCCTGACGGTGACATAAGAACTGGAGAAGGAAAAACCAGCCACCACTTGAGAGGGCTGCAGGGGAGCAGCCTCCTGGGGGGAGAACGAGGCTTCCATGAGAGCCGGAAGTGAAGGGAACATTCAGAGAAGAGGCTGAGGGTAAAGGACATTTTGCTAAGGGTGGATTGTGCATTCCATAAGGCCTAGTCAAGGGTTTCAGGAATTGGGTCGGGAGAAAAGGACAAAAGACAGGACGTGCTGAGCCTTACGAGCGTTAGAATGTAGGGGAGAGAAGTGCACTTGGAATTCTGGGGCTGCTTGTGACAGGCTTTAAGGGCTTAATCAGATTAATATTAGGTTCAAGACACAGAGTGCTGGGAAAGCTCTGAGTATTGGGGGGTGAGAAGGGTGGGTGTCTATGCCTCGCTCTTGATTCCTGATGATGAAAGTAAGAACTGGAAAGGTGTGGCCATGCTGCAAGGGTGTGAGGCTCTTTCTAGACCCTAGTTCTGGAAGCTAGGCTTCCTCTGAGCTTGCAGGGGCATCTTATAGAACTAGCGCTCCATGGCACAGCCTTTGGAAAACCTCGCTCTGTTTACTAAAAGGGGAAAGGGGACTAACATTGATTCTTTGGCCACTGTGTGCTAGGCACTGTGCTTCTTGAATATGGTATCAAATTTAATCACCATGGCTTCTGTACTTGGTATGAATTATCTGTATTGAACCCATTTTGTAGATGTGAGGACAGATCTCTGATGCTCCTTAGGTGTCTTTATTAGCTTGCTTTCTAGCATCACAAGCACCCACTACACAGAGGAATAAAATTCCTGATTTGTGGGTGTGTAGTGATTTTAGAACACCGGGATTTTGTGGGGACAAGGCACGTGTCCCCTTTACCCTTTATCAGCTCCTGCAAGGCAAGCGTTTTAAGGTGAGAAACATGTCCTTATAATGGAGGTATGAAGAAGATTGTTCTGAGTGCCTGATCCAATAGGCCCGGGGCCAACGGGTACACCAGGTGAGACCCAAAAAGGAGAACGGCCCTGGAGGGCAAGCCAAGGAGCCTCTGCACACCATCACTGTGAGCAAATGTGTGCTGTGCTCCAGAGACACCACATGAAAATACCTTCCTCCAACACAACCTGGTCTGAAATTGGCCATTTCCTGCAAACACACAATCAGGAATTTTCCTGTAGGAGCTGTTATCTTCAAGTTCATCAAGACATGAAAACTCAGCAGCAAGAAAATTTATAGACTCCTTTAAATATCTTCCATGGACAGCACAGGGGAATGATTTAAAGGAGAGAGAGTATAACACAGAGCCTGTTGATCATTTTTAAGATCTGTTTCATAGTTTTCTGAACTACCACTGGAGAAATAATCCATTATAGTGTGACATTTGGGGGGAAGTTCTCAAGAGGGTATCCACTTGGGAACCCAATGAATTACCAGTACATTTTGCAGTTGAGAGCTCAGAATTATATATACATATATATATATAATATGTAGGCAATCTGGGAAGATATATGATTTTTAAAAATTTTATTTCCAATGCTGGATTTATAGGCACTCCCATGAGGCATATTTTGCTTCTCATGGTAACAACAATAATTTTAGCCTTCATAATTAAATAATTTGTTAATGTAGAAGGATCCATGGTATACAAATGAGTATGATCTTCAGGTTGCCTGACCACTTTTCAGCAGCACACGTGGTTGCAAACTGCAAAGTCTTTTTTTTTTTTACATCTTTATTGGAGTATAATTGCTTTACAATGGTGTGTTACTTTCTGCTTTATAACAAAGTGAATCAGCTATACATATATCCCCATATCTCATCTTTCTTGCATCTCCCTCCCACCCTCCCTATCCCACCCCTCTAGGTGGTCACAAAGCACCGAGCTGATCTCCCTGTGCTATGCGGCTGCTTCCCACTAGCTATCTGTTTTACGTTTGGTAGTGTATATATGTCCATGCCACTCTCTTCGTCCCGGCTTACCCTTCCCACTCCCCGTGTCCTCAAGTCCATTCTCTACATCTGTGTCTTTATTCCTGTCCTGCCCCTAGGTTCTTCAGAACCATTTTTTTTTTAGATTCCATATATATGTGTTCGCATACGGTATTTGTTTTTCTCTTTCTGACTGACTTCACTCTGTATGACAGACTCTAGGTCCTCACTACAAATAACTCAATTTCGTTTCTTTTAATGGCTGAGTAATATTCCATTGTATATATGTGCCACATCTTCTTTATCCATTCATCTGTTGATGGACACTTCGGTTGCTTCCATGTCCTCGCTATTGTAAATAGAGCAGCGATAAACATTGTGGTACATGACTCTTTTTGAATTGTGGTTTTCTCAGGGTATATGCCCAGTAGCAAACTGCGAAGTCTTTAACCAAAACAAGACCCAGGCAGGCTTTCAAAGAGCAGTGCAGCAAGTGTAGCTTCCATGGGACACGGGCATCATAATTTAAATTCTAGAGTGCCCAAAATGGAGAGAAGGGAAAGTTACAGGCCAAGGATTGTATTTTCTTCCTTCCATATTATCAGACATAGTGGCACAAACCAAGCCGGAAAGCTCACACTGCAACACTGCTCAGGGTGAACCGCCTCGTTCCCACCACGCTCTCTGGGCAGCCAGATACCTCCTTCTCCCGCACATGTACATGTAATATTTATATTTATATCCACACGTCCGTCCATTCAATCATCCAGGCATATTTACACGAATAGAACACACTGGGAGATAGTGTGTGTGTGGATTCTACCCACGGCAGCCTGCATAGGCGCTGCGCTTTGTCTCGCTTCAGGGCACCCGTCATCCGAGCAGTGATCGCGGGGAAGGCACCTGCCTGTGCGGCCGCTTCCCACCCCGCTTGGGTTCCGCCTGAGCGCGGAGCTGGCTGGGTCGGGGACTAGGGGAGGCCCCCTTCCCGCAGCGTCTAGGTGGCAGCGCGGGAGGTGGTGCTGAGGGGGCTGTGAGCGTGGGAAGGAGGAAGGGGCGGCGGCGCCCTCTCGACGCTGCGAGGTGGCCACGCCAGCCTTGGGTGTGGCCTCGTCGAGGCGGGTTTCTCCCGAGCCGCCGAACCCAGCCGCTTTGAAATGGGGGAAGCTCCAGCTGGGGTCTCCAGCACTGCGAGGGGCGAAATGTTCCTAAAAATACAAAATTCCCTTGGCTATTTAAAAAGAAAATTTTATTAGGTAGTTTCCCCCCAAAAGGCCATTTCAAATGTCTGCTTGGGAGTCCGGCTATCTGGCCCTACCTGGCATTGGGGTGACGCGAGGCGCCAGGCAAAGTTTCCACCTGTCTGCTCCTGCTGCGCCCCAGGCCTTGCCACGACTTGTCTGTCAGCGTGGCGGTGGGGAGGAGGAATAGGCAACCTCGCCCGGCCTGGGGGCTCCCAGGAAGCCGAGTCAAAGTTAACAGGTCAGTCCCAGGCCCAGAAATAGGAGGCAAATCCTCTTTCCCCTGGCACTAGCCGGGTCCAGCACTCAGAATTCCTTGTTGTCCCACGGGACAGACTCGAGGCGCCGCCCGCGGGTGCGCAATGCATAGTCACACCCAGTGACTAATTAAGAACTGGGGCCCTTTCCATCATTCTGCTGCGAACTCGGAGCCCTGACTTCTCCAAAAGTACCAGAGACTTGGGGGTGGCCCTACCCACCCCCATCCCGCGCAGCTGCAGCGCCTCTCACCCCGACTTTCCGGGGCGCGTCAGCCCACCCAGCAGCAAATCGTGCGTAGCTCGCGCCTCCCACGCGCGCAGTGACTCCCTCCCTGCGCGCCGCTAGTACTAGCGCCACGCCGTCTCCGGGCACTGCAGCACCGCGGGAGAGGAGGCGAGGCGGCGGCGGCGGAGGCGGAGGAGGTCGTCCGCAGAGTGCGAGCTCCGAGCCACTTTCTCGCCCCTCCTCTCGCCGCTGACCCGCTCGGAGGAGTCACCACTCCGTGCGCTGCAGGAGAGAGCGGCAGACGGAGGCGGCCCCACGGAGCGAGCCAGAGCGGCGGCCGCCGCTGAAGCGCTGACACCATCCTGGGCAGGGGGTCCCCGGCGACTGGAGCGGTGAGTCAGGCACCTCGGCAGCGTTGGCGGGTTTTCCCAACGCTACTTTATTTCCTTTCCGGACCCGCTGGCCGGGCGCTGCAGCCTGGGGAACTTTTCGTAGCCTTTTAGAAGAGCAACTTTGCCCCACCTGCCCCCGGGGAAGGGGTTGCAGGTGCCAGGTGCTGCCTGGCCGGGCGCCTTTGCTGGAGCAGGACCGAGGAAGTCTGGGGTAAAGCAGATGGAGTGACCCCGGTTGCCCGGGGTAGGTCAGGGGATGCGGGCGCACTTTATCCCAGATCCCCGGGGGAGGCAGGTAGGCAGCCGCGGGGATGTGGGGGCCACGCTCGCCTTCTGTAGGGACCTCCACCATCCTTTGCTTGCGTGGTTCGACGGGCAGGGGGAGGCTGCTTTAAAACAAGCAGCTCCTAAACCCTGGCCGGCTATCAGACCTGTATCCCCACCCAGCCTTGGGCTCAACTTTTAGCCGGGAATCCCTTTGCAGACGTGCGGATGGCGGGAGGGCAAAGGCAGCCGCAGTAGGCGCTGCGGGAGCCTAAAAGAAACATCGGGGATTTAAAAACTATTCCACATAAATCCCCGAAGCCCCTGCCTAGCGTCTACGAGAGCACAAGCGAGGGATGGAGAGCAGGGAAACCCGTGGGGCTGTTTGTGGCTGCGCTTGCCTGCACTACGCCTTCATTCAGTAAAAACCTATTGACCGCTTACTGTGGCCAGGCGCAGCCAAATAGACTCACTGGCGTGAGGGTCAGCGGGGAGAGGGGCCATCATTCGTAAACAAACTAACTACCCAAGTAATTTCAGGTGGTGAGGAGGGCTGTGGAAGTGATCACCCAACCCAATTGACCCTTTCTCTTGGCGGGCTCTTTCCCTTCCTCCTGGGTTCTAGAACTGGGAAGACTTCTCTCGAGTGCCTAGGGGACCGCCCCGGGCTGGGCCCACTAGGACTGCGGAATATGGTGATGAACTTGGCAGGGGGCAGCAGGCACCTCGCCGCAGATGCAGAACTCAGAGCCTTAGTGTGGGCGTGCAGGGACCTTAAGCGCCCGGCGCGCGGAGGCGGAGAGGGAGGGCTGAGTCCCAGGGGCTGGAGGTGCTGCCTGGAAGGCTGGAGCCGGGGTCGGGGGGGAGGTGGGAGCGTGGGGGGTGGGGTAGGGGAGGGCGTTAGCGTCACTGGCTACGTGTGCGAGTGATGCAAATGCAGACCCGGGGGCGGGGGCGGGGGGTGGGGAGGCGCTGGAGTCTCGGTCCGGGAGCGCGCGCGTGTGCGTCAAAGGCTCTCGGGTGATGGATGCCCTGCAGCGCACCCGGCACGGACAGCCGCTACCCGGCGCGGCGCGGGGGTGGGGACGGGGGGGCAGGGCGGGACCCGGCAGACTGCTGCGGGGGCGGGCGGCGGCTGCGCCGGGCGGCTACCGAAGCCCCACCGGGCCGGGGTTGCGGGTAGGCAGGAGGCTCCGCAGTGCGCCGCAGTGCCGGGAAGGCGCCGCGCTGCGGCCGGGCGCTCCCCGGGGACCGAAAAGATAGGGCGTCTTTCAAGGCGCCACCACAGGGATTCCCTGATGGTCTCCTCTCTCCTTGCACCTCCTCCCTTCATTCTTAGCTGACTGACAGCGCTAGAAAGAAAGTTGTTTCAGTTTAATTCTGATCCTTAATCCTGGAGGAGGATTTGGCATTAATCTCTTTGACATACACTCATTTTCAGTGGCACGTTCCGAAAGGCCTCGTGCTCGCGGCAAGTTTTCATGTGAAAGCTTCGCTGTTGAGGTTCTTCAGATATCGTAAGGCTAATCCATTCCTTCGCCATTCTTCAGTTTTGTCAGGAGGCCTGGCCTCTAAGTGGAGCTGAGAAAGCCTTGCAAAACGATGTGTCGCATTCCTCCTTTATAACCTAAAAATATGTTAAAACAGTACTACAAATGCATTCCGTGGTCGAGAATAAAAAGCGCAATCCACGTTTCGTTCTATGTATTAACAAAAAAGAAGGACCCTACTTTCTGGAAACCTAATGGCAGAGCTTTTTCTACTGGTTTTCCTGAATGAGCCCAAGTCTGCCGTACGTGTGGCAAAGGGAACGAAGGGGGATAGTGGGGTGGGGTTCAGGGAGGAAGGAGGAAAAGCAGTTATTAAAGAGCCCACAAAGATCCTGGTCTCATTTTCCCAAGTATTAGGTTATGTCACCTTATGTTATGGGCAGGTGACTTACCCTCTTGGGTTCATCCTCCTTGTTTGAGAAATGTGAAAAATAGCTGAGACTAGCTCTTATTAAAAAGTTGTTTTGGGGACAAAAGAGTCTCAGAGAGTTTTGGACATACAAATTCTCTATGAATGGAAAATATTATGAATCAAAGTCCCTTTAAGGAGAAAGAAAACACTTATCTTTTAAAAAATTCTGGAGACTTCCTTGGGCACTGTTCCTTTAATGAAACTTGGCCATCAATGTCAGCAAACGCAGACAATAGACTTTTCCTAGCAGTCTAATATAAAATCAAATGCCATTAGCTGCCGGCTCTCTGGAGAAGGGGGGTGGGGGAGAAGCTCTGGATTACATCTGAATGTTTCTGGTGATGTGGTAGAGAAATCAAATTTATTTTTCATGACCCAGTGACATATAAAAGTAGCTTCTCTGGTGTGAGCAGCAGACTAGCCGACAAGCTTTTAGGTAAAAATCCTACTCATTATTAACGCTGTCATATTCTGTAAGTGTGGAGGGTCCCTCAGAGAACAGGATGCAGTTTGCACCCTCAAGGCGATTACCGCAAAAGGCATCAAAATCTGCAGTATATTACGTGACCACAAGTACCAGAAAATCCATTTCTTATAATTAGGGATATTAGCTCTTCTTCTGAGGGAAACTTGTTGATGACATATTTCATGAATGAAAACATCTGATGTGTCAAAATGCCTTCCTAACCAGATCCCTATGTTGTTTTTCATGTTACTCATGCGTAATGGTAGAGTTCTGTGAAGAGTAAAAGTTAAAATGTCCTTTTTATTCTATGCGGCTGCATCAGGGGAAGATCTATGATTCACCAGTGCTTCTTGGCTCTATGTTGCTGAGGTTTCTGTCTGAGCCATGGTTTACAACACGTATATCATTGCTCGTTTAACACAAACTCGTTGTTTAGATGAAGTCTGTTTGTAAACCTAGGAGAGGCAGCTCCTCACCCCCAGCCCGCTCATGCAGTTTTGGTCCAACATTGCTAAATTATTTTTGGTTTTGCTTTTTAAATTCCAGCTGTTTTGAGCAGCCATTGCAAAATGTTGCAGTGGGTAGAATTCGAAGCTTCTTTCCTTTTGACACAGCTGAGATAACAATGGAGGATGAAGTTACTGTTTTAATTCTGGCTGAAAAGATGTTGTAAGAGGGTATAAAGACACCATTTAGTTTTATCACAAACACCCCTTGTAATTAGGAAGGGTCAGTAGTGGTTGCATATCACGATGGCTTCCCTTATTGGGACGAAGTGAACAAAATGAAATGGATGGAGGGGGTGAATTTGATGGTTTGGTCCTTTCTGGTGCTAATATTCTTTTCCTCTGTGAAATATAGAAATACATGATGAGTTATGGTTTAAATTTGAACTTTTCTTATTAATAGAATATAAGAAATGTTTTTGATTAACTCATACTGAAATTTTACATGGGGCTATGAGCTTTGTTTTTGTAGTGTAATTAGTCTATTAGATTTTGTATTATGCCATGAGGGGTATGAGTTAAAACGTTTTCAAAAGACCAAATTTGAAAAATGATAATCTCAGCTTGACGTAAAGTGGATATTCAGATCAATTTAACGCGACAGCATTTTAAATGTTTTCTCTTGACTACCTAATGCACACCATGCCTGCTATATCTTTTCCTGTGAACCGCATGTGATACAAATGATTAAGACCAGACACTGAGAACTATATTGATGGGTTTTAGTCTTCTTATAGCACTTGGGCCCTCTTACAGTTCAAGAGCACAATGAGATTTATGACAAGTTAGACTAAGTGCTTTCTCCTGTCATTTGCCACTGTTTGAAGATCTTATGAACTAGAATCCTAGAATAGCCCAATAGATCAGGGCGCTCAAATAGTCATGTGTATCATACTTTCCAGGGGAGCTTGTTCAAATGGAGGTCTCTGAGCCCCATCCTGGACATTCTAAATGAGTGGTTTCATGGGTGGGCCTGGAGTATGCTGTTTACCAGGCTCTGCCACGTGGGTTGGATGCTGTCGTTTGGGGACCACAGTTGTAGGAACACTTGAACTAGTACTGGGCAGTGCAGCAAGGACCCAGAAAGCATGGGCTTTCTAAGCTATGTTGTTCTCGTTGATATTTATGGACTATCTACTCGAAGCTCTCAGAGGAATCACATTCTAGCTGGCAAGGAGGATTCAAGATGGCTAACTTCTTTGGTAAGTCAGAGGCAGAGTGAGTGAGATAGGTGTTTGGGAAGGACTCTGTGGAGACAGATGGGCATAGGCAGAGCGAACATCATATGTAACCAGTCAGTCCAGTGGCATAAAGACTGAAAACCGTAGCCTTCAAAGCCTTCAGAGCTCTAGGGGGTCTGGCCCCAGCTCACTTCTGTAACCTCATGTTACATAACCCCCAAACCTCTCCCATCCTAGCAACTTCAAACATCAGTCTTCTGCTCCCATGGCAACCTTATCACCTGCTCCAACATGCCTTTGTCACATTAATGCTTTATGTTATTCAGATTTTAGTCCAGTCTTCTCTTTCTGGGGAAGCCTCCCAAACCTCTTTTGTGAGGTTAAAATTCCCTCTCCCATCACAGTGTACTTTTCCTTATATATAAGGTTGTCAGAGAAAAAGAGGATGTTCAGTTAAATTTGAATTCATTTTTAACATAAATGTCTCAAATATTGCATGAGACATATTTATATTAAAACATTATTTACTGTTTATATGAAATTTAAATTCATCTGGGCATCCTGTATTTTTGTTTGCTAAATCTTGCAAGTCTGTTTATAAAGCTCATTAATTTTACCATTTCCCTTTTTTTAAAAAATGAGATTCTTTCAGTAATATCTATCTCTCCTGACTAAACTGTTAAGCTCCAGGAGGCCAAGGACAGGATTAGGGAGAGGTGGCTGTTTTGTTTTGCTGTTTTCTCCCCGGTGTCTGAAGAGCTCAGTAAATGCTGTCAGATGAATTAATGAGCTCTTTGAGAAAAATGGTGTAACCATAGACAAGTTTCTTAACTTCTCAGAGCCTTAATTTCTCCAGCTGTGAAAAGGTAATTTTTATATCTACTTTTTAGGATTGTGTGTGAAAGTTAAATAGGGAAAATATACATAAAGCGCCTAGCGTGTTGCTTTGTAGGCACCGTGCATTAAAAGGTGCCTTTTCTCTTCTCCTAATGTTTGTCTTGTAAAATGAAAGGATTCCATTTTAATGTATGAAATCCTACTTCCTTTTTATTATAATGCAATCCTGAATGCTTCTGGAATATTTACCAAATGCCCAGTACTCTGGTGGTTCAGCTATGCAGTTATAGCGGTGCAGCCGTCTGTGGAATGGTGACTCCTGAGGCTGGCTTCATGGGCCTGTGGCATGTGCAGTCACACAGGGTCTCACACTTGGAAGGGCCTTTTGTTTGATTTATGCTCTGCCCTCACCTTTTGAAATTCCTTGAACAAGGTCCCCCATTTTCCTTTTGCATTGGACCTTGCCAGTTATTTTGTGGGTCCTGGTAACCTCTGCACATTTGCATTTAGCACATGCATCGGGAGCATTATATTTCGTCTTTATAAGGACCCTGGGAGCTCTCATTACTCAGAGAACTTGTGAGTTTCCCCAGATACATGGCTTATAATTGACTGAACCAATGTCCTTTGCGCTGTCTTCACCTGATTATGACCACCCCGTGTGTCCACACTTTTCACTGAGCATCAGGAACTTTGGAAGAACTAGCCTTAGGTCTCTTATTCTTAGGTCACCTCCGTGGGCCTTCCCTCCCCATAGCTGCTCCTGTGATTGCTGAAACAGGATCTTGAAGTTCTAGGTCTGCCTTTGTAGGAAAATCAGGACCACCAGCAGTTGTTTTAGATACTGTCTCCTCCAACATTCAGGTTTCTAAATCTGCAGGTTCACCCAAGATAAATAGTGATCTTGGAAGGTTGAAACTTTACTGAGAGAAGTATCCGAGATGTTTGTTCTTTGCTCTAAATTGCTCAGATGAGCCACATAGCACTGGAGCCTCTGCAGGAGGGAACAGCCATGCATTTTGGCAGTGGGTAGAGAAGGTGACCCACTTTGTCATTTCAGGCTCTGACTAGCCTGTTTTAAAATATACTCATCTTAATATTACTTTTTAATAGTTCTAAGCGTGCCACTGTTTTCTTCATGCCATTTTTGTGCTTATGTGTGTTTGTAGTTAGGAAGTGACTCCAGTGATTCCGTGGGGCCATTCTCAAGTTTGCCCTCATACTGTTATTATTTTTAACACATGACAGCATGCGCCCAGTTCTTGCACATTAAACACAGGATGAGCTGCATTGAACACACAGATAATTTAAGTATAAAGGTTATTATTTTTTGAAGTATCCGATTAAATCTGCAGCCTGGGTTTCCCATTGGCCACATCCGTGTAGAGGTAGAATTATAGACCCACAATAGCCTCTACAGTCATTTCTCCAGTTCTATTCCTCCCCCAGTTGTGGATTCCCAGCCTTCTTTAAAGATTTCTCACTGTTTCTCTGAGTCCTCAGGGGTCACTCCTGCGGTCCTTGTCCCTAGTTCCCTGCAGCAACGTCACTACAGTGCTGCCGAACCTGCTTCCCTTTGCCCAGGACGTCCTGGCTCGAGTACCGTAGAATCTGCTGATGCCACCGTGTGCTCTTAATGTCCCTGGGGAGCTTAGAGAATGTGTGAATGCTTGGGGGCTGGTGAAAGGACGCTTGAAGTGACACAGTGTCCTGTATTCACATTTACTTGTCCCCACTGATGCTGGCCCATTGTCCTAGGGTTATAAATAGTGGGTCTGAAATTGCCTTTCGCTTGGGATGAGCCCTGTCCTGGGAGACGTCTTAGTCCCTCCCTTTTAGACATACTAAGAGGTATCAGAATATTCAGATAAATCATCAGAATTTTGTAAGGATGTTCATGGCATCATTATTTGCAACAGCGAAAAATTAGAAACAACCTAAATGCTCATCAGAGGACGATTACATCAGTTACAGTGCATTTAAATAATGAAATACTACACAGCCATTGAAACGAATGAGGTGAACCTATACGTACTGGAACTATTTTGAAGATATGTTATTAGTTAAAAATATAGCAGTTTATTAACCAGAATATTTGTTATGTCTCTATTAAAAAATGAAGGTACGTTAAAAAGTCTGGAAGGATGAAGACCAAACTGTTTGGGGTAAAAGATGGAGAGGACCTGACACTTTTACTTGATACGTTTCTCCATCATTTGAGTTTTCAACAATAAGCACATATTACTTTTATAATTAAGGCATCAGTAAAGGTGGTGAAAGTTAATTTCAAGATGTCCCTGTGATGCTATTTCTCAAAGATATTTAATAAATATAAATATGTCTCAAGTAATGTTTAAGTGGCAGAAAGCAATGCCAGTGTTTCCTGTGGATACTTTTCTAGTCCATAATATCAGTAAGGTAATCAAAGTTGTGAGAACATAAATTAGTTTAGTTATGTTCCATAAAACTATTTTCATTTTGAATGAAAAAAGGCAGATACCTATAAGTGTTTGATACATTGGCCCTTGAGAATGACCGCTCATTGCTGACCTAGGTTGTTAAAGCTGAGGGCCTCCCTCCTCCCGCCACCCCTGTTCTCAGTAAGTCTTATGTGTCCAATAGCTATCATAAGCCTATATTAATACGCTGCATGTTTTGCTTTGAGGGACATTATTTATTCTACTGTGACTGTGTATTTGTTGGGACTGGAGATTGGCAGTTTTTTATCTTCTCTTCTCGTGGACCTGGAATTGTCCTCCCTCCCACCATCTCTCCTCCTCCCCTTCCCAACATCTGCACATTGGTCTACGGAAAAGGCTCCTACCCGTCCTCTAAGCCTCAGCTTAAAACTCACTTTTCATGACCCTCCGTGGCAGAGTTTGGGCCCCTTTCTCGGACTCTCCCAGTCCCCTTGCAGCCACACTGAAGCAGTGCTTCTCACACTGTGTTATTGTGGCCTCTCTACAGGAGCTTTCCTGAGTCCCTTGGCTCAGGAGTCCCTAGACTCTGAGTCCCTTGAACTTCAAGGAAAGAGGCCAAGTCATGGGGATCTTTGTAACCCCTGGCGCTGGACACATAGAGGCTAAAAACCTTTTAAATTATTTTAAAATCTTTTTTATGGCAGTGTAATACACAGCGAGAAAAGTGCGCATATTAAAAGCGGATAGCTGAATTGATCTTTATAAACTGAGCGCATCTCTTTAACCAGCACCCAGATCATGAAGGAGATCATTCCCAGTGCCCCAGAAGCCCCTTGCATGTCCCTTCCAGTCATAACCGGTTCTGCTATCCTGACTTCACTCCTCTGGAGGCGCCTAACACAGCTCTCCCTGTCCTGCCCAGATGCCCTTTTTATTTATGCCCATCGTCTGGGAAACTGCTTGCCAGAGCCTTACCCCTGCCAGTGGACATGAGCATGTCATGGCTATGCTGTCTCTAGATGCCCAAACTCCCACTTCACAACATTCCAGAGTCAGAGAAAATGGTCCCTAATTTGTTCCACACTATTAGCTACAGGACAGCTCCACCTGTGACCCAAGTCTAAGTCCCTCATGGGCAGTTCTGTCATTTGATCTCCACTTTTGTCAGCTTGGATAAGGTTCCTTCTGTTTCTAACTTGCTGAACTTTCATATGAATGTGTATAGAATTTAATGCTTTTAAGCCTCTGATTAATTACAAAATCATTTCTTTTTAATAGATAAAGACTCCAGGTTTCTATTTCTTCTTGTGTCAGTTTTGGTAAGCTGCATTAAAAAAAAATATTAATTTTATCCAGATTGTCAAATTTATTGCATAGTTACTTATAATCACTGCTTTGTTTTTATTTTGTGAACTCTGTGATTCTTGTATCTAATTGCATTTTCTTCATTGCTTTGACTAGTTAGAAGTTTAGTCAGTTTTTTTGTGTAGATTCTAGAAACTTTATGGAGTCATGTGGTGTTATATGAAGATCTTAAAAAATATATATATGAATTATTTGAAATGCATCCCTATGTCATTTGAACCTGTAATCATTGCCTGTGGTTATATGTAATTTTTAAAACTCATTATTTTTTCTATTTATCATTGAATAACAGCCCTAAAAATTCAGAACATTAGTAAGTAGAGTGACAGATATATTTAATTACTTTTAAAAATGTCTAAATGTTAGAAGCTAGGTTTGTAGAAGATACCAGTTCCTCTGAAGGCAAAAATGTTGACAAAAATCAAATACCCATGGGCCTTCTGTGGGCCTACTGGTTATTTAATGCTATCCTTGTATATAATCTGAAAGGGTAAATGAACCATGATTTGAATTTTGATGACAAGGGTTTTATTTTGCGACAGCCATGGGCCTTAATCAATCCTCATTTCATCTCTGCCTGCCTTTACGTGAATCTGTCAGGCTGTGGCAGACTTTGCCTATTCTGTCCTTCAACGTGATTGTAGGAGAGTGAGCTCCTGAGATACCTGTTGGTTTGGTTCGTGTAGGACTCTCCCAATACCCAGTGACTCATACAGCTAGTGACTCAGCATTGTGTGTTTATACAGCACCAAATAACTTCTACCTTTTCCCTAGATCCCACCCAGTCCTTCCTTTTCCCAGTGTCCACCTGTTCCCTGTCCAACATCATGAATTTCTCATTGACTTTTCTATTTCTCCTTTAACCATACTTGCCCCTACTGCCTGTGCTGGGTGGGCCGGTATTTGCCAGACATTTATTACTATGTCATGCTGCCTTACTGCCACTCCAAAAGTTAGTAACTGAAAGCGATAATCATTTCTTTTCACCCATGCCTCTGTAGATTGGCTTGGGGCTGGCTGATCTAGGTTGAGCTTTGCTGGGTTTTCTCTAAGTTGCAGATTAGGTTCAGGTTTTTAATCCTCCTTGGAACAGTTGGCTATCCAGTTCATAGTGTTTTGCATGGAGATGGCAGAAGTACGAGAAAGGTGAGTGGAAACGTGATGCCTCTTAAGGTAGGCTCTGAACTGGTACCTTGTCCCTTCAGCCCACATTCCATTGACCAAAGACAAAATACATAGGACAGTTACACATAACAAAGCACTGGCTCACATACTGCACAACTTTCTGGTGTCTCAATAGATACCCATTTAGGTGAAAATTTTGTTTCTAGTACTTGAAGCTGAGACCTTTTTTCTGTTTTATATATAAACACAAGTATTTTTATGTAGCTTTTATATACAGGAGTCAAGCTCCTTATAAATCAAGGGAAGATTTTATTTTGTTTTATTTAAAATCTTACCAAGAGTTGTTCATCATTTCCAAACATCACATCACCAGTAGTAACAAAACACTAGTTGTGATATTTAAGTTGCTAATAAGCTCACCTATATTTGTCTACCTTGGTGGTTTTTGCATTCATGGTGATTCTACATTTAGAAGCAAGCATCTCTTGGGACTTGCCTGGTGGTCCAGTGGGTAAGATTCCATGCTCCCAATGCAGGGGGCCCTGGTTCGATCCCTGGTCGGGGAAGTAGATCCTGCATGCATGCCACAACTAAAGATCCCGCATGCTGCAACTAAGACCTGGCACAGCCAAAAAATAAATAAATAAATATTAAAAAAAAAAAAAAAGAAAGAAGCAGGCATCTCTTGTCTTCATTTTATATTCTAAAGTTGTTACACTGGGACATTTACATATTTATAAACATTATTATTTGTTTGATTTTTCCTTATTACTGTTAGGATATTATATAGGTATTTTAAATTTATGTGTGCAGACAGGTTATTTCATCTGAAAATTATTTAATAAGGCATTGCAAAATATATGGTGTTAGTAGGCGCTGTTGGACTGCTCTAAATTCTCTATATTAGCACTATGTGTAATAAGCCAATTTATATTCGGGGGAGGGAAGGGGCAGGTTGTAACACAGGGAGGGCTCTTCCATCTTAGCACTGTGCCTGAAGGGAACATGCGCCTTCTGTGGCATGTTGTCACATCACTCTCTAGCAGTGTTTGTGAAGGGAGGTGAGTGTGAGCTGGACCTGCCTACAGAAATGGTGCGTCCATAGAGAATAGACAAGCCTTTATCATAGTTCTGCTTCTGAGGCTCACCCTAAATTCAGGCAGTCTGGGGATTTGGACCGTGAAGGCACTGTGTTTTTACTGTGCCGCTCTAACCTTGATCAGTGATGGATAAGACCAGGGGAGGCTTAGAGGAGAGAAGAAACAGACAGATGTGTTCCGAGATGGCTGTTCCAACAACCGTAGGGGATGCCCAGTAGGAATCTGGTGGCTTCTTTCTAACCCTGTTTTAAAAATACTATTATTTTCTGAGGCCACGGCCAGACAATGGATTCTGTGGGAGTCCCCTGCCAGAGCCTTCTGTGTGTGAGAGTGGGAGCCTCTAAATTGCTTCCAGAAGAGACCGACAAAAGAGGGAGTGAAAACTTGGTGACCTGTTTTGGTCCATAGGTCAAAGGTCTGAATATTTTCCAATCAACTGAAATTGATGTAAGGGTAATTCAGAAGGACTAAATCAGAAGACGTGGAAAAAGTGACGCAGGACTGGATGATACATGCCTCTCTGCGTGCCTTTTACTCTAGAGTTGGAATATCGATAAGGGCATCACACTCTATCTGTGGCGAGCAGAGGACATGTTGTTGGAGCAGAGCTCATTTCATTTACTGATAAATACATTACAGCTAATTGTTTTTCCAAGCGTCCATTACTGCGAACCTGAGTATGTAATGATTGTGTCTGCCTTTTGGAATACAGATGTGTGTGCACAAGAAGGTTTGATTACATTCAAAGGCAGTAAGTTAAAAAAAAAAATCCAAACCTGTAAAGGTTAACATACACTTCCCAGCAAATCTGAGGAGAAAACCAATGATTAATATAATTGAATGTGAGACCCAGGAACACAGGCCATCTTATACTTACAGCTTTAGTTAACATCAGGAGGATGACGTGATTCTTCTTAAGGGCTGCTACCAGTGAATCCTACTAGCCATGGGAGATTTGGAGGCATTTGAGCTCCACCTAAATTGCACACTGATATGGCTTGAGCCATATCAAAAGATGTTTTGGGACAAATAATTAATTCATTTACTCCCAACTTCTTGGCATTATACACTCCCTTATTATTACCGTATTACACAGTGCTGTGTTGATGACCACAGCAGACATTTGGTGTAGCATCGTATTCCATTTAATAAAGCTCCTAAATAAGATGGAGAATAATGGTTCATGCTATGTCCAATTGCTGGCTTAGAATGTTTTTCCACTTAGTAGATGGTTTTGGAACTGGATACTGCAAAATTTTAAAAATCAGACGATGAACTATCTTTGCCCAAGATTAAAGTGCGATAAAGTGTGGATCTGAGCTCTTGGGGCTCCCAGAGGTGCTTTTGAGGTTACTTCTGCACCTCCTGCTGGCCGTGTTAGCTGGTATATGTGTGTCTCTTGGGGGAGTGTGTGTGTGTGTGTGTGTCTCCATTTCCTCTTGCCCAGTGGTGATGGGTTGTGACATCTTCACTCAGGAAGCCATGACAATGTTAAGTGCCTTCTCAGGGTCTTCTGATCACATTGTGCTTTTCTGCTTGCAGGGGTTTCCTCCTTCTCATGAAAGGTATCTAATTGCTGATTTTCAGTCTGGCTGACAGATGACAACACAAAACGCTCTTTCATAACAGTTTTCACCGTCTCTTTGTCATTTCTCAATGGCAGCATTGGGAATCAGGATGTCCAGTTTCTTAATGTGACAGCTTGTCACGCCAGCCACTGCACTCGTCCTTAGCCTGAAGGCTATTTGGGTTTATGTTCAAAAGAGTTCAGCTTACCTTCTAGTAATAGTGAGAGGGATTTATGATGATCTTTTCTGATCATGTGAGATTTTCCCTCTTTTCACTCAAGCTGAATTTTTCATTCAAAATTTCAAACTTAGTTCTGAGAACCAGGGTGTATTTGTATGTGTATGTTCCTTAGCTTAACAGATCTCTCATGTCTTAGAAGAGATAAAATTGGGAGTTGGTGATCAGATGTGAATTCTAACTCTTAGTTGAATTTTTTAAATGTGCTAAAAGTCTCAAAATGTACAGCTCTTTCAGCAGATTGGCCATAATATTTTATTTGTAAAATGCTCAGTGAATATTTATAATGTCAATCAACTGTAAAATCAGCAAATGTTTATTAGCTTTGTTAAATATTAGGATAATCAGAAAAGGAGGTGCTTTAGGTAAATCATGGCATTTATTATTTAGTCCTGATTTTAGAAAAGCTGCCTTTTACCTCAACTGGAGGTCAAGCTTGGATATTTATTTATTTGTTTATTACCTCAAAAGCTACAATATGCTAAATGAAATAAATGCAGGTTCACAGTATGTAATGGAAACTAGCATCAAAACTACGTTTAATCCAGTTTAGCCCCAGTTCTTGCCCTTAAATCATACTCTTTCTTATGAGATTCTAAAAGGTACTGGAGTTTATCTGGAGGTAAGAAAACAGATAAGTTATTTAATAACAGTCTTTAAGTATTTAAAAGGTTAAACGCACAAAAGATGGTGCCTACCTTTTCTTAACAGGAAACAGGAGAAAATAGACTTGAGTAGAGAATTGAATGAAATAGAAATTTCAATTCAATTTCAGTCAGCACATCGATCATCTCCCTTGTGCAGGGGATATGCTATGCTCATTGGGAAAAGTGAGATGTGATGTCAAACATACAGACCTTGGAGGGATGGCTCTGACAAGTTACATAGACGTCCTGTAAAATAAACAGTGGGAGTCCAATGAAAGCAGTCCTAAACTCCACGGTGGTTTTAAGGCAGCAGAAGGATATTTGCCTAACGTGGGGTTTCTCAATCTCAGCACTATTGATATTTGGGCCAAATAATTCTCTTTTGTGAGTGACTGTGCTGTGCATTTTAGGGTGGTTAGCAGCGTCCCTGGCTTCTACCCACTAGATGCCAGTAGTATTTTCCTCTCCAGTTGCCAAAACCAAAACCATCTCCAAACATTGCCAGACATCTCAGGGTAGGAGTAGAGGGCATTGGAAATCACCCTTGTTGAGAACTATGGACTTAAGGAGAAAAGAAAACCTTCAGAAGCCATCGTTTTTGAGATGAATCTTGAAGGGCTGGTGGGATTTTATCAGGCAGAGAGGGAGACGCAAGGCGTTTGAGGTAGAGGTGGTGCATACTGGGGGCAGGTGGGGAGTGGCAAGTGATCCTGTGGATCTGGGAAAGAGGCTTGCGAGGGCCAGAATGTCAGCAGTGGTGGGAGATTGAGCTGCAAGGGTGAGTAGGACTCCTTGAAGGTCAGAGGCAGCGGTTTGGGCTCAATTTGAGCAGGGAATTATGGTTATTAGAACTATACATTTAGAAAGGTGAATTTGAAATCAGGTGTGCAATGGCTTAGAGGAGGAAGAGCCTTGAGGTAGAGATGCCAGTTAGGAGTGGTCAATTTCAGTGACTTCATATAGACGAACGCCTGTTCTTCACTCATTCTGTGCGTTAGCCTGCAGGTATTTATTGCACCTGTACTAAGTGCTAGGCCCTGATCCAGCTCCTGGAGGTAGAACAGAGCACAAAAGCAGATAAAGTCCCTGTTCTCTTGGAACTTACAGCCCAGAGTGGGAGAAGACAGACAATAAGCAAAAATGAAACTGTCAAAATAATCTTACAATGCTGTCTAAACCCTATGAAGACATTAAACGGTTGATGTGATCATCGGTGATTGGAAAGTCTGCTAATATTAGTGATAAAAACTTATTATTACAATGAACTAAGACATGCTAACAATTTTGTTGCAAAGAAATTGCATTTATATCATCGTTTACTAGGAAGTTCATCCCTAGGTGGCTAAAAATAGAGGTACAATAGAATGTATTTTGTCCCTGTTGGCATATGAAAGTATCTGTTATGAAGAATATTTCTTGGTAAAATTAATCCTTGGAAAGGGATTTTACTTGCACGGCCACTGGAACATTGGACAATTCTTTTTAAAACACCGGACAGATTACAAGGGAAAAAGAAAGAAAGAAGGCTACTAACATTTGCTGGGTTCCTAGCCCACACCAGCCATGCTTCTAGACATTTGTTATTTAGTTTTTATCATGTCCTAAGTCCCGGGCGCCATTATCTCTCACTTGGAATAATGCAGCAGCTTGCTAACAGGCCCTTAACATTTGCTGAGTTCCCAGCACACGCCAGCCAGGCATTTGTTATTTAGTTTTTATCATACCCTGAATCCCGGCCACCGTCATCTCTCCCTTGGAATAATGCAATAGCTTCCTAACAGGTCCTTTGGCCTTCAGTTTTGTCCCTTTTCAATTCTTTATTCAGAATGACCTTTGTAAAACACAAAAAGACCATGTCCATTTCATATTAAAAGTCTCCGGTGGCTCCCCGTGGCCTTGAGTTCAATTAGCAATTTCTTACTAGGGCCACAGTGAACTACCTTAGGTCCTGGTGGCACCGTGCTCTCCCTCTCCCTCCTCTGAGCCTTTCACCTGTCTGGAGGCCCTCGCCTTCACCCTTCACCCCACAGCTCGCCTAGCTAACTCTCACGCATCCTTCAAAATTCACCTAAAGGTAGCTTAGGGAAGTGTTAACCTGATCTTCGCAGGTGCAGTTTAGATGCCCTTTCAACATGCAGCCGAGCCACCCTCTCCTTATCCAGTGACAACACTTGCTGCTGTTTGTGAATGCTCGTTTCCTTGTCTTGATTCTTGAAGGTTTATCCTTATGGACCTAGCAGGTGACCCAGGGCCTGGCACAATCAAGGAATATTTGTGGAATGAACCAGTAGAGGGCAGTGCCTTTTAGAAATGAACAGGCCGAAGCTCAGAGAGCACATGTTACTTGCTCAAGGTCACAGAACTGTTAATAATGGATTCATACCTGTGGGGCTTCAGAATTCAGGTTCTCTGCATGTACCAGGGGAGCCTGTGTATTCTGTGGAGCTCCGTAAGAGCATTATAGAGACTCTCTGGCTTAGCTGGTTTACTTATAGCCTTGCTGAGAGGCGTTCAATAAATGTTCATTATTAATCAAACGGGAAACAAGACCCTGACTTGAAGCAGTCTCTTTCATCGATGTGCTTCTGTGATTATCACCAGCCTAGGGCTGCCAAGGCTTGAGTCCTCTGTGTTCGTAGCCAATGGAGGCTTAGCATTTGGAAGAGCCAGATTTTGTCTTTCATTTGTTTGACTCAATATTCTGCTAGACATTTACGCAAGTGCTTTTTGTTACAGCACCTGGTATGCTTCATTCCCTGTCCCTTCCAATTCTGTTACAATGTCAGTCTGCAAAACCATATAAGGATGTGTGAGGAAGCTGTGGAGTATGTAAAAATGCATAGTTGAAACCACAAAAATATTCCCTATGTTGTCTAATGGATTTGTAAAATTACAGCACCTTTGATTCATTATCTGCCATTCTTTGTTTATTCCTCATGCCTATTTGTAGTCACTGAAACACAAAGTAGAGAGGAATTTTGTGGTATTATTCACCTGCATCTAAGCTCATTCATAATTTCATGTCTTTAGTAAACAGCAGCATGTTTTTCTCAGGCATGTAGAAACTTAGAGGACAATTACAAAACAAAATGTTTCAAATAGTATAATGCTGAAATTCCTTTTGAATTTTAATGCCCCTCTGGTATGTATCTTAAATGGGTGTGTAATGATTGTAGCAAAGAAACCTAAAGTTCTTTTCCTTCAAATCTGGGCTAATCTCTGGGGTTCTTGCCATAACCACTGCTGCCAGCCTAGACGGGTTTGCATGTCAGCCTGTGACTTATAAGCTTCTTCACTGGGTAGGTGTACACTCTTCTAGCAATATGCTAACTACTATAGCAAGTTGGATTAATAGACTAATAATAATAGCAAATATTTATTATTGTCTGGGTGCTCTTTGTTATAGCACCTAGACTATTTTCATACACAATCTCATTTAACCCTCACAGTTCTATGAGATTGGTACAACTAAATTCTAATGTGTTTTTTGGTGATTTCTACTAAACATTTGAGGAAGAAATAATGCCAATGCTGCATAAGCTCTTCCAGAATATAGCAAAGGTGGATACACTTCCCAAGTCATTTTATGAGGCCGACATTCCCCTCCTACTAAAACTAGACAAAGACATTACCCAAAAAAGAAGCTTCAGACCAGTATCCTTCATGAACATAGACAAAAATATCTCCAACAAAATACTAGCAAATTGAATCCAGAAAGTTATAAAAAGAATAATATATCATATGACCATGTTTATTCTGGTAACAATGCTGTTTCAACGTTCGAAAATCAGTCAATGTAAATTATCATATCAACAGTCTAATAGATGCAGAAAAAGTATTGGACAAAATTTAGCATCCATTTATGATTTTTTAAAAAACTCTCAGCAGACTCTGAATGAAAGGGAACTTCCTTACAAAAGACATCTACAAAAACTTACGCTTAAGATAATCCTTAATGATGGAAGGTTGAATGCTTTTCCATTAACACTGGGAACTACACAAGGATGTCTGCTTTAACCACTCCTAGTCAAAATTATATTAGAAGCCATAGCCAGTGCAAAAAGTAAGAATAAGAAATAAAAAGCATGTTATAGGAAAGGAAGAAATAGAACTGCCTGTTAACAGATGATATAGTTATCTACATGGAAAGTACCAAAGAATCCACACGAAAAGCTACTAGAACTAATACACAAAAGTCAGTCATATTGTTAAGTATGAACAATAAACGGTTGGAAATTCAAACTTAAGAAAACAGTACCATTTATAATAGCACACAAAAAGAAATACTTAGCTATAAATCTAGCAAAATATGTTCAATATCTTTATGCTGAAAACCACAAAGCACTGATGAATGAAATCAAAGATCTAAATGGAAAGCTATACTGTGTTCATGGATTGGAACACTCAATATAATAAAGCTATCCATTTCCCTCAAACTAATCTATAGTTCAATGCATCCCAATCAAAATTCCAGGTAGAGTTTTAAAAAAATATATGAATCAACAAGCTGACTCTAAAATGTATGTGGAAAGACAAAGGAACTAGAATAGCCAAAACAACTTTGAAAAAGAACAAAGTTGGAGGATTCATATCGCCTGACTTCCAGACTTACTCTAAAGCTATAGAAATCAACAAAGTGTTGATTTGTCATGTAGACATATAGAAGAGTGGCAGAAGCATAAAGAGTCTAGAAATAGATCCATACACATATGATCAATTAATATTTGTAAGAGGTACAGAGGCAACTCAGTGGAGAAAGAATAGCCTTTTTAACAAATGTACATAACTCTTTGGACATTTATGTGCAAAAAAAAATCCCAAGCCCTTGATCCATACCTTACAGTGTGAACAAAAGTTAATTACAAGTGGATCATATCAGTAATTGTAAAACATAAAATTATAAATATTCTCTGAAAATTCTCATAAGAGAAAATGCTTGTGATTTGGGGTTAGGAAAGTATTTCTTCAATACGAAATCAAAAGCATTGTCTATTAAAAAAAACCTTGACAAATTTTATTTTATCAAAATTAAGAACTTCTGTTCAGACACTATCAAGAAAATGAAAAGAGAAGCCATAGGCTGGGTGAAAATATTTGCAAAACTTTTATCCAATAAGGGACTTGGATGCATAATTTCTAAATAACTCTCAAAACTTAGAGATTAGAGAACAATCCATTAAAAATAAATGGGCAAGTCCATTCTCTGTGTCTGTGTCTTTATTCCTGCTAGTGGGAAGCAGCCGCATAGCACAGGGAGATCAGCTGGTGCTTTGTGTCCACCTAGAGGGGTGGGATAAGGAGGGTGGGAGGGAGACTCAAGAGGGAGGAGATGTGGGGATATACGTTATGTGTATAGCTGATTCACTTTATTATACAGCAGAAACTAACACACCATTGTAAAGCAATTATACTCCAATAAACATGTTAAAAATAAATAAATAAATGGGCAAGATTATTTCAACAGACACTTCACCAAAGAAGAGTTGTGGATGGCAAATGAGCACAAGGAAAGATGTTCAATGTCATTTCTCATTAAGGAAATGCAAATTATAACTACACGTGTGCCTGTTGTTCATTTCACATACACAGATGGGAACTTATTGTAACATATTTTCATTCATGGGAGATTAGAACAGGTATGGATCAAGGTTCATACCTACTAGAATGACTAAAAAAGACAAACTGACAATACTTAGTGCTGGCAAAGATGCAGAACACTTGGAACTCATAACATTGCTGGTGGAAATGCAACAGGTACTTTGGAAAAAAGTTTGGCAGTTTTTTATAAAATTTAGCATCTCTATACAATCCATTGGTCCCCATCCTTCATATTTACCCAAGTGAAATAAAAACTTATGCTCACACAAAAAACTGTATGTGAATGTTTATATGGGCTTTCTTCATATCTTCAAGAGTTGGAAACAACACAGATGTCTTTCACGTGGTGGATGGATAAACAAATTGTGGTTCATCTGTACAATGGAATACTACTCATTAATAAAAAAGAAAAGGAGTAGACTACTGATAAATGCAACAAAGATGAATCTCAAATGCATTATGCAAAGTGGAAGCAGCCAGATACAGAAGCCCCATACTGTGTGATTATATGACATTCTGGAAATGGCCAAAAATGGTTGCCAGGGGCTGAAGTTAGGGGAAAGGTTGACTACAGATGGGCTTGGGATGTTTGTGGTAGAACTGTTCTAGATCTTGATCGTGATGTGTGGTGTGTTTGTCAAAACTTGCAGAACTCTAATATACTCAAAAGGGTGAATTTTATTGTATATAAATTATATCTTAACAAAAGATTTTAAAACAGTTTAATGCGTCTCCTCTCCAAGTTGTTCTTCCACAATAATCTGGATTTGTTTCTGACTTGGTGTCCCTGCCCTTGGCACCTCCTATCCTGATCTTCAGTAACTGACTTTCTTCCTGGTGCCCCACTGCCCTCTAGATGGACTCTAGCTCCTGCTAATTGACACAGGCTCCACCAAGCACTGTCCTCCTCTGATCAGTTGGGCAGAATTGACTTCCCCAGAGCTAATTCCTAGCAAACCCGTGTTTTGATCTCATTACACTCTGCCCCGCAGCCAGCGAATGGCAGTTTCTTACTCCTTACCTGCCTATCTAGAAGAGGATAGAGTCTTTCCACCTTTTTTCCTTGGCATTTGTTTGCTTCCACAGGCTCACCCAAGCCACTGAATGATGGTGTCCAGTTTTCTTGTTCTTTATCTAGGTTTTTAGTGTACACAGGGTGCCTATTGTCCATTTAGCACATACAGGGAGGGAAATTTATTGAATGGTGTTTTCATTCATGGGAGACTAAAGCTGAGATTCTCCTAATAGTTCTGATAGTTCCAAATCGTGCCCTTTCGGCAACACCGTAAACATATATTAAGCGTAAAATAAATAAACGTACCTATTCTTTTGCAAATTCTTTTCCCATTTAGGTTGTTACATAATATTGAGCAGAATTCCCTGTGCTATACAGTAGGTCCTTGATACATGTATATGTATGACTGAATCACTTTGCTGTACACCTGAAACTGACGCAACATTGTTAATCAGCTATACTCCAATATAAAATAGAAAGTTAAATAAAATAAAATAAATGAAAAACAGATAAAGGGCTTCCCTGGTGGCGCAGTGGTTGAGAGTCCGTCTGCCGATGCAGGGGACACGGGTTCGTGCCCTGGTCCAGAAGGATCCCACATGCTGCGGAGCGGCTGGGCCCGTGAGCCATGGCTGCTGAGCCTGTGAGTCCAGAGCCTGTGCTCCGCAACGGGAGAGGCCACAGCAGTGAGAGGCCTGCGTACCGCCAAAAAAAACAAAAAAAAAATTTAAAAAAACAGATGAAGATCAAACAGAAATTGAGCTGAATGTGTTAAAAGTAGTAAGTGTGTAGAGAAAAAATTTTAATTTAGGTCTGTGTGACTACAAAATGCATGCTTCTGTTGTCATACTGCTAAATAAAAAGATTTGAGATTTAAAAATAATAATAAAATAAAATGAATAAATGTAGGTTTGTCCTAAGTCAGACCTTATACCAGATTCTAGTAAAGATAAGCCATACTAAATACTAGTGACATAAGAAAAAATTAATAAAAGGTTAAAAGGAGAAGATTACTACCACCACTTTTTGTTTGCCTTTGAAGTGGAAAATGGTTGACTTGCTGTTTTAGGAATGGAATGTCTCTTTCCCACTTATTGTGTTAAACAGGAGCAGAATTTAGTGACTAGCGAGCCCAGGTATCATGTATTCTTATAATTAAATCTTTTGGGGAGGTTGTAATGGATGCGTTTTGTAGCAGATTTTAATTAGGGCAACCGTATAATTTATTGTCCAAATGAGAACTTTTTTAGTTTAAAAGGTGGTAGGGTACTATTAATAATTTATTCTAGGATACCAGGTGTAAACTAGGACTGTCCCAGGAAACTGGGATATATGGTGACCCTAATTACATGGCACAGATAGTCTATACAGATATTCAATAATTATTCATATTCACTTTTAACATGGTTCAGTAAAAGTGTCTCTATAAAACAGTTCATCCATTTTTATTTATGAATTGCACATTGCACACTGCATTGGGCATACTCAGCTACAATTCCTGATCTGTACCTGTAATTCTTTTCTTTTTGTACTCAAGGAGCTATATCAGGATACAAATGAGTGTGAATATTGGTCCGTTAGGGCAGTGCTTCTCAAATTTTACCATGCATACGAATCACCTGAAGATCTTGTTAAAATGCAGATTCTGGTTCACTAGGTCTGGGTGGGACCTGAGCTTCTGCATTGCTAACAAGTTCCCAGGTAGTGCCAATACTGCTGGTCCACAGACCAGGCTTTGAGAAACCTTTAAAAGTCCCTGGCCAGCTTGGGAACTTGGATTGTTAGTGACACAAAGCACCTGATTGCTAGACACTCAAGTACTGAGACATTAACATGGAGATCTGTAGATTCATAGTAATTAAATGTTTTGGTCCAATAAAAAGAGTGGGAAAAAATTCACTCTACATTTCTTGACTCTGCGATCTGTGCAGCCACAGGCAGATAAAACCATTCATTGCCTTTCTTTAGTGTAAGAAAGCTTGAAAAAAATAGGTGTATTCTGCACAAAAGAGAAAATTGATTTTTTTTTTTTTTTTTTTTTTTTTTTTTTGTGGTACGCGGGCCTCTCACTGTTGTGGCCTCTCCCGTTGCGGAGCACAGGCTCCGGACGTGCAGGCTCAGTGGCCATGGCTCACAGGTCTAGCTTCTCCGTGGCATGTGGAATCTTCCCCGACCGGGGCACGAACCCGTGTCCCCTGCATCGGCAGGCGGACTCTCAACCACTGCGCCACCAGGGAAGCCCCAAGAAAATGGATTACTGCAAGCAGTCTCTGTTAAAGTAATTTTACAGAAAATGTTTTCTTACTTCAGATATTAAATAAGAATATAACCTCTTTTATAACCTTACATTGAAGGTTAATAACTATCACCAAATAGAAATGGTTACTTAACACATATCCCCCCGCAAAGAGAATATAGCAGAAGTCCTTTTCTTCCTTTCTTTAGATGATTTTCAGGTTTTACCAAATGTAGTGATTTTCTTTTGTGATATTAATCAGCAAGCAACATACTATTCCAAATTAAGATATTTAAGTAATACCCATGGTTACTGTTTCTCTATATGTTCTAATGGAATTCTACTTAGATGAATTTCCCCACACCTTCTGCATTTAGCAGAAGCTCTTCTGGATGGTTTTGAGCTTGCGATGTATCACAAATGTAAAAAACGAAATTTCTGGACACGCAGAAATAATACAAAGAAGTCAGCACTCTACTTCCTCACAGAGCTAAATTAGATTGATGGCCTACATTGATTTATTATGTGCATTCTTCATATTGTTATCACCGTTCATCAGTTTCAGACACATGAAGATATACACTAAGTGCTTTCTGGTTCTGTTTTACTATTTTAGACAACTGGTTAATTTCTAAGAAAGATGAGAAAATCGTCAATGTTAAATAAATAACAAGTAACAGTGATAGGCATTTTCTTTCAGATTTGACTTTCAGTGTTTTAGTTTCCTATTAGCTTATACATTTGTTGAGTACTGTCATTTTTCTATGAAAAATGCAAAAAAAAGTGGTAATTTAGATATTGAAGTAAAATTCTCAGCTAATTTCCACTATCAAAATTCATGGTAATCAGATAATAACACTGATAACCGTACATGCTAGATTTAGTAGTTAGGCAATACAAGTCGAAAGCAGAGAGCTTTTCTCGAGATCCTTGATGCTAGCTTTCTCATTAACAGATGGAGAAAACGGACCAAAGCTGTTGAAACACTTGTTCAAAGCTATGTAACTAGTTAATTACAAAGATGGTCTTGGAATCCAGCCTTCTTCATTCACAGTTGAATGCTGGTTTTATATTGGCTTTCCTTTGTTTTTATTTTGTATTGTGTGTTTTTAAATAATCAGGAAATTAGCATGATTATGAATTTTACTTTAAGGGAGATTGGAAAATATTTCCCCCCTCAAGTCAATGAGATATCGAGGATGCCTCTAGGGCTCTCAAATGTACACTGAGTTTGCTCTAGATTTACCAAAACAATTTCTCTCTACTACTTTTACTTGCTTCTGTCACCCTCCGAAGAGACAGAGTAAGAAAACATAAGCACCTGCTTTCGGTCATCCGTGGACTTTGTACTGAAATTACAGAAGTGGAGGAAAGAGGAAGGGAACTGAATTTTCAGTTTATTTTAAGCTTGTTGCCTGATTTTCCTTGGTAGCCTCTCTTTGTAGTCTATGGTTGGCCTTAGGAATATGTTCATTTCCAAGGTGACTTTAACTCATTTGCAATCACCAAAATAAAATTCAGCAGAGGGAGGGACAGGGTGTCTGGTGGCTGTGGGTAGCACTGAGAGCATTTGGTAGATGAACACGTGTATGATGGCTGTTAACTGTGCTAACATCAGTCAGAATCAGCTGAGCCCTTTTGGAAAGGAGCTGGCCAACGTGCTGAAATGCCTGGCCAGTCCAACAAAAAGTCCTAGAACTGCACTTTCTGAACTTATATGATCATGGAACAATTGAAGCTAAATCCAGTGGACAATTATCAATTCTCATTTTTCTTTACCTATCAGCAACTTTTGACACAGTTGACCGTTCCCTCGTTGTGCCAGTTGTTAAGATATTGCCTCTCAGCCCGAAACCTACCTTTCTGCGATTATGTTTGAGATGCTGGAGGTGAAACTGCAAAGTAGATTTCTGAGATGGCTCCTTGTTAGGCTCTGCGATCGGGGATGCTAGAGGGAGGCTGGGAGGCTACAGGAGAAAGACGGACTTGCTCCTTCTCATTTGCTTCCCCTGGGTTTCCTGTCTGCATGTGGTTCTTGTGAGTGTCATGGCTTAGAAAAGCCTCTTCACCCCAGATGTGACAGTGCCTTCCTGTTGTTGCATATGATTCCAGTTTGCCGTTTTTCCAGCACTTGAAGAACCTGCCTGTACTGGATTGACTACTATCCCTTCAAAATTCATGTCTCCCAAGAACCTCAGAATGTGACCTGTTTGGAACTAGAGTTTTTGCAGGTGTAATTAGCTAAGATGAGGTTATACTGGATTAGAGTGGGCCCTAAGCCTGATGACCAGTGTCCTTATCAGAAGGCCACTCAAGACTGAGGCAGAGATTGGAGTGACGTGCCTTCAAGCTAAGGAACAGCAAGGATTGCTGGCAACCACCGGAAGTTAGGAGAGGCGTGGAACAGATTTCCCCTCAGAGCCTTCAGGGGGACCATGGCCCTGCTGACACCTTGATTTAAGGTTTCAAGCCTCCAGACTGTGAGAGGATCAATTTCTGCTGTCTTAAGCCACCAGGTTTGTATGACAACAAACAATTTGTATGACAGCCCTGGAAAACTAACATACCACCTCTTCGTAGCCCTCTCAACGACATAAGCACCAGATGGCTGACAGCCTCTTTTAGAAAAGCGTTCCCAGACTCATGGGGCCCCTCTTTTGAGCTCAGAAAAACCAGCACCAGCTGAGCAGCCCCTGCTTCTCAGGGGACTGAACTCAGCTCTGTGGGACCCTTCCTTTAAGCTTATTTAATAATTTAAACCTCATTCTTTGTGCCCCCAGCCCTAGAGGTGGTAGTTTTTTTCTTGCAGTTTCTACCTTCATGATACCTTAGAGTTCTCTTTTCACCCTCTTCGTTACCTGGTTAGCAAGTTTATACTTATAATTATTTACATTAAACTCAGTTCATTCTCCTGGCTGGATCCTGGCCGATACACATGACCGTGACACTCTCATCATTAATTTCCTATAAAATTACACCCTCCTGGACCTCCTCCTGCCACGTAGCTCACTCAATCCACTCTGCTGGTCATCCTCTTCTTTCCAACCTCAGAACCTTCCAATGATCCAAGGTACAATTCTTCCCTCTCTTCTCCCCTCTTTCCTACCTACACTCAGTCTCTTGGTGGCCTCATCCATTCTTGTGGCTTTCAAACCCACCTAAATGCTATTGACTCCCCAATGTATGTAACTTGGATCCAGACCAATGTCCCTGAACTTCAACTACGTACTCAACATCTTTGTTCGATGTCTGATCCATACATTAAATTTAGTTTGTCCAAAAACTGAATTCTTGATCCCTTCTCCCCACCCGCCACCAAAATCTGCTGCTCCGGCAGCCTACCCCATCTCAGATTGTGGGAAATCCATCCTTCGCCTTGCTTTTTCCTCTCATACTACACATCAGGAGGTCTCTACTTTCAAATTATATCCAGAATTTGACATTTCTTAATACCTCTGCTGCTGCCACCCCAACCCCTATCTGAACGACCTGAATTACTGACGTAGCTTCCCACGTGGTCTCTACTTCTATTCTTGTCCTGTAGAGCCCATTCTTAGCATAGAAGCCAGAGAAATCTCTTAAAAGGAAGTCAGGGATTTCCCTGGTGGTCCAGTGGTAAAGAATCCGCCTTCCAATGCAGGGGACATGGGTTCGATCCCTGGTCGGGGAGCTAAGATCCCACATACCACGGGGCAACTGAGCCTGTGTACTGCAACTACGGAGCACGCGCACCCTGCAGCCGGCGCGCCATAACTAGAGAGAGAAAACCCACATGCCAATGAGAGAGAAGCCCACTCACCACAACTAGAGAGAAACCCGTGTGCCGCAATGAAAGATCCCATGTGCCTCAAGGAAGATCCCAAGTGCGACAACTAGACCCGAAGCAGCCAAAAAAAAAAAAAAAAAAGGATAAAGGGAGGGAGGGAGGAAGGAAGGAAGGAAGGAAGGAAGGAAGATAGGAAGATTATTTCCCTTCTCTGCTCAAATTCCTGCAATGGTCCTCATCATACTCAGAGTAAAAGCCCAAGTCTTTGCAAATGGCCACGAGGCTTTACATTATCCGACCCTTTGTTAACTTTCTGAGTTCATTTCCCACTCTTCTAACACTGTTCCAAGCACACTGGCCTCCTTGCTGTTCCTCTAATACACCAAGCATTATCCTGACTTAGGGGTTTCGTTCTGTCTTCTCTTCCCTGAGCATTCTTTCTCTGTATAACTTCTTGGGTGACTCTCACCTCCCTTAATTCATTGCCCAGATCTCATCTCAGTGAGGCCTACCCTGAGTTTCCTAATTATTACTACAACCTTCCCCCTCCCTGCTCTCAATTCCTCTTGCTCTTTATTCTTCATATGATAGATTAGCTTCTAATAAACCACGTGATTTATTTTCTTATGTTTATTGTGTTTCTCCCCATGCTAGCATGAAAACCCCCCCACGGCAGCGATCTTGCTTGTCATTGTTGCATCCTGAGTGCCTAGAACAGTGCCTGACACATAGGAGAAAGGCAGTGAATATCTGCTGAATGTTAAAAGAATGAATGTATTCCCAGATCACCAACAGAAGCTCAAGAAGTGTGATACACACTGGGTTAAAGTAGACCACAAAAATGAGAACGCACAAAAATTAAACACTGCCAGAAATGACCAAATAATCTAATGGAAAAATAAACATTTCCAATATTAGGCTTCTTAAGAAAATCAATAAGTGATCCAAACATGACATCAGTAACAAGTTTTGAAGTATTCTAATTCAAGAGCAACAGAGTGTTGCAAGATGTCAGGCTTATAAACTTTTTGCTTAATCCCAACAATGAGACTTTGTTGCTTTTGTGAATTCTAAATGTGTCATTTATAATAACACCTACTAATATTTCTCTGACGTACTGAACCCATTTAGAAAATGCTGCCATAGAATAACGAACTGGCACAAGGGTCAGATTTTGTGTATACACATTTAGATAGAACATGCAAATAGTACCTTATAGTTTTCAGATTATTTTTAATTGCACCTTCATTTGGTACTATGTTTGGCAGTTAA
Organism: Leucopleurus acutus; assembly: GCF_964270905.1. NCBI lineage: Eukaryota > Metazoa > Chordata > Mammalia > Artiodactyla > Delphinidae > Leucopleurus > Leucopleurus acutus. Next base: position 116,549,664 of record NC_139145.1, on the reverse strand, counting down.
GAATTGATTACATAAGATATATGAGGAGTACTTGAAGACCCATAAAGGAAAAATTTTCTCAAAAGAATTACTTTTTTACAGTGTTTTTAAGATCAGCCATTTAAAAATAATGTTTAATTCTTGAATTCAGTAAAATATCTACAGATCCTTTTAAACTTTACATTACACCTAAGCATGCAAAAACCACATCTCAAGAAAAGATCACTCACATTTAGTCTACACAACACAGCAGGCAAATGTTGAAGATATTTGTTTTACAGGATTCTTTTTTGGAAGTGTTTATCTACACTGAGCATAGGGAACATTTTTTAAGGGCCACTGATCCATGATTGGCAGAGGGTGGGACTCAACAACAAATCATGTGATGTGAAAGCAACTTAAGAATTTTTTTTAAGTATTTAGAAGGCATTTTTAAAAATACTTGCTTTTTAAAATAAATTTATTTATTTATTTATTGGCTGTGTTGGGTCTTCGTTTCTGTGCGAGGGCTTTCTCTAGTCGCGGCGAGCGGGGGCCACTCTTCATCGCGGTGCACGGGCCTCTCACTATCGCGGCCTCTCTTGTTGCGCGGAGCACAGGCTCCAGACACGCAGGCTCAGCAGCTGTGGCTCGCAGGCCCAGTTGCTCCGCGGCATGTGGGATCTTCCCAGACCAGGGCTCAAACCCGTGTCCCCTGCATTGGCAGGCAGACTCTCAACCACTGCGCCACCAGGGAAGCCCCAATACTTGCTTTTTAAGAAGTAATAACAAAGACATATAATTAAACAGTAATATGAGAATACTAAAGTAACTTCTGTTCTATAATGTGGTCAGTTACAAGGGAGTGATGTCTCCCATGTAGGGATAAAGGAGGACATAAAGAGAGGGACTGAGCAAAAAACATTTGCAAGAGTCACATTGAGGAGCAGTGATAGGAATATGGGAGCAGAGCGTCTCCAGTTCAGACACGAGGCTTATCCTAGAGGCTAGCCATGGGCAACATTGGCAGAACTTGCTCTAAAGACGTGTTTTAATATATATGTGTTTTTCTAAGCACAGGTGTTGTTGAAATTCTATTCTTCACCATATTAGAGGGAAAAATATCTTTCTGTTCTAGAAAAACTATATATCCGTATGCTATAGAGGAAAAAATTTCTTTTCATTGGGTAACCTTAAAATCATTGAACCTTTTAGGACATAAGAAACCATATTTTGTTTTCAGGCTGAAGCCTTAATTATCTTCTCCTTGACCTCGGGATCAAATGGAAATAAAATGTGAGTTCAGTACTCCCATCATAAAGCAAATAGAGACAACTTGTTAATTTGTTTGATTGTGCTGAAAAAAAATGATCTGGTGTCTGGCATTGTGTAGACAAAGAAGAGGTTGTCTAACTAATGTGCTATGTGCTTATGTTTTCCTGTTAATTTCACCATTGTCCTTTTGACTGTAGCCCAAGGTCCCCCAGCCAGTAACTGGCAAACTAGTGATGTAAGGGCAAACTGTCTGACTTTCTTTTCCTTTCGATGGTCTTTGTGAGTTTATGATTATGGAATCAACCTTTTTGCTGTCAGCCCCTTGGAGAGGGAAACTCAAAACTCTTGTGTTCAAGAATTAGTTTTCAAGTCTTAATTGCTTGCTGTGTTATTGCATACGACTTTAAGATACATGAAGGTTGCAGTGAAGGAATGAAAGAAAGGACAAAAGGAAAGTGATAGGAATGTTTCGTATGTGTTCATAAACATTCTATTTTTCTTCTTTCTGTTCTAATATCAGAGGAGATGTAAAGGGCTAACCTCTGAGGTTATAAGAATTATGCCATTTACTATGTCAAATGGACAGTATATCTCTGAGACTTGAAGTATCTGCCAACCTCATTTTGGAGATCAGAGAGGGATCATATGTCATAATTCTTAAGTATGGTCAAATATGGGTTCATTTCATTTACAGTCAGTTTTCTAACAGTTTTATGGGTTGAATTGCATCTCCCCCAAAGATATGTTACAATCCAAAGCCCCAGTACCTGTGCATGTGACCTTATTTGGAAATGGAGTCTTTACAGATGTAATCAAGTTAAGATTAGGTCGTCAGAGTGGACCCTAACAGGACTATTGTCCTTATAAGAAGAGGGAAGTTTGGACACAGGGACAGGGACAGAGCAGAGATTGGAGTGATGCACCTGCAAGCCAAGGATTGCTGGCCACCATGAGAAACTAGGAAGAGGCAAGGAACGATTTTCTCCTACAGATTTTAGAGGAAACATGGCCCTGCTGACAGGTTGATTTCAGGTGTTCAGTCTCCAGAACTGGGAGATAATCAATTTCTGTTGTTTTATGCCACCCAGTTTGTGGTACTTTGTTCTGGCAGCCCTAGGGAACTAATATACTTCTGAACTTGTTTATTAGTTTTACTCTTTTTTTAGTGGAGTCCCTAGAATTTTCTGTATCTCAGATGTATGGTATTAAGGAACCAACACAATGGTTTGTGCCCCGAAAAGATATTTCAAGTCACAATGACTTAAGTCATTTCTGATTTTCCATAAAAACAGAATAACAATTAGGGGTTGCATGTTGTTACCAACCGTTCTTCAGAGAAATGACCTCCCACAGTATTTTTCATTAACTAACAAATGTAAGTGGTGTCTCCCTACTAAATAGTGAAGTGTTTTCTAGCATGCATGTCACAAAGGCCCCCTCTGCTTGAAACGAAGGGCACGGAGTATCACCTGTGGGCGTGCTCTGCGACTGCAGGGTGTGGGGCATGAACATCCTTGGCAGTGCAGCCTCAGTAGGAAAGCACTTGGTGGAATTGCTTTGCTTGCCTGTAAAGTTAGTAGGCAGGGTGCTGTCTCAGGCAAAGGCATGTTCCTGGTGGAACTATTGATCTAATTCAGCAGACCCTCAGGGTTTGTGGAATTAACATTTGGGACTGGACAGTCAAGAGCCGTCCCACGGGCCTCTGACTTGTGGTAACTTGTGTCACAGGGCTGCGAGGCTGGTGTGCCGGAGTGAGCTATGGGGCGCGAGCCAGCCTAGCTGTCCACCAGCCCCGGCGTCGCCCTGGAGCTCTGTTGATCTCAGTTTGCCTCCTTCTGTGCATTTCATAGAGAAATTGGAAACTGAATTCGGGAAGCCAGGATGGGATGAAACACGTCAGAAAGCAGGCAGAGTTCGCCTACTTGCCATAAAGGTGCTAAGACCATGAGTGTTTGAAGTTCAGCGCGACTTTGCAGCTGAAAGAGAACAGGATTCAGAGCCAAAAGCTTAACCTTGGCTTCATTGGAACTGGCCCTTTGTGACTCTAGGCCAGTCCCAATACATCCTTCAACCTCTATAGAATCCACTCTAAGTATAAACGAGGATGAAATGAGATAACATGTTAAATTACTTTATAAATGTTAATGTGCTATACGGATGACACACCAAAATGCGTCTTCCCGAAGGCAAGGGCTGGGAGTTGAATTTGCCTGTATTGCAGTTTCTGTGTTATGCACCAAGTGAGGAAACTTTGGTGGAGGGGGGAGGTGGCAAGGGGAGCAGATGAGCCTGATTGATTCTGCTTATATTTAGAGGACCTTTTAGGATCTTTAAAATCATTAGGACCCAAAGCTCTCACTTAAGTAAAATAATCAATTTAGAACAGTTGAAACCATTTCCACAGGGGAAAGATAATCTACTTCCTGCGTTTGCTTGTTTGTTTCCTTTCAGACATGTCGGGCAGGTCCTCAGAGCCCAGATGTCCCAAATACTCTGTTAAAGCGCAAGTCGATTGTCACTTTCAAGACAGGTCTTTCAAAGTCTGGTTCACACACCTACTGGCATTGCTTTAAAATACAATCCACTATAATGAATGATATTTTCCTTTGCTGACTCTCTTTTCAATGTAGACCTGTCTTAAAGAATCTAGACCTTTCTTAAAAGAATCACATGTGATTTCCCTATGACTAGAGCAAAGGTGATGATTAAATGCTGAAGACTTAAAATCACTACCTGTGAATTATGGGAGAGAGGTTGAGAGAGGGTAAAGTAAGGCAATTTCCAGAAAGGAAATGTATTTTGTCCCTCTCCCTCCCCCCTGAAAATTCCCAGCAGGTAGCTCCATTTGGAGAGTGGCCTGTGGGACTGTTATAATTAGATTCCATTGCTGCTGATGGAGACTGGAAGACAGAGGCAGGCATCTTTCCGCAGACCACATGGGCCATGTCAGAAGCAGCATAGTGAGAGCATCAAACGAATTTGTTTTCCCAAGATTAGACCAAGAAACACCGAAATTAATTTGCTTTCTTGGGATCCCGCTGAGAAGCAGGGGTGTTCATCCTGCCTCTGTACTGTGGGAATTGCATTTGAGAGCAAGGGAAGGCCTCTGTCTTTCTCGAGGGAGCCTTCTCCTTGGTGGCAACACCAGAAAAAAATGTTTTCTCCCCGGGTGCGTCTCACCCCTGATGAGGGTGCCCCAACCCTAGTCCTGAGAATGCTTCTTCTGTAAGCATTTTGGGTGGCAGGGTCAGATAAGTTTAGGTGATATCGTTCTTTCCCCTTCTTGGAGGGAGGATGCACGCGGCGCGTGCCCGCCTACCAAAGGCTCTGAGAAGGCTTATGAAAACAACAACAACAAAATTCAATTTTCCCTAATTCAGTATTCCATTCAGTGATTTGTTTAACAAATAATTTTAGAATGTGCCAGGCATTCTTCTAGGTGCTGGGAATTTAGCCAGAACAAAACAGAAAAAGTTCCTTTTCTCATGGAGTTTATAGTTTTGGAGGAGAGTCAGACAATAAGCAAATAAAAAATACGTAATACGCTGTCAGGTGGTGATAGATGATAAGACAAACGGCTTAAAGGGTCAGAGCATGATAATGTAGGGGCACTGTCTTAGTGCTCCCACATTATCATGTGTGTACAGCTCTGTGTGGAGGTGGACATTTGAGATGAGACAGGAAGGATGAGGGAGAGGTCAGCAGTTATTGTGGTGGGGGGCAGGGTAGTATTCCAAGCTGAGAGACTAGCAAGTGCAAAGGCCCTGAGACAGAGGAGTGCCTGGCTTGCTGGAGTACGCTGGGTGGAGTGAAGGGGGTGCAGTGGAAGATGAGACCACAGAGGAGGTGGGCCAGGCCATGTAGGGATAAATGGAGTGGGAAGGAAGCCCCTGGAGGGTTCTTGGCATGGGAGTGATATTTATGCCATACCTTTGGAAAGGATTTCTCTGGCTGCTCTGTGGAGAAGAGCTTCTAAATGACAAAGGCAGAACCAGGAATACTGGTGAGGAGGCCATAGTGTCCAGGTGAGATGAGATATTGGCTGGGACCAGGTGATGGGCAGTGGAGGTGGTAGGAAAGTGACAGGTGTTTCCCCATCTTACTTGTCCATAAAATCTCTTTTTGAGGAATACTTTTTAATATCTCTTAGAATGCATTTTGGAAAACGTGTTATATATAAACAGATATCGATCATATGTTTCTGTCAATCATGAAAGTATGTTTATACCTTCCTCCCTGTGCTAATTTGTAGTGGATAACAACATCGGAGAGGTGAGACACCAAAAAACTAATGGAAGAAACGGAACATTTTAATTTTAGCGAGTGTGGCCAAGGTTGAGTTTGGCTGTGGGCCCCAGAGGTGTGATAGTCAGAGAAGGCATTGGAAATCCATTTTTGTTTGTCCTTTTGTTTGTACTTTCTGTTTGTTTGCTTGTTGCTTTTACTTTTGTTCGTTACTTTTGTTTGCACACCTGCACCTGTGTGTTCTGCACACAGGTGCAGGTGTGCAAAAGGCTCTCATTACACGTTTGTGGGTTTTTTATTTCAGTGTATACCGAATGCCTACTATGGCCTTCAATAGCTAAGTCCTTGGTCTGTGAGTGCTTTACTCGTCCACCTTTCACCTGGTCCACTCAGTTTAGACCCTGCTCTATTCCATAATATCATGATGCCATGTGCCAGCACATGGGTCTTATCACATTACAAGCCAATTATCTGTTTAGTTGTCGGCTGTTCCACTAAATGGAAAATTCCTTGGTAGTGAGGAGCTGTGCCTTTAATTTCTGTATGCAGAATCTAGGGAGAGTCTAGACCCTTCTACTGAGTAGGAGAGAAATAGCTATTAGCTGGAGTGAATGAGTGAGTGTCCAGGATTGCCTTGGGCACCAAGAACAGGAGATGAACCAAGACACAGACTCTTTCTTTAAAGACCTAGTAGTATGATGGGTGGGTGGATGAATTCTGACTTCCCTTGTGACTATAGATTTGGGGCCATGTCAGTTCTCATACTTTGCTGGAATATTCAGTAGCCCACTTGGGAGGATTAAATCAAGAAGCCACTCCTGTCCTCCAGTATCTAACTTATCCACCCAATTACTGAGCTTGAAATTCCACAATTTACGTATTTCCTTGAACTAAGGAATTCAAAGAGAAATACCTCAGGGAAGGGAGTAGTGCTTTAGGGACTCCTTAGCCATTTATTGATATGTTTTGTGTGAATTAGTTGAGCAGCTTTTCCCCTATGACCGTAAAGGAGCAGGTTTTGTTGGAAAAGAGATGAGGGCACCCATTCTCTAGGGGCTGCCTTGAGCTTGCAGCAGTATCTTGTACTAAGAGGCAAAACGTGGAACCCTGAGTCAACCCTGAGTCCAGTCCTCTTGCTTCATGAATCACGCCGTGGGGACTTGTGCACCAAGGCACCTGGTTGCAATGTGCGCCCACATTGAGCCACAGAGCGCTGGTGGCGGTAAGGAAGTCTCTGGTGCCTCCCTTCTGGAGGCCACGAACCAAGGGAACGATGAGGAGTGCATCCCGTGAGGATAATGCTCTGGGGGGTTTATTATGTGCTCGGAGGGAGGTGCTGAAGTAAACAAAGGCTGTGGCTTTCGTAGCCACATCCTAGGAACCTTGCAAAATGAAATATCTACTAAGTAAAACATGGGCAAAGCAGAAAGAGCAAACTCATCATTTCTAGGCATTAAGGGGAGAACAGTGCAAGCCTGGGTGTGTGTGTGTGTGTTCCCTCCTCGTGTTGACATCCACGGGAGTTAACTGAGGTCCAGGAGAAAGCGTTTTGCTGTTATCATGAGACATGTGAATGTAATGTAATGTGAATGAGACAGACTTGCTTTAAAACTCTACAGGTACGCTAATCACGTTGCCTGACCCGCTCAGAAAAGACAAGCAAACAGTCATTCTTCTTGGAGCTTTAATGTGAATGAGACAGACTTGCTTTAAAACTCTACAGGTACGCTAATCACGTTGCCTGACCCGCTCAGAAAAGACAAGCAAACAGTCATTCTTCTTGGAGCTTTAATGTGAATGAGACAGACTTGCTTTAAAACTCTACAGGTACGCTAATCACGTTGCCTGACCCGCTCAGAAAAGACAAGCAAACAGTCATTCTTCTTGGAGCTTTCCTTGAGGCTAAACCTCAGTGTGTATCTCAGCAACAGCCATAAATACCCAGGGTGAGTCTTTTCTGAAAGAGCCGTTGCTCCCTGGTGACTCCCCATCCTGTGCTCCTGGCTAGAGAAGAGCACAGCCAACCTACATTTAATGATCATTTTCCCTTTCAAAATAGGAAATTGCCAGCATTATTCCTGCTGGACGGTGACTTATATTTATAAATGACATTCTTTTATTCTTCTTTAATTTCAGGTAACCTAGCAATTACTGAGTAGGTGCCATGTGCCGAGTGTTGCCTTTTGATGCTATTTTATTTAATCCTCCCAACAGCACTTTTATTTCCCATTTTACAGATAATGCAATTGAGGATTAAAGACCACAGATAACATGCTTAGTGTCACAAAAGTAGTAAGTGGCAAAAGCAGTATTAGAACCCAGATGTGTGTTGACTCACAAACAAGATCACTGTTTATGTCTAATCATTTAAGTCATTCTCATTTGCCTAGGACACCTGTTTGCTCAAGAGATGTTGTGGAGTTTCTGTATAGTTTTAGGAATGACCAAGTGTTCATTCCACTGAGATGGTGTATGGGTTACATGACTCTTAGTTTTCCATCTTTGGGTCTAAGTAACTGGCTGACACCAGTATTTGACTGGGTCTATAGCCAACTTTTAAACATGCAAGATAATGACTATCTAATTTAAAAATTGCCTGGGTCTATTTCTTTTTCTTCTAATTCCAGCGATGGGCAAGCAGAGGAAACTGAAACTAGTCTCATTTTGTAATAGCTCTGATGAGAGATTGAGTGAACGTGGAGGAGAAGGGTAAATGATCACGGGTCTTTATTAAGCACCTACCAGGTACATCTAAGACTTGGGTTTTTCTCTTTGATGGCTCTGTCTGTACGGAGGAACTTTGTTGCCAGCTGTCCTCCTCCTTCCTCAAACCTGTCTTTAAAGACATCTAATAAATGTTGCCTTTATTTTGAAGTTGTCATATTCATGATCAGATGATTGTAGTCAGAATAAAGATTACAACAGATGTGAAAGAGCAGGGCTAATGAGACACAGTAAAAGAAGAGAGGCATTTCCAGTGTTTAATAAAACCAACAGGGTTTTATTAAGCTACATTCATCTAGATCCCCTACTTTTAACTCATCCCACTTAGAGTAAGACCCAAGACCCCTACTACGGCCTCAAAGCCTTGGTGATCTGTCCCCAGCCACTTCCCTTGTCATCCCTCCCAGACTCTGCTCCTTGCCAGTCCCCACCTGAGACTTTGCTCTTGCTGTTCTGTGTCTGGAAGGCTCTCAGCCCCTGGCGAGCAGTATGGCTTATGCTCTGGCCTTCATCAGGCTTCTATTCAAATTCCTCTGCTCAGAGGCTCCCACCTGGGCCACTCCTCCTAGAACAGCAGCCTCTCCTGTGCTCTGTAAGCCTGCTGCACCCCATGGGTGGCTACTAGCCAGGCCTGGATATTTAAATGTAAATTTTTGCCCCCGTGCTATTGGACAGCGCAGATACAGACCATCTCCATCATCACAGAGAGTTCTACAAGACAGTGCTGCTCTAACCCCTTACCTTGCTTTATTTTTTTTTTTTAATTTTTTTTTTTGCGGTACGCGGGCCTCTCACTGTTGTGGCCTCTCCCGTTGCGGAGCGCAGGCTCCGGACGCGCAGGCTCAGCGGCCATGGCTCACGGGCCCAGCCGCTCCGCGGCATGTGGGATCTTCCCGGACCGGGGCACGAACCCGTGTCCCCTGCATCGGCAGGCGGACTCTCAACCACTGCGCCACCAGGGAAGCCCTGGAGGTTCTCTTTTAATCTCGGGGGAGATGAGCAGAACTGTTGAGGGAAGTCGCTCTTCTGCTCTTCCCAGGCCAGGAGAGCCTTTGTGTTATAACCTACGTGCTTCCAGGAAGGAGTTCAGTTCCTGGCTTTGTTTCTCTTGGAGTTTCCCTCGCATGATTCGTGAGTCCCAGTGAAGAAAGCAGAGCTAACCACACTCACTCTGAGTGCTTTTACCACAATCACAGATGCTCCCTTTCAAGTATGACGGCCTCTGTGTCACACCAGGGAAATCTGCCAGAATGTCTGTGGTCCTTAAATGGAAGAGAATGTCTTGCTATTACATAATAAGAGAGGAATGGTGTATGATACTGTTGTAACTGATTATGCTTAATAATACAGAGAGTTTTGTGGCTCCTTGGGCATCTGGTTTCCCCGAGGGATGACAGGATCCTGGTAGCTACTTGGGGACAGATATCCAGAGGCACTGCACCCTTTTTGGGCGCCATTACAGACACCTGAGTCTGCTTGCCAGTTCCCCTGCAAAATTGCTGCTTGTAACACTTGATGGGAGAAGGGCCCAGGTCTACAGGAGGGTCCAGAGATGAAGGCTGAGCTAGGACTGTCAACGTGGTTCAGAGCTTTCTCTTTCTGAATTCTGCTCAAGCAAGTCTGATCCAACACCTGTAGCTCACCTGCTCTATCCCACCATCGAAATGCAGTAGATTTGCTCCCTGGTGAGGCTGGTACTTTACTGGAGGAGAGAGCACATTTCCTGGCCCACCAAATGGATCTGACAGACACTAAAGTTTGTGGCCAGATCTATATCATAGTTCTGAGAAACCAATAAACAGATATACAAATGAATTTTAAAAGGTTTATGTATGTATGCATCTTGTTCATTAAATAACTGGCACAATGAGAAGAAGAAAACATCTAAATTTCACTGAGTTACATAAAAGACTTGAATAAATAGAAATATAATATTTTAAGACTTTTAAAAATTGAAGTATAGTTTATTTACAGTGTTGTGTTAGTTTCAGGTGTACAGCGTAGTGATTCAGTTATTTTTTCTGATGGTATTCCATTATAGATTATTATAAGACATTGAATATAACTCCCTGTGTTACATAGTAAATCCTTGTTGCTTACCTATTTTATGTGTAGTAGTTTGTATCTGCTAATCCCATACTCCTAATTTGCCCCTTCCTCCCAAGTCTTTTAATTCTCTTGAAATTAATTTACAAACTTAGTACAATTCCAGTTAAAATTCTAATGAAAATTTTCTTGGAAAATGACTAAGCAATTATAAAGTTCATTTGGAAGAGGAAGTAGATGAGATGCAAATAAATATTTGCAAAGGATAAGTCATGAGGGGTGTATTTACTGATAAATATTAAACTTATAACAAAATGTAAAAATTGAAGCCAGATGGTATGAGGGCAGCAATAGATAAGCCTATCAATGGAGCAGAATTAAAAACTGAAGAGATATTAATACATATAGCAGTTTTGTTTATCATAAAAGAGGCATTTTAATAAATATTTCTGAGATTGGTTATTCATTTTAGAAAGCCTCTTTCTCACACAATATAACAAAAATAAATTCCAGAACCAAACATTATACAATGAAATTAAAATGAATTAGAACAAATATAGATGAATATTTTGGAAGTTCAGGAGGACCTTAATAAACTAGTATAAGGCAGAAAACATGAAAGAAGAGCCTTTTAAATAGACCCCATAAAAATAGTTTAATAAAACTAATACAACATTGTAAAGCAACAATACTTCAATAAAAATTAATGAAAAAAAATAGTTTAATAGTTTTGCATGGCAAAAACACCAGAGACAAGGCCATCTGATAAATGTATTTACAACATATATAACAGAAGACTTTAGATCCTTACTATACAAAGAGCTCTTAAAATTCAATAAGAAAAAGACCTAGTATTAATTTCCTGTGGCTGCTTAACAGATTACCACACAAGGTGGCTTAAAACACAGAAATGTATTCTCTCAGTTCAAGATGTTGCAGGGCTGCACTCTCTGCAAAGAGGAGAAGCCTTCCCTTCCCTGCCTCTTTCAGTTTCTGGTGGCTCCCGGCACTTCTTGGCTTGTGACTACATAACTCTGATCTCTGACCCCATCTTCATATGACCTTCTCCTCTGTGTCTGTGTCTTCTCTCTTCTATCTCTTATAAGGACACTTGCCAGTGGAGTTAGGGCCCAGCCAGATAATCCAGGATGATCTCATCTCTAGATCCTCAACTTAAATATACCTTTTGCTAAATAAGGTCACATTCATAGGTTCTGGGACATGGACATATCTTTCTGGGGGCCACCATTAAACTTACTATAAACTTCAATACAAAAATGGTCAAAGGATAAAAGATTTCACAAGGACAGAAATGTTTAATCTCACTAGTAATCAAATGCAACTTAAAATGATAAAACACCATTTTCTCTAATTTGGCAGAAATCATAGAAATAAGGGATCTCTCACTTGCTTCTGGAAGTTATAAATGGCCACAACCTTTCTGAAGGACAAGGTGATATTGTATATAAAAATCATCAGGGGGTCCGGAGGCAATCTTAAGTGAAGTCTCAGGGGCCACAGGGAGTGCGAAGACTCCTCTAGGCTTCCAAATAGCCCATTAGAAAGGGGATGCGGGGAGCTTGAAGGCCCCTTGCAGCTGCCCCAGGTGGGCACTTCTAAGGCCGCCTGCTGAGGTGGCGCACGCGCAGTGCCGTGCGCACTCCCACGCACACTCCCGCAGCCGCGGCCCTTTAACCTCCTCAAAGTGGGCAAGGTGGACCTGCGACCCAGGGCTTTCCAGTCAAAGTGGAGAACATTCCACTGGTTCTGACAGTGCTTCTTTGACAGGATTTCCAGCGGGGGTCTAAGAGAGGTCCCACAGCCTGGGGGCTGCACCTCTGGGAAGGATGGCTCCATCTTCACCATGCCACTAAGAGGCCCCGTGGCTGGAAGCTTCCAGGGGACAACGTCAGAGTTGCTGTTCTCCCGACCACACTGAGGTTGTTCCGTTTCCGCCTTAGGGTGCCTCTCGTCCTCAGGTGTGTCTTCGTCCTTTTCCAGAGAATAATTGCAAGCAAGTGGCTGCATCTTTAATGAGGAAGAGCAGAGTGCGGAATCTGTTGCAAACAAGGAGAGGAAAGAAAGAAAACAGTGTATCTTTGTCATCTTTAATCCTGAGGCTGAAAATTGAGAACTGGTTGTGGATTTTGCATGGGGACCCAGGTACAGTCCCAGCTTGAGACATCTGCCTACCTGTCCAGCACAAGAGTACTTTGAATAAGAAGCACAAATGCCGTATGGCTGACAGGGTCTTGGTGCTCTGGCAGGGTGTCAAGCCTGAGCCTCTGAGGTGGGAGAGCCGAGTTCAGGACATTGGTCCACCAGAGACCTCCCGGCCCCACATAATATCAATCAGTGAGAGCTCTCCCAGAGATCTCCATCTCAACACTAAGACCCAGCTCCACTCAATGACCAGCAAGCTACAGTGCTGAACACCCTATGCCAAACAACTAGCAAGATAGGAACACAACCCCACCCATTAGCCAAGAGGCTGCCTAAAATCATAATAAGGTCACAGACACCCCAAAACACACCACCGGATGTGGTCCTGCACACCAGAAAGACAAGATCCAGGCTCATCCACCAGAATATAGGCACCAATCCCCTCCGCCAGCAAGCCTACACAACCCACTGAGCCTTACCCACTGGGGGCAGACACCAAAAACAATGGGAACTACAGACTTACATTCTGCAAAAAGGAGACCCCCAAACACAGTAAGTTAAGCAAAATGAGAAGACAGAGAAATACATAGCACCAGATGAAGGAGCAAGGTAAAAACCCACCAGACCAAACAAATGAAGAGGAAATAGGCAATCTACCTGAAAAAGAATTCAGAGTAATGGTAGTAAAGATGATCCAAAATCTTGGAAATAGGATGGAGAAAATACAAGAAATGTGTAACAAGGACCTGGAAGAACTAAAGAGCAAATAGTGATGAACAACACAATAAATGAAATTTTAAATTCTCTAGCAGGAATCAATAGCAGAATAACTGAGGCAGAAGAACAGATAAGTGACCAGGAAGATAAAATAGTGGAAATAACTAGCATAGAGCAGAATAAAGAAAAAACAATGAAAAGAATTGAGGACAGTCTCAGAGACCTCTGGAACAACATTAAACACACCAACATTCGAATTATAGGGGTCCCAGAAGAAGAAGAGAAAAAGAAAGGGACTGAGAAAATATTTGAAGACATTATAGTTGAAAACTTGCCCAGTATGGGAAAGGAAATAGTTAATCAAGTCCAGGAAGTGCAGAGTGTCCTAAATCCAAGGAGAAACACGCCAAGACACATATTAATCAAACTATCAAAAATTAAATACAAAGAAAAATTATTAAAAGCAGCAAGGGAAAAGCAACAAATAACATACAAGGGAATCCCCATAAGGTTAACAGCTGATCTTTCAGCCGAAACTCTGCAAGCCAGAAGGGAGTGGGAGGAAATATTTAAAGTGATGAAAGGGAAAAACATACAGCCAAGATTACTCTACCCAGCAAGGATCTCATTCAGATTAGATGGAGGAATTAAAACCTTTGCGGAGAAGCAAAAGCTAAGAGAATTCAGCACCACCAAACCAGCCTTACAACAAATGCTAAAGGAACTTCTCTAGGCAGGAAACACAAGAGAAGGAAAAGACCTACAATAACAAACCGAAAACAATTAAGAAAATGGTAATAGGAACTTACATATCGATAACTACCTTAAATGTAAATGGATTAAATGCTCCAACCAAAAGACACAAGCTGGCTGAATGGATACAAAAACAAGACCCATATATATGCTGTCTACAGGACACCCACTTCAGACCTAGGGAAACATAAAGACTGAAAGTGAGGGGATGGAAAAAGATAGTCCATGCAAATGGAAATCAAAATAAAGTTGGAGTAGCAATTCTCATATCAGACAAAATAGACTTTAAAATAAAGACTATTACTTCTCCTTTTTCATTTCTAATTCTATTGATTTGAGTCTCCTCCCTTTCTTTCTTGATGAGTCTGGCTAATGGTTTATCACTTTTGTTTATCTTCTCAAAAAACCAGCTTTTAGTTTTATTAATCTTTGCTATCGTTTCCTTCATTTCTTTTTCATTTATTTCTGATCTGATCTTTATGATTTCTTTCCTTCTGCTAACTTTGGGGTTTTTTTGTTCTTCTTTCTCTAATTGCTTTAGGTGCAAGGTTACAAGACAGAGGGACACTACATAATGATCAAGGGATCAATCCAAGAAGAAGATATAACAATTGTAAATATTTATGCACCCATAGGAGCACCTCAATACATAAGGCAAATGCTAACAGCCATAAAAGGGGAAATCGACCGTAACACAATCATAGTAGGGGACTTTAACACCCCATTTACACCAATGGACAGATCATCCAAAATGAAAGTAAATAAGGAAACACAAGCTTTAAATGATACATTAAACAGATGAACTTAATTGATATTTATAAGACATTCCATCCAAAAACAACAGAATACACTTTCTTCTCAAGTGCTCATGGAACATTCTCCTGGATAGATCATATCTTGGGTCACAAATCAAGCCTTGGTAAATTTAAGAAAATTGAAGTTGTATCAAGTATCTTTTCCAACCACAAAGCTATGGACTAGATATCAATTACAGGAAAAAAATCTGTAAAAAATACAAACACGTGAAGGCTAAACAATACACTACTTAATAACCAAGAGATCACTGAAGAAATCAAAGAGGAAATCAAAAAATACTTAGAAACAAATGACAATGAAAACACAATGATCCAAAACCTAGGGGATGCAGCAAAAGCAGTTCTAAGAGGGAAGTTTAGAGCAATACAATCCTACCTCAAGAAACAAGAAAAATCTCAAAAAAAACCCCTAACCTTACACCTAAAGCAATTAGAGAAAGAAGAACAAAAGTCCCCCAAAGTTAGCAGAAGGAAGGAAATCATAAAGATCAGATCAGAAATAAATGAAGCACTGAAGCACTGAAATTGAGACTGTGATTAAAAATCTTCCAACAAACAAAAGCCCAGGACCAGATGGCTTCACAGGCGAATTCTATCAAACGTTTAAAGAAGGGCTAACACCTATCCTCCTCAAACTCTTCCAAAATATAGCAGAGGGAGGAACACTCCCAAACTCATTCTATGAAGCCACCATCACTCTGATACCAAAACCAGACAAGGATGTCACAAAGAAAGAAAACTACAGGCCAATATTACTAATGAACATAGGTGCAAAAATCCTCAACAAAATAGTAGCAAACAGAATCCAACAGCACATTAAAAGGATCATACACCATGATCAAGTGGGATTTATCCCAGGAATGCAAGGATTCCTCACTATACACATATCAATCAATGTGATACACCATATTAAGAAATTGAAGGATAAAAACCATATGATCATCTCAATAGATGCAGAAAAAGCTTTTGACAAAATTCAACACCCTTTTATGATAAAAACCCTCCACAAAGTAGGCATAGAAGGAACCTACCTCAATATAATAAAGGCCATATGTGACAAACCCACAACCAACATCATTCTCAATGGTGAAAAGCTGAAACCATTTCCTCTAAGATCAGAACAAGACAAGGTTTTCCACTCTCACCACTATTATTCAACATAGTTTTGGAAGTTTTAGCCACAGCAATCAGAGTAGAAAAAGAAATAAAAGGAATCCAAATCGGAAAAGAAGAAGTAAAGCTGTCACTGTTTGCAGATGACATGATCCTATACATAGAGATTCCTAAAGATGCTACCAGAAAACTACTAGAGCTAATAAATGAATTTGGTAAAGTAGCAGGATACAAAATTAATGCACAGAAATCTCTTGCATTCCTATATACCAATGATGAAAAATCTGAAAGAGAAATTAAGGAAACACTCCCATTTACCATTGCAACAAAAAGAATAAAATACCTAGGAATAAACCTATCTAAGGAGACAGAAGACTTGTATGCAGAACACTATAAGACACTGATGAAAGAAATTAAAGATGATACAAACAGATGGAGAGATATACCATGTTCTTGAATTGGAAGAATCAAACATTGTGAAAATGATTATACTATCCAAAGCAATCTACAGATTCAATGCAATCCCTATCAAACTACCAATGGCATTTTTCACAGAACTAGAACAAAAAATTTCACAATTTGTGTGGAAACACAAAAGACCCCGAATAGCCAAAGCAATCTTGAGAAAGAAAAATGGAGCTGGGGGAATCAGGCTCCCTGACTTCAGACTATACTACAAAGCTACAGTAATCAAAACAGTATGGTGTTGGCATAAAAACAGAGATAAACCCATGAACATATGGTCACCTTATTTTTGATAAAGGAGGCAAGGATATACAATGGAGAAAAGACACCCTCTTCAATAAGTGGTGCTGGGAAAACTGGACAGCTAAATATAGAAGAATGAAATTAGAACACTCCCTAACACCATGCACAAAAATAAACTCAAAATGGGTTAAAGACCTAAATGTAAGGCCAGACACTATAAAACTCTTAGAGGAAAACATAGGCAGAACACTCTTTGACATAAATCACAGCAAGATCCTTTTTGACCCATCTCCTAGAGAACTGGAAATAAAAACAAAAATAAACAAATGGGACCTAATGAAACTGAAAAGCTTTTGCACAGCAAAGGAAATCATAAACAAGACGAAAAGACAGCCCTCAGAATGGGAGAAAATATTTGCAAATGAAGCAACTGACAAAGGATTAATCTCCAAAATTTACAAGCAGTTCATGTAGCTCAGTATCAAAGAAACAAGCAACCCAATCGAAAAATGGGCAGAAGACCTAAATAGACATTTCTCCAAAGAAGATATACAGATTGCCAACAAACACGTGAAAGGATGCTCGACATCACTAATCATTAGAGAAATGCAAATCAAAACTACAATGAGGTATCACCTCACACCAGTCAGAATGGCCATCATCAAAAAATCTACAAACAATAAATGCTGGAGAGGGTGTGGAGAAAAGGGAACACTCTTGCACTGTTGGTGAGAATGTAAATTGATACAGCCACTATGGAGAACAGTATGGAGGTTCCTTAAAAAACTAAAAATAGAACTACCATATGATACAGCAACCCCACTACTGGGCATATACCCTGAGAAAACCATAATTCAAAAAGAGTCATGTACCAAAATGTTCACTGCAGCTTTATTTACAATGGCCAGGTCATGGAATCAACCTAAGTGTCTATTGACAGATGAATGGATGGAGAAGATGTGGCACATATATGCAATGGAATATTACTCAGCCATAAAAAGAAATGAAGTTGAGTTATTTGTAGTGAGGTGGATGGACCTAGAGTCTGTCATACAAAGTGAAGTAAGTCAGAAAGAGAAAAACAAATACTGTATGCTAACACATATATATGGAATCTAAAAAAAAAAAAAAAAAAAAAGATCATGAAGAACCTAGGGACAAGATGGGTATAAAGACACAGATGTACTAGAGAATGGACTTGAGAATATGGGGAGGGGGAAGGGTAAGCTGTGACAAAGTGAGAGAGTGGCATGGACATATATACACTACCAAACGTAAAATAGCTAGCTAGTGGGAAGCAGCCGCATAGCACAGGGAGATCAGCTCGGTACTTTGTGACCACCTAGAGCGGTGGGATAGGGAGGATGGGAGGGAGGGAGACACAAGAGGGAAGAGATATGGGGACATATGTATATGTATAACTGACTCACTTTGTTATAAAGCAGAAACTAACACACCATTGTAAAGCAATTATACTCCAATAAGGATGTTAAAAAAAAATCGTCAAATATAGGTCCTCTCTTTGACCTCAGTAAGATCTACCACGAGGATGCATATTGCCACATTATTAATAATGCTGAAATACAACCTATATGCTCATTGATAGGAGATAGGATAAATGAAGTATGATATACCATAAATTTAAAATGGTAGAAGAGTATTTAAAAGCATGAGAAAATTTTCAATATAAACTGTATGATTAAAGCTAGTTATAAAAGCACCAACCTTTGGGTCAAGATTGTGGATTATGCACATGCTAAACCCTATTCCATATACATGGATGACATATCAAAATATTTTTTAGATAATAAATAGCTGACTTCAAAGGAAAGGAAAGGAAATCCTCAGGTGCCAGAAATTGATAGGGAGGACAGAGCAGTATGGGGGAGCTGACACTGTGCCTTCTAAGTTATGACCACGATGTGGTCAGCAGGCAAGCTGGGCCCCAGGAGCATGCTGTCCATCCCCACCTGGAAGAAAGGACAGTCCGCAACTCTCCACCATAGGGCTGGGAAAATATCACCCACCTGAGCTGGAAACCCTTTCCATATCTCTGCAAATATGGAAATTTAGAGCTGAGCTACTGATAGAAAAACTAGTTCAGACCTTTGTGAACCCTATGGGACTCTAGCAGGGCAAACTCAAAACCCTGTAGGAAAAAAACAGACTCTAAAGGGAAGCCTTCACGTCTCCAGGTCCAAACAGGAGAGCATTCCTATAGAACCGTGGTTCTGAATTTGGTTTGGCCTCAGGACCCTTTTTTCACTCCCAGAAATTATTAAGGACCAAAGAGCTTTCATTTTTGTTGGTTGTGTCTATTGATGTTTAATATATTAAGAAACGAAAACTGAGAAACTTTTAAAACACAAGAAACTATAAGTACGCAATCCATTAACCATCAGAGCAATGATGTCACCACACATCATGTTGCCTCTGGAAAATTCCACTATACACTCATGAAAAAAATGACAGTGAAAAAGTTAAATAATATCTTCCTATTGTCAAGAAAATTGTTTTGACCTCACAGTTTCCTTAAATGGTCTTGGGAGTTTCCTGGGGATCCCAGATCGAAATTTGAGGACCACTTCTATAGAAGATAGGCTCACAGCCAAGAATTACTAAACATGTAATGAAGTCCTATACTATCTGAGATAGTCTACTAACCCAGTGAATGGGAAAATTCATACCCAAAGAGTTAGAGATGATAGAGTAGTCTGAGAAGGGCTTCAAATCCAAATGTACAGTAAGCTTTAAATTAATCGTAAGCTCAAGCATCTGCATGGCCTAAAGGTTGGAAGTAGTGATACCTGGGTGGTAAAAATACATATGGTTTTATTCTTTGTGATTTTCTGAATTTTCCAATTATTTCTTAAGCATGTTTTAGTTTTGCAATCAGAAAGAATATTGTTATACTAAATTGAATTCAGGTACTTTCTCAAGAGAATATTGCTTACTTTGACTCACTTGAGAATATTCTTTCTAACAAGAGGTCTAGGGCCTTCAGAAAAGTTCATGTATGTAAGCAGGTTTGGCCTTTAGATTTCACTGCTGTGGAATTTGTAGAGATTTAGACAACTGTTGAGGCCAGTTTATCCTGGTTTAGGAGAGCTGTTCCTCACAGAGCAAATTCATTGGGTCAAAATTGCATAAAAAGAATATTAACATGCTTAAAATTTCCTGGCTCTTTGAATGACTTATTACTTTAAAAATATGCAGATATGCTAAATACTCTTTATTTTGTAGCCAGTCTGTTTAAAAATCATAAGGATTACTTTTTTCTTTAAAGACTCTTTCTTTTTTTTGATTTTTATTTATTTTTAGGTTGGGTCTGCGTTGCTGTGTGTGAGTTTTCTCTAGTTGCAGCGAGCGGGGGCCACTCTTCATTGCGATGCGCGGGCTTCTCATTGCAGTGGCTTCTCTTGTTGCGGAGCATGGGCTCCAGGCGCGTGAGGATTACGTTTTGAAAGCTTAATTTTAGCTTTTGATAGACTTGAAAGAAATACTGTATTTCATTTTAGAAATGTTATTTTAATGTGGACTTTCTCCCTTTCATCCTGCTTCCCCTCAATTAATTCTAATCACTGAGTTTTACGGTATTTTATAACAGAGACATTAGAGTTTTAAAGGATCTCGGTATTTATCTTAACACAGTATTTTCCATAGTGTATAATGAAGACTGCTTATTGGTGTCATGTTGAGGGTGGGGACATTGTATTCTTAGGAAGGTTTGGGAAATGGTTGGGTAACACATTTACACAAGGTTCTTTATAAGAAGCTTTGCACTGTGGCTCTCCTAGAGAAGGATATTTGAAGTATGAGATAGAAACTTCCCAATTGATTTGACCATAGAACTTTTCCCAGAGCACCTGGGAGAGCCACATGGTGCAGGTTGCACTTTGGGGAAATGCTGCTGCAGACAACTGCCTCGTGGAGAAAGAGGGTCATTAGAGAGTTGGCCTCCTTATGATGCTTGTGTCCTCATTCAAGAACATTGTTTTATGGTGTTTTATTTTACTAGGTTACTATTTTCAGGGAGCTGACACTCCCATAGGGAATGGATAAACCTAAAGGAAGACATGATTGAATGTCAGGAGGTAACCAGCTATGCTTAACTGGGAAGATGTGGTAGGTTGAGCAGAAATGAAGCGAGAGGTGGGCTTTGAACTGCCCCTTGAAGAATTGGAATGTATGTATATTTACACATAAGTTCAGAGGTTTGGAGGGCAAGAGGCATCCTTAAATGACTTAAGTCTGCTGTCAAAGATGTGCACAGGCTGGGATGATGGGTCAGTATCTATTCCTTTATCTCAGAATGTTCACCTCTTTCCCAAAATCTTTTCAGAATGCTGTCTCACTGCAGATAGGGGGTTGTGCATTTTAATGCTGGTCCCCTTCAAATATCACTACTATTTCACAAGGCTAGGCTATATAAAGTAGCAATGTGGATGTCTGGGGATTTCTTTAGCCTGATAAATCTAACGTATTAATTTACCTGTTCTTTACACTGATTTGAGAATTAGACGGCTGTTTAATATCATCTCCATACGTAGACCATGGTGCATAGAAAAGTGAAGAATCTACAGAACTTGCATATTCTGTTGATGAAGCAAGTGGAACATAGGTCTGCCTTAGGTCTACACTGACTTCACTCTGTGATGTGGAGCAATCATAGAAGGAAGGGGAGCCCGTCAACATCACGCTGCTGAAGACATGTTAGCCGACTGCTGGCATCAGCACTGAGGTTCCAGCAGCGATTCGCACCTCCACGGAATGCGACTTTCGGCTCCATGGGGCTCCCCAGCCCCTCCTGGACTAGGCAAAGCTCCTGGGGTATGGGGGTGAGGGGGGGCGTCGAGGCCCAGCTTCCTCAGCCCGCACCCCGCCACTCCCGCCGCCCCCAGCGCTGCCTGGAGCCGGTCTCTGGGTGCAGGGGCCGGAGTGGGGCAATGTGGACGCTTTCACATGGCACTTAGAGTTCCTACAAGGCCATGTCCATCTTCTGACCTTTCTGCTGTCTCCAGAGCCTGGCTCCAGGCCACCGAAGTCCAGAGCTCAACATGCTGATCTTTTTTGTGGACAGTTAATATAAAGGCCAGAGGTTTCAAACCTGTGCTCAATAAGCCTTTCAACAATCATTTCTTGCCAGAATAAACATATTCATAATCTAGATGGTGTATTGCACCAAATCTCTTGGACTCTGTTCTTGTTTTTTAAATTATTTTTTATTGAACTATAGTTGCTTTACAGTGTTGTGTTAGTTTCTGCTGTACAGCAAAGTGAATCAGCTATACGTATACATATATCCCCTCTTTCTTGGATTTCCTTCCCATTTAGATCACCACACAGCACTGAGTAGAGTTCCCTGTGCTATACAGTAGGTTCTCATCAGTTATCTATTTTATACATAGTAGTGTATATATGTCAATCCCAATCTCCCAATTCATCCCACCCCCTGCCCCCCTTGGCATCCATACATTTGTGTCTCTATTTCTACTGTGCAAATGAGTTCATCTGTATCATTTTTCTAGATTCCACATATAAGTGATATTATACAATATTTGTTTTTCTCTTTCTGACTTACTTCACTCTGTATGACAGTCTCTAGGTCCATCCACATCTCTGCAAATGGCACAATTTCGTTCCTTTTTATGGCTGAGTAATATTCCATTGTATATATGTACCACATCTTCTTTATCCATTCATCTGTTGATGGACATTTAGGTTGCTTCCATGTCTTGACTATTGTAAATAGTGCTGCAATGAACATTGGGGTGCATGTGTCTCTTTGAACTATGGTTTTCTCTGGGAATATGTCCAGTAGTGGGATTGCTGGGTCATATGGCAGTTCTATTTTTAGTTTTCTAAGGAACCTCCATACTGTTCTCCATAGTGGCTGCACCAATTTACATTCCCACCAATGGTGCAAGAGTGTTCCCTTTTCTCCACACCCTCTCCAGCATTTATCGTTTGTAGATTTTTTGATGATGACCATTCTGACCAGTGTGAGGTGATACCTCATTGTAGTTTTGATTTGCATTTCTCTAATGATTAGTGATGTTGAGCATCTTTTCATGTGTTTGTTGGCCATCTGTATGTCTTCTTTAGAGAAATGTCTATTTAGGTCTTCTGCCCATTTTTTGCTTGGGTTGTTCATTTTTTTTTGATGAACTGTATGAGATGTTTGTATATTTCGGAAATTAATCCCTTGTCAGTTGCTTCATTTGCAAATATTGTCTCCCATTCTGAGGGTTGTCTTCTCGTCTTATGGTTTCCTTTGCTGTGCAAAAGCTTTTAAATTTAATTAGGTCCCTTTTGTTTTTATTTTCATTACTCTAGGACAGGGGTTCTCAATCCCCAGACCATGCATGAGTACTGGTCTGTGGCCTGTTAGGAGCCGGGCCACACAGCAGGAGGTGTGCAGCTGGAGAGCAAGCCCAGCTTCATCTGTATTTACAGCCGCTCCCCATCACTTGCATTACCGCCTGAGCTCCGCCTCCTGTCAGATCAGTGGCGCCATTAGATTCTCATAGGATCGCAGACCCTACCATGAACTGCACATGCGAGGGATCTAGGCTGTGCGCTCCTTATGAGAGTCTAATGCCTGATGATCTGAGGGGGAGCTGAGGCAGTGATGCTGGCACAGGGAAGCAGCTGCAAATACAGATTATCATTAGCAGAGAGAGGTCTGACTGCACAGAGACCATAATAAATCAATTGCTTGCAGACTCATATCAAAACCCTATCAGTGAGTGGCAAGGGACAATTAAGCTGCGTCTGGTGGCAGGCTTTATAGTGGCAAGTGAGTTGATGTACTTCAATTGTACAGCTGCATCTGGTGGTAGGCTTTAAGTCAGAATCCGACACTTATTTTAGTCTGCACATGGCCTGCCCATTATTTTATTTATCACTTCCGTCCGTGCCTCTTTCCCACACTGCACACTTGTCTCAGTCACAATTTTGGTGTGACTAGCCAAAATGAGTAAAAAACAAACATCACTGGAGAGCTTCTTTGAAAAGGGGAAAGACCCAATGATGAGACAGCAGAAGACTCTAAGACTGCCAGCAAAAAGAAAGCTGCATTTAAAAGAAGATACCAAGAATCCTTCTTAAATTACGGATTCATTGCAACAGGTGATTCACATCCTCCAGGCTCGCTTTGTATGATACGTGGTGACCAGCTATGCAACGAAACCATGAAAACTTCAAAACTGCTGAGCCACATGGAGACCGAGCACCCTGCATTAAAAGAGAAGCCTTCGGAGTTTTCCGAAACAAAAAAATGTGAACATGAAGAACAGAGGCAATTATTGAAGGCCACTAATTCATCAAATGTGTCTGCACTGAGAGCATCATTCTTAGTGGCTAACCTCTTTGCTGAAGCTAAGAAGCCCCTTACTATTGGTGAAGAGTTGGTCCTGCCTGCTGCTAAGGACATTTGTCATGAACTTTTACGAGAGGCTGCAGTTCAGAAAGTGGCATGTGTCCCTCTTTCGGCTAGCACCTTAACTAGATGAATTGATGAAATAGCAGAGGATACTGAGGCAAAATTGCTGGAGAGGATTAATGAGTCCCCGTGGTACGCAATCCAGGTTGACGAGTCTACCGCTGCTGACCATAAGGCAACAATGCTTGTTTTTGTGTGATATATATTTTCAGGATGATGTACATGAGGATATGTTATGTGCAGTTTTGTTGCCAGCCAACACCACAGCTGCAGAACTATTCAAGTCTTTGAATGATTACATATCAGGAAAACAGAATTGGTCATTTTATGTTGGTATATGCACGGACAGGGCGGCTGCCGTGACTGGACGGCTTTCTGGTTTCACTACTCAGGTCAAAGAGGTCGCTTCTGAATGTGAGTCTATGCACTGTATCATCCATGGAGAAATGCCGGCTAGCCAAAAAGTGTCACCTGAACTTAACAACGTTTGCAGGATGTGACTAAAATTATCAACCACATTAAAGTACATGCCCTTAACTCACGTCTGTTCACGCAGCTCTGTGAGGAGATGGACGCAGAGTACACAAGTCTTTTCTTATACACAGAAGTGAGATGGCTTTCTAAAGGTAGATCACTGGACAGAGTTTTTGAGTTATGAGAGCCGCTCCAGAGATTTCTTTTAGAAAAAAAGTCACCACTGGCAGCACATTTCAGTGCCACAGAATGGGTTGCAAAACTTGCTTACTTGTGTGACATATTCAACCTGCTCCACGAACTCAATCTGTCACTTCAGGGGAGAACGACAACTGTGTTCAAGTCGACAGATAAAGTGACTGCATTCAAAGCCAAACTGGACTTATGGGGGAGACGAGTGAACATTGGGATTTTTGACATGTTTCAAACATTAGCAGAGATTTGGAAAGAGACTGAGCGAGGGCCTTCTTTCTCCCAGCTGGTGCATGATCGCCTGTCTCAGCTTTCAAAAGAGTTTGAGCATTACTTCCCAACCACAAAAGATCCCCGAACTGGGAAGGAATAGATCCGCGACCCATTTGTGAATAAGCCAGGTGAATCGACTTTGTCCGAGCTAGAAGAGGATCAACTGCTTGAGATCGCACATGATGGTGGCCTTAAAAGTATGCTTGAGACAACTTCACATCTCCATATGTTCTGGATCAAAGTCAAGGTGGAATATCCTGAGATTGCCACAAAGGCACTGAAAAGCCTGCTTCCATTTCCAGCATCCTGTCTTTGTGAGGCAGGGTTTTCTGCAGTAACAGCAACCAAAGCGAGATCATGGAGTAGGCTGGACATAAGCAACACACTTTGAGTGTCACGTCTCCCATCCCCTCAGGTGGGACCATGTAGTTGCAGGAAAACAAGCTCAGGGCTCCCACTGATTCTGCATTACGGTGAGTTGTATAATTATTTCATTATATATTACAATGTAATAATAATAGAAATAAAGTGCACGATAAATGTAATGAGCTTGAATCATCCCGAAACTATCCCCTACTCCCTAGTCCGTGGAAAAATTGTCTTCCATGAAACCGGTCCCTGGTGCCAAAAAGGTTGGGGACCACCAAAAGCAAAAAAACACTCTAAGAGCTCCTACCATATATTACTGCTGTGAGATAATACCTCTGAAGTACTTAGTACATGGTTGACATAATAATAGGTGAGCTGTTATTAAAATAAGCGATTCTTCCAGCATCCAGAAGATTCTAGAAAGTTTTGGGGAGGAGGAGTTTTCCAAATCTTTTGATGATTGTTGTGATGAGGGGTAAAGCAGAAGGAAAGACCGGAGGTTTGGGCACAGTGTGGGGAAACCAGAGAACACGTGTGTGCATGCGTGGGGATTGTCCATGATGGGAACATGTGTAGGATGGTTTTGAAATAAGAGGTGGTGTTAGTGGATACATGCTGTTTGGCATGAACCATCAAAGGGAAAAAAAGAAAAGCTAAAACTCTGCCTTGCCAGAATACCTCTCATTTATTTGTGTGACATGTCATTTGTGCAAAATGATTGTCACACACAAGATTGTGCATATCATTAACTATATCACATAAGCTTTGCTGTAAATATTACTCAGTTGTTACAGCTGCTTCTATAAATATAGTTTTTAATCAGCTGTGGGTCCTGCCACTTACAGTGATTAGCATGCATCTAAACAAGTATTTATTAAATGCTAATTATGGGAGATACTGTTAATGCTTTGACCAGATACCGTGTGTCTTTGCTTCCATCAGCCAGCACCTGTATCTCTTCAGAGGACCACCCTTGTGCTACTGGAACTGCTTTGCCTTTTGAGTCAGAGAGTTGGAAGTGCCTATGTTCCATCCTCGCCCGGGGTGGGGAAGGGGTGCAGACGGCACGTAGCCAACAGTGGGCAGGTGTGGGGAGCAGGAAAGCCCAGCACCTTTGCCTTGAGTGGGAATAACTCGGGCATAACTTCCATTCCTGACTTGCTCTGCAGAATCAGCCTGACGCTTGCCCCACAGCATACTGCCTAAAATTGTGGTCCTATGTTGATCGTCTCCCACCCTTGCCTGCACCCACAATGGCTTCGCCCACTCCCTTACCAGTTCTTTTGTAATAAACGATTCACACCTGACTCCTCCTCACAGGCTCTGCTTCTGGGGAACCCAAATTAAAAGTACTTAATATACATTGACTTCTGTCCTGAGCACAGTAAAAACACCAGCTCATCTAACCCTCAGCACACTGTAAAGTATATCGTTTTCCTTGTTTCGTGGAGAAGCACACTGATGAGAATAAAGAAGGGCAGCATGTGCTTCCCTGGAGGTTAGAGCTTCATTCCTGCCCTCCTGGCTCCAGACGTGTTACTTAACATGACTCTCTTATCTTTTGAAGTATAGCCAACATCTTGGGCTAGTTTATCTGAACAAACAAGACCATATTTTGAAATTACTATCCATATAAAGCCCATCACTGATGAAAGATATCATGGTAATTCTTGTTTCAGAACCTATATCACCATTTAGCCAAGAGGCTATAAAACCATTTGTGTATAGGAAAGACAAGTTACCAGAATGAACAGTAATGACTCGGAAGAATGCTACTGAATTTATGAAGACCTCAGGGAGCGCACTGTGTGAAGCAGATGGGGAGAAGGGCAAGCCTGTGGGGTCAGACCATTGAGCTTGAGTGCCAGCATCGCCTCTGACAAGCTTTGTGACCTTGGGCTAGTTATTCAATCTCAGTAAGCCTTAATTTTCTCACCTGTAAAATGGACACTATAATATCTATTTTGTAGGATTGAGTAAGAATTAAATAAAAGAATAAAAGAATGTATATACAGTAAGTCCCCTACATATGAACGAGTTCCGTTCTGAGAGCACCTTCGTAAATCCTGTTTGTTCGTAAGTCCAACAAAGTTAGCCTAGGTACCCAACTAACACAATTGGCTAGATAGTACTGTACCGTTATAGGTTTACAATACTTTTCACACAAATAATACATAAAAAACAAAGAAAAAATACAGAAAACATGTTTAATCTTACAGTACAGTACTTTGAAAAGTATAGTACAGTACAACAGCTGGCATACAGGGGCTGGCACTGAGTGAACAGGCAAGAAGAGTTACTGACTGGAGGAGGGAGAGGAGGTGGGATATGGTAGAGCTGAAGGATCGTCAGCAATAGGAGAAGGAGGGCAAGCTGCAATTTCACTCACGCCTGACGTTGATGTACAGGTTCTGGTTCCTTGCTGGATTCAATTCTATCAACCCTCTTGAAAATACGATCCAGTGATGTCTGGGTAGTAGCTCTTTTTTTCTCATCATAGATGACACAGTAGCACTGGATTGCATTGTGAACGGCTGCTGCAACCTTCGTGTACTGTTCTGCGTCCGGGTCCTGTGCCTCAAAAACTAACAGTGCCTCCTCAAATAAAGAAAATCCCCTTGCCATTTCTACATCATGAATCTCTTTGGTTCTTCAGTTACTTCGTCTTTCTCTTGTCTCTCTTTGTCCTTTCTCTGGGCCTCTAATTCCACAGCAAGGAGTTCAGTGAAGTCATCGTCTTGCAGATCTAGCTCCAGCTTCTTGCTGAGGGTCACTAAGTTGCTGAAGACTTCTTTGGACTCCTGATCCACCTTCTCAAATCCACGGAAATCGTGAACAAACTGTGGGCAGAGGTTCTTCCAAACCCCACGGTGATGGCTGTAACCTCACGTCAGGCAAAGTCAGTGTTTTTTATGGCCTTGTAAATGTTATAGTCCTTCCAAAATTGTCTCAAGGTTGTTCCTGATTCATCACTCTCCTTTACTTCCCGATGAAAAGCGTGACGTAAATAATACTTCTTAAAAGTCGCTATGACTCCCTGGTCCATAGGTTGGATGGGCGACATGGTATTTGATGGCAGATGCACTACTTTGACCTTGGGATGAAAGTCGTCCATAAATGGGGGGTGGCCCAGAGTATTGTCGAGCAGCAAAAGAATATTGAATGGGATGTCCTTCTCCAAGCAATATTTCTCTACCTCCAGGATAAAGTGGTGGAAAAACCAGTCCTGGAAAATGGCCTGTGTAACCCAGGCTTTGGGGTTACTCTTCCACACAAACACAAGGAAGAGTGTTTGGCTCTCTTGGCTGTGTTTTTAAGGGCTGTTGGGTTCTCTGAATGATAAACTAAGAGAGCGTCAGCTTCATATCGCCAGAAGCATTGCCACCAAACAACAGGGTTAGCCTATCCTTTGCTGCTTTATAGCCTGACATCACCTCTTCCTCCTTACTGATGTAACTTTGGTCTGGCATCCTCTTCCAGTACAGCCCTGTCTCATCCACATTAAAAACCTGCTCAGGTAAATCCGTGTCTTCATCAATAATTACTCGAAGCATTTCAGGAAATTCATGGGCTGCTACCGTATCTGCACTCGCCGCCTCCCCACTTACTTTTACATTGTGAAGGTTGGCTCTAGCCTTGAACGCATAAATCCAGCCATGGATGGCATTAAAAGACATGCCCTCTGATTCTTCACTGTGTTTCTTCTTCAAGTCTTCATAAAGGCTTTTAGCTTTCTCTTGAATCAGCATTAAGCTGAGCAGGACTTGATGCTGATGCTGAGAAGTTTCTCCATCTCCATCACTTTTCCACACTTCTTCAATATTATTGTCAACATCATTGACACAGCAGACGTCATGTTTTCATGATCTTGTCCTTGTTCTTTAGAATAATGCCAGTGGTTGAACAGTTCATGTTATAAGAACGAGCGACATCTAGCATCTTTTCACCTCGCTCCACTCAATTATTTTCACTTTCGTCTCCATTGTTATCGCTTGGCGCTTCTCAGCAGTACCCGCTACATCTCTGCTGCTTTTGCCCTTGCCTCTGAACATCCTGGGCTTGATATAAAGATACTATAGTACTGTACTCTATACAGCACTGTATAGTAAAGTACACAAAAGCACAGCCACTTGTAGAGGATGCACTCACGTGACAATGTATGCCAGACACACGGAATGACTTACGTGATTGGACGTGCAAACACACGTTCGCATCTTTTGACAGTTCGCAACTTGAAGGTTCCTATGTAGGGCGCTTACTGTAAAATTCTTATCACAGTTCTTGGCATAGAGTAAACACTAAATCAACCGTTTTTCATTAAAACGGTGCCTGGCACATATATGTGGTGTAACTGGGTGATTCACCCTGAAACGGAGGTATGTTGTTTGCAGACATTGATGATGTGATAAGCAGCTGCTCATGGACGTCCCTTAGGCCACCCCTGGTGTGCAGGCCACACCTGAGAACTGCTGCTTTAAGGCAGGCCTGGCCTTCCAGCACAGATCCCAGGCCGCCATCTTCCTGGTGACCTCTGGAAGGAGCCCAGCTTTTTGCATTTTTCCATTTACCAGAAAGAGTAATAGTCATAGATAACTCTCCCCCTGTGTAATCTGCCCACTGGCCAAACATCTTGCATATTTTCCAGGTATAGGTGGTAGAAACTTACTTTCCGGTTTAACATTTTATTTTGGGGCCATCGCAGATTCACATGAAGTCCTTGGTCTCTCGGTGTTATTTCTCAGGACTTCATGTGAATCTGCAATGGCCCCAAAATAAAATGTTAAGTCCTCCGATCCTGGCCTTCCCCGAGTCTTCCTCCAATGGCGACATCTACAAACATCTGGATTTAAACCGAAGTTTTGAATAAGAATTCCTCATTGCCCGTTTGAATGCAAAAGCACTGAAAAATCTGCTTTACTTTAGTGAGACTACAAACTGTAAGACCTAATCTCTTCCATCAAGGATCCAAAAATCAACTGGAGCCTCGATTTTTGGCTGAGGAACCCAGAGTCCCAAAGAGAACTTACAGACACACCAGCTTTGTTTTAACCTCAGAGTCAAAAACGGTTTTACAAGAAGTGGTTTTTTTCTCTTTTTCAACACCAAAATGTTTAATTGTAAAATTGTTTTAAATGTCTTTTCATTACTCATGTGATTAGATTCCTTAGGGAGTTAGAAGTATCCATTTTCTAGTCACAATCATGACTTTCAGGACACCCTGCCTGTTTTCTGTCATCGACGTGGCTCCCATACTAGGAAATTTTGGTGGGTGAGAGCCCCTTAAAGCCTGGGATGAGAAGAATTGTGCCTGGGAACGAAAGCAGGAGAGTCAAATACAGTCAATTTCTTTACTGTTTATTAGAAAAAACAATTGAGGAAGCTTCCCATTACTAACCAGCATGCTGTTTGTAGATGGCATGTCACAGGGGTCAGGCTCTGCTTTCACACTCACCAGTCTTTTCATTTAATGGTGTTTTTGCTGCCATGGTGCCCAGGAAGCAGCTGATGTGCCGTGTCTGATTTAACCGTCCATTTATGAATGGTAGACCAGTTGGCTCTATTTGTTGTGTGAAATCTTTTAATTTTGCTTTTCATTTTTTAAGTAGGAGACATCTCTCCATCGCCAACATCCTCTATCGTCATCCTCCCTTCTTCTCTCTTCTCCTGCCTCCCCCTTACCTTTCTGAGTGCTCCATCCTCAACCTCGTTTCTCACTGCCTTCCCATCTTACTCTCCATATGGATCCTCCCATCTCTCCCTTCCCCTGCCTCTCAGCTCTCCAAAACAGAAAGAAAAGGGAGAACAAACAAGAACATCGTTAAGACATTTGGCAAAAAAGCCTTGTAATCATATGTTTATTTTCATTTCATTTTGTCTTTTTCTAAAACACAGGCCTGAGCAGAGCCATGCTTCCGTTTTGCCCACTGGCCATTTGCAGGTATCCAGTGGTAATGATGCCCAATCCATTTACAAACAAACATCTTTTTGTCTCTATTGCTGGGTGTGTCTGTCATGTCTGGAAGAGCAGTTTAAATGTACGTTTGTAATAGCCGCTTACCAAGTATTTTACACTGGATGCAAAAGAAGAGAGTAGAAATGGCCATTCTATGAATCAGTATTTGGAATACTGCTACAGCACAAGGCTTGGGGAATTAATGACGGGGGAGAATGATTTTTTTCACCTTCATATCATTTCTGTGCAAGGTGGGCCTGATAAGGGCTGACTTGGGCCACCAGAGCAGACAGTTCAGTGGACAAGTGAAAGAAGTCAGCCTGATTGAGCCAGGACCTAAGGGGCTGTCCATGAGAGAGGACCAAGTGATGGGTCCTGGAAGGCTGCTGATTCTGGTATCCAAGGCAGCAGCTAACTGCAGTCAGATAAGGTGGCAGGCAGTGTGTGTGTGTTAGGGGGGTGGGTGTCTAGAGATGAAGAAGGTAGGGACAAAGCCTGGGGTTCTTACAGGGTGCGTTGGGAAGGGAGTGGCTTCCCTGTCCCTGCTGGCCTG
The DNA here is from genome assembly GCF_964270905.1 of Leucopleurus acutus. NCBI lineage: Eukaryota > Metazoa > Chordata > Mammalia > Artiodactyla > Delphinidae > Leucopleurus > Leucopleurus acutus. The sequence goes on along the minus strand of NC_139145.1, from coordinate 116,517,889 downwards.
GGGGTGGCTTCTGAAAGGGCACATCCCCACTGGACAAGTCACGTGTTCTAATTCAGTGATTATCAACAATGTCTGTCAAATCATTTGATGAACCCTTCCAATTTCCTACAGATATGACTGCCATACTAGGGGAAAATACTCATTGTCAGTTTTGGGTGCCATGTGAGTCTCTGTTATCATTTACTGGAAGGAGATACAACGAAGGTAGAAAGGAAATGTATTTTATAAATATTTATAGGCATAACTCAGAGATATTGCTGGTTTGGTTCCAGACCGCCATGGTAAAGTGAATATTGCAGTAAAGCAAGTCACACAATTTTTTTTGGTTTCCCAGTGCTGTAAAAGTTATGTTTATACTATACTGTAGTTGGTTAAGTGTGCAATAGCATTATATCTAAAAAATAATAGACAATACCTACATTAGAAAATGCTTTATTGCTAAAAAACACTAAACATCACTTGAGCCTTCAGCAAGTCATAGTAGTGACATCAAAGATCACTGATCACAGATCACATGACAAATAAGGAAAAAGTTTGAAATATTACAAGAATTTCCAAAATGTGACAGAGAGACAAAGTGAGCAAATATTGTTGCAAAAATGGCGCTAATAGATTTGCTCGGCTGCCACAAACCTTCAACGTGTTGAAAATACAGTATCTGGGCTTCCCTGGTGGCGCAGTGGTTGAGAGTCCGCCTGCCGATGCAGGGGACAAGGGTTCGTGCCCCAGTCCGGGAGGATCCCACATGCCGTGGAGCGGCTGGGCCCGTGAGCCATGGCCGCTGAGCCTGCGCGTCCGGAGGCTGTGCTCCGCAACGGGAGAGGCCACAACAGTGAGAGGCCCGCGTACTGCGGGAAAAAAAAAAAAAAGAAAGAAAATACAGTATCTGCAAAGCACAATAAAGCAAAGCACAGTAAAATGAGGTGTACCCATATATGATTTGATAGCATTGTGTATAGGGATGCTTGCTTATTGTTTTGTTTGTTTTTTCATTGTGAGGGAATGAGGTCAGACAGGATTCTTTTATTATTCTGGGTTTGCCTTTGCAGCGTATGTATGTATCTGTGAGCAATATTACTTGTCTCCGTCAGGGTCTGTCTTTCTAGCACTTTCGAAATAAGTTGGTGTACTTATAAAGGTGTTAAGATATTCCGTTGTATTTTCAGGGGAATGCTTGTGCGTTCTATGCAAACTTACCCAGGAGACAGAGTTCCTTAAAAACAATAATACTAATAGTAAAAACCCTAAATACTCCAAGTTCTGATCTCACTTGAGCAGAGAACCAGCAAACTGAGTGCTCAAAAGAAAGGAAAAGTGAATTCTGTGTCTTAGTCTATGGGACCAGTGAAAAGAGACCAAGAATTAGATGGTGAAAAAGACATGGAAAAAAATTAAAAATATCTTCTGTGGTTTTTCTTCTCTTGCAGTTCCATTTTGAACCCAAAGTGGATGATGCTGTCAGGACTGAACCACTGACCAGAGTCTGTGAAAAAATTCCCATCTTCTCATTGGCCATCAGTTGAGGTAAGATGGAAGACTCCTATAAGGATAGGACTTCACTGATGAAGGGTGCCAAGGACATTGCCAGAGAGGTGAAGAAACAGACTGTAAAGAAGGTGAATCAAGCAGTGGACCGGGCCCAGGATGAATACACCCAGAGGTCCTACAGTCGGTTCCAAGACGAGGAAGAGGATGATGACTATTACCCACCAGGAGAAACCTATAATGGGGAGGCCAATGATGATGAAGGCTCCAGTGAAGCAACTGAGGGTCACGATGAAGATGATGAAATCTACGAAGGGGAGTATCAGGGCATCCCCAACATGAACCAAGGGAAAGACAGCATTGTGGCAGTGGGGCAGCCCAAGGGCAATGAGTACAAGGACCGCCAGGAGCTGGAATCAGAGAGGAGAGCTGACGAGGAAGAACTAGCCCAGCAGTATGAGCTGATAATCCAAGAGTGTGGTCACGGCCGCTTCCAGTGGGCCCTTTTCTTTGTCCTGGGCATGGCCCTGATGGCAGATGGCGTGGAGGTGTTTGTCGTGGGCTTTGTTTTGCCCAGCGCTGAGACAGACCTGTGCATACCAGATTCGGGATCCGGATGGCTAGGTGAGTGCATCATGTCAGAGAGGCACATTCTGAAACTGCTTTATTTGTTGAGGACAGTTAACAAATAGAATAAATACTTTTCGTATGGAGCCCTGCATTTTTTCCAACACTTGAAAAATTTTAAACATGCAAAGGAATCAAAAGAATGGTACAGTGATGCCCATATATATCCACCACCCAGATTCTCTAGTTAAGATTTACTGTATTTTCTTTATCACCTAGCCATCCATCTATCTGTCTATCTATCCATCAATCCCACTTTTATTTTTATGCATTTTGAAGTAAGTTAGAGCAATACATTTTAACTTACACTATTACAAATGTTGCATTAGTTTCTCCTTTATTAACTTCCAAAGCCATTATATGAAACTTATCTGACACTTTTCTAAATACAGAGGTTAATTCTATAAAACTCTGACTAATGTGATATCAAATTTCAAATTTATCTATAACATTATGGTTTAAATAATTTCGAGACTCTAACAATTTTTATTTTTTCTATAATCTATGTGTATGTTTGCTTGTTGGTTTTTTTCAGTTACCTTTACTTACAGAATTGTCTCTAGATGACTTTTTCCTTTTCCAAGTTTGTACCTTTTTGCCTACACTGGAAAAACTTCCTTTCCTCATAGGACTTAAAAATCGATTTCAAATCATATTAATATTTAAATTATATGTGTTAAATTATATGATCTCTCTATAAAATATCTAGAGAGCAGGTTTGATTTTTGTTTTAAAGTTACCATGCACTCAAGGTTCATATTGTTACACAGCTGTAGTGAACATTCCCACTTGCCTATGGGAGTGAAAATAAGAAGGCCAAGAAACATGTGCACAGCAGACTATCCCCAAAGCTTAAGGTCCACGTCAAACACTTGGTACATTAAGTCATGAGGCCTTTCAAACCCCTTTTGCTCAGCTCACCCCAGAGAACATGTTTATGTGCATATTAAACCTTTATGTGTTTCAGAGTCTGTGAAGGAAAGAAAGAATACTTGGTGTCTCTGTTTCCAAGGGACTTTTTAAAACTAAAGTTTGAAAAACCAAAGCATACAAATCTTTTTGTAGTTTAGTAACTCTATTAAGTAATGTTACAATTATTGATGCTGAGAATTTTTCTGTGTAAAAAAAATTAAATGTCATCTACTTACCTGCTCTATGACAACATAAGAGAGAGAATCATGCATGAGACAGGATTTACATCTTGTTTCTCTTATATGATCCACTCCTAGCATTTGTTTCTTTTTTTATTTTTAAATATTCATTATAAAATTTTATTTTTAAAAAATTTTTATTGAAATATAGTTGATTTACAATGTGTTAGTTGCAGGTATACAGCGAAATGATTGTTATACCTATATATCTTTTTTAGATTCTTTTCCATTATAGGTTATTACAAAATATTGAGTATAGTTCCCTGTGCTATACATTAGGTCCTTGTTGTATATCTATTTTATATATAGTAGTGTGTATATTTTCATCCCAAACTCCTAATTCATCCCTTCCCCCCCTTTCTCCTTTGGTGACAGTAAGTTTGTTTGCTATGTCTGTGAGTCTGTGAGTCTGTCTGTGAGTTTCTGTTTCGTAAATAAGTTCATCTGTATTAATTTTTTAGATTCTGCATATAAGTGATATCATGTGATACTTGTCTTTCTCTGTCTGACTTAGGCATTTGTTTCTTTAATTTCGTACCTGGAAGAGATGGATCCGTAGAAGCCAGGAGGGGTGAAGGGGAGGGAGTGGGGACGTATATTGATTGCGTGGCTTTTGCTGTTAGATTCATTTGTGTGTTCAACTATCAAAATGCAAATCATGGTTCAGAGGAGGGTCCTTAGTTATTTGTCAGATTGATCATTTCAGCATATCTGTTTCATACGTAGCACTGTATTTTGTTTATTGTTTTTTCCTTGGTGAGCAGGTCTACCCACTGTAAGCCTCGGAGTCAAAATATTTATCATGATTTTGCTAATGGAATATATCAGCAGAATGTTTTAAGAAGACAGATAGTTAGGAATACAGCTACACAAATATTCAATACTTGCAGGCTTAAATTTAGAGTAGCAAACTTTTCATGTTATGATCCTAGCTTTTGTATTGGAAGCATTTCAGAAAAATCTAAGCTGAGCTTGCCCTTTATCTTCTCTGTGCTGAATGGAAGTGCAGTATCACATGCGGGGCTCCTGTCAGTCTTTCCCATAAACCCATAAACCCTGATGGTGCTGCACACTCCCACGTGGCATGCACAAGTGTAGATAATGCTGGGGAACAATAGGAGCGCAGATATTTTCATCTCTTCGTAAATGTTGCCTGCTTTAGTGAATTAAAAATGTGGCCCCAGGAATGTGTGGTTTCACTCCATGTTGGGAGTCCTCCACAGAAGCATTTTAATGGTCTCCTAACTGTGCCTTCCAGACTCGCATTTCAATTAATTTGCGTTATAATTTCACTTATAATTGCATTCTAATGGAGTCCTTTTTAGACAAGCATGTAAATTGTTTTGCCATTTTCATTTCATCGGATAATAGCTTTGTAATATAATTACCACACTAAGTCATAGCAGTGGGATCAAAATGCAAGAGAGGAAGATGCATGACCCATGTTTGGTAGCCTTGGGAGGAGATAAATTTGCAAAATAATTTCTCATTTGCCACTAAGCACTGTGTCATTTCCCTCAAGGAAAACTAGGAATGAAAAATGCTAACCAATTTATGTTTTAATTTTTGGGGAGATAGCTCCTCTCTTTGTGTTTGCTAGAAGATTGACTTCCAGGTAGTCAAGGGCATACCTTGTGTGCATGTGTCTGTGCATATGGCCTGTGTGCATATGTAACATTGTTGATCGGGCTGGGAAGAGGTTAGAGCAAATATTTAATTAATTATCTAATGAGCTGTCCTTTGGGGGCATAAGTACCATCCCTTTAAGATGATCCATTTTCTATTGCCAAAGTCTGTTTATTGAGAATTTATTATGTGCAAATCACAATGTTACCACAGGGGATAACAGGACAAAAAACAAAAACAAAAGAGGGTTTGCGTATCCAAGGAAGTCATAGTTCAGCACGGAGAAACGACAGATGTCTGCACACCGCCAGGACAAGGAAGCAAGTATCAATAACCAGAAGGGAAGTGTAAATAAAGAGACTTCAGGCTGGGAGCCCACGTAAGGGGTACAGACCTGACTAAGGCAGTGGAAGGAAGGTGTGGATTGGAGAGCTGGTCCAGGGGTCGAGTCAGCAAGGATCTGGTCATTGGTTAGTTTGGAAGGGGGAGGAAGAGGGCAGTTTCTGAAAGGAAGGCGATCCATCAAGTTAGGTAATGCGGAGTATAGGTTTCAGCATGAGGGCGAAAGAAGAAAGGTTTAGTTTTAGACTCATCACTTTGAGATTTGGGGGGGCGAGCAACCGAAGAAGAGCGCCCAGTGGGCCACCGCCCATTTGGGCTAAGGTGCCGAGCATTTTGAGGGCCATCTCATTTCAGATGAAACTGCCCACGACCTTAACCAGGGAGAGGGCGGCTTCCTGCCAGATACTGCTTGTGGGACTGGTGGTGAGGAAAATGTCCTCAAGGAGGCTGTAAAGAAGCATCCAGGAGAGAGAGGAGGTCCGCAAGTTGCTGGAAGAAGGAAGGGATGTGCGAGTCTTAGGTGCTGCCCAGTCTTGTCGTAAAGATTGAAACGGGCTCCTCAGGCCTGGCATGTTAAGAAGGTTTTGGCTGCTACTAATAGTTCTTCAAACGGACACGGTGTGCCGGGCTAGGAAGTCTTTTTAAGGGAAGAGCTGTGTGTATCGAGTGAAGTGACAGTATATCCTCCAGATTCCCAGCCCCTGTCGCAGGGTCGCACAGGCATCAAGCATTCTCCCTTCATAGTGCTGTGCCTCACCGCTGATGCAGTGTGAGCGAGCCCTCTCTGACCACATCTTAGTTCCTCTAAGAGTAGTTGAGCGGGGCAGGGTGGGTTCTAAGGAAAGCCCCAGGCAGGAAGGATGTGTGGCGGTATCAGCCCCAAGGCAGCTCTCGCCCATCAGAGCACAGCAAGCACCTCACTGGCTGCTCTTTCCTTGTGCTCTTCCTTCAGAGGGGGCTGTTGCCTCCTGAGACCCGCCTAGTGAAGCAGGGAGCCTGATCATTTTTGGTCTGCCTGCTTTCTGGATGGGGATCACAAAGCTTAGTAATTTTTAGGAATTAAAACATTATCATGGCCAAGCATTGACTAGTACAAAATAGATGGAACATAATATATCCTTAACCAAAGCATAGTGGGAACTAAGCCTGAACTCAATGGTAACTAAACATCATCTAAGTGTTCCTTCTATCATTTATCAACTATAATGCCTAATTTCCACATGGCCTGGTGATTTTCAGGATGAGTTTTGGTAGTGTAGTCGGGACAAAGCCAGATTACTGTAGGATTAAAAAGTGAAAGGAGGGCTTCCCTGGTGGCGCAGTTGTTGAGAGTCCGCCTGCCGATGCAGGGGACACGGGTTCGTGCCCCGGTCCGGGAAGATCCCACATGCCGCGGAGTGGCCATGGCCGCTGAGCCTGCGCGTCCGGAGCCTGTGCTCCGCAGCGGGAGAGGCCACAACAGTGAGAAGCCCGCGTACTGCAAAAAAAAAAAAAAAAAAAAAAAAAAAAAAAAAGTGAAAGGAGTTAAGCAAAATGGAAATAGCAAGCCCATTTCATTCGATAAGTATTAGTTGAGCACCAACTGTGAGCCAGATACCTGACAAGGTACATCAGGAGATATTCTGATGACTATATTGTGATCTGTGTCATCCAGGAACTTTTTTTTCCAGGGGTATAAGTACCTTGTGAAGAGATCAGTGTAAGTACATTATGTTTTTTCCATGACAGAGTTATTGAGCACAGTGCTCTAGGATCACAGAGGAATTCCTTTGGGAAGTGGTAAAAAATTAATCTAGGAAATGATGTTTAAATAGCGTTTTGAGGAATAAATAAGAGTTTACCAGGCAGAAAAGAGGGAGAATGGCATTCCAGGAAGATGTTAAAGTTGTCAAAGGATCTGAACTTTGTGGGGGATTGTGGGGAGTTCGCCATGACAGGCAGATCTTGTTGGGGCAGACAAGGTCAAGTTGTGGGGCAAATCGTGAAAGACCTTAATACCAAGACAAGGGGTTTGGGTTTTATTCTGTAGTATGCAAGATGGCATCATCAGACCTGTGGTTTAGAGAACCACCTCTGGCAGCAGTGTGGGAAGTGAATTAGATGGGAAAGAGTCTTATAAAGTCAAATGGACATGAAATCTAAGTCTCTGCTACTTACTTTACGTGTGATGATTTGCAAGTAATGGACATTTCTCTGTGCCTCACATCTGTACACCGGGAATAAGAATACTCAATTAGATTGGGAGGATCAAATGAGAGAATGTGTGTATAGCTTTTAGCAAAGTACCTAATATGTAGAAAACCCTAATAAATGATAGTTGCTATAATAACTGTTAGAGGCATGAAAGTCAGTTAGGAGGCTAACAAGAAAGTGCAGGCAAAAAAATAGTAGACTCTTGAACTAAATCAGTTAACAGGGTAAGAATAGGGAAATGTTTCTAAAAGAGACATGGCAAGATTTGGTGAACGAGAAAGATGGTAAGTAGAGAGTTGAGGATGACATCCAAGGGGTTGGGCTTGAGAGGCTGGGCGGGCATTGGTATGGGCAACTGAGATTGAAGACAGAGAAGACAGAGCACGTGGGGATACTGATGAGGTCCATTGGGAGGGTGTTGCTCTGATGGGTAGGAGAGTAGTCAGGACCAGAGGATAGACGAGGGAGTCTGCAGAGGGAGGCGAACCATGGAGAACACAGCTAAACAGAAGGCGGAAAATGGCCAAATGAAGGTACCTGTCAGTTTAGCAAGGTGTTGGAGAATCTTTTGGCCCCCAAATATGATAGCCAGAAATAAATTCACCTGCATGGGGACACTTTTAAATTTGATGTATATGTTCATTTAGACACTTTGGTTCTGTGTAGCCCTCTTTGGAGGTAGATGGAGTAGGGGAGGGGGTGGTGACGGGACCTGCATCACCAGAGCAGACTCAGATTCATCTCCTACTTCTGCAGTTTATGTGAATAAAGGATTCCATAGCCAAACAGCAACAACACAATGTTTAAAGGTATCTTCTGGAATATCAGTGACTTCAGCTGCCACACTGGTATTACAGTAGGTTCAGTGTTTGATAAAGCAGTATTTATGGAGTGGTCATGGCCCAAGGCCCTGTAAGGAAACTGAGATGAATAAGGCTTGGTTCCTGTTATCAGGGGAGATCATGGTATATTCCAGGTGTTGGTGCCTTAGTGATGGAGGCAAACCCTGTCGTCTTAAAGAAGAGGGTAGGAGACCTAGGGAGTTCGGGTGACTTGCCTAGCCCGTGGCTCGGTATTAGCTGAGACAGACTATAGAACACACGCATATAGAACAACTCCTAATCCCACGCTCCTTTCCAGTTCTCTAATATTTTTATTTAAAATCCTCTTGATTGGGTTTGCTCCTGGAAGAATACAAGGCTCTCAATGATTGGCAAGACTGTGTCACTCTGGTATCTCAAGCAATGACCTAGAAATTCACTTTTTGTTTCTGGACTCCAGTAGTGTAATCACCTGATGAACTTACACATCTTTCTCCCTTTTCTAAAACCCTCATAGAAGATACCACCTGTTTTTTGTATTTATAGGAAGCACATAATGGCAGCAGTCACAAGTGAGAGATTTGATTGCCTTGGAGAATTAACCTATACAATCAGCCCATAGTGCAAAGTCATCTTAAAGAGGCAGAGTAGCAGAAGTTAAAGAGAAGGAATGTAAGCCCCTTGGGACCAGGGGGTTTTGTGTGTTATTCACTATTGTATTCTCCCTGCCCAGATCAGTGCCTGGTACATGGTAGGATCTCAACAAATATTTGTTGAATGAATGAATGACAGTCTTTGAGATCATTAACACTTTAAGACCCCATTGAAGGTCTAGACATATCTAAATTAAAATGTGTTGTTTTGAATGGGAATTCAACAGTAACGGGGGAACACAAAAGGGAAAGTCATAGATACAGATGTTGGCAATGCCCTTCTAAATGCTGCTTGGGGTTGGGGTCTCCTGACCAAAGGATTTAACCTGTCTGGTTTGAGGGCTACATGTATTCCTATCGTAGTGAAGGCTGCATTAGGCAGTGTTGGCCTAGAGTTCGTGAAGGTATGAATCCTGTAGCTAAGACCTCTTGTTCTAACTCTATGCTCCAAAGTAACATGAAGACTTCAAGTTTAGCTCTCTAGAATTTGCCCATCAGGAATGTGCTTCCCAAAGGATGCCAGTCTTCTTGGCAATTCTGTGGTTTTTTGTTTTTACTAACTGGGCTTTTTCCATCAGTCTATGGTGAGGTTGACTATTGGGAGTCTGCTTCTGAGAGACAGATCTCTCCTTGGTGTGCTGACATGCCCGGTTTCTGAACATGTAGAACCAAGGTCCAGACCAGGATTGGGAGGAAGTAGCTATCACCCTGGGGGGCCTACTTGGGTCATCACCTGGGTTTCCCAGAGAAATATCCCATCTGCAGTACATACTAGTTTTCCTTTAAAACATCTACAATAATGGCTAGATTTGATTGGCATATTGGGCAAAAGCAGAGCTAGACCAAGAACATTTAAAGCATTAAGAAGAGTATATTTGTATGTATGGAATTTTACTTGACCTTTTTTTTTCATTTTTGGAAGCTCTTGAAAGTTTTTAAAATATTTCTAAATAATTCTAGAATAAATACAGATTTTTGTGAGTTTATGATATATTTCTGGCTAGGAGTGGAGCAGTGATTTTCACTTTACTCAATATTTTGCTATCAATCATTTCAAGGCAGACTCTTTGGCATTCCTTTATCTCCCATTGACAACTGTAGCGTTCATTCAACAAAAATTTTTTGAAAAAAAGAATTAAAATTAAAGAAGACTCAATAATTTATTGCCATTATATTCCTGGGTCTTATTTCCTTGGGTCTTTTACATCACCTACTATGTGACAAGCACTGTTTTAAACTCTAGAGATACGATAGTAAATAAAACAGAAAAAAAAAAGATCTCTGGTAAGCCTTTAAGCATGTCTTTTAACCTCTTTTTATAGTTTTTACTTGGATGGTGTGGAATTCCTTAGAACATACAGAATTCTCTCTCCCTCTCTCTCTCTCTCTCTCTCTCTCTCTCTCTCTCTCTCTTTAATTTTCATTTACCACTTATAGAAAGGGTAGTTTCCTTGAAGGCTGGGCTGGATGGATATGACTTGAACTCAAACCTAATTTCTTTCTCCATCCCTCCATATGGTCCCTTATTCCTTTAGCTATTAACAAAACAAGAACAAGTTTGCTGGGATTTCTAGCTGCTTTATATCTAGATGTCTGTATTTGTGGGGGGAAGAAAGCTTCACGTTTCTGAGATCCCCTTTTTTAAGTCCCACTGACAGTGGTTGACCACTAGACTGCCAGCAAAGTGCAGTGACTTCCTCCCTGTGTACTTAGCCTCTTTCCAGGTGTGTATCACCCCTGCCCAGTGCTGCCAGGGGACCAGCATATATCCAAGCTGGTAACAAAGAGTGATGCAGAGTTTTTCCTCTTTTAGCTTTATTCTAAGATTTTAATCGTTTGGCATCTAGGTGTGCTCTTAAAACCTGTAGCTTTGTACCCTAAAAGTGTACGCTGTAGGTTTCAGGATCAGCAGCTCTGCAGCCTGCCCAATCCCATTGTTCTCTACGTCTGCCTCTGTATCTTGGAGGGAGGTTTGATCTCTGTTGTGAGTGCGCCCTCTGGCTCTGTTTAGCCTCTTGCTGTCATAGTGATCCTAATTGGAATTAAAAACGTATTATTGACTCAGAGAGAACATCCTTCCACCAAAACTAACAAAACCTTATTTGGATTCATTATTGCAAATGGGAAAAGAAGACTCAATAATTCATTGCCATTATACTCCTGTGTCTTATTCCCTTGGGTCTTTCACATGCTTCTGGGAGAAGAGAGGTTTCTGACATCCGAATGGAGTCGGACTAAGTAACCTGAAAAGATTCCTCCATCCAAGGAGTCTACAGGAGAGGAGTGAACAGAAACTCTGTGTTGCATTCCTGAAACTCACCAATAAGTACGTTCTGGGACTGTGAAAGCGTGATAGTACCTGCCCTCTGTCACCCGGATGGTCCCTGGGGGATTTCCCACAATACAGCTTTGAACCTGAAGGCTGATTCTTGCATCCTGAGCCCCTATATCGCTATGTCCTAGATTATTCCTGGGTGAGGATTCTGATCCACTGGGAGTACTGGCTTTACATATCCTAATTCAGTCTGGCATTCACAGTGAAGACACTGGAGAACTTGGTGATGTGTCATCGGATTAGGGAATCTGTTAATTGTGGACTTTGGTTTAAATAAGGCAATCAGAATTGTGAATCATCCAATAACTGGATCAAGCCAAATACAAATAATACAGACTTGTAGGTTTGAATTCTAAACACCAAGATGCAACTGCACCTTTTCACGGGAAATCTAATGTCTCAATATTCTCACATAACAAGGGCTTTTATAGGACTTAAGTTTTCTGCAGAATGCTTCAGAGAGTAGGAAACGATTTGATTACATTCATCTTGAAGCATTAGTCTGATGAATTGCTGATGTACGTATTCCCAACCCACGTATTTGCAAACTGACATTCTTATCTTACACTTTGAAATTTCTTATTGGTCTTTAAGGTTGTGAGAGGAAAAGTAAAAGAGGTCCTTGGTTATTGTTCTTACCTTCAGTTTCAAAACTAAGGTCTGTAATCAAATACAAAATGATCGGCAAACAATGACTTCTTCCCATTAAAAAATTTACATGTAAGGAATTTGCTTAAAAATAAAATGTAATGTTCCTTAAATTATTTTCACATCTCTCTGTTAAAGATGGTGAAGATGATAAATTTTATGAATACTTTACCACAATGAAAAAAAATGCAGTCTTCTTGTGCATGTTAGGAATGAGCAAATATTTCTCAATATTCGAATATGCTTATTTCTACCATTAAATTTGTTTTTTTACTCTCAAGACAGAGTCTGGAAAAAGAGAAGCTGACAGCTGAGAAAACTGTTGCAAATCCTAATGAAAGTACTTTCCATAGCCAGCTTAATTTGTGGGGCTGCCATGTACAGTTGTGCAGGTTGTGACCTGCACAAAGACACCAGGCTGGTGATGAAGGGGCTGGAATCCAGCCCTCCTCTACTCACCAAGCCACTCACCCAGGCTGGGGCTCTTTCCACCTGCCTGGAGGAAGGGTTGACTTTCTAATTCTTCTACTCCAAAGAGGTTCCTTTTGTCATTCATCCACCCAGATGAGCACCTTTTCTCAGTCACACAGAGGTGCCTTTTGCGCCTGGAGGCTCTGTTACTTGGGGATCAACATTAGGTAGTGAGGAACCTCAGGAGATACAAAGGAGAAGGGAGATAAGAAACCATGGTCTTACCCCTCCAAGAACTTAGGGCAGATTCAGAATATTCAAAGGAGTAAAAATGATCAAGGGGAAAGTATAACTAAAGTGCAAATATAGGGATTCCCTGGTGGCACAGTGGTTAAGAATTCACCTGCCAATGCAGGGGACATGGGTCTGAGCCCTGACCTGGGAAGATCCCACATGCCACGGAGCAACTAAGCCTGTGCGCCACAACTACTGATCCTGCGCTCTAGAGCCCACGAGCCACCACTACTGAGCCACGTGCTGCAAGTACGAAGCCCACGCGCCTAGAGCCCGTGCTCCGCAACAAGAGAAGCCACTGCAATGAGAAGCCCGCGCACTGCAACAAAGAGTAGCCCCTGCTCGCCGCAACTAGAGAAAACCTGTGTGCAACAACAAAAACCCAATGTAGTCAAAAATAATAAGTAAGTCAATAAGTAAATGAATGAATGAATGAATAAATGAAAAAAGAGAGAAGTCACCGCAATGAGAAGCCCACGCACCGCAACGAAGAGTAGCCCCCGCTCCCCACAACTAGAGAAAGCCCGCGTGCAGCAACGAAGACCCAATGCAGCCAAAAGAATAAATAAATAAATTTATTTTAAAAAATAAAGTGCAAATATAACTCTATAGACGTTCACATAAGCAGTTACAGTTGCTGGATGTTAAGCACACTCAGATTAGTAGGAGGTTTATTTTAGCACATCATGTGTCAAACTGTCAAACTAGCTTAAAATATTTGGGAAATGTTGAGAAATGAGGGACTGCCTTTTAATGCCTCAGAACGATAGGGTTGGAGAGAATGGACCTAGCATGGACTTAGGGCTATGAAAAATGCTTCCATCAGGGGGCTTCAGTCCCACTCCTAACCAGGGAGCATGTGTGTATTGGTGGCCCAGAAGTTGCTGAGGTTTATTTTTTTGGAAAAAAAAACAAACAGGAAACGACATTTACAACTTCCATCAATCATAGGTTTCATTGTCTTAAGGTTCCTATTTCATTCATTCCAAAATCTGAAACCAGGAGGTTTCTCTCAAAGGAATGGGGTGGAAACCCCTTCAACAGTGTGGTCGAGTCCCGTCCACCTGGGGCTTGTGTTTGGCTCAGCAGGACTGGGAGGTGCTTGGCTTCTGTAGAGTCACTGGCCTGCCCGCTGTGTTGAGCTGAGAGAGAGAGAGCATAGCCTCCTCTTTGCATCCTTTGGAGACAGGCTGGTGCTCCAGAGACTCTGGGTGGAGATCTGGGAAGCTCTGAGGCCCAGAACCCCAGGACATGGGGGCTGGGGGCCGGGGGGATGGGGGGGGGGAATTTCCAGATCTCATCTGATCATGATCATAGCTAGGTTTTCCTTCCAGCCCTAACCTGTGTTTCTGGCATCTCAAGGGCAAGGAGCAGAGCAAAAATTAGGGGAGTGGGCATATCAAAGACGTGCCGCCCTTCAGCCCCCAAAGGAGGGTCCTTGCATGGAGGACAGGATGGGGTTCCCTTGGGCGTTGGGGAATCGAGCATGCAACGGGCTTCATGCTTTGCCCACTTTGTCTGCCTGTCTCAGGTTTGCGTTCACGCAGTCTCCTCTGGAAACTTTGCACCATTATCCTCAATAACTGACATCGATATAATTACCATTAAAAGAAAGAGAGAAGGCTCTGCTTTAGGACAGTGGACCTGCTAGTTATGCCACTGATGAGGGAGTTCTCGCCCACATGTAAGAGCCCCCCACCCTGCACTGTGGCCAGGCGGGGGCTTGGTAGAGTGGTCAGAGCCCATCTGTACCATCACGTCGGCCCAGCCACATCGTGGAAAGGGAGGGAAGGAGAGCAGCTTCTCTCCTGAGGCCCGGGGAAGCGCTCACAGAGAGCAGGACCGAGCCTCACCTCAGGCACTTTTGCAGGGCATCTCCATACACCCTCAGTTAGTGCCTGGGAGAGGAGTTCTGTTTAGGTACCTAGCATAGGCTCAAGCTCGCAGAGGGGAAGTTCAAGGGGCTGCTTAGCATTCAGTGTGCACTTGGTGAAGTTGGGAAGATGTGAAAGTTGGAATTGCTCTGCCTCGTGTGGGATGTTAATAAGGTGCTTTGAAGTAAGTGCTGGATCACAGCTTTCTTCTAAGAGACAAAGATTTGTTGCTGTTTTTCGGAGAAACAGGCATTTGGGGAATATTTCTGTAGCGTTTGAATTACCAAAGATCAATACACAAAATAAATTATGTTCCCGATAGCTTTTGGTATTTAAATTTAGGTATTTACAATGTCCAAAGAGAAGAGAAAAAGTAGTTTTAAGTAAAATCATTACCAAGACTATCTTAGGCCTTGGGAGGGATTTGTGTGAAGCAAAGTGAGAATGAAATCTGTGTGCCCCCTTTTCTGCGAAAATGCTGACACCATGTGACATAACGGCACAGTTTATATGAACATAACATGCCCATCAGAGAGAGGAGAGAACTGATGGTGAGAGGTCAAGTTTAAGCTCCCAAGCAAGATTTTAGCACGGGGTCCTTTTACCCTTTCCAACGACTACATAAAATCAAATCTACCCAAGGGAGCTCTCCTCCCCTCCTGGGAGATGTACCATTGTCAGGAGGGGGAGAGCAGGACATGGGCATATTTGGGAGAGGATTGGGGAGGGTGCTTTCACCTCCAGATTCAAGAATCTAATTTACCTCTGTGGCCTTCTGTTTGAACCTTCCTCCCAGCACTCAGGGACCATCCTTGGCTTCTGTAGGCCCATTCAGGTTGGCGTAGCAAAGATACTTCTACCACACGAAGAAATCTTCTCCTAGGAATTCAGGTGGACCATGAGAACACGTTGTGTTACACTCTCTGTGAGAAGCAAGCTACTGTCTCTCCAGCCCGATGCTTCCTGACAGTGATCGAACTAATGTGTAAAGAAGATTCCACCTTAAGGTGGAGTCAGCATCTCCCCCTTGTTATGTTAAAGAGGGAAATGGACGGACAGGAGGAAGCTGCGTGGTGGTTAGTGATGTCCAAAATTGGAAGGAGGGATGATAAAGAAATTGGATGATAAGAAAAAATAAAACAAGAAAAACCACGTAAAAAGTAAGCCAAAAAAGAAATTTTAAGAAGGAAAAGAATTAAGTTCTGATACATGCTACAACATGGATGAACCTTGAAAACATGCTAGGTAAATAAGCCAGTCACAAAAGGACAAAAGATTGTGTGATTCCACTTATATGAATTATCTAGAATCGGCCAATTCATAGAGACAGGAAGTAGATTGGAATTACCAGGCGCTACAAGGAGAGGGGAATGGGGAGATAATGGTTAATGGTTACAGAGTTTCTGTTTGGAGTGATGAAAGAGTTTGGAAATAGGTGGTGGTGATGGCTGCATGGCATCGTGAATGTAGTTAATGCCACCGAGGTGTACACTTAAACATAGTTAAAATGGCAAATCGTATGTTATATAAATTTTAACACAATACAAAAAGGGAAAAAAAGAAAACAGGAGGAAAGAAGTCATTTGGAGGTGTGCCCAGTCATCCTCAGAGATAGATGGAGTTCACCTGTCTCCTGTGTTTGAGGAGATGCTGGAACTGGCTGTGAGTCCTATACAGATAAAAATGCAATAACAGGGACTTCCCTGGTGGTCCAGTGGCTAAGACTTTGCCTTCCAATGCAGGGAGTGCCGGTTCGATCCCTGGTCGGGGAGCTAAGATCCCACATGCCTTGCAGCCGAAAAACATAAAAAAGAAGCAATATTGTAACAAATTCAATAAAGACTTTTTTAAAAAATGCAATAACAGAACAGCTTTTCCTGCCATGATTCTTGCAGCTTCACAGGAATCAGGGCCTGATGGGCCCCCCATTCTTTGTCAGTAGCAGCTGCGCCCTGTAGCTTTTTTCCTGAGGGATTCCTGAGAAATTCTGGCATGGAGTTGGCTGTAATGGCCTCTCATGTAAGAACATTCTGGGCTGCTGAATTTCTGTTGAGCCTCCTGGGAAATACTTAAGAATGTAGGGAGGGATTTGGGGTGGATCAACTAGGCTACTTAAAAATCAGGGGGGAAACAAACAAAACCTAAAACATTCTGGGGGCAATTTTTAGTTCACCTGGAGTCAGATACATAATCATTAGATTAAAAAGTGTCGCTTCACTTATGTAACTTTTTTGAGAAGTGAGGTGTTTATTTTTGGTAAATAAAATAGCTTACCTCTTCTGGACATTCCAAATACCTGGTACAAAGCTTACCTCTTCAAAAATCAAAGCGCTTCGTGTTTAAGCCTGTTTTTTTAAAATGGAAATCAAAGTGTTTTACATGATATCTAAATTTATCATATATCATTTAAATGCTTCCTGATGATACAGGATGTTCGTTTTTATTCCTTATACTTTGTTTTTTATTTACCCCCTTCTGTTACCCTGTCACTGTTGCCATTTTATCTGTCTTTAATTCATCTCCTGATGTTTCTGTGCTGTGGATTAGGAAGCTAGATAGCGAGGTTATTAAGAATTATGTGTTAGTTGGCCATAAAAAAGAATGAAGTAATGCCATGTGCAGCAATATGGATGGACCTGGAGAGTATCATATTCAGTGAAGTAAGTCAGAGAGAGAAAGACAAATATCATATGATATCACTCATATGTGGAATCTAAAAAAAAAGATACAAATTATTTACAAAACAGAAATAGACTCACAGACATGGAAAACAAATTTATGGATACCAAAGGGGTTAGGTGTTAGGCCAGGAGAGAGATAAATTAGGAGTTTGGGATTAACAGATACAAACTACTATATATAAAATAGCTAAATGACAAGGACCAACTATATAGCACAGGGAACTATATTCAATATCTTGTAATAACCTATAATGGAAAAAATCTGGAAAAGAATATATATATATATATATATATATAACTGAATCACTTTGCTATACACTTGAAACTAACACAACATTGTAAATTAACTATACTTCAATTAAAAAAAAGAATTATGGGAAATAAGAGCAAATAGACTGTGATTAGGAGAATTGATTGATTTTACAACTGAGCTTTGCACCAGGTATTTGGAACGTCCAGAAACCAAATTCTGGGTTCTGACAGAGTAGACATTGGAAGGGCATTGGAAATTTGGCTTTTGCTGGGTTACTAGATATCTTTTCTCTCCAATTGCAAATAGCTCTCTGTAAATAAGGCTAGGGCTCAGCTGTGCACCAGCTATTCCCTCAAAAAGAAGAGTCAAGTAGCTGGTTTAAATTATTTTTATGGGTCAGGGCAGGGTATAAATAAATAATTTAAGAGTTTAGAATTAATACAAAATAAATTTAAGATTTTGGAATTCTTAACTTCTTTATTCTTCATGACATGATCACTAGCTATGACTACAATCCTCTAGTCTCTCTTCCTAAAGGGTCTTTGGGATGGAGATTCTTGTCCCTGTATCCCACTTGCCTTGTCTTCTGATCATTCCTAGCAGTAGCGGGTGGAGGGCTTGGGTCACATCATGTCCCTGCTCAAAAATATTAAGTATAGATTGATTTAAACTCCTTAGAATGGCATTCAAGCTCTCCACAGTCTGGGCCTAATCTATTTTTCCAGTCGTATCTACCACCAGCTCCCCTGCCCCAGATATTCCAAAGTCAAGTGTAGTTAGGGATACCGAATGGCCAGTTAAATTTGAATTTGAGATAAATAACAAAGAAATCATATTTTAATATAAGTATGTCTCATGCAATATTTGGTATATACTTACGTATATAAATTATTTGCTTACCTGAGATTCAAATTTAACTGGGCATCATGTGGCTTTATTTGCTAAATCTGGCAACCCTACTTGTAGTGGTGATGACAGGAGGGCTTAGAGTTTGTTCTTTGCCTTCTGTGTGTCAGGCCTCATCTACGTCACATTAATTTCATTATCTCATTTAACCAAAATTATATCTGATCCCAGACTTTCTGAAGCAGTGCTATGGGATGACCCTTGGAAACTGTATATGTTGTATAAGCACTACAAGTAATTCTTACTCAAAGGGAAGTTTCAGAAACACTGATTTTGACCAGTGCTTCTCAGACATAAAAGTGCAGACGAGTCACCGGAGGAGACAGGTGGTGATAGAGCAGACCTGGAGTGGGGTCTGAGATCCTTTGATGCTAACAAGCTCCCAGGTGATGCTGGCACTGCTAGTTTCAAACCCCTCACTGAGCAGCCCTGTCTTAGGCCCCCCAGCCAAGAAGCAGCAGCATCCCTAACAGTTATGATAGAAAGGTTCTAAATGATGTTATGATTTCAAACAATGGAAGGGGTCCATGTAAATGGGACTGATTTCCTTATTCATTAATATACAGTAACATCCATAGACAAGGGAGCATTACGTGCCATTTTTGAGGAAGGATTTTTTTTTTTTTTCCAAAGACTAAACGTTTTATCGAAAGCTGAAGGAGGCACAGTTGTTTTTTCCTCCACAGAAAGGGGTATTTGGCTTCTTTAGGCTGGTCCTGCTCCTACACAGTGGGGGGCGTCACAGTCCCTAACCACATTTACAGCTCTGCGTCCCAGAATGGACCCCAGATGTGCAGGGCACAGTGTGACTCTGCTTTGTAGAAATAGTTTCGCAGTGCCAGAGTCATGGTGATAAAACTATAATGTGACTGCAGGGTTTTTTCCCCTCCTATCTACATGAAATTTAATGGCTTTTCTGAGAGTAGCTTAGTTGTCTCAGCAGAATCTAGTTAAGTCAGAAATATTAAAAATACTACTGTGTCAGAAGAACTGATTGAAAGCTAAAAGAGTTAGCCAAACTGCTAACAGGGACAAAAGGAAATCCTGCTGTGGGAATCAATTCATCCATAAACATATACACCGGAGTAGAGGCAGATTATATATGTGACGTGGTTGGCTTCTCAGAACTCTGTATCTATTTATTTAATTATCTATTTATTATTCCAATCAATAGATTAGAGATGTCTTTGTGGAATGCCACCTTTCAAAGCTTAGCAGTTCTCACCCAGAAAGAAGACTAGCAGGGACTTACCCATTCATTCATCAGATTCTCACTGAGTCTAAAGACACCGCACTGTGCTCTGCATCATGGCAAATACAAAGCTCATCCAGACAAAACCCAGGGCACAAGACACTTGTCACCAAAGTGATACGGGAACCAGAGGACTGGGAGATGAATTCTGTTTGAGGGAGGCATGGATTGGAAAAGGTCTTCAGGAGACTGTGGTATTGGAGCCAGGCTTGGAATTGTGGGTAGAATTTGGGCTTGCAGAGGTGCAGGTGGAGAAAGGCTGTTTCTGGGAGAGAGAATAGGCTGAGCAAAGGCACAAAGGCGAGGAGATCTTAGACCGAGTATTGGGAGTCAGATGTTGTTCAGTTTTGTTGAAGTGGAACATGCACAGAGGCGAGCAATTGGAAAGGTGGCTGGGGACCTACCTGTTCAAGAAGAGGTTTCTGGGAGTTTCTTCTGGTGCAGGTGGGGAGCAGTGGATGTGTTAGCAGAGAAGTGATCCGGTGCGAGCTCTCCCTTAGAAGACTGGGCGTTGGGACTGGATTGGAGAGGAGCGGCTAAAATGCATTTGAACTGTCCAGACAGTAGGTGTCAAGGGCCTGACTGTGGGTAATGGCAGAGGGACTAGAGGGGAGAGGCTGTTTCCCAGAGAATTCTGGAACCTTCACAACCGACTAACCATGGGAGCAGGGACAAGGAACATATCGTATGGTACTGAGGCTTCATGGCCAGGTGTTGTGTTTGGGGCAGTGCCTTAAACAGAAATTGGATCTCTGGGATTGGTGAGTGGGAGGAAGGAAAATTAGTTTAGTTACTTGTACTATAAGCACAAGAACTGAGTGTCTCGTTCACAGACCACCCGTAGCACATAGCACAGAGCCTGGCGGTAAATGGTACCCAGTGATTTTCTGTTGAGTTTGAGAAGCCAACCAAGCTGCTCAGGAGAAACTGGCCAGGAAGGCATTTGGAAGTGGGTTCTGAGGCTTGATGGGGAAACTAGCCCTAGACATGGGCATTGAAGACATGTTTGAACAGAGATGCAGAGCCCACAGGAGACAAGTGAGTTTTGGAGGGGATAGCATGAGGGGGGAGGGGGGCTAACACAGACCTTTTGTGAATGCTTAGGAGGGGAGAGGAGAAAAGTCATAAAATAAATTGTTTGAATGATAGGAAAAGTCTCTTGCCTGGAGGCCAAGGGCAGAAGAGGTGGTCATAACTAACTGAGAAAAGGACTTTGGCCGTGGCAGTGAGAAAACCGTTCCCGAGAGTGGAAAGGACAGACATCAGGGTAACTGCTAAATGGAGTTTTAATGTATATTTTTAAAGGGAAGGAAACAAATCAGTGTTAAAAAAAATTGGTCATAAGGTACTATGGTATATTTGTTTTGGATAATACTGCTAATAACATAATTACACCATAGAATGGAGCAGCTGAAAAACTATTAGTCATCTTCTGCAAAGGAATAGTTGCGGATTTGGAGCCGTTATCTCGTACTTCTGCGTCAGCACGTGCTAATAATCACATCCGGAATATCTATAGGAGATAAACTGGCAAACCAGAAGCAGACTGGGTTAGCTGCTGCTATCTCATTTTGTTTATTTTTCCAAATTGAAAACTGCATCCGTTACTGGTACCTCTGGATTTAAGAGTAAAATGAACTTTGCCATAATGGTCCCATTTAAGCAGTCAAATAGCAATGATAAAATGGTACAGAATTGCTCAGGGCAGGTGTGCAGACGGGGAAAAGCAGCTACCAGTTGACCACTCCCTAGCGGTGAACCGAGTCAGTCAGAGGATCCTCTAAGACCACACACCACAACTTTACCCACTAGGTTCCTGCTGGATCAGTAAAGAAGCTTCCTGTCGCCTTCCCCCCTCCCCTCATTGGGCACACTATATTTATAATGTAGGGACCTCGGCAGAGATGCAGTTAGCTAGCAGTCATGTGATGGTGGCCCCTGCAGATTCCTACTGCACATCTTACGGTGTATGGGATCACAGATCGTATTTTCTCAGAGTCACAAGGCAATGTATTGTTCCCCCAGAGATGCAGTTTTCCCCCCTTAGAGAGAAATAAATTCTATGGTTGTGACATGGAAGCTCATCCTGGCTGGACCACTGCGAAGCCCAGGAAAGGCCAGGGGATTGCCAGGTTCTCCTCAAGGTGGGGAGGGTACTTCCTCTGACACCCCCTGGGGCATCCTGAGATGCTCCTCTTTGGTAGAGGACCCCAGCACTTCCCCCACTTTGGAGCCTGAGAGGAATTCCTGTGCAAGGCCTCTTTCCCTAAGCTTCCTCTCAGCACATGGATTGACTCCTATGTGCCAGGTTCCAGACCAGGTGCTGGAGCTGCAAAGATGTGGTCCTTGCTTTTGGACACTTACAGGCTAGAGAGGGAGACAGACATATTGATTACAGATGCTCTAGCAGTGAGATTCAATGGAAGGAACAGTTAGTACTCTGAAAGGTAGGACTAGAAAGATTTAATAAAAGCAACCCTAGACTTTGCTGATGATTTCCAGACACGTGTCTTCAAATGTCTGGCTTTATATTTCTGTTAGGATGTAAAGGAAGAAGCATAAGATGAACAAAGCCTTCGAGGTAGAGCTGGATTTGAATCCTACACCTGACATTTAGGAGTTGTGTGACTTTGGGCATGTTTCTTAAACTCTCTGAGCTTCAGTTTACTAGTCTGGAAAGAGAAAGTAAATAGTATCTTTATCTTGCAGATTCTTTTCTTTTTTCTTTTTAACTGTGATCATCACTTTTCCAGAGCTTCTCATCCTCTGTTCCTGATCTGGCGGTGTCAGTAGGCAGACAAGAATCAGTGGGGTGAAGGCTTTCAAACTGTTTTAGTGACTTGCTAGTAGTCATGGACTTCTTAAAGCTAACCTTAGGTGCCCTGAAATGTTTCTTCTCTCCTTGTACCAGTCAAGTGCAAGTAGCTTACAGCCAGTTTTTAGTACAAAATGTCACCTTACAGAGTTGCTGTGAGAATTAGAGACAATGTATGAAAAGCACCTGGTACTGAAACAGTACTAGTAAATTCACCTCCCCATCACCGACAAACTCTGCCTTAGCAAATTTTTAAGTATGCCATACAATATCATTTACTATATGCACCGTGCTGTGTAGTAGATCTCTAGGACTTATCCATCTTGCATAACTGAAACTATGTACCCTTTGATTAACACATCCCCAATTCCCTTCACCCCAGCTGCTCTTAACCACTAATCTACTCTCTGCTTCTATGAGTTTGAGTATTTTATTCCTGATATAAGTGGAATCATGTAAGATTTGTTCTTCTGCGTCTGGCTTATTTCACTTAGCATAATGTCTTTCAAGTTCATCCATGTTGAAGCAAATGGCAGGCTTTTCTTCCTCTTTAAGGCTGTATAATATTCCATTGTATGTGTATACCACATTTTAAAAATTCATTCACCTGTCAGTGGACATTTAGGTTGTTTCCTCTTGTATTATAAATAATGCTGCAATGAACGTGGGCATGCAGATATCTCTTAGAGATACTGATTTCTGTTCTTTGGGGTATATACCCAGAGGTGGGATTGCTGGATCATATGATAGTTCTATTTTTAATTTTTTGAGGAAATTCCATTATGTTTTCCATTATGGCTGTAGGGTTTCCTTTTCTCCACATTCTCACTAGCGTTTGTTATCTTTTGGTTTTTTGATACTAGCCGTCCTACCACATGTGAGGTGATAATCTCATTATGGTTTTGATTTGCCTTGCCCTGATGATTAATGATGTTAAGCATCTTTTCATGTACCTGTTGGCCATTTGTATGTCTTTACAGAGAAATGTCTACTCAAGTCTTTTACCCAATTTTAATCATTTGGGGGATGCTCTTGAGTTGTAGGAGTTCCTTATATTATTTGGATATTGACCCTTTATCAGATATATAATTTGCAAATATTTGACAAGGAGAAAATCTTGAAAGCAACAAAAGAAAAATGACTCACTTCTAGCCTCCATAACTGTGAGAGCAATCACTAAGGAAACAATTCAAAAAATATAGTGGGAAATCATTAAAGAAATTTAAAAGTTTTATTAGAATATATTAACTTAATGCAAAAGAAAGTAATGAAGGTGAAATATAGGGGAGAAAAGACATGAGAGATAGAAAACAAAAAGCAAAATAGGAAATGTAAATTTAGCTATATCTATGACATTAAATATTTATGAATTAAAAAATACAATCAAAAGGCAGAGATTGTCAGACTCAATAAAAAGACAACATCCAGATTGACAGCTGACTTCTTATTGGAAACAATGGAGGCCAAAGGGAAAAAACAAAACAAAACAAAACCCCGCTAACCAAAAATCTTATATCCAGCAAAGCTATCTTTCAAAAATAAAAGCAAAATAATGGTAGTCCTAGATAAACAAAAACAGAGAGAGGATTTGTTGATAACAGAGCTGCCTTACAAGGAATAGTAAATGAAATTCTTCAGGCTGAAAGCAACTGACCTCACTCAGTAATTTCAGTCCACGTGAGAAAAACAAAAGAGCACTGGTAAAAGTAATTACAAAAGATAGTACGAATGCATATGTCTTTTCTTTCTTCTCTAAACTTATTTAAAAAGCAATTGTATAAAACTATGTATATGTAATATAATGTCAGGCCGATAATTTATAGAAATGTAACATATTTGCGGATAACAGCACAAAGGACATGCGTGGAACAAAGCTGTATTGGACTATGAAAATGATAGTGGATAGAATCTCAGTTTCATGACAAAAAAATTTCTTTACAAAACAAATTCTATTTCACAGAAACAAAATTCTTCTTTAAATGTTTGGTAGAATTCAGCAGTGAAACCATCTGGGCCCGGATTCTTCTTTGTGGGTAGTTTTTTGCATTACTAATTCAATATCTTTATTTCTTATAGATCTAATCATGCTGCCTGTTTCTTCTTGAGTCAGTTTTGGTAATTTGTCCTAGAATTAGCTTTAGATTTACACCAACTTAATTCCAGTGAGATATAGAAACGTTACTCCTATATATAGCTCTATTCCCTTCCCCCGTTTTGTGATGTTGTTATATATATTTCATGTATAACAAACCCAACATTTTTATAATTGTTACATTTTAGAATGTTATACTGGAGCTTCTAGCTAGGGCAGTTGAATTAGAAAAAGAAATAAAAGGCATCCAGATTGGAAAAGAAGTAAAACTATTCCCAAATTACATGATCTCATATGTAGAAAATCTTAAAGACTCCACTAAAATGCTATTAAAACTATTAAGCAAATTCAGCAAGTATCTGATATGTAGCAAGTATCTCATATGTAGAAAATCTTAAAGACTCCACTAAAATGCTATTAAAACTATTAAGCAAATTCAGCAAGTATATTAGTTCCCTGTAGCAAAGTACCACAGACCGAGTGGCTTAAAACAATAGAAATATATTTTCTCACAGTTATGGAGGCTAGAAGTCCAAAATCAAGGTGTTGGCAGTTCCTCTGAGATACCAAGTAGAATCCTTCCTCGCCTCTTCTAGTTTCTGGTGCTTGTTGGCAATCCTTGATGTTCCTTAGTTTGTAAATGCATCACTTCAATCTCTGACTCAATCAGCACATGGCCATCTTCATCCTGTATGAATCTCTCCTCTTCTTATAATGACATGAGTCATATTGAATCAAGAACCTACCAGTATGACCTCATATTAACTAAGTACATCTGCAATGACCCTATTTCTAATTAAACTCACATTCCGAGGTACTAGAGGTTTGAAATTCAACATATCTTTTTAGGGGGACACAATTCAACCTATAGCAGCAAGGTTTCAGGATTAATATACTAAAATTAATTTTATTTTTAGACGCTAGCTATAACAATCTGAAAATGACATTCAGAAAACAATTCTGTTTATATAATTGCACCAAAAGAATAAAATACTTAGGAAGAAATTAAATCAACAAGTGTAAAACTTACACCCTCAAAACCAAAGCCAAAAAAACAAGAAAGAAGACCTAAATAAATGGAAAAAAAAATCCCATGTTCATGAATTGGAAGACAATAAAAGATGGTAATACTCCCCAAATTGATCTACAAAATCCACAAACTCACTATCAAAATCCCAGCGGGCTTCCCTTTAGAAATTCACACACCAATTCTAAAGTTCATATGGAATTTCAAGGGACCCAGAATATCCAAACAATCTTGAAAAGAACAACAAATTAATGAATGAACTATTATTTAAAATCTAGGAGGACTTACACTTTCCAATTTTAAAACTTACTACAAAGCAATGGTGATCAAGATTGTATGGTACTGGCACAAAGTTAAATGTACATATCAGTAGAATAGAATTCAGAGTCTGCAAATAAGCATATATTTACGGTTAACTGATTTTCAACAAGGGTGCCAAGACCATCCAATGTGGAAAGAATAGTCTTTTCAACAAATGGTGCTGGGACAACTGGATAGCTGCCTGGAAAAGAATGATGTGACCTTTACCTCACGCCATATACAAAGGTAAAACCAAAATGGATCCAAGACTTTAATGTAAGAGCTAAACTATAGAACTCTTACAAAAATATGAAACCTTCCTGACCTTTGATTTGACAGAGAATTCTTAGATTTGGCACCAAAACAAGCAGTAAAAGAAAAAAATAATAAATTAGATTTTATCAAAATTTAAAAGTCTGTGTTTCAGAGCACACCATCACAAAAGTGAAAAGAACCTATAAATTGGGATGAAGTATTTTCAAGTCATTTATCTGATAAGAGACTTGTATCCCGAATATATAAAAAACTCTAGAGATTGATCAAGATGGTGGAGTAGGAGGATGTGGAACTCACCAACCCCCACAAACATATCTAATATATCAATACATCTACATGTATTGAAAAATTCTCACTAAAAATTAACTGGAAACTGGAAGAAAGACTCTTATACAACCAAGGCTGTAAGAAAGATCCACATGTAATTGGGTAAGAAGGGAAGAAAAGCGATCAGGTTGGAACCTGTGCCCCTGAGAGAGGACTCAGAGTTAAAGGGAGATTATACAGGCAGAGACCCACCCTGGGGAGTGAGTGGTTTGAACCAGAGATTGGGCGCCCTAGTCCTGGATTCCTACACAGGGTAGGCAAATCCTCATGGCTGGTTGGAGGACCATGGGGACTAACAGTAGGGCTGTGGAAAGCCTGGACTTCACTGATGAGGAGGACACATGTGCTGACTTGTCTCCAAGGGCAGAGAGGGTGGTTAGAGACTGCTCCAGTGGCTGTCAGGTTTCCCGTGACCACTTTGGTGCATGTCCCAGCCTGAGCTGAGCAAACAATCCAGCCTCACTACTCCATGCTGCAGTGCAGCACTGGATCCAGGCCTGCCACAGGCAGCGAGAAGCTTAGCCATGGGACGCAAAGGTGACTTGGTCCTGGGATGGCAGTGGCATGTGGGTGGGGTGGCAGGAGCCATCTTTGACACTCAAACAGCACCTCAAAATCAGGCTAGAACTCTGACATGGCCAGTCCACCACAGCTCATGACCCAATATACACTGAGAGTATACATGGGCCCTGCCTGCCCTGCAGTGCAGCTCCACAGCTGCAGGGGTTACAGAGGCCGTGAGGGGCAAAGAGGACTTGGACTGAGGCTGTATTTGAGCAGAACGAGGGAAACAGTTGCTGGCACCTGTACATGCAGCACACTGGATACAGCTTGGACCTCTTTCTGTGGCCAACATGAGTGGAGAGCTTGCACGGCACGCTCCTTGCTTCAGCATTCCTTCCTCTCTAGGGCAAGGGTCCCAGTGATAGGAGAAGGGAAAGCACACACTTGAAGGGAACAAAGCCAGGGTGGCCCAATCCTCAGGGCTTCCGCTCCAGCAACTTGGAATCAGACCCTGCCCCTGACAGAGAAGTGATGTCCACTGTGCAGAGAAGACCTGCTTCATACCTGGTGCCAGCTCTAGCCTCTCTATCTCCAGCCCCACCCACTACCAAGGAGATAGCTGCCAGCACACCTTGATGAAAGATGTGACTTGAGTCCATGTCAAATCCAGCTTTCCTACCAAAGGCATCGGCACAGGCCATCTGTATAGGGATACTCCCATATGAGGATGCCCCTTTAAGGATGCAGTAGGTAACTATTTCACCTAAATTCATAGAGGCAGAGAAAGTTGAAATGAAAAGGCAGAGGAACTGGTCTCAATTGAAAGAGCAAGTGAAAATCCCTGAAGAAATAATGAAACAGAAATAAACAACTTACCAGTTAAAGAATTCAAAGAATTAGTAATAGGACTATTAACTGAATTAGGGAAAATAGTAGATAAACACTGAGAATTTTAACAAGGAAGTAGAAAATATAAAAAAGATGCAATCAGAAATAAAGAGTTCAATAACTAAAATAAAAAACGGACTAGAAAAAATGAATAGCAGACTAACTGATACAGAAGAAAGAATCCATGAGTTATGTGGAAGATAGAATAATGGAAATGAGTCAATCTGAACGGAAAATAAAATTTTTTTTTAAATGAGAACAATTTCAGAGATGTCTGGGAAAACCAATATTCACATTACAGCGGTCCCAGAAGGAGAAGAGGGAGAGAAGGGGATTGAAAATGTATTTAAAGAAATTATGGCTGAAAAGTTCTCAAAACTAAAGAAGGAAACAGATATCCAGGTACAGGAAGCACAGAAGGTCACAAACAAGATGAACTTGAACACACCCGCACCAAGACATGTCATAATTAAAATGGTAAAAGTTAAAGAGAGAATTCTAAAGGCAGCAAGAGAAAAACAAAGTCATATACAAGGGAATCCTCATAAGCCTATCAGCTGATATTTCTGCAGAAATTTTGCAGGTCAGAAGGGAGCGGCACGATATATTTAAAGTGATGAAAGGGAAAAACCTGCAATTTAGGATACTCTACCTAGCAAGATGGTCATTTACAGAATCGAAGAAGCAATAAAGAACTTCTCAGACAACAAAAACTAAAAGAGTTAATCAGTACTAAACCACCTGAAAAGAAACGTTAAAGGGTCTTCTCTAAGTGGAAAAGATGTAAGAATCTATAGAAAAGGGAAAAAAATCCCATTAGGAAATGCAAATACATAGTAAGGGCTGAGGATCAACCACATAAATAAGCTGGTACAAAAATTAAAAGACAAAAAATTGTAAAAGCAACTATAACTACAATAAACAGTTAAGTGATAAACATGAAGATATAAAATGTGACATCAAAAACATAAAATGTGGGGGAGGAGAGTAAAAAATATAGCTCTTTTAGAATGTGTTTGTACTTAAATGACAACCATTTAAAAACAAGAAGATACAGTTATTGGTCAACATATATGAACCCCATGGTAACCACAAATCAAAAACCTCCAGTAGATACACAAAAACTAAAAAGAAGGGAACACAATCATACTACTAAAGGAAATCATCGAGCCATACGGGAAGAAACAAAAAGGAAATGAACAGGACTAGGAACGAAGATGACAGAGTAGAAGAACATGCTCTCACTCCCTCTTGTGAGAACACCAGAATCACAACTAGCTGCTAGACAATCATCGACAGAAAAACACTGGAACTTACCAAAAAGGATACCCCACATCCAAAGACAAAGGAGAAGCCACAGTGAGACGGTAGGAGGGGCGCAGCCACAGTAAAATCAAGTCCCATGACTGCTGGGTGGGCGACTCACAGACTGGAGAACGCTTATGCCACAGAAGCCCACCCACTGGAGTGAAGGTTCTGAGCTCCACCTCAGGCTTCCCAACCTGGGGGTCTGGCAACGGGAGGAGGAATTCCCAGAGAATCAGACTTTGAAGGCTAGCGGGATTTGATTGCAGGACTTCCACAGGACTGGGGGAAACAGAGACTCCACTCTCGGAGGGCACACACAAAGTAGTGTGCGCATCAGGACCCGGGGGAAGGAGCAGTGACCCCACAGGAGACTGAACCAGACCTACCTGCTAGTGTTGGAGGGTCTCCTGCAGAGGCGGGGGGTGGCTGTGTCTCACCATGAGGACAAGGACACTGGGAGCAGAAGTTCTGGGAAGCACTCCTTGGCGTGCACCCTCCCAGAGTCCACCATTAGCCCCACCAAAGAGCCCAGGTAGGCTCCAGTGTTGGGTTGCCTCAGGCCAAACAACCAACAGGGAGGGAACCCAGCCCCACCCATCATCAGACAAGCAGTTTAAAGTTTTACTGAGCTCTGCCCACCAGAGCAACACCCAGCTCTACCCACCACCAGTCCCTCTCATCAGGAAACTTGCACAAGCCTCTAAGATAGCCTCATCCAGCAGAAGGCAGACAGCAGAAGTAAGAAGAACTACAATCCTGCAGCCTGTGGAACAAAAACCACATTCACAGAAAGATAGACAAGATGAAAAGGCAGAGGGCTATGTACCAGATGAAGGAACAAGATAAAACCCCAGAAAAACAACTAAATGAAGTGGAAGTAGGCAATGTTCCAGAAAAAGAATTTAGAATAATGAGAGTGGAGAAGATCCAGGACCTCGGAAAAAGAATGGGGCTGGGCTTCTCTGGTGGTGCAGTGGTTGAGAGTCCGCCTGCTGATGCAGGGGACACGGGTTCGTGCCCTGGTCTGGGAAGATCCCACATGCCGTGGAGCAGCTGGGCCCTTGAGCCATGGCCACTGAGCCTGCGCGTCTGGAGCCTGTGCTCCGCAATGGGAGAGGCCACAACAGTGAGAGGCCCACGTACCGCAAAAAACAAAACAAAACAAAAAGAGAATGGAGGCAAAGATGGAGAAGATGCAAGAAATGTTTAACAAAGACCTAGAAGAATTAAAAAACAAAGAAACAGAGATGAATAATACAATAACTGAAAAGAAAACTACACTAGGAGGAATCAATAGCAGAATAACTGAGGCAGAAGAACGGATAAGTGACCTAGAAGACAGATGGTGGAATTCACTGCTGCAGAACAGAATTTAAAAAAAGAATGAAAAGAAATGAAGACAGCCTGAGAGACCTCTGGGGCAACATTAAACGCAACAACATTCGCAGTATAGGGGCCCCAGAAGGAGAAGAGAGAAAGGACCAGAGAAAATATTTGAAGAGATTATAGTCAAAAACTTCCCTAACATGGGAAAGGAAATTGCCACCCATGTCCAGGAAGCGCAGTGAGTCCCATACAGGATAAACCCAAGGAGAAACATGCCGAGACACATAGTAATCAAATTGGCAAAAATTAAAGACAGAAAAATTATTGAAATCAGCAAGGGAAAAACGACAAATAACGTACCAGGGAACTCCCATAAGGTTAACAGCTGATTCCTCAGCAGAAACTCTACAGGCCAGAAGGGAGTGGCATGATATACTTAAAGTGATGAAAGGGAAGAACCTACAGCCAAGATTACTCTACCTGGCAAGGATCTCATTCAGATTAGATGGAGAAATCAAAAGCTTTACAGATAAGCAAAAGCTAAGAGAATTCAGCACCACCAAACCAGCTCTACAGCAAATGCTAAAGGAACTTCTCTAAGTGGGAAACACAAGAGAAGAAAAGGACCTACAAAAACAAACCCAAAACAATTAAGAAAATGGTCATAGGAACATACATATCGATATGTATGAATTTCATATCGATATGAAAATGGTCATAGGAACATACATATCGATAACTACCTTAAACGTGAATGGATTAAATGCTCCAACCGAAAGACAGAATGGATACAAAAACAAGACCCATATATATGCTATCTACAAGAGACCCACTTCAGACCTAGGGACACATACAGACTGAAACTGAGAGGATGGAAAAAGATATTCCATGCAAATGGAAATCAAAAGAAAGCTGGAGTAGCAATACTCATATCAGATAAAATAGACTTTAAAGAATGTTACAAGAGACAAGGAAGGACACTACATAATGATCAAGGGATCAATCCAAGAAGAAGATATAACAATTGTCAATATATATGCACCCAACATAGGAGCACCTAAATACATAAGGCAACTGCTAACAGCTCTAAAAGAGGAAATCGACAGTAACACAATAATAGTGGGGGACTTTAACACCTCACTTACACCAATGGACAGATCATCCAAAATGAAAATAAATAAGCAAACACAAGGTTTAAATGACGCCATAGACCAGATAGATTTAATTGATATTTATAGGAAATTCTATCCAAAAACAGCAGGTTACACTTTCTTCTCAAGTGCACACAGAACATTCTCCAGGATAGATCACATCTTGGGTCACAAATCAAGCCTCAGTAAATTTAAGAAAATTGAAATCATATCAAGCATCTTTTCTGACCACAATGCTATGAGATTAGAATTGAATTACAGGGGAAAAAACCGTAAAAAACACAAGCACATGGAGGCTAAACAATACGTTACTAAATAACCAAGAGATCACTGAAGAAATCAAAAAATACCTGGAGACAAACGACAATGAAAACACGATGATCCAAAACCTATGGTATGCAGCAAAAGCAGTTCTAAGATGGAAGTTTATAGCTATACAAGCCTACCTCAGGAAACAAGAAAAATCTCAAATAAACAATCTAACCTTACACCTAAAGGAACTAGAGAAAGAAGAACAAACAAAACTCAAAGTTAGCAGAAGGAAAGAAATCATAAAGATCAGAGCAGAAATAAATGAAATAGAAACAAAGAAAACAGTAGCAAAGATCAATAAAACTAAAAGCTGGTTCTTTGGGAAGATAAACAAAATTGATAAACCATTAGCCAGACTCATCAAGAAAAAGAGGAGAGGACTCAAATCAATAAAATTAGAAATGAAAAAAGAGAAGTTACAACAGACACCGCAGAAATACAAAGTATCCTAGGAGACTACTACAAGCAACTCTATGCCAATAAAATGGACAACCTGGAAGAAATGGACAGATTCTTAGAACGGTGTAAGCTTCCAAGACTGAACCAGAAAGAAATAGAAAATATGAACAGACCAATTGCAAGTAATGAAATTGAAACTGTGATTAAAAATCTTCCAACAAACAAAAGTCCAGGACCAGATGGCTTCACAGGTGAATTCTATCAAACATTTAGAGAAGAGCTAACACCCATCCGTCTCAAACTCTTCCCAAAAATTGCAGAGGAAGGAACACTTCCAAACTCATTCTTTTAGACCACCATCACCCTGATACCAAAACCAGACAAAGATACTACAAAAAAAGAAAATTACAGACCAGTATTACTGATGAATATAGATGCAAAAATCCTTAACAAAATACTAGCAAACAGAATCCAACAGCACATTAAAAGGATCATACACCACGATGAAGTGGGATTTATCCCAGGGATGCAAGTGTTCTTCAATATATGTAAATTAATCAATGTGATAGACCATATTAACAAATTGAAGAATAAAAACAATATGATACTCTCAATAGATGCAGAAAAAGCTTTTGACAAAATTCAACACTGATTTATGATAAAAAACTCTCCAGAAAGTGGGCATACAGGGAACCTACCTCAACATAATAAAGGCCATATATGACAAACCCACAGCAAACATCATTCTCAATGGTGAAACTGAAAGCATTTCCTCTAAGATCAGGAACAAGACAAGGATGTCCACTTTTGCCACTATTATTCAACATAGTTTTGGAAGTCCTAGCCACGGCAATCAGAGAAGAAAAAGAAATGAAAGGAATACAAATTGGAAAAGAAGAAGTAAAACTGTCACTGTTTGCAGATGACATGATACTATACACAGAGAATCCTAAAGATGCCACCAGAAAACTACTAGAGCTAATCAATGAATTTGGTAAAGTTGCAGGATACAAAGTTAATGCACAGAAATCTCTTGCATTCCTATACACTAGTGATGAAAAATCTGAAAGAGAAATTAAGGAAACATTCCCATTTACCATTGCAACAAAAAGAATAAAATACCTAGGAATAAAGTTACTTAGGGAGACAAAAGACCTGTATGCAGAAAACTATAAGACACTGATGAAAGAAATTAAAGATGATACCAACAGATGGAGAGATGTACCATGTTCTTAGATTGGAAGAATCAATATAGTGAAAATGACTATACTACCCAAAGCAATCTACAGATTCAATGCAATCCTATCAAATTACCAATGGCATTTTTTACGGAACTGGAACAAAAAATCTTAAAATTTGTATGGCGACACAAAAGCCCCCAAATAGCCAAAAGAGTCTTGAGGGAAAAAAAATGGAGTGGGAGGAATCAGACTCCCTGACTTCAGACTATACTACAAAGCTACAGTAATCAAGACAATATGGTGCTGGCACAAAAACAGAAACATAGATCAGTGGAACAAGATGGAAAGCCCAGAGATAAACCCATGCACCTATGGTCAACTAATCCATGAGAAAGGAGGCAAGGATATACAATGGAGAAAAGACAGTCTCTTGAATAAGTGGTGCTGGGAAAACTGGACAGCTACATGTAAAGGAATGAAATTAGAACACTCCCTAACACCACACACAAAAATAAACTCAAAGTGGATTAGAGACTAAATGTAAGACTGGACACTATAAAACTCTGAGAGGAAAACATAGGAAGAACACTCTTTGACATAAATCACAGCAAGATCTTTTTTGATCCACCTCTTAGAGTAGTGGAAGTAAAAACAAAAATAAACAAGTGGGAACTTCAAAGCTTTTGCGTAGCAAAGGAAACCATAAACAAGACGAAAAGACAACCCTCAGAATGGGAAAAATGTTTGCAAACGAATCAACGGACAAAGGATTAATCTCCAAAATATATAAACAGCTCATGCAGCTCAATATTAAAGAGACAAACAACCCAATTCAAAAATGAGCAGAGGACCTAAATAGACATTTCTCCAAAGAAGACATACAGATGGCCAAGAAGCACATGAAAAGCTGCTCAACATCACTAATTATTAGAGGAATGCAAATCAAAACTACAATGAGGTATCACCTCACACCAGTTAGAATGGGCATCACCAGAAAATGTACAAACAACAAATGCTGGAGAGGGTGTGGAGAAAAGGGAACCCTCTTGCACTGTAGGGAATGTAAATTGGTACAGCCACTATGGAGAACAGTATAGAGGTTCCTTAAAAAACTAAAAATAGAATTACCATATGACCCAGCAATCCCACTACTGTGCCTATACCTTGAGAAAATCATAATTCAGAAAGACGCATGCACCCCAATGTTCACTGCAACACTATTTACAATAGCCAGGTCATGGAAGCAACTTAAATGCACATCAACAGGTGAATGGATAAAGAAGATGTGGTACATATATACAATGGAATATTACATAGCCATAAAAAAATGAAATTGGGTCATTTGTTGAGATGTGGATGGATCTAGAGACTGTCAGACAGAGTGAAGTAAGTCAGAAAGAGAAAAACAAATATTGTTTATTAAGACATGTATGTGGAACCCAGAAAAATGGTACAGATGAACTGGTTTGCAGGGCAGAAGTTGAGACACAGATGTATAGAAAAAACGTATTTTCACCAAGGGGGAACGCTGCAGGGGGGTGGGGATGGTGGTGTGATTATTTGGGTGATTGGAATTGACATATATACACTGATGTGTATAAAATTAATGACTAATAAGAACCTGCTGTATAAAGAATAAAATAAAATAAAATTCAAAAGAAAAGTCTATGCAATACCTGGAAACCATAAAAATAGA
The DNA here is from genome assembly GCF_964270905.1 of Leucopleurus acutus. NCBI lineage: Eukaryota > Metazoa > Chordata > Mammalia > Artiodactyla > Delphinidae > Leucopleurus > Leucopleurus acutus. The sequence continues at coordinate 116,482,735 of NC_139145.1, read as the reverse complement.
ATATCCTGCATAAATATTTTTGCTTTATCTTAATGCTGAATAAAATATCATAAAGCATTTCATTCAGAAAAAAAAAATGAACAAAGAAGGACTACAGAAACAACTGGAAAGCAAGTAATAAAGTGGCAATAAGTACGTACCTATCAAGAATTACTTTAAATGTCAATGGACTAAGTGCTCAAATCAAAGGCGTAGGGTCACTGATCATATAAAAAAACAAAAACAAAAAACGAGACCCATCTGTATGCTGCCTCCAAGAGACTCACTTCAGAGCTAAAGACACACACAGACTGCAATTAATGGGACGGAAAAATATTTTGTGCAAATGGAAATGACAAGAAAGTGAAGGTAGCAATACTCACACAACATAGACTTTACAACAAAGGCTATAACCAAAGACAGAGAAAGGTATTATATAATGATAAAGGGATCAATACCAGAAGAGAATGTTACATTCCTTAACATATATGAACCCAACACAGAAGTACCTAAATATATAAAGCAAATATTAACAGACATAAAGGGAGAAATTGACAATAATACAATAATAGTAGGGGACTTTAACACCCCACTGATTTGTCCTTCAATGGACAAATCATCTAGACAGAAAATCAATAAGGCAAGAGTGGTCTTAAGTGACCCAGTAGACCAGTTGGACTTAATAGATACTTACAGGACATTACATCCAAAACCAGCAGGTACACATTCTTTTCAAGTACATATGAATGTTCTCCATGAAAGATCACCTGCTAGGCCACAAAACAAGTCTCAACAAATTTAAGAGGATAGAAATTATATCAAGGCTTTTTCCAACCACAACCATTTGAAACTAGAAATCAGTTACAGAAAGAAAAATGAGAAAAGAACAAACACATGGAGACTAAACAACATGCTACTAAAAAACCAGTGGGTCAATGAAGAAATCAAAGAGGAAATCAGAAAATACCACAAGACACATGGAAATGGAAACATAAAACTACAAAATCTTCAGGTTGCAGCAAAAGCAGTTCTGAGAGGGAAGTTTATAGTGATACAGGCCTTCTTTAAGAAACAAGAAAAATCTCAAACAACCTAACCTACCATCTAAAGGAAGTATAGAAAAAGAAGAACAAAGCCCAAAGCCAGCAGAAGGAAGGAGATAATAAACATCAGAGAGGAAATAAATAAACTAGAGACTAATAAAACAATAGAAAAGATCAATAAAACTAAAAGATGGTTTTTTGAAAAGGTAAATGTAATTGATAAACCTCTGGCCAGGCTCACCAAAAAGAAAAGAGAGGACCCAAACAAAATAAGAAATGAAAGAGGAGAAATAAAAACCAGTACCACAGAAATACAAAAATATCATAAGAGAATACTACAAACAGTTATATGCCAACAAATTGGACAACCTAGAAGAAATGGACAAATTTCTAGAGATATACAACCTGCCAAGACTAAATCAAGAAGAAACACAAATGGAACAGACCAATCACTAGCAGTGAAATTGAATTTGTAATTTAAAAAACTCCCAGCAAACAAAAGTCCAGGACTGGACAACTTCACAGGGGAATTCTACCAAACATATAAAGAAGAGCTAATACCTATCCTTCTCAAAGTATTCCAAAAACTTGAAGAGGACAGAAGACTCCGAAATTCATTCTGTGAAGCCACCATTACCCTGATGCCAAAACCAGACAAAGACACTACAAAAAAAGAAAATTATATGCCAATATCTTTGGTGAGTATAGATGCAGAAATCCTCAACAAAATATTAACAAACCAAATCCAGCAATATATAAAAAGGATCATATACCATGATCAAATGGGATTTATTTCAGGGATGCAAGGATGGTATTCACAAATCAACCAACGTGATAACTGTGTTAGCAAAAGGAAGGATAAAAATCACATGATAATCTCAATATATGCAGAAAAAGCCTTTGGCAAAATTCAGTATCCATACACGATAAAAACTCTCATCGAAGTTGGTAAAGAGGGAATATGTCTCAGCGTAAATAAGGGCTATTTATGACAAACCCACAGTTAACATTATACTCAATGGTAAAAAGCTCAAACCCTTTCCTCTAAAATCAGAAACAAGACAAGGATGCCCACTCTTGCCACTTCTATTTAACATAGTATTGGAAGTCCTAGCTACAGCAATCAAACAAGAAAAAAAAGCATCCAAATTGGAAGGGAATAAGCAAAACTGTCACTATTTGCAGATGACATGATACTATATATAGAAAGCCCTAAAGTCCCCACCCAAAAACTATTAGAACTAATAAATGAATTCAGCTGAGTAGCTGGATATAAGATTAATATTCAGAAATCTGTTGCTTTCCTATACACTAATAATGCACTATCAGAAAGAGAAAGCAAAATACAATTGTTTAAAATTGCATTAAAAAAATAGTAAAATACCTAGTAATAAACTTAACCAAGGAGGTGAAAGACCTATACTCTGAAAACTGTAAAACACTGATAAAGGAAATTGAAAATGATGCAAAGAAATGGAAAGATACCCTGTGCTCTTGAATTGGAAGAATTAATGTTGTTAAACTGGCCATACTATCCAAAGCACTCTACAGATTTAATGCAATCCCTATCAAAATACCCAGGACATTTTTCACAGAACTAGAACACATAATCCTAAAATTTATGTGGAACCACAGAAGATCCCAAATTGCCAAAGCAATCGAGAAAAAAGAACAAAGCTAGAGGTATCACCCTCACTGGCTTCAGACTATTCTACAAAGTTACAGTAATCAAAACAGCATGGTACTGGCACAAAAACAGACATACAGATCAATGGAACAGAATAGAGAGCCCATAAATAAACTCATACACTTACGGTCAATCTACAACAAAGTAGGCAAGAATGTACAATAGAGTAAAGAGAATCTCTTCAACAAGTGGTGGTGGGAAAATTGGACAGCTACATGTAAAATAATGAGAAGTGAGCATTTCCTCATACCATATATGAAAATAAACTCAAAAAGGATTAAAGACCTAAATGTAAGACCTGAAACCATAAAACTCCTAGAAGAGAACATAAGCAGAACCCTCTTTGACATAAATTGTAGCAACATTTTCCTGGATCTGTTTCCTAAGTCAAAATAAATAAAGGCAAAAATAAAAAAATGAGACTTAATTAAACTTAAAAGCTTTTGCACAGCAAAGGAAACCATCCAAAAAAAGAAAGAAAAACAGGACTTCCCTGGTGGCACAGTGGTTAAGAATCCGCCTGCCAATGCAGGGACACAGGTTCGATCCCTCATCTGGGAAGTTCCCACATGCTGCGGAACAACTAAGCTCGTGTGCTGCAACTACTGAGCCTGTGCTCTAGAGCCTGTGAGCCACAACTACTGACCCTGTGCGCCTAGAGCCCGTGCTCCGCAACAAGAGAAGCCACTGCAATAAGAAGCCTGCGCACCACAATGAATAGTAGCCCCTGCTTGCTGCAACTAGAGAAAGCCTGTGTGCAGCAACGAAGACCCAAAGCAGCCATAAATAAATAAATCCATCTGTGACTCTGTTTAAAAAAAATAAAATAAAAGACAACCTACTGAATGGAAGAAAATAATTACAAATGATATGACTGACAAGGGATTAATTTCCAATAAATATAAACAGCTTATACAACTCACTATCAAGAAAACAACCCAATCAAAAAATGGGCAGAAGACCTTAACAGACATTTTTGCAAGAAGACATATGGATGGCTAACAGGTACATAAAAAGATACTCAACATCACTAATTATTAGATAACTGCAAATGGAAACAACAAGATATCACTTCACACCTGTCTGAATGGTTATCATCAAAATGTCTACAAATAACAAATGTTGGCAACGATATGGAGAAAAGAGAAGCCTCATACACTGTTGTTGGGAATGTTAATTGGTGCAGCCACTGTGGAAAAGAGTATGCAGGTTCCTCAAAAAGCTAAAAATAGAGCTACCACATGATCCAGCAATTTGACTCCTGGGTGTACATCTGGAAAAAATGAAAAGACTAATTCAAAAAGATAGATGTACCCCAGTGTTCATTAGCAGCATTATTTATAATAGCCAAGATATGAAAGCAACCCAAGTGTCCATCAACAGACCAATGGATAAATAAGATTTGGTGTGTGTATATACAATGGAACGTTAGCCACAAAAAAGAATGAAATATTGCGATTTGCAGCAATGTGGATGGACCTAGAGAACATTATGCTTATTGAAATAAAATAGACAGTGAAAGACAAATACTGTATAATGTCACTTATATGTGAAACGTAAAAAATGAAACATGAATGTATATAGCAAAATAGAAACAGACTCACAGATATAGAAATCAAACTAGTGGTTACCAGTGGGGAGAGGGAGGTGGGGAGGGGCAAGAAAGGGGTAGGGGATTAAGAGGTATAAAAAAAAACAGGGATATATTATATAGTACAGGAAATTATAGTCATTATTTTGTAGTAACTTAATAGAGTATAATGTATAAAAATACTGAATCACTATGCTGTACACCTGAAACTAATATAGTATTATAAATCAATTATACTTCAATTACAAAATTAAAGAACCCTAACAACTCTATAATAAAAAGACAACCCAATTTAAAAATGGGCAAAAGATTCCAATAGACATTTCTACAAAGATTTCTAAATGGCCAAAATGTACTTGAAAATATGCTTAACATCATTTTCATCAGGAAAGGCAAATCAAAACCAGATGAGATACAATTTCCTACTAGGATGGCTAGAATAAAACGATTAGATAATAATAAGTGTTGGCAAGGATTTAGAGAAATTGGAACCCTTATACATTGCTGTGGGAATGTAAAATGGTGCAGCCACTTTGAGAAAAGTCTGGTAGTTCCTTACATGGTTAATCACAGAGTTATCATGTGACCCAGCAATTCTACTTCTAGTTATACACCAAAGAAAAATGTAAACCAAAGTCCATACAAAAACTTGTACGTGAATTCTTATAGCAACATTATGGATAATAGCTACAAGGTGGAAACAACCCAGATGTCTATAAACTGATGAATGGATAAATAAAATTTGGTTTATGCATATAATGGAAAATTGCTTGGCCATTTTTATGAAGTACTGAAAAATGCTAAACCTGGATGAACCTGGAAGATATTATGCTAAATGAAACAAGTCAGTCACAGAAAACTGTATATTATACCATTCCATGTATATGAAATATATAGGATAGGCATATCTATAGAGACAGAAAGTAAATTATTTGCTGCTCAGGGATGAGAGGATGAGGGGGTTGCCAATAGCTAAAGAGTACGGGATTTCTTCTTGAGGTGATGGAAGTCTAAGGTTGACTGTGTTGATGATTGCATGTATCTGTGAATAAGATAAAAACCAATGAATTTTATACTTTAAATGGGAGAATTGGATAGTATATGAATTATATCTCAATAAAGCTGTTTTTAAAAAAGAATAGACATGTAAGGTGGCTTGGGAAATTGACTGGCATGCTTTGTAAAGTGAGACCAACTGTATTGATACATATATTCCTCATGTGCAGTGTCATTTTAATGACTGTGTAAAATCTGGGACAGAAAAAAGAAAGTAGTGGGATTTTATCTGGTTCTCTGATTTTAAATTAAACCTATTACTTAGTTCTGTTTGCTGTAGCCTACATTTTCATGTCACTGATCACTTTACTTGGGCTATTTATAGTCTATAGACTGATGCTCTTGGATAAGTTTGGCTTAGAAGAGAAAAAAAAGAGCTGTATTCAGAGTAATAAGCCCTGCGTCAGTAGGTTAATAAGATTATAGCAACACCAAAGATATAAAAAAAGTCTCATTGACAAGGTGATGTGAGAAGGTACAGTCAGATAGTAATATTCTTGAGGCCATGCTAGCTCTTTTGCCCTCATACACCTTTTTTCCCCCTGAAATGTTCAGTGAATGCTTCCAAGTAAATGGCTGTATGTTTTATTATTGTTCTTATTTTTATATAGTGATATTAGAGATACTATACTATAATGACTTAGTAATTGTCATTTAGCTCCCATGGTACAATAAATGTTCTATAGAACACAGAAAAGGCAGGGAGTGTTTCAGGAGGACCTTTCAGCTGAAAATCAGAGCCCAGGGTTTCTTCAGAATAGGGTCACTTGTTAGCTTTGTCCAGACTTATCTGTAGAAAGAGAGGATTATACCAGAGGTTTCCCAACAGTCTTATCAGCAACAGCCCTCTATGATGCTGAGATTCTATGAAAGATGAACCATCTCTTTGTGTCTTAACCAGAAGAAAGTTGGTAAAAATACTGCATACACATCACATGGCATCCTATCAGATAATTGGACAGCAGTGACACTTCTGGAAATGTACTGGCTTCCATGGATTGAGCCATACGAGTGTTTCATAGGACATGAAATACAACTTGCTTGATCCTGTCTTTTCACTTTGGATGTCTGTACTCCCTCCACCTCTTTACCAGTCTGCAGTCCTGAGAGCAGCGTTTCCCAAACTGGATCCTATGAGGCCTTAAAGTCTTTACCGTAGGACTTCTCAGAGTCTTTAATATGCAAAAATTGAGACAATCAATACAACATTTCTGAAGTGACTTGATTGTGAAACCCTTTGTTTCATAGAACACAGTATTAATACTTCACTGAATAGAGTTCAGAGGAATCCAGTGTGGAGGCCTCTGCCTGGGACGCCTCTGAACCAGCGTCAAAATCCCATGCCTTCAGGAAACGTTCTTTAGTTGCTCTGTATTTATTCATCCTGGGGTCACCAGTGCCCGGCACTTAGTTATTAATCAAGAAGTGTTTCTGGAATTAGTGATTGAATGAACAAAGGAACATGGTGGACTATATCCAACTGTTCTCTCTGCTAATCAGTATTTATGCATGTATTGCATATTATAAATGAGCTCTGCTTGTTAATGATTTTTCCCATGAGTTTCGGGTGTGAGGTGTGAAGGGTGCTGTCACCCAGCTGGGTTATAACCCTCTTTAACGGTTCCATGTACTTTATTAGTGTTGTTGGCCTAGCCCTGCCCCAACTCTGTCCTGGCTCTTCATTAGCCCCTTGCCCAGCTTCGCAAGCAGATCTCCTTCTCCTCTTCCTTTTCTCACAGCGATCAAGCACTGAGCCATTTGAACCTCAGCCTTTCCTCCCTGTCCTAAGAAGGAGGAATGAACTGTCATATATTCATTTTTATTTTCTGGAAACTCACACTCAATGCATATGGAATGAGCATCTGCAAATGCAAAGCAAAATGGCTCTGGAGCCCTTGAGTCAGGTATGGTAGGGCAGACGCTGTTGCTGGAGAGCTTCCTGATTGACACACGCCCCTCCCAAAGTCACGGTCAATAGGTTTGCCGTGAGTACTTTTCCTCTACTGTCTGCTGAGAATTGTGAAGATGTGTTCGCCCATACTTGCCTTCGTCTCAGCAGACAAGGATGGGATTGTCTGTGCCTTAACTCAGTTGCCAAGTTAAACGATGTAGCCCTCTCCTTTATTGAAGTCATTGAAGCACTCAAGTCACATGTGAATAATTATAAGGTGCCACGTGTCCTTTAAGCACTCTAATCTTATCTAGAAGTATTAAGGGTTATTTTACTGGCTTTTTTGATACCTTTCAGGAACTCATGGATTGTTAAAGAATTATCCTGTTCTTTTCCCAGATAATCTGAAGATCATTTTCCATACAATAGTCATGTTGTGATACTATGATTTATAAGAAATACCTATTTGGTCTTTGTTCCATTCCAGGCACAGAGCTGCTTTTTTTTTTTTTTTAACATCTTTATTGGAGTATAATTGCTTTACAATAGTGTGTTAGTTTCTGCTGTATAACAAAGTGAATCAGCTATACGTATACCTATATCCCGATATCCCCTCCCTCTTGCGTCTCCCTCCCACCCTCCCTATCCCACCCCTCTAGGTGGTCACAAAGCACCGAGGTGATCTCCCTGTGCTTTGCGTTGCTTCCCACTAGCTAGCTATTTTACGTTTAGTAGTGTATATATGTAAATGCTGCTCTCTCACTTCGTCCCAGCTTATCCTTCCCCCTCCCCGTGTCCTCAAGTCCATTCTCTACGTTTGTGTCTTTATTCCTGTCCTGCTCCTAAGTTCATCAGAACCTTCTTTTTTAATTCTATATATATGTTTCAGCATACGGTATTTGTTTTTCTCTTTCTGACTTACTTCACTCTGTATGACAGTGTCTAGGTCCATCCACCTCACTACAAATAACTCAATTTTGTTTCTTTTTATGGCTGAGTAATATTCCATTGTATATATGTGCCACATCTTCTTTATCCATTCGTCTTTCGATGGACACTTAGGTTGCTTCCATGTCCTGGCTATTGTAAATAGTGCTTCAGTGAACATTGTGGTACATGACTCTTTTTGAATTATGGTTTTCTCAGGCTATATGCCCAGTAGTGGGATTGCTGGGTCATATCGTAGTTCTATTTTTAGTTTTTTAAGGATCCTCCTTCTAGAAAGCTGCTAGGTCCCCTCAGGATGGGGACTGGAGACTAGAGAACATACATGTGAACACAGGGCAGGAAGAGGAGGGTGGGACGAATTGGGAGATTAGGATTGACATATATACAGTACCATGTGTAAAATAGATAGCTAGTGGGAACCTGATATACAGCACAGGAAGCTCAGCTCTGTGCCCTGCAACGACCTAGATGGGTGGGATGGCGGAGTGGGAGGAAGGTCCAAGAGGGAGGGGATATATGTATACATAGAGCTGATTCACTTCATTGTACTGCAGAAACTAACACAGCATTGTAAATCAACTATACTTCAATTTAAAAAATTAATTAATTAAAAAAATTTTTTTTTAAAAGATGGTGGCTGGTTGTCAGAGGACCCAGCCAGGTGAATAGAGGGTTGGAATTTTCAGTCCACCCTCCCAACCCCTCACCCCAACCTCCTTGGTGAGGGGCTAAAGGTTGAGTGCACTCACCAATGCCCAGTGACTTAATCAATCACACCTATGTAATGAAGCCTCCATAAAAACCCAAAAGGACAAGGTTTAGAAAGCTTCTGGGTTGGTGAACAGATAGAATTTGGAGAGGGTGGCACTCTCAGAGAGCATGGAAGCTCCGTGCCCCTTTCCCATGCCTTTCCCTATTCATCTCTTCCATCTGGCTGTTCCTGAGTTATCTCCTTTTGTAATTAAACTGGTAATCTAGTCAGTAAAATGTGTCTCTTGAGTTCTGTGAGCCACTCTAGCACATTAATCGAACCCTAGGAAGGGGTTGTGGGACCCTCCATAACCAGTTGGTCAGAAGCACAGGTAACAATCTGGACTCGTGATGGGGTCTGAAGTAGGGGGAGGGGGCCAGTCATGTAGGACTATGGGATTTGATGTTCTCTCCAGGTAGACAGCGTCAGAAATGTTCATTGCTTGGTGGTGGTGGGAAAAACACACGTAGGACACTTTTGTTAGGGATTGCTATTCATGTCAGGAAGACATTACAATCTGCATTGTAGAACAAGAACTATATGGTGGAAAATAATTGCTGAAAGAAAAGCCAACCAGATTTGAGTAATGTGAAACTTTTGGTGAGTGTCACCTTGACTTTATGTGCCCACCGTTTTTCTGCCAACTAAAGACAAATCATTGTTCAAATCATGTGACTTAACCAGTTTTGTTTCGTTTTTTAAAAATACCAAGGCTTTTCAACTTGACACTAAATTCCATAAGATATTTTCATTAAGAACGCCACACAACTGAGTTACGATTTCGACGTTCTGCTTGTCATTTTTTGTCCTTTTTTTGGAATGTGCTATTGCTGGGGATAGAACTCATGACTTTACTATTCAGTAGTTGTGTCTATGTTTTTAAAATAATTTAAGACTAGTGAGAAGTTGCAAAATAGTACAAAGGGTTCCTGTTTACCCTTCACACAGCTTCCCTCAAGGATAATATCTTACAAAGCCTTCATATATTGTCATACCAGGAAATTGACATCAGTATCATACTGTTAACTCAAATATAGACCTTGTTTGGATTTCACCAGTTTTTTTTTTCTTTTTTTAACATCTCTCTTTTTTTTTTGGTGGAGGGGAGAATTGGGGCTAGTTCTAAGAAATTTTATCACATGTATGGATTTCTATAACCTCACCACACAATCAAGGTCCAAAACCCTTCCATCACTGCAAAGAAATCGCCTCACGTTACTCCTTTATGTCCTTTATAGCCACACCATCTCCCTAACCCTAATCCCTGGCAACCACTGATCTGTTCCCCATCTCTGTAATTTTGTCATTTTGAGAATATTATAGAAAGGGAATCATACAGTATGCAACTTTTTGAGACTTTTTTTCCCCCTCAGCGTCACGCCCTGGCCATCCATCAGTAGTTTCATGTTTTAATCATTTGTTCCTATTTATTGCTGAATAGTATGAGTAGCATCTGTTGAGCTGGGGGTTTTATGTTTGTTTGTTTTTTGTTAGGTTAAGACCAAATTCGAAAAGACCAAGCCAGTAGCTGAGTAGATTCAGGAACTGGGAGCAAATAAGTTGAGCCTGGGAGGAGGGAGAAAAGCAGCAGGGCAGACTGGGGTAGAAAGCGGAATGGAATCCAGATCCAGAAGTCGAAGGATCTGGTCTGGCCAAGCCCAGACCAGGAGCCTGAGAGCTGCTGCAGAGATGTGCCAGGAATCAGATTCACAGTCTAGAACTAGGTGTGGCCAGAAAGAAGGATTAGGGACACTGGGCCGAGGGTGAGGGGAGGTGGGTAATAAATACCTAATGGCTCCTCCACCTGTCCCTGGCTAACCCCAGGGCCTCAAGCCCACCGTTCTTCCTGAGTCTCCTGCTAACTGTTTTCACCCTGCGGTATCTTGGGTTCATATCATGCCCAGAATAGAAATGAAGATAAGGGGTAGGGGTGTGAATACCCTCATGGGTAAGAGTCTTAGGCATTTTTTGAAAGTAAAGGAAATTTTTGTCATTTGACCTAGCACTTGACACAGCAGCATTTCACATCCCTGCAGTGTGGAATCTGAGGTGGTTTGGCTCAAATTCCAAAGCCTTTTAAAAGCAGGGAAGAGGGAAGAAGTAGAAACTGGACTTTTAATTCCAAGTGTATAATTAGTATCAGCAAACCCGTATTTGAGCAGTTAGCCCAGATCCGATTATAAAGTGATAGAAGGAATAGGACTTGTGACAAATTAAAATAAAAGGCACCTTTGTAGGAGTCATCATTTGATATTATGGTAAATAAATCCTGCAGATATCTGTGAGCTGGGGTCCCACCATTAAAACAGCTGCAGCTATTAAATGCTGCCTCAAAAAATGTTTCATTGATTATTTACCCCTCACTTTCAAGTTCAGGAACGTAGTAGCAGTGTGTGGGCCCCCATTTATGCTCCTTCCATAAAACAGCAGAGATTATTTGGATTTACATTGACTAACAACAGAGCCCTTGTTGTTCAACAAACCTCATTTTCTTCAACACCACAGGCCAAGCTTTCTACAGCAGAGCTCTTTGCCCATTTAAATAGCGTCCAGTGTTCAGGGGTCAAGTTTGCCAGTTAAAAGGCTATTCTAAGAGGGGATGCTTGGGCATGGGGTTCCATGACAGAGAAGGTCTCTCTACTTGATATACATGGTGCAAAATTAGAACGTTGGAAGGAAGTCAAGCCACATGAATTTTATTTGAATGAGCTGTCCATCACCATCACGCCCCACCCTTAGCCAACCCTACATAATTATATGTGACATCTTCTGCAGAACTTAAGACATTTTCACATTTGACCATGCTACTGAAAAGAACAGACTGGACTGACAGTGAACAATGGTAATACTGACTTGATAGGTACCTGATATTATTATGTGAACCTACATCTTCAGACACTGGCAAATTCACTTTACGGAATTCTCGTCCTGGTTGTGTTGCCAGACTAACTCTAGGACCATAGCAGGTTTTAGCCGTATGTTTTTCATATGTAAAATAAGTCGTTTGACTCAATATCTCATGTCCATTCTACCTCTATATCCTCCTAGGCTTTGTGTCTTGATGTGCCTTGAATGTGACTGATGAGTGTGAAGGGAAAAGCCCTAAAATGCCATAACTCGCAGAGTTGAGTGCATGCATTCATATTATTTCTGTGAGCTAGAGGAAGACAGCATTAGCTTGTCTTTATAAACGGGGAAACGAAGAATAATAATAGTGGCAAACACCTATATAGGTTTTACTATGCGTCAGAAATAGTTCTGAGCACTTTACAAGATTTAACTCATTCTATCTTGTTAATAACCCCGTAAGGAATGTACTGTTATTATCCCTATTTTACAAGCAATGAAACTGATGCCCAGAGAGGTTAATTAGTCTGTCCAAGGTCACATGGCTAATAAGTGTCAGAGTCCAGCTAGAAAGCATGCAGTCTTCCTCTACTGAGTTCCTGCTGGTGAAGAATCTTTAGGCCTGGGAATTGGAATCAGAATCTTTACAACTGAGTTATTCCTAGGCTTAAAAAAAAAATCCCAATCTAGAGGATGCTTCACACCACTTTCGGGTCCTAAAATGATAGAGGAAAAATAGGAAGTCAGTGTGGGACAGAGAAAAGTACTTTTACTTTTGAGGCAGAATGTATGGACTCTCCCTTCATGGTATATCCAGACGTGTGATATCTGTACATCTATTCTATAACCTTTAATTGCTTTTTCCTTGCAGTGAGAGGCAATCATTTTGTAAGTCCTGGTTAGGACATATTGGTGAAAGGGTCCCTGAATTTCCTGCATAAGTGCTCCCAACGCCCCTGGGCCTCTTGACTCTTCATGTGAATCATGGACTTCTTCTAGGTAGAATCAAAATCCATGGGTTCAGAGTGAACTAGTCCCAGTTCTGACTGTCCTTTGCTGGAGGGTTCCTGCCAGTGCAGCCCTTGCTGGCTCCCCCTGACCTCCAGGACTCTGCACCCTGTGGCCCTATCTGACACCCGCTGCTTTAGCTGACACTCCCTTGCTCACCCGACTACAGCAGTTGCCAGGCCCCCTCCTGGCTACCAGAACTACTCTCCGTGGGTCCCGTTCTCACCTTGGATCCAGGTCAGCAATAACGAGTAAAACTACTTTAATCACGTTGGCCAAAAACAAAAGCAGGCAGGCAAAAGAGCAGAAAGTGTAGAAGATTTCATAAAATTTTAGAAATGTTCATGTGTCCCAGATCCTTAAAGAGTAATTAAGTGAAAAGGTATTCCTAAATTTCTCATCTCCTTTTGGAGATGGTGTCATGAAGGCTACTGGAGCTCTCTGACCGATGCCCGGTGCCCGTCCCCAGGTCAGCCCTAGGAGGCGGCTGGTTCTCTCCACACTGTATTTCTTTAGCCATCTTGCTCTCCCAACCACTCCCTTGCTTTCCTGGTGTCCTGACATGAATATATCTTCCCTCCCTCGTCAGCTCTCACCTCTCTCTCCTAAATTACATTCTATTCATAAGTATGCACTGTAAAGTTCAGAGAACAATGATTCTCAACAAATTTTCTCATAAAATATAAAACAGTCTCCCTTTTCTGAAAATATGTAGGCTCTGGGGGTTTTAGTAGTTCTGAAAAGATGTTCCAGGGCAGCTCCAGTGATGAATTTAACCCTGAAGAGAAAATCTCCTGCTCTGTTCTTGTCGCTGAGCCTACCCCGAAGACATCATTGCTTAATTAGTTCTTCTGGTGTAACATACATCTTGAGAAACTCGTTTGATGCTACTGTAGCTGTGGTAAGTACTCTAGCAAGCTTCCCCCTATTTTTCACTATTAATTAATGAACTGTTATTTAAGGTATTGCTGACTTAACGGGGTTCCCATGTCAGGAAGTTCTACTAACAGAGTGAAAGTAAAACATAACAAAATAGAAGCATAGAATACATTTTATTGGACAAGATGGATGAGAACGAACAGTTGTCCTGTCAAACCCTTTAAGGGAGAATTCTGAATGTATGTTAAAAATGAATTAATGTGGGAACATTGGCTGGTTGGTAGGTGGTGAGATTCGGCTAGTGGTTCCATTTAGAAGCATTCCTTTCCCCAGAATTGCTATCGCAATATGATGGTTGTCATTCCAATTTACTGGCGTAATAAGATTGGCCCAGATCTCTGTGACTAGTGCACTGTACTTAGCATCTAAACGTGATGTAATTTTCAGAGGAACCTTCTGAGTTGTTGGCTGAAAACTGTGTCAGGGTGGTGACAAACTAGGAATTAGGGGTATTACAAAAGCTTAAGTAGATGTACTTTATCCCAGGCTTGTCAGTTAGGGTTTTGTTTCTAAAGCTGAGAGAACTGCTGGATCAAAGAAGATAGAACAAAACTGATAAGTCCCTCAGTAGCACCAGGGGAATCCATCACCTGTATCAAACTGTTACCTGATGAGCCAAGGTTTGTGTAAATCCTGTGTTGACCGAAGGTTGGCGATAATAACGTTCTTAATCGGTTCCTTTACGTGGAACCACTTACCAAAGCTACCAGACACTGCTGATGCTGCTTGGAAACCTGTCCTAACAACAATAGCATATAGAGTTTGGGGGGCTTGAGAAAGGTGGTACAAGGTGAATCAGCTTGCCAGGTAGCAAAATAATTTGGCTGGCTACATAAACTAGGCTGGTAGAATAGTGGTGTTGGTTGGTGGAGAAATATTGTGGTTGGTAGGAAAGAAGTGGTTTCCCAAGAGAATCTGAGATGTCCTCTGGAGGGCTGATGGCAGCTGTTAGAAATCAACTGCACCAATCAAAAACTCTACAAACAATAAATGCTGGAAAGAGTGTGGAGAAAAGGGAAACCTCGTACACTGTTGGTGGGAATGTGAATTGGTACAGCCACTATGGAGAACAGTATGGAAGTTCCTTGAAAGACTGAAAGTAGACCTAGCAATTCCACTCTGGGCATATATCTGGAGAAAACCTTAATTCGAAAGTATCCATGCATCCTGATGTTCATTGCAACGCTATTTACAATAGCCAGGACATGAAAGCAACCTAAATGTCCATCGACAGAGGAATGGATAAAGAAGATGTGGTGCATGTATATAATGGAATATTACTCAGCCATAAAAAGGGAAGAAATAGTGCCATTTGCAGAGACATGGATGGACCTGGAGACTGTCGTATGGAGTGAAGTAAGTCAGAAAGAGAAGAACAAGTATTGTATAATTTCACTTATATGTGGAATCTAGAAAATGGTACAGATGAACTTATTTGCAAAGCAGAAGCAGAGTGACAAATGAGAGAACAAACTTATGGATACCAAGGGAGGAATGGAGGGTGAGATGAACTGGGAGATTGGGATTGACATATATACACTACTATGTATAAAATATATAACTAATGAGAACCTACTGTATAGCACAGGGAACTCTACTCAGTGCTCTGTGGTGACCTAAATGGGAAGGAAATCTAAAAAGATATATGTATACATGTAACTGATTCACTTTGCTGTACAGCAGAAACTAACACAACATTGTAAAGCAACTACACTCCAATAAAAATTAATAAAAAAAGAAAGAAAGAAAGAAAGAAATCAGCTGGACTAGCAGCACGCTGGTCAAAAAACTCTTCTCCACAAAAATGTTGATATGACAGTGAGCCATTATCTCAACCCCGTCTTATGAACTCTGCCTGCCTCTGGTGTTTATGTTGGGGATGGGAGGTAATAATGAAAGAGCAAGGTAATCTCATAATGCACTTGTTCCATCAGGCCTGCCTTTTGTAGCTCTGATGGACTAAGAAACAGAAGAGAGAGAGACCCTGAATCCTCTGTTTGCCATACTGCCACCCCCATCCTCCACCCCTATAGGTCCCCAAGTACAGAGGATGCTGTAGGCCAGGGGTCAGCAAACTTTTTCTATGAAGGACCAGATAGTAAATACACTAGGCTCTTGGGGCCACCTATGGTTTCTGTTACATATTCTTCTTTATTATAACCCTTTTGCAATGTAAAAAAAAAGCATTCTTAGCTCACCATTCTTTGCTATACAAAAACATAGTTTGTTCACCCCTGCTGTAGACCTGTACAGCACAAGAGTGCTGTACACTCTTGATTACTAGCGAAAAATAAGTCACCAAATGTGGACGTGGTCTCCTTCCCTGATGAGCTGGGCTGCTCTTTGTTTAGCATCACACCAAGGCCAGAGGCAGGCTGTAGCTACCTTCTCCATTCTTTCCTGGTCAGCACACATGCTCATACCCTGGTGGTTGCTGTTGCTGGGAGTATGAGAGTCCTTTGTGTCAGAGCCAGGACACTTGTGTCTTCTACTTGCATCCATGAAACCACTAGGCTAATTTATTAGCTTCCAAGCAAGGTAAAAATCTCACAGTTCTTGAGAAAAGCTGGAAGGAGAGAGAGAGTAGGGAAAGGAGACGTGGGGGCAGGAGATGGTACAAGATAAAACATTACAGGGAAGAGAGATGATTCAAATGAAGAGATCATTTTCCATCCCGACTACATGGCCTCGTTTTTAAGTCTCCAAAGTTTCTATTTTGTCCTTCACAGAATCAGAGCTCTTCTCTGCTGGGTGAAATGAGGGGGAGTCTTTGGCTCCCCCTAGAGGCTAGAGTTTGCCAAGAACAGTTAGGTACCTAAAATAAATTGTAATCTCCTATTGCCCTTTGTTATAAAGCAAAAGGAAGTCTGACCATGACTAGATTTTACTCACATGCCCCAGGGATTAGGTATAATTCAAGTAAAAAGAGAATTTATCCTGTAAAGTAGGAGGGAATATATATGTATATGTATGTATGTATGCATATATATATATACATACATATGAAAAATTGACACTGAATATAATTGTGAATGTTTAGACACTAGTGACAGTCATAATTGTTGAAGTGCAGAGAAAAAAATTGGATCTAACACAGAAGGGTTAAATAGTGTTAAAAATTTTCCCCCCACATTCTAGAAAGCTTTGCTTGTGGTGTGACCGAGTCCAAACTCATTCTGCTCGCCACACAACAGGCCAATAAATCAGGAGATGAGGTGCTGGGGCAACGAATAACGACTTTATTCAGAAAGCCCAGTGTCTGCGAAGATGGTGGACTAATGTCCTAGAGAACCATCTTACTCAAGTCAGAATTCAGGCTTCTTTTATACTAAAAAGGGGCGGGGTGTGGTTGGTTACTGCAGACTTCTTGGTGTTGTAATCCTTTTTTTTTTTTTTGCGGTACGCGGGCCTCTCACTGTTGTGGCCTCTCCCGTTGCGGAGCACAGGCTCCGGACGCGCAGGCTCAGCGGCCATGGCTCACGGGCCCAGCCGCTCCGCGGCATGTGGGATCCTCCCGGACCGGGGCACGAACCCGTGTCCCCTGCATCGGCAGGTGGACTCTCAACCACTGCGCCACCAGGGAAGTCCCCATTTCGAGTTTTATACTAGTGGCTCCCAGTCTTTTAGATTTTAAAGTCCAGTTTAAAAAAATTAGGTGGATTGACATAGGGAAACCAACTTTTTATTTTGCTAGGGAAGGTCATTTAAAAAAATAATAATAATGGCAACAACACACACTACTTATTATACTCACTATCACTTCATAAAACAAAAGGCATGTTCACATCAAAATAACAGGAAGGACATATGCTTACTAAATGACCTTCAAGTTGAATAAATTTATCTTTATGAAAAAAGCATACTATTTTCCTTATTTTTCTCATTTCACTATAGGCTGGTGGAAACTTTCTCATGAACTCTGTTCTCTAGATGTGCATCTGGGAATCACTCTTCTAGACAAAATTCTCAAGTGTGCCATTCATCACATTTTCTTAGGACATTCAAGGTCTTATGGTTAGAATTTCAGATTTACATTAGTTCCATCAATTGCACAGCTGTATCTGAGAGGTACTAGGGTTTGAGTTAAACTGCCTATGTTAAATTCAAATGAAATTAGCTAGGTTTTACTGATTATTTAAAATGTGTCTAGAACAATATAGTCTCATGGAGTTTCAGAATAAGATGCTGTAAGATTTGTTACCTATCAGAGATCAAGTTGCAAATTAGTTCTAGAGGTAAGACTGATGCACATGAAATACTGACAAAAGAATTCAGAATGTGGGTGAGAATATGTAGAAGTTACTCATGAAAACTAAAGTAGTTTGGGGCGTTCTCACAAAGCATGTGGAGGAAAAGTTCAAGGTACAGGATTTGGATGAAAGGCAAGAGAAAGATACTTCAGGTAAAGTTAAGTGGGTAAGGGTTCAAAGATAAGAATGACTATGATGCGTTTAGGGGATATTGAGGGATTGGGGGGTAGGTCGATTTTTAACATGCCTTGTCTTAGAGGAGAAAATAAAATGAATTCAACATTCTTTGGGTTTTTTTCTTGTTTTTGAGACATAATATAATAATTGGCTAAAATTCCTACTTTTTTCTTACTCTCGAGTGATCACATTTTTTCCTTCCTAATCTGAGAAGCAGATGGCTAACTGCCCATGCTAAACCCAAATCATTTCTAGTCATAACAAGAATAATCAGCCACTAACTAACAGCTTCAGTACTATGGATCAACACCTGACTATCTGGGTGACCTTCCCTGAAACACCCAAGTGTACTTCTGACAGTTTGGGTTGAGGAACCTTTGTGTGATGTTTCATCCCTAATGACAAAATAAATCTCAAGTGTCAAAAAGTGCTGCCCTGAATTCACCTCCACTTCGCCAGCAGTAATGGACGAGGACCAATCTCCATTAGTCCAAGGCCAATCCCGATATGTATTCACTCATCTTCCTGGACTGACAGCTTAGGTACTTGCCTATTTGAGGAAACAAAAGGTCATGTTGGAGCATCAGAAATCGACTACTGAATTTTCTCTTTAGATCTTTATTGGAGTCGATTACGGTCTAGTCTGGTTTTTATTTTGGTATCTGCCACCTAAACTTAAACCAACAGCAACAAAGAAAATGTACACATAATTTTCCAAGAGAGAGTCTTGGAGGACTTGTGTGATCATTTTCATCAATATTGACGAAGCGCAGTGTGAACTTTGAGTCCATTTTCAGACCTATTTTCCTGCCGTGCACAGTCACGTCCCCAGAGTCTAGAAATGGCCTGAGATAAGCTACAGGAGTTTTTCTCTTGCAGGCCTTTCTGTTGCTTAAAATATCAAAAGATGTAACATGGACATCGTTGAAAAATTATTTTCTTGTTCTGTTCGTCTAAAATACCAGTTCCTTTTGGATTTTTATGCTTTATTTGTTCACTGTGCTGATATACAAGAGACATCTCTGAAAAAAATCCTTTTATTGCTTGCAGTTATGCTTAAACTTGAGATTAATAAATTTTTCACAAGCCTGGTTTTCATGGATTTTCTGGAAATAAGACACATGATAAGTACTCTTCTTCCTAAGTAGCCCACTCTTTTGGTAACAGAAGCCCTTTGCTATTCTCTGTTATGTTTGTGGCTCTGGTTTCAGGGCAATGGTGTCCATATTAGCGTGCTTGATGTTTTTCTTCTGTCACTTTTCACTGCTCTCCCGTGCTGGTGTGTTTGTTCTAGTTTTTCTCCCAGTCCAGCAACGTTGTACCCCTTTGCTCCTGTGATCGGCACTTGTCCTAGCTTCTCCTGCTGCCTCTGTGTCCTCACTGCTTCCCTGCTTTAGTCTCCTGTCCCCTGCTTTCATCATTAGTGCTGTGCTGAGATTGCCCCTTCAGAGACCACTGGTGACCTCTTCCAAGACAAGCCCAAGGCTTTTCTAGGTTCCTGGCACAGCTCCCGGCAAACTTTTGCTCAAAGCAGGGGTCTGCCCACTATAGCCCACAGGCTGAATCTGGCCCTCTGCCTGTTTTTGCCGATAGTTTTATTGGAACACGGCCCTGCCCATTTACTTACATGTTATCTATGGCTGCTTTGGTGCTGTAACATCAGAGTTAAGTAGTTGAAATGAAGCAAGTGGCATGAATACCCAACTTGGGAACCAACCCATCGGTGGCTCCCCTTGTCTATGTTATTCATTAAAATTGGGATTGACATATATACACTAATATGTATAAAATAGATAACTAATAAGAACCTGCTGTATAAAAAATAAAATTCAAAAAAAATTGTTTTGGCTTGTTATTTAAGGATTTTCTCTATCCAGCTTAATTGTACTTCTCCACACGTCCAACCCAGCCACTTTATTTTTTATTTATTTATTTTTATTTAATTTTATTTTTTTTGTGGTGCGCGGGCCTCTCACTGTTGTGGCCTCTCCCGCTGCGGAGCACAGGCTCTGGACGCGCAGGCTCAGCGGCCATGGCTCACGGGCCCAGCCGCTCTGTGGCACGTGGAATCTTCCCGGACGGGGGCACGAACCCGTGTCCCCTGCAAAGGCAGGCGGACTCTCAACCACTGCGCCACCAGGGAAGCCCACTCAGCCACTTTAACGAGGCTGCTTACCCTGCTCACCTTCCAACCTACTCGGGTTATTTCCCACTCCAGACCTTCCCCAGCGCTGTTGTACATGTCTGAGTGTAAGCAAACATGCCATTCTGCCCATCTCCTTATTCATATTCTTCTTGGGGTTTTCTTGAGGCTCACCTCAAGCCCTGCTTCCTTCATGAACTATTTCCTGATCATCAGCTGTATTGATCATCGCTTCATGGATTTGCATCTACTGCCCTATTCTGCCCTGTTACACCTGATATTGTGAGGGTTACTGATGTGAACTTCTTCCTCACATGTTTAAGACATTGGCCCTGTCACGGCTGCCCCCCTCTTGGATGCCTTCTCTTTATTTATTTTATTGTGACCTGTCCCAAGCCCGACTCCCCAGTGTCGGTTCCCACTCTTCCTTGCCTCACCCCTTAGTTTACAAGAAGTGTGGGCCCTGACTACTAAGAGTACTCTGAGCCTTGCCCCTCTTCTCCAAGTCTGCCATGCCCCAGCCTTAGATCAGGCTGCCTTCATTCCTTCCCTGGGCTGCTTCTCAGTGATATTTCAACAGCTGGTTTCTTTCCAGGGCGGGGACCAGGATGAAGAGAGTGAGGTGCCTAGAGCACAAAGTTAAGGAAGCACTCATTCTCAGGGTTGTGCAAATGCAGAGTTAGCGCTTGAGAGTGAGTGCTTCCTTAAATTCTGGCTCAGGGCACCTCAGCACTTGATTGCCTCACCCTGGTTTGGGCCTTCCCCTCCCCTCCCCTCCCCTCTCCTCTCTCTTTTCCCGCTGCAGTTTATCCTCCACAGGGCTGCTGAAATGGTCTTTTCAGGTGTGGTTGATGTCCAGTATGCTTTTGAGTTTCCCAAAGGTTAAAGGCCAACTCTTTGGGTGGACTTCAACATGTCTTCCGGCCTCATCTCTCGCCACACTCTCCTCTGCACATGAATTCTGCAGTCCATCCTGAACCACCTAGAGGCCCCTTAGTGTGCTGTACTTTGACACACCTTCAGAACTTTGAACTTAATCTTCTTCCCTCTCCTGGAATTTTCCCCTCTTACTTGGAGAATTCTTTTTCATTGTTCAAAACTCAGCATGATCCACCATTACCTTCTATGGGGAGCTTTCCAGATTCCCTGGAATTAATTAAGTCGCTCCTTCCTTTTCCCCCTTAAGCATAATGTACTCACCTTAATTAGAGCATGTGTTTCATTTAATGGTAATTAATTTTTTGCATGTTTTTAATCTCCCAGGAAACCAAAGGTTCAGAGCCCAGGGCTTCCTATTAGAATAGTTTGGGGAGTTTTTTTTAAAAGTACTGTTGCCCTAAGCCCTACTCCAGAACCAGAATCTCTGGGTGTGGCCCGGGCATCAGTGTTCTTTTCCTTAAAGCTCCCAGATAGTCTCATGTGCAGCCATGGTCTGAAACCACCACACGTGGCTGTGAGCTGCCGAGAGGGAGGGCCTTGCCCCTTCCCTGTTTGCGGACCTCTCCTCCCTCCTCTTTCCGCATACCATACTAGACGCCTGGCTTTCCGCAGGAGCTCAACTAAGAGCTGTGGAATGAATGATCACCTGCTTCATTGGTCGGCTCAGTGATGGGCTATTGAAGAAAGGGCTCAGTTAATGACCACCTCTCTCCCTTAGCACAGGCCTGGGAGTGGGGGAAGTCGGCGGAGACAAGGATCCCACTGGTGTGGAACTGATGTGTGATATCCGTGGCGCACCACAAAGGGACTCGCTGTAATGCTCTTAATTCCCAAGACTTGTTTCTTTATTGCTTTTCAAACGAAGGGGGCTATAATTGCCCTTTTAGGGGACTGCAGAGCCATACATGCAAAAATATTTTTTATGCAAAAATATTTAAATATCTCTTTCCCTATCCAGCGGGCACGCTGTATACTGGCCATCTGAGGAAAGATTTTAGAAAATAGATTGGGCTTTCTTTTCAAGACTGTCCTTCTGCATTTGGCTCATGAATTCAGTGGATGTGTCCTTGGGCCTTCATAGGCTGTTTGGTGCCCAGGTGGACTTAAGCAACAAGTGGTAATTAGGTAATTATCCTTGATAGGACATTACCTGCCTACACAAGCAGCTACATCAGTCTCTGCCTGGACCGACAGACTTAAATGTCAGACTTTCCAAATGTAAAGTCAGAGATGTGCTGTAGGCTGTGCTTGCTATTTATAGTTCCTTCTGGCAAAGGTGAGCTGACTTTTGTTGCAAATGTTCTCTATTGTAAATTAGAGTTTTGGTTTCTTTCATTTGTCCATGTGCCTTTGATATTAGTACTTTCTTTACTTTTATTTGATTTTCCGAAAGTCCACAGATGCATTTGAACATGCAATGGCCCTTACCTGTGGCTAGTAAAAATAGTAGTAACTGGAAAAACTCAGGGGTTGGTTTTAGGAGAAGCGTATTGATTATTTACTTAAATAGTTTCAAGTTGCAAAAGAATAAGTCTTTGAGATTTAAAAAATTAGATTACACTTCCAGAGCTGTTTCAGGTGGCTTCTATTCAGAACTTGAGCTGAGGGAGGCCAAAATCTGTCATTTTACTTCTACTCCACTCCAGAGCCCCTCCCCTTTTTCCCGTTGCCTGTTTTCCGTCACCATTTTGTTCTCCCCTTTTCTCTCTTTCCCTCACACCAATAGTTATATTAGTTGTTGTTTCTTTATTGAACAACTGTGTTTCACACAGTGCTTAGTGCTTTAACCCATTTAATCCCTCAAAGACCCTGTGAGGGGGTATTCCTATGAACCCCATTACACAGAGGAGAAAATTGAGGCATAAAGAAAGAAAGCAACTTACCCAGGATCAAACAACTAGTAAATGTTAAAGCAAAAATTCATATCTAGTCCGTGTGTTTCAAGAGCCTGGGCTCTTAACTATTTGCTGCTTGATGCAAAGTTCAGAGTGGTAAACAGTAGTGGAATGAAGATGAAGGATATTGCATTTGGTTAAAAAACAACAACAAAAACGTTTTTCTGCTTCCCCCGTCTCAACCCCTATTGCTTTAATAATGGGTCCACTTCTCAGCACATACAATGGAAGAATCCGATAGAATAAATACTG
This sequence comes from Leucopleurus acutus, assembly GCF_964270905.1. Classification (NCBI taxonomy): domain Eukaryota; kingdom Metazoa; phylum Chordata; class Mammalia; order Artiodactyla; family Delphinidae; genus Leucopleurus; species Leucopleurus acutus. Next base: position 116,459,339 of record NC_139145.1, on the reverse strand, counting down.
AGCTTGAGATTTTATGTTATCATTTCTAATTCAAGTACATAAGTTGAAAACAGTAAGAAAGAGAAATAGCAAGTTGTAGATAGAGAGGAAGATGCTGCAGCCTTCCTTGAACTGAGTGGGTGCAAGGGCAGGTGGGGAGGCACAGTGGTCCCTGGAATCAGCCTCTTACAAGCTGCAGTGGGGTCTGGCCGAGGGATGGCCACACTCATAGCTCACCATTTTGGGGGTCCAGGAGCAGCGACCATAGGGCAACAGCTGTGAAAGCTTCCACATCAGTGGGTGGGTGGGGAGGATCCATAAGAGGCCAGCAAGGAAGATAGGTCCCCCTCCTCCCCCAGAGAGACAGAAGAGAGAGGCTGGTTCAGTTTTATGGGGCTGACCATTACCTGCCATTTGACACAGAGGAAGCTGAAAGACTAGCCTGACAGCTTCCACCTAGTTCTAGGGAGACTAGAACTAGTCCTGGATATCTTGGCCCTCATTCCAGGGGTTTTTCCAGTACACAGTGGGGAAAAAAAGGAATCTCTGAGGAAATGGGGGAAAGGAAGATTGTGAGCGCTGCAACTGATCTTAAGGAGATGCTGTTTTAGTGTTGCCTTTAGTGATGAGATAAACCACTTGGTGGGTAATTGTTGACTCTTCCAGTGGCTATGCAAACCTGATTTCTTTAAGCACAAAGCATGTCTTCAGGGGTCCTCAGAGGCAAGGTAGACACCCCATTATGTAATTAAATCCAGACTGGTAATTGGTCAATAAATGGAAAAGTTGGTAAAAGCAGGAAACCATGCAACGTAAGTGTAGGGACTTAAGCACTGTTTTAACATATGGGCTTGTATTCATTCGACCCTCTTCTAGTGCAGGAGCAAAGATGCCCTTTGAATAGGGAGCTTCAAAACTGAAGTACACCATTGTCTTTCCCGCATCTCCATAGCCACCATGTGGCTTTGATTTTCAGTTTTAATTTCTTTAATATGCCACCATCTAAGCACAGAATCTTTGATCTTTATGATTTTTCTCGGTCTTTTAGAGTTGGGTTACTCACATTTATTTAATAAATTTTATTTAATGTAATTTATTTAATATAATTTAATAAATGTTATTTACTATTTATTTACTATTTATTTAATATACAGATGTTTAAGACATTTATTTAATAAGTGTATTAAGTATTTACTTTTGTAACTCATCTTCCCCATCTTTTTCTTTTTTTTCTATAAATTTATTTATTTTTATTTATTTATTTTTGGCTGCATTGGGTCTTCGTTGCTGAGTGTGGGCTTTCTCTAGTTGGGGCGAGCGGGGGCTAATCTTTATCGTGGTGCACAGGCTTCTCATTGTGGTGGCTTCTCTTGTTGCAGAGCACAGGCTCTAGGAACGCGACCTTCAGTAGTTGTGGCACATGGGCTCAGTAGTTGCGGCTCATGGGCTCTAGATTGCAGGCTCAGTAGTTGTGGTGCATGGGCTTAGCTGCTCCATGGCATGTGAGATCTTCCCGGACCAGGGTTCAAACCCACGTCCCCTGCATTGGAAGGCAGATTCTTAACCACTGCACCACGAGGGAAGTCCCACCCAAGTCTTTCTTAAGTTAGTTTTCATAGGAGTAGCTCCCATTCCTTTCACACTCATATCTCATTATTTATGTGACTGATGTTTAATTGGATACATAACTAATAAGAGCAGAACTCACATAAGCAGGTTGGATATAAGCCCAGTAAGCCTAAAGCGCTTATTGGAAGCAGAGGGAAGATGGTAAATAATTCTCAGTGTGTTTGTGGGAGGGTTGGTTAATCCATTGAGTTGGTTAAGTAAGAATTGGCTAAGTAGGTTTCTACTATGGGTATAACACAAGCTGATGGTAGAAAACCCTATCTTTGGGACAATAAATGCACCTGCCTCTTGTGTAATATCTAAAAAATAATGAGCATGATTTAGGAAATAAAGAATTTTTTCTCAATCCTGTGAACACGATAGATGATATTATATTATTCTTTTCAATAGCCATCTCCAGAAGTGTCATTGTTATTCTTAAAGATTTATTTTTGACTTAAAATTTTATTTTAACCTAAGAAAATACCCTTATAAAAGGTGAGTGTGAGCGTTGCCGCATGGGGATTATTTATCATTGAATTCAGAACACTATCACGGAGTTTTTTTTTATTGAAAATCAATCTGTAAATAAATGGGATGAATTATAGGATAATGCATTAGCCACGGATAACTGAAGTGCTTAAAACAATTTTTAAAAAAAACTATTGGCTAAAATTATTATGAGAAAAAACACTCTATTCTATTTCTTAAAGTTGTTCTGTTTAGTTTAAATGTGGTTTAAAATTCTACGGGGAAAAGATGTGTGCCCCCTTAGGGATTGTCAGAAAGAATCAAAAGCAGCTTAGCAAGGAGACAGAAATGGAAATGTGATATTTGTCAGGGGAAATAAGGGTACGATTAAATAAAATGGAATCAGCTCCCATGTTAGAAAATCCCTTAATGGGGAAGTGATGCTCGAGGCCTCTTTCTGTCTTCTGAGAAACCTGGACCGAGAGGCTGGCTGGCCAAGGGTGTCCTGAGCCCCAGCTGTGGTAGGAGGAGAGTGAGTTTCAGGTCACATTTATTTCTCAGGCCAAGCTCAACTTCCTGACAGCCCAGCTGAATTAAAGTCTTCATTAGATTCATGAAAGAATCTGAGAATCACAGCTTGGCCTCTGTCTGCACTGGAGGTCTGCCTCTAGCTGGTGTAAGGAAAGCAGGTCCTAGGAGAAGCACAGTGTTTCTGCTTGCCCTTAGGAGATCTCCAACTCATGTAGGGAGATCTTGCTTGTTCTGTGTCTTTGGAATTAAATATTCTGTAGCCTGCATCTCCGCCCCCCCTCAAATATGTATTAGACAAATACAAACTTTTAAGTAAAAAAAAAAAGGGGGGGTGCTGGTTAGAGCACGCCAGCCTAAAAAGTGCTTTCAAATTCTAAAGTGCACACAGATCCCGTGGGAACCTTGTTCAAATGCAGATTCTGAGTCTGTAGGTGGAGTGGAGCCTTAGAGTCTGCATTTCTAGCAAGTTCTCCCCAGGCTGCAAGTGCTGCTGGTTCAGGGGTCATACTCTGCGGAATGAGGATCTAGAAGACCTGATTTCAAGTACTGGCTTCTCTCAACCTCAATTTTCCCACCTGTAAAATAAGGAACTTCGGACTAAAATCCTTTTAAATTCTGACCATCAGCAGCATCATGAGGAACAGAGAACAGAGAAGGCTGGTCCATGGTAAGAGCTTATCCCTGCTCTCAGTTTTCAAGGACTCCCTATCACAACATCATGAAGACAAAATGGAAACATGAAAACAAACGAGGCAGGGATCCAGAGTGTTTCCACTTTTATTCACATCATGACTTTGCCAACATTCAAAGGTTTGGTTTTAATCAGATTACCTGATGAAGCAATGAATTTTCTAATTCAGCTGTTTGTCTCAAATAAACTATTGGGTAGGCTTAGTTCTGTCCATAGCATGCCCCAATGGAAGAGTCGAATTACCAATAGTAATCCCATGTAGGCACAAAAGGTTATTATGTTTGGATCTGAAAGGTATTTTTAGCCAGAGTTGAAGTGAGATACAGCTTGATACTATTTTTTTTCTAAATCTGTCAGTTGTGGAGGAATTTAATACTACCTTGACATGTTTCTTATCCTTCAGAATTCTCTCAGATGTTCCCGTCTCAGCAAAGCCTCTTCAGAGGCCACAGTCAGAATTAGTAGCCAACCCCCAGCCCTCTGCTCCTAGTCACACCTCTGTTGGAGCACACGCTTCACAGCTGGGCTCATTCTCTTATGGGCCTGTGTCTCCCTCCCTGAATTATGAGCTCCTTAAGCCGTCTTGATGGAGCAGAAAGGGAGTTCAGGGACTTGGAGCCCAGGTTCCTGAGTGCAGTGTTCTGTCCTGATCGTGTGTCCCCAGGAGGCCATGGAAGGTTCTGCCCCGCTCTGTATTGGCCCTGTGCAGTGGGGCTGTGGGACGTGTTGTGTGAAATAATGGGTTTGAAACTGTTTCGCTTCTCTTCTGGCTTAGAGTAGGCATCAGACGAAGGTTTGCTAACTTTTCCCTTCCCTAAGGTCAGGGATCATGACTTATAAATCCCTGTATTTCTAGCACTTCAGGAAAAGTCATGCATAGCGGGTGCTCAATAAATTCTTCAAAATTGAATTTAATAGACTTTCTTTTTAGGGAGATTGGGTGTATTTATTTTAGGCATGGAAATAATAGCGATGGGAGAAATAACTGTTTGGTTTTCCCCTATTCGCTGATGGTGAATGCTTTTCTGAAACATATGAAATGTATTTTGAAGAAGTAATTAAAATTGTGACGGAGATTTATTTCTGGTTTGCTTAGTTTAGAAATCCTAAACACAAGAAGGGAAAAGATAAACACTGCATAGGAAAAGAGAAACTATATTTAACAGGCAATTCCTGTAGGGTATCCATTTTTATATACGTATAAGCTTTCTGGAAGAATTAGAAAAAATTTTGACAATAGTTCCCTTTGAGAAGAGGATCAAGGTGGGGGAGAAGACTTTTATTTTCATTTTATACATTTCTACGTGGCTTGAATTATTGGCTATGTAGGCGTATTTGGGAGATATATACACACACACACACACACACACACACACACACACACACACATACACCCCTATCACACCTATGGGGGAATTGAACGATGGGCCATTTTTATTTTACTCTTTTATATATTAAAACTCTTCATAAGTATTATCTTTAAATTTTATTTTCAAGTGGCTTAAGTACAAGGTGCTAATAATAAATGAGGGTTTTCTGCCCCTTGTCAAGCCACTAAGCCATCTCCAACACAGGAGTCAAGGGCAAGCTCAGCTCTCTCAGCCTTACTACCTCTGAGGTTTAAGAAGCTCCCGGGGTGGGGCTGTGTCCTCATGCTACTGCTGGGTGAGGGAAAGGTGGCATCCAGTTATGAGCCCTTAAAGTGCTGGAATCATCACTTCGTAAAGCTCTGACCTGGCTTAGCAATGACACGGCTGCGGGTGACTGCCCGGAAGAAGGCGATGACAGGATACGGAGACCTGCCCAGCAGGAGCATCATTCCTCCTGCACCAGAAGAGCAGGGGAGTTACGGTACCTCCTTTGGAACATAGCGCAGGAGCCTCTTCTTTCTAGCAAGCGATTGGATGTTCATTTTTGCTCTGGCACCACCCAGCTGTTTGCAGCATCAACTCTCTTACCTCCCCAACCAAGCGTCGGGAATGTGTCCATCTGGAATAGCTGAGAATGAGTAGCGCATCCCTTGCCACGTGCTCAGGGAGGACAAAGCAGCATTTCCCCCTAGTTCCCGTCTATCATTTTCTGCCACCCCAGACTTAACTCTTAATTCTATGAGGGTGGTGCCCAGGGAGAAGGCACCTCAGAGACATTTGAGGCACTGCTTTCAATTTTAGATGTTACTGCCACATAGGAGCCTGGACAAACTGGGATGTTTTCACAGGAGGGCAACCAGGATGGCTAAAGGAGCGATAAGCACATTGTACAAAGAGCTGCTGTTGGACTGGGATGTAGTTGCCACTCACTTTTCTGTGGTCAAATCATTAACTGCCGTATACCTCAGCTTCCCTACCGACGAACCGTGCTCCCGGAGTATTAACCTCAAAGGGTGGTCGTGATGTTAATTCATGCAAACGTTTAGAACTGGCAAGGGTTCTGCAAGTGCTAAGGACCATTTTTTGTTCCTGGGGCTGGAGCTGCAAGAAAGATTCCCAAGTCTTTTGACGACAGAAGCCACGGGCCACTCCTGAGGGATGGAGCTCACTTTCTGATTTGTAGGCATTTTTAAAGACAGACATTATCATAAAGCAGCTTAGCTACTGATTATTCTTCTGACAGGCGTGAGTGGCAAACTCAAGCCTCTTAGGCTATAAATAAGAGCTATGCTGCATATGCATTTCCATGGGTGAATCTGTCTGCTTTGGGGATTCCTTTGCCTTGTGCTGATACATTCTTTAAATTGTCTTCCGGACATGCATTGGGCCTCATGATGTGAGTAATCTCTTTATTGAGAAGGATGGTCTGTGTATGGTCGTCAGCCCCATAGTACAGAGAAAAGTATGCCACCCCCAGCCAGGCAAAGGATGACCACCCACCTCTTTGCAGTACCCTACCCCAGTCTAAATAAAAAACAGCTTCTGTTTCGTCTTATTGTATAATTGCTCCAACATTAGCCATTCACTGTAGCTGTCTATACTGGGCTATCTGCAAAGCAGCATTTGCAGACTTTGCCAAATGTTCTCCTTCTGGGTCTCATATTAATTCATTAACTCTGTTAAGCAAACGATTTCTGGTGAATGTTTAAGTAGAATATTTCCCTAACTAATCGAAAGCAATCATTAAGGCGCTGTTTTTTAGCTTGTGACTCAGATGCTGCTGAGTATCTTGAACATGCCTTTGAGAAGGGACTAGTCAAATGGTGCTTTGGTGAAGCAAAGGAAAAAGTAGAAATGGATAAAATATGGCAGCTTTTTTATTTTATTTTATTTTATTTTTTTTGCGGTACGCGGGCCTCTCACTGTTGCGGCCTCTCCCGCTGCGGAGCACAGGCTCCGGACGCACAGGCTCAGCGGCCATGGCTCACGGGCCCAGCCGCTCCGCAGCATGTGGGATCCTCCCAGACCGGGGCACGGGCCCCTGTCCCCTGCATCGGCAGGCGGACTCTCAACCACTGCGCCACCAGGGAAGCCCTATGGCAGCTTTTTTAAAGCCAAACTTTCATTTATTAATTATACCATTTCCCCTAGACATTGCACACCCTTTTAGAAACCTCCCAGAAGTAACATTTGCCATACCTAGTATTATTTCATCCTGCAGAAGATTCTGGACAGAGCGTACGAGGGCTTGGTTTTTTAGAAGAAGCAAGTGAATTAGAAAATTCACCTGTATACTCAGTGATGCCAAGAGGGACACTGAGGGGGATCCACTTTGACCCGGGAGCCCTTGACTCAGTCTCCAATCTTGGCCTTGTTGCGGCGCTAAGCTGGGCATTCGGACCGAAGGTGACACAGCCATGAGTCAAACTGCAGGATTGTTCTGTGTGGAGACTCCTTACGCTTGCCCACTGGGTACCCATCCCCACAAGGCTGGTGAGAATGTGACTGTTTCGTCTTTTGCCCTTGCCGCTGGCCGTGGCAGCCAAAGGTAGCCCACAGAGCTTGCTTTCCAACTTGAAAGCTGATCTGTGTGTCCTGAAGGATCTGTTATTAAAGGAATTTTTTTCCCACGTAAAATTCTGGAATGTATCTTGTCCCGTGTTCACTTGCTGTTACATGTGTCGCTTCCTCCCAGTCTCTGATGTGTTTCTTTGTTTTCTGTGTGTTGCAGGCAGCATAGTGTACCTCGGGATGATGGTGGGGGCATTCTTCTGGGGAGGACTGGCAGACAAAGTGGGAAGGAAGCAGTCTCTTCTGATTTGCATGTCTATCAACGGATTCTTTGCCTTCCTTTCTTCATTTGTCCAAGGTTATGGCTTCTTTCTCTTCTGTCGCTTACTTTCTGGATTCGGGTAAGGATTTTTTTCTTCATATTTTATAGTAATGTGTTTATTCTACATAAAAACATAATGTGCATGCTTTCTAGAGGTCCTCATTACCAAGAAATTATCCCTTAATGCATCTCCTTTCCCATCTTTGTGTCAGCCTTAGGAGCCCATAATGCTGGTTCTTAGAAATATAATTATCAACCTTTAAATCCAGAAGAGAAGGGAACACACATCTTTGTTCCCGTGGCTGATTCTTTTAGTGTTTTATGTCTAGGAAATGGGTATTGTTTTCAAAGGAATGCTGTTTCTATGGCAGTGAGCATTCATAAATGTATGTTTTTTTCTTCTGAAAATTTAATTTAAGCAAGAAATAGCTCTGGTCCTATATGTTATGAACAAATTAAAGTTTCAAACCATTCAAGTATGCTCTTAAATCCAGCATGAGCGTGTCTCAAGTAAATGTTGTTTTATTGATCTATGTTAACAGCATATTTAACTAGGTAGGAAGCCTGCTTCTTGAGATGCAATAGGTTCTTTTTGTAAATTCCTGACTTTTGTTGAATTAACAGGCGTTGTGCTATTGCCAAGTGCAATGGCATAGTATAGTTAATTATGTAGTTATTTTTGTTAAAGAACTCGAAGCACTTATTACTAAACTAAGTGAATCCACAGCTTAGGAAAACGCAGTAGCTCAATTAGGAGATCCAAGAAACTCTGCTTTGATAAGAAAATAATAATGAAAATATAAAATTTCTGATTCACGCCTGAGTACTTTGTTTTCATTTGAGACTTTCTTTCTGAGGGGTCTAGCACAAGATGAATCTATAGGAATAATATAAAGTGAAATAAAAGTGCATGAAGAAAGGGCAGGAGGCAGTGCTGGGTTATGAATTTGAGAAGCAGATCAGTTACGGTGGTTGATGATGGTGGTACCCACACAGCAAACCACAGTTCTGCCCAAAGAGAAGATCAGAAAACTGCAACCCATCTCTCCTAATTACACATAGTAGTACTTTAAATCAGAGCTAAGATTAGTAGGAATATAAGGCATCAAAGGGAAAGACTGTATAAGTGGGTTATTTCAAGGGTACAGAGATTTCCCCGTGCAGACCAATGGGTCACTTTTTTAATTCATTCAAAACATTGTTACTTTTTTATATCATTTTCTGCTACAAGATTTGTACACATATTGAGACTGGAGGATTATCCACAGATTTTTCTGATGTTCTTTTTTTGTCTTCTTATAGCCTCTCCTGTGCTACATTCTACACACAGTGCACACTTTGCAAATACGTGACTAAGTTGCACAAATTTCAGGTGATTTCCTTAGAGTGAGGACACTCCAGTAAACCAAGAGAGTTGGAAAGTTTGGGAAAGAGTGATAATATTTTTTCCTTGGAGAAAAATGATCAGAATCAATAATTTGCTTTGTATTGATGGGGAAAGAGGGCTTTTCCTTAACAGAGGGGACCTTTGGCGCACAGGGCTCTGTGTGAGACTGGCTACATACGTCATCCTTGGGGAGGTATTTAGATCATGGATTCAAGGAGCTGCCCCACATCTAATGCTGATTGAATTGAGATACCTGAGGAAGAACAGGTGTTATTTGGGGCTATTTGTTTTCAACCCTTCTCAGGGTCCACAGCATAAGACATTCTTGCTACCAGAAAAGCTTCCTTTCGCTTTCTTTTACTTACATACTACCACTAGCCTGTCAGGAGAAGACTAATAACCTAAGTTCTGAACTTTCCAGTCCTTTCCATTCACAATCTTATCCAGGAAATGCCGATGATGTCCACAGACTCAAAAATCCCCAACTGTGATCAAATTATTATAGCAATTTTAATTGCCAATCTGGATGATGACATGGTCAGCCCAGTTGACTGCAGAGAAAAGGAACATTCTGGTGGCTGCGAAATACTCCAAACTAAGGGACTGTCCAGAAGCCAGTTCAAGGGCAGTACAGAGACAGAGACTGCTTGAGTATATTCATGACATCATCCTCTTCTCTGTTGCAGACAAATCATTCTTCAGCCAGCAGCTCAGGGCTGCAGACCCCTAAATAAGATGATTTACCCGACAAAGTGCAGACTGTGTATTGCTGACTCAGCTAGGCTCTGTAAATTGTGCTACCAGAGGCTAATGCACTGTGTGCCTTTGCAAAGCTGGCACAGGATTGGGAGTCCAGAAACCCAAGTCCACCCTATCCCTGCCCTTTACTGTGAGACCTTGGGAAAGTCCCTCCGGCTCTCCAACCTGCTTCATCTTTTGGAAAAGAGAGATAATCGTACTTCACATCCTACCTTGGAGTATGAGGATCAAGTGAGATAATGTGTTAAAGTACAGGGTAGGGAAGGAAATTCGGGATAATGTCTAGAAACATCCCCCCACCCCCACCCCGTTTGGCATTCCTGCTCTTTCTTTGTTCTTCCTCCCATTCATTCAGCTAAGCTGTCCTGTGCTCCTTGCCTCAGAGTGACAGCAGAGGGAGAGGGGAAAAGAGGCCTCTTTCTGACTTTGCAATTTCAAGTCTCGCCCAAGAAGGAAACAGAAAAGACTAATCATGGGCAAAGACTTGGGAGGAAACAGGCGACTACAATGGAGCATCCCTGCTTTCCAGAATAGATGGAGATGCCCTAGGCTGGGGGTGGGACTGAGGGGAGCGATGTGAGCTTACTCACCAAAACACCCAGAACCTTGTGGGATCCGGCAGCTGAGGAGGCCTGAGAAATGCAGTTGTTAAGGGAAGAAAGTGATCTCTCTTCCTAGGCTGAGTTTCTGGGTCCTGTTACCTACTTGTAACCTGTGGAGTGCTACCCTGATGACAGAGGGGTTTTCTCAACAGCTAGGGTTCATCTGGACACCCTGTCTGTGAATCTCAGGGAGGTCTCAGCTGCGTCTCTATTTTCTCCAATCCCATTCCAATTCAACTCAGAAAAACAGTTTCACACCTGCTCTACCCCTGGAACCACCGGGGACCTTTCACGGATATAGATGAGACCTGGCCCCCAGATGCTTCCCATCTGGTTGTAGAGGGAAGACACAGAGAGCCCTCCCATTCTCCACCTGCTAAGAACTCATCAGTGCCCTAAGAGAGGCAGCAGCAAGGGGCTTGGGAGACTCACAGAAGAAGGAGAAAACAATGGCAAAATTGTGAATGAAAAACCATTTTCCACTTGAAGGTTCTTCTTGTTTTTAAAGGCATGTACTGTTTAAACCCTTTTTACACCCATTACTTATGCACTGAATACATAAGCAGCTGAAGTTTGACACAGTCCCTTTTTATTTAAACATTCGTAATTAAAACTCAAGCCAAAGAATTAAGACTTTGATCCTGGAGACCTTAAATAAGGGATTTTGACATACGTACACTAGCAAATGTAAAATCGATAGCTAGTGGGAAGCCGCCGCATAGCACAGGGAGATCAGCTCCATGCTTTGTGACCACCTAGAGGGGTGGGATAGGGAGAGTGGGAGGGAGACACAAGAGGGAGGAGATATGGGGATATATGTAGGCGTATAGCTGATTCACTTTGTTATACAGCAGAAACTAACACACCATTGTAAAGCAATTAGACTCCAATAAAGATGTTAAAAAAAAAGCTATATGGAAAAAGTCAAACTTTCCCACAAAAATAAATTAATAAATAAGAGATCTTGTTATTTCTGTTTACTAGGCAGCTCCCTCCATCCACATCTGATCTGGTTTTGAATTGAGGAAAACTAGATGACCAAGGAAATAAGGTTTTAGAATGTCGGCAATTTTTCTGTCGTGAGCCTCTGGTGCTCAGACCCTGCACCGCTCTACACGTTTCCCAGGAGTGTCAATCTTGCCATCCTTTCTGCTTCATAGGATCTTCTCCCTGAGCCCTCAGCACTCAGGACCTCAGACAGGCCATCCTGAGACCACCCCTCCCAGTGACTCTCACCACAGTCCCTTGGTATGTCTTCTTGGTAGCACTGATTGATGCCCCCAAATATTTGCTTGTGTGTTTCTTTCTTTCCTCCACCAGCATGTGAATTCCAAGAGGGCAGAGATTGACAAGATAGGTCTGTCTGCTCTTTACTGCTTAATTGCTCAAGGCAAGGTGGGGGAGGTTACTGTAAGGGACACCAGTCAGGACAGCAGTGGAATAGTCTGACCGGCACAGACCTTCAGCCACGGTGTTCCTAGAAATGAAATAGATAGGAAATTTACTAAAGTCTTACTTGATCTATGTAAGGGGAAGAGTTCTAGCTCAAGTGACCAAAAGTTTAATTTGCATCATGAAAACAGAAAGGCATGGCCCCTCAGGCAATTCCCAGACTTGAGCCCATTTACAGACCCAGAACCCCTTGAATGAAGGGGAGATGGGGTCTCCTGGTGAACGGACCCTGGTACATTGCTGAAAGTTTATACTGCTCATCTTTCTCCCAGCCTTCCCCAAAAGGACCTATAGCCTTTTACCAGGGTAACTGCATGAGGAAAAAGGAAATCCTCAGACTTTTCAGGGCTTACTAGGCACTGGCTCTGAACTGACATTAATTCCAGGAAACTCAAAATGTCACTGTGGTCCACTAGTCAGGGTAGGGACTTACGGAGGTCAGGTTATCCATGGAGTTTGAGCTCAGGTCCATCGCACAGTGGGTCCAGTAGGGACCCCAGGATGGTTATTTCCCAGTTCCAGAATGCATACTTGGAATAGACAGAGCAACTGACAGAATCTCCACGTTGGTATAGCGCCTGTCCACCAGTTCCACACACTGGGCATTTCAGAGGAGGAAGAGAATTTCTGGGTCCCAGTGCAAACCCTTCATTTTATAGATTAAGGTTCAGTGATGGAACCAGGAATGACACAGCCAGGACTTCAGTTGCGATGAAGTCCTTTGAACTAGCCACTCTGTAAACAAGTAAGCTGTGCATTCTGAATCCAAAGTTAAAACGCCTTTGTGTTGATTTTCTGCAAATGCCACAGGCGTCCCCTTGCTCTGTGTTATTTTGTTGCTGAGGCATCGTTAGCAGCACTGTGTTATACTCCTGTTCTGCATATAAAGGAGCCTAGAAGGAGCTCTTGTTTTAGCCTGAGGTCTACCTGGGTTTGTGATAGATGTGCTTTCGTCTTAATTCACCACACTAAGTCATGAGTGTATTTTCTTAGAAACATAAATATGTCCAGCTGCCATATTCTGTGTGACTTTAAATATTTATTCAGCACAAAGAATGATTTTCCTGCCGGGGACAGCAGTGTTTTGTGGGAACGAGGAGCAGGGCATCACCAATCATTTATCTGTCTCTCACTTTCCTAAGTGAATCTCACACCAGGGAACAGACATTTCCCTCTCCTCTTTTGTTACAGAAAATTAGAAAGATGGGAAATGGAGTTGACACCATTGATTCATTTTCCTTTGCCCAGAATTAAATTATTTGCTTCCAGTCACTGCTAGTTATGGGAATGATAATGCTTCAGATGCCAGGCAATGTCAGAGTTAGGAGCGTCTCACTGAAGGCCTGGCACTGCTAAGCATAAAGGTCAGGAGAAAAATACACCAGCAACAGAAATTAAAATGAAATGTCAGTGTCTGTGTATGGTAGGAGAATGAACAGTCATTTCTCCGTCTGCAAATGGAACCTCATAAATGCATAGTTCATAGCTGCTTACAATATCCATCCATTAACCAATATCCATCCATTATTATAAAATTATAATAACCAGAATACCTTGACTTTGTAGAGATGATCACCACTAACTGGAATTCTTCAAAGTGTTTTATATGTAGAGGCTCATTTTTTTCCACAACATTTTTTTAATAATTAGGTATGCAAAAATATGCTGCCTTTTTAAAATTAGAATGACTTTCACATGTTCAGTAAACCCCCAGGTCTTCCGAGTTTTAGTCTAATTCTAAACTGTAAGGTTTTACTTCCTCATCGTATGAGAAAAATGCAGACCCATTTAAAATTTTTCAACTTTTAAAATGTATTTTATCAAACACCTGTATAGTACTTGCCCTATGAGATGCCGTGTTACACACTTTGTAAATATTGACTCATTTAAACCTCATGGTGACCCTATGAGGAAGATACTATTTATTCCATCCATTTTATAGATGAGGAAGTTGAGGCACAGAGAGGTTAAGTAACTGTCCAAGGTCACACAGTAAGTGGTATAGTCATATCACACCCAGGCAGTCTAGCTCCACGCTCATAACCACCAGGCTGTGCTGTCTCAGATTCAATGAGAAATGACTGTGATTTCCTAACATACAATGTCTGATACTTGATAGACACTGAATAAACATTTTGAGCAGATCAGTTCAAGAAGGTTTCTGACCCAAAGAATCGGAATGGAAAGACCTTTTTCAATATGGAAGATGAGGCAACAAACTAAATTATCTTTAATCCAAAAATAATCGCAAACCCAAATTGTAAACAGTGGGTCACAGTAGGCCTGTGTTGGCAAACAGGCCATACGTAGCCACCGAGCACTTGAAATGTGACCAAATTTAGATGTGCTGTAAGTACAAAATACATAGCACTGGATTTCAGAGACTTAATACATACAAAAGAATGAACTGGGAGATTGGGATTGACATATATACACTATTGATACTATGTATAAAATAGATAACTAATGAGAACCTACTGTATAGCACAGGGAACTCTACTCAATGCTCTGTGGTGACCTAAATGGGAAGGAAATCCAAAGCAGAGGGGATATATGTATACGTACTGCTGATTCACTTTGCTGTACAGTAGAAACTAACACAATATTGTAAAGCAACTATACCCCAATAAAAATTTTAAAAAAAATACATAAAGAATGTAAAATATCTCATTAATACTTTTTATATTGATTACACGTTAAAATGATAATAGTTGGATATATTGGGTTAAATGAATATATATTAAAAGGAACTATACCTGATTTTTTGCTTTAATTTCTTTTCTAGAAAATTAAAAATTTTATACGTGCCTCACATGGTATTTCTATTGAAAGGCACTGTCTTGGGCAATGCCTTTTGCGAGAATTTCCAACAATGGTTGACCTTTTGGACACACTTTATTTCCCATTATACCCTTTGGCAAAAGAACTGTTGATCCCAAGAGAGAAAGAAGTAACAGAGGAAAAGATCTCCCAGACTCATAATTTATAATTGTGAAAATTAGCCTTGTGCACTTTTTAGAATTGACTCTGTGAGCTCCTTGAGGGTGGGAATGTGTGTTCTTCATGCCTGTACCTCCAGCAACAGGTGATGTGCTTGGCCCAGAATTTGGATGGGTGAGGGGCTGCATAGGGGGATGATGGATGGATGGGTAAATGGCAGGTGGGTGGGAGGGTGAGAGGAGGAATGAATGACTAGATATATACCGTAAGTGGCTGGAAAAGTCTGCATGTTTTTTTGACATCATTTCTCACAGATCATTATAATGATTATCACCATCTTTATTCATGACACCATTTAGGTGCTATGGGAATGCATGCTTCCAGCTCTCTCAGTAGGGAGGTTAATTTTTTTTCAAGATAGCATTAGGATACTGATCTCTGAATACACCTTCTCTCCCAGTGGCACCAGGTCTGTTGGATATGCAGACCCGTATACGTTTGGGAAGCTTAGGTCACCACCCTGATTGCAAACAAGGGCTAGGGGAGTTGAAGTTATGTTTTTCTAGAAACACAACTTTTACATGTTTACGTCTCAATATTCTTAAAATAGTCAGGTTTAAACTGTGGCTTTGGAGATGGGAGGAATAAAGCTACCCTAACCGCCCATCCTTTAGCACCCATCCTTTATGACTGGGCATAGGGGATTCCCATTCCTTATTTGATGATTGGTTCCATTACCAGGAGATGTTCTCCTGTTTCTATCTTCTTTTTTTTCTTTTTTGGCTGTGTTGGGTCTTTGTTGCTGCAGGCAGTCTTTCTCTAGTTGCCGCAAGCGGGGGCTAGTCTTCATTGTGGTGCGCGGGCTTCTCATTGCGGTGGCTTCTCTGTTGTGGAGCACAGGCTCTAGAACGCGCGGGCTTCAGTAGTTGTGGCTCACGGGCTCTAGAGTGCAGGCTCAGTAGTTGTGGCACACGGGCTTAGTTGCTCCAGAGCATGTGGGATCTTCCCTGGCCAGGGATCCAACCCGTGTCCCCTGCATTGGCAGGTGGATTCTTAACCAGTACACCACCAGGGAAGCCCCTCCTGCTTCTCTCTTGATTACTCATAATAAACATATGCCTTCTTATCAATACAGCAGTCTCATTTTGTGTGCTGACCCAGCCCATTCAGAGATGTTAGATCTGTGTTCTTTCATCTAAGCCTCTGTACAACCTCCTCTGTGATAGTCTATTTACTTCCATGAAAAGGAAGTCACTGAAAAGTTCATCTTTGAGGCTGTTTTTACTTCTGGGTCCAATTGAAAACATAATGGGGACTTCCCTGGTGGTCCAGTGGTTAAGCCTCCACGCTTCCACTGCAGGGGGCACGGGTTTGATCCCTGGTCGGGGACCTAAGATCCTGCATGCTGCACGGCGCCGCCAAAAAAAGGCAAAAAAGAAAACATAATGAATTGGTTCTGAATTGCTGTCCAACTTGCCTGGCAGTTCAGTGTCTTCCTTCCTTTTTTGTTGATTCTGAGTAAGGATTAAAAGGATATTTTTCATGCGACTTATTTGTCATTGTGATTCCCGGCATAGACTACACCATTCACTAGTCTTTTTATAAACCCGTAACAATAAAATCGTAATACAGCCACCAGAGTCAGCTCTTATTATCTGTATGGAACACATGACTTTACAATGGTTATTCAACTTCCTCCTTAATTGTGTTCTCATATAATACCCCATTTCCCAGTGGAAGGGGAAGACTGAGGTACAAGACTGATTGACAGTCACATGGTGAAATAAGTTAGAATGAAGTTACTCTTCGTCACATGCTCAGCTGAAGAACTAAAGCAGAACAGAATTACTCGGTAGAATTCCTCCTCAGGACAAGAAGTCAGCATTCTATCATTTCTCCCCTGAACGTCATATTTCGAGCCATTTTAGGTACAATTAGCCTTTATGTCTACAACCTCCTTCTTTCACTGCAGAAACCTAACCCCCTCCCCCTCTACGCCTCAGTAGCCGGCACACATCAGTATCACAAGGTACAGGGACAAACAGAGTCCGCCCCTGAATTGTCATCGGGACTGGAGTGACGCCAGGTGTGGCTGTGAAACTTGCAGGCCTAGGACAGTCAGGCTTCCCAGATTTTCAAGGAGGTTTGTGGGGACCGTAATGCTTGGCCTTCTGCTTCATCCTGCTGTGCTAAACCCATTCAACTTAAGAGTCTCGTGTTCCCAACAGAGGAGAAATTTTGTCTGTAAAGCTGATACACCCTTTGCCGTATACAGTATTTCACTTGTGGATTTGTCTTAAATTATTGAGGAAAATAAATAGGTTTCATGATATTCACATGATGCCTACTATGGAGTATTGCAGACCTTTTGAGGGATATATTGTGTGTTCCTGCACACGCATGCACACACGCATGCAGTGGAGTGAGGGTGTGGTCCCAGTTTATTCTAGTGATGTGTTCTACGCAGATTTTTTACTTTCTTTATATTTCTATAATTAAAGTTGTAGAAACCTAAAGTTAATAGCACTTAGGGAATAACTCCAGCTCAAATGCCAAATATCAACATTCTGTTTCATTCGTGTCAATTCAATTATTTTGAATCTGACTAACCTTCCACCTATAATAGAGTGTGCATTTCAATTATTATTCCCTTTGTGCCTCCTATTCCCATGGATAATTAAGATTTGACCCTTTATGACAGTTAATAAAATAGACTTAATATCCAATTGTGAGAAAAATTCTTTATAAACCACCCTGATCTGATTGCTTCATTTATGGAAATATTCCATCAGAAATGAACTTGAGCAAATTGCAACAGCAGCTAACTGATCATTATATAAGGAACAACAAAAAAGCGCTCCATGTTAACTGAATTTAGACATGTGTTACCCATCAAGCAATGTAAAAGATAAGTATTTTATGCCTTAGATTCTGGCTTTTTAATATAAAATATCATATTTTCCATATTATATCCCCATTGCAAGCGTTTGTCAACCTCAGCACTATTAATATCTGGGGCTGGATAATTCTTTGTTGTGAGGGACTGCCTTGTATACTGAAGGATCTTTAGCAGCACGTGTGGCCTCTACCCACTATATGCCAGTGGCAACTTCTGAGTTGTAACAACTAAAAATATCTCCAGACATTGTCAGATGTCTGCTAGGAGAGGGGAGCAAATCAGCGCTATTTGACAACCACTGATATGTGGGAATTTGAAAACTGCCATTTTAATATTTTTATCTCTTCAAATATTCTCAGAAATTGTATCTTAGTACAATAAAACAAATAAGGAAATGTGATAGCCCCTCACACAACATATTGAGGTAGAATAGTAGAGGGAAACTTTGATTATATAAGATTTGGTGGTGAAGGGTGGCAACTAAGACACAGAACTAAGACGTAGAATTCAAGAACTCTTTGGGGGCTCTGCTGCTATCAGAACTGCCATTCCAGCACCCCCCAACTTCTCAGGTCATATTGGCCCAGGACATAAGATGTTTCCACTCACTGGAGA
Source organism: Leucopleurus acutus (assembly GCF_964270905.1). Lineage (NCBI taxonomy): Eukaryota > Metazoa > Chordata > Mammalia > Artiodactyla > Delphinidae > Leucopleurus > Leucopleurus acutus. Next base: position 116,441,202 of record NC_139145.1, on the reverse strand, counting down.
TGTTTAGGTCGTCAGAGCAGATTACGTCTCCCCGACATCACCAGAGAGTCTTTGGGAAATTCAGTTCTCCTGAGTAAGCACTTAGTGCATGCTCAGTGGGCCAGGTAAGGGATTCAAAGATGAACACGATACAGTCCTCAACTTCTAAGAGCCTCCCATCTAGTGTAAGCAATGTGTAAGCACTCTGATGGGGTATGAAATACTAGTAATAGTTAATACTACAGCATGCTGTAATGTTTTTTCTCTGCTTGAAGGACGTCGCAGTAAGATGAGGAGTAATGTTTTCCCCAAAATAGATGGTCAGCCCACAGTGAGAAATGTGAATGCTTGGATTGAGTTTTAGGTCCCTGGGTCTGAAGGACTTTGCAAGGGAATTAAGCAGACTCCCTCCCTCATTCTTCAGACTCACTTAGCCCTTGATTTTAGAGTTCCTTGTGGCCTGCTTTACAGACATTGAGACATCCATGCAAAAACATCCAAAAAACAAAACAAACAAAAAAACACCTTAAAAATTGAATCAAAACCGGCAGGATTGTTTAAAAGTCCTAAAGTTGGCGTTCTTTTATGCAACAGTGATTTGTTTAAAACTAACAGGCAAGTCTCCCACTTGCCTTTTTAGCCGCCCTCTTGTACATTCATCTTGGTTCAGAGCGGCTTGGCATCTCCTGACACACAGTTGTGCCTTTATGAAGTGTAAGTTATAGCTCTTACATACAGAATGTCCAGAATCCTGATGAAACATTAATTAGGATGTGAAAAATCAGTAAAAACTGGGACTCTTTCTATGCACTGAGAAGTGAAGGCACAGATTAGGAACCTTGGACTTTATGATGCAGAGAAACAGATTCTTCACATCCAATGACAAAAGGAGTAGCATTAAATGATTTATGACACATTTTATTTCCCATTAAAATTGTGTGCTGTGATGGAACCATTTCAAATCTGTTCAAAACTTCATTGAATTTTTAAATTCAGCTAGCTGTCCGAGCATGGTGTGAGGTCCTCAAGAAGCCAGGCAGAGAACTGTGTGTGTCTATGTGATGTGGTTTATAGCCAGCTGTGACTGTTCATCACAGCATCTGTTTCTTGTTTGGAGGTCTGGTTGATGGACTTGGTCCTGGCTGGCTACCTCTGGTGTGATGGCACTAAGTTGCCATGTGCTGCATCTGAAGTCATGCGGAATCATACAGGGATTTTAGGTAGAACTGTCACATTCATAGCCCAGAGGAACAGATACAGATGCTTTACGGTGATGATTTTTAAACTCTCTGAGGACTTCCCTGGTGGCACAGTGGTTAAGGATCCACCTGCCAATGCAGGGGACACGGGTTCAATCCCTGGTCCGGGAAGATCCCACATGCCGTGGAGCAAATGAGCCCGCGCGCCACAACTACTGAGCCTGTGCTCTAGAGCCCGCGAGCCACAACTACTGAGCCTGAGTGCCACATCTACTGAAGCCAGCATGCCTAGAGCCCGTGCTCCACAACAAGAGAAGCCACCGCAATGAGAAGCCCACTCACTGCAACGAAGAGTAGCCCCTGCTCGCCGCAACCAGAGAAAGCCCGCTCACAGCAACAAAGACTCAATGCAGCCAAAAATAAATAAATTTATTTTTAAAAATAAATTTTAAAAAAATGCTTTATTTAGAAAAAAATAAACTCTTTGAACAGCTGCTCTCGCTAAGAAACACATTGTGACTCATTATACATTTATATATATAAGTATATATAGTTATATATTAAATATATATGTATACTCACATATATATACAAATATACATTATATGCTATAAATATATTTATTACGGACACAAAATTTAATGAAATGATGCTTATCCTTATTACTTGAGTGTCACTCAAATATTTCATCTCTATTTCAATTTTTAAAATGCTGTTTACATTTACTAAATTAATTCCATAGCCTACAGACTGAAAAACACTGTTCTAGGTGGTCTGCCCATATCCAGCAGTTGATAACTACCACATTACTATAAGCAGGGGCAGACTTATGAAATGATGCCATACTTTGACCTACTAGTTGATGCAGAGTGACATTATGAACGCTGCGGTTCCTTTGGTACATCTAGTTTGCTGCAGAGATGGCCTTTCTCTTAATCGCATTTGCTAAGGTCACTGCCAGTACTTCTTTATCATATCAAAGGCTCTAAGGAAATCAGTTATTGCTAAATGAATAAATACATGTGTTACACCTTGACATCAAATTTACATGAAATGTCAATAGCAGTTTTCCTTATAGAATTCTGAACATAAAAGAATCAATACATATTTTAAAAACTGTATCACTAGATGTTGTCTTTACAACTTGCTTATATTGTTGCACATTTTATAAAAAAAATGTTTAAGAATTCACATATTGTTTGGAATGATAGTAATTTTTTCCCATACTACCTTACTTTCTTAGGCAATAGCTCTTAAAATTTGGGGGTTAAGGTCAGTTTGAAATTCTGATGAGATCTACATGGCCCATCTCCCCAGAATGAACAAAACGTTTATTCCATAGACCCTCATTTGAGAACCCTTAACCTGGATAGAGCTCACTGTTCATATCCTCTATCCAGAGATCAGTCAGCATCTCTTATAATCACCCGGACTGGAAGGAAGCATTGTACTCTTGGTATCTAAACCAGGAGCTCGTACTCGTTCAGCAATATCTGCTGAATTGGGACCAGAGCCAGTCTAGGAAACAACCCTGTTGGTCCTGTGTTTGCTGACACATCAGCCAGATTAGGCTCCAGGACCAGTGCTGTGGGGTAGTAAGTATAGATTGCAGACAGCCCTCTTGAGGTGTTTGAAGCTGTTTCCAAAGTCTCCAGGTAATGGACAGGACATAATCATAGTATCTTTTTCTAATGTGTTAATTAAAATATTCCCTAGATTATACCAAATATTGTGGGCTTTTTTTTGATAAATATCATGTCGAACATTCAACAAGGAACAGAAAGTCCATGGAGAACTTAAGCTAAGTTCTGTAAAGCACAGGAGTGGGGCACCACTGCCACCTTTTGGTAACATAGCTTAATTGCAGGTTCAAGATTAAAGTTACTAAATGGTAGAAAATATACCTTCCTTGATATGCTGGGATAGAGAGAGAGCATGTGTTGTTAGAGCCTGCTTGGGCTCTGCCCTTCGTACTTCACATTGGCTGTACAGGCCCTGATTTCACGTATCCTCTGTACCTCTTGGCAGGATTGGAGGCGCCATTCCCACCGTGTTCTCCTACTTTGCTGAAGTGCTGGCCCGAGAGAAGCGGGGTGAGCACCTGAGCTGGCTCTGCATGTTCTGGATGATTGGTGGCATCTACGCCTCTGCCATGGCCTGGGCCATCATCCCACACTATGGTAAGAGGCTGGCCTTGCGCCACTCGGGCAGTCATCTTGTTTTATTTCAGCTTCCATTCCCATCCCTTTCCTCTCTCGTAAATGCTGATTTGAGAACAACACTGTCATCATCATCTTTCTCCCTCTTGTAATGTATAGGATTCCCACCCCCCTTATAGAGATCTGTGTAAGGTAAGACTGTGCCAGTGATCATTTAGGGATACTTTTTCATTTTGCTATTTTTAATGCCACTGCTTTCAGTTGTTTCCTTTGTGCTATCGACTCTGGGGTCCCCACGTAAGTGGAGGTGAAAGGATGCATAGATCATAATCAGCATATAAGGCAACATGACTTACAATTGTTCTGGGGACTTTCATGCACAGGAGGCACCCACAAGTGCCTTTATTCGTCTCCTCTGGGCTTAGTCCAAGGCTCAGCCCATGTCAGCCTCACCTCTTCTGGCAGCTCAGAACTAGGATGGGAGCAGGAAGAATCCCATCTTGTCAAGGACCATCAATTTGCAGAACTTAAGAGGTGACTCTACCACCCTTGCTCCACAGGTCCCCTCCTCAGTTTCTCCTAAGCACTTAACCATTCCTGCCAGCTCAGAATACTTGAAGGTTTCATGTTTCTGAGCAGTACTTGCCCTCTCAGAAGGCACAAGCTCCCAGTTGCTTCACCCACAAACAATGAACTGCTGGGAGAGGTTAACAGAATCTAGGAATTGAATTCAATGTGTAAGGAAAGGGGAGGGGACGTGTTCTGGTTATATTTGTGCACGTATGAGTGTGTGTATGTGTATGAAAACAGGCTGAAGTTGGCAAACTATGAGTACTATGTACGTTAAAACCACTATGACTTCAAAAACTCATTCTTTGTTCTACCTAAAATCTAATCAATCTAAAAAATTAGATTTCAAAAATTCACTCCTTGCTCATTTTCTGGTTTTCTGCCTTTTTTTTTTAAGAACAGAGCAGCTTTTCATTATAAAGCATAGTTCTGCTAGGGAAAAACCTTAAGTGAATTTAACTCATTGCTATAATCAAAGACAAGACAGACTTCAGCGTTCAGATGCATTGTGATTTTTCATACTGAGCTATAAAGTTCATGTTGTCACACTCTTTCTTTTAATAAACCTAAGAAGTTATTTGCAAACCACAATTGTATTTGACAACAACAAAAAATACACAAGACATAAGAAATTGGTTACGGGGCCTGAAGAGAACTTTCCTTTGCCAAACATTTGAGTGTGATGGGTTTCTCATTTTTAGACTCTTTGGTCACTTCTGGGCCAGAGATGCCTTCATATAGGCAGTTAACCATATCCACCGTGAGGCTTGTCCTCTGCCACCATCTGAGGAATTAAAGGAGATTCTCCTCCTTCATCTGGGACCTGAGGACCTCAGTCACGCTAAGAACCTTCCCCTGTATGGCGGTGTCTAACGCCCGCCCCACTCAGCTCGCTGTTCCCAATGGAAGAGTCACTTAGCTACCACGTAAGGAATTGCTCCTTAGGAACTATGTATCAGGAGACAAAAGGGAGATGTGGGGCCTGGGCAGAGTCCAGCTGTACCCAGCATTGCCCCCAGAGCCACCGCTAGTCCATACGCAGCCTTTGTGTAAATGGAAATAAGGTGCCAGGTGCAGGTCGTCACAATTACAGCCCCACTGGCCGTCTCTGCCAGGTACTTGCACAGAGCACAGCCTGGCAGCTGGATTCTGTCTGAGGCCAGAATGTTCTGTGTCTCAGCCTCTGGTGACAGCACAACTTCTTGGCTCCTGGCTTTATTGCTGCCCTCTTCCTGGTCCTCCCTTCCCATCACATCTCAGAATTTCTCCTGCTGGCCTCCCTAAACTCATAACTCAGGCTGGCCTTCGCAGTCTGCCTGTTTCCACCAGGCCTGGACATGATGGGTTTTGTTTTTGATTTTGTTTCCTCACTCAGTATTCAGCTCCCCAGACTCCTGCCTTTCGCACATCCCTGCCCTTGAACTGTGATGAGCATTGTGGAGGGCTCCAGGTTTGTCTCTGGCCTTGCCAGCTGTCAGTGGCCGACCCACAAAAGATTAGCATGATCCCCACCTTTATTTTTCTCAAGCACACATAAGATATTCTTATTTGAGCAAAAAGGGCCACCTAAACCATACATAGCCAGAAAGAGGGAGGTTGTGAACCATAAACAATGCTTGAAAAGTTACAGAGACAGTCACAATACAACAGAATTAAATGTATCTGAGACTGACATTCATTTCTGTATTGAAGGAACCAATAATGACCTGGTTAAGAAATCAGTAACAGAAAATTAAAACCGTATGCCCATGCTTTACTGAAGGCTTTCCATGGCCAGAATGTGGCAAAAAAAAAAAAAAAAAAAAAAAAAAAACCACAGAAAAACAAAAAGAAAAACCAGCAAATGACTGCTGTCAATCCTGTCTGTGTATTAGAATCAGCAGGGGAGGTTTTTTAAATACCCTTGCTGAGTTCATTTTATGCTCTTGCAACTTGAAGAATTTTAATTTTTTCAAAATAAAAGAGCTTAATTTTAAAAGTCCTGTGCTGAGGTTTCTGGGAGATGATGATGTTCTGTATCTGGATGGGGATGGGGTGGGTTTCAAGAGTATTTATTCATAAAAATCCATTAAGCTGGGTGCTCAAGGTTTGTGCATGTCACTGTATGGAGGTTACACTTTTTCCTAAGTACTTTTTAATAGAAGTTTACCACTTCCCGCACCCCCCTGAAAATACCCATGCTTGGGTCCTACCGCAGATCAAATGAGTCAGGTTCTCTGGGCTGGGGACTTAGCATCTATCCTTTTAAAGCCCCCAGGTGGTTCTCACGTGCAGCCCAGATTGAGATTTCGTCAGCTCTGTACCTCTCCCAGTGGGTGATGCCCAAAGCCCCTGGGACTTTGTCATGTATAGACAGGGCAGCTCTGAATGGGAGCAAACAGCGAGCTTGACCTGTGTGGTTGACTTATTCAGTTGGTGTTTGAGTTTTAATATTGTTGGTTTCATCCAGGCTAAAGGGCTTTTCCTTTCATCCAGTTCAGAATCACACTTTAAAAGTAACTGTAACATCTAGATATCTCTTCTTTCCAATGACACATCTTTTTACTCTACTTAAAAAAAGACAGAGGGTTAAAAGTCCATGTACCTTCCCTGTTACCTCTGAAAAAATAAGAAGCTTTCTATTTTCCCTCTGAAATTCTGCAGGGTATAAATGATGCCACAGCCCACAGAAATAACAAGAGAGCATGCAGGTCCTCGCCTCTCTATCTTTCATTCAGGAGACCTCTGAGCACCACCCCTGTACAGTGTATTGAATTTTCACCCAGCAGGGAAGGAATTCAGGGCACAGTAAAGCAACTCAGAGTCAGGTACTGGCCCTTCTCACACTGGTAATAAGATTTGCTCTGGAGGGAAGGAATCAGTAATTGGCATCCACATGGCAAGGATGTCAAGGGATAGATGATGCGTATAGTCATGGGGAAAGCAGGTGCTCTTGTGTTTCTGGGCGTCACCTTTCCGCATTTATGGCTGAGCAGTCAGTGCGTCAAGCCTGAGCATATGCCGTGAGACAAGAATTGTGGCTCCAGACAAGCTGCTGAGGCAAAGCAGACCTTGAGCTGGTCACTGAGGATGTTGAAAGGAAACCTGGAGGGATTCTTAGGAAGTTAGACACAACTTTCAGAAAGGGTGTTCGGACCCTTTCTGCAGGGGCTGGTTAGTTAAGACTTGGGCTGTGCCAGAAGCTACTGATGGATCTCGGCTTCACCTGGCCTGCCGCCAACCATGTTTCTGTACAAGCATCAGATGACCATGCGCTTTACCTTCCCATCACTGCTCTTGGGGCTGCAAACTTCCCTGGAGTCAGATGGACGCCAGCACCTGAAGGTCCGCACTCTGACAAGATGTTAGGGGACAGGATACAGATGTCATCCCACCAGGCACCTTTCCTGTAAAGTAAGGGAGGGGGAGAGAAGAACCCACCCAGAAGTAAACACCTTGGCCTCAGAGCTCAGGGGCCTGTAGCCGCTGAGAGCAGGTGTTAGAAAGTGTGGTTCCTCTTGATCCACACCCATTCTCAAGCCAACGACTTGACCCCCAGTGGGGACTGGCTTCTGGTTCACAAAAGAACAAGCATTGTGTCAGGGAACAGATGGCACAGGTACAAAGGTTGCCTTGCAGCCTTTCTCCCCTCCCCCACGTCCCCTATGTATCAGGACACCTCAGCATTGAATGGAAGCCCCAGTGCCCTAAGGGGAAAGTGGGACAGGGAGCTGAATCCCAGGCCCTTTCTCTCCTTGGCGGAGAGCTTTCATTGAGTCCCGGGCTTCGGAGTGGCTGCCAGGTTGCTGTGCTGTCCGCTCCATTAAACCCTCTGTCATCATTTCCTTTCTTTCTTTCTTTTTTTTGTTTTTTAACATCTTTATTGAGTATAATTGCTTTACAGTGGTGTGTTAGTTTCTGCTTACATTCACTTTTATATCAGATGAGGTACTGTCCCCTGCCGAGGTGTGTGACAGTGCACAGCAAGGACCTTCAGTTAGCTAAGTGGGAAGGCTCTCAGCACGAAATGCCTCAGCTCTTAAAGCCCACAGCACCCGGGCTAGAGCAGCCCCACTGCCTCCATCGCCTACCCCTTGCTGCAGACCTCCAGGGCCAAGCTGGGGACGCCCATAGAGCCTGAGGCCAGCCCAGCCCTCCCCCTCCAGCCATGTGATGTCTGGGCTTAAAAACACACAGAGTCCCAAGGTTGTCTGAATTATCAAGATGTCTTCTACTTCCTTTAGTTACAAGAGGTGTGAAGCTAATGCATTTCTTCTCCCTAATGGTGAAACTGGAATGAAGGGAGGAGGGGATGGTCGAGTAGCTGTCTGGTTGAGGAAGGAAACAGGGAAGGCTGTGTACATTTTGTTCACAAGAAGGAAGGCAGTGTGGCCGAGGGCAAGAGGAAACAGTGATAGCTGATTTGGCGTCTCAGCCCTGCTGCTTCTGGACGTGTGAGTTTGTCAAGCTTTTCAGTACCCCCAGCCCCATTTCCTAAGTCAGCATTTTGAGATTGAGTGTAATGATCATGTTAGAGCACCTAGTTCATAACCAATGTTCAAAAATGGTAGCTGTTATTGCTAACAGGTTCATATCCTACATGGGATACCCAGACTCTGTCAGCACAGCCCAGTGTGAGCTCAGAGCTATGGGGAAAGAGGGAGAATGAGCTAAATGTGTAAAATGTGTAAAGTTTACCTAGAGGGTGAGAAGATCAGAGGAAGCAGACAGGAGAAAAAATAAGAAAAAATGTAAGATAATGAGAGAGAATCAAGGAAAAAATAATACTGTAACATCTTGACTACCTGCAACCCAGTGAATCAGAATCTTCCATTCACTTATTTGTTGGATGAATTAATACTCAAAAGGGCACATCCTATATAAAGACTCATTTTAAAGGCCATGGTGCCACTCCCTGGGTAAAAAGAACAAGAGCCTGATGGCCCTCACCTGCTGACACACGTGACCAGCTGACCTGTGGGTTATTACATGGACATCCCCAGAGCCAAGCTCTGTCTCAGCTGCAAGGTGTCCTACACTCTGGACACAGGTAGTCCGCATGGGCTTAGATATGACAGGCCCTGGTTCCAAGCCATCTCTGCCATTCTCTAGCTTTGTCACCTTTAGGGCAGTTACTTAGGCTCTCTGACTCTCAGTTTCCTCATCTACAAAATGGGCATAATACCCATTACAGGGTTGCTGTACTGAAGGACTATATACAAAAAAGTGGTTACTTAGCACAGTGCCAGACACAAGTAGTTCGTTAAGTGTAGTTTTTTCTTTCCACAGATGGGGCTGAAGTTGAGGTGAGGGAGGAAGAAAGAACTGGAATATTAAAAAGGTTTTACTCCCCTTTTCCTAACTATGTTTTCTTAACTGTTCACTTATCATTTGAAGGTTGTGGAGATGGATAAAATGGGGAAAGGCACAGGAACGGAACTTGTAAGGCATGCCACTGTATTCTGCACCCACTCCAGGATGGCAGGGGAGGGATAAAATGAGAGCTGGGATCCCACGCACCAGCCCAGCCAGGACAGGCAGGCAGCAGGTGACCCCAAGCCCTGCTGCCCAGCTTTGCCATGCTTCACTGAATGTCACAGCCCTGAAGATTTTATGCTCACGTGTCTGAGTGAGACACTGAAAAGGGAGTCAATTCGGTATATCAGCATACACCAATATGATTTCTTAATTTGTCCATTTTAGAATCAATCCAATCTTTCATTTTAACAAAATGACCCTTGGACTCAGATTTCCTACACTCTAGGACTGCCATGCAGTCATTAAATACATCAGCAACCCCCCCAAAAAAAAACCCAATAATGATAGTCTTTTAGGGCTTAAGGTGAGATCAAAAAGGCATTATCACAGTTTAAGTGTATGGCCATTTCTTCTGTGAGTATGTCTCTTTGTTCATAGTACCCAGAACAGAAGCAAGTATTTCAGAAGTCTCGCGTTCTTAAACACAGCCACCAGCCAGCTCTTCCACCGGAGCCCTCCTGTCTCTCTCCTCACCCTATACATCACCTGGGGAAAACATGTTTATCAGCTAGGGTGCAAATAGCCCCTCTACCCACAACAAAACCATCCCCTGCTACAGACCCAAAAGACGTGTCTACTTCCTTGAGGGATGGAGAGTTCTGCACGGTTTGGGGAAGTGCTTTTCAACTCTCACTCTGACCTTTGTGGTTTGTATAGTGAACTTAGAGGAGCTGCCTCTTCTGCTGTGCATCAATCCAATCACCATGGAGCTCAGGTCATAACTCTTCCATTCAAGCTCCCCAGAAAGGGAGGGGATGTCAGTCATTTGTTGAGACCCTTCTATGTCCCAGGCATTGTACCAGGCGCATTATTTTTGTCAACTTTAATAATAAAATAGCCCGTTATCTTACCAGCAAAATTCAGTTATAGCCAGAGGAATTGCAATTTGGGAAACACAAGCTGTGGCAGACCATAGGCAAATCCAGAGATCAAAAGAGGGGAGCTTGCTTTTATAGAGAAAAGAGGGGAGTTGGGAGGGGCTGTTCCAAAGGAAAGTTCATTGGAAGAAAGCGAGAGTTCGGGGTGGTGACCGCTTCCCATTGACTGGGCTGTGGTGTTTCTCATTGGCTGGGCTGTTGCTGGGCAAGGAGAACCTTCCTTCTGGGTAGTAGACTTCTTCCTGTTTGTGGGTACAAGGTACTCTTCTTTCTGCAGGGCGTGCAAATAGAGTTGAACACATGCAAATGATGGGGAGTGATGATGTGTGAGAGCTCCCTCTACTGGCCTTCCTAACTCTAATTTTAGTTGAGGTTTTTCTTACTGATTTTCACATCTTATACACATAATCTTAAAATGGAGAAATGGGCTTTAAAAATATGGCAGTTTTCTTGCTTGTGTATTCATGTTAAGAGCTAGACTCCTATGCTGCTAACACTGCTAGGTGACACTGCAGAGCTGGGATCTATAATCTATCCCTCAGGTAGTCAGGTGGAGCCTACAGACTTCCTTTCAGAATAATGTTTTTAAATACAGAAAATGAAATAAATAGGATTATAAATGAAACCAGTTGTTTCAAAATACAGTTATCAAAATGTATTAGCATATTAAGTAACAATACCTATTGACAGGTCTAATAGCTACCATAATCTTGAAGTAGATAGGCGCATAGAAGCTAAAAATCAACAAATGCTTTCTTCTGAATCCTGGGGAATCACTGGACTCTAGGTTCTTACCAGAATCCCACCTTCCATTTCTTCACCATCTGTATGAGTTAAGATTAGGATTGACTAGATATAAAAGAAAAAAAAATTAACAGGCATAAATAAGTTAGAAACTTGTTTTATAGCACATAAAAGAAGGCTGGGTGGAGGCAGTCCAGGGCTGGGATGGTAGCTCCATGGTCATCATCAAAGGTCCCAATTCGTTTTATCTCAGAGTTCCACCATTCTTAGCATGTTCCAACCAGGAGGTCCACATCTTAGGCAGCACAGAGCAGGAAGGACATATAAGGGTATGTCTGTGCTCCCATGAAGAATCTTCCTGGAAGCCCCACACAGATCCACTTAAATCTCATTGGCCAGAACACCAACACATGACCATAGCTAGCTGCAAGGGCATCTTGGAAATGTATAGCCGACTCCTAAGGAGTAAGGAGAACACAAATCAGGATAAAGTGGATACTGGGGGACAACTGGCCATCTCTTGTAGGAAAATCTTGTAGGACTGTTCATGTATTTCATAATCAGAAGTTTAAGTATGGTCTTTTTATATTAGTTTTCGTATGGATGTAATGGAAAGCAACTTCAGCTAACTCAACCAGAAAGGGATTTATTGGAAAGCCACTGAATAGCTCACAGAATGGTCAGGAAGGCTGGAGAACCAAGCTTGGAAAAAACAGCAGGAACTGAGTCCTTCCTTTGGTGTCTGGAAGGGCTGTCAGCAAACTCAAAATTTCAGCACCTGAACCCAAAGAAAACACTTACTGTCTAAGAAAAATTAGCTCAAAGTTAACAGGTTCAGTTTCTAGTGTAGAAAGCTTCCAAGGAGCTTTGATATTGCTTTGATTGCTCTTCAGAAGTCATGGGGGAGAGTTTTCTTTGCAAGATGAAGTCCTTAATAAATCATAATCACTAACACACGACATTAGAGACAAGCTATCCCAAGCGCTCACTCAGATAAGGAGCTTAGCATACACTAATGTGTGTCAGGAGGAGAACCTGGGCCCATATGAAGGTCGGTATGGTTCAGGCTAGTATGGCCTTTACAAGTTGGTTTCAGAAAATGTAGGTACAAGACTCTAGAAAGCCCCAGACAAGTGAATCCTCCGAAGCATTTCAGTGAGCCAAACTTTCCCGGCCCTCAGATCACAGTTGACTACTAGATCCCTGAGAGTTCCGCAAAGCAAATGTGAATCCCAGCCTGACAGCAAGCTGTGTCTTCCACAAATCCTGGAGACCTTGAGCTCCAGTAGAGATAGTGGAACCTACAACAAATAAAAACAGAAAAGTTGGTTTCATTTACTGTAGGTAGAAGTGGCTCCTCCAAAAGCTGTTGACATTAGGGTTTGTCTTGAAAACAGTGAATACACTTTAGAGTATAAAAATTAGTTTAAAAATTAATGGCAGGGGCTTCCCTGGTGGCACAGTGGTTGAGAGTCCGCCTGCCGATGCAGGGGACACGGGTTCGTGCCCCGGTCCGGGAAGATCCCACATGCCATGGAGCGGCTGGGCCCGTGAGCCATGGCTGCTGAGCCTGCGCGTCCGGAGCCTGTGCTCTGCAATGGGAGAGGCCACAACAGTGAGAGGCCCACGTACCAAAAAAAAAAAAAATTAATGGCAATACCAAATGCCAGTGAGGATGCAGAAAATGCATGTCTCATGCATTGCTGGTGGGAACTCAAAATAGTGCCACCACTCTGGAAAATAATTGGGGGGTTTCTTTAAAAAAAAACTAGACACACCTAACATACAACCCACAGTTGCACTCCTGAGCATTTGCCCCAGAGAAATGAAAATGTATGTCCTCACAAAAACTTGTACATGGTTATTCAGAACACTTTTATTTGTAATAGCCCCAAAGTGGAAACAACCAAAATGTCTCCAATACCATAGAATTCTATTCAGCAATAAAAGGAAATGAACAGTTGATACCACAGCTTGTAGAGACCTCAAGGGCATTTTGTGAGTGAAAAAGCCAATCTCAAAAGATATAAAACATTCTGGAAATGACAAAGATAGCGATGGAGACCAGATGAATGGCTGGCAGGGGGTAGAGGTGGTGAGGAGAAAGGAAGCAGGTGCGACTACAGTGGAGCTGCCCCCAGAGATCTTTGTGTTGATGGAATCGTGTCTTGACTGCAGGTGGTTACGTAAATCCACACATGCTATAAATGACGAAGAACACATTATACCACAGTCAGTTTCCTACCTTTGGTATTGTAATACAGTTATGTAAGATCTAATCCTTTCCAAGCACTGAGAGAAACTCAGTGGAGGGTACATGGGATCTCTCTGTACTATCTTTCCAGCTTTCTGTGGCTGTATTTCAACATAAAAAGTAGAAAACAAAATTAGTACTACTTTTTGAAGGGCATTTTCACATATACCATCTTATTTATTCTAATAATCTTGGGAACAAAAGCAACAGTAAGTGTCATTCCCATCTTTGGAATGGAGAGCCTGCCTGCTGCATAGAAAGTTTGTCATTTCCCAAAGTGACACAGAAAATGGAAGATAAGCAATTAGAACCAGTCTTCTGATCCTCATTTCTTCAAACTGTTCTCCAGACATGCCAAAGCTAAGAAACATCCTCACAGAGCAACATACAGAGGGTTGTTTCGAATCATTTTTAAGGTCTCTACAGTGTGTGTATATGGCCCACATGGCAACCATCCATCCCCACATCTATCCGGGTGATGCTGTCACAGCCCCTTGCCAAGCATTCTAAGCACTAAGCCTCCATCATTTGCCATAAGAAAAACCAGTCACACCCAGAATTCTGTTATTTTTAAAACTATCCTACTGCAAATGTTATGAGACAGAAGAGGTTTTTACATCATGCACCTTTTATCCCACAACTTCATAATTTCTCACTTGACATTGGTGTTTCCTACAAAGGCTACACTGCGTCTTCTCTCTCCCTCTCCCCACACAGCGCGTAATTTCACTGGCTTCTGTCTCCTTCCTCCAGAAATCTAACTGCATTGCCCACCCCACTCTCCTTTCTTATGCACAGAAATTCAGCTCTGCCCAGCTTCTAGCTCCAAACTTAGATACTCCACCTGTATTACTCTGCTTGGGCTGCCGTAACAAAATACCTTAGATTGGGTGGCTGAAACTACAGAAATGTATTTTCTCACAGTTCTGAAAGCTGGGAAGTCCAAGATCAAAGTGCCGGTCGGTAGTTTCTGGTTGAGGGATCTCTTCCTGGCTGTCTTCTTTCTGTGTCCACATATGGAAGAGAGAAAGATCTCTGTCTTCCTCTCCTTGTATCCAATTAGGGCCCTACTCTTATAACCTTATTTAACCTTAATTACTTCCTAAAGAAATTATCCCGTCTCCAGATACAGTCACATTGTGGGGTGGGGTTTTAACATGAATTTTGTGGAGACCCAGGTCGGTCCATAGCAGCTCCCATTGAAAGGGCCTTCCAGCCAAGAAGGGGCCTTCCAGCCACCAAAAGCACCCCCCTGCTTTAAAGGCATTGGGGCTTATTCATTTTTTTCTAATGTTTTTCTTGTTAGATACCTACTATCAAACCTAACTCTGAAACACTTATCTTTTTTCTCTCTAAAACAAGGTCTTAATGATAGCCTTATGGTTCCGTAAGAGCTCCCCAACTCATCTCTCTGCACATCTCTATATTCTGAACTAGACAAAGTGTGTGTGTGTGTGTGTGTGTGTGTGTGTGTGTGTTTGTGCGTGTGTGTGTCTGTCTGTCTTTGGAAAGAACTGTCCCGAAAATACCCCTGCTGGGCTGAATTCATCATTAACCTAATTAGGTCTCTTATCCAAGGCTTACAATTAGCACCATTACCAAGTCTTGGTAACTAACTGCTGTGCTTCTAAATTAACTGTCACCTGGCGGGGGGACATAAAAATTGTCATCATCTTCTAAAATGTTCCATGTTTGGGCATATGATCATTCCTCTCATTTCCATCAATAATATTGAACTGCCTTAGAGGGCAAGAGATATTTACAGTTTTGTGGAAAGGTAGAGAAGTCTTCCCTGATATCTTAGGGTACCAGCTACAGAATCTGGACTTCATTTTTCTGCCGTATGCATATCGGGGTCCCCAGAAGGAGGAATACTCCATTCACTTGCCTAGATTGTTAAGGTGAAAGGACATAGAGCTGCCATCTGTTTTCTTTTTTTTTTTAATAAGTTTATTATTTTTTTTTTTGGCTGTGTTGGATCTTTGTTGCTGCACGTGGGCTTTCTCTAGTTGCAGCGAGCCAAGACTACTCTTCATTATGGTGCGCGGGCTTCTCAATGCGGTAGCTTTTCTTGTTGAGGAGCACGGGCTCTAGGCACGCAGGCTCAGTAGTTGTGGCTCACGGGCTTAGTTACTCCTCAGCATGTGGGATCTTCCCAGACCGGGGCTCGAGCCCTTGTCCCCTGCATTGGCAGGCGGACTCTCAACCACTGCACCGCCAGGGAAGCCCTGACCGTCTGTTTTCTACAAGCACAGTGTTCTGTCATTTGGAAGGAGTAAGCCAAACTTTGATTTTTACATAGACTGCCAGCAGAGACATTGGTGCTGAATGACCTGGAAGTTTCTATTCTCTTATGGGCTGATTTAGCATTTATATTTTATGCAGCTGTCTCTCTGTCAAAATCGAGCTTAGATTTGCTCTGAGTTGCTTTTAGAAGGTCTCAAGGCAAGCCCAGTTGAAGATGCAGGTGTGTTATCTTAGAAAATATCGCCATTCAGCACAACTGGACCCCACTGCGAGCGTACCTATGTAACTAATTCCTGAAGATACACAATTAATGCCTAGAAGAGCTCGTTGGAAGAATAGATTATTAAATAGGACGGAGTTTGAGGTTGAAGGCATGATAGGGAAACCTTAGTAATTCCTACAAGGATTCTTCTCAAGTTTGGAAGGTGCTCCTTCTTTAGGAAGTGTCTAATCGTTTATGTAATGTTGGAGCATGTTTCCACCTGAGGACAGATTAAACTGCATTTTCCACTTATTCCTCATTCTTAATGTTCACTCCCCAATGAGCTCTTCAGCTGCGCTGCCCATCACACTATGGAAGGTACAGGACAAAAAGCAGCCCTGGGGCCTACAGAGGACACTTGCAAAGAGGCTGGAAAACAGTGAGCATGAGAACTGTGTGATGGGGACACGGCAGTGGTCAAGGTCTAAATCTGGCAAAATTAAAGGAGGCAAGATACGGCAAAAGAAAATAGTGTGGGCTAGAGCAGAGTGGGATGGTTACTGTAGATCTTAACCAAATGAACTGTCCTAACTAGAAAACGCTCTTGTTGGTTGTTTAACCCAGTAGTAGTGGAAGAGATGAGCTACTTCCACCATTTGTATATTCCCTTGCCCAGTCTTCTCAACAATTCAAAGCGTATCTGAATGAGATGATTGGCAAGGGTTAGGAAATCAGTTGAGGGTCATGGAACCAATATAATTTTTTCTGTGTTTAAGTCTAAGTTATCCTACAAAGAAATGTATCCTGGGACTTTTCCCCCATCACCGCTAAACAAACTGAGATTTAGCCTTTATTTAAATTGCTCGATGAGATATTACACTGCACTTTGGGAGTGGCAAACATTTTTGTGTATCTACACTGTGCCTGGCCCCATGCTGGAAGCCAGAGATTCTTCTAGGCGTGTGGAGAAACATCTGTTCTTGGGTAACAGTGAAGAATCCTGAATCCCAGCTTTGCTTCTCATCTTCCCTGTTTTGGCCTGTGGGTTCACAGTACCACTTTCTCAAATACTGTGATGAACTTGAGAGTACGTCCTTCCTGGGACCACTTTGAATTCCACTGTGTTCTTCAACATACAAATGGTGTTACAAATTAGATGGAGGGAGCACATCAGCCTGACAGGTTAGGGGGAGGGTTGGGGAGGAGTGGGGCTAGAAGGGAAGATGAGGTATTAAGGGTCAGAAGAGTCTTGGTTTCATGTGACTTAACAGTTTAAGACTGAGATGGCCAACATAAATGTCTTAGTGACCAAGGTGATGTAAACAGGTGAAGCTGGCAAGAAAGAGGACTGAAGCAAACAACAGAGTCTGTGCCCTTTCTAGAGGGCTGGCAGCTACTCAGCTGCAGCAGGTTTAGCCGTGCAGCTGTTGAAGCCTGGTGTGGCCAGATCTGATTTACCAGAAGGCAGGATTCTGGAGATATATATATATATATATTTATTTATTTATTTATTTTTTTTTTCTTTTGCTGTACGCGGGCCTCTCACTGTTGTGGCCTCTCCCATTGCGGAGCACAGGCTCCAGACGCACAGGCTCCAGACGCACAGGCTCAGCGGCCATGGCTCACGGGCCCAGCCGCTCCGCGGCATGTGGGATCTTCCCGGACTGGGGCACGAACCCGCGTCCCGTGCATTGGCAGGCGGACTCTCAACCACTGCGCCACCAGGGAAGCCCGGAATTCTGGATATTTATTTGAAGTCTCTCCAGTTTTCAATCTACCAATTTTAAAATGTATCCCTATAGAGATATACATATGTGGTCAGCAGAATGATGGTCCCCAAAGACCATCCTAACTCCCAGAACCTGTAAATATGTGAGGTTACAGGACAAAGAGGAATTAAGGTTGCAGATGGAATTAAGCTTGCTAATCAGCTGATCTTAAAATAGAGAGATTACCATGGATTATCCGGTGGGCTCAATCTAATCACAAGGGTCCCTAAAAGCAGAAGGTAGAGCAGGAAAAGAGAAGCAGAGAAGTGGTAGCATGGGCAAGACTTGGCTTGGCGGTGTTGGCTTTAAGGATAGGGGAACGGGGCTCTGAGCCAAGGAATGTGAGCAGCCTCGAGAGGCTAGAAAAAATAAGGAAATATATTCTCCTCTGGAGTCTCTATAAGGAATGCAGCTCTGCTGACGCCTTGCTTTTAGTGCATTTCAGATCCATTTTGGACTTTGGACCTCCAGAACTGAAGATAATAAATTTGTGCGGTTTTTTAAGCTCCTAAGTGTGCAATAACTTGTTACAGAGCAAAAGGAAACAAATAAAACTAGAATAAAATACATCAGTTTAAGTGATGAGATTTGGCAAAAGGATATAATTCTGTAGCCACCACCTTAATCAAGATAAAGAATACTTCCATCACCAAAAAGTTACCTCATGCCCCTTTGCAAGTCAAGTCCCTCTCACCATGCCTGACACCTGGTAAGCAAAGATATGTTTTCTGTCTTTTGTAAAATTTCATATAAATTGAATACCTCCTAGAGTATGTAATTTTTGCGTCTGGACTCTGCTTTAGCATAATGCCTTTGAGATTCGTCCATGTAGTTGGGTGTTTGAGGGGTTCATTCCATCCTGTTGTTGAGTAGCATCCATTATGGATGGACCACGGTTTGTTAATCCAATCACCAACTGATGGACCTTTTTGCCTCTTTACACTTGGGCTATTAAGAATAACGTTGCTGTGAACATTTGAGTACAAATCCTTGTGTGAATGAAGTTTCATTTCTCTTGGGTAAATTCCTAGGAGAGAGATTGCTGGATTGTTTGGTAAATGTGTGTAATTTGATGAGAACCTTAAAATATTTTCCAAAGCGATTCTATCATAATCACTTAATTTTTTCTGAAAGTTTTCACAACACTACATGGACCAAACAACATACACTTGTGCCAAATTTGGCCTGGGGAACTGCTGGGTTTAAGCCAAAGAGAGCCAAGCTTACCTGGAGGGGAGAAGACAGGTAATTACCCTGTGCTGATGCAGAAGACAGCGGGTCTCTGAGAGTCTGAGTGGGAGGAAGATTTTCACAATTAAGAGAAAGGCAGGTGGGACTCCTGGTCCTCAGGTACCTGCAGGGCAGCTGTGCCCTTAAGCCAAAGAGAATGGAGCTGGGCCCCTGGAGGAAGAGTCCCAGTGACCAAAGAGAGTGAGAGCTTAGTTTTGCTTAGAGGTTGGAAGTGAGCTAGTGATTGCCAGAAGGGCAGGGCCTTAGCATGGCCCGGTGAGGAAGAAAACAGGCTCACAGGGACCTTCTGAGGGAAGAGTGAGATGCAGAATATCTGATTGGTAGGCATCATCATCGCACAGGAGAATTATCTTCAGTGGTTCATAAAGACTTTCAGAGACATCATCTCATTGTTGCCAAACCAAACTTGGGTCTGCTTGCCCACGTGCAGTAAAGGCAGTCTGCTGACACAGGATTGTGGTAAAGTGCAGTGATTATTGTAAGGCCAAGCAAGGAGCGCGGGCAGCTGGGGTTCAGAAGACCTGAACTTCCCAATAGCTTTCAGGGAAAGGTTTTTAAAGGCTGAGGGAGAGGGTTGTGGGGTGTGTGATCAGCTGTTGGACATTCTTCTGACTGGTTGGAGGTGCCGTAATCAGGAGTCAACATCATCGACCTTCTGGTTCCAGCTGGTCTGGGGTCTGCGTGCTTGTGGTCAACATACAGTTAACATCTTCCACCTCTTGGAGATTTCATTATCTGCAAAACAGCTCAAGGACATGGCTCAGAAGACTGTCCATGGCCCTTGAGGAGGAACTAAAAGGCCTTGACTTTGTTTAATGGCTCAAGTATATTATTATTTTGTCTTGCTTGACTGTTTTCATTTTCCTTTGTTTCTCCTTTTTCTCAATTCTCTGATTAAATTTGTTCTTTGGAACTCAGGGGAAGCTTAAGAGGTTAAAGTTGTCCTATAAACAAGAGACAGGCAGATAACATGGTAGGGGAGGGTAGTCTTTCTCAGGAAGTCCCCACAGGGTCCTGCTTGGTTATAATTCCCCTTTTTCTTTGATATTCCTCCATCTTGAGGAGGAACAGGTGCAGGACAAGAAAGGGAATAAAGTTTTGGATAGAGAGGTTAAATCATGAACTTGGCAAAGGGACTCGGTTTTCGAGGGACTCTGTTTCATCGTGACACAAATGAAGTCAAACTGTGTGACAAGCTGTTCTGTGCAGTGGCTGGCCAGGCAGAGGACACTAGGGTAAACAAGTGGCCGGACTCACTTCTCCCATGACCATCCCTCTTACGCTTGGGTGGTTTGTGACCGAGGATACCTTGGGCCAGTGGTGACATTTCTTTCTTGTAGTGGACAGAGGGTAGAGTTCCATGAGAGAGAAAGAGAGAGAGAAAAAGGAAAGAAAGACTGTGGAAGTGGGTATCCACCCCTTCCTGATCCAAAGGTGGTACCAGTGGAACCAACTAGGAGGAGCCATTAACCCAGGCCCTTGGTGGGGCATCCGTCCTCTGTGCCCTTCTTGTGCCTGGTGTACACCTCTGCCTTCTACTGGGGCTAGAGTTTTTAGAATTTTCCTCATGGCTTCAATAAAAAAAAAAAAAGGTTTCTTTAGTATTCTAAGCAATTTCTGGACTCTGAGTCCAGAGATCAAAACTTAGTCATCTTTTACATGCGTCCCAATGTTCATGGCAGCACTGTTGACAATAGCCAAGACATGGAAGCAACCCTAATGCCCAGCAACAGATGATAGGCTTAAGATGTGGGGTGTGTGTGTGTGTGTGTGTGTGTGTGTGTGTGTATACACACATGGTGAAATATTACTCAACTATAAAAAAGAAGAATGAAATACTGCCATTTGTAGCAACATGGATGAACCTAGAGAATATTATGCTTAGTGAAACAAGTCAGACAAAGACAAATACTATATGATATCACTTACATGTGGAAACTTAAGAGATAATACAAATGAATGTATATGCGAAATAGAAACAGACAGATATAGAAAATATGTGGTTACCAAAGGGGAGAGGGAAGTAGGGGTACAAATTAGGGGTATGGGATAAACAGATATAAACTACTATATATAAAATAGATAAGCAACAAGGATATACTGTATAACACAGGGAATTATACCCACTATCATGTAATAACCTATTGAATATAATGGAAAATAATCTATAAAAATACTGAATCATTATGCTGTGCATCTGAAACTAAGACAATATTGTAAATCATTTTTAAAAAGTCATCTTTATAGCCTCCATGGTACCAGTCACAGTGCCTGACCCAGATTAGCCCATAATGAGTGTTATGATGAATTGAGGCACAGGGCCATGTAATAAATGCCTTGGTCAGCAATGTTAGACCCTCAACAAGTCTGATCCAAGACAATTACTGCCAGTTCTCATTAGTCTCATTAAACAAACTTGTGCTGTGAGGTTATTTTCTTCCTTTGTGAATCACCATTTTTAGGAATGGGTTGCCATCTTGGTGACAGTTGTGGCTGATGGGCTTTGAAGTGAGGCGTGTTCCATCACGTTTCCCGTAGCTCAGACCTCTGCGGGAGCTATTCTTCAGAACGGCAGAATTGCAAGCTGCCCCAGGTTTTGTCCTTGCTAAGCTAATGCTTCACTGCTGTAACTGAAAGTGGTTCTCAAGCTTCTGGGTTGTTGTCGTTTCCCTCTCTCCCTCTCTCTCTCTCTGCTGTTTTTGGCCTGTGACTCACATTCTGATTCTAAAGCATCTTCAGTGGCCTTTGCAGGCTGCTCGAGGGATCCAGGCTGTTGCGTTTATTTGAAGGGTCAGCCACTCGTTAGGTGCTGAGCAGGCAGGGAGTCTTTCTCGCTGCTGAGAATCAATTCTAGCCAAATCAGATCCACTTGGGGGTCTCTCAGAGAAGAGCTTGCCCACATGGTAATGGTTTGAAGAGCACTGAAACGCCTGATGGAAGAGGGACGGAGCAGAAGATGGGCTGCGGTGACGTGCAGTCTGTGGCTCACAGCAGACGAACCTCACAGTGGAGAGACTTCAGAAATCAAAGTTGACTGTCATGCTGAGGAGGCCCGTCTTGTGCTGCACTCAGGACTTGGCAGGGTGGGGAGGATGGAGAAATGCAGAATGTTAAGGCAGGAAAACTGGCATTTTGCCCTCCAAACATCCATAGTTTTGTGTTTGAGGCTGAGGTCACCCTGCCAGGGGGAATGGGAGGAACTGAGAGGCGGGAGTGGGGGGGAAATGCCCCCCACTCACCTCCTCGAAAGATTTGGTGTCAGTCTCTTTACTAACATTCAATCAACCTTTATTTCATGCTATACGCTGTTCTGAGACGTGAACATGTGTTAATTCTTTAACTTTTACAACTATCCCACAAAGAGACACTGTTGTGTACATTTTACAGATGAGGAAACTGAGACCTGGAGAAGTTAAGTGACTTGCCCAAAGTCACCCAGCTAGTAAAGCAGAAGAGCAGGAATTCAGAACCAGGCAGCATGCCTCCACACCCACAGTCTTGGTGGCCTCACTTTATGGGTTCCCATTCTACAGGGCTGACATCCAAGAAGCCGCAAGTATCCACTGGCTCATGTCCAGCTTTCCATCAAAAACTCTCTAAACTCAGGGGCAGTTCCCTTCCTCTTCCTCCTTCCAGGATGGAGCTTCCAAATGGCCTAGCCAGGAAAGCAGGGAAATTTCTAGAACTGACATTTGTATCAATTGGCAGAAAATAGGAACCCCATTGATACCTGCCCTCCCCACCCCCACCCCTTACGTCTGCCAGGCTGAGGAGCCCCATCCTGGCAGGAAAAGGCAGTTCGGCCGCTCAGAGCTCTCCCCATCCCATCCGACTTGGCAGTGCCGTTTGCTTCAGATCCTGGGACTCTCCTCTGGACAGATGAGGTTTGCTTCCAGCTTTCAGGCTCCTTTCTTTCTTCCTTCGGGCTGGACAGTTAGAAATGGATAGAAAGGTAGTAAAATAGACAAAGACCAACTGCTCCTTCCAGGCAGTCAGGCTGGCTCTTGACTTCTTATTTCCATTTGGCCTTGGGATGTGAATCCTCCAGGGGGGTTAGTTATCAAGGAGCCAGGCCAACTGACCCTCCCGCCTTTAAGACTGTCCACGTTCACACTCATCTGCACGCACATACCTTCTTTTCTGGTTCTGAGACTTTGAGTTCTAAATCTAATGTGTGATTAGCCCCTACCCTTTCCTGTTTAGAGAGGGCAAGACGGTGCCCAGCAGAGGAGAGAGGATATGTGTTCAGTAGTGATGCATGTGGGTAGTGCCCTTATCCCATGAGGGTCAAATGACAGAAGACAAAGCCCTCCCTCTGCGTCAAAGCCAAGCTGTGGCTGAGGCCTTGATGACTAAAACCTGAAAGTAAGGAGGAGGAAGTCTGGGCTGGCAGAGCCTTGAACTGAGATTTTTCTGAAGTATGTAGGGAAGTGTACACTGCTGTAGTCATTCTAAAGAACATTCAGATGATGCTTGTCCGAATGCGTAAACATATACACTCTGACCTAGTATACTCCATCCCTGGTATATACCCAGAGAAATTCAGATATCAGTAAGGGGTCATGTGTAAGACTGTTCATAGTGACGTTGTTTGTGAAAAGAGGTAGTTGGAGCAATCTGTATCCATCACTAAGGGAATAGATATACAGAAGGTGGTGGAATACTTTACATCGATTAGAAACAGTAATAGCAACATGATAGACCATCAAACAAGGCTGAGTGAAGAGAGTAAGACAAAATGAGGACTCTAGTATGTTGACATTATATAAGTGACAAGACACGCTATTTTTTTTTAATAAATGTATTTATTTATTTTTGGCTGCATTGGGTCTTCGTTGCTGCACACGGGCTTTCTCTAGTTGGCGCGAACTGGGGCTACTCTTCGTTTTGATGCGCAGGCTTCTCATTGCGGTGACTTCTCTTTGTTGCCGAGCACAGGCTCTAGGCGCGCGGGCTTCAGTCATTGTGGCTCGCGGGCTCTAGGGCACAGGCTCAGTAGTTGTGGCGCATGGGCTTAGTTGCTCCGCGGCACGTGGGATCTTCCCGGACCAGGGCTCGAACCCGTGTCCCCTGAGTTGGTAGGCCGATTCTTAACCACTGCACCACCAGGGAAGTCCCCACACTATTTATTTTTCAACGGTTTTATTCAAATTTGAATCCACAATTAAAACACAGTGGCTATGGGGGTGTTGGTGGAATACCAATTGATGGGAAATGTTGATAAAAGGGAGGAAATAAAGATGCACATTATTTGCACAATGCTGCTGATAGTGTGTTGGCGGGAGGGTAATTAATTACGTCCTCTACCCCTAAAGTGGAAAAAGAAAAGAAAATGTCAAAAGTTTCACTGGAGTTCATTTTAATGATTTACTAAATATTTTCAGAGCATAAGATAGGAGGAGCAGAGATAAAGTAGCACAGAGTCCTAGACTAAGAATCAGCTGTCATCTTTCCTTATTTATACCCTCATGCCCTTGAGTTCTCCAAGCCTCGGACCCTGACACCCATGCACTAGAAAATGTTTACTGTCCCCCTAATTCCAACATAACATTATGAAATCCTTTGGCAAGTAATTTGTAAAGCCTGAGGGATGGATTAAGAGCTCTCAGAATGAATTTTCTTTCTAATGCAGGAATCTGCAGGGTTAATTAGTACCTGTGACCATAGTATAGTCAGAGTCATTGCCAAGGTTCATCTGGTCATCAAAGTCACAGTTGTTGCTATACTGGCACTGCTGCAGCTCAAGGCTGATTTTATTTCTTCTGGTCTTGAAGTCTGTTAGTGAAATAACTTTCATGTCAGAACAAGGAAGCTGCATTAATTCACAACAGGAGGCACAAGCTCTATTAGGAATGTTCTGTGTGTATAAGTCTTTTAAACAAATGCTGTTTTATTTCTTTCAAGTGTTGGCATTGTTAGAAGCCAGATGTAAATGGGCATATCAGTTTGATTTGTGTGACTGTGACGTGTTATTCAATAAATATTTAAATGTAATGGAGCCAGTAATTTAGAAGCACCTACTATATTTTTCTAGAACTGCCTCGCCACAGTGATTTCATATTTGCCCTTTTTGCCTCCAACAAAATCAAATGTAGGTAACAAAAATTCACACTAAACACTACAGTCCCTATTATACTAGTCTATGCATGTTTCTGAAGAAAATTATGATTCATATTCTAAAGCACAATTCCAAATAACATACCCATTTTATCAAACTCAGTACAGCATTTTCAAGGTTTGCCTGCAATGGTCTATATGAAAGGTACAGCAGATTTTCAGAGGAAAGTTATTTGGGGTTTTTACCTCAGAAAGGATCAAATGCTTTATGCCCGTGGTACTGTGATTTCGAAATTGGAGAGGTCCAAAGAAATGACGTTTTATTCCGACATATTGTTTGACTTCCTCAATAAAGCAGTGGTTTGAGCAGCAAATAACCACCAGATTTCAGGCTTCCATTGTCATTGGTTGCCTGCAGTATCGCTGCAACTGTCCTTAAAAAAACACACACACACAAGCGTCCTGGCATCTGTAGGAGCATTATAAATCATACTTTCATTGTAGGGAAAAGGTTATTGATTTGCTCATTTTTTCCCTTCTCCCTCTGGTGCAGACTTCAGTGGGAAATTGAAGCTTCCTTCGCACAGTATATGATAGCCAATCAAAAGGGCGGCCTGTGCTTACCTGGTTTATAATGAAAGGTGATACGGGTGAGTGATTTCACACTGCTCATCCTGCAGTGATTGTAATCAAGAGTTAAAAGCTGGAGCAACTACACATGCTGGCCAGACGTCATCAGAATTATTTACTGTATTTTATAAGACTGGGGCATTTGAGCAGTTGAGATGGAAGAACTAACGTTAGGTGAATTGCAATGCACTCATGTTTTATTTTACTGTTAAAGCCAGCTAATCATTTTCTTGTGGTTATTAATTTGGCCTTTCAGGGTCAAGTCACCTAAGTGCAATTTGATTTAAAGTGATATTTTTCCACAAAAGGGTCAGAAAAAAGACAAAACAGAGGGAGAATTATCCATGGAGAAAAAGGGCAAATAAAAAAGGAAATTAAAAAATGGCGATGAGACATTTGACAGTATCTTAAAAGGCACAAAGTCAACGAATAAATGGATATTTTTAGTAAAAGGCAAAACTGCCATGAAGTGTCTTGACAAGGTAAACAAGGCTTCATTAGATTTTTTCCTATTATGTTATGGATTTTTCTAAGACATGGTATACATTAGTGGTAAAGGGAAACACAGCAGTTATCACAGTGCTAAGAGAGAACATTTCTAAGTTGGGACAATTGTAGTATGATGCTAAATATATCTATGGAGGGAAAGACTGAAATTACAAAGAAAAATAAAAATCCAATCAGTATAGACTTTTAAATGCAAACAGTACTACAACATGACCATTTGCAATATGACAAACTCAGGACACAGAATCTTATCATTGGGGTGTATTGTGAATGCTTACATTGACAGTCTCAGGATATCAATTTCACACAGCATTTGCTTAGTGCAAAAGACAAATTAAGATTAAAAAAATATATAAACATAATAAAACGTCTGTTGACCCATTTTCAGATCCAGGAAAAAAATCATGATTTTACAAATCCACGTTTGTTTCGTTTCTGTTTAGCTCACAGATACATTGAGTATATTTCATTAATTGTGTATCCTACAGAGGAGCATGATGCCTCTTGCATCTAAATTGACTAAAGTGGAGAAGAAACAGTTGGTGATAGCTGTCTCCCCCACCCCATCCTATATGAAATTAAAGGGTTTGTGTATTTTAGAACACAACCTAGAAACTGCACACTGCAGAGTTCAGTGGCGAGACCCATGTTTTCTTACAGAACCAAATCCCTTGCCTCAGCTGATCCATTTTCCTGTAGGTTGAAGTGAGATCACTTTTTTTGTGGCAGATGTCCCACTCCCATGTCAGAAGCATGCCCAAAGACTTTTAATATTACTCCTTAATTACAGTTGGCCCTCAGTATCCACATCCTCAGATTCAACCAAAGTCAAATCAAAAATGTTTGGGGGCAAAAATCCAGAAAGATTCCAAAATGCAAAACTTGAATTTGCCACATACCAGCAACTATCGACATAGCATTTACATTGCATTAGGTATTATAAGTAATCTGGAGATGATTTAAAGTATATGGGAGGATGTTTTTAAGTTATATGCAAATACTGCACCATTTATGTAAGGGACTTGAGCATTCGTGGATGTTGATACCCTCAGGGGATCCTGGAACCAATCCCCTAAGGATACCAAGGGATGACTGCATCAGACTAAACAGGCTTTCTGGCACAATGGATAGCATGTGACAGTTACTTCTGAGCTTCAGAATAGGTTTATTAGTTAAATTTTTTAAACCAAAGTAACATTTGTCCATAGTCCTAAAAAGCAGGCAGGCTTAAGATGATAACCCTACCCCCCAAAAAACAAAAAAACTTCTCTGTCCTGCCCTTCCACCCTCCGTTCTTTTTCCTCAAGGGCAACTTCTTTCAACTGTTAAGAGTTATTTCCTCTGTTGGCCTAGTTTTTTCTAAATTATGTAAATATATTGTTTTCCCTCGCTGTGTCTGTGTTACATATTATCTGCTGACTAGCATGGAAATTGGGAGTTAGTGTTTCTTAGACTCCCACCCACCCCAAATTCTCTTTCTACACTCTCAATAAAGTTAACTCATAATGTTTGGTTAAATCAGTAATCAGAATTTACATCAATCTGATTCCTTCTGAGCCAAATAGTGTTTGGAGTATGATTTCTTAACGTAACTTTTGCCTTTCCTGGAGTTAATAACCATATTATATTTTCATTTGCCTGACTTTGTATATGTTTCATGAAGTCTTTCCACATCTACAGCCTCTCAATATAGTTTTCAATGTAATGAAATGTATTACATCATGTCACTTCCAGTACTTTTTACTGAAAAAATTTCTCCTGCAGTCCTTGGTCATTCTGTTTCTTGGGTCTCCTGCATACTTGTCATCCTAGGACCTCACTGCTTTCCTGAGTTGATTCCAGTTCCCTTCACCTTTGTTTTCTTTGGTCCTTATACCATACACTAGATTGATAGTATGGCTGGGTGTAGAATTCTAGGTCAAAAATCATTTTGCCTCAGAATGTTTGAGGATTTTGCTCCACTACCATCTAGCATGCAGTATTGATGAACGTGATGCCTTTCTGAACCCTTTCGCTTTATCTACGACCTGTATGTTCTGTCTGTGAGTTCTTCTCTTTATCCATGGTATCATGATCATAATATGCCTTCATGTGTCTCTTTTTTTCTCTTTTGCTCACTTTCCTGAGACTTACTGGCCCATTTCAATTTGCAGGCTTATGTCCTTCATTCCTGGGGAATTCCCTCATAATTTTTCTTTTCAATGGTTACCTCCCACCACTTTGTGTGTTCTCAGTTTCTGGAATGTCTGTCTGTTAGGTATTGAATTACCTGGATTAATTCTCTG
Organism: Leucopleurus acutus; assembly: GCF_964270905.1. NCBI lineage: Eukaryota > Metazoa > Chordata > Mammalia > Artiodactyla > Delphinidae > Leucopleurus > Leucopleurus acutus. The sequence continues at coordinate 116,412,954 of NC_139145.1, read as the reverse complement.
ATATTTTGATCTCCTCTTTCCTACTGCCCATGTGTTTATCTTTTTGCTCTACTGTCTAGGAGATTTATCTTCCAGCCAGTCTATTGGGCTTTCATTCCTTCTCTTACTATTTTTTTTTTAACTGCTAAGCTCTATGTGCGTGTTCTCTGCCTTTTCATGCCACTGTTTCTTGTTTCATGGCTGTATTATGTTCTTTTACAGCTCTGAGAATGGGGGGGGAGGTGGTGAATAGTGTTTGTTTGTTTGTTTGTTTTGTTTTGTTTCCTGCATTGCCTGTTCTTCTGAGCTTCTTTTTTCTGTTGTTTTGGTTTCTTTCACGTTGAACACTTTCCTTAAGTATCTGGAGATCTTCAGCTATCTATTCCTATTTAAGAGTGAAGCACCAGAAATCTGACAGAGAATCCGGTGACTAAGAAGTTTGGTCGTTTTACATTTATATGTTACTCCTCTGGGGTGCTTGTTGACTAGGGGTGGAGAGTGGGGCTGGCTCAGCGTAGCATGTGCTGGCAATCGGCAGTCTCTTGAATGAAGAGACTCCCCTGCCCCCCGCCGGTGTCAGAATCGGTTTCTTTTACTTTAAGACTCTTCGTTGTCTGCAGAGCTGCTGTGGTAGCTCCAACACAGCAGGAAAGTGTGGCATGTGTGGGAAAGAATATGCTGCTGCTTCTCTGCCAGCCAAAGACTGCTTTCCCAGATCCCCTACCCCAAACTGAGCAATTAAGTTAAGCAGCTCTTGTGTGAATTCTGCCTGAAGTAGATGTGTTTTTGTTTCCTGGTCCCCTGACATCAGTGCAGTGCGGACAGTACAGTACACATTGCTAGTGTTCCAACTTAAGCTCCCACCGAGGCTCTCTCTGATTTTTGGCCTCAGAGCTCTCTCCAAAGACCCCTCAGCCCCGTACAGATTCAGCCCCAGGGTGCAAGGAAGTTAACTTTTAGGGGCCAACTCTCAACTAATAGCTAACAGGAGGTGGTGAAAAAAATGCCTTTGCCTCACATCTTATGGAGGAACCGTTCTGCGACACATTCTACATGGTTCCTTAGAGGGTCCTCTGTGGGACTGAGCTCCTGTTGCTTCTAGTAGTAATGGGCTCTTTATCTATTTTCCCTCCTTCCTTCTCTCACTCCGGCCACTCCTTCACACCTTTGTTCTGGGCTCACCTCCCAAATAAACTACCTGCATTCAAGTCCTGGTCTCAGGCATTTTTCAAGGGAAACCAAGCTATGACACTGCCTCTAAATGTAGGATTTTGTGAAGTTCCAGGTACCTCAGAGAAGTAACATGTAAAATGACCACATTTTTTTTTAAGGTATATTAATCCTAGTTGTGGCCGTACAAGTAGATGCCAGATGTCTCCACTGCTTATTAAAAATACAGACTCCCACGGGCTTCCCTGGTGGCGCAGTGGTTGAGAATCCGCCTGCCGATGCAGGGGACACGGGTTCGTGCCCTGGTCCAGGAAGATCCCACATGCCGCGGAGCGGCTGGGCCCGTGAGCCATGGCCGCTGAGCCTGAGTGTCCGGAGCCTGTGCTCTGCAACGGGAGAGGCCACAACAGTGACAGGCCCGTGTATGGCAAAAAAAAAAAAAAACCAGACTCCCAGACCCCATGCCAGTTTGTACTTTTAATAAAGGAACCCTGAGGATTCTGATGTAGATGGTTCACGGACCACACTTTAAGAACACTGGTCTTGTGGCTTCAAGTTGAACACACTTCATTTTACTGATAAAGAAACAAAAGGCACTGAGGTCATGCAGATAGTGGGTGCAGAGCTGGAATTCAAACCCGGATGTGACCGACTCGCAGCAGCCATCTGCATGACCTTGGGCATTTTGTTCTTCATCAAGAAGATGACAATGGTGGCACCTACTCATTGCGTTGTTACTAGAACTATGCAAGATGACCCACACACAGTGCTTGGTGCAGATGGAGGTACCATTGCAAGTGCTCAATAAGTGGTAGCAACGTATGTGTATAGGTATAATATGTTTGCAGTATTGAAATGCACTGAATCGAGAAAGTGCATGTTTTCTGTAGCCAGGATTAGTCTGTCAGCCACCGGCAGTCTTCCAGTGAAGGATTCCACAAGGGCTCTCTTGTGTCAGTTCTCCAGTCAACAAATACTTGAAGGGATTTTATTACCTGATGTAGCTGGAAGACTTCCCTCTCAGGCTTCTTTGGCTGAGCCAAAGACAATGACTAGGAACAAAGAGACAGTCCTGTGTGAATATATTGTGGGCTCACTGTAATGCTTTTGACTATAAAGCGTGACTTTTTTTAGATGTTTTTTTTTTCTTTTTTTTTTGCGGAACGCGGGCCTCTCATTGCCGTGGCCTCTGCCGTTGCGGAGCACAGGCTCTGGACACGCAGGCTCAGCGGCCATGGCTCACGGGCCCAGCCACTCCGCGGCATGTGGGATCCTTCCGGACCGGGGCACGAACCCGTGTCCCCTGCATCGGCAGGCGGACTCTCAACCACTGCGCCACCAGGGAAGCCCTAGATGGATTTTTTAAAGATGATTGTTTTAAATTTGTAGTACGGTACACAGCAGGGGTCCAGATTTCTCTCATTCTCATCCCCTGTTGCACGTACCCTGGGATGTTCAATAAACTGCTGTTGACTAACACCAAAGGCTCCAAAGTGAACTTTCTGATTCCCCTTTGTGTCCTCCAGTTCGTTCTCAACCAGGCAACCAGAGTGATCCTAAAAGTGTAGGTTGATCCAACCATTTCCTACTCTCTGGCTGCTGTGTCTTCCCATCCACTTGGAAGTACAATTCAAGTCCTTGCCTTGGCCTCCATGGCCCTACCTGATGGGGTCCCTGCCTTACCTCACATCCTACTGCTTTCTCTCACTCGTAGTGCTCCAGCCACACTGACGTTGCTCTGTGCCAAGCACGATTCCCTCTCAGTGTGTCTGCACATACAGTCCTCTTTTCTGGAATGTTCTTCTCTGAGATAGGGACTGACTTCTCACCACATTCCAGTCTTGACTGTTTGGAGCGGCCATTCCTGACCCCCTGACCTAAAGTAGCAAACCCATTCCCAGGCCATGCCTCTGTCCCCTTACACTGACTTATAATATACACTCATTGTGGCATCTCTAGTTAGAATGAAACTCCATGGCGGCTAGTACCCTGTCTCATGCTGCTGTGTCCCCCTGGGCCTAGAACAGGACTGGCATGATAGGCTCTCCAAAAATATTTGTGGAATGACTTCACATGAAGTATCTGTTAGTGGGGACTTACCCATGTAGAATGTCTTACTCATCTGACAAATATTTATACACAAAACATAGTGCAAATGTGAAAGATAAATGAGACCCTGTCCCTACTTTCAAACAGTCAAGGACTAGCACAGCTCTGTCCAATAGAAATATAATGTGAGCCACACATGGAATCTTAAATTTTCTAATAGTCACATTAAAAAGTAAAAAACATACAATTCATTTTAATTTATTAAAATTTATTTGGCCTAATATCCAAAACTATGATTGCAACATGTAACTAATTTACAAAAATGAGATCTTTTACATTCTTTTTTGGTACTAAGTCTTCAAATCCGGGATGTAGTTTACATATACAGCAAGTCTCAATTTGAATGCAAGTTTTCATTGGAAATGCTTGCTTTGTATTTCAATTTCATGAGGTTTACAGTTGAAATAGTAGATTCACACCCAAGTCGTTCCAAACATACTTAAGTTTTCTAATAATCAAGCATCAGTTTTAATTTTCATGAACTTAAATGTAAAAACTCCTCCTTCAGTTCCTCAGTCACGCACGACATTTCAAGGGCTTGATTGCTACATGTGGTTAGCGGCCGCCATATTGGATAGCGTATGTCTAGTGGGATAGGTGAGGCACATAGACATGGGAAGTGAACACACTCATGAAGAGTTCATGTAAAGAAGAGACCCAAGGTCTAAACACTGCCTTTGCATGCATCCTTTTCCTGACAAGAATTTGTATCTTTCTTTAGGACTCAACCTTTACATCAGTTTTTCCAGGAAGCCTTCCCTGGTACCCCCACATTAGATTAGATCCCCTCCACTGAGAGCTCTCAGAGCACCCCGTATGTCCGCCATCTTCAGTCTGTTGTGCTGTGTTCTAACTGCTATCTATGTATTTATATTTGCATTTCCCATAGTTTGTAAATTCCATGTAGTCAGGAAGCTCTCATTGTGGATTCTCCAGCGTCTGGCCCTCAGTGCATATTTGTGGAACAAATAAATTAATTATGAAGGAATTAACTGAATGGCCAAACCTTGGTGGAACAGGACCACTCTGTTATAGCACAGCAGCCAGGGTGTGAACAGGGAACCATGATGGTGTGGTGACTAGGCAATGACTGAAGAGAGTTCGGTTCCTGCAGGTTGCTGAGTCACCTGTGTTGAATGCTTCCAGGGAATCAAAGAGATGAGAGCTAAGAAACTATCAGGGTTAGTAACCAAGAGACCATTTTTATGGGCATCTACAGAGACATTCAGACAAACCTAAGCTCAACGCTTTTTTTCATAAATTCACTGACATTAAGAGTTAAGAGTAGATTGGATTCTAGGGCCATAGCCCAGTCTTAAGTGTTGGGTCAGCTGTGATCCTTCCAGTAACTGCAGTCTCCACTAATGACAGCTGTTAAATCTATATGCTAATTGTTTTTTTTTTTTTTTTTTTGTGGTACGCAGGCCTCTCACTGTTGTGGCCTCTCTCCTTGCAGAGCACAGGCTCCGGACGCGCAGGCTCAGTGGCCATGGCTCACGGGCCCAGCCGCTCCGCGGCATGTGGGATCCTCCCGGACCGGGGCACGAACGCGTGTCCCCTGCATCGGCAGGCGGACTCTCAACCACCGCGCCACCAGGGAAGCCCGCTAATTGTAATTGTGAGCAATTCATAGCTGGCTTAGGGTGTTGTGTGATTTATGGGCATCTGATCTAAGGATACTTAAAGGATGGAGTTATTGGAGCTCAGAAGAGAGGTGTGATTAATCAAAGAGGACAATTTACTGAAAGGCTCACTAAAACAGTGCAGTAACAACTGAAAAAAAGGACTCTAGTTCCATCTACTAGGTAAGGTGGAGGCAGGGGGAGAGCGGGGCGTTAGGTGTGTGTTTAAGATAAAGTGTACACACAAAACATAAAAGGATGTTTTCCAGCATATAGAGATTGTGGTTGGGGAATTTTCAAGGGCATATATTTATCTTTTAAGTTTGCTTACACCCTGACCAGCATCAACAGCAAATGTCAAGTTCCTAACTCCACGACTGCATCTCAAGAGCTCCTGGGCATTTGGGGAATAACTGCAAGAAAAAAACAAACAATTCCTTTTATTTATATTTAAGACTCCAGTGTGAACCTAAGCCTTTCTATTTCCTTGAGTATATCTTCACTTTCTTCACACTATAAGGCCTCTGGTTTTCTTTGCCAAAATTACTGACACTAGGAAACCAGGAGGTAAGTCAAAATTTCCCAGTATTGATCTAAATAGAAAAATGACCATCAATAACGTATTTGTCTTAAATAATTGTTGATTCGTGCCATCAGAGTTAAGTGAGACGTGTTCCTCCTACCCAGGGGACTATCTTATTTATTGTTGAATACCTCACTCTGACAGGCACCTAAGACATATTTTTTGCAGTTGCTACAGACAGTCAAAACAACTGGTCAAGTTCAGTCCTTTCAGGAGAAAAATCTGTCTGACTTGTTGATTGAGGCTGTGTAAGCAGGCATCTTCTGGTTGCATGCTCCAAGAATCCTAAACAGCAACACACACACACACACACACACACACACACACACACACACACACACACACACACACACACACCCCTACCCCTTTCTTCTGCACCTTACCTGCAGTTGTGGCAGGGTGGAAAGACTTCCAGACTGCAGAAGGGACACTTTTCTTGGAAAATCAGGACAGAAGGGAAGGGGGGCAAGGAGTGCTTTGAAGTACTTGGTATAGACCCAGCTTAGACTCAACTAAGCAAGACATAATGGTGCTGCTTCCCGCCCTCCCCACAGACACTAAAACTCAGCATCCCCACCCCCAAAACACACACACACGAATGCAAATGCACGCTTGTAGTTTTCACCCTAGCACCACCTACTTGTGCCGGCAAACTAGAGCCTGAGTTGATGAAATACACACAGAATTAGGACCCGTGGATGGATGGTAAGGCTGGAGGCTACAAAGAGAGCCAAGAGGCATCCTTACTTTCCCTTTGAAATTATCTAGCAAAGAAATGATTAGAAAGGATTCATTTGCTGAGAGGTATCGACATCAGTCATATTTGCAGAATGGAAATTCAAGAACCAGACCTTAAAACTCAGAAGCTCAGAATCTTTTAAGCACCATTGTCCTTGTTCCCTTATTGGCAAGACAGAGGCCAGTGATGCTGACACACCTTGAAAGGGGATTCTCTAATAATCAGAGTGCCAAGTGACCTAAGAAAATGCTGAAGACAGGAGGAAATAACGAGGTCAGAACAACAATTGTATCTTATGTTGCACCTGCCATGTGCAACGGATGTGACCTTAAAATTTTGCAGGTAAACATTGTAATGGAGTCATGTTTTCCCATGGCATATGGTGAGATTATTTGTATGTTCATTATTCACTCACCACGTTCACTCCTTATCGATCGGTAATTCTCACTCACTTAAAACCACCTTTCCTTTCCACATCTAGAGATAGAAGTGGATACTGTGAATTGTGGAAGAGAAATAGAAAAAAATAACTTTTTCTGAGTCCAGCTCATTTTCCCCTATGAGTGATTGTTTATTATCTGTGTGCTCATTTCAAATTCTGAGTTATTACTGCCGGTGATACCTGTTCCTTCCTCCAATTACTGCATACTGGCACACAGAAGGTGACAGAAAAAGTTGCTACATACCAGAGGGAGGGCAGTAACAACATCTGGGAACTAGGCTGATTCTCACCATCTATTGAGAAGTAGTCAATCTGTACACTTGAATTTGGAATTTAAGTCAGAATTTTTAAAAACTGTGGACCCAAAATAGTTTTGTTCTTTGTGTATTAAAACTGAAAACAGTTAAACCGCCCAAAGTCCTCACGATGCTATTGTCATTAGCTTCTAAGATTCAATTTGAAAATCAAAGACTGCATGCATGTCAGTGCTTTATAAATAAGTAGATAGTAAAGCATGAAATTCAAGGCAGGTCTCAGCCAGTCCCTCCCCACTTGGTGAGGCTTTTGATGACAGTGATGAGTACGTGCCTGGGAGAAGAGAAGCAAGGCCAGACTAAAGGTGGAAAATTAATTGCCCCAAACCTGGAGAGTTCTTGGTTCAGAAGTACCGATGGCAAAGTTATATGCACGTCCTATCTGCCTTCAGAATGCTGCAGAGCTGGTGATATTCTTAAGGAAAGAACACATCTTTGTGTGCTTTGGCCTTCCACACTCATGTTATCAAATGATCCTTTACAGTCATTCAACTGCATAGCATACATGTACATAAGGCGGTTGTATCTGTTTTCTAGGGCTGCCACGACAGAACACCACAGACTGGGCACCTTGCATAACAGAAATTTATTTTTTCACAATTCTGGAAGCTAAAAGTCCTTTGAGTTCAAGGTGTTGGCAGGTCTGGTTTCTTCTGAGGTGTTCCTCCTTGGCTTTGCTGCCTTCTTGCTGTGTCCTCCATCTGTCTGTGGTGTCTATGTCTGAATCTCCTTTTCTTCTAAGGACACTAGTCATATTGGATTAGGGCCCACCCTAAGGACCTCATTTTAACTTAATCACCTCTTTAAAGGCCCTTTCTCCAAATACAGTCACGTTCTGGCGTACTGGGGGTTAGGACTTTAACCTATGAATCTGGGGGGAGATACAATGAAGCCCATAAGAGCAGCCACCTTTCCAGCTCAGTGCCCTGCACATAATAAGTGTTTGGTCAATAACGTTGAATGACCAAATGAAGAGGTATTCACCAGAAGCTCTTTGCTGAAAGAGCAGTTAGTAGAGCAAAAGTGTGGTGATCCTGTGGAAGCAACTGGGCCACTCAGAGAACATATCAATCTGTTTTTTAAAAAAACAGTTATATCACTATGAAACCTGAATAAAACTAAAATTCTAGATCAACTCTAAGACACATGGAGAAAGGACATGGATGGTCCCTCTCTGAAGGACACAAATGAAATCACACATGCAGGAGACCTGTAAATTCTCTTCTACTGTATATCATGATGCAAAGCTGATGGAGCAATTAACAGCTCTTCAGAGTTTATAAGATCGTTAGGTTGGAAGCGCCAGTATATTTTGTTTACTCTAGAGTTCAGTGTTATTTTTTAACGCGCTCACACAAACAGGAACTATCTTATGCCGGATGCAAAGCATTTATTAATTTTACATTGCCCTCATATTCACAAAGTTTAAGAAAAAAACCAAACCAAAAACACCATGAGAAGTAAACTGGAGAGATGCATGATGCAGTCCCATTATCCATTACAGATTCAACATTGGCTCTGAAAAAGAGTGTACCCTTGTAATTTAAAGCCAATTGGAGGAGCATTTTAATATGAGGCTTTTGAATAATCATATTAATACCAGCAGCTAATTTGCATTAGATTAGTAAGATGACTAATTTTATAGCTTTACAAAATACACTGGAAATATATTTATTGGTTTTTAAGACGTGCATCTGTCCAGATTTCTCTCTGACACAGCAGGGCCAGGACATCACTGCCTCACTCTGCGGTTTTGAAATGACGGAGGGTGGATTTGTCACTGACTGCGCACAGCTGTGCTTCTGTGTGGTTTCAGCAGCAGCCCTGAGCCAGACCCGATCAAAGCCTCTGCAGAACCACGGGGTACATAAATCTCCCGAGTCTCGGTTCAGTCAGCCAGACAGCAGCTCAATTCTGCGCCGCAGTCCTCGTAATGAGATTTTTTCCAACAGTATCGACTTCATGTTAACCCTCAGTGGGCTGCTGTGGCCTCTGCTACACAATTGGAACATTCTGTTCTGGACACTTGGTTTGTAGGATGATCTTTCAGTTCTCTTCCAAACTCACTTCCTCCAAAAAAGCAGAAATCGGGTATGAAAATAAAATGGTTGGTGACTGTAATTCTCTCTGTCCGCATATTTCAAAGTTTACCTCCTTGGTAAAGAAATGTCAACAGATGCCCAATCTTTTTCTTTTTTTTTTTAATTGAAGTATCGTTGATTTACAATGTTGTGTTACTTTCAGGTATATAGCACAGTGATTCAGATATATCTGTGTCTATGTCTATTCTTTTTCAGATCCTTTTCCCTTATAGGTTATTACAAAAAAACTGAATATAGTTCCTTGTGCTATACAGTAGGTCCTTGTTGGTTATCTGTTTTATGTGTAGTAGTGTGTTTGTGTCAATCCCAAACTCCTAATTGATAACTCCCCAGTTCCCCTCACTATTCCCTTTGTAACCATAAGTTTGCTTTCTATGTCTGTGGGTCTGTTTCTGTTTTGTAAATAAGTTCATTTGTATCTTTTTGGGGGGGGGATTCCACATATGAGTGATATCATATGATATTTGTCTTTCTCTGTCTGACTTATTTCACCTAGTATGATAATCTCCAGCTTCATCCATGTTGCTGCACATGGCGTGCTTTCATTATTTTTTATGGCTGAGTAATACCATTGTATATATGTACCACATCTTTATCCATTCAACAGATGCCCAATCTTTGCCTCACTCTCCACTCTGTTATTTTGGCTGGTTTTTGTTTGTTTTGTGTGTTTCAGCTCCTGCTTTTCTTCAAATTTGACCAAGAAAATCCAAACCTAGGTTAAAAATAAAATGCCTAACATGCTATTATTTATGATAGCATAAAGATTTATTAGTTTTGTTCCTTACATATGTTGTTAACCAAAAACTCTTTATATTTTTAAAAGGCCAAATTAAAGTCATCCTATCAGAGGCTCTGACTGGAAGCTCGCTCCTTGAGGACACTGACTTCGTATTGTGGCTGCCATTTAACTTTATTTCCTTTGTACTAAATAAGCATCCTGTGGAAACGGCATCCAGACCCCCTTAACATCCAGTATTTCTGAACCACTCCTTTCCACTTGCTTTCTAAATGCATTCAATAGATTTTATTGGGGAAAAGGAGCTATATGTCCACTTGGAAGAACAGCAAAGGCCAAAAGGACTTCTTGTCTTGCCCATAAGAGGAGCAGCCATTATCCTGTGTATCATAAGAGCCCTTAGGTTACACTCTGAAAACTACTGAGTAGACCCCGCACCCACTTCCCTGAGGTCCTCTTGTTTACCCTGACCAACTGCAGACCAGTTGCAGCGTATGCACCATCTGTAAAATGAAAGAGCACTTCCCACCTCTGGGGAATTCAGTGGCACGTTGATACAGAACTAATTCACTTTAAATGCTTCCTACTGTGTTCTTATGCCACCCTTTATTCTGGGAAATTGAGTCGGTCCCCACATTGAAAGCATCCTAAACAGCACCATTCTCAGACTTTGGCATGTAACAGGGTCCCTTGGAGGGCTTGTTAAAATGCAGGATGCTGGGTCCCAGCCCCAGAGATTCTGATTCCGTAGGTCTGAGTGGAGCCAGAGAATGTGCGTCTCTATCTAGTTCCCACGTGGTGCTCAGGCTGGTGGTTCAGCGACCACATTTGAGAACCAGTGCTCCCCAGTGGAAGAACTAGCCACATACCTGTTCATTATTTTATCGTTAGAGGTTCAGGAGACTAGTGTTTTGAATTTATTAACAAGGTTTCCTTCTTACAGGGATTGGCGTCACTTGTATACATGACCCCTGGTCTTAGTTGTTACACTTGGACCATCAATATCAAAAATAGTAATGAAGGGATTCCCTGGTGGCGCAGTGGTTGAGAGTCCGCCTGCCAATGCAGGGGACGTGGGTTCGTTCCCCTGTCCGGGAAGATCCCACATGCCACGGAGCAGCTAGGCCCGTGACCCATGGCCGCTGAGCCTGCGCGTCCGGAGCCTGTGCTCCGCAACGGGAGAGGCCACAACGGTGAGAGGCCCAGGTACCGCCAAAAAAAAACAAAAAAAAAAAACCCAAAAATAATGAAAATAACAGTACCTAACATTGACATGGAATTTTACAGTTTACAAAGCATTTTTACTTCCATTACCTCATTCAAGCTTCCAGATACCCCGAAGGGTTTTGTTTGGTTGGTTTTTTATCGTTAGGGAAAACTGAGGTTCAGGAAGAGTGAGTGCCTTGCTTAAGGTCACTGTGGTAGTAGAATTAGGACCGTTCCCAGGCTAACTCCAGAGCCTTTTGGTCTTCATGTTAGGGTAAGCAAACTCACTGTCCAAGGAGGAGATATGCTGATAGTTTTCAGAAGCTCTACTTCCATAAGCAGTCTTTCCTTAAGTTGGTCTACCTGAGAACACACCCTTCTCCTGCTCTACAAGAGGCGGGCAGTGCTCGCTAGCGTCCTCAGCTGGTAACCTCTAGATTCTGAATAAGGGGCTATTCAAAATGTTGGAGTAAAAGATGAGAAAGTAAGAGACTCTAATGAGCAAGTAATAATTTGATTTTTTTGCTGTTCTTACCATGAGGATTTAATCTTTGTGGAATGAATGTTAGTTACTGTCACTGTGATATTGTGATTTATAATGAGAAATATATATATTTGGTCTTTGACCCCTTCCCAGGCACAGAGTTCTTAAAACCCTTGGAATTTCTCAAGAGAGTGATAAAGGTATCTTTTGTTGTATTAACAAGGTGACTGGACAGCATCTAAGGATGGGTGAGGCCAACCTTGTGATTGGAACTTTCCGTCCTGCCCCCTCCCTCTTGGGGAGGGGAGAGGAGCTGGGGATTGAGTTTCATCACTAGTGGCCAATGACTTACTCATGCCTATGTGATGAAGCTCCCGTAAAAACTTAAAAGAGTTGGGGTTTGGAGAGCTTTGGGTTGGTGAACACATGGAGATTTCGGGACAGTGACATGCTGGGAGAGAGCACAGAAACTGAGCCCTTCCCCGCATACCCTGCCCTGCCCTATGCATCTCTTCCGTCTAGCAGTTCCTGAGTTCTATCTTGTATGATAAACTGTTAATCTGGTGAGTAGAATATTTCCCTGGGCTCTGTGAGCCACTCTAGTAAATTATTCGAACCTAAGGAGGGAGTCCTCCAATCTGTAGCCAGTTGGCCAGAAACACAGGTGACAACTTGGGCCAGGAATTGGCCTCTGAGGATTGCAGGGATGGGGGGGTGGGGGGGTGGTGGCTGGGAGGCAGTGGAGGGCAGTCTTGTGGGACTGAGCCCTTAACCTGTGGAATCTGCTGTTATCTCGAAGCAGATAGTGTCCGAATTGAGTTAAATTGTGAAGCACACAGATGGTATCTGAGAATTGCTTGGATATGTGAGGAAACACCCCTCCCTCCACTGGAATTGATATCAGAATCCTTAATCACCAAGTCAAAATCTTTAAGCTTTACCTACAGGCATCATTTAATTTAGAAACCATCCCAAGTATTAGAAGAAGAAAAACATAACTTTCTTCCAATGTAAAATGAAAAACTACAGCAGACTATTCTCTTTTTTTTTTTTTCTAATCTGAACGGCTTTCTCCATCAGACATGGCAATGTAATGCATCTACAATTCTAGCCAGCCAGTTTGGCAAAACAACAGCATTAGTACCTCACCCCTTTTTCTTTCATGCCTGAGAGAGTTGTTGGAAGCAGGTTCTGAAAACTCAGTTGGAGTGAGACATTAACATAAGCATTACTCCAACCTCTGTATTTAGCTTTACAATGATCTCACTCTGTCAGCCCTTATGAACTGCCTGTTTTCTATGGAAATTTTTGGGTACATAAGGTGTTAAATAACAAAAATTCAACCAAGTGAATTTGAAGATCTAATTGGCTTTATTAAATGATTCCTGAGTCAGGCAGCATCCCGTCTAGCCTGTAGGAAGGAGCTCCAATGAGCTGCAAAAAAAGGGAAGGTTTATATAGACGGAAAGGGAGCAGGAAAGGGAAATTTCCAGCAAAGAGTGGATAGTTTCAGGCTTAGTTCACCCTCTTTTGGGGGATGGAAGGGGTCTTCAGGCATTGCCTCGCTAGTGCTGACCAGGAAATTCCAGGCTGACCAGTTTAGATTATATTCCTGGGGAAGTTTGAAACTGCTGTTAGGTTAGATATTAGTTCGGTTTGGTGATGTGGACTTAGCACAGGTGACTCCATTTTAGTCCTGGTGTCTCCTTTTTAACAAAGGCAATGTCTGATGCATATGTGCTCGAATATTCCATGTGAAATACACAGGTTGCCCCCAACATACTGTGAACCAAGGTTGCATACTTCAAAACTCTTTGTGAATGAAACTTCTCCTTTTCCCAAGACTCTTACTAAAGTATATCTTCTCATGGCTTAAGTAAATGCTAATAATTGTACTCAATCCAAAATGTTAATTATGTTTATCTCTGGGTGATGAAACTTGGGGTGATTTGCTTTCTTTTACATTGTATTCTATGTTGCTTGAATTTGCCACATATGCATGTATTGGTTTTATAACTAGGAAACAACAAAGTGCTATTTGAGGGTAAAGTAAAGTGATCAAAAGAATCCTTTTGAATCAAGTCTACCCTCTTCCAGGTCATACCAGACAAATGTTCTGTGGTTCTCGTTACTAATTTCTAATACATCAAGGTGACCAAAGATTTTTTTTCATACAGGAAAACTTTTTTCCTGGTAGGAATTGTCAGAACCATAATGCTTTAACTCTTAAGATATGTTTCTAGCTCAATAGTTTCTGTTTGGTCCCTGTTTTCCCAGACAAGGATTCATGAATGTTCTCTGGTTATAATTATATGAAGCGGTTTGAATATCAGACCAGTGAGTCTGAAGAGCATCTTCTCATGTCATCCATTTCTCCCATGTCCCTGTCCTCCTCTGCCCCAGCATGTCCATCATGTTTCTTTCCCTCGGCCCTGATTTTAGAGTCCTTTTCTCATACTGCCCCTCACAGACTCACACTTCTTTCTTTATTGTGACCCCAGAGTTGCCCTCAGGCCCCACTGTCCCAGCTGAGGTCTGTATCCAAGTAAGTAGGTATATCTTTGCTCCATCAGACTTTGCCTACCCACATCTCAGATTGTGGGTTGGTTTCAAATAACCTTTTCATCTGCTGCACCATGCTTGTGCCCATTAAAACCAAACCCCCTGGCCCGGTGATATCCATATGAGCTGTCACACCAGGATACCCCCAGCTCTTCCCCAGGATTCTGCTAAGCCCTGGTCCACTAGAGAGTGGACTGCCTCACTTCAGCCCCTCGTAGATACGACGTACACTGTCAAGATTGTTTTTCCTGATCCCTTTTTATTTATTTACATTTTAAAGATTTTTTTGATGTGGACCATTTTTAAAGTCTTTATTGAAATCGTTACAATATTGCTTCTCTTTTATGTTTTGGGTTTTTTTTCTGTGGGGCATGTGGGATCTTAGCTCCCCACCTGGGGATTGAAGCTACACCCCCTGCATTGGAAGGCGAAGTTAACCACTGGACCGCCAGGGAAGTCCCCATGGTCCCTTTTTAAAAACTCAAAACCTAACAAAGAGATGGCAGGTGGGTTGCAGAATATGTGCTATCGTCTTTTTATGAAACGGTGGGCAAGGATTTCCACTTTATTTTTTGAATTTTATTTTATTTATTTATTTTATACAGCAGGTTCTTATTAGTTATCCATTTTATACGTATTAGTGTATACATGTCAATCCCAATCTCCCAATTCATCCCACCACGACCCCCGCCACTTTCCCCGCTTGGTGTCCACATGTTTGTTCTCTACACTTGTGTCTCTATTTCTGCCCTGCAAACCAGTTCATCTGTACCATTTTTCTAGGTTCCACATATATGTGTTAATATATGATATTTGTTTTTCTCTTTCTGACTTACTGCACTCTGTATGACAGTCTCTAGGTCCATCCACATCTCTACAAATGACCCAATTTCATTCCTTTTTATGGCTGAGTAATATTCCATTGTATATTTGTACCACATCTTCTTTATCCATTCTTCTGTCGATAGGCATTTAGGTTGCTTCCATGACCTGGCTATTGTAAATAGTACTGCAGTGAACATTGGGGTGCATGTGTCTTTTTGAATTATGGTTTTCTCTGGGTATATGCCCAGTAGTGGGATTGCTGGGTCATATGGTAATTCTATTTTTAGTTTTTTAAGGAATGCCCATACTGTTCTCCATTGTGGCTGTATCAATTTACATTCCCACCAACAGTGCAAGAGGGTTCCCTTTCCTCCACACCCTCTCCAGCATTTGTTGTTTATAGATTTTCTGATGGTGCCCATTCTAACTGGTGTGAGGTGATACCTCATTGTAGTTTTGATTTGCATTTCTCTAATAATTAGTGATGTTGAGCAGCTTTTCATGTGCTTCTTGGCCATCTGTATGTCTTCTTTGGAGAAATGTCTATTTAGGTCTTCTGCCCATTATTGGATTGGGTTGTTTGTTTTTTTTTAAATTGAGCTGCATGAGCTGTTTATATATTTTGGAGATTAATCCTTTGTCTGTTGATTCATTTGCAAATATTTTCTCCCATACTGAGGGTTGTCTTTTCATCTTGTTTGTAGTTTCCCTTGCTTTGCAAAAGATTTTAAGTTTCATTAGGTCCCATTTGTTTATTTTTCTTTTTATTTCCATTACTGTAGGAGGTGGATCAAAAAAGATCTTGCTGTGATTTATGTCAAAGAGTGTTCTTCCTGTGTTTTCCTCTAAGGGTTTTATAGTGTCCAGTCTTACATTTAGGTCTCTAATCTACTTTGAGTTTATTTTTGTGTTTGGTGTTAGGGAGTATTCTAATTTCATTCTTTTACATGTAGCTGTCCAGTTTTCCCAGAACCACTTATTGAAGAGACTGTCTTTTCTCCATTGTATATCCTTGCCTCCTTTGTCATGGATTAGTTGAACATAGGTGCATGGGTTTACCTCTGGGCTTTCAATCCTGTTCCATTGATCTATATTTCTGTTTTTATGCCAGTACCATATTGTCTTGATTACTGTAGATTTGTAGTATAGTCTGAAGTCAGGGAGTCTGATTCCTCCAGCTCCGTTTTTTTCCCTTAAGACTGCGTTGGCTATTCAGGGTCTTTTGTGTCTCTGTACAGATTTTAAGATTTTTTGTTCTAGTTCTGTAAAAAAATGCCATTGGTAATTTGATAGGGATTGCACTGAATCTGTAGATTGCTTTGGGTAGTATAGTCATTTACACAATATTGATTCTTCTAATCCAAGAACATGGTATATATCTCCATCTGTTTGTATCATCTTTAATATCTTTCATCAGTGTCTTATAGTTTTCTGCATACAGGTCTTTGTCTCCCTAGGTAGGTTTATTCCTAGTTATTTTATTCTTTTTGTTGTATGGTAAATGGGAGTGTTTCCTTAATTTCTCTTTCAGATTTTTCATTCATTAGTGTATAGGAATGCAAGAGATTTCTGTGCATTAATTTTGTGTCCTGCAATGTTACCAAATTCATTGATTAGCTCTGGTAGTTTTCTGGTGGCATCTTTAGGATTCTCTCTGTATAGTATCATGTCATCTGAAAACAGTGACAGTTTTACTTATTCTTTTCCAATTTGTATTCCTTTCATTTCTTTTTCTTCTCTGATTGCCGTGATTAGGACTTCAAAACTATGTTGAATATTAGTGGTGAGAGTGGACATCCTTGTCTTGTTCCTGATCTTAGAGGAAATGCTTTCAGTTTTTCACCACTGAGAATGATGTTTGCTGTGGGTTTGTCGTATATGGCCTCTATTATGTTGGGGTAGGTTCCCTCTATGCCCACTTTCTGGAGAGTTTTTATCATAAATGGGTGTTGAATTTTGTCAAAAGCTTTTTCTGCACCTATTGAGATGATCATATGGTTTTTATTCTTCAGTTTGTTAATATGGTGTATCACATTGATTGATTTACATATATTGAAGAATCCTTGCATCCCTGGGATAAATCCCACTTGATCATGGTGTATAATCTTTTTAATGTTGGATTCTATGTGCTAGTATTTTGTTGAGGATTTTTGCATCTATATTCATCAGTGATATTGGTCTGTAATTTTCTTTTTTTGTATTATCTTTGTCTGGTTTTGGTATCAGGGTGATGGTGGCCTCATAAAATGAGTTTGGAAGTATTCCTCCCTCTGCAATTTTTTGGAAGAGTTTGAGAAGGATGGGTGTTAGCTCTTCTCTAAATGTTTGATAGAATTCACCTGTGAAGCCATCTGGTCCTGGACTTTTGTTTGTTGGAAGATTTTTAATCACAGTTTCAATTTCATTACTTGTGATTGATCTGTTCATATTTTCTATTTCTTCCTGCTTCAGTCTTGCAAGGTGAAACCCTTTTAAGAATTTGTCCATTTCTTCCAGGTTGTCCATTTTATTGGCATAGAGTTGCTTGTAGTAGCCTCTTAGGATGCTTTGTATTTCTGCGGTGTCTGTTGTAACTTCTTTTTCATTTCTAATTTTATTGATTTGAGTCCTCTCCCTCTTTTTCTTGATGACTCTGGCTAAAGGTTTATCAATTTTGTTTATATTATCAAAGAACCAGCTTTTAGTTTTTTTGATCTTTGCTATTGTTTTCTTTATTTCTATTTCATTTATATCTGCTCTGATCTTTATGATTTCTTTCATTCTACTAACTTTGGGTTTTGTTTGTTCTTCTTTCTCTAGTTCCTTTAGGTGTAAGGTTAGATTGTTTATTTGAGATTTTTCTTGTTTCTTGAAGTAGGCTTGTATTGCTATAAACTTCCATCTTAGAACTGCTTTTGCTGCATCCCATAGGTTTTGGCTCGTCGTGTTTTTGTTGCCATTTGTCTCTTGGTATTTTTTGATTTCTTCAATGTTGTCTTGGTTATTTAGTAACGTATTGTTTAATCTCCATGTGTTTGTGTTTTTTACATTTTTTTCCCTGTAACTGATTTCTAATCTCATAGCGTTGTGGTCAGAAAAGATGCTTGATATGATTTCAATTTTCTTAAATTTACTGAGGCTTGATTTGTGACCCAAGATGTGATCTATCCTGGAGAATGTTCCATGTGCACTTGAGAAGAAAGTGTAATCTGCTGTTTTTGGATGGAATTTCCTATAAATATCAATTAAATCTATCTGGTCTATGGTGTCATTTAAAGCTTGTGTTTCCTTTTAATTTTCTGTTTGAATGATCTGTCCATTGGTGTAAGTGAGGTGTTAAAGTCCCCCACTATTATTGTGTTACTGTCGATTTCCTCTTTTATAGCTGTTAGCATTTGCCTTATGTATTGAGGTGCTCCTATGTTGGGTGCGTATATATTTACAATTGTTATAACTTCTTCTTGGATTGATCCCTTGATCATTATGTAGTGTCCTTCCTTGTCTCTTGTAACATGCTTTATTTTAAAGTCTATTTTATCTGATATGAGTATAGCTACTCCAGCTTTCTTTTGATTTCCATTTGCATGGAATATCTTTTTCCATCCCCTCACTTTCAGTCTGTATGTGTCCCTAGGTCTGAAGTGGGTCTCTTGTAGACAGCATATATATGGGTCTTGTTTTTGTATCCATTCAGTGAGCCTGTGTCTTTTGGTTGGAGCATTTAATCCATTCACGTTTAAGGTAATTATCAATATGTATGTTCCTATGACCATTTTCTTAATTGTTATGGGCTTATTGTTGTAGGTCCTTTTCTTCTCTTGTGTTTCCCACTTAGAGAAGTTCCTTTAGCATTTGTTGAAGAGCTGGTTTGGTGGTGCTGAATTCTCTTAGCTTTTGCTTGTCTGTAAAGCTTTTGATTTCTCCATCAAATCTGAGTGTGATCCTTGCCAGGTAGAGTAGTCTTGGTTGTAGGTTCTTCCTTTTCCTCATTTTAAAGATACCATGCCACTCCCTTCTGGCTTGTAGAGTTTCTGCTGAGAAATCAGCTGTTAACATTATGAGAGTTCCCTTGTATATTATTTGTCATTTTTCCCTTGTTGCTTTCAATAACTTTTCTTTGTCTTTAATTTTTGTCAGTTTGATTACTATGTGTCTTGGCGTGTTTCTCCTTGGGTTTATCCTGCCTGGGACTCTCTGTGCTTCCTGGACTTGGGTGGCTATTTCCTTTCCCATGTTAGGGAAGTTTTCGACTATAATCTCTTCAAATATTTTCTTGGGTCCTTTCTCTCTCTCTTCTCCTTCTGGGACCCCTATAGTGCGAATGTTGTTGTGTTTAATGTTGTCCCAGAGGTCTCTTAGGCTGTCTTCATTTCTTTTCATTCTTTTCTTTTTTTAAATAAATTTATTTATTTATTTTTTGCTGTATTGGGTCTTCATTGCTATGCACGGGCTTTCTCTAGTTGCAGCAAGCGGGTGCTACTGTCCATTGCAGTGCACGGGCTCCTCATTGCAGCGGCTTCTCTTGTTGTGGAGCACAGGCTCTAGGCGTTGAGACTTCAGTAGTCACATCACACAGGCTCAGTAGTTGTGGCTCATGGACTCTAGAGCACAGCCTCAGTAGTTGTGATGCACGGGCTTAGTTGCTCCGTGGCATGTGGGATCTTCCTGGACCAGGGCTCAAACCCATGTTCTCTGCATCTGTAGGCGGATTCTTAACCACTGCGCCACCAGGGAAGTCCTCTTTTCATTCTTTTTTCTTTATTCTCTTCCGCAGCAGTGAATTCCACCATTCTGTCTTCCAGGTCACTTATCTGTTCTTCTGCCTCAGTTATTCTGCTATGGATTCCTTCTAGTGTAGTTTTCATTTCAGTTATTGTATTGTTCATCTCTGTTTGTTTGTTCTTTAATTCTTCTAGTTCTTTGTTAAACATTTCTTGCATCTTCTCTATCTTTGCCTCCATTCTTTTTCTGAGGTCCTGGATCATCTTCACTCTCATTATTCTGAGTTCTTTTTCTGGAACTCCATTTCATTTAATTGTTTTTCTGTAGTTTTTAATTGTTTTTCTGTAGTTTTTAATTGTTTTTCTGTAGTTTTATCTTGTTCCTTCATCTGGTACGTAACCCTCTGCCTTTTCATCTTGTCTGTCTTTCTGTGTGGTTTTTGTTCCACAGGCTGCAGGATTGTAGTTCTTCTTGCTTCTGCTGTCTGCCCTCTGGTGGATGAGGCTAAGAGGTTTTTGCAAGTTTTCTGATGAGAGGGACTGGTGGTGGTGGGTAGAGCTGGGTGTTGCTCTGGTAGACAGAGCTCAGTAAAACTTTAAACTGCTTGTCTGCTGATGGGTGGGGCTGGGTTCCCTCCCTGTTGGTTGTTTGGCCTGAGGCGACCCAACACTGGAGCCTACCTGGGCTCTTTGGTGGGGCTAATGGTGGACTCTGGGAGGGCTCACGTCAAGGAGTACTTCCCAGAACTTCTGCTCCCAGTGTCCTTGTCCTCATGGTGAGACACAGCCACCCCCCGCCTCTGCAGGAGACCCCCCCAACAGCAGCAGGTGGGTCTGGTTCAGTCTCCTGTGGGGTCACTGCTCCTTCCCCCGGGTCCTGATGCACACACTACTTTGTGTGTGCCCTCCAAGAGTGGAGTCTCTGTTTCCCCCAGTCCTGTGGAAGTCCTGCAATCAAATCCCGCTAGCCTTCAAAGTCTGATTCTCTGGGAATTCCTCCTCCCGTTGCCAGACCTCCAGGTTGGGAAGCCTGAGGTGGGGCTCAGAACCTTCGCTCCAGTGGGTGGCCTTCTGTGGCATAAGCGTTCTCCAGTCTGTGAGTCACCCACCCAGCAGTCATGGGACTTGATTTTACTCTGATTGCACCCCTCCTACCGTCTCACTGTGGCTTCTCCTTTGTCTTTGGATGTGGGGTATCTGTTTTGATGAGTTCCAGTGTCTTTCTGTCGATGATTGTTCAGCAGTTAGTTGTGATTCCAGTGCTCTTGCAAGAGGGAGTGAGCACACGTCCTTCTCCTCTGCCATCTTGAACCAGTCTGTCTGGATTTTCACTTTAAACAATACTGATCTCCAACCCTTAATAGCTCCACCTTAGATTCTAACCCTCACTGAGGCTGCTTTGTGCTTTGACTGCCCCTGGCTGGGTCTCTAGCCCTCAGAGCTGGAGGGCACCCTACCTTTCCAGGTACCCTGCCAGGTCTAATTTAAGAGTGCAGCAGTTGCCTTAGAATGCATGTGAACGAGAACCCTGCAGGAAAGAAAAAGCGCAACAACTTTCGTGGGCTTAGCTTTTAGGACAGGGAGTCTGACTTGATTCCAGCTTCCCCTCAGATTTGCAGGTAAAGGTCAGCAGGGAAAAGCCTTTTAAAAGCACCTCGTCTGTATCCTATGAACCCAGGGTGCCCCCCAGTGTTGGTTAGGGTTAATCACAGTCTACCATTTCTTAGAACACCCTAGAATGGACAAGGGGTGCATTTTAGCTTTGTAATTTGTGCCTGTCCTGATTTAATGTCAGAAACTTTTCCTTCGTCACCTCTGGAAACTCAGTCTATCAGAGAGCTCGTGAGGTATTTTTTCAAACTCTGTTTGGTTTGCCTTTGTGCAAACTGGACTCTGATGGAAGGAGAATGTTTCCATGGAAACTCATTTCCCAGCCAGAATACCGCCCACTCCCAAATCTTCTTTTTGATCTGCCTCCCCTTTAAAATGTCACTATGTTCATCTTTTCAAGACCTTCATGAAACTAACAAACACTGGCCAGTTCACACCTTCACCTTGCCCTCAGAAGACAAAGGCATTTATAAAACAAACTTGACCAGCAAATTCCTCCTCGTTACTAAGCTTGTCAGTCTCTAAAATTGCACTTAAACTTCTTCAACCTGCCTCCTACCAAACGAAAATAACTGCTAGACTTCTGAAAACCTTTTTTAAAAATCTTCCTTAATCTAACTCTGTATCAAAGCACACCTCCACTTAGCTTATCCAGACGGGTTGTCAGACTTCACACCGACCTCGAGGCATCTGTGGAATTTAGAAACCTCCACAAGTGTTCTTTAGCTACCAAACTTCGAGAGCCCCTGAGTTAAGCAAAGAAATTACTTGCTTTCCCTACTTATCTATTAATCTTATTAATTAACATGTAATCTTATTCAATAATCTCACAATTATTGCTGCCTCTGGGGCTAAATGTTCTTTCTAGCTCCTGTGTGTGTGTGTGTGTGTGTGTGTGTGTGTGTGTCAGGAGTTTGGCTAGGAGATATACGGTAGAAGGTGAAGTCCTCATTGAGGTCACAAAAGTCAGAACTATCTCTTCTGTAGTTTGAATCCTTAGAAGCAGTAACTCCGGACTGTGTGGCGGTTCACTGCAGGCTGTAGTTTGTATGTGATGCATCTAGATGGCTGCTAGAGACCAGGGCAGCATAGCATGGTCACGACCAGAAGGGCAACTGCCTCAGGAAATCTCCCTTTGGCAAGGAGGAATGGCCTGCGTTTCCCTAGTCCCCAGGGTTAGGAACTCCCTCTTCAGGAGTTACCTTTGTCCGGGAGAGCTTGGCCAAGAGAGTGGAAGGAGCTTCAGTATGGAACCTGAGCCCTGCCTGGCCTTTGATCACCTCTGCTGTTAAAAGCAAAAAGAATGTTGTCTGTTCAGACACAACCAGTTGACATAGTGCTAAGCCCAAAGCAATACAGTCTGAAGGCTTCCAAATCAGATTAGTTTATAAAGTATCTAGTCCTATGCCTGGAGCTTTGGTATATTACTGATAATGTAATCTTGCTCCTGTTGTCATCTGACCACTCTTTGTTAAATTGAGGTTGTTATTTACACACAAAAAGATTCCTCTTAAGCGTGCCCTTCTACGGATTTTGACAATTGTATACATCCATGTAACCACCACCCAAATCAAGATAAATGGGGTATTATACCCATTTTCAGTCAGCCCCTCCACTCCCCACCCCAAAGTCAACCACTGTTCTGATTTCTATAGCCAAAGATTAGTTCTGCCCATTCCTGAATTTCACAGAAATAAAGTATAGAACTTTCTGGCTTCTTTAACTCAGCATAATGTTTTAAAAATTCATTGATAAATTCATAACGTGGCATGTATCAGTAGTTCATTCCTTTTTATTGTAAAATAGAATCCCTTTATATAGATTCACATAATGTGTTCCTCCATTCTCCCATTGATGGACATTTGAGTTGCCTGCAGTTTTATGTGGGGCTTTTTTGGGGGAGGAGAGGGGTTAATTTTAATTTTCCTAAAGGCTGCTTTCTGACCATTTTTTTTAATATAAATTTATTTGTTTTATTTATTTTTATTTTTGGCCGCGTTGGGTCTTCGTTGCTATGCGGGGGCTACTTTTCGTTGTGGTGTGTGGGCTTCTCATTGTGGTGGCTTCTCTTATTGCGGAGCACGGGCTCTAGGCACACGGGCTTCAGTAGTTGTGGCTCGTGGGCTCTAGAGCGCAGGCTCAGTAATTGTGGTGCACGGGCCCAGTTGCTCCGCAGCATGTGGGATCTTCCCGGACCAGGGCTTGAACCCGTGTCTCCTGCATTGGCAGGCGGATTCTTAACCACTGCGCCACCAGGGAAGCCCTCTCTGACCATTTTTATACAAGTCTTTTGAGCAGCTTCAGCTCTGCTTACATTTTCATTTCTCTTCGATAAATACCCAGGAGTAGGATGTCTGGATCACAGGGTAGATGTGTGTTTAATTTTTTAAGAAACTGCCAGTTGTCTAAAGTTGTACCATTTTACACTCTCACCAGTAATGTCTGAGAGTTCCAGTTGCCCCACATCGTTGCCAGCCCTAGGTGGGCATGGAATGGTGTCTCACTGTGGTTTTAATTTGCATGACCCTGAAGACCAATGATGTTGAACAATGGTAATTCAGTGCTAAGGCTGATTTTTTTTTTAATCTTCAGTTTTTAAATCTATAAAGGGGGTTGTAGCCATGTCTCACTGGAGCCTAAGATGAGTATGTTATCTGAGCATATCTGAAAGGCTGGTCATTGCGTGCCCATAGGGACTCTGCTTAGGGCAGGAGGAGCCCCCTGGGATACAAGGAGCTCAAGATAGGAAAAAGGGAATCTTGATACTGTATTCAGCAGGTAGACAAAAGGGGAGTCACTCATGGGCAAGTTCAAAACGGAATGGGGAGAGTGGAAAGGTTGAGGCTGGAGTAAAGCATTTCATTGTTGAGGTGGACTTACTGAGCCATCCTCCAGGACACTGGAAAATGAAGCAGCAGGGTTTGAGGAGGAGATCAGGCAGAAGGGAAGAAAAGGTGAGTCATTACGGATGATGGCTGTGAGTGCTGAGAGAAGGTAGTGAACTTTGGTGATGGTGATACCATGGGGCTGGATGAGGCATGGGAACAGAGAGGTGGACCCCAGGACGCAGGCGCTGAGACGACCTGAAGAGAATACATGTTTCCCAGAGTTCTGAGTGCAGGTCTTTGGAACCCAGTGTGGGCCCCTCCTGCTGAATGGCCACGGCTCTACTAGAGTGACCTTGTTGGGACAGGTGGTTAAAGCCAGGTGCTTTTACTAATGGCACTGTTTCCCCATTCCTGAGGATTACCAGGGAATTTTAAGAGCAAACTTCCCCACACTATGAAACAAGAACACAAATGCTACAGGAAGTAGATGGTTATTACCTTTTTTTTTTTGGGTAATAAGCATGTATATGCTGCAGGTGTTATCAGAAAGCATTTGATGGAGAATGCAGCCCTCTACCAAAACCCCAGGGGGAAAAAACATCCCTTTGTTCTTCTTATTGTGTGCCACCTTTACTTGTTCTTTAGGGTGTGTTTAAAAGCATATGAGGGGGCTTCCCTGGTGGCGCAGTGGTTGAGAGTCCACCTGCCGATGCTGGGGACATGGGTTCGTGCCCTGGTCCGGGAAGATCCCACATGCCACGGAGCGGCTGGGCCCATGAGCCATGGCCGCTGAGCCTGCGTGTCCGGAGCCTGTGCTCCGCAATGGGAGAGGCCACAACAGTGAGAGGCCAGCATACCGCAAAAAAAAAAAGCCTATGAGGAGGGCTTCCCTGGTGGCACAGTGATTGGGAATCCGCCTGCCAATGCAGGGGACACGGGTTGGAGCCCTGGTCCAGGAAGATCCCACATGCCGCGGAGCAACTAAGCCCGTGCACCACAACTACTGAGCCTGCGCTCTAGAGCCCGCGAGCCACAACTACTGAGCCCACATGGCTAGAGCCCGTGCTCCGCAACAAGAGAAGGCACTGCAATGAGGAGCTCGTGCAGCACAACAAGGAGTAGCAATGAAGACCCAACACAGCCAAAAATAATAAATAAATTAAATAAATAAATTTATTTAAAAAAAAAAAGAAAAAAAAAGCATATGAGTAGAAAAAAATGGCAACCCCTGTAGATCAATTTCATAGCAAAAAAAAAAAAAAATCAAAAGAGCTTAAAACTTAATAACAAAACCTAACAGAAAAACAAAATGCATTCATACAGGAATAAAATCTAAAGTCTTCTGAAGTCTTGTTTCCAAACCTTTGTCTGAAAACAAGTTTTAAAATATCCTTATTATCTCTATCAATTTTGAGTACTTGTGCCACAGATGGGCACAATGACTAGTTTTCAGGAGGATCTCATCCTGCGCACTATTGACATTTGGGCTGGATAATTCTTTGGGGGTGGAAGGAGCTGCCCTGTGCATTATAAAATATTTAGCAGCATCCCTGGCCTCTGCCCACTAGATGCCAGTAGTAACCCTCCTCCCCCAAGCTCATGGTAATAAAAAAATGTCTCCAGACATTGCCAAATGTCTCCTAAGATATGATTACCATATTTAGCAAATAAAAATGCAACTAGGATGCCTAGTTACATGTGAATTTTATAGACCCACAGACATACAAAACAAACTTATGATTACCAAGGGGGAGAGGGATAAATTAGGAGGTTGGGATTAATTTATACATCCTACTATATATAAAGTCGATAACCAATGAGGACCTACTGTATAGCACAGGGAACTATACTCAATATTTTGTAATAACCTATAAGGGAAAAGAATCTGAAAAAGAATAGATATATATTTATGTATAACTGAATCACTGTGCTGTACACCTGAAACTAACACAACATTGTAAATCAACTATACTTGAATTTTTAAAAAGTGAATGTCAGATAAACAGCAAATAATTTTTAGTGTAAGTATGTCCCAAATAGTGCATGGGACATACTTTTTTTTTCTTTTTAATTTATTTATTTTTGGCTGCGTTGGGTCTTTCTTGCTGCGTGAGTGCTTTCTCTAGTTGCGGTGAGCGGAGGCTACTCTTCGTTGCGGTGCGCGGGCTTCTCATTGCGGTGGCTTCTCTTGTTGCGGAGCACGGGCTCCAGGCGCGTGGGCTTCAGTAGTTGTGGCATGTGGGCTCAGTAGTTGTGGCTCGCAGGCTCTAGAGCGCAGGCTCAGTAGTTGTGGCGCACGGGCTTAGTTGCTCCACGGCATGTGGGATCTTCCCGGAACAGGGCTGGAACCCGTGTCCCCTGCATTGGCAGGCAGATTCTTAACCACTGTGCCACCAGGGAAGTCTGCATGGGACACACTTATACTAAAAATTTTTTAGATCGAATATGACTGGTGACCTGATTTTATGTGGCCACCCTGCGGCGGGGGATCGGGGTGGCAGGGAAAGCAGGATCGTTGATGCATTAAACAAGATGATGTGCGTGAGGTACCTGGCACATGGTGAGTGTACTATAAATATTCTGGGAATCTGCTACAGGCCTTGAATGCACTTATCTGTATCCCTCCTGGAGGCTGCAGTTGGAAGCTCAAAGCTTCCTGTCCTTTACCACAACTGTAATCGGAGTGGGGTGCGCCATCATGAGGAGAAAGGGAGCCCACGTGTGAATCTGTAAGCGCTGGTACTAGCGTTCTGGTTAAAGCTGGTTTTATAGCTGCTCTCCTGGAGCAGCAGTCTGCCTGTGCTCTAGTGCTCTGTCACCGTGGGCTCCCTGAGTTTTTACATCATTTCTCTTAAGTAGCAGCCAGAGAAGGTGACGTTGAGTGAAAAACTGCTGCGCTTGTCCCAGACTCAGTCACTCTGGGTTTGATTTTTCTGGCGCCGCAGCCCTAGAAAACCATTCTCTGAGATGCACCAGGACCAATCATTTCCACAGTGGGTAGCAGTGAGGACCTTCTTTCTGGGCCAAGATTAATGACCCAGGCAATCAGCCTTTCCAGAGAGCAAAGGTGAAATGTAACTCTGGGTAGATGCCTGACATTTTGAAACAAAGGGAAAGGGGGTGGGGGCGGGTGAGGAGAAATAGCATTTGTATGTCTCACGCAGGGTCATAAATCAGGGATGGGCAAGAGTGAACTGGGTTTCTGCCAACAATTGAACTGATTTGGGTTCCTATGTTCTATTTTCAAACAATCTGTATGAAACATGCTTTAAAGACATGAGAAGTGCCCCTTTGAGTTACGTATTGGTATATGAACTCTTGAGAGTTTTACTTTTCCAAAAGGAAGTCCAGTGCGTGTGGGGGAAGTCTTAAGTCTGTCCACGAGAAAGTACATTCGTTGCTCTAGAGGGAAGCCAAACTATAACATTAGAAACTGGGGGAAATGAAGAAGTATTGGCAAAGTGTACAAACTTTCAGTTGTAAGTTGAATAAGTTCCGGGATCTAATATGACCATAGTTCTGTGTGTGTCATAGGGACAACAGGTAAATAATTCTGTATTGCATACTTGAAATTTGTGGAGTAGATCTTAAACGTGGGTTGGTGTATATGTGTATTAACTTGATTATGATCATCATTTCACAAGCTATATATATATATATCAAATCATCACATTGTACACCTTAAACGGGTACATTTTAAAATTGTCCATCATACCTCAATAAAGCTTGAAAAAACAAAAAAACAAAAATTGTAAAGACTTCCTTGGTGGTCCAGTGGTTAAAACTCTGCACTTCCACTGCCTGCGGGGGCTTGAGTTTGATCCCTGGTTGGGGAACTAAGATTCCACATGCCATGTGGTACGACCAAGAAATTAAAAAATTTTTTAAAAATCGTAAAACAGTTCCAACATATTTCAAAATACCACCATGCATGATCTCCTACCACAAGGAAATTCAGCTAGAAACCAGTTACCGAAACAAAACTCCATATATTTGGAAATTAGGAAATATAATGATATGTTTCCAAAAAGTCACTTTTGAAGGTATTAGGCAAATACTCTGATTTTAAAGGAATCCAAGAACAGGTTACTTATTGATTAACTAAATAAGCATTTGTCGAGCGACTACTCTTTGCCACGTTTTGTACTAAAGATGAATAAGACGTGGCCCCTGCCCTCCAGGAAGAGACTTGCCGATGAATGATTGCTCTCTGCTGCGGCCTTTCTCTGTGTCAGGCACCATGCTAAGGGCTGTGGGAATTCACAGGATCCCAAGATAACTCAGTCGGGGAAGTGAATACTTGTTAATGTGTCTGGAAGAATTTACAGAGGATGTTCCTCTCTACTTGGTGAAAAGAAGACTGAAGCTTAGGAGTTCTCCAAACTGACAAGGATGGGGAAGGGTAAAGATGTAAAGATGTTGCACAGCAGGTAGCAAAGATTGGAAGGAGGGATTTCTGAGGAATGAGGCTGGAGAGATGGGCAGGAGCCAGGTCTTGGAGGGCCCTGTGGTCACACTAAAGAATCTGAACTTCATCCTGAAGGGCCAGTGGAGAACCACTAAAAGGTTTCAAGCTAGTAAGTGAGTTTGTGATTCCGTTTTTCTTATGGAAAGATCTCTTGAAGGTACATGGAAGATAGATTAGACTAGGCAGGTTGGAAGCTGGTTGGAAACTGTTAAAGAGAGGTGGTATTCAAATAACAAATGCTGGCGAGGGTGTGGAGAGAACTGTACACTGTTGGTGGGACTGTAGATTGGTGCAGCCACTGTGGAAAACAGTACTTCCCTGGTGGTGCAGTGGATAAAACTCCATGCTCCCAGTGCAGGGGGGCCAGGTTTGACCCCTGGTCAGGGAACTAGATCCCACATGCATGCTGCAACTGAGAATTTGCATGCCACAACTAAGGAGCCCGCCTGCCGCAACTAAGGAGCCCATGTGCTGCAACTAAGGAGCCCGCTGGCCGCAACTAAGACCCAGTGCAAACAAATGAATAAATAACTACTAAAAAAAAAAAGAAGGAAAACTGAAAATGGAACCACCATATGACCCAGCAATTCCACTCTTGGGTATGTATCTGAAGAAAAAAACGAAAACAACTACTTCAAAAAGATACATGAGGGAACGGCTCTTGGCCTGCGGTGGGTTCAAGGTCCCCGGCTGGTCAGTGGCTCCCGTGCTCTGCTTCTCCCCACTGAGCTGCTGCCTGGTGCAGAGGACGCCATGGCGCTCTGGATCACCAGGATGAGCTGCTAAGGACGGTGAACAAACGCGGCTCTCCTGGCTCGCTGTGTCTCCTCTCCCTATCTCGCCTGCTGGAGTTCCCCTGGCAGGAGTGGACTGGGACAGATTTGGGGGGAGGATGGCGGTCAGTGGGCCCCTAAAATGGTGGGAGAGTTTGGGGTGCAGACGGATGGAGAGAGGAAGAACACGAAAATTAATGCTGAAAATAAGGCGAAGGTCAGTATGGCAGGCGCAAAGCGCATGCCTGTGGCCACTGTTGCAACCTCTAAGCCCGGCTGAGGCCAAGGACAGCTCTTGGAGACATCGGCAACAAAGTCAGTGAACAGCCACAGGCCAAACTACCCCTGAAAAAGGAAGCAAAAACTTTAGGTGCTGGAAAAGTTATTGCTAAAAATCTACCAAAACCTCTGGAAAAGGCTCCTGTACCTGTGCCGGAGCCCCCAGCGGAGCTGGATCTGGAGCCAGAGCCAGAACCCGAGCCTGTTAAAGCAGAGAAACTTCCCCCTGAGCCTATTTTGGTTGATACTCCCTCTCCAAGCCCCATGGAAACATCTGTCTGTGCCCCTGCAGGAGAATATGTGTGTCAGGCTTTCTCTGATGTAATTCTTACAGTGAGTGATGTGGGTGCAGAAGATGGAGCGGATCCAAACCTTTGTAGTGAATATGTAAAAGATATCTATGCTTATCTGAGACAACTGGAGGAAGAGGAGGCAGTCAGACCAAAATACCTACTGGGTCGTGAAATCACTGGAAACATGAGAGCCATCCTAACTGACTGGCTAGTGCAGGTTCAAGTGAAATTCACTTACTCCAGGAGACCATGTACATGACTGTTTCCATTATTGACCAGTTCATGCAGGGTAGTTGTGTGCCCAAGAAGATGCTGCAGCTGGTTGGTGTCACTGCCACGTTTATTGCAAGCAAATACGAGGAAATGTACCCTCCAGAAATTGGTGACTTTGCCTTTGTGACTGACAACACCTACACTAAGTACCAAATCAGACAGATGGAAATGAAGATTCTAAGAGCTTTAAATTTTAGTCTGGGTCACCCTCTACCCCTGCATTTCCTTAGGAGAGCATTTAAGATTGGAGAGGTTGATGCTGAGCTACAAACTTTGGCCAAATATCTGTTGGAACTATGTTGGACTACGATATGGTGCACTTTCCTCCTTCTCAGGTTGCAGTGGGAGCTTTTTGCTTAGCACTGAAAATTCTTGATGATGGTGGATGGACACCAACTCTACAGCATTACCTGTCATACCCGGTCAACAATCGCTTCTTGTTGTTATGCAACACCTGGCTAAGAATATAGTCATGGTGAATCGTGGGCTTACAAAGCACATGACTATCAAGAACGAGTAGGCCACATCTAAGCATGCTAAGATCAGCACTCTAGCACAGCTGAATTCTGCACTCGTTCAAGATTTAGCCAAGGCTGTGGCAAAGGCTTAACTTGTGAACTTTGGAATACTATAATATCTGCAAATAAAATTGGCACCATGTGCCATCTGTACATATTAAAAAAAAAGGTACATGCACCCCAATGTACATAGTATCATTATTTACAATAGCCAAGATATGGAAGCAACCTAAGTGTTCATCAACAGATGAGTCGATGTAGAAGATGTGGTATATGTACACAACGGAATACTACGGAGCCGTAAGAAAAAGAACGAAATTTTGCCATTTGCAACAATGGATTTGGAGGGTATTATGCTTAGTGAAATAGGTCAGAGAAAGGCAAATACTATATTATAATCAATTATATGTTGAATCTAAAAAATGAAACAAACTAGTGAATATAACAAAATAGAAACAGACATAGATATAGAGAACAAACTAACGGTTACCAGTGGGCAGAGGGAAGGGTGGAGGGGCAAGATAGGGGTAGCAGATTAAGAGATACAAACCACTATGTCTAAGATAAATAAGCTACAGGGATATATTTTATAGCACAGCACAGGGAATATAGCCAATATTTTATAATAACTATAAATGGAGTATAGCCTTTAAAAACTGTGAATCACTGTGTTGTATACCTGAAACATATAATATTGTACATCAGCTATTCCTAATAAAATTAACACACGTTGTTCCCAGAAGAGAAAAACAGGAGATATTAGAATCATTTAACCACAGGGCATTTCCCAGTCAGAGGAGAAGAAAGCCAAAGCACTGGCACCAGGTCCTGAGGCCCCTGCTGGGTCAAGCAGACCCTGCTGTTGCTGGACCACGGAGAGATCCAAGGCTCAGGACTCAGGGCGGTACCCATGACACACATACTTCAGTATTGCAGAAGTGGGCACAGCCCTACAGATCCATGCCCTCTGCACATCAGCCCTGTTAGGGTGAGCTGAACGAGGGATGAGGGCCTGGCCTAAAGCAGAGGTGGAAAGAAAGGAACAGGTTTGGGAGAAATACAGAAAATAGCATCATATTCTCAGTGATTGACTAGACACAGGGAGGGAAGAGAGTAGAGGCTGGCTTCCACATTCCTGGTCTGGAAGGCTGTGAGGAAGGAAGGTTGAGCATCTCCACCCGGGCTGGGGCCTTTCATGAAGCATCCTATGACCACAAACATCCTATGACCACAAACACCACAAAGATCAGAAGGCTGTTCTCTGGGCGGGTTTAAACTGGATACAAGTGAGCAGTATCCGGCTATGGGGCTCATGGAGTGGACCTCTCCAGCCTCATATTTCCACCCACTGTGCCTGGAAGCAGGGTGTGATGTCCCCTTCCTTGAGCTCCCCGGTCATTGTGATCGCATGCATTTCCTAGCCTGTTAGAATGGAATTGTTTTGGACATAAATGACAAAAGTCTATGGGCCATTTTGGGCCTGAATCATGAGCTAAGCAGCTGTTTCGCTTGTCAAGCGTTAAACGATTTGTTCTGGATCAGAGGCTACAAGGCAAGAAATGGGGCTAGAAAAACAGGAGCAGGTAGAGAGGTCAACAGTTAGTGGAGATGTATGAGTGCGACCTTTGGCACCAGCAACAAAGATCACTCAGGCTGACCTCTGTTGTCATAACACGGGAAATACTACAGCCCCTTCCTCATCCCCACCCTGGGGAGAAAAACTTTCTTCTAAGAGTGGATTCCATGAGCATTTCTGTGCTCTGTCATTAAAAATCTGCTGGAAATGAAGAGAGAGCTTTTACTGATCATGAGCAAACTCTTGCTGACACCATGTGCAAAGAACAAAGAGATCTTCATCTGGAATAGAATAGGGATCATGAAGTTGTATGGAGCACTGTTTAGAAAAAAATAGTTTTTTAGGGCTTCCCTGGTGGCATGGTGGTTGAGAGTCCACCTGCCGATGCAGGGGACACAGGTTCGTGCCCCGGTCTGGGAAGATCCCACATGCCACGGAGCGGCTGGGCCCGTGAGCCATGGCCGCTGAGCCTGCGCGTCCGGAGCCTGTGCTTCGCAACGGGAGAGGCCACAACAGTGAGAGGCCCGCGTATCACAAAAAATATATATATATATATTTTTAAGGACAGCTGATTTGAAAGCAGATTGACTGATTTGCTAATATGGAAAATAAGTATCATTTTGCTACAAGTTCTCTACCAACCTTTGGGCACTTGTGTCAGTACAAATTGTGGTTTACAAGTTTGTTTTGTTCTGTTCAATTTTGAAAGTGTTCCATTTTACCATGGATCTATACTCAAGAGAGGTTTTCCTGTGGCTTCATCTGGTCCAGGCACAAGATCTTAGAGTCAGAGAGAACCTGAGCCCCAGAAATGGCTTTAGACTCTATTAGTCCAACTTTCTACCTAATGTAAGAATTCCCAATATTTATTTTTGTTTGCTTTTCAGTTTCCTGAAACGATGCCTGTTCACAAAATGAACATAGTTGATTTATTATTATTCGTCCATGGACATCAGCTTATGTAAGAGTTTACATTACGTAATGTAAGAGTTTACATTGCATTACATTATGTAAGAGTTTATATTAATATAAGTCTGCAAAACATATACAGTTCCTTTTTTTTTTTTTTTTTTAATGTGGTACGTGGGCCTCTCACTGTTGTGGCCTCTCCCGTTGCAGAGCACAGGCTCCGGACGCACAGGCTCAGTGGCCATGGCTCACGGGCCCAGCCGCTCCGCGGCATGTGGGATCTTCCCGGACTGGGGCACGAACCCGTGTCCCCTGCATCGGCAGGTGGACTCTCAACCACTGCGCCACCAGGGAAGCCCTATACAGTTCCTTTTAAATAAATATTTATGTGTGTAAAACAGAGAAGGAAAGTGAATGCGTGCCTATATGTGCTATAAGATAATAAATATGAATATATTCAGTGTATTTACAGAGTAATGAGCTGCCTTTATATGCATTTATAAGCTTCATTTGTATATGGTCAAAATTTGACTATCCTATAGGCTATTGTGGTATATATTTATAGAAAACTTTTTGATAAAATTTCAATTGACCTACATTATTATTATTTATTATTATTTTGGCTGCGTTGGGTCTTCGTTGCTGTGTGCAGCCTTTCTCTAGTTGCGGTGAGCGGGGGCTACTCTTCCTTGTGGTGCTCAGGCTTCTCATTGTGGTGGCTTCTCTTGTTGGAAAGCATGGGCTGTAGGCGTGTGGGCTTTAGTAATTACGGCACACGGGCTCAGTAGTTGTGGCTCATGGGCTGTAGAGCGCAGGCTCAGTAGTTGTGGCACACAGGCTTAGTTGCTCCACGACATGTGGGATCTTCCCAGACCAGGGCTCGAGCCCGTGTCCGCTTCATTGGCAGATGGATTCTTAACCACTGCGCCACCAGGGAAGTCCTTGACCTACATAGTCATAGTACTAGTACTATATTATTGTCTGTCTACAAAAGAAAATTCCAAAGGACCTTTGTTTAAAACAGACACACACACACATCTCTCTCTCTCTCTCTCTCTCTCACACACACACACACACACACACACACACTTTATGCTGTCAGCTTTTTTCAAACCCTTGGACTCATTTCTGTCAGGGAAGCTTGGGAAGCACCATGCTTGAATGAGTCTTACATGCTTTTACCAGGAACTCTTTCTGGAAAGGTCCTCTCATTCTTTCTTTTCATATTTGGAGCACTCACAGCAGATAAACCCTGAAAAATAAGCCCATAAATTTCTGCGTTTCAAAAGCCACCAGGCAGTGTGCTTCTTCAAAAGTGTGGTTAGGATCACAAGTCAGAATCAGGAACCAGAAGCATAATGTGACTTCCTCCTGCTGTTGACTCTGGCTCTGTGCATTCCAAATGGTAGGACCAGAGCTTAGAAACAGAAATAGAGAAACCAGCAAGAAAGGTCAGCTTGTGGCCTAGGCCTGCTCTTAGAGACAGACGACTACGACAGTTAGTTGCACCCTCTCCCTGGGGTGTGTAATTCCAGTTGAATTGGCCCTCACTTCTTGAATGCATGATTTTGTGCTGCAGACAGATCCCCACGAGCTCTGTGTGTGTGATTTCTTTGTGTATCACTGTTGGCAATAGCGCTTGTGCCATTACCGCTCAAGAGGCAACTGGCCTTGGCCTGAGAATCCAAAATCAGACTGTGACTAGAGATGCAGGTTTACAGATGAAAGATCTGTGAATATCATTTTCTTTCCCACCCAGAGACACCGAGGCACTTCCTCCCTGCTCTCCATAAGTGAGTCCTGTAGTGTCAATGTTAAGATTCGTCAGAGTCAGAATTAACAACGTTAGTTTAGTTCTGAAAGTTGTATATGGATGCTAAATGCTGTCACAGTTATCATTCCAGTTTCCTTTTCTCCTCTCTTTTCCCATCAGACCTTACATTTCAGAAAAACCAAAGGCTTGCAACTCTCTGAACAGGTTTTTTCCCCCTCTGAGTAAAAAGTAATACAAGGCGATACAAAACTCAAAAATTAAATAATGCCAAAGCGAAAGGCCCCTAATAGCTCCCACCTGCTACCTTGAATAACCATGTAAAATAGTTGAGTATCTCTCCCTCCCACTTGTTTTCTAGATATAATGATATAGTTTATGTGTATATAAAAATGAAATCAGGGGCTTCCCTGGTGGCGCAGTCGTTGGGAGTCCGCCTGCCGATGCAGGGGACACGGGTTCGTGCCCCGGTCCGGGAAGATCCCACATGCCGTGGAGCGGCTGGGCCCGTGAGCCATGGCCGCTGAGCCTGCGCTCCGCAACGGGAGAGGCCACAACAGAGAGAGGCCCGCATAACGAAAAAAAAAAAAAAAAAAAAAAAATGAAATCACTACTATTTACATTGGTTTGAAAAGGTTTTTTCCTCACTGAGCATGTTACTTGGACAGTTTCCAAATCAGTTCAGAAAAATCTACCTCACTTTTTTGCCAATAGTTACACTGTCTTCTATAGCATGGCTGTACCATAGTTTTTTTGTTTGTTTGTTTGTTTTTGCGGTACGCGAGCCTCTTACTGTTGTGGCTTCTCCCGTTGCGGAGCACAGGCTCCGGACGCGCAGGCTCAGCGGCCATGGCTCACGGGCCCAGCCACTCCGCGGCACGTGGGATCTTCCCGGACCGGGGCACGAAGCCGTGTCCCCTGCATCGGCAGGCGGACTCTCAACCACTGCGCCACCAGGGAAGCCCCTGTACCATAGTTTATTTACGTATTCTCTTCACCCTTGCTTTCCCCCCCTTTTTTTAACAACTGAGAAGAAGGTGAAACATGTCTGCTGATACTGGCCACAAGGACTGTCCAGCTGCACCTGGTTGAATCTTATGGCGCCACAGATAATACTAGATGTGTGACAACCTGAGTTTCTAGCTGAGGATCAATGTTTCACGCTGATTAGATAGTATTTATATTTTAAACCAGTGACAGGTTGAGGGGATAACATTTTATTTCTATAGGAATAAAAGCAGAAATTCACCTGATCATTGTTCCCTTCCTAAGCTTGTTGGCCACTTGAGAAAATGTATTTGGAGCCACTTTTCCAAAGAGAATTGTAGTTGGCTATGTGCCTTGTGAGTGAAGACCACTGACACAGAAATATAGGTGATTTATGTTTTAGCTATTGAAAACTGATCTCACCTATAGTATTTATTTTTTATTACTATTCATTAATAATACTAATGTTTTAGGACATTTGTGTCTTGTACCTAAAATATGCCTTCTTACCAAGGAACCGGGTCATTGAAAATATCATATAACTATCAATCAAATATAGATCAATAGAGTAGGTGCCAATTCACCAGTACTTCAGGGACAGAGCCCAGAAAAGAACATGAAAGCCAGCATTCTTCTCCGTGCGGACCACTCTTCTGCCTTGGCACCTTGAAAGATTTCAGACAGTCAGGCAGCTGGGAAGGCATCTGGTTTCTGCATTCAGAGCACATCAGCTTGAGCCTGGTAAATGGCCTTGATTATCATGCAAGACACATAACACTCTTATTAGTGCCACGCTGATTAGCGCTGCACAGTCACCGCTTTCTGTAATACCCTAATTGAGGTCCTTCCTTGCCTGGAATGTACATTATGTTTAGATAAATCCCTCAGTATGATATTCTAATGGGTATTTTAAACAAAGTCCAAAGGACAGTTAGAACCACCGTCTATGCAAGAATCTTTTTTTTTTTTTAAAGACAAAAAAGGCATGGTGCCAACATGAAGAAGAGAATCCGTTTTACTAAGTGCGGGTGAATATCCGAAAGCAACAACCGCTTTCCCAGTTGCATGTGGCTTGTATCACATTCTAGTCCTTCACTCCATGCTCATGTCTCCCCACTTCCTGATGTCTGTGGTTTGGGCTTTGTGTCACTCTCAAATGCAAATGTGACTCATCTTGAAATGGAGCTGGGGAGGAGGGGTCCTGAGAATTCACCGCCGAGTAGTTATGGCAGTCATTGTCATTCTTATCATTCATTTTTAATCTAGGTTAATGGTATTTTAGTTTTACAAAGCATCTGCAGGGTCATTTCTTAAGACCCTCACTGTGTCTACCCCTCATTCAGGCCACAGGATATCATCCATCAGTCTCTGTCTCTCCGTACCGCCCCTCCCGTCCCAGGGCATATCCTAAAAGGGGAGTAGGGTTGAACTCCTTTTCTAGGACTCCCTCCTGCTTCTAGGGCTCTCCTTTCTCTCTTCAAGTCAAATAGCTGTAATACAGTAGGAGAGAGTCGGGGATCGGGCATGGCACTGTCAGTCCTGGCTGGTCTCTTCTGCTTCTTTAGTACTGATTTGAACTGTATCTCAAACTTGGATGTTAGAAATTTATGAATTTGCTCTCTTCGTTTTCATGGACCCGAATCAGACAAGAAATTTATCAAGGGCTCTTACGAGAAGACTCCTTGGGATAGGTACCTCCACCCCTTCTGTACTCCCTCTACACTTCCTTTAGAACCTGTTCTAGCAGGAGTCATACTGTTTATCATGTCTGTTAACACATCTGCCTCTTCTTCTGCACTTTAACTCCTTGAGGGCGGGAAATAAGCGTTAGCCTCTACATCTCAGCACTGTGACTGGTACAGAGAGGCACTCAATAAAAGTATGAATGAATGAACAGAAAGTAAATTAAGGTATCACTAGGCATTAGGGAAGTGCAAATTAAAATCATGGTGAGATACCGCTACACACCTATAGAAGGCCAAAATTTAACCAAAAAAAAAAAAAAAAAAAAAAGAACTGGCAAAAAGGTGGTGGGAAGTGTGTAAAGAAGCTAGAACTCTCATATACTAGTGGTAGGGGGGCAAAATGGTACAGCCACTGTGGAAAATAGTTTGCAGTTTCTTATAAACCTAAGCATATACTTATTAAATGACTCAATTTACCCAGTCCTAGGTATTTACCCAAGAGAAAGGGAAAACTTTGGGATACACAAAAAGCCATCTGAAGTGTTTATAACGGCTTTATTTATAATCCCCTAAAAATGGAAAAATTCCAGCCGTCCTTCAGCTGATGAGTGGGTAAACACATGAAATATCCACACAGTGAAATGCTACTCAGCAGCGAAAAGGAGCAACTATTAAAATGTGCAGCAGTCTGCATGAATGCATTATGCGAAGTGTGAGAAGCCAGAGTTTAAAAGCTGCGTACAATATACATCCATTTATATGACATTGTGGAAAAGGCAAAACTGTAGGGACAGAGAACAGACCAGTGATTGCCAGGGGTCAGGCATAGAGGAGGGGTTGACTCTGAAGGGGCAGTGGGAAGGAATGTTTCGGGGTGATGCAACAATCTGTATCCTGATTATGATGGTGGTTACGTGACTCCGTACATTTATCAAACTCACAGAACAATGTAACTTAAAAAGTAATAAAAGGGCTTCCCTGGTGGCGCAGTGGTTGAGAGTCCGCCTGCCGATGCAGGGGACACAGGTTCGTGCCCCGGTCCGGGAGGATCCCACATGCCACAGAGCGGCTGGGCCCGTGAGCCATGGCTGCTGAGCCTGCACGTCCAGAGCCTGTGCTCTGTAATGGGAGAGGCCACAACAGTGAGAGGCCCGCAAACCGCAAAAAAAAAAAAAAAAAAAGTAATAAAAAATTTTACTGTATACAAATTACAAATTTAATTTGAAAAAGTAAATCAAAGTTGTTTTGCTGCTTAGTGTAGATTCAGAAAAAATGTCAAAACAAAAGTAGCCTGCAGCAATTCTGTACATGTTCAAGTACATATGTAAACACAAAAGGGTATGCTTGTGTGTGTGTGTGTGCGCACGTGTGCATTTAACAAACATTTAAAGAACACTTCCTATAGACCAGGACTTGCTATAGGCACTGGGGTTATATTGATGAGTAACAAAAGCAGAATTCCTGCTTTCATGGTGTGGAAAGGGAGAGACAGTAAAAAAGTGAACAAATCAATGAATTCACAGCTTTGGATAGCAGTAAGTGCTGTGGAGACAATAAAGCAGGTCTTGATGATAAGAGTGGGATTGGGTGTTCAGGCCTCTCTGAAGAGATGACTTAAACTGAGACCTGGAAAGTATAAAGGAGGCATGCATGTATGCAAATACTCAGGCAGAGCAGTCCAGGAAGGGAAAACGTCAAACGCAAAGACCCCGAGGGGACTCCTTTGAGGACAAGAAATACTGAAAAATCCTCTCACTTCAAAACTCATAGGAAGGCTGGCTGATATACAACCACCATCCTTTCAGTGCATGGCTGGGCTTCCTAGGAAATAAGGCAAAGCCCCTAAAATGGAATTAAGCTTTGTGTATTCAGAGAACTTGAAGCAGGTCGGTGGGATGGACCAAGTGAAGGAGGGGACCAGCAGAAGATGAGCTCAGATACGTAGGTGGGGATCAGTTTCCGTTGGCTCCAGCACTTTTAAAAAAGAATTCCTTTATATGAAGCTCTTAGATCAAATGTGAAGTGAACAAGGTATGTTTTCTTAGTTCCATCATATGATTTCCTCTGTGTTTTGGATATCTGAGACGTTTGAACTTCTGCTACATAAAACATTGAGAGGAGGCATCCCCTCCTAAAGTTTATGTTGTAGTTAATTTAGCAGTCCACATAGTCCTCAGGTATTAAATTCCCAGAAAATGCTTATGAATCTAAGATTGATGTAGCATGTTTATATGATGTAGGTTGTTTATATGATTTATCAACAAAGTCTGTGTTTGAGTAAGCATAGACATGCAGACATGTGTGGTATAAGATTCTCCCTCAAATCCCGGTGGAGAAGATTCTGGTGTATAACTTCAGCTCTGTGGCCTTGAGGAACTCATGGCACCTCCAGAATCTCACTTGGCTCCTGTGCAAACAATGAATAATTATACTAGTCTCCCAGGGATGGAATGTAGACTATCTGACTTTTGCTCACAGCAGCCTTCTAAATACCAAGAATTGCAAAAATTAGAATTTTGCCTCACATAATTAATCTATGCCTCCATCAATCTCTTCTCTGTTTTCAATTAGACTTGATATGCTTCATTCTTTCTCCTTTAGAATCATGGTGGAATTTTGCTTTCAACCATTTTACATTCATTCAAATATTGGTTTTCTTTTAGTTCTTGAGAGATTTCCATCGGTATCCTGTTTGCTTGTTTTCATTATATTATAATAAAAACCTGTTTAGAAATTTAAAATTCTCTTGATCTAGTGTATGGCATGTGCGTGGGGAAAGATTGGCAAATGCCAGTTCTTAATCATTGCACTGGTCAGCATGCTGGCAGGAAACCAGTGACACCCTCAGAGGGGGTCGCTGAAAAGAGCTGTATGGGAACAGTTAAGAGAAACCAGTACAGAATAATAAAGTACCTCGGAGCTAGTAGCAGAAGGGCATCCTGTGCCCACTATGCCTCAAAGGGCAAGGAGAGACAGGGATTGCCAGAACCTGACAAGAGCTGTGGTTTCACGAGAAGTTTCCAGGGGATGAGCACACCCACTGTCAAACCTCCACGCAGCCAGGAGGAGGGGAGAAGGGAAGCAAGGGGAATAAATATCCTGCACCCTGCTGCCACCCTCTGTTCTCCTGCCAGTGCTTCCTTTATTCAAACCCAACTGGAAGCTGGTGGGCAAGGGGGCCAGTTGGTATGGTCCATAGAGGGCCATTTCCTGGCACACAGCAGAGACAAGAGTGCAGAGTGGTCTGCTGGAGACAGAAGATACCCAGCCCAGGGCTCTGTTGGAAAAAGCACTGTCCCAAATTCATTTACCTTGGCCTTTGGAGTTTGGTTGTTCAGAAACACACCGCGTCCATAGGTGCAGACCCCTTTGATTCCAAGCATTTTTCTTCCCAGCACTGCTGTTGGCCGTCTTCAAGCTGAACTGGTCACTGTGGCTGATGCCCATAACAGCTCATTCTTCTGGGGGTGGTAAGATCTGACTATGAATCAGTTGGAGGTATGGACACTCACAGTGACGTGGGGACCTCGCTGTCCCAGCAGGCAGTCTGGAGAGGGCTCTCCTCACCCCTCCTGTCTTCCTTTTCCAGGATGGAGCTTCAACATGGGGTCCGCCTACGAGTTTCATAGTTGGCGTGTGTTCATCATCGTCTGCGCCCTCCCCTGCGTCTGCTCAGTGGTGGCCCTCACGTTCATGCCTGAAAGCCCACGGTTCTTGTTGGAGGTAACGCTCATCATTACAAATACTCAAAGAAACTGCGTACAGTGGAACGAGTCCCTTCAAATTCTAGGAAAGTATGTTTGCCTCTTCATTGGTACATTTTTCCTTCCTACTACGGAACCATGGAGGATTTGGTTTCACGGGGTCATGCTTTCGACAACCAGCATGTGAAAAAGCTGCCTCGTGGCCAGAAAGCACTAACGTTCCTCCTCAAGCAAGTCATTTCCCTTAACGAAGAGAATGTGGCTTCTTGTTTTATAAATGGACCTTACTATCCAAAGCTGCTATGTCTGGTTAGAGGCACATCCCTTGAGCTGCCAATGCACTCCAGGATATCCAAGTAGCCTGTGTGTTCCAATGGGACGAACCTAAATGCATTTGCACTGTTACACCCAATTGGATCTGACAATACCACATGGTTATTGGAAAATCAGGGAGTATGTGTGTTTCACCTCCTGGCCCTTCACTGTCTACTCATATTTCTTAGGTTGGAAAACATGATGAAGCCTGGATGATTCTGAAGTTAATTCATGACACAAACATGAGAGCACGGGGTCAGCCTGAGAAAGTCTTCACGGTGAGTACTGCTTCTCAGTGAATCCTCCACACCAGAGGTCGAGAAACCTTTTCTGAAAAGGCCTGGTTGTAAATTGTTCTCTCGCTGCACCAGCCGCTCGTCTTTCATACTTGCCATTTTACCTATGCCTGCCATGCTACTGTTGTATGTGCTGTTCCCTCTGCGTGGAATGTTCTTCCATCCTCTAGTTACAAAATTTATTCTCAACGGGAAAACTAGTCTAAACTAATGAAAATTGGATGCATGGAATTTTTTGGAAAGAACAATGGTTTTTTTTCCCCAGCACCTCCACCAAAATAAAAAAGAACAGTGGTTTTTAAATCCTTTGATATATGCAGCATAGACAAAAAATGTTTTGTCTAAAATAGGTTTAAAGGGGATATAAGCAAGATCTTCAGTGTCTTATAAATAATATCAATTATAGTTCTTAAAATAAGTCAAATAGTTCCTGATTAAACAGTCCCCTGAAATCTTATTTACTCATTTCATGTTTTAATAGGAAATGGATTTTTCATAGTGTGAAGATAGACTTCAGTCTAGCCTCTGTTCAAATTATCACAGATTCTCAATTAATAAAAATTTTTTCTGCAGTGTAATGGAGAAATGAAGATCAATAATGGATATCCTCCACTGAGGCCCTGGGAGCCTTTGACTAGGCCCTTCTTTTGAGTAAATTAACAATAAAGGAAAATCTTTTTTTTTTTTTGGCTGAATCCCACGGCATGCGGGATCTTAGTTCCCTGACCAGGGATCAAACCCGCGCACCCTGCAGTGGAAGCGTGGAGTCTTAACCATTGGACCACCAGGGAATCCAAGAAATTTTTTTAAATAAATTTCTTTCTTTAAAATTGATTTATTTTTTTGGCTGCATTGGGTCTTTGTTGCTGCGCGCGGGCTTTCTCTAGTTGTGGAGAGGGGGGCTACTCTTTGTTGCAGTGTGTGAGCTTCTCATTGCAGTGGCTTCTCTTGTTGCGGAGCATGGGCTCTAGGTGTGCGGGCTTCAGTAGTTGTGGCTTGTGGGCTCTAGAGCGCAGGCTCAGTAGTTGTGGCTCACGGGCTTAGTTGCTCCGCAGCATGTGGGATCTTCCCGGACCAGGGCTCGAAGCCGTGTCCCATGCATTGGCAGGCGGATTCTTAACCACTGCGTCACCAGGGAAGCCCCAAGAATATTTTTAAATTAAAGGATCATACGGCAAGAAGAATCTTGAGATGTTATTTAGATACTCAGTGTCCCTAACCCTTCTCAGCTAGATGAGGATAAACCCTTTACCCACGACTTCTGAGAA
Organism: Leucopleurus acutus; assembly: GCF_964270905.1. Lineage (NCBI taxonomy): Eukaryota > Metazoa > Chordata > Mammalia > Artiodactyla > Delphinidae > Leucopleurus > Leucopleurus acutus. The sequence continues at coordinate 116,369,824 of NC_139145.1, read as the reverse complement.
GGTGTCTCTGTAGGGCCTCATTGCCCTGCTAACCTGCTTTTTCTTCCAGAAGGTCTGAGGTACCGAGTTCACTCATGGTCATCCACGTTAATATTACTGTATAAGGGTTAAGTGGGAATAAGGTGGGAACACTCTAAAAGAATGGGTAATCTCAAAGTCATTTATATGTAACTTTCAAAGTCATGACATGATTCCACCATGACACATTTGTCTTTTTCCTTGTTATATCTATTGATACAATACAGTGAATTCACATGCCTTCCTTCTCTCCTTTCTAAGCTTTTCTTCCTATGTGCCTACTTTAAATATTGTTTTTCAGGGCTTTATTTGCAGCTAACTTCCCTTTTAACCCTACACACTCTCCTTAGCTTATCTCAGCTACTTCCTAGATCTCTGTCTCCTAATGGACAGATCTCCTGAGCTCCAGACGTACATGTTGAAGGTCTTTGTGGCCATACTCCTATGTACCATAGGCCCTTCAAATTCTGAATTTCTAAATCTGAACTTCTCACCTTAAGAGTTTCCAAACCTCTTCCTTGTCTAAAATTCTATCAGCAAGTACCACCAGCACCACCCAAACCAGAGCCCTGAAAACTAACCTATTTCTTTCTTTATCTCCAGTATGTCCAAGAAATCACTGTGTCCTATTATCCGCCATCCTAAGTATCTCTCATTATTGTCTCTTACCTTTCCACCCTTCCTGCCACTGATTTGTTTCAGCCCTCCTTACTCACTGCCCTCTGCCCTTGCACTATTCTTCAGGAATAGCAAATGCTATGTAGTTTCCAATACACTCTTTTCTCTCACACCCCTGGACATTTGCACATGATATTCCTCCCACTTGGAATGCCCTTCAAGTAGTTGACACACATAGCAAATGACATACTTTTCCATAAGCTCCAACTCAAATTCCACAGTCCATGAAGGCTTTTTTCTCACTCTCAGGTCAACTTGGGTGTTCTGTACAATATGTCTCTCCCATCTGATATAGATTTCCGTTAGAGTACTTTCTAATTTGTATGGTAATTGCTTGGATGGTGTGATGTTTTATGTTTGCACCTCCAGGGTCTAGTGCTAGGCCTGGCTCCCCATGGGTGCCAATGAAAGAATGCACAAACATTGATGAGTGGAGAAGAAGCCTCCCAAAAGTAATATGTCAAGTCAGAATGGCTATCATCAGAAAGAATACGAATAACAAACGTTGGTGAGGATTTGGAGAAAAGGGAACCCTCGTACACTGCTCGAAGGAATGTAAATTGGTGTAACCGATGTAGAAAACAGTATGGAGTTACCTCAAAAAACTAAAAATAGAACTACCATATGATCCAGCAATTCCACTCTTGGGTATATATCCAAAAAAAACAAACACACTAATTTGAAAAGATACATACACCCCAGTGTTTATAGCAGCATTATTTACAATTGCCAAGGTATGGAAGAAACTTAAGTGTCCATCAACAAATGAATGGATAAAGAAGATGTGGTATGTATATATAATGGAATATTACTCAGCCATAAAAAAAGAATGAAATTTTACCATTTGCAGCAACATGGATGGACTTGGAGGGCATTATGCTAAGTGAAATAAGTCAGAGAAAGACAAATACTGTATGATATCACTTATATGTGGAATCTAAAAAATACAAGCTAATGAATATAACAAAACAGAAACAGACTCACAGCTACAGAGAACAAACTAGTGGTTACCAGTGGGGAGAGTTAAAGGAGGAGGGGCAGTATAGGGGTAGGAGAAAGAAAGGGGTTATTATGGGATTATATGAAATCACTTGTGTGAAACTTTTGAAAACCGTAAAGCACTATAGAATTTAATGAATCTTTCATTCAATACAAACAAAAAAAAGAAGAAGAAGAAGAATACCCCTGTGATTTAGAAAAAGGAATTCTGGAATATCACAAAATAATGCCTACATGGATGATTTGGAGCTGACTCTGTTTGGAATCCCAGACATTAACTCAGACATTATTGTCATTAAATATGGACATCTTTGTTTACATAGCCATGAAGAGGCTACTGCCCACCTGGTGTAATTTGAAAGATACCGAGGGTCCCCTAATCACCTCTGTCAAAAGCCAGTCTTGGCAGCTGGAGTCTCATGATAGAAGTGCTCCTTTGGATGTTGGCAGACTCTCCAGAAAGATCTGTTCAGGAGTTGTCCCTGGCAGGGTAACGTGTACACATTCCTGTGTCCTCTCTCAGGTGTATCAACAGCAGTTAGATGTTGACTGAAAGGGTCAGATGGGACAGGTCCACAAAGGAACCATGCTCTTTTTTCTCTCTCTTTTCACGCTTCATTCTCTATGTTGGAAGCATTGCTTCTCCTGACTCTTCGTTCTTTTCCTTAGCAAAAGGAGGCTAGTTTAAGTCAGGGATACAGCTTCAGGCTGATCCTCCATCATTTCTTCCCCTTCTAACCTTGAAGAGTCCGTGTTGAGGCTTGTAATTGAAGCTCATTCACTGGACCTCACCTCATGGCCACCTGCGGGTACTTGCTGACCAGGCACTGTCAGGGGCTGTGGGAGAAGGAAGCAAGGGTCACAGGGATGCTCTAAGAATGGAAGTTTGATGGGAAAACTTTAAGAACTATGTTTAGGGGCCAAATTCATCAAATAAGCAGATTCCGAAGAAAAGTGTGTTCAGTCATTTTAGTCTAAGCAAAGTAGTTCTTAATCCAGAAGCGAATCTATCTGGATGTTTAATCTGCTAATGTATGCCTTTTTTAAAAAATTTATTTTATTGAAGTACAGTTGATTTACAATCTTGTGTTAATTTCTGCGGTACAGCAAAGTGATTCAGTTATACATGCATATTCATTCTTTTTCATATTCTTTTCCATTACGGTTTATCACAGGATATTGAATATAGTTCCCTGTGTTTACAGTAGGAGCTTGTTGTTTATCCATTCTCTATATAATAGTTTGCTTCTACTAATCCCCAAATCCCAATCCATCCCTCCCCAACCCCCTAATGTGTGCCTTTTTACTAGTGATTCAGAGAAGGGTATTTTGTTTTCATATTATTCCATTACTACTTACTCTTCCCCCTCTTCTTTATGGTATTCCCTCCCATTTGTTCTTTTATTTTCCCCATTCATTCTTTATTCAGTTCTTTGGAGTCTCTGTACTTACACCAGTGGTCTCTATGTATGATACCTGCTTGTGTATCAAATACCTGCTTCCTTTTTGTTGGAGTCAGCTTTCACTCCTTTGAAAACAAATTGTAAGCCTAAACTCCGCCAACTTCAGAGAAGAGAACTCAACACTTTGCCCTCTGTTGCTCCTTACAGGTAAACAGAATCAAAACCCCAAGACAAATAGATGAGCTGATCGAAATCGAGAGTGACACAGGAACATGGTACAGGAGGTGTTTTGTTCGGATCCGCACAGAACTGTATGGAGTAAGTAACAAGCCCATCCTGACTTGCTGGCCAACTTGGTACTTGAGGTTAGTCAGAAACAGGATTGACTCAATCTGTCCCGTGAATGGGGTTCTTCCCCCTTCTGCCCAGGACACCCAATTCCTAGCGTAGGACCAGGTAATAGGATCCCCTTGGGATTAGCGGGGTTACCAAGACATTCCCTCTTTGGGGAGGGAAGGTATTAGGCAAGGAGTCCTGGCAGTGATGGGGTACACTGATGTCTTGAGTTACTTTGTCCGTTGGAAGCTGATAAATAAAAATTCCAGAAACCAAAAATTTGGTTTCCTATAGCCTTTAGCTTTTACACTGTAAGTTCAAATGAATCCAGCCCAAAGAAAACTCAACATTTTTTATAATTTGTTGGAGGGGGTTGGGAAATGCGGTTGACTAGGTAACTGCCTAAGAAAATTAACTCTCTAATATTTCACAGATTTGGTTGACTTTTATGAGCTGTTTCACCTACCCAGTCAAGGACAATACCATAAAGCTTACGATTGTTTGGTTCACGCTGTCCTTTGGGTAAGTGATGCCTAAATTCTTGGTGAGTGAAATCTTTAAATTTCCACACTGTAACTCCCAACCACGCTGCTTTTCTTCTTATACTGTTTGATGCTGTTAACCTCTACGAAAGAATTTTTGTTTTCATTTTCCATTTGCTGGCAATTACAGTTTTTATCACCCAGTCATTTAATTTATGCTGTCATAAAGAAGCGGGGGTGGCAAAACCAACAGTGTCTGGAAAGTTCGATAAGCCCGCGAATGGTTTGCCCACCCTCCTCTCCTCACTGGCGCGGCCCCAGCCCACCGGCCTCTTTGCTCTTCCTCAAATGTGTCAGAACTTTCTTGAACATGTTCCATCTCGGGCCTTAGTCCTGCCCCCGGACATGGCCTGGCTCATTTCCTCTCCTCCTTTGAGTCTTTCCTGGTGTGTCACCTTCTCAATGATACCTCCCGAAGCACCTTTTTGAAAACTGCAGCCCCTCAGTACTCCCGGTCCCCTTTTCAGCTTTATTATTCCCCATCGTACCTTCTATCATCTTCTAATAGACAAAAAGCTTTTCCATTTTTTTTTTTTTTTTTGCGGTACGCGGGCCTCTCACTGTTGTGGCCTCTCCCGTTGCGGAGCACAAGCTCCGGACGCGCAGGCCCAGCGGCCATGGCTCACGGGCCCAGCCGCTCCGCGGCAGGTGGGATCTTCCCAGACCGGGGCACGAACCCGTGTCCCCTGCATCGGCAGGCGGACTCTCAACCACTGCGCCACCACGGAAGCCCTCCATTCTTTAAAGAATAAAGAAAGCTCTGTCTTCCTCCTCTGGAAGTTCTGTGAGAACAGGGATTTTAAACTGTTTTGCTCACGGATATATGGCCCTGGCACATAATAAGTGCTCAATAAATAAAACCACCATATATGTATTCTAAGAAAAGAGGAGGTAGGGAGAACATTTCAGAATTTTTGTTGCAAATGGTTGACATACTCACTTTAGAATATGTGTATACAACTCGATTTTTGCCTAATTTATTGTTTTTTAAAGGCAGGTAGATAATACCCTACACTTTCAGGTCAATAGGCTCTGGTAGAGCCCAATATTTATGCTACAAGCTCCATGTCTTAACATCCCTAAATGAAAACCAGTGAGTGATCGCAGATGACCAGCCTTTCCCAGTGCTGTGAGTTGTAGTAAAGGGAGAGACCAGGAAGGTAGGGGTTGTTCTGCTGTGTGACTTGGGGACACTACCAAGTTTTAGTTCCTTATTTCTAAATTGACAGGGTTGACTTAGAACATGTAAAGTAACTCCCACTCAAGTTCTAAAAAAAAATTGATCTGTGAAGGAAGAGAGGGCTGAAAATTAACGAGTATTAAATGCCTACTATGGGGCTTCCCTCGTGGTGCAGTGGTTTAAGAATCCGCCTGCCAATGCAGGGGACACAGGTTCGAGCCCTGGTCCGGGAAGATCCCACATGCGGCGGAGCAACTAAGCCCGTGCACCACAACTACTGAGCCTGTGCCCTAGAGCCCGTGAGCCACAACTGCTGCGCCCACACACCACAACTACTGCGCCCTTGCGCCTAGAGCCCGTGATCCTCAACAAGAGAAGCCACCGCAATGAGAAGCCCTTGCACCGCAACGAAGAGTAGCCCCCGCTCGACTCAACTAGAGAAAGCCCGCACGCAGCAACGAAGACCCAACGCAGCCAAAAATAAATAAATTAAATAAATAAATTTATTTTTTTAAAAAAAACTTCGTCTTTTGAGCACTCGCTATGTGCTAGGTACTTGGCATTCCATTTAATCCAAGCAACTACCCAGGAAGGTGGGTACTATCATCATTCCAATATTAGAGATGGGGGGATAACTGAGGCTTTTATAACTTGCCCAGGATCACACAGCTGGTCACTGGCAAGGCCAGGATTCAAACCTAGCATATCTACCTGCAAAAGTTATGCTCATGACCACTTCTTTCCCTTTGTAGCTCAATGTAACTAGGGATAAGCTAAAGCAGTGGTTCTCAAACTTGAGTGTGCATCAGGAGACTTAACACGGAGGACTCCATCCCACAGTTTCTGATTCAGCAGGTCTGGATGAGGCCTGAGAGTCTGCATTTCTAACAAGTTCCCGGGTGATGTTGATGCTGCTGGCCCAGGGACCGTGCTTTGGGTGGGAACCACCAGTTTAGAGCAGCGTTGTCCAGTAAAAATATAATGTCAGCCACATGTGTCATTTTAAATGTTCTGGCAGCCACATTTAAAGAAAAAAAAAGGAAAAGGAAACAGGTGAAACAAATTTTAATAACATTTTATTTCACTCATTTTGTCCAAAATATTATCATTCTGACATTTAATCAATATGAAATGATTAACAACTTAATTTTACGGTTTTTTTTCCCATAAGTATTCAAATCTGGTGTTTCATACTCATGGCACATCTCATTCAGACTGGTCACATTTAACTGCTCAGTAGCCACATGTGGTTAGTGGCTGCTGTTATGAAGGTCACAGCTGTATGACTGAGCTGTAAGCTGTTAGAATAGCACACCAGAGGCAAGAGGCAGAAAGTGGGCAGTAACCTGGCTTTTCCAATGAATAACTTAAATGGCCTTTTTTCCAGCCTTGAACTTCTTTGAGCGTGGGCTCTGCCCCGAGGCTAGCGGTACCATAGTAGTGTAGGAAGCAAGAAAGCTTGTCCATTAATAGAGAGGTCATTCTTTAAGGGCCCTCACAGTCTGGGGACCCCAGGAGTTTGTAGCTCCAGACTAGGAGATGGGGTCCTTCAGTGCAGCCTACGGGGATGAGAAAAACATTAGGGCCAGGATGCCATGTGCTGGTGTACGATGGGGTTCTTATGCACGTCTCTTCCCAAAGGAAGGGTTCAGGAATTACAGACCTGCGGTTCTCCAGGGAAACCCAGGCCATCCCTCTAGCGTGATTTTTGCAGACTTGTGATGAGGAGGGTCCAGTGAGATTACTGTTTGATGGTTCATAATGCTACAAGAGGCGGGTCCTACTCAGCAGTGCTTCTCCAGAAACCACCACCTCTCTGAAAATGACGGGGAGATGGTCATGGCCGCTAGGGTTGTCGGCACCTTTACAAACTCACGTTTCTTTGTCTTTGCAGGTACTACGGTTTATCCATTTGGTTCCCTGATGTTATTAAACATCTGCAGTCGAGTGTGTTGAAAGATGTAGATGATCCGACAGGAAAATTTTCAAATTTAACTACTAACTTTACAACGACAAATAAGATTGTTTCTGGACTGGAATGGGACAACGGCAGGTCTGGAAACTTTTAAATCATTTCACTTCCTACCTGGTCTCAAACATGTATTTCTTATTAGCCTTCACGGCACTAAAATATGAATAGTTTTTTTAGTTTGTACATGTAGTCATTTTCAGACTGAATTTAAATACTTCCAAATGGTCTTTAAAGAAAAGGTCCACGTATATCAGTTATCACTACTTCTGAAACTGGGCTGCTTCATATTGATAAAGAAATGGAATTGACTGGTGTGAAAAGAAAATTCAGAGAGGCCTTGGAAAGCAAGCAAAATAAGTTATGGAAGAGAAGAGTGAAGATTATGAGAAAATAAGTTAGGTTATAGCATTATTTAACTCAGAGAGGAAATCTGCCCTGTAATCTCATGCCTGTTTTTATCTCTGGAAAAGGGGTCCACTTTTCAGATTTCCTTCCTTCTCCACTATGCTGAGTCAAGAATTGGGGTTAAGTTGTATCAGGAAAAGTTTCAATTAGAGAATAGGAATGATTCCCCAAAGTTAAGAGCTTTGAAAATATGGAATAAGTTAGCACAGGACATTTTTGAGTATGGAGTCTGAAACACCTCTTGATGAGGAGAGAGAAGTGACTCCAAAGGTGGTTGTGGTTTATTTTTTCAGAGAGGGAAAGGGGTAGACAGGGTCCTCATTTCTACCCATTATTTGTTATCTGAGCAAATAATTGCTGGTATGAGTTCCTGTTGGTTTATATCATTCTTAGGAAATTCTCCCAGTTTCAAAATTAAAGTAAAACTCTATAAAAATAAATGATCAAAGTTTCCCTGGGCAAAAACTAGTTTGGAAAGATGAAAAATAATTCTGTGGGATACTTATGATTTGTGTAATGCAAAGGAGAGTGACCAACCAGGAGGTAGTTGTTTGGATCAGCAATTCAGTGAGGGGCCTAATCCATATAGGATGACCTTCACTCTCCCACATAAAATACTGACTCGAATCGGTACTTGCTTCTCCGCAGAAACTTTAGAGTCAAGTGCTCTATAATTCTAGCATGAAAATTGACTTAACTACTTAAAAGTTATTGTTACTCCATTAGAAATTTCTAATACGTTTGTGCCTCTGACAGTCTTTTTTTTTTTTTTTTTTTTTGTGGTACACGGGCCTCTCACCGTTGTGGCCTCTCCCGTTGCGGAGCACAGGCTCCGGACGCGCAGGCCCAGCGGCCACGGCTCACAGGCCCAGCCGCTCCGCGGCATGTGGGATCTTCCCGGACCGGGGCACGAACCCGCGTCCCCTGCATCGGCAGGCGGACTCTCAACCACTGCGCCACCAGGGAAGCCCTCTGACAGTCATATTTTTAATAAAAAGTTCTAAGCTGGATATTCAGTCATCACGGAGAAATTTTTTACTTTGGCAATGTAATGATTAATAATTTTAATAGGATTAAAATCCCTCTAAAACATATACATTTATTTGAGAAGGCGATAGAAATTTTTTTTTTTTTTTTGTCTTTCAGGGAAATTTGAAATACCACTAGCTAACTCATTTTTTAAAAATAGTTTTCCTAGTCAATATTCTAAAATGGCGATTCTTTATATACTGATAAGGAATGACTTCCGAAGTAGACTCCGAGGAGAACGAGGCAAGGGGTAGAATAGTGTCCTGTTTGCTAGCGCCCTGTATACAGAATGCTTCTGGAAGAGCATACGGGAAACTGACAACAGTGGTTATCCCTGGGAAAAAGAACTAGGTGGCTTGAGGATGGGAGACAAAAGACTTACTTTTTCCTTCTTCAACATTTTGAATTTTGCACCGTGTGTACCCTGTGCATATAGTATCCATTAAAAACAATGGTTTCCCCTTTCTAAATTCAGTTTCACTTCAGAAAATTAGTGATCTTCTTCAAATGTGCCATTATTTACCCTCCTTTAGTAGATAGATTTATGGCTTAGATGGTTTTACTCTGGACTCCTAGAGTAAGGGTTGAAATAAGATTGTTTTTTGAGGAGGTTGGTCTCATAGGCGCTTAGTGCATTTTGAGTGGACAAATGCAGTCCGACGTTAGGGTGAGGATGATTTTCAGAGTACTCGATAGTGAATTGCTTTTAAGTCAGCTCACTTGCTTGGGAGGATCAGTCCCTTTCTGCTCTCATAAGAGTGGTATTTGGTGTAATAACTTCTTCCCCAGGTGAATAAGCATTTTCCTCTCAGTGACTGGCTAAGTATACATTCATAGTCTCTTAATAAATTGCCGAGACACACTGAGAATATGTATCCATGTCTCCCAAGAGTCCTTATCAACACTGAATATCTGAGCCATAGACTCTTCTGAGATGTTAGGATCATTGTGACTATTATCATCTCCCCCTTCCCCTTTACATCACCCAAAAATGGACCTGAGCAACTTCCATCATTCTACGCATTTCCAAAAATAAGCAGGGCTACGGTCGTTCTACTTGGTACCTCTTAGCGATGAGAAAAAAAATATTCTTGGAAATGACTGTAAGCTATGAGTTTCTTGACCCCCAAGACAATCATTCCTCACATAAATGATTCTCCCATCCTCTCTTCAAGATAATTGGAAGTCCCTACACTAGAATTAAGAAGCTTTGGGTTTTCAGCTTGGGAAATAGACTTTCATTAAAAGTGAGCATGGTAACACACCATTGTAAAGCAATTATACCCCAATAAAGATGTTAAAAAAAAAGTGAGCATGGAAGCACATCCTCAAGTTAGAGCTATTAACCCCAAATAGAGGATTTTCAAATAAAGGCATGTGTGAAGGAACAAGAGGATAGGATTGAAAAATAAAGAATCAGTAGCCACAGGTAATCTCCAAACTCAATACCTTCAGCTGTAGACCCTACAGAAACGCTTACCAACATCGCCAAAAGCTAAATGCGGCTACTTTGAATGCCATCTCTTCTTCTGGTAGGAAATACTATTGGTAAGCAATGAGATAACCAAAGGACAGGCCGCAGAGGAAAAAGGGGGAAAGCTAGGGGCTTAGAAAATCCAGAAGCCAATGTCCTTTATAATTAAGAGAGGCCCTCGTGGGACCTCACATCTCTAAATCTGTCTGACTTAGCTTTCAACTCTGATAGACACAATCATCAATGTGAATCTTTTTGTGTGTTGGGCAGATTCGAAGGGATCAGGCTCAAATCCATAATTTTCAAAGATTCGGTTTTTAAGTCCTGCACCTTTGAGGATGTAACTTCAGTCAACACCTACTTCAAGAACTGCATGTTTATTAATACTGTTTTTAACAACACAGGTAGGTGTGCCACTTAACCCTGCCTGGCGCCTCTTCACAGGCCCTAGTTCTTGGCAGAAACGTGATACTCATTTGGTGATAGGCGTGGGCATAGGCTTACGGGGGAAGTGAAGGTTGAAGTACAAATGAACGGACTCCCTCCGTCAGGTTGGATCAAAGCTGAGCTTGTATTGACTGTCTTTGTCACACTTAATGCAGATGGAGCTTGCCGAGTTCAAAGCTGGAAATACAAAATCCTCTGGTGAATAATTTTTAAAGCAAAGAATTAACCTGTGGTTCGTTTGTTTTGATCATCCTGATTTCAAAATCTGGCGTTAGCTTAAGTGAGCATGCCTGAACTACGGATCTACAGAGATGGATGAAACATGCTCAATCAGATACAGTCTTTTAGTCCAGTCCATTTAATGGAGGCTGGAAAACTCCCCAGGGAAAAAGAGGAAGGGCAGCAAACATTGATTGAACACCTACTGTGTGCTGGTTCCTACCTCAGGTTATTAGACACTCATTATCTTGTTTAATTTTCACGGTAGCTGAGGCTTAGAACAACGCAGTAATTTGGCCACAGTTGTAGAGCTAGAAACAGCTGCCATTTGAGCCCAGGCTCATCTGATTGCAAAGCCCAGGCCTTGCCACCGACACACGTTGGTCCATCTGTCCCATGAGTTCAGAATAACAGCCCGACACTGGCAGGAGGATCAGCTCCACCCTGTTGCCAGTCCTGCCTTCTTGGTGATCAGACAGGAGCCAGCTCTGCCTAGCTCCAAGTGAGAGTGGAGTCAGGGGTCTCGGGCTTTGTTTAAACCGCGCTCTCGCTGTCTTCCAACCCATTCAGCCTCAGAAGACCAGCTTTTTAGGCGCATCTTGTTCAGCGAGGACAGCAACCCTTTTGATTCTCACTGCCTTTTAGCAGAGCCCAGCATCATCTGCAGCCCCTTTTGGCTAGATCCAAGTTCAAGAAAAAACAAAATCAGCAGCGAATGCTGGTGACCTTCCAACGAGGCTGACTCGGGTTCCTCGGTGGGTTCCTCCACTTGAGCCTTCTCTCATAAATTCAGCCTCAAGGACCCAAGGAAGGTCCTGTTTCTTCTCGCTGCCTCCGAGCCCTATAAAATGGCAGTAGTAAGGCCGATTCATACACATTTTGAAACAAATTATTTTTATAATTGTAGTATGGAAGCCTTAGTACTCTAATGATAGTCCTTATGTAACATGATAATTAGAAGAAAGTAACATCGTAAAGGAGTAAGCAATCATGTAATTAGCAATGACCAACCATAAGAAATCAGAGGATAACTGGACTCTTTAGTTTATTCCTTTATTCAACAGAAGTATTCCTACCTTCAGCTGCTTCGTAATGTGGGGTCCTAGACTAGATCCTGTGCTTTGGCCAGGCCCTGAAGCCCTCAAGGAGCCTACAATACCATGATTTTGTTCTGAATTCTCGGCAGGCTTTCGGTGCGCGACTCTCATGCACCAGTATAAGTTGTCGTTCTTTGTGTTCACAGATTTTGAACCACATAAATTCATTAACTGCGAATTTCAAAACTGCACATTTTTGCACAACAAGACAGGATGCTACGTTACCTTTGAAGATGACTATGGTGCCTACTGGATTTATTTTGTCAACTTCCTGGGGACATTGGCAGTGTTGCCAGGGAACATCGTGTCTGCTCTCCTAATGGACAGAATCGGGCGCTTAACGATGCTAGGTATGTGCTTGGTTTCATGTAAAATACAAGAGCTGCCCTTGCAGTCTAGAGGGAGCCTGTCTCCTGCTATACTCCCTACCCCCCTAGGATTTGCATCCCACAGAGATGAGGAGAAATCCCTTAAGACCTTTCATTAGGACTAAATTTTAGTAAAAGATGTCTAATTACATCTCATTTGAACAGCTTCTGTGAGTTAACAGACTGAAAAACTAATTATGTGTGACTAATGTCTCTTTTTCTACTTACATAGCTGAGTGATTGATGATGTGTATTTCATGCTCGCTGTGTTCAGAAGGTAGTTAGAGGCGCAAACCTTATATACAAGTAAGCACACTTGTACCTGAGCTTTATGAACCCAGGCTGTGGCTTCCTCTTGGGATTCAGTTTTGCTCTGAGATCTCAAAGCCCTCGAGGGTCTTTGCTCTACTAAGATGACAGGAAACGTCCCAGCCGTGTCTGCTTCGTTGGCAGGTGGCTCTATGGTGCTTTCGGGGATCAGCTGTTTCTTCCTTTGGTTTGGCACCAGCGAATCCATGATGATAGGCATGCTGTGTCTGTACAATGGGTTGACCATCTCGGCCTGGAACTCTCTTGATGTGGTCACTGTGGAGCTGTACCCTACAGATCGGAGGTATGTGGAAATGGGCCTCCAGCAAGAGGTTCTCTGAGCCCCACAGGACCACTGAAAAGTCAGAGCAAACAAGCCAAACTGTCATTTTCCCCAAAAAGCAAAAATCCAAAAGAAAAAATTCTGGCTTATGAAGTTGTAGGCTCTACTCATATCTTTCATTCATTCTTTATTTTTTAATGAGGCAAAACATTGTTTCTTCCTCATTGACTATTACACGTAGTATCATAAAAACGTTATTACTTTGAAAGCAGTTTGTGGATTAGTTTCTCAATTTGAAAACATTCCTGGGGATGCATGATGATTGCTGAGAAGGGACAATCATAAGTTAAATGCTAAATAATTACAATGGAAATTGTTCCCAATTTTTATAGCTAGACTATATTTACAGCTAGATATTTTTATAGCAATGTATGCATGTATTATGTAGTTAAATATATAGTCAATATTAGTATTAAACATATATACTCAATATTATAATTATATTTAACTATCATGTGGTATGGGAAAATCAGGTTTGCCCAGGAACTATGAAGGCTTTTCAGTATACGTGTGGATATTTATATTTAATTTGTTGGACGAGGTAAGGCATTGAAGTTCTTTTTTTACCTGACTTTTTTTGAGGTATAGTTGAAGTACAATATTATATATGTTTCAAATGTACAACGTAATGATTTACAATTTCTAAAGGTTATGCTCCATTTATAGTTATCATAAGATATTGGCTATATTCCATGTGTTATACAATATGTCCTTGTAGCTTATTTATTTTATACATCTACTCATCCCTTTTAAAAAGAAAATGTAGGGGAATATAATTGCTAGCTGGAGTTACTAGGACAATGAAACCAGTGAAGGAATTTAATTGTGTCCATGACTTAGCTTGCTGGCTAACAGCGTGAGGAAGCAGTAATGAAACAGGGAGCGATAGGCTGTAAGAGCCTCTCCGGGGGCTTCCCTGGTGGTGCAGTGGCTAAGAATCAGCCTGCCAATGCAGGGGACATGAGTTTGAGCCCTGGTCTGGGAAGATCCCACGTGCCGTGGAACAGCTAAGCCCGTGCGCCACAGCTATTGAGCCCGCGCTCCAGAGCCCGCGTGCCACAACTACTGAGCCTGTGTGCCACAACTACTGAAGCCCACGCGCCTAGAGCCCGTGCTCTGCAACAAGAGTAGCCACCGCAATGAGAAGCCCGTGCAATGCAACGAAGAGTAGCCCCCGCTCACCGCAACTAGAGAAAGCCCAAGCGCAGCAACAAAAACCCAACACAGCCAAAAATAAATAAAATAAATAAATTTAAAATAAAATAAAATAATGTATGCAAAACAATAAATGTTTTAAATAATAATAATAATAATAATGCTTAAAAAAAAAAAAAAAGGAGCCTCTCCGGGCCCCTTATCAGTCCTGAGAGGGTTCTTACCTTCCATTTGCAAGTATCTACGTGAGCTCTGCATTAAGGCACCACAAAGAGGTCTCTGGAACATATCTCTTGACCTTCCTGGTCTGTTGAAGGAAAGCCAAACACATTTCCAGTGACCAGAAAAAGACAGCTATTGGAAGAAAATTATGCATCTGTTCCCAAAATGGAGACACAGAGACTTTGCACCTCATATCATAAAAGGGGCTAGAAGGTAGGGCTTTGGAGTGGAGCTTCAGCAGGTGACTCATGAAAAGAATAGAAGCCTGTTTTGCCATTTGACATGAGTGAAGACAAATGGCCTTTGCCTTCTCTCATTTCGCGTACACTCCGTCACCATGGAGGCCCTCTTTGCTAGAGGATGGAGTCAGCATTCTCTGGACTTTGAGATGGAGGAGGGTTTTTTCTACGACAATGCAGAGACATTTGGGATATCAATTTTCAACTGATCCTGAGTCCTCCTTTTGTTTATTGGCACCCATGGGTACATTCTCTGCATACCCAGACTCTCTAACTTATATTTCTTCTTCATGAACATCTATTACTGAGCTTACAGGAACCCTGTAGGTACTCCAGTATCCATCTCCCTCCTGAGTGTCTGGAACTCTTATGGATGTCTGCTTATCAGATATTCTAATTAGTAACCTGACTTACGCTCTGAAAGGAACATACAACCCACAACTGGCATCTCCTCCCTTCTTTCAACAAACATTAGTTCTCTTCTGTGGGCAAGCTCCTGGGATGGGTGTCACGGGACTAGGATGCTGCCAAAACAAGGTTAAGACTCTGCAGCTTGCCTGCCTTCTCATCCTGCAAACTGGGCCCAGGTGTGGACTAAACTAGACGTTTAAAAAAGCCCCTCAGTGTTAGAGCAAGGCTATGTCATAGCCTGTAACCTTTTTATTTTACATTTTAAAAGCTTGATACTGTTTGAGATGAATCAGCTGCTTATCCCTCTGCCATGGGAATGGAAGAATGAGTATTCTCCCGTGGCAAAAACCTGGCTTAAAAACAAAACGCCACAAATCAGGTGGGTCTGTCCATGAGAAACATGGACCTGCTGTGTTTCTGTTGTCGGAAAGGTTAAACATCAAGCAAGATTAAAACAGAAATTGCCGTGTGTATTAGCTCAGATCCTCTGAGAAGCAGATGACAAGATGGGATTAAACATGCATGGATTTTTGTTAGAGGAAATGTGGGTTATGAGAGAAAATGGGGAGGGAGGTACAGGCTGGCTGCAGTGCAAGCCTGAGCCCCATGGAGGAGTAAGGAAGGAAGGCCAGTTGGGTAGAAGTGTCCCAGACCACCAGCAAGCAGTCTCAGGAAGGTTTGGCATGGCTGTGACAAAGTCAGCTTCAGAGGAGTCCCACCTGTCCCAGGCACCAGCCTGCCGTAGTATTCATCTTACGTTCAGTTTGCTGCTGCTGGAGCAGCAAAGCATGGGGATGTGTTTCAGAGCATGGCAGCTGGGCCAGGACTCAGAAATTGGCAAGGTGCATCCTCACTTTAGCCACGCTGTTGCTAGCAGATGTTCTCCAGCACTCAAGCTGATGTTACCAGATAACGTACAGGAAGTCACTTCCTTAAGTGATGGAGAGAGAACTTACCTGCCAGAGCGGCATCACTAGGGCCATGGTGATTTAGCTAGCACCACCTACTCTGTTTCGGGCTAAAGCCTTCTGTTTCATCTCTGCTGCTTTCCTCTGGGTCACATAGGAGGGCTCCCCTGATCTCTGGCTCAGCTGTTAGAGGAAAACCCCAACTGTTTTTGTGTGTAGGTACCCTATGGCCTCTTCTCCCCGTGGAAGCAGAATAGAATACATCCTGACAAGAATGTTGGTTATAGGGTGTGATTTTTTCATACTAGAACTTTAGCACTGCCAACTCCTTGCCCAGTTTCTAGAATCTGTCCTTAATGGTCACTTACTAGGACACTCTGATTCCAGGCCCCAAACTAAAAAAGTAGCCTCTTGAGCTATTCAACAGCCAACTCCTATCAAAATCCCAGTGAAAATGATTATATTGGGGGGACATAACTTACCATATAATCTAAATGCTATGAAAGTTATAACACACGAAAGCCACATTTGTCAACCACAGCGCGGACTTGACCTTTAATGTTATACTCTTGGCTTGCATTTACTGTGAAAGCACTAGTGAGGACAGGACGTTTCCCATCAGAGTGCACCTTTCCTCTCTGTAGAGCCCACCACCTGATCTGCAGCGAGTTCCAGGACCTGCTCTGGGGAGCTGCTTTGTCTCTTCACTTCATATGATAAAAATTAGTAATTCCTCACAGTTGCTTCCCTGCTGTGAGGTCAAGAGGCAGAGTGCCTATGTCGGTGTTACATCTCCATGGTCCAGGTATTTGCTTTGCTTCTCTCATCCTGGTTTGCACTCTTGCATTCCTATTTTATTAATTTTGTCTTTTTTTTTTTGTGGTACGCGGGCCTCTCACTGTTGTGGCCTCTCCCGTTGCGGAGCACAGGCTCCGGACCTGCAGGCTCAGCAGCCGTGGCTCACGGGCCCAACCGCTCCGCGGCATGTGGGATCTTCCCGGACCCGGGCACGAACCCGTGTCCCCTGCATCGGCAGGCGGACTCTCAACCACTGTGCCACCAGGGAAGCCCTAATTTTGTCTTTTATAAGCTACCCTAAATCGTTTCATAAAGAGGCAGGAAAATTTGCAATTAAAATTGTATGTACTTATTGAGCAGCACTTTTCTGTGAAGCAGGACAGCCACTGCTAACACTTTTTGTGAGGAAAATCTCGGGTTTTTTTTCCTCCACGCTCAATTCTTGACTTTTGGCCACCAAATATGGAGGGTTTTTTTCCCCATACCAAGCAATTCTCTAATTCCCAGTAGACACCAGCTGGATGTTCTAAAATTTCACTCAGTTCTGACACGATCTACCTGGAGACAGCATCAGATCCCACAGGTTAAAGACTCACTTCCCACAAGAGTGCCCCCCTTCAGACACCAAACCCGAGTCAGGTTATCACCTATACATCTGACCAACCGGCTGTACATTGGAGTTCTCTCTACCCCCTCCCCGGGTTTGATCACTTGTCAGAATGGCTCACAGAACTCAGGGAAACATTTCCTTGTGTTTACCGATTTATTATGAGAGGTTACAAGTCAGGAACAGCCAGACAGAAGAGATGCATACATAGGGCAAGGTAACGGAAGAAGGAGCACAGAGCTTTGTGCCCCATCCAGGTATGCCACCCTCCTGGTACTTCCGTGCAGTCACCAACCTGGAAGTTCATCAAATCTTGTTGTTCGAAAGTTTTTATAGAACTTAATCTCCAGCCCTGTTCCACCCATTCCCAGTGCCAACCTCTAATCGCTTGCTCTTTCTGGTAATGATGCCGAAACTCGGCCTCTGTGCACCAGTGCCAAGTTGAATCTCAGAGACAGAGTTTTGGGTGAAGTAACAAAGAATAGCTTTATTGCTTTGCCAGGCAAAGGGGGACACAGTGGGCTCGTGCCCTCAAAACTGTGTGTCCCAACCCAGGAGGATCTGGTGAGTTCCATAGCAATGGTTCAAGGGTGGGGTTGCTGATAAAGATCAGGGTGCGCAAAGGCCTGCATTCCTTTGATCTGGCCTAAGGTGGTCTCCTGATGAGATTCTGGGGTTATCTCAGATTAACTGGGGTTATGAGATTCAAGGTTATCAAACTGTGACCTCCTCTCTGGAATGAAGAATGCTTCATCAAATAGTTTCACATCTTCCATTTGCTGGGGGTTTTAGTTCTGCAGAAGAGCTCAAAGATATTGTTATGTGTCTCCCTTGAGGCGGAACCAGGACCCTGCCCCAAGGCTTCACTCTTGTTTCCTGGCTGCTCCTCCCTAGTCTCAGCATCCCCTCCCTTCCCTGACCAGCAACTGTTTGAATCTGCCCTTTGGGACTTAGGGAGGCCTCATGGTGGCTGGAGGCTGTTCCCTACAAACAAAGAAAGCCTTCCATCCCAGAAGCCCCACGGGGTCCTGTTTGGTTTCATTTACAGATCACCACAACAGATGTAATAGTAATGGAAACATTTGAAATATTGTGAGAATTACCAAAATGTGACAAAGAGACAGGGAGTGAGCAAATACTGTTGAGAAAATGATGCTGATAGACGTGCTAGACCCAGGGTTGCCACAAATAGTCAATTTGTAAAAAACACAATATCTTCCAAGTATAATAAAACGAAGTGCAATAAAATGAGGTATGCCTGCACATAGGGTGAGGTCCAGAAGACTCCCAAGTACAGGAGCCTGTGTCATCCTGGAGTTGAGGGGTACACCACCCTGCTGGCATGTGGATGCGTTCACCAATCGGGAAGCTCTCCAGATTTATGGAGGTTTCATTATGTAGACGTGATTGATTAAATCATTGGCCGCTGCTGATTGAACTCAGTCTCCAGCCTCTCCCCTCCCTGAGGTGAGGGTGGGATAAGCTGAAAGTCCCAACCCTCTAATCACATGGTTAGTTTTTCTGGAGACCAGCCCCCATCTAGAAACCATCTAGGAGACCCTCAAGTTCAAGAAGTTGAATGAATCCCAAACACGATAAGCCAAAGAAATCCACACCAAGACAAAGAAAAAAATCTTGAAAGCCACCAGAGGCAACACTTCACCTATAGGGAAAAACAGTTAGATTGCTAGATTTCCCCCCTAAAAATGTTTCACCTGTTTTTAGAATTGCAATGGTGATATGTAATTTTCTTTTATTATGCAGAAAAGCCAAGATTTTAAAGACTGATAAAAACTCAGTGTTAACTGGAGTGGGTGAGGGTGAAATTACTGCTCAGAGACTGTTGTGGGAATTCTAAAAACAGGTGCAACATTTTTAGAGGGGAGAATATAGCAATCTGTTTTCCCTATAGGTGAAGTGTTCCTTCTGGCTGCTCTCAAGACTTTTTTCTTTGTCTTGGTGTGGATTTCTTTGGGTTATCACATTTGGGATTCACTCAGCTTCTCGAATCTGTAGGTTTGTATCTCTTGCCAAATTTGTGAGCCATTATTTCAAATTTCAACCATTATTTATTTGAATACTTTCTCTTTTCCTGCTTGGACTCCAGTGATATAAGTATTAGGTCTTTTGTTAGAGTCCCACAGGTCCCTGATGCTCTGTTAACTTTTTTTTTTAGTCTATGTTCTCTTTGTTTTTCAGATTGGATGGTGTCTATTGTTCTGTCTTCAATTTACTGATTCTTTTCACTCTCTCCTTCATTCTGCCATTGAGCCCAATCACTAAGCTTTTTATTTTGGTTATTGGATTTTTCAGTTCTAAAATTTCTATTTGGTTCTTCTTTATGTCTTTTATTTCTTTGCTGAGGCTTTCTATTTTTTCATGATGTGTTCTGTATTTCTGTGTGTTCAAGAGTTTCAAGGGTGTTCATAATTGCTCATTGAAGCATTATTATAATGACAGCTTTAAAAGCTTTATCAGATAATGTTAACATCTCTGTCATGTCAATGTTGGCATCTCAATTGTTTTTTCTCATTCTGTTTGAGCTCTTCCTGGTTATTTGGATGATAAGTGATATTCAGTTGAAAGCAGTCATTTTCATATTATGTTCTGAGACTTCTGATCTTATTGAAGCCTTTGGTTTTGGTTGGCATTCTCAGACATCTCTCTGGGAGGGGAGGGGGTGCGCTACCCCATTATTGCCAGGTGGAGATAGATGTCCAGGTTACCATTCAGCCTCCATTGACAGCCAAGAAAGGGTGTCCTCATTCCTGCTGCACAGCGGTGGGAGTCCAGGCTCCCCTCAAGATAACCAATACCTTGGAGGGACAAACTCATTACTGGCCAGCATGGATGAAAATTCCAGCTTCCTACTTAGCCTTCCCTGACACCACCCCAATGGTGATGTTGAGGCCCCTCATTACAGGTTCACGAGGATGGAAGTCTAGGTTTTCCACTCAGCCTTTGCTGGTGTGGCTGGCAGTTGGGTTGCACTTTTTTCCAGTATTTGGTTGGAGAAGCGAGGTTGTTGTCTAAACGTTTTCTGTCTTGCTAGGCTGCCTCTATCCTGGTCCTTTGGGTAGAGAGAGCAGGCTCTGGTTTGGGTGTTATTGAAATCTGTACCTGTTGGTATTTCCTTTTGCCAGCTTCGTCAGTTCCAAGTCTCAGATGTATGAGGCAAAAAGAAAATTCAGGAAGCCACCATTCCCCAGGTCCCCAGCTGCTCTGCCTTTTTTTTTTTTATCTTCCAGAGTCTTCTTAGGTTTGTTTTATAACGTCCAGGACTTTTAGCTGTATTTAGTAGGAAGAATAAGAAAAGTATGTCTACTCCATCTCAATATGACTTTTAATATTGTTCATTTATTTACACAACAACTTTTTTTGGAGTGCCTGTGATACAACCATGAATAAGCCATTTGTAGTCATTACTTTGTGGTCATTACTTTCATGGAGCTTAAGGACAAGTGAACATCAGGCACAACATCGTGTGGTCAGGGTTATTGTGGGGAAAGGACATGGTGTTCTGAAAGCAGAAGAAAGGGTTCCTTAGAAGGAGTGATATCTGAGCTGAGACTTGAAGGAACATATATACAACCATTCTGTTTTTCACTTTCAATGCAGCATTCTGTAAATTACTTGAGATATTTAACACTTTATTATGAAATAGGCTTTGCGTTAGATGATTTTGTTCAACCGCAGGCTAATGTATGTGTTCTGAGCACATTTAAGGGACGCTAGGCTAAGCTATGATGTTCGGTAGGGTTATTAAATGCATTTCTGACTTATGATACATTCAACTTATGATGGGTTTGGAGGGATATAACTCATAGTAAGTCAAGGAAGATCTCTAGAGGCAGCACATGCTCTGGTTCATTTTGGTTCTGAGTTCCAGCCTGCGTGTCCTTCTGCATCCAGGCAGCGACTTCCTGCTGGGAGCTCCCCGGCTCACACTTCCTATCTCCATATGGCCCAGAGCCATTCTTACCCCTCCTCCATGGAGCTCAGGGCAAGGAGCTCCCACCTTGTAAGTGATGAAACCGAGGCTGTCCCCACTGGCCACCAACTCTGCACAGAATCCCTCAGCCCAGCACACCTGTCTCACGGGGATTCTTCTAGCAACCTGCTCCTGGCTTTCTCTGGCCACTGGCCTCCTTCTTCCTCCCCTCCACTTACACATGCCCAGTTTCAGATATGACCTCAGAAAGGATGAGAAAATAAACCCCTGATTGTTCCCACCTGCTGTTCCCTGCTCATCCTGGACAGCTGCTGCTGTCACCCAGTGCTCTGGGTTGGTCCTCTTCCTTGATCTAAAATTAAAACATCTGCCCAGAATTAACCAACCTGATCTCCTCCCCTTAGGGCTGTGGTTGTTTAGACAGAGAAGTTCCCCATTCCTTCCGGGAGCTCAGACCTGAAGTTCTTTAAGCCTGGATCTCTTACCGGCCAGCTGTGTGACCTCAGGAAGACCACTCAGCGTAACTGTGCCTCAGTCGTTTGAGATATAAAATGAGGAGATTCCACATCTGTGCCCATGAAGATAAAGACCTCACTTATTGTTTAAAGATTTTGAGATGAAGGAATCTTTGATTCAGTCATCTTTTCTAACCAACCTACACTCCATTTCCCTTTGCTCGGCTTTCTTTTTTCTTAGAGCCCGTATCATTATATATGTTTATATTTTATGTGACCTGAGTCACTTTGGCCATTCAGCAAATGTCAGATCATTTTTATCTCTGGAAGTTAGAAGTGGAAAGTGGGGGTGTGGGCAGGACATGGCCCTTCACCCACCACCTCACCCCCAGGGGATGTATTAAATGGCAGCAAATCCTACCAAATGTGCAAATGGTCACAAAAACAGTCCTACAGCCCATTCTTGACTCCAGGGAAGTCCATCTCTCTGCCCTTGCCTGAAAGGGCCATGGACATGACATGCTGACAGCAGGACCACCAGACTTGGGGCTGGTCAGGCAGCAGAGTATGCCTGTAAGTGTCAGAGTCCAGGACCAGTGGGCTCTAGAGTCTGGAATCTGGACCAAGGGTACCATTTCACCAAGTTGCGGGGCTTGGAGGATGCTTGTCCATCCATCGTGCTAAGGGCAGAACATTCTAGTCAACTGCATATCAAGCACTCGTATCACCAATGGAAACTGATCTCCATGTTCATTAACAAACCTTCTCATGTAGATTTCTAAAATGATAGTTAAAGCCCTAAGGAATCACCTCTGGCCTGTTAATTCCTGATTAACATGTTTTAAATGCTATGGGTATAGAGACAACTTATCTTTATACTGATGTACTTTTAAAGCAAATTACCTCCCAGACCATATGATGATAGGATGTTAGGGTGTACATTTGTCTACTGTCTGTCACCCACTAGAATGTGAGCTCCTTAAGAACAGGACTTTGTTTTCCTTATTCACTACCAGAACTCCAGGTGAATGACTGATAGATGAAAAGATAGAAAGATGGAAAAAAAAGATGCTTTTTACAATCCAGCTGGTTATGGGTGATAGTCCTCCTCCCTGTGTGGGGTCTGGCTCCCTACTCTCCAAGGTAAGCTAGTTGGACCAGTTGTGAGTGAGGGAGCATTCCTGTTCAGTTCTCCCCACTGCCCTTCTGTGTCCCTCTTCCACTTTGTCCATCCATGGCGTGTGTCCTCCAGAGCCTGCAACTGTCAGTTCCCCCTTCCCCATTCAGCACTGCCTGTTGGAAACATCTTCTTCCTCTCCTCCTGCTTCTCCATCAGCAATGTGGAGGAAACCTGAATTCAGGTATGGACGCTACCAGAAAGCAGCTGGGTAACTTTAGATTAGTCCTTGAGCCTTTCTGGAGCTTGGTGTTCTCATCTGAGAAATGAATGGGTGAGGCAGGCACAGTGCTGAGTATTCAGATTATCTCATTTAACCTTATTTAATCCTCTCTCCAACCCTACAAGGGAAGGTAGTTTTATTCCATTTTCAGGTGAGGAAAAGGAGCCACAGAAGGGGGTAAGTAACTTGCCCTGGATCCCTTAGCATCAAACCTATATGCAATGACCCTTCGGTGCAGCTCCCAGCACGGGCATACCTAGTCTGTGACATATAGAACCATCCCAGTAGGTCTGGGGTGGGCCTCTGGGAATCAGTTTCTAAGAAGCTCACACAGTATTTGGGATATACAACCGTGTCCATCAACCATGGCCTTAGACGAACTCCAGGTTGCCTCCCAGGGCTCACTTTCATTCTGTCATCATTTACCCTGGCCCAGGGACTCACTTCCTAGCGAGGTTTATCAGATAAGTGATAAGACACAAAGGCTTCCATTTTGACCTGAATATATTTGCATTTCAACAGGAACAAGCAATAGGATGACCCTTGTTGGTTGTGGGGAGGGAGGGAGTTGGAAGCCCACTTTGGGCCCAGGGATTCCTATGGGCTCAAAACTGCAAGTAAGTCCTCCACTTGTTTGTGAGTAAGAAAAGCCCTGCTTGCAGGATGCCATCTTCCCAAATTAAGGAGGACACACACAGACCACACACCTGTACTCACTGCTTAGATGAGACAAATTTTCTCTTCCTTTGAAGATCAGAAAGCAATTGAATTCAGTCTGTCCTGGTTTCAGAATGTGAAACTAGGGGTTTTTCCTCCACGAAAGCAAGATAATAGTCTGGCATCAATAAATAAACATGGACCAACTAATGTCCACTAAAATGCTCATTACATTTGGGATTAGCAGACACAAACTACTATATATAAAATAGATAAACAACAAGGTCCTACTCTATAGCACACGGAGCTGTACTCAATATACTGTAATGAACCATAATGGAAAAGAATATGAAAAACAGGCTTCGCTTGTGGCGTAGTGGTTAAGAATCCACCTGCCAATTCAGGGGACACGGGTTCGATCCCTGGTCCGGGAAGATCCCACATGCCACGGAGCAACTAAGCCCATGCACCACAATTACTGAGCCCTGCAATGAGAAGCCCGCGCACCACAATGAAGATCCAATGCAGCCATAAATAAATAAACAAATAAGAATATGTATATATATGTATAACTGAATCACTTTGCTATATACCAGAAACTAGCACAACATTGTAAATCAACTATACTTCAGTTTTCTTAAAAAATGCCCATTACTTATCGTATATTAACACATATATGTGGAACCTAGAAAAATGGTACAGATGAACCAGTTTGCAGGGCAGAAATTGAGACACAGATGTAGAGAACAAACGTATGGACACCAAGGGAGGAAAGTGGCGGGGGGGTGGTGGTGGGATGAATTGGGAGATTGGGATTGACATACATACACTAATATGTATAAAATAGATAACTAATAAGAACCTGCTGTATGAAAAAATAAATAAAATAAAATTCAAAAAAAAGATATAAAGATTTGAATAGTAAAATTAACAATGTTGATTTAAAAAACTACCCATTACAGAAATATACTTCCAATGTATTTTGAAGATATCAGAAAATTCCTTAGTTCGTTTCACAAGTATCCTATTCATCCCTGTGCCAGCCCTGAAGCAAGTTGCAATGAGTGAATGTAAAAGGCTACACAGGCCCACCCCAGAGATGTGGCCAGGATCTAAATAAGGCTAAACCCTGACAGGAGAGCCTTGCGGTTGGTACAAGCCAACCCTTAGGAGGGGAGCAGGAAGGAGGTCTGGGCCAGCAGGGAGAGTTTTCATGGCTGCCCAGAGTCCAACCAAGAGTTGGAAGAAAAGGAAATGAGGCAGGTTAGGTGAGAAACTGCCTCTAGTGAAAATGAGCTGTGCAAAGTTGAGTAAATAAGACAGCAGGCCCAGGGAGGGGAAAGAAAAGAGGTTGGGCGAAGCCTTTGGCGTTAATTCCTCTCCTGTGGGCCTCCGTGTTCCTGGTTGCCCTCGGTCTCCCCACACCATATCGTGAACGTTTTCCCTTGGCTGTGTTGTACTGCGTGATATTCCCTAATGAACACATCCAAACAAAGGAGGTCCTATATATGAAGGTGTTCACGGCAATCTCATTCACGTTCCTCCAAATTTAGAAAGCTCTAATTATCCAATGGTATGGTTACAGAGATAATGGTTATGTGCTAAATCATTTCGTTTTAAACAAAACGCAAACAAACAGCTTTGGGAATGATTGGGGGGAAAGCAGAAAGCAAAGTTGTAGAAATCCTGTGATTTGCAAAAATATAGATATGATTGGAAGCACAATAAAGGAAATTCAGAACTGAAAACCGTTTGTTGGGGCTTCCCTGGTGGTGCAGTGGTTGAGAGTCCACCTGCCAATGCAGGGGACGCGGGTTTGTGCCCCGGTCCAGGAAGATCCCACATGCCGCGGAGCAGCTGGGCCCATGGGCCATGGCCGCTGAGCCTGCGCTCTGCAACGGGAGAGGCCACAACAGTGAGAGGCCCGCGCACCGCCAAAAAAAAAAAAAAAACGCATTTGTTGGAGGGCTGGAGCGGATGTTTTGCTTTTGTAATTGCGTTTTGTATATAACAGTAAATCAAAATCAATTCAAAAGTGTAGGTATTTCTGGGAGAATTGCAGAGTGCTCAGCCCTGGATACCCCTTAGACTCACACAGGGCTTCTAAAAAATACCAATGCCTTGATTCCCAGTAGAGCAGTAAAGTCAGAAGTTCTGGGAGCATGGCCCTAGGCATTGGTATGACCACATCACTGTGTTTTAAAAGCTCCACAAGTGATGTTTTGCGCACGGCTGGGTGAGGCTGTGGTTACACGTCTGCACCGTAGTTCAACCAGGTTGCTATTCTAACCCCAAGTTGAGAACAGCTGCAGGAGGAAATGGGAAACTTGTTTGGGGACTGGAGGGAGGCAGGTCATTTGGCACTCAAGAAGGTTTTGGAGAAGATGTCTAAGGTACACCTGAGTGGGGTACCACGGAGATACTTTAGAGAGATGTGAGGGTATTTTGAGAGCCAGAGAACACCTTTGTCCACATTCCATCCTCACCTGCAAGCTCTTCCTGTTCCTTCAAGACCAATTCTATTCTCATCCATCCCCTCTGAGAAGCCTTTCTTCAACTGTCTCCACCCACAGCGGGAGATCACTTCACATCCTCTATGCCCCTGTAGTAGCCTGCGGGTATCTTTTGTTTTTTGCGGTACACGGGCCTCTCACTGCTGTGGCCTCTCCCGTTGCGGAGCACAGGCTCCCGATGCGCAGGCTCAGCGGCCATGGCTCACGGGCCCAGCCGCTCCGCGGCATGTGGGATCTTCCCGGACCGGGGCACGAAGCCGTGTCCCCTGCATCGGCAGGCGGACTCTCAACCACTGCGCCACCAGGGAAGCCCTGCCTGCGGGTATCTTTATTAATGCACTTAGCATGTTGTGTTACCATGATCTCTCTGCACCTATCTTAGTGTAAAAAGAGACTTCATCTTATTAATTTTGGGGTCCCTGGTACCTAGCGCAGTGTTAGGCACATAATAGATGCTTAATGAATGATTGTTAATAAATAAATAAATGCATAGGAGATGTGTATTAGAACCATATTAAGAAGCAATTTGCTCATTAGACAAATATTCAAGGGGTTTCTAGTGCTCTCAGCATTGTAGTCCAATTGCTCAGATGGATTCAGTGTTAAAATAGCTTTTTTAGATTAATCTGGGAAGCTAGCCATCATTTGTATTATTGTTTCTATGAGAAAAATTAAATTCATTGTGTTTTAAATAGCCAACTCCCAGATGAATCTTTAGATCACATGTATTTCTGATTTTAGGACTGCCTGTACTTTCCAAAATGTCCCATGCTAAAGTAACTTCTGCCAATGACTTAACTGAGTTGTCTGGAAAAAGTTCATTTCCAGAGCTTAGACTAGACCAAACGAATGCTCACACTTTACCCTTTAACAGGTAAATTCCATGAGCTGAGTCTGGATCTACACTCTACACAATTTCAGACCTTTTCAAAATGTAACATTTAATTTTTTTCCTAATTTCATCAGTCGATGGGTCAGATATTTCAGCTAGTGTTTAAAACAATGGCTAACACCAGTATATGTACCATGTGCCAGGCGTCTAAGTGCTGCCATTATTCAGCGACCCTTTCGTCTTCCCGGGAGCCTCAAAACACCTAGGGCTGACCCTGCATTGAAGTCAGAAAAACCAAATAAGAAAGAGGCTGGATGTGAAGGCAAAACTATCCTCACTATCCAGAATGGGGTCTCCTTTTCCTGGCCACCAATTTTTTTTAAATTTTTTATTTATTTTTTTTATTTTTGGCTGCATTGGGTCTTCGTTGCTGTACGTGGGCTTTCTCTAGTTGCAACGAGCGGGGGCTACTCTTTGTTGCAGTGTGCGGGCTTCTCATTGCGGTGGCTTCTCTTGTTGTGGAGCACAGGCTCTAGGCACACGGGCTTCAGTAGTTGTGGCGCGTGGGCTCAGTAGTTGTGGCTCGCGGGCTCTAGAGCACAGGCTCAGTAGTTGTGGTGCACGGGCTTAGTTGCTCCGCGGCATGTGGGATCTTCCTGGACCAGGGCTCGAACCCGTGTCCCCTGCATTAACAGGTGGATTCTTAACCACTGCGCTACCAGGGAAGCCCTCCTGGCCACCAATTAAAGTATAAAACGATATAAATGCACTAGAACCCACTGCACTGTGAAGGCCCTGGAGAAGAAGCCACAGTGCAGCTGTGGTGAGGGTATGCTCTGGCGGCCCCATCCCCCATCAGCTGAGCCTAAGCACTGCAGCAAGCCTGCTGCCTGCACCAGCATCAGAGGGAGTTAATGGTGCAGGGAGAAGGATCACCTTAATGGAATGGGGAACAGGGCTGCTGCAGTCACAGGGTACTGTTGGGAAAGGAATTTCCCTTTAAAAGATTTCAAGAAATAGGTTCAGCAAGAATTGAAAACAAAGGATTCTGGCTGGAGAGGTAGGGGAACAAGGGATGGAACTTGTAAAAAGACAACAGATTATTGCATTCTTCCTCTTGGGTGCTTGTTGGTTAAGAGAAGACACAGAACATCTTTGGTCTGGAAAACAAATGCGGTAGCTTTTCCTACTGCTGAGAAGTCAGTTAAGTCCAGTTGGGCTCTGCCAGCTCTGAGCTCGCCACCCTCCAGGGCCTTGATGAGGACACAGTGACTTGTGCTTAGGATGTCTGCAGAAGTTCATAACCTTCCTTTAAATAAGAACAAGGGAATGAATGAACTAAAAGCTTGTTTACTGATAAACAGATAACCCCAAGGGAGAACCACTTTGAGAATAATTTTTCTAATACAACTGTGTCTCCTGTGTGTAGAAAATCACACCCTCCAGCTTCAGTTATTTGAAGAAATAATTTACTTATCCAAGGAAAGGACAGTCATGTTTTCTGGAATGCCCACAGTAATTTAAGGAGGCTATGTGCTTTGTAGCCACACCAGATTATTACCTGAAGAGCTGCCTCTGCTTGATCAATGAAAACGGAGATTCTTAAGAAATTAGAATTTGATCGTATTTTTTAGCGGCTTCTGACACCAGTTGTTCCTGATGCATCTCTCTTATTGCTGCTTGGAGATCTCAGGAAGTCGTCTATTCCTCTGTTATAGTTTCGGTAATGAAAGGAGATAACTGCCTGTATTTTTTACCCTGTTCTGAGTTGTACCAGAGGTTTATAGCTTGGCAAAATATGGTTATTTTAACCCAGATGTAAATTCCTCATGGCTCATTCTGAAGTTTTGTCATCAAGAGACTTCTTCATACAGAATGTTTCCCTTTCGCTTATCAGCAACATACACGCTAGCCATTTTCCCCAGAACAATACAGCTTATCTCACTACCATGAGATGCATTGGGTAATTTATGACTCTAGAATCTAGAAACTAAAATGTAGTTTAAAAAAAGTGAAAGAAGCCAATCTGAAAAGGCTACACACTATATAATTTGATTTATATAACATTCTGGAAAAGGTGAAACTATGGAGATAGTAAAAGGATCTGTGGCTGCCAGGATTTTTAGGGCTGTGAAACTGTTATTCTGTATGATGCTATAATGGTGGATACATGTCATTATACATTTGTCAAAGCCCATAGAATACACAACACAGTGAACCCTAACGTAAACTATGGACTTTAGTTCACAGTAATATATTAATATTGGCTCGTCAATTGTAGCAAATGTACTAAGATGTTAATAATAGGAGTGGAAGGTGAGGGGCTATATGGAAATTCTCTCTTCGCTTCACTCAATTCTTTGGAGCCCAAAAACTTCTCAAAAAAAGTCTTTTAATTAAAAAAAAAAAAATTGGCAGTTTGGTCTCCTGGCCTCTCCATGGAGGTGGGGGTGGGGTAGATGATGATGTCATTCTGCTTAAGTCTTCTGTGGTACTCAGTGTGTAACCTCAAGCAATTGCATTTGAAAATAGTTATCAGTACATTAAATCTCCTTATCTTTCTGGTGGTTGTTGCTATTACTAGTCTCTTTCTTTAAAAACAAACCAAAAAGAAGAGGAAGAATACAAAATGAGCTTACCCTCTTCTCAAGAAGTTCCTGTTTTTCTCCATCAGAGATTCTGTTACACCCCTTCCAAGATCCAAACAGTTGGCAACTTTGCAACACTGCAGAGGCCACTTACTCGACTTTCTAGGTGTCTTGGCCAAAAAAGAAAGGCAGTGCTTTTGCTGCCGTTTCTTAGGTCTGTTCTCACCAGCAAAATCAATGGCTCGGTTCCTACAGCACAGGAGGGGTGCTTATTCCTTTCTTATGGTATGGGAAGGGGAATGGCTGGATAATACCCACAGTAAATATCTACACATTGTAGAAAATATCACTAGGAATAGCATATGTCGTGAAGAGTAGTTGTTCTGACTGGCCAAAGGAAAACCTACAGTAAACAAATTTACAAATCAATCAAAGAAAGATGTGTACTAAGTACTGCATTTTACGGTATATAAAATGCATTTCCCTCTGGAGGGGGATAAAGGTATCCAACAGTTAACCCTGCATTCAATATGCCTTTATTACACACATATACCCGGTGACGGGCAAAAATCAGGGAGCCGGCATAAAGGCAGAGGAAATTCATATTATCTCATGATGTCAGCAGTATCGGTACTCTTATGAACAAAATTAAATTTCTTGCCTAGAAAACCACAGTAAAATTACATTCAACACCCATAAAGATAGTAAAATTTTTCTTTTCCAAAGAATGTCTTAAGAAATGGGATGTGTCTTATTCATATACCACGTGCACATATTATATGTCAGCAGAGTTAAACAAGATCTTCTATGGGCCTACAATCTGATTTCCTCTGTAATATTGTCTTGGGCTTGATTTCTCACCTAGGACTCTGGTGAGTGTGTAAGAAATGTGTCACTAGCTCATTGGTGGCCACCCAGCTCAGGGTTCAGTTTCTGCCCGCTACCAAAAACATTTGGGACAAGAGTATGATAGTTCACTTCCATGGTACCAGGACGATGCAAGTACAACCCAGTCATCCCTGATTTTCTCTGAAAGTTCCATGCACTTTAAGTATTTAAAACCTCACACACGAATTAAGCTAAGAGGAAATAGGGAGTAAAATTTAAAGAAATACATCGTCATACATTTCAATTTAAGGTAACTTTTCTGACTCCCTGAAATGTCCTTTCTCTTTCTCTTCACAATAAACTCATGGGCAGAATAAGAATCAGTTGAGGTGGCAAGAAAGTCAACAGAGGGCTGAAGGAACAATACCAACAGCTGGGGTTCTCTCCTTGCAAATGTGCTGACAAATATTTGATTACTTGCTCTAAGGACGTACGAAACAGTCTACTTGAAGATCTTTGAAAATTGTCCTAGAAGACATTTGTGTCTAAAGTTGGACTCTTGGAAGACACTTTCTCAACCTTGTCCATATCTCTGTCCTTTGCAGGGCAACAGGCTTTGGCTTCTTGAATGCACTGTGCAAAGCAGCGGCCGTCCTCGGAAACTTAATATTCGGCTCCCTGGTCAGCATCACCAAAGCAATCCCCATCCTGCTGGCCTCCACCGTGCTCGTGTGTGGAGGACTGGTGGGGTTGCGCCTGCCTGACACACGAACCCAGGTCCTGATGTAATGGACAAAAAGCCATCCATCCTGTGTTTCTTTCTGCTGCCGCGTGTCAACTCTCCCGACTGACTCAAGGCTCCAGCTTTTTCAGATATAGAAAAGCGGTCAAATACCAAAACACTAATTCTTGCTGCGACTAAAATGTAGATGCGTACCATCTCGCCCCTTAAATGTGATTTTGCAGTTTGTTTGTTTGTTTTCATGCATCGTTGTCTTTCCTAACTGTGATGCTACTGCCTCCCAGAAATCAGTGGAAGGATTTTTTAAATGTGCTGGTCAGCCGGGCCTTCCGGAGATTCTGCTCGCTGAAGGTTCAGAAGCTAAGAAGAGGGCTGGGCTGCTATAAGAGGACTGGGCTGCTCCTACTTCAATATTCATGGGAAAGATAAGTTGGCATATTATCGCATTTGTGCTGAGAAGAGGGATTCTTTTTTTTTTTCAAACAGAGTGATATTTCCTGTTTACTTAGAAAAGGACACCCAGCAATTCTTGCTGTTACAGCAGGGCCTTTCAAAAAAAAAAAAAACAACCACGTGACACCCAACAGAGCTGGGTGGGGCTCTTTCAGGCTTGACAGTTAACGTGAACTGTCTCTGCTGACAAGAAAAATAGGGGCTCTGCTGTTGGCAGCAAAGATCTCTGAGCTGCATGAGCAGGACTTCTGCCAGAAAGCCCCCGGTGAAACTTCTGAAAAGTACGAGGAAAAGGGCCTGTAATTATGTCTGTGACTGCGGCATGTGGTTCAGAATATTAGAAAGTCAGAACTCAGGGGGGATCGTGGACCGACATTCATCCCCACCCGCCACCCCACCCCCAGCTGCCATTGACCTTGTCAGGTAGCAGATTCAAGGGAAAAAAGCCACTTTCTAACTGGGTCTGCCCACCTGCGTCTGCCCTTCACCCAAACTCTCTCGTCTAGAGATTCTCAGTCATCTGAGTGGTTGTAAATTGAAAATGAGGAAGAAAGTCACACCTAAATCCATTTGTAAATGCCAAATGGTACCTCGAGGGGACCGGTTTCCTGAGGGATGGTACCCCTGGGAAGTTGACATTGGACTTCCTACTAGCAATGCGCATGGCCTGACTAGGCCGGTGCACTGGTGCACTGGCCGGTGCACTGGTCGGTGTGTTCCTGGCTGCTGCATCTGTGTGAAATCACAGCCTGCTGTGCTCCAAGGGGCCCTCGGGCAGACAAGGGCAGCATCTCCTGGTGGGTCTGGCTGCTCGTGTTACCTCTGGAGTCTGCCTGGGCCTGAAGAGAGAGGTCGGCAGGACATTCCCACGGCTGTCAGCTCTGTGACCTTCTCACCCCTGGGGCTGCCCCTCCTCCACGCTGGTCCTTTTTCCTCATCTTTGAAATCTGAAGCCTCCAGGTAGACTTGCAGTGATGACCAGCAGCCAGGAATAAATCCCATATTAAAACAATAGTCCTTTTTTAAACTCTCGATGTCTTGTTAGAGGGTTATCCTTATTACTTATTGTAGGCGTTTCCAACAGGCCACGGCCCTGGGGCCTCCAGGAAGGGAGAGCCTTTGTTTCCAATAGTCATTACATTCAAAGACGTTTTAACCCCACAGACCACTCCGCCTCTCTCTCCCCTTCCGCCTGATCCTCCGAGAGCTCCAGACAGCAGAGTTAAGGCTCTGTGAAAAGCTTCTTTCATGAACAGAAGCCATTAATCGACTCTCCCTTGAAGTAATTCAGGCCTGTACAGGGGGGGCAGCCTGGTGTCGGGGGCTGGCCGGATGAGGGTGGTTCCCTGGGGATGCGGACTCAGGGCCAGAGCATCAGGAAAACTCAAACCCAAAATTGAAAAGGTGGCAGGACGAAGGAGAATCAATAAAGACTAGACGAGATCTATTAGAACAATATCGACAAAGCAGGAAAGAAACAGAACTTTTTTTCACCTCTGCCTCCTGGAATATTATTGGCAGACGAAGATGACAGTCAGACAACCCCCGAACGTATTCTGTATGCTCTTCCATTCGTACTCATTTCCTCACCTCCCTACCCCTTGATTTATCTTCTTACAAAAGACATATCTGGGGACCTGAGCAGGTTTTTCAGTTGAATGTAGCATGTGTGGTAATAACTGCAAAAGTAATGTGTATCTCCGCCAAGCCATTCAAAAGACGAAGAGAAATGTGCATGGGCATTGCTGTCTGTAGATCTTCCGCAGCAGTTAACTTTGCTTACTGGACTGTCTTTACTTTTAGAAATGTCTCCAATGTCTGTCGTAGTTCTAAATGCATCACATCTCCAGAGCACGGTCTACGTGGTATTTTATCTGAACCCTGGGTTAGGTCAGAATGGGATAAGCCAGCAGAACTGCACTGGATGAGACCTGCCACCACGCATCCCCTTCAGAATGACCTTTCTTGACCTTCTTGTCACTTAATCCAAACCTCCCAGGTGGCCCAAGAGGGATCTCTTCTAATCTCCTGGACAGTCTGTGGTCACAAACCTTCTTGGTCACCACCTTTTCCACTTT
This sequence comes from Leucopleurus acutus, assembly GCF_964270905.1. Taxonomy (NCBI): domain Eukaryota; kingdom Metazoa; phylum Chordata; class Mammalia; order Artiodactyla; family Delphinidae; genus Leucopleurus; species Leucopleurus acutus. The sequence continues at coordinate 116,336,167 of NC_139145.1, read as the reverse complement.
CCTGCAGTGTCCCTGCCTCCTTCTCGTTGTCCCCATCACCGTCATTTTCCGTGAGAGAGCTCAAGTTCTTCCCAAAGTATGTGGTGTGGCCTGTCCAGCTTGTTCTGGGGTCAGGAGGATTAAGATAGAGCCATGCGATTAAACAGAAACGCCCAGTTCTATCAGTGCAGCAGGCTGTTGGCACACGGACGTGCAGCCAGCAACTCATTTCACCTGCAGTAGAAAGAAAATGAGAGCATGTGCGCAAATGAAAGCCTAGGAAACACTCCCACTGGCTCCTGTATTTCCAACTCCTTTTCCATCTAAAATTTCCTAATATCTCTTTGAATCAATCCAGAATGCTCCAGAATCCTGTTATTATCACTGGTCCTCTCAGTAGGAAAAAATCCAGCTGCTCCAAACTGAAAGTCCTATACATTATACCCCCAGTAATGGGTCTTACCCTTCTGTCTTAACCTCCTCTCATTTAATCTCGCTGCCTTGGAAGCCGAACCCAGCAGCTAGTGGTCATCTTACACCCAGAAGACTGATGCTGGGAGATAAGATAGATGGGTCCTCGCCCAAATTCCCCCACTAACCAATAATGAGACCCAGATCTTGTTGAGGAGAATGTAGGTCATTGAACATCTCTGGTCCCCAGTTTTCCCATCTGTGGATTGGGACTAGTTTGCTACTGGGACTAGTCTAAGGTTCTAGAGGATCGTCATGAAAATAGTTTCATCTTACTATCTTCTTCTTACGCTAAGCTCTTCTTCACAAGCACCAAATAGGTTGAGTTTAGAAACTGAAATATTAGGAAATAGATAAACATGCAAGAGCTCAGGAAGTTGTTTGGGAAGCCCCCGTGGGAGAGGCGAGAGCGTGGTTCCCATGTTGTTTGTGCTGCCAGCTTCTTAGGACCCTGAGCGTTATCTCCATTCACTGCTGGTTTGACAGTTCCCAGCGCCTGCCAAAGAAAGGGCCCACCCTGTAGGGATGCAGACAGTTAGAAGACTCTCTGATCACAGTCCTGTCACGAAGGCTGCATTCCATAGCTCTCCTGACTCTACTCCATTTTATTCTTGAAGCATGGCCTCATGCAGACCTAGGCCTTCAGAAGCAGAGTTTTAAAGTGATTTCACCTGAGTTGGCAAATGCACCTTCACTTACAAAACTCACCAAGCCTAAGCTCACGTGTGCACCAAACTGCGTAGCTGCATTTCTGGATGTCTTGAGATATCAAGAGGGAGGCGGGAAAAGACATGTAGTGACCAAAGGGAGAGTCCAAGAAGTTGAGAAGTTTCCAAGGAAGAGATTAGGGCAGAATTGAGATTTTCTCAGCCCTGGGATCATTTCGAAAGCATTCCATGGGAATAGCTTCTGATTCCCTCTGCCAATCAAAACAGAATATGATATTCTCCATTTTTTCCTGCTTAATATCAAAATGGCCTCTACCTATTTCTTCGGGAATGCACTTCACTTGTTCATGCATTCAAGGCTCTGAAGCCGGAAATGTCTGAGTTTGGCCTTCACCTGGTATCACGGAAAGACAGTCGGTTGATTGTTAAGGGCGTGTTGGCTGTATGTTTGGTTTTCCATGAACCCCCATATCATGTTGAACTCAGTCAAGGTACAAACCTACAGAAACAACGGTCAAGTTGCCACAATGAAAAGAAACCTACACAGTAGGGCACTCTGAAATGGACTACACATTTCTTACAGTTTATGTTTCTGCCAAGCGAAGTGTGTTTTGAGTAAAGCTTCTCTCACAATCTGTGACGTAGACAGAATTGTAAGTGTCTTCTAGATGTGTTGCGTGTCCCTTCGTTGTTTCAGGTGTGGAGTGTCAGTTCTCCATGTGATGTTCTTTTGCTCTAAATATTGACCATTCCTCCTATCAATGGTGTCTCACCAACCAGGCACAGCCATTGCCAGGGCTGACTTCTGTCTTGCTCAACCAAGACCTTGATCCAGTTTAGTAATCTCAGGATTTTGAGTGACAAGGATACAGTTCATGGGCCCATAGTTTCAGGCTAACAGCACTGGGTGGAGGAAAGAGCTGGGCAGAACATCCCCTGATCTCTTGTCATCTCATCAATAAATATTTATTGAATAACTTGCATGTGCTAGGTTGAGGCGCTATGCTGTGTGTAGTTAGTTAACCCTTTGCAGGACTTAAATAAGGGCAGGGAAACAGGGAGAATGAAAGAGAAAGCATCTATAATGGGGGGGTCCTCATATTGATCCCCATTACCTGTTGTTACCCCCGCCCCATAAACACAAAGTGTTATTTTCCCAAATTTAAAAGAAATAAACATATATATGGAATCTAAAAAAAAAAAAAGGTTCTGAAGAACCTAGGGGCGGGACAGGAATAAAGACGCAGACGTAGAGAATGGACTTGAGGATACGTGGAGGGGGAAGGGTAAGCTGGGACGAAGTGAGAGAGTGGTACGGACATATACAATACCAAACGTAAAATAGATAGCTAGTGAGAAGCAGCTGCATAGCACAGGGAGATCAGCTTGGTGTTTTGTGACCACCTAGAGGGGTGGGATAGGGAGGGTGGGAGGGAGGGAGATGCAAGAGGGAAGAGATACGGGGGCGTATGTTTACGTATAGCTGATTCACTTTGTTATACAGCAGAAACTAACACATCATTGTAAAGCAATTATACTCCAGTAAAGATGTTTAAAAAAAAAAGAAAGAAAGAAAGAAGGAATGGCCTACCATGGGCAGAGCAGGAACTACTCAGAAATTGGGACTATCTTTGACAGGAGGAGAAAGCCCCTCAATTGCTCAGCCTTTGTTGGAGGGACTACTAACTACTACCTACCTGGAAAATGAGAAAAATGGAGCCATACATGTGCTATTTCTTTAAATATCCTGGCGGGAAACCAAGCTAAGGTGTTAAAGGAAAAGAATCAGCAGCCGAGATCACCCTATCTTTATAGAGGTGTTCATTTTATTTTTAATTGGAGTATAGCTGCTTTACGCTGCTGTGTCCGTTTCAGCTATACAGCAAAGTGAATGCATAAAATAGAGGTGTTCAGTTTTAAAGTCCCAGTTTCTTCTAGGGCATTCTTTTTACGGCTGAAACTAGAGGCGGGGGCTGGGAAGTCTGTTCGGAGCAGGCAGCGGCTGGAGTCCTCTCTGGAGCAGAGTCAGCAAATCCCCCAGCTGCTGCCACGTCCTCAGGCCTCAGCCTCCCAGGGTGTTTCCTTTCTGTGTTTGAAGACCTGTGACGAAGTCACAGCAGATAAGCCACCCAGAAAACAGGTTCTGACAGTCAGTGGCAGGCGCTTTTCAGATTTCAGTTTAAAACCAGTGCATGGTAAAGCGTCTCAAAGCTGCAAAAGACCTTTGGGTGCTGGGACCTGAGGGGCAGAGCAGAGAGAAGGTGGTTGTCAGTGCCCCTCCGCCCTCCCCTCCAGAGTCGCGACTTCCTTTTTGCCCCTGGCTTTCTCCTCCTTACCTCCAACTGGCAAAACACACTCACCTCCTTTCTCCCTTCCGCTCCCCCACCTCCCGTCCTCTTGTCTCCTCTTGACTCTAGCAGTATACGGGGACTAGCTTGACAGGGCCCTTGGGACTAAGGAATGTGCTGACCGTGCCTGCTGGGGAGGCCCAGGGGAAGGGGAATGGAGAGAAGGGGTGTGGGTGCAGGAGCTGTGAGCTCTAGACCATTGGCTTTTTTTGTGTGTGTGTGTGGTACACGGGCCTCTCACTGTTGTGACCTCTCCCGTTGCGGAGCACAGGCTCCGGACGCGCAGGCCCAGCGGCCATGGCTCACGGGTCCAGCCGCTCCACAGCATGTGGGATCTTCCCGGACCAGGGCACGAACCCGTGTCCCCTGCATCGGCAGGCGGACTCTCAACCACTGTGCCACCAGGGAAGCCCTAGACCATTGGCTCTGACACAGCTCCCCGTGCTGGGCGAGATTTCCAACTCCTTCCCGACTGCTGTGCCTGATGGGATGGGCACCCCTGGCATGAGGTCTGAGCGAGGCCCATCTCTGAGGCAGAAGTCTTAGAGCTCGATGCTTGACTCCTGGAAGGCAAGGAGGCCCGCAGCGAGGTCCCGGAATTCATTGACCAGGGGGAGTGGACACACCTCTCCGTGCCTGCCGAGGGCCCTACTTGGTGCAGAAGGCTAGCAGGTGCCTTCCACTCAGATTTAACTGCTGAGGTTGCAGAGGTTGCCCGCTCTCTGCTTACCCTGCCACCTCCGTGCTCACTTTGTGCCAAGAGTGCCCAGAACCAGGAGGGAGAGAAACCAGCCCTCAGCCCTCTGTTCAGACCCGCATAGGGTTTAACACCGGCTAGTGGCCCACCCTAGAAGCTGGGGTGCTTCTAAGCAGCTGCTGGGTCCTAAGCAGCTTTCAGGTGCCTGGAAAGTGACTGACCAAGCAGCTCACAGGGGCCAAGCCGTCGAAAGCCAGGGATGGGCTAGAGCAGGTGCAAACCAGTTCCTCAGAGCCCATCATTTCAGGAATTCTGTGAGCCAAAAATGGTTGAGAAACAGCCATTATGAAAAATTAAAATATGTGAAAGTACAATTAAATTATATTTAGAAACAAAGGTAATAAATATTCTAAACTCATCACTTTCTAATTATTTTACTCCATTTTAGTATTGTCTATGCCCTTGAGGTAATCGACACCTATTGTGTCTGTATGGGAGAAAAACCCCGTGATGCTGGGCTACTGAGCGCTACTTCCCAACTGCAGGTCAGTGACATCACCTTTGTAGCTTTGCAATCAGCCATGGTGGGAATATTCACACCACGGATATTGACAAATGCTACAAATCAGACTCCTCCTGCGAGACAGTGGTTCATCACGTGCCTACCTGCCGCTACCTAGAGCCCTGACCAGTACATGGCCACCCACTGCATAGACCCAGGCCACACCAAATTGAGTCCCATGGGTTTGCGGCTCAGCACTGCCCATAAACCCAAGGGAGGGAAAGACAGCAATTTCAATCTCCTGTGGTACACAAATGGTTTCTTTCTGCGTTTGTATTGATTCAGAATAAGACCCACAGTGCAGAGAACCCGCCACTCTCTATGAGTATTGTTCCTTCAGGGAGGATGTACAGCAAATTGGCTATTATATGCTGTGCAAACAAAAATGAATTTGTTTGAAGTTACAAAGTGTCTCCCCTCTCACACCCTGGTAGGCGTTGAAGAAGGAAACTCCTTCCTTGCCTTTGACATTCACCAGGCCTACCTAGATAGAACTGGACAGATTGGCTTAATCTCGTCTCCTCTGCTATTGTTATACATTTATTGTACCGAGTCTATGTCCTAAATCAAACAAACGAAAAAAGAAATGTTCTTTCTTGATATGTGCTTTCATACCGTCCAAAATGCGGTTCTGTATCCTTGTCGCGATGCAGGAGCACATTGAATAGACCATACATCCTTCACTAATGTCTACATACTGTAAATAAAGTCCTAGAAGAGTTTGTTCTTTCAGGTGAACCTCCATTTTGGACACATGTTAAACCAACAATCCACTCTCCTTTGCAATGAGATCTTGGCAGTGGTCCTCTCCTTGGTTTTGGCACTTGGGCGTTTTGTTTTGTCTTGTTTCTCTTCTGTTTTTACTGCTCTGTAAGCCCTCCTGCTATGAATATTCCCGTTACCCCAAGTGTACTGTATATATGTGCTGCATGTGTGAACCCCAATAAATTCTGTTACGGGTTTCTAGAGTTTTTCTCTTAAGTACAGCTGGTCCTGTTGTGAACTCATCTTTCTGGTATGCCTCTCTGTGTCTGATTCCCGTATTGCCAAAATGTTTGACCAAGTGTGTTTTAACAAATGCCCGAGACAGCCATGCGTATCCTTGTGTGAGTGAGGGCATGCTCCATGTGGGATGACTCGTGTACAGCATAAATCAGCCGTGGACATGTGTATACATTTATGTGCCAGACACCTACCATTCATGTAACAGCTGCAAAGATATTTAATGGACATCAGATTAATAAAAGAGCATTTTTGCTCCATTATGTTCAAATAAAGGTTGCTGTGTGACTGACTTCCCTTGCAAACATCAGTTGACCCTTAAAAAAATAAGTACTTTTTTTTTTAACGTCCTTGGGCATAAGGAAAACCTGTTTCCCTTGATTCAGGCTTATTTGAATTGTTTCTGTGGACTGGTGTCATGGGTATTGATGTATTGTTTGATTTCACAGGCATACTTTCCACTTGTTAAGCCAGGACCAATGGGAAGAAAGTGTTTGCTGGGGAGTTTGTGGCAGAGGAGATGCTGTGTTCTTCTGCCCCAGAGCAGGAATGGCAAACTGATTTTCATCTAGCATATTGACTCCAACTGACTGGTAGTGTCTGCTTGGAACATTAGTTTGAGGAACATGATGAGAAAAAGTGCTGTGCTTTATAGCATTGGCATTGGAGGCAGAAACACAAACTGCTTCCGTGGACTTGCTAATCCCCAAAGAATACTTTTTTTTTTTTTTTTTTTTCGCGGTACGCGGGCCTCTCACCGCTGTGGCCTCTCCCGTTGCGGAGCACAGGCTCCGGACGCGCAGGCTCAGCGGCCATGGCTCACGGGCCCAGCCGCTCCGCGGCACGTGGGATCCTCCTGGACCGGGGCATGAACCCGCGTCCCCTGCATCGGCAGGCAGACTCTCAACCACTGCGCCACCAGGGAAGCCCCCCCCAAAGAATACTTTTGACGGCATTTAACAGAAGACCCAGCTTCAAATATCTTTACTAATAAAGGGAATTGTTATTTCACATAACAAAGGAGGTAGGACAATTACAAGGTTGGTATGGTATGGCTTGGCAACATCACTGAAGACCCAGGTTCTCTGCATCTTTTAGGTCAGCCATCCTCAGCATACTGGCTTTTGTCCCCTTGTGGGCATGAGGTGGTTCCAGCCATTCTAAACAGATTTTCACAGAAAAATCCAAGGGCCAGAAGAGGGACCATCCCCTCTTTATGATCCTTTCTAAGATCAAGGAGAACATTCTCAGAATCCTCCAGCAGATGTGCCCCTCCGTCTCATGGGTTGAATTTGCATCATTTGCCTACTCCTAAACTAATCACTGACAAGGGGAATATAATTACCATAACTGGCTTAGACTAATCAAGACTTACCTCCCCCGAGAGAGCTTGGAAGGAGCTCACTCTTCCCTAAAGCACATGACTGAACAAAACTGGGGTTCAGTGAGCAAGGGAGAAGGAAGGTTGCCGTTGAGTAGGCGAGCAGCAAAGCCATGATCTCTAGAACCGAACCGTGCTACCCAACACTGCAGCCACATGTAACTATTTATACTTAAACTTGAAATGACTAAAATTCAATTAAGAATTTAATTTGTCAGTCAGTCACACTTAGCCACATGTCAGGAGCTCAACGACCACAGGACTAGTGGCTCCCATATTGGACAGCATGAATATAGAACGCTTCATCAAGGCTGTGCACTCACTCCCCTCTGTGGGCTATTCCTTCTCCTGGGTCCTGCTTGCGCCTCTCCCAAGTTCTCTCCCCCAGGCTAGATCCTCTCTCTTCGCTCTAACAACTTTGTTTCCCCTTTTCCTTCCCTGCAGCAGACTGGAAATCCCTAGCCCATCACCCCACACAGGTCTTCACCCTTTCTCTAGGCCCCTAGCCCACCTGATCTAGAACCTATTCAGTATTTAAGAAAAGTTGCCCTCTGCCCCCCCTTTCCTTTCTTTCCTGTTTCATGATAAGGATATTATAGGAGGGGGAAAAGAAGACTCCAGAGGCTAAAAGCCCCTAGTGCTATCAGGGCTGATGGCAAGCACAGGAACTCACCAGAAGATGCTGGGGTGCAGATGAGCTTGGCAAGGATTATCGTGAGGTGTCTGAGGGGAGCAGGCCTGGCCTGGACCAGTGGCTGCAAAATCCCATATGTGAAATTCCTAGCTGTCAGTGTGTTAAAACAAGCTAACCTCCATCGTGAAGGAGTATCTTTTCCTGCTTATTCAAGTCCATTGCAGTGAAGTCACCATCATTATCCGTATCAATTTGCTAGGGCTGCCATAACAAAATACCGCAGACCGGTACGGGCTTACACAACATGAATTTATTTTCTCGCCGTGTTTAAGGCTGAAAGTCTAAGATCAAGGTGTGGACAGGGTTGGTTTCTTCTGAGGCCTCTCTCCTTGGTTTTAGATGGCTGTCTTTCTGTGGCATCATATGGTCTTCTCTTGATACATGTGTGTCTTAATCTCCTCTTGTAATAAGGGCACCAGTCATATTGGATTAGGACTCACCCAAATAACCTCATTTTAACTTAGTTACCTCTTTAAAGACCTTATCTCCAAATGCAGTTGCGTCCTGAGGTACCAGGGGTTAGGACTTCAACATATGAATTTCAGGGGAGGACACAATTCAGCCCATAACATTATCCCAAATGCTACTTATTTTATTGTGTGTGTGTGTATTGTGTGTAGAATTGTATTATATGTATATACAGGTACAGAATGTAATTGAATGCACCTGTGGTCACAGGGGAGCATAGCTCTGTGGACGTGTTCACTCTTTTGGGTGCTGTTCATGTAGAGGGGGACATAAAGGCAGAGGTTGAGGAAGAACCCTTGATCCCCACACTCATAAGCCAGAAAACAGCTAACTCTGAGGGACACCCAGGACGGGCTATGTCAGGCTGTTCTTAGACCAGTGACTCTTCACCTCCTTCAGCCTCTCTGCTTCTTAGAGTTCCAAATGAGACCTTGCTCTCTCTGTACAATCATTTTCTCTAATCCCAGTGTCCATGGGCACATCCTTCCCGCCCCACAGGGCAGCCTCTGAGCAAAGCACCCGCACTGGGGGCCTGTCCCTGGTGAAGCGTCCTTCAGCCTGTGCGCTGGTTGGCTGCCAGAGGACGCAGAAGGAGGAACATTCCTGGAGCTGGGGTAGCCCACTCAGCCTATTATCACCGCAGTCCCTTTGTTCAGCAGGAGAAGAGAGGCATCGTCACCTCCTGTAATTTGCAGTCTGGACACCAGATGGAGAAGTGAAAATCATAAAGGAGGCGAGTTCCTGAAAGAAAGGCAAGCTCCAGCCCTGCAGCTGCTGCAACTCCCTGGGGCCAGAGTGAATGAGCTGGTGTGACCTGGGATCACAGAGGACACAGTACGCTTCAACCCTGACCCCAAGTGCACCGGCCACCACCTGCCTTCAGTCATGTTTCTGTGTCCACTGCTCAAAAGCCCGTGGGGCGGCAGAACAGGCCACCTGTGCAGCAGCCTTGCTCTCACACCTGCTCACCTCTGCATCCTCACTCCTAAGGTGGCACCAGAATTCCCCATGGACCGAAATGTCCAGGGAAATCTCATCTGCGAATTCAATTTGGGATGGGACTGTACGGAAAGCTACGGCACAGTGCAAAAGGCTAAGTGATTTGTAAGTTGCCCCCAGCCCTCTTTTGCTCAGTGTAAACATTGGACAAATCCCACTGCCAGCTGGTGGCCACCCTCTCTCAGGGACTTTGCTGTGCTGTTGCACCCTCTTCAGCCTCCGCGGCCTGCCTTGGAGGACACCTGCAGCCTCCCATCCCCATTACAGGACGCCTGTAGCACTTTCTAAAGTGCTGGCAGCTCAGACTTTTCCAGAAAAGAGGCCCCATTTCCCCATCCACGCTGAGGACTGGGGGACCTTCCTATGCTAAGAGCATGATGAGTTTGGGCAGAGTCAGTTCCAGGGTTGGGTTTGGGTCCTCTTTAAGATGATACCCAATTTTAAACAAAAAACTAGCTACAAAAGTAACTGTTGAGAATGAGACAAACGCCCACAATTTACAAATTTTTAAAAACTGACAAATATCACTGACTGATATTCCAAATGAGACCTTGCTCTTTCCGTACAATCATTGATACATGTGTGTCTTAATCTCCTCTCCTAATAAGGGCACCAGTCATATTGGATTAGGACTCACCCAAATAACCTCATTTTAACTTAGTTACCTCTTTAAAGACCTTACCTCCAAATACTTCAACCCTGACCCCAAGTGCACCAGCCGCCACCTGCCTTCAGTCGTGTCTTTGAATGGCCTTAGCCAGGGCTCTGCCATTCGTCCTGCTGGATCACAGATGCTCCAGACACAAAATCCGGAAAAATAATGTAACAGCTCGTATTAATTCACTGCCTGACACACCTCTCTAATTTTTGTCTATATTTTTGGCTGCATTCTCTTTGATTGCCTCTTTATATGACAACTAGTTTTGCAATATCATTAACTAGAGGGAATAGAAAGATAAAAATTAGTTTTGATTACTAATGGTTTTTCTCAAAAGTTTCATGTTTCTTCTCCATTTCTGCATACTTCCTGTGCTGAAGACACAGGCCACATTCATAGTCACAATCCAATCTCTGCCAGTACGTTCGTGAGGCCAGGTGAGTGGGCGCAGGGGACAGGAGTATTCCTGGAAGCCGTCCCTTCAGTGGGACAGCTAGGGATAACCAGACGATTACAGAAGTGATTGCAAGCCAGGTCAGAATAACCCACCATAACCTATATGGGAAACGAATCGAACAAGAATGAATACATGTACATGTATCACTGAATCACTATGCTGTACACTTGAAACTAACACAACAGTGTAAATCAACTCTACTCCAATAAAATTAAAAAAAAAAGAATAACCCACCAAACCCTAACTGAATATATCCCAACTCGAATTCCTCTCAGCCACATCCCCACATTGCCTGGCTCTGCACCAAACCAGGGCAAGCTTGAGGGAGGAAAGACGAAGTGGAAGGAAATGGTAACTAAGGAAATAATCTATTATTTTGCAATTTATTTTTTTGTTTTGCAAATTTTTAAAGAACATATGACCATGTGAACACATTGCTAGGGCCCTCCTATGCCTTGGAAGGGACCCATGCAAAATGGGGGGCTCTGAGGCGGAAGCTTCATTAGCTTATGGTGAACACTCCTCTGAGTTTTTGACATCACACAGATGTGGGTTTGAATCCAGACTCCGCCACTTAGCAGCTCTGAGGGCAGGGCGGAGGTTAGTCTTAGTGTTCATGCCACAGCTGTACATTAAAAATAATGATAATTTGTGTTTCACTGAGGTTTGTAAGTATTGAGAAAGTGTATATAAAAAGTAAGCTTTTTATGTACATTTTCACTGAGGCAAAGCACCTGGCACCTGAGTGCTCAGTAAATGGTACCACTATGATTAAGCATGATGGGCTCAAATCTGATCTGGAGGCAGGCCTGCAATTCCCTTCACAGGACCGTCTTGAGAGGCAGTGGTCCTGGAATCCAGATGCCCTGAGCAGGCTCAGATGGGGTGGAGTCCAGGCATTGCCTAATTCTCACAAGATTTCTCACAGGATACGCAACCTCTACCTTCCAGTGTCATCGGCATGCATGGCAGGTACCTGGGTCTGTGGTGACCCTGGCAGCAACTCCAAGTGACTCACCCATGGCCCCCAAACCCAGCTCTGCTTTCACTTCCCACAGAGGCAGCCTGCGCAGGGCCCTGCCTGAGTGTCCAGATACCCAGCTCCAGGGGCCGGCCTCTGGCAGCCAGGAAGGGAAGGACGCAGAAGCAGTGGACCACACACCAGGATGCTGGGCCACAGGGACTCCCGCAGCTTCTGAGTACACAGAGTGGGGCTTGGCGGTCCTGGCACTACCCCACGAGAGCCACCACTTTCCCTCTTTGCCAGGGCTCTGCCATTCATTCTGCTGGATCAGAGATGTTCCAGACACAGGATGGCTGTCCAAGTCTCTCCCAGGTGCAGCTGTGGTGAGTCGTGCCCAGAGGAATCTTGCTTCCTTGGAACTCAGAAAAAAGACCAAAGAGCAACTGTTCCCAGCAGGCCAAGCTAACAAAACGGTGGTGGAGGAAAAGAATAATTGACAGGGAGGAACGCACACAGGAAGGCGCCACAGGAAGCCAACGGCGACACATGTCTGGAGCCAGGCCCCACAGGGGACATTTTGGAGGCAGAAGAGGAAAGACAGCACCACCAGCAGTTAGGAACTTGGTCTCTAGACTCAGTGAGACCTGAGTTCAAATCCCAGCTCCTCCACTAGTAAGCTTTGTGGTCCAGGGCAAGCTCTTTAACCTCTCTGGGCTTCAATGCCTCATCTGTAATACAGGGATACTTACATCCCTGTTTGAAAAGATTGAAGGATATAATGCAAGTGCTTAGTACACACTCCTAATTCTGTCTTTTGGTGCACAGAAGTTCCTAATTTTTTTTAACATCTTTATTAGAGTATAATTGCTTTACAGTGTTGTGTTAGTTGCTGCTTTATAACAAAGTGAAACAGTTATATGTATACATATATCCCCATATGCCCTCCCTCTTGCGTCTCCCTCCCACCTTCCCTATCCCACCCCTCTAGGGGTTCCCTTGTCTCCACACCCTCTCCAGCATTTATTGTTTGTAGATTTTTTGATGATGGCCATTCTGACTGGTGTGAGGTGATACCTCATTGTAGTTTTGATTTGCATTTTTCTGATAATTAGTGATATTGAGGATCTTTTCATGTGCCTCTTGGCCATCTGTATGTCTTCTTTGGTGAAATGTCTATTTAGGTCTTCTGCTTATTTTTGGATTGGGTTGTTTGTCTTTTTGATATTGAGCTCCATGAGCTGTTTGTATATTTTGGCGATTAACCTTGGTCATTTGCTTCATTAGCAAATATTTTCTCCCATTCTGAGGGTTGTCTTTCCATCTTGTTATGGTTTCCTTTGCTGTGCAAAAGCTTTGAAGTTTCATTAGGTCCCACTTGTTTATTTTTGTTTTTATTTCCATTTCTCTAGGAGGTGGGTCAAAAAGGATCTTGCTGTGATTTATGTCATAGAGTGTTCTGCTTATGTTTTCCTGTAAGAGTTTTATACTGTCTGGCCTTACATTTAGGTTTTTAATCCATTTGAGTTTATTTTTGGGTATGGTGTTAGGAAATGTTCTAATTTCATTCTTTTCCATGTAGCTCTCCAGTTTTCCCAGCACCACTTATTGAAGAGGCTGTCTTTTCTCCATTGTATATTCTTGCCTCCTTTATCAAAGATAAGGTGACCATATGTGCGTGGGTTTATCTCTGGGTTTTCTATCCTGTTCCATTGATCTATATTTCTGTTTTTGTGCCAGTACCGTACTGTCTTGATTACTGTAGCTTTGTAGTATAGTCTGAAGTCAGGGAGCCTGATTCCTCCAGCTCCGTTTTTCTTTCTCAAGATTGCTTTGGCTATTCGGGGTCTTTTGTGTTTCCATACAAATTTTGAAATTTTTTGTGCTAGTTCTGTGAAAAATGCCAGTGGTAGTTTGATACGGATTACATTGAATCTGTAGATTGACTTTGGGTAGTATAGTAATTTTCACAATGTTGATTCTTCCAATCCAAGAACATGGTATATCTCTCCATCTGTTTGTAACATCTTTAATTTCTTTCATCAGTGTCTTATAGTTTTCTGCACACAGGTCTTTTACCTCCTTAGGTAGGTTTATTCCTATGTATTTTATCTTTTTGTTGCAATGGTGAATGGGATTGTTTCCTTAATTTCTCTTTCTGATCTTTTGTTGTTAGTGTATACGAATTCAAGTGATTTCTGTGCATTAATTTTGTGTCCTGCTACTCTACCAAATTCATTGATTAGCTCTAGTAGTTTTCTGGTAGCATCTTTAGGATTCTCTATGTATAGGATCATGTCATCTGCAAACAGTGACAGTTTTATTTCTTCTTTTCTGATTTGGATTCCTTTTATTTCTTTTTCTTCTCTGATTGCTGTGGCTAAAACTTCCAAAACTATGTTGAATAATAGTGGTGAGAGTGGGCACCCTTGTCTTGTTCCTGATCTTAGTGGAAATGGTTTCAGTTTTTCACTATTGAGAATGATGTTGGCTGTGGGTTTGTCATATATGGCCTTTATTATGTTGAGGTAAGTTCCCTCTATGCCTACTTTCTGGAGGGTTTTTTTTTATCATAAATGCTTGTTGAATTTTGTTGAAAGCTTTTTCTGCATCTATTGAGATGATCATATGGTTTTTCTACTTCAATTTGTTAATATGGTTTATCACATTGATTGATTTGCGTATACTGAATAATCCTTGCATTCCAGGGATTAACCCCACTTGACCATAGTGTATGATCCTTTTAATGTGCTGTTGGATTCTGTTTGCTAGTATTTTGTTGAGAATTTTTTCATCTATGTTCATCAGTGACATTAGCCTGTAGTTTTCTTTTTTTATGACATCTTTGTCTGGTTTTGGTATCAGGGTGATGGTGGTCACGTAGAATGAGTTTGGGAGTGTTCCTCCCTCTGCTATATTTTAGAAGAGTTTCAGAAGGATAGGTGTTAACTCCTCTCAAAATGTTTGATAGAATTCACCTGTGAAGCCACCTGGTCCTGAACTTTTGTTTGCTGGTAGAGTTTTAATCACAGTTTCAATTTCAGTACTTGTGATTGATCTGTTCATATTTTCTATTTCTTCCTGGTTCTGCCTTGGAAGGTTGTGCTTTTCTAAGAATTTGTCCATTTCTTCCAGGTTGTCCCTTTTATTGGCATATAGTTGCTTGTAGTAATCTCTCATAGTCCTTTGTATTTCTGCAGTGTCAGTAGTTACTTCTTTTTCATTTCTAATTCTATTGATTTGAGTCTTTTCCCTTTTTTTCTTGTTGAGTCTGGCTAATGGTTTATCAATTTTTTTTAACTTCTCAAAAAACCAGCTTTTATTTTTATTGATCTTTGCTATCATTTCCTTCATTTCTTTTTCATTTATTTCTGATCTGATCTTTATGATTTCTTTCCTTCTGCTAACTTAGGGGATTTTTTGTTCTTCTTTCTCTAGTTCATTTAGGTGTAAGGTTAGGTTGTTTATTTGAGATGTTTCTTGTTTCTTGAGGTAGGATTGTATTGCTATAAACTTCCCTCTTAGAACTGCTTTTGCAGCATCCCATCGGTTTTGGTCATCATGTTTTTATTGTCATTTGTTTCCAGGTATTTTTTTATTTCCTCTTTGATTTCTTCAGAGATTTCTTGGTTATTTAGTAGTCTATTGTTTAGCCTCCATGTGTTTGTATTTTTTATAATGTTTTTCCTGTAATTGATATCTAGTCTTACGGCATTGTGGTCAGAAAAGATACTTGATACGATTTCAATTTTTTTAATTTACCAAGGCTTGATTTGTGACCCAAGATATGATCTATCCTGGAGAATGTTCCATGAGCACTTGAGAAGAAAATATATTCTGTTTTTCTTGGATGGAATGTTCTATAAATATCAATGAAGTCCATCTTGTTTAATATGTCATTTAAAGCTTGTGTTTTCTTATTTATTTTCATTTTGGATTATCTGTCCAGTGGTGAAAGTGGGGTGTTAAAGTCCCCTACTATGATTGTGTTACTGTCAATTTCCCCTTTTATGGCTGTTAGCATTTGCCTTATGTATTGAGGTGCTCCTATGTTGGGTGCATAAATATTTACAACTGTTATATCTTCTTGGACTGATTCCTTGATGATTATGTAGTGTCCTTCTTTGTCTTTTGTAATAGTCTTTATTTTAAAGTCTGTTTTGTCTGATATGAGAATTGCTACTCCAGCTTTCTTTTGATTTCTATTTGCATGGAATATCTATTTCCATCCCCTCAGTTTCAGTCTGTATGTGTCCTTAGGTCTAAAGTGGGTCTCTTGTAGGCAGCATATGTATGGGTCTTGTTTTTGTATCCATTCAGCCTGTCTGTGTGTTTTGGTTGGAGCATTTAGTCCATTTACATTTAAGGTAATTATCAATATGTGTGTTCCTATTACCATTTTCTTAATTGTTTTGGGTTTGTTTTTGTAAGTCTTTTCCTGCTCTTGTGTTTCCTGCCTAGAGAAGTTCCTTTACCATTTGTTGTAAAGCTGGTTTGGTGATGCTGAATTCTCTTAACTTTTGCTATCTGTAAAGGTTTTAATTTCTCCGTCAAATCTGAATGAGATCCTTGCTGGGTAGAGTAATCTTGGTTGTAGGTTTTTCCCTTTCATCACTTTAAATATGTCCTGCTACCCTCTTCTGTCTTACAGTTTCTGCTGAAAAATCAGCTGTTAACCTTATAGGGATTTCCTTGTATGTTATTTGTTGCTTTTCCCTTGCTGCTTTTAATATTTTTTCTTTGTATTTAATTTTTGATAGTTTGATTAATATGTGTCTGTATGGGTTTATTCTGTATGGTACTGTCCATGCTTCCTGGACTTGATTATTTTCTTTCCCATGTTAAGGAAGTTTTTGACTATCATCTCTTCAAATATTTTCTCAGATCCTTTCTTTTTCTCTTCTTCTTCTGGGACCCCTATAATTTGAATGTTGGTGTGTTTAATGTTATCCCAGAGGTCTCTGAAACTGTTCTCAATTCTTTTCATTCTGTTTTCTTTATTCTGCTCTATGGTAGTTATTTCCACCAATTTATTTTCCAGCTCACTTATCCGTTCTTCCACCTCAGTTATTCTGCTACTGATTCTTTCTAGAGTATTTTTATTTTCAGTAATTGTGTTGTTCATCACTGTTTGTTTCCTCTTTAGTTCTTCTAGATCCTTGTTAAATGTTTCTTGTATTTTCTCCATTCTGTTTCCGAGATTTTGGATCATCTTTCCTATCATTACTCTGAATTCTTTTTCAGGTAGGTTGCCTATTTTGTCTTCATTTATTTTATCTGTTATGTTTTTAACCTTGTTTCTTCATCTGTAACATATTTTTTGGTTGTTTCTTTTTATTTTTTCGTCGGTGGTGCTGTATTCCTGTCTTACTGGTTGTTTGGCCTGAGACGTCCAGCAGTGGAGTTTTCAGGCAGTTGGATAGAGCTGGGTCTTGGTGCTGAGATGAGGACCTCCAGGAGGCCTCACTCCAATGAATATTCCCTGGAGTCTCAGGTTCTCTGTTAGGCCAGCGGTTTGGGCTCAGGGCTCCCACCACAGGAGCTTGGGCCCAACCTCCAGCCTGGGAGCCAGGATCTCACAAGCCGGTCACTGTGGATTCCTCCCATCCCCTTAGGTGCCCATGGTTCCCCACCAACACCTGGTAGGTGCCCTAGTTGTGAGGAGACACGAATTCCACGTTCTCCTAGTATGCCATCTTGACTCTGCCCATCAGAAGTTCCTAATTTTTTTTTTTTTGGTTGCTTTGGGTCTTTGTTGCTGCACGCGGGCTTTCTTAGTTGTGTCAAGTGGGGGCTACCCTTCATTGGGTGAGTGGGCTTCTCACTGCAGTGGCTTCTGTTGTTGTGGAGCACAGGCTCTAGGCACACGGGCTTCAGTAGTTGTGGCACATGGACTTAGTTGCTCCGCAGTATGTGGGATCTTCCCAGACAAGGGCTCGAACCCATGTCCCCTGCATTGGCAGGTGGATTCTTAACCACTGCGCCACCAGGAAAGCCCAGAAGTTCCTAATTTTAATGTAGTCTAATTTATCAACCTTTCCATTTTAGGTTGGTGCTTTGAGAATCATGTAAAAGAAATCTTTGTCTATCCCAAGGTCATGAAGATTTTCTCCTCACCTACATATCCTATTGTTTTTCATTTCACATTTAGATCTCTATTCATCTAGAATTCATTTTTCTGTATCTTTAGTATTCATCAGAAGATCAAAAGACACTACTGAAGGAGTGAAAGGCCAATCCGCAGAGAAGATATTGGCAATTTGAATAACCAACAAAGGACTTTTATCCAGAATGGGTGAAGAACTCCTACAAGTCAATTTGAAAAAAAGAATGTAACTCAATAGAAAAGGAGCAAAGACTTAAACAGAAACTTCACAAAAGATGTCCAGAAGAACATGGCTATTTAACATCTCATGAGAAAACAATCTCATGAGTCTTCAGGGACATGCAAATAAAACCATATCACAATACCACTAGATATCCCCCAGCCCCAGCGTGGTTAAAATTTAAAAGGCTGATAATACCAAGTGTTGACAAGGAGTTCTCACTGAAGAACTGCTGGTAGGAAGGTAAATTGGTATGACCACTTGGGAAAAGTGTTTGGAAATGTCTGCTAAAGCTGAAGATATACATATCATATGGTATGGAATTCCTCTCCTTGGTATATGCCTGATAGAAATGTTTACATATGTGCACCAAAAGACATGTATAATAATGTTTATAGCAACCAATGCCAAATTAGGGACAGGCTAGGGAAGTTCTCCAGAAAATCACCCTATGTGCAATCACTGATTATCACAACGATTATTCCCGCTCCCAATCTTCTTCCTGGTATTCACACATCCTCCTGAACTCCCTATTTTCTGACTTCTCCCTATTTGCCAGCATTTTTATGATCTAAATTGGATTTCACCCGTTTCCTAAACAAGTATGACTTTAAATGCCAAGGTCACTAAAGACAATTCAGAAAAGGCAACTTACTTTTAACTGGTTACAAAGAAAATTAATCTCTATGGGAGAGGGACATTCTCCTTTCTAAAACTTCCTTATAATACAATGGCTACCATTGGTTGAGCTCCATCTATGGTAGTTGGTGCTTTATGTACATTATTTTCATTAATTTTTTTCTTGGTAGCAAACTTTTATTGAAATCTTATATAACTCAAGTCTTATAAAAAGCCAACATAATTGAAAATTGGATTCCCCCTCTAAAGCCCTCTCTCTAAAGGTTAAAAGTATAGATGCTGACATGGATGGACCTAGAGATTATCATACTAAGTGAAGTAAGCCAGACAGAGAGAGACAAATATCATATGATATTGTTTATATGTGGAATCTTAAAAAATGATACAAATGAACTTACTTGCAAAACAGAAAGAGACTCACAGACACAGAAAACAAACTTATGGTTACCAAAGGGGAAAGGGGGGTGGGGGGAGAGATAAATTAAAAGGTTAGGATTAACATATACAGTAAAATAGTTAACCAACAATGACCTACTGTATAGCACAGGAAACTATACTCAATATTTTTTAAATAACCTATAAGGGGAGAGAAAAGAATCTGAAAAGGAATTTTATATATATATATATAGCTGAATCACTGTGCACCTGAAACTAACACAATGTTGCAAATCAACTACACTTCAATAAAATAAATAAATAAATTGTTAAAATAAATAAATAAAAGCATAGATGCTGGAGTCATTTTCTGGATCTATTTCCTGGCTCTGTCACTTCTAGCTGGATGACCTCAGACAAGTTGCTTAACTTCTCTGTGCCTCAGTTGTTTCATCAATAAAAAAGGACAGTAACTACCTCTTCAGATTGGGAGTTCATGTAAAGCGCTTAACACAATGCCAGACATATACTAAGCTTTCAGTAAACATGAGCAATGATTACCAAGGATATGCATATTTTCAGCAGTTCAGTTTAAATTGTCAGAAAATGACTGAGTAGAAAAAAGATCTTTGAAAGTCTTGGCTCTTGACAAGAACACGTAGAAAGAGATGGATTTTTAGCCTTCATTTCAACCGCTGCATTTTTTTCTTCTTTACACACTATGAAGCAGTGTATCAGACATTCCAGAGCAATAACCCCAGGTACCCTGTTGAAGACTTGCTTTCACGTGTGAGAATAAGACAGCATTTCCACGCCCGCCTGACAGAAATCACCTTCATGTTGATGGTAGCCCCTCGATAGCCTTTACTTCATGCTGACATTCCGACACTAAGTTCCCATTTTGTGGAATGAAGGAGACATCATCCCTGTGAGCTCTTTTGTGAGCTCTTTGTTTAAAATGATACAAGAATTAAGCAACCACAAATCTGCATGTTGTGAGTGACCACTTCCCCAATCCCAGCCTCCATGGATGCCCTTCTCCTCTCTAAGGGCCCTGCAGCTGCTGGAGGAAAGATACAGAGAGAGATTTCCCTCCTGTCCACCACTGCGTACCTGACTGCTAGCCTTCATTCTCTGGAAGAAGCAAAGGGCAGGAAAGGAAGAAGGAAGAGAAGGAAGAGTGGGGATATGAAAATACGGGGAGCTTTTCAAGGAGGGGAAGGGAAACAGGCCCCCCTCCTTCCCCAGAGCAACACTTCTTGGGGCCCCAGATAACGTGCCGCTCCTGCTGAGATGCTAATGAAAACAGCAGCCAAGTTTCTTTTCATTTTCCAGTGTAAACCCCTTCATCCAGTGTGGCTTGAGAAATGACAGCCAGATAAGGTCCAGTGATGCCGAATTGCTGATTGTTTCAAGTCTGTTTATTAATTCACTAAAAAAATAAATACCGAGGAGCTACTGTGCACTGGAAATCATTGTAAGCGCCAATAGGAAATAAGACAGAGATAGTCTTCCCCGTCCTCAAGGAGCCTACATTGTAATGGGGAAAGACAGGCAATACAGAAATGTACAAGTAAATTAACAAGATTCTTGGACTAACACACAGAACCCAACAGAGGGGTGTGTGTCCTCCATCCCTGGGCAGGAGCTACTTTAGATCGGGTGGTCAGGGAAGCCCTCTCTGAAGACATGACCATTGACCTGAATGATGAGAACAGGTCTCAAAGCTCAGTGTGGCCCAGATAGCACTTTTCTTTGGAACTCTATTAGCCGGGCACGCCCTCTCCCCATGAAGAGACAACTACAAAGTTAGATGCTGGGCTGCCTCAGGAAGGGTGTGGGAACTGTCACAGCAAAGAGAACTTTCTGCTCTTCTATACCCTGCCACAGTGGAAACAGCAGCTTACGGTTCTAGCTGCCTCCATGGGAGCTGCTGTTGGTTTTCTGTCCCATTAGGTGAATCTCTGTAGAGCAGATGCTAAAACCACAGTAAAAAGCTCACTGTTGTCTCATAGCTCCAGTTACGGTGGCAACCAGACTGTGCCCCTGTGGACCCCACTTGCATATTTCTCAGCATGACACGATGAGTTCGGTTCCGGCGGGACAGCCCTGTCCCTTTCAGCATCATGAGAAAGAGGTGGTACTTCACAGGTGGTAAACCTCAGCTTAAAAAAATCTGACGTGTAATCCAACAGCAGAAAAAAATTAAAGATCCATTATGAGCCTTAGCAATTCCACCCAAAAAGAGAGCTGACTGAAAGATAGATTTTTTGTATCCCTCCAAATTCTCTTTTGGTCTTTGTTAATGTGTAGCAATACCTTTTCCATAATTTTGATGAACATAAATACACAGGTCTGTAGCTTGTTTTTTCCACTTTACATTTCCATATACATTTCCACTCAATATTGTTCCCACATGTCATTTAATAGCTTTATAGAATCCAAGCATGGTGAAATTCATATTTGTTTACTTTTGCTTATTTTCATCCCGTTTTTGAGGATTAAGATTGTTTGAAATTTTTCACTGTATTATACAGGGCCCTGCTAAGGACATTTTGGTAGATTTGGACCATTTTTTTCCCCTTTCGCCTTGCAGAAATATTCCACAAAGTGAAGTGACCAAGTCACAGGTGTGAACAGTTTTATAGCACTTGTTAAATCTACTAGACAGCTCTCAGGAAAGACGGAGCCAATTTATGGCGCCCGCCAGTTAGTGGGTGTGTGCCTCTTTTCTTAGATCTGCTTTTAAAACTGGGCTTTATCAATATAAACAGATAAAATCATTGCAAATGATTTGAAGGAATTGCTTTATTAAAAAAGAATTCTAAAAGCCTTTCTTTAACCACACTAGTAGGTATAGTTAACCCTGCTGCTTCAGCAACAGACCGCTGTTTGCACCTGCCTCGGGGCTTTGTCCTCACCTCATCCTTCTGAGAAATGCTCTTTCCTGAAAAGTGCACAGCTTGCTTCCTTATTTCAGCCAGGTCTCTGCTCAGGTAAAATCTTAAGAGAGGACTTTCCAGTTCACTCCCCCTAAAATAGACCTCCGCCCCACCCTGTCACTCTCCCTCCTCTTAATCTGCATGGCCCTCATTACAATCTGACATAACAGGTAACTTTTTGCTTTTATAGATATCATCCGTGTCCCTCCACTAGAACATACATTTCATGAGAACAAAGACTTGGTCTCTTTTATTTGCTTCTATATTCCCAGTGCCTAGAAGGTGCCTCGTACATAGTAAATGTTCGATAACTCTTGTTGAATGAATGAGTGAACCAAGCGTCTGATTCCATTATCATGAACTGCTTGGCGTTCTGAAAATAAGTGCTGGAAACCTGTGCTAAGCTGATTCGTTGAGCTTAAAAGTTTGCTGGTCACGCGTTCTTAACTTTACCGAAACCTATAAGTCCTCTCCCCGCAAAAATGTACAGTCACAAAACGGTATGTAATTTCTGGGGATTTTGACATGCTGAAGCTCTTGGTGGGTCAGAAATCTCAACTTTAGAATTACTGCTCCAGGGACTACAGTGTAACCCAGAAACTGTAAGTGGGCAGCCCTGCAAACCAAGCTTGTTGAGTTTGGCCTGTACAACATTGACTGGCATCAGATTTTTTTTGAAGTTGGAATGAGTTGCCCCCAAATCAGAAAATAGAAAATTTCACAGAGGAAAAGCAATCCATATTTCTCAAGTCTCTTGAAAATTCAGAAGACCTGGCAGCACTTAGCTCACATCCCTCACTGAAGACAAGCAATCGCAAGAATACCTGGGAGGGGCCTGTCCTCTGCAGATGACCTCAGTCCCCACTGCTCCCTGGAGCTTCTCTGGCTTTGAAGCTGAGTGTTGGTGACCGTTGATCATTGGGCTTACATTGTTGTTTTTCTTAAACCTGAGTTCAGAGGAAAGCAAACCAGACCTCTGCCTCTGTTTTTCTTAAGCCAATGTCCACTTCACTTACTTGTGTTACATGCCTAGCCACTGCAGGACTTTGACTTAAGACCCCTTATCTAACTTAACCATAATGCATGCAGTTGAGCAAACTAGGCCCCCAAATGTTTAAGAGATTTGCCCTAGAGTACATGGGGACTTACTTGAACTCCGGCTTCCTAACTCAATGCTCTTTCTCAACTGAATGAGAAGCCGAGAAACGTATAGAGTCCACCGGAACCACGGACACGTGCAAATCTATCAGAATTGCCCAAGCTTTTAAAAGTCATCTCTGTAGACCTGCCAGGTGCTCAGAGACATCCAAACAATGCTTGACCTAGTGAATGAACGAGCAAATGAATGAATCCGTTTTCAAATTACATTTTAATCTGGGGAAATGTAAGCTTCCTTTAAAAGCCACTTTCCATCGTCATCACCTGGGAGACTGATGAATTGGGAGATTAGGATTGACATATATAAACTAGTATGTATAAAATGGATAACTAATAAGAACCTGCTGTATAAAAAAATAAAATAAAATTCAAAAAATTTTTAAAAATTAAAATTAAAAAATAAATAAAAGCCACTTTCCACTAACAACTGAAGGCTTCATTTTATTTTTTGACCGCTCATCTTTATTTTCAATGGAATAATTCTATTGTATGAAATACACAGCTCTGACCCACCACATGAGGTGGGAGCCCGACAAACTGAGTAGGGATTCGTCTCTGGAGGACGCAAATGTGTTTCCTTACCCCAATGTGCTCGTCTGATTTTAAACTGCAGGCTCCTTTAAATTCCCCAGAGCTCAAGTTTCAAGTCTTCAAAACTCATGATTTGTCCTGATTCCAGGAGATAAGCATCAGGTGACCTGAGTGGCTGGTGCTGGGAACTGCTGTAGAGGAAGCTGCGTTTCTTCTCTCCGCCTACTGACACTAACCAGGCTAGACGGGGCCCTGATTCTCTTCTGAAAGTCCATTCTCCCTGTCTCCTGCTAGCATGGCCTCTCTTTGGGAAGTTTTTCTCCATTAAGACCAGCAGCAATGTTGTGCCCTGTAGTAATAAATGAAAGTCACTTGACCTTTTTAGGAGAATCATTATCATTATTATAGCATAATTTTAAAAAGTATTTCCTCCTGAATATTTATATCATCTAGCCCCTGAGGTCCCTAACTGCCACTCCTAGTGGCCCCTATATTGGTTTTCTTCTTTTTTAGCTATAGATGTCCTGCTTTTAGCTAGATACATAGGCACAGAATTAATGCCACATTTCCCAACTTCCCTTGTAGACAGAAATAAATGAAAGTCACTTGACCTTTTTAGGAGAATCATTATCAGTATTATTATTATCATTATTATAGCATAATTTTAAAAAGTATTTCCCCCTGAATATTTATATCATCTAGCCCCATCTAGCCCCATCTAGAACTGTATGTCTAAGTTCTAGCCAATGGGATGTAAGTGGAAGTGTTGTGTATAATTTCCAAAAAGGTCAGGCTGCTTGGAACGTTGACATGATGGCTGGCTCTCAAGCAGTCATTTCAGATCATGAGGTTGAAACCAAATGAGGACGGCATAGCAAGAGGATAGAAGTTACTTGACTTCCTAATGATGACAAAGTTTTCTGTCATTTTCAGCTGAGTATGATGCTAATTAAAGTGACTAAAAGGTGGTCAAGAAGACTGAAAGCCATTTTTGGTGAGTAGGCAGTTAATTATGTTTAATTAAACATTGGTGCATAAAACCACTTTTCACCATTTCCAATGTGACACTCTCACTTCTGCATTATGGATATGTGAAAATAATCTCTCCCTTTTTTTAATACATCTTTATTGGAGTATAATTGCTTGACAATGTTGTGTTAGTTTCTGTTGTACAGCAAAGTGAATCAGCCATATGCATACATATATCCCCATATCCCCCCTCTTGAGCCTCCCTCCCATTTCCCTTTCTTTATATGTAAACAAACAAATGCTTAAGAATTTTTGTAGCAATTTTTATTTCTTTTTTTATTGAGGTATAATTGACATATAACTTTATATTAGTTTTAGGTGTGCAATATAATGATTCAATATTTGTATATATTGCAAAATGATCACCACAATAAGTTTAGTTAACATCTGTCACCATACATA
Source organism: Leucopleurus acutus (assembly GCF_964270905.1). Taxonomy (NCBI): domain Eukaryota; kingdom Metazoa; phylum Chordata; class Mammalia; order Artiodactyla; family Delphinidae; genus Leucopleurus; species Leucopleurus acutus. The sequence continues at coordinate 116,311,420 of NC_139145.1, read as the reverse complement.
GTTACAAAATATTTTTTCTTCTGATGAGAACTTTTAAGATCTACTCTCGTAGCAACTTTCAATTTGCAATATAGTATTGTTAACTATTGTCACCATGCTGTACATTACATCCTCATGAGTTATTTATTTCATAACTGGAAGTTTGTAACTTTTGACCCCCTTCACCCATTTCACCAACCCCCAACTCTGGTAGCTACTAATCTGTTCTCTGTGTCTATGAGCTTACTTGTTTATTGTTTGTTTGTTAGGGGTTTTTTTGTTTTAGATTCCACATATAAATGAGATCATATGGTATCTATCTTTCTCTGTCTAACTTCACTTGGCATAATGCTGTCAAAGTACATCCATGTTGTTGCAAGTGGCAAGATTTACTCCTTTTTATGGCTGAATGATATTTCGTTATATATATATTTTGTATGGTGTAAGATTGAGGCCCAGTTCCATTCTTTTACATGTGTCTGTCCGGTTTCCCCAATACCACTTTCCCGCACTGTATATTTGTGGCTCATTTGTCATAAATTAATGTATCATATATGTGTGGATTTATTTCTGGGCTCTCTAGTCTATTCCATTGACCTATGCGTCTGTTTTTACCTATTGTTTTGATGAGTATATGTTTGTAATATAGTTTGAAGTCAAGGAGCGTGATGCCTCTAGCTTTGATCTTTCTTCTCAAAATTGCTTTCACTATTTGCGATCTTCTGTAGTTGCATACAAACTTTAGGATTGTTTGTTCTATTTCTGTGAAAAATGCCATTGGGATTTTGATAGGGATTGCACTGAAGCTAGAGATTGCTTTGGGTGTATAGCAATTTTTAATACATGGTTAAAATATACATTCTTCATACTCTTTAAATAAAAAACCCTACCCAACTGGAGTGATTTGGAAGCTAAAACATGGCCCAAGGGGTCTTTATTTACTTGTTATTTATTTCCTGATTTTTTGTTTAAACATGCTCTAGGAGTGATAGAGAACCACTATTTCTATGCCTGTGAGCTGCTAGCTGCCACAGACTCATCATCTCTTATGCTTACTATGAACGTGTTAAGCTCTGATCCTGGCATTTTTCACTCTGGAATTCCAAAAGGGAAAGGTAGACCACTCTTCCACACAGGTGGTCATCACTGGGTAATGCTAATACCATGTTCTTAAATGGTTTGATTAAATACATTGCTCTCCATTCCAAAGTGAAAAGTTTTGAAGTACATTCCATCTGTCCTCCCATTTATAAATTACCAGTTTCAATTATACTCATGAAGTATTAAAGCTAATAGAATCTCACAATATAATAACAAATGTAGATAATTAAAATACAGTGAAGCAAGGGAATTCCCTGGTGGTCCAGTGGTTAGGACTCGGCACTTTCACTGCCATGGCCCGGGGTTCAGTCCCCGGTCAGGAAACTAAGATCCCACAATCTGTGCGACACAGCCAGAAAAAAAAAAAAAAAAATGGTGACACAAAACTAAAATGTTAGCAGACTTTTAGAATCTTTGCAAAGTTATTAAATCTAAATGAAAATGCTTTCTTTCTTACTTGATTCTTCAAACTTACCCTCTATAAGAGTCAGGATACAAACAAAATTGCCAAAACAAAGAGACACAAAACTGCAGAGATTCAGATGAAGGAGAAGTGTATTCTCTCTCAAATGACAGTGCCGAGGAGGGTGGCGGGTCCAGGGTGGAATAGCCATGGGGCTTCACACAGTCGTGCTGGGACCCTGGTTCCTTTTACCTCCTTGCTCCATCCTCCCCAGACCCTAGGTTGTGGTCGCTGTCCACTCAGGAAGGCTGAATTCCCACACATCCAAGTTCTAGCTTGAGGGAGGGGAAAGAAGAAGGCACATGCCCAGTTGGGGTTTTTTGTTTTTTTTTTTGTTTGTTTGTTTTGCGTTACGCGGGCCTCTCACTGTTGTGGCCTCTCCCACTGCGGAGCACAGGCTCTGGACGCGCAGGCTCAGCGGCCATGGCTCACGGGCCCAACCGCTCCGTGGCATGTGGGATCTTCCCAGACCGGGGCACGAACCCATGTCCCCTGCATCGGCAGGCGGACTCTCAGCCACTGCGCCACCAGGGAAGCCCCCCCAGTTGTTTTAATGGCAAAACTCAGAAGTAGCACATGGCACTTGTGTTCAGAACTACTGGACAGGTATGGCGTGAAAGGAGATTGTGAAAGTGGTCTTTAGCTGGGAAGCCATGGTCTTACTAGGAAAGGAGAAGAAATGTATTTAAGGGGAAAACCAGCAAGCTTCCACACCATCTAACTGGTTTTCTGCCTCCTTCCTGGCCCATTCCAATCCAGTCTCTGCACTTTTCTAAAATTCAAGTCTGGTCATAACACTCCTCTATATCAGGCTCCTGGATAGCACTTGATGGGCTTCAGGAAAAAGTTCAAGTCCTTGGCTGAAAGCACAAGCTCCTTCATGGCTGGCCTCTGCCTACCAGCTTGGCCTTATTTTCTGCTCTTCCCTAACGTAAGGGCTGCCAGAGTTAGCAAATAAAAACATAGACACAAGTTAAATTTGCATGGCACATACGTACGCTCAAAAATAATTTATTGTTTATCTGAAATTCAAGTTAACTGGGCGACCTGTGTTTTTATCTGGCAACCCTTCACAACATTCAAAGTTACTTTAGTCATAATGCTCCTTTTTTTAAATAAAGTTTTTTAAATTAATTTATTTTGGCTGTGTTGGGTCTTAGTTGCTGTGCACGGGCTTTCTCTAGTTGTGGCGAGCAGGGGCTACTCCTCGTTGTGGTGCATGGGCTTCTCATTGCGGTGGCTTTTCTTATTGTGGAGCACGGGCTCTAGGCACACAGGCTTCAGTAGTTGTGGCACGCAGGCTCAGTAGTTGTGGCACACGGGTTTAGTTGCTCCACGGCATGTGGGATCTTCACGGACCAGGGCTTGAACCCATGTCCCCTGCATTGGCAGGCGGATTCTTAACCACTGTGCCATCAGGGAAGTCCTTCCCTGCTCCTTTATCTGCTGAATTCCAGCTTACCCTTCGAACTCAGGTCAAGGGTTACATTTTCTAAGACATTGTCCTTGACTGTCACCAGGCAGCCCCTAAAGTCTGATTTAGCTGTCCCTCCTCTGAGCTCTCAGGACACCAGGGCACGCCTCTAGAATCACACTTGTCACTCAGTTTATCATCAATGCTCTTGTCTGATTCCTCACCTCGACCACAAACCTCTTGAGAACAATTTCAACTTTAAAATTGTATACTGCCCCACAGTAGGCACTGTATGATATATATTTAATGAATGAACAAGGTAGCTCAGTGTAGCAAAAATGATCAGGGAAGTGGGAGACAGACCTGGGTTTGGGTGCTGAGTCTGTCTCCTAGCAGCTGTAAAATGAAGTCAATTGTAACTTCCTCTTAGGATTGTTCTAGAGACAACTGATATGTTGCCTGCACACATTGGGTACTCAACAGTATGAGTATCATTTTTCCCTCCAGCTGTTACTGACTGTTATTAGAGGGTGCAGGGCCGGTATTCACGGGAAACATCAATGTCAACATTGATGACCTTCCCAGCTCAGCAAGGAGAAGTGCTGATAAGACCCAAACATCAGGCCTGGGAGATGCTGCCTCTCAACAATAGGGAAGTGAATACCCACTTAAGGAAAGTGAGGGCTAGAATCCTTCAAACACAGCTTTCTTTCCTTCATATTGAGAAAATACATTATAGTTACTTAACTGCTGAGTTATTTTTAATACTAAAATCATGAATAAAAAGAAAACTAATAGGAAATGGGAAAGCCAGAAAGACTTTTTTTTTTTTTTGCGGTATGCGGGCCTCTCACTGCTGGGGCCTCTCCCGTTGCGGAGCACAGGCTCTGGACGCGCAGGCTCAGCGGCCATGGCTCACGGGCCCAGCCGCTCCGCAGCATGTGGGATCTTCCCGGACTGGGGCAAGAACCCGTGTCCCCTGCATCGGCAGGCGGACTCTCAACCACTGCACCACCAGGGAAGCCCCACAAAAACTTTGATTCTAAGGCTGTGACCTAACAATCGGTGTAAAAGTGAACACTTAGCCAACTGTTCCTTATCTCCTGCTTTGTAGAGTCCGGTTCTCCAGTGGTAAGGGGGACCCAGGAGTTGAGTGAGGTTTGTTGTAGGGGTCCATGGAGAGATAGGAAGATGGGACCCTCAACCACACAGCCAAGCCTCATGGAGATGGAATGTGCTTTGGGGTCCAGAAGACGTTCCACAACAGGCTTTAGGGCTTCCTGCTCGAGGGTTTCAGGTTTATGTTGTCTCAGCAACTCTCTATCTCTGTTTCTCCCACTCCTGCTGCTACTGACCAATTTTGCCCAGTGCCTCATATTCAAATACCCCTTTTAAATAAGAATTCAAATTCTTATTGGTCTGCCCATCACCTTGTGGCATAGGCTTCCTCGGTTTCACAAAGCTTTTTCAACAGGCCATTTCATAGGCCACTGACCAGCTTATAGACTGGCTTCTCTGGCGTCAAGCACCCCCATCCCCTTGGACCAATAGAATTGGCCTCGATGATAGGCTATGTGGCCAACTTTTCTAAATGTACTGTGGACAGTGAAAGACACTCAGAGTATGATCATTTGTTTGTCTGTTTGCTCTGAACTGGTAAAACCATTTGTCATGCAGAGTTGGGGGAAGAGAAGGTCATTTGACTGTTAAATGACAGATTCTAGAGGGTGTGAAGAGCAAAGCTTGTTCTGTTTCTCCTCAGATGTATTTAACGTCTTTCACTGGTTCCATCTTCCTCTCTTCAGTTCAGCCATACTGGACTTCTTTTTTTTTTTTTTTTTTACACCAGTCTCTCTCTCCTCTGTCTTTCTGTCTGTCTGTCCCCCACCCTGAGCCTACAAATACATAGTTTCCTCCACGTGGATCCCTTTCTACACTGTCTTTAGTAGGCTAAAATACCTACTCATTCCTCAGTAAAGTTTCTTCAGACTCCCAGACTAGGTCCTGCTCCTCCTGTGATAAGCTCCAGTAGTACCTTGTACTTCTTCTTTCATAATATTCCTCATGTTTATCATTATTTGTTTCCTATCTGTCTTTCCTGTTGACAGAAGCTCAATGAGGGCAGGAGTTTCTGTCTTGTCACTGCTGTTTCCTCAACAACTGGTCCAGCTCTGAACACTTAGTGGAACTCCATAAATATTCACAGACAAAGGAGCCTTTGCTATCACGCCATCTGGACAGAATGTTTTTCATTTAAGAAAAAGATATGAACCCCGACCATCTCAATGTGGAGCAGGGCCACAATAAAATGTTTTAGAGGTGCACTAGCAACTCTAGAAAAATTGGGCTTACAACGGGCAGGGGGGAAGCTTTCCACATACGTCCTTGGGAGATGGCACAGGACAGTAAATAGCAGGCAGGCAGGAGGGGAGGGGCCGGGCCCTGTGGCGGATCAGGTAACACAGGAGTGGGGATGGGGGCAGGGGTGACGCTCCACCCACGCACACACCGTCCACCTCTGACACACGCGCCTCACCCCAGCCGGCCTCACAGGAGCCGCTCCAAGGCCACGCTGGAACAGCAAACATGGGATTGTGTTTGCCGACAGCAAGGAGGCCTTGGGCAGCAAGGCCTCCCCCTGACCTTCTCCCTGCACGGTCATAAAGGGAAAGGGCCCGTTTAATGTGGAATTGCCCGAGGTTCCCCTCCATATTGCCACGCTTCAGGGGCACCAGCTCAGCTGAGCATTACTGCATGGGATGGGCGAGGACGCCCGCCACAGCCCCGCCTCGGCACTTTTCCTCCAGTGCCGGTGCCTTCCGCGGGGAGTGAAAGCGCAGCCCGGTCACTGGGAGCCCCTGCCTGGGCACGGAGCTAGGCTGGTCCTCAGGCACCTTTGCTGAAGGGACCCGGGACCCGGCCGGTCATCTCAGCTGATAGAAAGTTGTGTTTAGGATGTGCAGAGAACCAAAGGAGAAGGACTCTGCACACAGCTGGGCTGTGAGGCCACCCGGGACATCATCCGGGAGAGGAGAGCAGCTCTCGCCACCCCCAGCAGCTCCCCTATCTCACCCGTGGTTTCCAGAGTACTTCTCTGAGATTATCAGGCTGGAGTTTCTCTGCCGTGAAGATGACTCAGCTCTTCCCTATCTCCACTTCCATTACTTCTCTGCCTCAAGCTTCTGCGGCCTTTTCTCTGTGGCTCTTTTCTTTAGTCCCAGCCTACTGTCAGCTTCCCTCTCTGTGTCTCCTTAACAGTGGGGTCTGATGGGTTCCCCCTGTCACCATGGCTCTTATGCCAGACCCCCTCAAAGGCCATTGGCCAACCAATGGGAAGCTGCCCCTGGGTTAGGGACCAGTTCCTGGCTTAATCAATTATAACTGAGGCCACACATGCAGAATCACATGGCATAAACCATTCATTCCTTGGACAAATAGGGTACCCCTTCTATGCCGGGCTGTATCTTAGCCTGGAGACTCTAGCAATGAAATAAAAGCAACACAAGCCTCTGTCTTCATGAACCACATAAAACCACTTCCATTTTATTGGAAGCTGGGAGGACTGATAAGAAACAAAAAGGAAAACGTGGGATATGGTGATTCATGTGATGGAGAAAACAAAGCAAGATAGGGGTACACGGAGTTCCTAGAGCAGGGGTATGTGTGCTGATTTCAAATCAGATATTTGGGAAGGTCCACGTGAGAGAGTGACGTTTGTGTCATTAAGGACACAAAGAAAATGAGAATTCCAAGAAGGAACCCACGCAGGGCCCTGGCAGACATGACAAGTCTTCCAGAGACATGGCTGTGACACTTGGTATTGGCATGGTCAGCACCTAGAATCACAGGGAAGCCAGGCCCTCTAGGACCTCACAGATGAGAGGGAGAAGCCTCCTTAAGGTATATAGCGCAATGTATGATGCTTGATTGAGTCCAAGAAGGACCAGAGCCCGGGGGGTATTTCAGAAGGGAACCCGAGTGCTGGCACCCACACTCTGTCTGCACCTGTCCCTGCTGTCCCAAAGCCTTACCAAGAGAGCAAGGATGCCGTGGACTTCCAATTAGTAATGCTCTAATTCAATGGGCCTTAATCTTTAGGGTGCATCAGAATCACCTGCAGCGCTTGTTAAAACATTCAGGTTGCAGGGCCCAGCCCTAGTGGTTCTGATTCAGTAGGTTCAGGCGAGGGACCCAATGATTGCATTTCTCACACTTTCCCAGGTGATCCTGATGCTACTGGTTCATGTTCCAGGCTTTGAGCGCCTCTGCTCTCAATTACACTCTCATTACTTACTCTCAGCCCCGCCAATTTTGCCAGTGGCCTGCCTCCTCTTCTATTTTTCCTTCAAAGCCCAGCTTAGAGCCACTTCCTGGAGGAAACCTTCCCTGACTTCCCAAGGCAAAGCCCTTGGTGTCCTCCTCTGAGTATTTTCCCCTTAGGTTTTCCTGTCTAATTGGACTGCAAGCACCTGAGGACAACTTCTCCATTCCTACTACCAGGTATGTGTTCAACAAAACTTTCTAAAGTCCCGTCATGTTTTTCCCTGATGTTTATGAAAGGAAGGCTGTGCTGGGAAAGAATTCCAACTTGCCCCTGCCGCCCCGCCCGGGCTTCCCTCACCATCGAAACCCCGTCTCACCCGAGCTCCCTCTTTTTTTTTTTTTTTTTTTTTTTTAACATCTTTATTGCGAGCTCCCTCTTTGCCCTGAACTTCCTGGTTCCAGCCGGTCCAGGCCCGCTGTTGAAACGACATCTGGCCATCAAGGAAGTTGAAATTCTTTCTCTGACAAATGCAGTTTGAAGTTTTAAGAAGGCTGTTTTATTAAAAGACTCAAATACATACAATCAAGCACTGGAATGGCAAAGTACAGCTTGGCCAGAGGGTTGGGATACTCAGTGAGTGACCTTGGGCAGATCACTGGCCCCTTCATGTGTCAAAGGACGGAGCTGGATTAAATGATTTCTCAGGTCCTTTCCAGCTCTCAAATTCCGAGATTACAGAATCTGAGTTCGTCTAGATGTTAAGCAAAGATAGCCAGACTTCTAGCGTGAGAGTGCCAAGTCTGTTGGGAAATTTGTCCTTCTTACAAGCTGTTTCCTAGTTTTATCTCTGCATGTGGAGTCAAAGGAACTCCCTAAAGATTCCACGTGACAGACAGATCGAGGTAGGTGCAGGAGCAAACTGTGGAACTAAATTGTAACACAGAGAAATGTACATAGACGAGGGTTTCAATCTTAGCATCACCACTGTGCGACTTTCAGCCAATTCTTTAACTTCTCTGAGCCTCGGTTTCCTCACCTGTAAAAAGAGAGCAAAAACAGTATCCACCTTATAGGATTACTACGGGAATTAAGAGAAAATAATTAACAGCAAGGTTTGCACAGAGGCTAGGTCAGCAGGTATGAGCTCTCAGGGGCTTCCTCTGGATTGTTTCAGTCCATCGCTGCTGTCAGGTTGGCTCCTAAATGGGGAAAATATTGTGTATTCTCAACCCCAGAGTCCTTCTGATGAGCTTCTGCTTACTCCTCATGGCCTTGCTGGCTCACTCATTCATTCAACTTACATTTATTGAGCTTCCCCCAAGTGAGCTCTTCTTGAAAGGCAAGAAGAATTGGCCCAGCTGGGTGGTGGAAGGGATGACGATTCTGGGGAGAGAGGGAAAGGAGTCTGGAGAAGTGAGCAGGATCATATCACCAGAGGTCTGTGTCCCACGGTATGGACTTTAGTCTTAAACTTAAGACTTAGCCGAGGCACTGCCAGGTTTATGCAGGGGAATGGCAGGAGAAGGTTTCTATTTGTGAAGATCACTCTGGCGGTCGTGTAGAGAAGTGATGAGTGGAAGGTGGGGGAGGGTGGCAAAACTAGAAAAGTAGAGAACCTTCCAGGCAGCACTGCCCTGATCCCACATGATGACGGCTGAAGGTGGTGACAGAGGAGAGGTGTGGAGGAATTTGAGAGGTGTTCACAGTGTGCCATGTACAGCATGGCAATGAATTGGATGACAAAGTGACAGAGAGGGAGGGATCAAAAATGATGCCTACGGGGCTTCCCTGGTGGCGCAGTGGTTGAGAGTCCGCCTGCCGATGCAGGGGATGCGGGTTTGTGCCCCTGTCCGGGAAGATCCCACATGCCGCGGAGTGGCTGGGCCCGTGAGCCATGGCCGCTGAGCCTGCGCGTCCGGAGCCTGTGCTCCGCAACGGGAGGGGCCACAACAGTGACAGGCCCGCGTACCACAAAAAAAAAAAAAAAAAAAAAAAATGATGCCTACATTTCTGGCCTGGGCACCCAAATGGATGCTGTTGTCATTACTGAGGTAGTGGACCCAGGACAGAAGGGGCAGATTTGGGGTGGGGTGAGGGATGAAATCAGTTTTAGGAGACTTAGGGCATATGAAGCTGAGGGGAAGAACTGTTAAAGGTGGGGCTTACCTGACCCTACTCACAGATCACTGAGAAAGAACTACTAGAGGAAAAGGTTAAGGACGGGGAAGAAAAAGGGCCAGTGATCAGTGCTTCCAGAAAGCTCTGGAAGAGACCGAAAGGCATGCGACCTCGTGCGTGGTGGGAGGATGAGCCTTAGACAGGAATGAGGCCCACCTCATCTCTTGGGATGGAAGGAAGGAGGCAGCCACAGGGGTGCTCCAGGCCCCTCGGAGTCCTGCTTTCCCCCTCACCCAGTGGTCTCTGACGCGTTCAGTTGGTCCTCACTGTGTCCCTCAGCCCACTCGTGAAGTAGTTCTATGAGTGGGACCAACAGTACTTCATGAACCACCTTGAGCAAATAGGTGGCCTTGCATAAGTGACTGTCTGTGCTTCAGGTTTCTCATCTGTAAAATGGAGCTGGACAACCTCAGAGGGTGGTCGTGAGGATTGCATGAAACTGTGTGTGAACGTGCTTGGGTGCTCAGAATAGCGCCCAGCCTATAGGATGCTCTTCACAATGGAAGCCAGTCCTCCCAGGCTCTGGATGTGTGCTGACAGACCCAGGGTTTACCTGGAGTGTTCCAGGCATCCTCCTGGTCAGAGGCCGGCTTCCTGTTTCCTCCCCTCTCCCCTCTCCATTAAATTCCTATTTCCAATTTTTGGTTCATTTGCAAAATCAAAGATAACAAAGAAGCTGTGTGGTCTAGTGTGGGAATTCTCCAAGCTGCTCAGAACTTAAAAAAAATTCCTGGCCAGTAATCAGAATCTCTGGGATTTAGGGATTTAGGGCCATGGAATTTGTATTTTGAACATTGGTCTGATGAAAAGAGCACAGAATTTGTAGTGAGTAAAACTGGATTTTAGTCCTGGCTCTGCATTTAAGAGGGCGGCCTTGGGCACCTCTCTGAGCTTTCGTTTCCTCCTCTATAAAATGCGAAAAGTAAAACCTGTTCATAGAGTTGCTATAAAGATCATATGAGCTAGCATCAGGCAAAGCCCTCAGAGAGCAGTCCAGTGCTGTGTGGGTGTGTATGATGGTCTCCTTGTCTGAACTGGGAGCTGCCAGCCCAGGTGCGATTTGATGACTGAACCCTCAGAAGCCCCCAGGGAGATGGTTTCCCAGAATCTGCCACCATAACGGCTTGACATGACAAACGAGAATGTTCTAACACACATTATTCGTTTTTCTACCATATATTATTAATAATGTTATTATTACTAATAACTGCTCCTGTTGGTTAGGCGCTCACGGTGTGCCACCCACCTTGCTAGGGTTTATCCACACATTATCGCATTTAATCCTCACCGCCACCTTATGAGCTGGTACTGTTGTTATCCCCTGTGTACGTGAGAAAACAGATAGTGAGACTGAAATTACTCACCGTGAAGGATGGAACCAGTGTGAATTTTAACCACCACCCTCACTAGCTCCCAGCTGAGTGCCTAATGGATGTTCCTCTTGCCCAGCCCCTGTTCTATCCCACCCCACCCCAAAATAACTGAAACGCTCACGTAGTTGACTTTTTTTTGGTTTTTTTTGTTTTTTTTTGGTGGTACGCGGGCCTCTCACTGTTGTGGCCTCTCCCGTTGCGGAGCACAGGCTCCGGACACGCAGGCTCAGCAGCCATGGCTCACGGGCCCAGCCGCTCCGCGGCATGTGGGATCTTCCCGGACCGGGGCACGAACCCGTGTCCCCTGCATCGGCAGGCGGACTCTCAACCACTGTGCCACCAGGGAAGCCCACGTAGTTGACTTTTAAACAGAGGGATTTGGGTGGCGGCCGGGGGCTGGATTGCTTTGCTTTTTCGCATCATCTGATTCCCAGGAGCTTTCAGGAGAGGGACTGGGGCAGGAGGGTCTGACTACAAGCCTCAGACCACCCTTCACAGATGCCCCCGACACACACACACACACACACACACACACACACACAAAATGTAAGGCCCATGTCTGCCTGTCCAGCAGAGCCCCTTCAGCTTCCCGCCTCCATCTGCAAGGCCTGCTCCTCAACCTAGGAGAACTTCCTGGAAATCAAACCCCCTCCAGTGAGCAATGTCATCTTTCGTGGCTGCAGAATTTCTCAGTGCCCTGGCTTCACAGGGGAGCAAACTGGCTTGATGGTGGAGCTCATGGAGGAGAGAGATGGGGACGTGCCCAGCCACCCGGACTTTGCACAGTCCCGTTTTGAACCTGTCCACTTAAATCTCTTTTTACTGATAAGCACATGCACTGAAGCAAGCTGCCCAATGGCCTGCTTCCAGCAAAGCAGAAGGTGGGGGGGAGCTGGGCTGCAGGGTGCAGTGGCCGTGGGGCGACTGCCAGGGAAATGCTGCTCAACATTGACCTTAAGGTTTAACCCTCTCCGCCCTGATGCCAAGGTGTGGCGGGAGCCGCTTGGCCTGCTCTGGAGAAAGAGCCCCTCAGCTCAAGCCAGAAGTCCTCTGTGATGGTTCTGTCCTGGCTCACCATGCGGGTGGATGCTGCCCCAGAAAATTCCCTTTATCCATGAAAAAAACCTTTTTTTTTTAAGCTGGAAAGAGAAGAACCAAATAAAGTTTTTCCAAAGTAATTAGTTATATTCAAATCTTGTAATAACCTATAACAGAAAAGAATCTGAAAAAGAACAGATACATCTATGTATAACTGAATCACTTTGCTGTACGCCTGAAACATTGTAAATCAACTATACTTCAATTAAAAAAAAAAGATTACTTCATTACTAAGTATGGAATTTATTTTATTTAGTTTAGTTTTTGTAAAAATTTGGGCTACATATTAAAGGAAAAGGAATAAAATAAAAACAAAGTAATTAGAAAAACCTCTTAGGGCAGGCAAATGTGCAATTTTCTTATATGCAAATTAGGATGAGTTGTACAAAGGCAGGTTCATTTACATATATGTCCTCATACAGCTTGCTAAGAGCTTTGCCTGCACTATCTCCTGTGAAGCGGGTTTTGCTTGACAGATGATGGCACAGGGACTTGCCCAGGGTCACAAGGTTATACTCGCTTAACTGCTTTTCCAGACTTGTGCTATCTTGGCAAATATGGGGAAGGCTTGTGACTCTGATAAGCATCTGCTTCTCCCGGGAAGTGTGCCTAAAAGGAATGCCTCAAAACAGTGGAAACTGTCTGCTTTCTTTACCTGAATTCGTTTATTCACTCATTCATTCAACAAGCATGAATTGAGTGCTTACACTATGTGTCAGCGTGTTCTAGATGTTAGAAATAAGATGTAGCTCCTGTCAGGCCAAACACTGGACTGATGTTGTGTAGAAGCTAAAACGTTGTAAATGCCAGATTCAGCAAAACCTTCCCTGATGGATTTCATTTTCTCTTCGTCACAGAAACTCATAGCACTGGTTTTCGCTAAGAAATGTCCTTATTCCTACCATTTTCTGGCCTTGCTTGGCAAACATTTATTTTGTTATCAATCCTTTCCAAAACCCATGCCTTCTTAACCCAGGTAGACTACAAGCTCTTTGAGAGCAGAAGTACTGCACTTAGCCACTCAGAAAATTTGCACTGATGTCGTGCAAATCATTTCTGACACCTAATAATTTCCCTATAGAATCAAAATGTTCACACTTGGACTTCCCTGGTGGCGCAGTGGTTAAGAATCCACCTGCCTACGCAGGGGACACGGGTTCGATCCCTGGTCCGGGAAGATCCTGCATGCCGCGGAGCAACTAAGCCCGGCGTCACAACTACTGAGCCTGCGCTCTAGAGCCCACGAGCCACAACTCCTGAGCCCGTGTGGCACAACTACTGAAGCCCGTGTGCCTAGAGCCCGTGCTCTGCAACAAGAGAAGCCACCACAATGAGAAGCCTGCTCACCGCAACGAAGAGTAGCCCCACTCCCCGCAACTAGAGAAAGCCCATGAGCAACAACGAAGACCCAACCCAGCCAAAAAAAAAAAAAAAAAAAGTTCACACTTAAGCAAATCATCAATTTTATTTTTAAGCATTGAGTTGTATGCTGTCAGTTCTCCTATCACTTTTTTTTCTCCTGGATCTAAATCTGGACTGTGAATCCATGTGTGTGAGTGATAATAAATGATATAACTTGAAATTAAGCTCTTTAAGTTTCCTGCTCCTGTAGACCTAGGGACATTACAGATGTTTGCCAAGGACGCATTAGCTTTAGGAACTTGCTTCCAAATTCTGTGTTCATTTTCTCTCCCTCACTTGCCTCCCTCACTTCCTTCTCTTGCAGTCTCCCACATCACAGTGTGATTTCTCCAAGTTCATACAGGGCCCTCTGGTCTGTGAACAAAGACTGGGGGACTCTGAGGGAGGTCATTGCCCCCTGCCTCTTGTTCCTGAGCGTTCCCAGGCGCCTGCCATGTTCTTGTTTAAACCCAAGACTTGTTAAGTACTTCCTAAAGCTAGACGTTTGGAGAAGGAGAAGGAAAATCTGTCGGAACTAAACGAGCTGCCAGTCTGATGATCATAGTACAGAACCAATCTAGGGCCAGCCACGGGGGAGGGGGAAAGGCTGGGGCAAAATTGTGAATAAAGCAGCTCCCCTTCCTCGCTGGGCTGTGGGAGGGGAGACCCTGCCTGTCCTCACCTCGGCCACCCTCCAGCCTGGTGTGACCTTGGCACTGTACCTGCAGGACAAGGAGGCTGTGTGTTTCCCGAAGCAGTGCCTGGCGCTTTGCCAGGAGGCCCAGCACCCCACTGGCATCACAGGTGGCTCTGATGGGCTCAGTGCCCAATTCCCAGCCGAGGCTGACTTAGAGGGAGGGTCCTTGGCGAGAACCTCTGGAGATGGATATGGGGGTGGGGGGATGTAACTGCTCCACCACCCTACCACCTAATTACAGCTTCCCAATCTTGGGTGGGTCCCACTCTCAAGAAAGGACAGCAAACCCCTTGGCTGACACGACAGGCAGCTCACCTGTACACAAATCTCTCCACCTGGCCTGTCCCCCAGCCTGAAATTCACACTACGTACTCTTTCCAGTAGGTCCTGGAAAAACAAACCATGAGAAAATGAACGAGTGCCCTTGGAGAGCGTAAGATGTTAGCATTGCATTAACTGGCCTGTAAGACTGTCCAGTTTGCTGGTGCCACCTGGGAGCAGGCAGGGCTTTGAGAGACAGAGCAGGATCGGCAGGGTGAGCCTGAATGCAGAGGTGGGTCAGGAGACTCTTCAGCACACCAAGTACTCGTGACACTGTGGTGGGAAGAAAGAAAGCGGAGGAAGATGGTGGTGAGGCCGGAACAAGCAGGGCAGTAGCTCTGGCTCAGCTGGGGGTTTGTGCCCCAGGTAAAGAGGCAGTGGCTGACTACTGCCAGCCCATGGCTGCTGCATGGGAATATGGCCCCCACTGGCCAGATTTTTGGGTTTTGAATTTTTTTTTTTAGGAGATGGGAGAAACCGACTGGCTTTTTTATATGTCAGCAACTAATTTAATTATTTTTAAACACTCGTGGGCCCATACAGTACAAGCTAAGTGAAATATCTGTGGGCCCCGTTTGGCTACCAGGGAAAAGTGAAGGAGGAGACTGCCCCGGGCCATATCTGCTTCCACGGCAGCTAAAACCCCACTGCTTGCCAGCTCGGACACATATTATTTAACCAGCCTTTCTTAATCATCAAACCCTTTCAAGCTGAGAGCCACGCACAATACCGTCAGCCTCTTTACACCTCAGATCCATAGCCTGACCTTGAAAACAATTCAATCCATTCTTTTCTCTTTTCCCTCTTCTTCCAGCTCAAACAAAACTAAACCACAAACCTTCCCCAGGAAAGTTTCTCTGGAGAGGCGGCACTTAATTCTGGAGGAGACCTTTGCCTCCCAGTTAGTCAAGAATGTTCCAGGCGGATCCCCAAGCCAGCCGTGTTTTGAACTTGGACAAAAGCCCTGAATGAGCCTAGGCAAAGTATCCAGCCTAACCGATTTCCTTCTTTTGCTCATTAAGAAAAACTATTATACGGGGAGGGGAGAGGCGGGGTGTTGGGGGGAGTGGTATGCACAAAACCAGGAATGTCGGATCATTCATCTTCCAGACGCCTTGTGCCTCCATTTCCTCATCCATAATATTAGTGGAACAGGCCTCAGGCACTGGCACTGGACTGGCGGTGGCGAGGCCAAGGTCTCCTAACAGCCTCCTACTTAGAGCACTTTCCTCTGTGGAGCTCAGGCAGGCCCTTTGGCAACAAGGTGAAATGGGTAACATTTGAATTCCTCAAGCTTCATCGCACCTCCAGTTACCTGATGCCCTGGAGTTGAACTCTGTACGCCCAGGGACACTTGAGTAAAAAATCCTGGTATTTTACTATGCGATACAGCAAGGTATGTGTATATATATATATAAAGCTAGAGAATACTATGGACATATGAACATCACTTAGACCAAACTACATGAGGAATTTTTGCCCTTCTGTCTTTTTGTAAAGGTTCAGAATGTACTAACCCTTGACTTTACAGATCACGTCCAGCACTTCATGCTGAATGTCATTAAGTGTTCAGTGTTTGGAACTCTGTGCTCATCCTGACTTGAAAGCAAGTTTATTTATTCAGCATAAAAGGAAGTATTTGAACTCACAGAGTGTGATTCCCTGAAACTTTTAAAAGCAGCGAGACTGGATAGACAACTTTTAGGATAGTAAGACATATTTCTCTGTTCTGAATACCCCTTTGCTCTCTTAACTAGACAATTCTAGCTATATAGGAGCTCAACAATAAAAAGGACATGAATTTTAGCTAATATGGGTAATATATTTAGATGATAAAAATGAGCTTTTTCTTGCTTAAATTTCCCTTCTTCCTTCAGCTATTTAGTTGTGTTTTTTGGGGGTTTTTTCTGTTTTGTTTTTTTGGCCACATTGGGTCTTCATTTGCTGCGCACAGGCTTTCTCTAGTTGTGGCGAGCAGGGTCTACTCTTCGCTGCAGTGTGCAGGCTTCTCATTGCGGTGGCTTCTCTTGTTGCAGAGCACGGGCTCTAGGCGTGCGGGCTTCAGTAGTTGTGGCTCACGGGCTTAGTTGCTCCGCGGCATGTGGGATCCTCCCAGACCAGGGCTCGAACCCGTGTCCCCTGCACTGGTAGGCAGATTCTTAACCACTGCACCACCAGGGAAGTCCCAGCTATTTAGTTTTGAACCATTCTTTTGTGAAACAAAACATGTAAACAACGTTTTTATGAATATCACAATTTTGCCTGGGTGGATAGAATAACTTTCCCCATCCCATTCTTAGTGCTTTCCCTGGGTTATTTAGACCTAGCTGGCCTTTTGGAATGACAGATTTGCATAAAAATTATAGCGAGAGGCAAATGGAACTGTACGTTGCTGACGTTCACAGCATATGGTTTCTATTCCTTTCTATCCCTCCTCGATGTTTAGCATGGTATCTGCCACAAAGGACGTGTCAGAGAGATTGTCAAATATGCTGGAGAAATGAACAAGAGAGAAGTCTGGCAACTGCTTTAAGTACGGGATACATGAGCATTAGAATCAAACAACAGGCAAGCTGACAGGCTGTCTGTGAGCTGAACCCCCAGCTAGTCCAGCTCTGGGTGAGTCCTTCCTGCCTCTCACCCAAGCTGCATTAGGGCTCCTTTCACAGATACTCTTTCCAACGCACAGTTTTGTCATGGTTCCCAACTCATTTTCCCCTCTCTAAGTGAATATCGGGCTCTCCTGCTCCTGTGCTAAGAAGCTGAATGAGTCTCTTAAAGTTCCCATCCTGACATGTTTTCCCCAAAACAGGTAACCGTGCTGATCGCTTCTCTTTGGATTCTCCCCTAATACTTACAGCTTTGCAGAAATCATTTAGAAGCTGTTAATGGAGGAAGGACGTCGCACAGTGAATTCCATCAGAGCTCTCTTCTTCTAAGCCAGTGAGTGGAAAGCAGTAAGAAGGCAGCCAGTAAGCATCACACTGCCCTGAGAGAGTGTTTTGTTGATGCTACACTCATCTCAATGCCTCCCATGATCCCTATGTTTTAAATTTCTATTTATTTATTTATTCTTCCTATTCTGGGGCACAACCCATCATTCTTCTACCTTTATTTATGCAGCTTGCGTTTTTCCTGACCCCTCTCTTTTGCCCTGGTCCCTAGACATTGGAGCGATTAGAACGTTGTTGTTGTAACTTTTGCCCCCTATTGTAGTTCCTGCAGCTGGAGCCACTGCGTGATGACCTGCTCTTACCACAAGGCTTTGCTCCAGCTGGATTCTCACCACCAGGTCCTGTCCACAATGGGCAGCTCTTAGGAAAGACAAATCCATAATTTTGCTTTGTTTCATGAGACTATTTCTGGCAGTTGAACTGGTTGGTTGGTTGGAATGAATGACCTTGCATTGAAAGCCAAGAGGCTCCACAGGGTTTTTCCATCTCAGAGATGTCACGGTTGCCTCTCTCTCTCTCTCTGAATTCCATGCTAATATTATATATACTTCTGTGGTGCTGCTGCTCTGAATGAGAGATGTCGCAATGCAAGTACTTATTAGTTTACATATAGGTCCTCTACCAAGGTTTAGCTCTCTGCCGAAACCAGGTGCTGTTTAAATGTATGGTTATTTGTCAAATATGGGATTTTACTTAACTTTCCCTTCACAATAGGGTTTGTTGGCATCAAAGACCCAGAGGGAGGCAAGACATTGATTTTAGGACCCCAGTTCGAGGGAGGCAAGTGGTGAGGATGCACCAAGAAATTAATTTTGGAGAGAATCGAGATTGAAGTTAATCATCCATTGATATGACACGTGTATATTGGGTTCCTACTATGGGCAAAGCACTGGGTGTACAAGCAGTGAATAAAACTGGAGAGCTGGTAAACTAGAACAACAGATGATTTTTTTTAAGAGCTCCAAGTCTTAGAGACACAAAAAGGTTTTGAGGAAAGAATGAAAATTACCTGAAAATATTACTTTTATATACCTGCTCTTCTCTTTCCTTTCCTTTTTTTTTTTTTCAATGTTTTAAAATAGAACTCTTATCACAGGCATCAGTGAAGCCTGATAGAGGCATCATAGGAGAAGAATCAATGCCAGTGCCCTCCTGGTGTAGATTACAGAGGAGGAGGGGAGGGGAAGTGTGACCTCTTCCCTCTGTGGGCCCTTGGCCACTAAATCCTGGGGATTTTTTTAAGGGACTGAACAACTTAATCAAGGGAAGTCAACAAGAGTAAAATTCCAAAACCTAATTTTTGAGGCCAAAGATTAATACTATAAAACTGACAAAGTCCCTGCCACAGAATGAAAAAGTCATTTAAGTCTAAAAGTGTTCTTTGTAAATTTGTTTACAAACCAATTAGTGTAAAAATCAGAAATAAAATCAAAATCAGCTAGGATTTTCTGGCCCATGGGAAGTTTAGCATCCTAGGTACCTCTCTGGTAATCTTGAAATGGATTTGCATGTGAATTGGGGCTAGATTTTAAAAATTTTGGTCAAACGTTTTGTTGCTTATTGAAAAGGACTCTTCACCTAATGGACAGATCCTCTATATAGCATTTACAGCTAAATGCTTTCCTTCTTTTTTGCAAGAGCACCTCATATCATTTCAATGAAACATTATTTTAAGGCTCCAGTTTATATGAATTAACAGATTTTCTAAGAAGATATAAACTCCAGACATTCAGAAGAGTTTAATTCATCACGTTTAAAAGACACTTGAAGTTAACATTATAGTTTGCAGAAGATAAATTCCTACCTCTGTCTATTTTGTTTAATTTTACTTCCTGGAATGTCCTCAGTTCTTTCTAGAGACTGCAGAATTCACTCTCAAAGTGAAAACAATGTAAGTTCATTTTTAAATAATTTAAATAAACACTACTAGACAACGTGTAACACTTGGAGTGGGAAGAAGGGCTGAGGGTTTTGGGAAACCTCACAATAAACATTAAGGGTTTAAAATGACAGAACATTGAGCAGCGTTTTTTGTAGTGACTGTCGTGCCTTCCCGCCCTCCCCCACTGGACCTTGTGGCTGGTCAGCGGGAGGTTCCTGCCTTAAACTTTAACAACACCATCCTTACTCTGCATACGTGGTCTTTGTTCATAGTAAATTCTCCCCACACTACAGAAGATGTTATCTGGTAAGATAACAACTGTGACACTCCAACATGCTTAGATTACAGACATTTTAGGAAAATGAAAAGAAGGTGCAAAGAGCTGACTGTGTCCTTCCCCTCCAACACCCCAAATTCATTAGTTGGAACCCAGCGTGATGGTGTGACAATATTTGGAGGCGGGGCCTTTAGGAGGAAATTAGGGTTAGATTAGGTGGGGCTCTCATGATGGGATTAATGCCCTTATGAAAAGAAAAGAAAGCAGAACTGCAGGAAATCTCTCTTTCTCTCTCTTTCTCCCCCCCCCCACACCTCTCCCCCTTCTCCCTCCCTCTCTCCATCCCTGCCTCTCCCTCCCCTTCCCAGCATGCATGCATCAAGGGAGGGCCACATGAGGACCTAATAAGAAGATGGCCATCTGTCAACCAGCAAGAGGGCCGTAGTCATCAGGAACCGAATCAGCTGGCACCTTGATCTTGAACTTCCCCAGCCTCCAGAAACGTGAGAAACAGATGTCTATTGTTTAAACCTCCCAGTCTATGGTATTTTATTATAGCAGCCAGAGCTGACTGATTTCAGAAGCCTTCACAAGCCAGCTGGTTTTACTGACATGCTTAGAAACTGTAGAGATCAAATGATAATCTTCATGTGTAGTAGGCAGACCCTATTTGTTAATGTCATCACTTGCCCAGACCCAAATAGATTTCTACTGTGATTGTCTTCATTGAACACCTATTGTATGTTAGACAAAGGTCAAATTCCATCTCCATGAAAGCGCTCAATTTTTAGACTTTCAAAGTCTCTAGGAAGAAAATCTTAGCTTGGAATTAAACACATGAAAAATCAGCAGACTTTCAACAGCTATAACTTTCCACACTGCTATCTTCGACCCTCTGGGGTTACTTCTTTTATTTACTATCTGGGAACTAAAGTAGAAATCTGGGTACTCCAAGTGCTAATATTTTATTATTTTTTTTTAGTCAAGAGAACAATAGAAACATAAATAGCAACTAAAGCAGCATTTGCTAAAGGCTCAAAGGAGCCTTTGATACAGGATATTTGATACAGGAATTTAGGGGAGGAAAAAATGAAGTTAAATTGCAAGTAAAAAACCAGCGCAGGACTAGCCATTGACACAGCCCAGGTGAGAGATTGCACGGGAGTGGAGTGGTAGTGGTGATGATGAGAACAAAGAAGAATGAAGAGACATTAACAAACAACAGAGATATTCACACACGCACACAAAAAAACAACAAAAAACCAACCACCAAATCTTAGTGGCTGACTGGATGCTGAGGCATGATCCTGGAGGAATCCAAAAAGATTGAGATCGAAACATCAAAAATCTAAGTGAGGGGCTTCCCTGGTGGTGCATTGGTTGAGAATCCGCCTGCCAATGCAGGGACACGGGTTCGATCCCTAGTCCGGGAAGTTCCCACATTCCACGGAGCAACTAAGCCCGTGCGCCACAACTACTGAAGCTTGTGTGCCTAGAGCTTGTGCTCCGCAACAAGAGAAGCACCGCAACGAGAAGCCCGCGCAATGCAATGAAGAGTAGCCCCAGCTCACTGCAACTAGAGAAAGCCTGCGCACAACAACAAAGACCCAATGCAGCCAAAAATAAATAAATAAAATAAATTAATTTTTAAAAAAAGTCTAAGTGATTGGAAATGTTTGTATTAACAGTATGGCAGTCAGAGGAAAGATCCATTGGTAGATGGGAGAGATGTGGAATTGGTGGGTTCTGATTTTTTACCTGTTGAGTTTGAGGTGACAGTTGTATTTATAGTATGACAAAAGGCAGGCACTGGTGATATTGCCTCCCTTGCTATGGTATTCCTTGGTTCTATTGGTTTTTATACTTGGCCTCAGGCTGACCAGATCCAGATGTAAAGTTAACCTTTAACAAGCTGAGTAACTGACCTGTAGCAGCTGGTTGGCTACCCCCCCCCCAAAAAGCTTTAAAGCAGAGGGGCCCCACCAAAATATTTAAGCAGTTCTTTGTGAAAGTGTGGTAATTTCTGTTTACACAACAGACCAGACCTAGGGGCAACCCTTCCCCTATTCATGAAGTGAAGAGCTATCCCTTGTTGAGTTTTAACAGGAGGGCCAGGAGTCAATAACCAGTCCCCAAATAGAGAAGCTGGTCATCAGGAAATGGGTCCCAGCAGCCCCTTAGGGGGCAGCTGAGTTTTGGGGTAGAAGCCACAATCCCTTCCCCAGATAGTAAGCATCTTTCTAGAAAGATTTGTATGTTTGCATATTCAGATTGCCACCATCAGTGTGTTTATCTCAGTGAGACTTTGTTTTGAAATAATGTAGATTTGCCTTAGTCAAGAAAATTAAATGAATCTGAATTTAAAAAACTAGTAAACCAACAAAACCATTACATCTATTTGACTATACTAACAGAATGCTTGTTTCCTTTTTAAAAATATTTTGAAAAGCATTCCAGAGAGAGAGAGATTTTAACGTTTTAATTAATTAATTATGGCTGCATCAGGTCTTTGTTGCTGTGCGCAGGCTTTCTCTAGTTGCGGCAAGCAGGGGCTACTCTTTGTTGCAGGTCACGGACTTCTCATTGCAGTGGCTTTTCTCGTTGCAGAGCACGGGCTCTAGGCTGGTGGGCTTCAGTAGTTGTGGCACGTGGGCTCAGTAGTTGTAGCTCACGGGCTCTAGAGCGCAGGCTTCAGTAGTTGTGGCGCACAGACTTAGTTGCTCCGCAGCATGTGGGATCTTCCCGGACCAGGGCTCGAACCTGTGTCCCTGGCATTGGTAGGCAGATTCTTAACCACTGTGCCACCAGGGAAGTCCCCACCTGCCATTTCTGAGGTGCCATGAGCAAAAGCAGGGTACTGTGCATGATGCCTGCACGCTGAACCACCAAGGCGGTGGGCAGATCACCCAGGCCACCCTTTTCCACCTGACCCACCAAACCTCCCCTACCCTCACCCCATTTAAAGGAACTAGACCACCTTCCTTAGGAAGCGCGCAAGGGCACCGGTTTGTCATTCTCGCCGTCTCCTGCTGCAGCACCAGTCCCAATAAAACCTTGCCTGAATTTCTCATATTGCCTCTTATCAATTTCTATTGATTAAATAATCCAGGAGCCCAGGTTGGTAACATAATGGGTGTCTTCATTTTCATTCTCTGATAGTCAAGCTTCTTTCAAAATATCCAAGCTCTCCAAGGTCAGCTAGAAATTCATTTGCCTCTCATCTGCCAGTTAAGACAGAGTGTTCCAGAAGGGGGTATAGGAGTCAGGCAAAGAAAATTAAAGTTAGGATTAAGAGCTACTGCTAAAGACAGATCAATCTAAGATAAGATAAAGCATATTTGAAGTCATAGTTCATGGGAAATCATGAATAATTTTAAAAAATGGATTCAGGACAACTTTACAGATATGTGATAGAGCCCTTAGCCCTTTCAGATCTTATCTGAAAACCAACAGGGAAATGCAGGGGATTACTAGGAAAACTATAATCAGAAATACTGCCTGGACGCAAACTGGACCCCCAGGTCCCTAGTTCTTTGTGATGTCAAATAGATGATGGTAATTTGGGGCCATTTATAGCAGTTCCTTTAGCATTCGCCTGGGAAAAGGGAACATGCATTTAGTAGAAGGTGACATGTTGAAATGCACAGTTCAAGTTATTAGCCTGAAACAGGAGACAGGTTTTTTTGTTTTTTTAAAGGAATTTTGTCATTTTTTAAAAAAAATTTTATTTATTTATTTATGGCTGTGTTGGGTCTTCATTTCTGTGTGAGGGCTTTCTCTCGTTGCAGCAAGTGGGGGCCACTCCTCATTGCGGTGCGCGGGCCGCTCATTATTGCGGCCTCTCTTGTTGCGGAACACAGGCTCCAGACATGCAGGCTCAGTAGTTGTGGCTTACAGGCCTATTTGCTCTGCGGCATGCGGGATCTTCCCAGACCAGGGCTCGAACCCGTGTCCCCTGCATTGGCAGGCAGATTCGCAACCACTGCACCACCAAGGAAGCCCCTAGGAGACAGGTTTTTGTGTTGGGAGAAAAGTTTGGATTCAGGTAAATTCAGCACTGCCCTTTACTGTACTACCTATGAGACTTTTTGAGTCGGTTTCTTCACTGTTAAATAAGAATAACCAGGGGCTTCCCTGGTGGCGCAGTGGTTGAGAGTCCGCCTGCCGATGCAGGGGACACGGGTTCGTGCCCCGGTCCGGGAAGATCCCACATGCCGCGGAGCGGCTGGGCCCGTGAGCCATGGCCACTGAGCCTGCGCGTCCGGAGCCTGTGCTCTGCAACAGGAGAGGCCACAACAGTGAGAGGCCTGCGTACCACAAACAAACAAACAAAAGAATAACAAGTTCTTCACAGAGTTGTTACAGATTGAAAGTTGCAACTATTCCTAGTATAGTGCCTGGTATGTACCTGTATTTAGTAAATTCGTGATTATAACAAAATAATTAAGCAGCTACTGTATTCCAGGCATTGCTGCAAGTCCTGGCACACAGCAGTGAAGAATTAGACCAAGTCCCAGCTCTCAGAAAGCTCATGTTCTAGAGGGAGATGACAAACAATAAACAAATAATCCAGTGTGTGTTGTGTTAGATGATAAATGCAGTTGAGAAAGTTAATGCAGAGTAAAGGGGATAAAAAGTGAAGGGGGCCACCTAGAATCAATGCTGCTTTCTCTTCCTCCTCGTTTCCAGGCTACCCTGGGGTTCATCTTCTCAGAGTCACTGAATTTCTAACTTTCTTAAACTGTGAAATGGAAAAAATAATAATGGAACTGTGCATGGCTTTATTTTTTTAATAAAATTAAAGTTCAGTCTCTCCAAACTTTGATTTGTTTAGAACTTCAGAGCAGAGAGAAAAAGGCAAGATTGCCAAGAAGGCTTGCCGATTTAACATTGACAAAATATTTGAAAGTTGTCCAAAGCTATAGGCTGTAGTGAAGTGGAAAAGGACTTCACTGGAAAAAAAAATTTATGTATATAAAAACAAAAACATGTACCGTAGAAGAAGCAACGGGCAGAGGCTCTCAGGAGACCTGGAATGTCACTAAGGCTCTATTCTTCCTTAGCTGTGGAAATCATGCAACTTCTCTTTGCCTCTTTGTTTCCCTGGCCATAAAATGATGTGTAGAGGCCACCAGTTCTACAGTTATCCTCTACCCTGACATTACTACCTGACTTTTGTTTTCGAGAACTGAAACACTGACCGTTACATTTATTTCTGTTCTGATTCATTTTTGTTATTTAAGCTGATGTTGGACTCTAAGGATTCCCTTTTTAGGTACAGAGTTCTCCTTGGCAATAAAATGCAGATTCCTGCTCAGCGTCACTCTTTTTCTGGGACAGGGAATGGGTTAGAAAATGTTAACAAGCCAAAGTCTCCTAGGACTTTGAACAAGGCTTTAATGATTTCTTTCCTTTCACTTCCTCATGCCTCACTTCTTTGGGTGATGCTTTGAAAGCACATTGGTCACTATTGTGGTAAAAATGTTAAAATGATCAACAACATGATATTATTGGAAAATGACCAAATCATGTCAAAGGTGAATGGAATGGTGCATGCCGAGATCTTTACTCAAACATACTTTTAAAATCCTGTTTGATGCTCTTGATATGAATAATCTGTTATTGTTATAAAAACAAAATTGCGTTTTGTCAAACACCTCATTTCAACTAGTTAGAAGGAGAGAGACCTCTGAAAACAATCATGTTTTAAATAATACTGCTTTAAAAATTGTTTTACCAGGTCTAGTAGTTTTCCAGTGTCATCTTTTGTTTTACATTAAAGAAAAAACACTTCTTGCTTTATTAAAAAGACATTTTTCACTAGACGGTGTCAGTTTTTGTTTTAACATTCCTGCAAGCACAGTCAGATGGCAAAGTAAGCTGGCATATTGTATTTATTTGAATCACCCTCCAATGTCCAACCCTAAGAGAAAAATAGCCCAAAACTCTGCAGACAAGTTTCTTTTCTGAGATTCTGCAAAGAAGTGATCTGTGAGATAGTAGTTACCCAGTGAATGCAGACTGAAATCCCAAAGATTCATTTCAGCACTTGCAAAATAAATCAGGAGCATTTGCTTTTACAATTTCTTCTTAGCGTTAAGTTCTCCATAGAAACATTAGCCACGACAGAGTTTTAAAACCTCCCCAGAGCCTTCAGAGAAGAGCTGACCAGCTGGAACATGAACTTAGAACTACTCTCCTGCAGACCACCTATTTTTGCTTTAACCTTCACTTTCTACCATTAACAGATATTTACTTTATTTATTACATTTGGTGATATCTCTATGTGTCGATGACACCAACTTGTTTGTATTAAAACTACCCCTTTATCACACTGGCGTCAATCAACCTCACTGAAGCTCTCCTTACTTCCCTCTTCTGCTTCTGCCAGAGCCCCTTCCACCAGGTATCAGCACCTTCCAGCTGCCCCACTCAAATCCATCCTATAACCTGCTGCAAGAGTCCCCTTCCCTATACTCCCTTGCATCATGCAGCTCCCGTACCCCAAACCTTTGAGCTCTCAAATGCTTCTGTGATAATATCCCGTCCTCTTTGCCCATATTCAGTGTCCTCCATGATCTGATACCAGCTTCAAATCTCCCACCCTCAACCAACCTCATGCCCCACTCCATTGTCCCTTGTCGTTGCCTGTCCTCCAGGAGTAGGCATTCTCCTTCCAACTCTTCTTCAAGGTCTACCTCAAACCGTATGTTCAAACCCTATCACCTTCCTTGACCATTCCAGTTTACAGTGACTTTCCTAACACCTCTCAATACATAGACTACGTACTTTTTCTTTTTTCTTTTTTTTTGTCTACACCGTGCAGCATGTGGGATCTTAGTTCCCTCACCAGGGATCAAACCCTGGCCCCTGCAGTGGAAGCTCCAGAGTCCTAACCACTGGACCACTAGGGAATTCCCTAAACTACCCACTTATTTGGGTCCTAAATCATACTGAAAATTGATATGTGTGAGCTCTAATTGTAGTACTTAATACATGGAATCATAGAGGTGAAATGAACTTGAGATATCTGATTCAACATGTCCAGAAACACAGGAAATTCCCCTTGAACATGCCCCTGAGTGAACACTGACTGACAGGGTGCTGTGCCTCAAAATGTGGCCATTTCACCTTTGAATTGCTCTTATAAAAAGAGGCATCTGCTTATTTATTTATTTTTGGCTGCATTGGGTCTTTGTTGCTGCACGCGGGCTTTCTCTAGTTGTGGCGAGCGGGGGCTACTCTTCCTTGCGTTGAGCGAGCTTCTCATTGCTGTGGCTTCTCTTGTTGCAGAGCATGGGCTCTAGGTGCACGAGCTTTAGTAGTTGTGGCACGTGGGCTCAGTAGCTGTGGCTGACGGGCTCTAGTGCACAGGCTCAGTAGTTGTGGCGCATGGGCTTAGCTGCTCTGCGGCATGGGGGAATCTTCCCAGACCAGGGCTCAAACCCGTGTCCCCTGCATTGGCAGGAGGATTCTTAACCACTGCGCCACCAGGGAAGCCCAAGGCATCTGCTTTTTAAGGGAGAAAAGGCCCACTCAGCCCATTCCAACCAGGGGAGTGGGATAAAACCTCCTTGCTCTCCCATGGGAAGACACTTCCCTGAGTCCAGCTGAGATGCCTCGTGCTTATTTTCTAACATTACAGGGGAACTTGTTAGAAATGCAGATCCATGAGTTCCAGTCCAGACCCAACTGAACTGGAAACTCTGAGGGTTGGCCCCCAGAATCTGAGTTTCAACAAGTTTGAGAAGGACTGCAGCTCCCACGTGAAATGGAAACCAGCTGGCCACCCTCTATCTTTGCAGACTACAAAATGGTTAGTGTCAGTATGCCACCTTTTCTCCAACGAAATCATCTCTTATAACTCCAGTTAGTTTATTTAGCCAGCCAATTATTTTATTTAGCAACCCATACATTCCACATTTGACAAGCAGGTGAGGACATGGGTTTAGAAGAGTCCACATTCCTCCAGATCTTATCACTCTGAGGCACAAAGAGAAAAATAGCTCCAGGTGACTGCATGAAAACAAAACAACCCCCCCCCCCCGAAATCTTTAAAAACTGCCACAGGTAGTTTAATTTCCTTAAAAGCTAAGCCGGAAAACGTTTTTGTGGTGTGCGACCCCAGCTGGGCTGGGCGACAGTTCTGTACTTGGGGGAGGGCAGCGGGCCCAGGGTGATCCGAGGATGACTCGCAGTTGTGTTTTGAGTGGCTGCTCAGCGAGTGTTTATCTTGTCCCTCCAGCAAACACACACTCTCAGTTTCTGGTCATGAAAGGGGAACCCGGTATTTTGTAGACAAGGAGTCACAGAAGCAACGTTCGAGGGGAAAAAAGAAAAAAGGAAAACAAAAAGTCAAGGCGCAATCTCCCCAGACGAAAAGGAACCGCGCTGTTTGTCCTTCTGTAACCGAGCAACACCCTGGGCGGCTGGGGCTGGCTGTGTCTTCTGCGGTTTTTCTTGCTCTTCTCCGCAGAGGTTCACTTCCACCCTCTAAACGCTCCACAAGTGAAAAAGCAGGCGGGGCGGCCGCGGGCCCCAGTGGCAGGGGATCCCGGCCCAGGGCCCGTGCAGCCCCTTCCTCCAGCCGCGGGGCCGGACAGGGGCGGGTCCAGGCGGCCGGGCGCTGCGCCCCGCGCGCGGTAGAGGTCGCTGCGCCGCGGCGCGCGCTCTCACCGCGGTGGATAACGGGGCCGGGCTGTAGGAGAAAGGAAACCTGCCCGGGAGGCGGCGGCGGCGGCCCAGAGCGAGCGAGGGAGGAGAGTTCACTTTTGCTCCGGTGTCAGCGCGCGGCGGCGGCAGCGGGCGCTGACGAGGGAGCACCGAGCGAGCGGGGCGCCCATCTCGGGGCGGCCAGGGGAGGGCCGCGAGAGGCCGGATACTAGCGCGCCGGCTGGGCGCGGAGCGGCGAGCCTGGCCAGCGAGGGGAGCCGCGGGGGGCGCGCCGCGTGCGGGCCCCCGGAACCGCGCAGGATGCCCCACGAGGAGCAGCCGTCCCTGCAGAGACCCCGCTACGGCTGTAAGTGCGCCGGGCGCGCGGGGTTCCACCGGCCTTGGGGAGCTCTCTCCCTAAGGGAGGATTGGAGAAACCGAGGGAGCCGGGTGCGCGCCGCGGAGGAACCGGAGGGCAGCGGCTGGGTGGCTGGCAAAGTTGGGAGCTGGAGTTGCAAAGGCTAGTGAGCGGCGTCCTCCCGCTCTCCCCACAAATTCCTAATCCCCAGCTGGCACCCCAATCCTCTACCCCGCACACCCCACCGTGGCGCGAGGCAGAGCTGGGTCTGCGCCCTGAGACACACCAAGTTGGGCGTTTAAGGGTATCAGGTGAGGAGCCCTCGGAGCTCCTGGACGTTGCCGGCTCGGGCCAGGGGGTGGCGTAAGGGACCCTTTTCTTCCAACTCAGAAGGGGAGGAAAGTTTGTTTGCTGTGGCTGCAGGTGGGCTCCGCAAGTAGTGTGCCCGCGCATTCTGCTACTAGCAACGTCGGCTTTCCTGGAAGGGGCGGTGTTTCCTCCTACCCCGCCCCCTCGGGCTTCACCTGGGCCGCAAGAGCCAGTTTGGGCCCCACAGGTGGGAGTCCTTTCCTGCTGCGGCTGAAAGGGGCACCTCGCCCTTCCCCCCCGTGCGGCGCGCGGGAGGATTGCAGCCGGGACAGGACGCGGCGCTGGGCTCCCCGGGATCCGGTTGGAGCCGCGTGACTTGAATGAGGTAGTGTCGATTACCCAGCCAGGGTCTACCCTCGGAAAGAGGTTGCTTTGGCGGATCTTGAGTGGATAGAGCCAGATTAGAACCAACCACATGGCTTCATGTGCAGAGTTCAGAGTCTTTACCAAACCTGTGTCAGGAAGTATTTCCTTTAAAACAAACAGAAAGTTGGCACGCTCTCTCAACAGGGTTGGCCCTGTCAGTGATCCCTGTGGCGGATCACAGGTTAATCTTTTGCCCAGGCTGGCCTTGGTGGCAGGGGTACCAGGTTTGGGTTAAGATAGTGAACCCTGCTGCATGTTTTGTGGTTCTGGCTGGTTGTGAGGGCCACAGGCTTGCCTAATAAAGGGGAGTAGTCGACGTGCTCACCCTCCCTTTCCTCCCCGCCAGTCTTGGAATGGAGCATCAGAGATGAGAAGTTAATTTTCCCAGGTGACCTTTTCTGTGTCAGCCAGTGAGGAGGCAGCCTGAGGAGTCAGCTGCAGCCTCTGTACTCTAGGGAAATGCATTTAACAAGTAACCCGGCCCTGCCCTTTGCAGCCTTAGTTTGCACTTTGCCTAACCAACAGAGAGGGCAGAGTTCCTTGTGGTGGGATGTGCTCATCCAGAGTGGTGTCAACCATCTTCAGATAGGTGAAAGTCCTTTATGTGTCAGGCTCCCAGAATGTATGGTAGCTTCACTGTGTCAAATGATAAGATGACCACAATGTGTAGAAACTAGGCGAGTATGAATCTAAAAATGCGTTTTGATATCACATTTTAAACCACGATCTGTTTGCTGTGTCGTCCCTCACTAGTTCAGTGTGCTGGGCAAACTTGCAGTGCATGCAGTGCATTAATGTGGCATTTCCATCTGTTTCCCTGCGTGAGCGTCTGTGATGGCCCTTGATTTTCATTGAATGTACCTGTAGTTTTAGAGCGCTCTTAGAAGCGGCAGTCTAGGAGAGTCAGATCCCACAAGCATGAAGAGCATCGCACATCGGCACATAGCCCCTTTTTTGGGAAATTCTCGTCCAGCTTTTCTCACGAGTCTGGTGTAATAGGTGATGTGCCGTCTTGTTGGAAGTTATTTTGTGAGGTGTTTCTATAGAACAAGGATGAAATATTAGCTCACTAATGTAATTCTGCAGAGAAGATATGGAGAAAGGAAACGGTGAAGCTGCTATACTAATTTAGACGTGAGTAGAATATTATATTACAACCAGAGTATCTTTCTACAATCAAAACTAAATTTAATTGAAAGTTACGCATAGGTATGATTTGCAAAATCATTTTTGTGCTGTTGTAACAAACTGTGATGGATGCCAAAGGAGTTCTGAAAACACGTTGCCACCATGATCTGTCAAAAGTTTTATTCCAGTTACTTGAGAGTTAAAAAGACCAGCGATAGCAAAGAGGGGCTTTGTGACTAGACGTAGATGATTTCACTCATCACTGATGATCCAGTCAGCGTTTAAGTGGCTCTTGTGGGTCAGTAATCAATATGTCTGTGGCAGGAATTGTGGTTTTCTACCCTCTGCAAAACTTCTTTCCTTTCATGAGAAACGTTGTAAATGACGTGTTTCACTATTTGCTCCTCTTTAAAAGTGTAGCATAAGCCCAGCATGGGTGTGTTTATGTGTGTGTTGCAGGGGAAGGTTCTGGCTGATGCTCTGAGCTTTTGACTGATGCTCTGGTCTGCATGGTGAGATTTCTGAATCACTGGTAACTGGTGTGTTTCAGTGGTCAACACGACTAAGCCTCTTATCCCTTTCCCAGTACTAGAAATTGAAGTTCTGAACTGTTAAATTCAGGTGTGTAAAACAGGATTGAGGGCTTCCCTGGTGGCGCAGTGGTTGAGAGTCCGCCTGCCGATGCAGGGGACACGGATTCGTGCCCCGGTCTGGGAAGATCCCACATGCCACGGAGCGGCTGGGCCCGTGAGCCATGGCCGCTGAGCCTGCGCGTCCGGAGCCTGTGCTCCGCAACCGGAGAGGCCACAGCAGTGAGAGGCCCGCAAAAAACAAAACAAAACAAAAAAACCACAGGATTGAATACATCTGTGTTTAGGGCAGCTTGGCTCTAACGGTCTATCAGTGCTTTCCTTTGGAGGCAGAGGGATGTATGCAGTGTTGCCCTGCAATGCTGTCTGTAATAGACAAAAAGTCAAGTCCCTCCTACATGCACTAATGTTTTGGTTGAGCTTTTCAAAAGGTTCTTTCAGGTCACCAGCTAAAGTGTTATTTTAGTATGCCTTTAACTTTAATTACACATGCCCTTAGCCCAAATGACTTGTTTGGGAGAGTTTAAGCTTGTAATATCCAGTCTGTTGGAGAGTTTAATGTTACTTAAGGTGTTAGCAAATGCCTTTTTTCCTCTAGGGAACCATTGGTTTGCTTTTGCCCCTCACCTTCCACTCCATAAGCTTTTCAGCAGCTCATTTTATTTAAAAGGCTAGTATACAGGCAGATCTAATGCTTACCAAGTCTTCACCGTAATCAAAAGAGAAACAAAGGCCACTCAACTTCTGATCTGAGTCAGGTAAGTCCTACAGGTTAGGCACTTAAGCATGGGGTGTGGAATTTAAATTGGTGAATTTACCAAGTGCTTGTGTGTTTCACGTGCTGTTGTTATCACCTGCTTATTATGACCTCTGAGAGGGCCAGGGGTTTTCCCGAAGCTGAACCCCCCCCTCCCCCCCCCGCCCCGATACTGTCTCAAAACCCCACAGCTAGCTGGTGACAGAGGGCGTTTGGAAGCCAGTGCTGTCAGACCCTGAAGCCTTTTCTCACTGGCTGTTGCCATTTGCCTCTCTTGACTCATCAAACGGGGCTTCACCCCTCCTTTCTCTCTGTTTCAGGTGTTTGTCCTGATTTTCTCAAACTGCAGAAACCTGTAGCCATTTGGATAGTGTGCTCTTTTAAAAGAAGATGGGTGGTATTCTCTCGAGTTTAATTTGGTTTTTTACCCCTAAGGAAAAGTATGAAAGAATACATGGGCTTTTCGTAGAGTACATCTAGGCTTCAGTAAAACATTCTGTGTGTGTGTGGAGACATCCCATCTCATTGTGAGGCACTGAAATGAAAGCAAGACTTTTCCATAATATAGCTGCATGCTCCAATGACTCCAAATAGGATAATTTGTAAAACACACTTTATGACATATACTGGCCGTGCCTTAAGGTCTAGGGTTGATGAGAAATCAAGCGGAAGTTTGCAGTGGGTTGACTGACCCGTGAGCCGAGGCTTTTTCACTTTAGTGTTCCATTTCGTTTTTCTCCCTTGAAAGGCAGAATGGCGTCAGTGAAGTGGCAACAGCTGTGGTGTTGAGTGGATCCTAGTTGAAATCCTGACTTGGCCATTAACTGAGTAGCCTTGGGGTTTCTCTTATACCTTGAAGGATGGTGTTTTCCATTCCTGTGACAGTGGCTGGTGTGGTTCCTTGCACATAGAGCTAAACACATTGTAGTGACGTCAGTCAGTTGAGCACCTAACATGTACAACACATTGCCGACGAAGGGAAAATGACTGAGATGGTTACAGCTTTACAGCTTATGAGAGAATCTGGAAGATGAAGAGTAATGCCTATACTTTTACTAGTGTACTTGCAAGTTCTGTGGAAGTGAAGACATGAGAGGGACGGATTTGGGTGGGGACATGGGAAGGCGTCATGAAGGTTGTGACCACGACCTGGAGGGAGGTCAGAGGGAAAACTGAAAGGCGTTCCCGTGTATTTGTTGCACGAGTATTTTGGTGGGGATGATGCTTAGGAGGTGTGGATAGGTGCTGTGGAAAGGAGGTGTAGCCAGAGGGGAATTTATCATGGAATCCTTTATTTGTAGGCAACAAAAGGCAGAGCTGTCCTAAGAGTAGCTTGATCTAGTCTCTCACTGAAGTATCTGGCTCTTTGAGAGGTCTTTTTTTTGGCAAGTGACCTGATGAAGTGGGAAGGGTGGGTGTGCTTGGAATGCATGGGGTTGGAAAGAGCAGGAGGGTGGGTGAGGTTTGGGGACGTGTGCATCGGGGCGTGCCCTCTCTCCCGTTGCTCAGAGGACCCTTCACCATGCTTCTAGGTTGGGGAATTCTTTTTACTGCCAGGTTGGTTCTGCCAGGTAGTTCCACCAGATAGTTCCACTTGGGATAGGCTAGAAGTAAATCATGATGATGCTTCTGGAACTGGTGGCATCCAACGAATACAAAGAGAGGTAGGTCTGGACCCTCACCGGAGCCTAACAGACTCCAGCCAGGGAGACAGACAGCTAACTCCAAACCATTTCAGAACGTAAATTCTCTGAAAACAGGTTAAAAAAAAAAAAAGAAGAAGAAGAAGGTGTAGTTACAGCAGGGCAAGGACAGCGAAATTATCTAGGGGGTAGGGCTTCTTCTCCCTCTTTTTTTCCTCATACTCTCCATTACTTAATGGCAATTTTGACTTCTGAAATTTCACTGGAGGTTTAGGGCAGTCACAGGAGAACATCTCAGTTTGGTTGAAAGTGGCTAATGCCGAGTTTCCAGTTCATTAGCAGGTCCTCAGATTGGACTACACTCTCACTGGACTCTCCCTTAACTTTACAGTCATGGGTTGTGCATGGCCCTTCTTTCCAAGGTGACCAAGGCACTGACAGCTGTTTCTCCGGTCAGTGCAGTGGCTTTGCTGGAGCAGTTCCTGGAGCAGCAAGGGCTGTAGAGCATCACCTGGGAACCTGTTGGAAAGACGAATCCCCTGCCCCACCCAGACCTCCTGAGTAGGGCAGTGTGTGTGGGGGGGTCCTACAAGGGCTTCTGATGCACTGCTCTAGTGCAAGGGTGAAAAAGCATCCCTAATACACAGATTACCCTCTCCGCAGTGCTTGCAAGTTTTTGTCATGTAAGTAAAAACACGTGAGCACGTTACCAAATGCTTTATTTACAGTATGCCTTGTGTGTTTGATTTGAGCACACACATGCATGGCATACAAACCCCGGCATTGATTTCTGTACAGGTTGGTGTTTATTTTATAGGATCTGTTTCGGTATGGCATTAAGGTTGCTTTTCTCCCTTCTGGGAAACAAATGTGATTTAGAAGATAAAGTGCCAAATCTCCACTAACTAGGGATTAAGTGACATCAACTCCCCAAGGATCTCTAGGGGGAGGTGGTGCTCTCTGGAGCCATTGGGAAAGCTGAGTGAGCTGGGGAACCTGTTTGTGGAATAAGGAAGGTCCCAATCCTGGCCATTCTGGACTTTAATCCTTGTAGGGCGGGGCCTGGACAGTAAGGGTTGAAAGTTGTCTCTTCCCTCCATTTTTTTTTTATCCAGGACAACTTCAAGTGTTCTTCATTCATTCACAACTTTGAGAGCAGTTGAGTAGGTTAGCAGAGATACCATCTGATAGGAATTAGTGCACCTAGGTCATGCCCACATTACAGAAAACTACTGATCTGTTTATTTTTCTATTGATTAAAGATAGGAGGACATTCCTCTGATTTTTTTGCTTAGGATCCCCCAAGAGGACTTTTAATTGTTCTGCTTTTTCCATTACTCCTGAATCTCTAAAGAAGGACATTTTTATATCATTTTTTGCACATTAAGGCAGATTAGTTCCTGATAATTTGGGCTCACTTCTCATTTTATTGCCAATATGAACTCAGTCTTACATAATGTTCAGGCAGATCCTTAGTCATCTTCATATAAATGGACTTGATTTGCATGTGATTGAAGCAACAGATGTTTGAAATACTTAAGGAATGCTTAGGTTCAGTACCTAGCTGGTAACCTGGAACCCTGGTACCTAGAAGACACTCAGTCAATATTTGCTGTTGTGACAGATTTTGCTTAAAGTGTCAGCACTGCACTGTTGGTCTGAATGAGGAACTTGTTTCTATTATCTGTTAAATTAAAGATAATCTCAAGAGTTTGACTGCCAGGCAAATATTTAATGTTGAATTAAATTTGCTTTCACCCTCTGTGGAACCTAGGCAAGTTATTTTAATTTCTCTGTGCTTCCGTTTCCACCCCTCTAAAGTGTAGATGGGAAAGTGCATGCTCGGAGGGTTAAATGATTCAATGCACATTCAGAATGTGTCTCCATAGTGCCCGCACTTGCCTGGTGGGGGAGGGGTGGCAGTAGTATTGCTCTCATCTCTGCTGCCCCTTGCCTGTCTCCCCACCTCCTTGCCCTCTTCTCACTTTAACAGAAGGTGGATTTAAAATCTTGGCCCCATATATGTTTTTTAAATTGAGATATAATTGACATAAACATCCCATGCTTTCTTGAACGTATATACTCAAAGGGAAAATAGTTATCTATATGGAAGTGGAGTCAGTCTATCAGTTTGGGTGGAGATCAAATTCTTGTTCATGTATACTTAAAAAAAAACCAGCTAACGTGTTCTTTTGCTGACTGTTAACAAATAAAGTTGGATGGTGGGTTGGATTTCTGTGCTGCATTGTTTTATCATCTTAAAAGTGGTTGCGGAATTGTCACTAGCATACCTGAGTGAGGAATTATTCTGCAGTTACTAAGCAACCTGTTGTCTCATTTCAGAGTTAAGTTGATCATAGCTGCTGCGGCTGGTTTGAAAGCCCAAGGGTTCATGACACTATCGAGATAGGAAGAAGCTGCTTGAAATAAGTGTTAATCTTCATGCCTAATTCAGATTGTGGAGTTTGGCTTTGATGAGAGCGTCGTCCAACCTTCTGGTCAACCTAGTACTGTGGGGATTTAGAAGGGGGTTGAGCAAGAGGAGGAGGAAGTGTGCTGGGTTCATTTGACATCCCTCAGGATCCCTTACTGCCTCTAGAAAGATAGTGAAACTTTAGGTTCATGGGCCAGTGAAGTTCAACTTAGAGGAATTATTGGGATATTGGAGCCATTGGATGTAGAGAACCTTGGTTGCTTCTTGTGTCCCCACATTCAGATTACTCATTCATTCTGCTCTTCCCCCTTTCTTCTACCAGGGTTTTGTTTTGTTTTTTGTTTTTTCCAGGAAGTTTCATACAAATGTTTCCTATCGACCCTTCTACTCCTCATCTCCCCCAGAAGGGAGCATTGGGAACAGCCAGACTTGCCTGGTTCCTACCTGGGTCCCTGGGT
Organism: Leucopleurus acutus; assembly: GCF_964270905.1. Lineage (NCBI taxonomy): Eukaryota > Metazoa > Chordata > Mammalia > Artiodactyla > Delphinidae > Leucopleurus > Leucopleurus acutus. Next base: position 116,275,263 of record NC_139145.1, on the reverse strand, counting down.
ATGTCGGTCGCTTCCACATTCTTTGCCTCAGTCCTGAGCTGACCAGGCAGGCTTCGCAGGGTTGGGGTAAGGGACCCGGCAAGATGCCAGTCACATCATCAGCCTCACGGAGTATGAGTTCTCCGTTCACCCACCCCATCAACTCTGCTCCCCTCGTATCAAATCCAGAGCCTTGCTCATACTGCACTCTTAGGAAGTTTTTCCGAGAAATGGTCATTACATAGCTAACACAGATAGGCTCTCACTTCTGTTCTGTTTCTACTAATGATTTTTATTTTCCAAAGGAAAAAATATTCATTTAAAAAGAGTGAGGCCTTCTTTCTAGATTAAAATTATCCAGTGCTTAAAATTACCTGAAATCTATACCATACTCCCTTAATCCTTGTCCATTTTTATTTCCTTTATGTTTTTTTAGGCCTCTTCCCCCTCCCTCCCTCAGTTTTTTTTTAAAGATTCAGTTGTAATATTTAAAGTCATAAAATTTTAAATATATAAAAAAATAAAGAGAATGTATAAAGATACAGTTATCTGTCCATGAGAACCAGGGACGCATGAGTCCTTTTCTTGCTTTGGCACTGATTCTGGGGACAGTTTCAGAGCTTTCCTCCTCAGTTCTGCAATAGAATATATGCTGTTGTCAGTTGGAATTGGCCAACAGTTTGGAGGGTTGTGCTTTTGTATTATTCTTCAGAGTAGACTCTGGTTGTTAACTTTGCGCATTTGATTAGGTGAACTCTGAGAAAGAAATGGAACTTATAACGCGCTTCTGTGTAGTGGTTTTGAAATCTTTGGAAATGTGTACCTTTGATCTGTTGAGTAGGACAGACAAAATCCAGCAACCAAACAGGGAAGATAGACTTAACCTATGCACTCATGAATATCTCTAGAAGGTTATGCAAACATCTTTTTAGAGGTTACCTTTTGGGAGAGAGACTGAGGGCAAGGGTGAGAATATTATATGAATTGTTTTTACCACGTATTACCTTTCAAAAAATAAAGCAAATGTGTTTTGAAAAATATTGTACTACATTGGGACTTCCCTGGTGGCACAGTGGGTAAGAAAATGCCTGCCAGTGCAGGGGACATGGGTTTGAGCCCTGGTCCGGGAAGATCCCCTGTGCCGCGGAGCAACTAAGCCCGTGAGCCACAACTACAGAGCCTGTGCTCTAGAGCCTGTGAGCCACAACTACTGAGCCCACGTGCTACAACTACCGAAGCCCATGAGCCTAGAGCCCGTGCTCCGCAACAAGAGAAGCCACTGCAATGAGAAGCCCGCGCACCACGAAGAGTAGCCCCCACTCGCCCGCACTCACCACAACTAGAGAAAGCCCGTGCGCAGCAACGAAGACCCAAAGCAGCCAAAGATAAATTAATTAAAAAAAACAAATATTGTACTACATTGGGACTTACCTGGTGGTGCAGTGGTTAAGAATCTGCCTGCCAATGCCGGGGACATGGGTTCGAGCCCTGGTCCGGGAAGATCCCACATGCCATGGAGCAGCTAAGCCCATGTGCCACAACTACTGAGCCTGCGCTCTAGAGCTTGTGAGCCACAACTCCTGAGACCATGTGCCACAACTCCTGAGCCCACATGCCACAGCTACTGAAGCCCGCACGCCTAGAGCCCATGCTTTGCAACAAGTGAAGCCACCCCAACGAGAAGCCCGTGTACCGCAATGAAGAGTAGCCCTCCGCTCACCGCAACTAGAGAAAGCCCACGCACAGCAGCAAAGACCCAACACAGCCAAAAATAAATAAATAAATAATAAAAATAAATTTATTAAAAATTGTACTACATTGGTGACTCCGAGAATAACATGGATAAAATAGAACAGCAATAAAATCCATGAGGGTCACAACTGTGTCTTTTGGTCACTGCTGTATCCCCAGTGTCTGGCATATAAGTCATTCAACATGTCAGCAGTAGTTCTTTCTAGGTAATGAGATAATGGGTGAACTTAAAAAAAAAGTGTTTTCTTCTTCTCCAAATTTTCTACTATAAAAATGTTTTTGTTTTGTTTTTTCAGACAAAGAAAAAAGACACTTTATTAATTTTATGTGCATAATACATTCTTTATTTTTTTTAAACATCTTTATTGGAGTATAATTGCTTTACAATGGTGTGTTAGTTTCTGTTGTATAAAAAAGCGAATCAGCTATACATATACATATATCCCCACATCTCCTCCCTCTTGTGTCTCCCTCCCACCCTCCCTATCCCACCCCTCTAGGTGGTCACAAAGCACCGAGCTGATCTCCCTGTGCTATGCGACTGCTTCCTACTAGCTATCTATTTTACATTTGGTAGTGTATATATGTCCATGCCACTCTCACTTCGTCCCAGCTTACCCTTCCCCCTCCTTGTATCCTCAGGTCCATGCTCTAGTAGGTCTGTGTCTTTATTCCCATCTAGCCCCTGGGTTCTTCAGAAATTTTTTTTTTCTTTTTATATTTCATATATGTATGTTAGCATACAGTATTTGTTTTTCCCTTTCTGACTTACTTCACTCTGTATGACAGACTCTAGGTCCATCCACCTCACTACAGATAACTCAATCTCGTTTCTTTTTATGGCTGAGTAATGGTCCATTGTATATATGTGCCGCATCTTTATCCATTCAACTGTCGATGGACACTTAGGTTGATTCCATGACCTGGCTATTGTAAATAGAGCTGCAATGAACATTGTGGCACATGACTCTTTTTGAATTATGGTTTTCTCAGGGTGTATGCCCAGTAGTGGGATTGCTGGGTCGTATGGTAGTTCTATTTTTAGTTTTTTAAGGAACCTCCATACTGTTCTCCATAGTGGCTGTATCAATTTACATTCGCACCAACAGTGCAAGAGGGTTCCCTTTTCTCCACACCCTCTCCAGCATTTATTGTTTGTAGATTTTTTGATGATGGCCATTCTGACCAGTGTGAGATATCTCATTGTAATTTTGATTTGCATTTCTGCAAATCGTTATGATTAACGATGCAAATTAATAATTAATGATTAACGATGTTGAGCATTCTTTCATGTGTTTGTTGGCAATCTGTATATCTTCTTTGGGGGAATGTCTATTTAGGTCTTCTGCCCATTTTTGGATTGGGTTGTTTGTTTTTTTGATACTGAGCTGCGTGAGATGCTTGTAAATTTTGGAGATTAATCCTTTGTCAGTTGCTTCAAAAATGTTTTTATACTTAGAAAAGTTAGAACAGTTACCCTTTGCTACTCAAGATACAAAGTTATTGTTAGCTATGAACTTTGCCTTGAAAAAATTAGAGTCTGAAAAACAGGTCTGTTATTATGGGAAGGATTCAGTGGAGATCTAATTTTCTAGGGTGTGTGTGTGTGTGTGTGTGTGTGTGTGTGTGTGTGCGTGCGTGCGTGCGTGCGTGCGCGCGCGTGTACGTGCGCACATGCTTGTGTGAGAGACAGAGATTGAAAGGCTAAAGTGTTGAGAGGTCCAGGATGCTCTAGTTAAGCTGTTGTAGTTGGGATCGAGATGATGAGAGGTTGCATGAAAACCATAAAGATAAGCAAGGTGAAGCAGGGGGCAGTGATAGGCAAAAATCCCAGGTGAGCAGTAGCTAATCAAAGTTTTTAAAATTTGTGAGGGGAAAGTGTGTGGGAAGCCGACTTGTAAAAGGCAGTGGGTCAAGAAATAGTGTTCACAGTGAAATAAAGGTGGTTGACGTAAAAGCAGGGAGTTACTCTCCTGACTCAGGAGAACTCTCAAGCGCCTCACCGAGGTAGACCACTCGTTATTTTTTTATTCAACACGACGTGCTGGATGCTGTGTGTATGATGGAAGTTCCCCGGGGCTTGTAGACTAAATGCCTTCGGTGAAGTGTGAGCAGAGCCTTATATAAGATGGATAAGAAGCTTCGGAGTGTCCCTGAGCTGGAGGCGGCATTTGTGAACAGTACGCAGACAGAGCAAGGTGAGTCTCCCCCTTGGAAGCTGGCATCATCCCCTGAATTATGTTGTAAAACGGAGGTAGCTGGAATGGAAGTGTTGTCACGCTGGAGGGATGAGAGTCATGGGGCACTGTGACGGCAAGGGCAGCGCCTAGCATCTGAGGGCTTAGGTGGAGGTACCACTTACTGTATGGCATGGGGTATGGCTTCTCTGAGCTTCCGTCTACACATTTGAGAAGTGGGTTTATGTTTACCTCAAAAGGGGTGTGAGGTACGGGTTACCTTACATGAATACCTCTTTCAGGTAGTCCTATTAGTGTTGAAAAGGGCTCATCACTCTATCGCCTACCTCAAAGGCAGTGCCACTTCAGTTTTATGACATAGGCTGTTTTTGGACCCATGTTTGAAATGAGGCTTTTTTCCCCCCCCTTCCTTCTCCAGTTTGAAAAGCAAAATTTTCGCTTTGGGTAACAATATGTTTGAGATATAAATTTTCTAAATCCTAGTGTGTAATCTTTGGCCAGATTCTTCCTTATCTATCTAAACATTTGTCTTACTAGGCAGTGTAAATAATGAAAACATAAGGTGCCTCAAAGTTGAAAAGACATTTCAAGAGTGTCTTTGAGACCTCTGCTATAGGAGAATGTTTCTTAAAGGGAAACTATTTTATGAGACATGGGAACTCTACAATGAGGGGGGACAGTAAAGCTTGGGAGCCGCTTGTTTCCTAGTCTGTTGATAGAGCTCATTTCTTTACAAAGTTGAAATGTTGTGGCTTATTTTTAAGAAAAGTAAGGGAAGGGTGGAAGGTAGGGCAGCTGGGATCATTTGGGACTGAAGAAATTTCCCAGGGCCGCTGGGTATCAACAGTGGGCCACCCTCTTAGGTTAATTGCACATCTTTGGCTGTTATACACACCGTAATATCACATCTCGGTTTAGAGCTCTTTTAATTCCTAGTTGTCAACCTGACTGTCCATTATAATCTCCAGGGGAGCTTCACAAAGAAAACACTGATTCCCTGGATCCCAGCCCCCAGATGTTCTGTTTATTTGTGTGGGGGTAGAGCTCTGGCATAAACATTTTTATTTTGTTTTATTTTGATTTTTTTTTTACTTAAAAAATTTTTGAGCCCTCAGAACCACAAAGAACGATACTTTGAATGTCCATGCCTTTCACTTAGCTTCACACTGTTAACATCCTGCTGCACCGTTGCATCTGCAGAGACTCTGACAGCTTAGCCCTCAATACTTCACGCATCTCACAGGCCAACAACAAGGATATTCTCCTCCACAACCCCATCTTCCGTACCACTGGTACCGTGCGTTCAAGTCAACCATCCACTTTTAAATTCTACACTAAGATCTTCCTCAACTGTACTTCATAGCCATTTTTTTGGATCCAGCGTCCAGTCAAGTGTCTCACATTGCCTTTGGCTGTCATGCCCCCCTCAGTCTTGCCCAGGCTGGAACAGTGCTTCCACTCCCTTTTAATTCAATGACATTGAATCCCCTAAGAAGCCCAGGTGCAATTCTTGGCATGAAAGCCTCATGCGTGACGACGTTTCCTCCCAGTACATCACATCAGAAGTCCACCATGTCCAACGTGTTACTACCAGTGATGAATAGATATTTTAAGAAATCTCCATAGGAGATTCCAGTGTGCGGCCAAGGTTTGAAATTCATTGAATTAACGAAAACCCCTTTCTCTGCGTGTACACGTGTTTGTCGTAAAGTACAGAGCATCAAGTTTACCATTTTAACCATTCTTAAGTGTAAGTGCAGTAGCGTTAGGTGCGTTCACATTTTTGTGCAACCATCCATCTCCAGAACTTTTTCATCTTCTCAAACTGACACTGTATCCATTCAACAATAGCTCCCCATTCCCCCCTCCTCCCATTGCCTGCCACCCACCCTTCTTTCTCTGTCTTTCTCTGCTTTTGACTACCCTAGATACATCATATGAGTGGAGTCATACAGTATTTGTCCTTTTGTGAGTGGCTTGTTTCACTTAGTTTAGTGTCGTCGAGATTCATCCAAGTTGTACCATATATTAGAATTTCCTTCCATTTTAAGGCTGAATAATATCCTCTTGTACATATATACCATATTTTGTTTATTCGTCTGTTGATGGACAGCCTGGGTAGTTTCCCTTTTGGCTCTTGCAAATAATACTGCTGTGAACATAGGTGTACAAGTATATACCTATGAACAAAAGTTTCCTTCTTTTGCATGTATACCCAGAAATGGGATTGCTCGATTGTATGGTAATTCTATGTTTAATTTGGAGGGCATTGCCCCACATCTCTCCCTTTTCAATTAAGTGAATTGAAGCCTCAGAAGAGTAAAATATCTTTGAGTTCAAGGGAGAACTCAGAATGCAGGCGTCTGGGCTCCTGTTCAGATGACCAGCCCAAGGTCATGTGTGGATCCCTCTTCTTCATAGGGGATAAAGACCAATGTCTAGATGTGGCAAGATTTACTTCTTTGCAACCCCGGGTGGGAGGCAGGACAAGGGTTAGCATGTAGCATTTCATTTACATTATGCATAACCTTTAAGAGAGTTTAGCTTTTGGTTGATCATTTAAATAGTATTACTCCATAGACAAGGGGTTGCCTTTGGACTCTGTAAGTAGTGCAAAGGGAGGTAACTGGTTGCCTCTCCGGGGTGTATAGGATTTTTTTTTTAATATATAAATTTATTTTATTTATTTACTTTTGGCTGCATTGGGTCTTTGTTGCTGTGTGCAGTCTTTCTCTAGTTGTGGCGAGCCGGGTCTACTCTTCGTTGTGGTGCGTGGGCTTCTCATTGCGGTGGCTTCTCTTGTTATGGAGCACGGGCTCTAGAGCAGAGGCTCAGTAGTTGTGGCTTGCGGGCTTAGTTGCTCCGTGGCATGTGGGATCTTCCCGGACCAGGGCTCAAACCCATGTCCCCTGCATTGACAGGCAGATTCTTAACCACCGCGCCACCAGGGAAGTCCCGGGTATATAGGATTTTGAGTATTGTTTTCATTTGTTAAGCTGGCTCCTCCAAATACAGTTAACCCTTGAAAACATGTGTTTGAACTGCTCAGGTCCACTTGTATGTTTTTCAGTAGTAAATATTGCAGTACTACATTATCCTCGGTTGGTTGACTCCGTGGATACGGAGGGACCGCCTGTTAGTTACATATGGATCTTTGACTGCAGAAGGTCGATGCCTCTGACTCCCGTGTTCAAGGATCAACTGTATTAGCTGTGTGACCTGGGGCAAAATCATAACTTCCCTGATTCATGCTGTTCAACTGTAAAATGGGGATAATAATTGTAGTTAGAACTGAATGAATTAATCTACATAAAAATGCTGTGTCTAGTACCGAGAAGGCACTCAGTGCAAGCTATTAATATATCTCTCATCAATTTCAATGATGCTAGTTAGATATTTCCAATCATCCTTGGAAGTATTATTTGGAATGCTGATATTTTTTAAATGAGTTATTGAGTTGTACTAGACTTGGTGTCTCCATTTGGCTGTCTTGTGGCTGGCAGACAGAGGCTTCTAACGTGGTGACTTTTACCCAGAGCAGAAGGTGGCAGGACCCTGTGAGAGCAAGGGCTCTAGAACAACTGTGGACTGAAAGTAAGGGGAAGCCATTTCCTAAGGGTGAGTGTTGGTCATTCTGCTGGGGCCATGGAGTCCAGAGTAAGAAATTGTGTTTGGAGGATTCTGGCTTCATTGTCCCTGGCTTAGGTGGAGCCAGGACCAGACAACCTGCTGTTTTGGAAGGCTGCTCATCCTTCGGCTCCCTGGTTGGAAATGAGCATTACGGGATCAGCAGTCTAGTTCTGTGTAACCAGGTTGTCGTCTCTTAATGATTAGTTTGGAATGCGTGCCGAGTATCACTTGTGGAGTTCCTAGGATTATTTAACAAGAGGGTTAGGGTTAGGCTCTGCAGAATAGCCTGGAAGTATTGAAACTGGGACAGTCCTATTTCACTGGAGGATCCTGACCTTAACCCCGGTCTCTGCACAGCCCTGGGAGAGACATCCCGTGGTTTTTCGTGCCTGCTAGGAGGGGACAGGACCACGAGAGGTGGGCATTGTGTACACAATTCTAAGAAGAAGGGACTGGTTCCTACCTTTTTCTGTCAGTTTAACCTCTGATGATGCTGGTAATAACAAATGTAGAGTGCTTATAGGTGCCAGGCGTGGCTCTGAGCACTTTATATGAATCACCCAGTTTAATCCTTAGGACAACTTTCTGAGATTGGTGATATTATCCCCATTTTATAGGTGGGAAAACTGAGGTACAGAGAGGTTAAGTAACTGCCCAAGGGCCCACAGCTAGTAAGTGGCAGCGTTAGGATTTGAACCCAGGCAGTGTGACTACAGACCTTGTGCCTGCTGTACCTGTTGGATACAAGTTAAAAAGTCAGTTTTGTGTACTTGGTACTATGTCTTCTGGGTAAAGCATTTTAGCCATTGTACTAGTTTCCTTTTGTAACAAATTAAAACAAACTGTGTGGCTTAATATAAGAGACATTTATTCTCCCACATTCTCTAGGCTAGAAGTCCAAAATCAAGGTGTTGGCTGGGCTACACTCTCTCTGAAGGCTCTGCTGGGAGGTCCTTCCCTGCCTCTTCCTAGCTTATACTTGTTGCTGGTAGTCGTTAGAGTTCCTTGGCTTTTAGGTGTATCAGTCCAGTATCTGCCTCCATGGTCACATGGTGTTATCCCTGGGTGTTTTTTCTTCTTATAAGTCATTGGGTTAGGGGCCACCCTAATCTATTGTGACTTCATTTTAATTTATTGCATCTGCAAAGACCCCATTTCCAAATAAGTTCACATTGTGAGATTCCGGGCAGACATGAATTTGGGGGGGGGATACTGTGCAATGCAGTATAGCCATTAAATTTGGGCAAAGGAAAAATTTCAGACATCTGAACTTTTTCGCACAGTGACTTTAGCTGGTCATGAACAGTGATGTATAGGGAATTCCCTGGCAGTCTAATGGTTAGGATTCACTGCTGTGGTCCCAGGTTCAATCCCTGGTCGGGGAACTAAGATCCCACAAGCATGGCATTGCCAAAACAAAACAAAGCAAACAAACAAAAAAACAGTGATGCATGTGGCCAGGGAGAGGCAGGGAGTTAGTGGGGTTGGCTAGTGCCTGCTGTCAAGTCCATGCTTGGTCATCACCAAAGCTGAGATATCATCACGAAAACAGATGAATGAAGGAAAAGTGTAGAAGCAGCGGAGATCAAAGAAAGGATTTGGAAGCATCAGAAGGCGATGGTGCCTGGATGGGCGCTACCCAGTGAGAGAAAGACAGCAGTAATCGCAGCACTGTTGAGGAGCCAGCACCACATAATGATAATTTAAATCCTCTCTCAGTGACTTAAAACCTATTCAGCGCATTCTGAATAAGGGAACTGGGAAGTGTGTGGTTCTTCTTAGAGATGTTTCTGTCAAGTTCACCTTGCGGTGCATGCAGGTTTAGCCAACAGTTAAGCATAAAATAGGCTCGTTTAGAAGTCCTTTGATTAGGCTGGATGGCTGAAACATACATTGTTTCCAACATAATTTTTATGGCAACAGGACTTTCTGCCATAGATCCATAACAGGTTTACAAACAGCCACTTTCTGTTTTTTGCTCAGACTGATAAAAGGTCAGAAGTACAAATTTGGAGCTTATCTGTAGACTTCTGTGAAGGGCTTACACATTGTTTTTGGTGTATTTATAGCCCTCTGCCTTCATTGTTCTTGTCTGCTTTTGTTTCCTTTACCTAATTTCATTTCTTTGTATTTATACATCCCCCCCTGCCCCCCACATATCTGTCTTTGTCAACCTGCTCAGATACTTTTAGGAAGAAAGTGAGATGTAAGTGAAGTGGTCAGTTGACAAATGAGCCCCTTGGCCTGGTCTCTGCTCTCAGAGAGCTGACCTTCTGATGGGGGAGATGGCACAGTGTCTCAGAGCCCTGGTTCTGTCACTTACTACCATTCAGCTCTGGTTTCCCCTCCCGCAGAATGAAGGGATGAAGTAGTGGTACCTATCTGATGGCATCATGAGAACGAAAGGGGATGCAAATGTAAAGCACTTAGCACAGTACCTGGCACGTAGAGCGTGCTCAGTGGGTGGAGAAAGGAGCATTCCAGAAGAGGAGATAGTGTGAACCGAAGCCCGGCATTGACATGCCTCAATCCCATGCGTGCAGGACTGATTAGAGGGAGGGAGAGCAGAGTGGATGGAGTGTCCTGACAGCCATGAAGGCAAGGATTCTTAGACACTGAAGAGGCACCAACAGTTGGACCGTTTTTGCTTCTTCCTCCTGAGCGTTCCTTCTCATCGTCAGTGACTCCAAGCCCATGCCTGCCTTGCTATCTCTTCCCCTGTATTTGATCTGTCTGGAGCTTGTCCTAGCTCAGGGCAAGCCTCTTGACTGACTCCAGCAGAATTCAAGGAGAGGTTTGAAACTCATAACCCTGGTGGCCAAGACTGTTTAGAGAGATGGATCCTTCATTAAAATTTTATTGCTTCAGTTTCCTTTTTCTTCTCCATCCTCTTTATTTACTACCTTCTGTTCCACATAAACTTTTCAAGTCTGAATAGCAGACAGCTGTCAATGTTGCCATTGGAGAACCACAGAAAACTTAAACTAGTTTTGAATGATGTGGAGAAGTGCTTAGAAAGTAAAGTGAGAAAGCAGGATACACTGTGGTGAATTTAGAACTTAACTCCTGTGGCGGAAAGGACCGGAAGGAGGTACATCACATTGTTAACAGTTGTTTTAAGTAGAACTATGTTTCCTACTCTGTAGTTTTCATTTCTCTTAGACCTGTAATCATTAAAAATGGGGGAGACCCCACCCACATTAGTTTTCATATTACTGCTTCTGTTTGTGAGATAAGAAGCTCTTCCCCATCTGGACTTCGCTGACTTGGGATAATATCGTCTGGTGTAGAGACTGTTGGTGTGATGAAATGAATTGCCAGTGAATCAGCTTGCTGGCCTGGCTTTTCTGCTCCCTTTTTCCCAAGCCTATGGGCTTCATCCGGCCATTTAGACCTTGTGGGTCAGTGCTTGTGTGCCACATGGAAATAGGACTTTTTCACATGTGCTGGTGTCAGGAGTTGGAGGATGGAATGCATTTGAATTGGAAGTTGTTGTGTAACTCACTTCATGGGTCAGATTGAGAGCAGGTTTTCCCATGGTCTGTGCCAATAACCTCACTGTTGAGACCCTCGAGTCACAAGATGAGAGCGTGTGTGCCCAGTTCTGAGTTTCCCTTCATCGGCGTCCAGTCATTTCCAGTGGGCAGAATTTCGGTCAGCTGGCGCATCGCCAGCAGGGGCCAAATTAGGCATAATTGCACATGAGCTTAACTTTCAGGTCTGTGGCCTACTGTGCTCTGCAGAAGCATGCCAGGCCTGGAGCTTTGTTCTCCCTGGGAATAGCACGCCCAGAAGAAAGGTTACAGTATAATTCATCATCCAAACCTAGATACCTTTATGGCAGAAGAGGAATTCTAGTAATTATGCCAAGGCAACCATGTCAGCTGGGCCATTTCTGGGCACACGGGGACGTATGGTCCCCTGCCCGGTAGGATGGCTCTTTCTCTGTTCTGTGAAATGAACTGCAGTTTCCTAGACAGAGTCTTCACAGCAACCTTTGGAGGAGAGGGGAAGACAAAACTGTTGGAGAGGATGCCGGGGCATTCTAGAAAAGGGGAAGCAGGGGTCCTTTTCAGGAAAGTTGAGCTAAAAATAGAGCGCTGCCATTCAGCAGTGGCTTGGGTGCTTCAAATGCTGGGGTCCGTGCCATTGTTTCTTTTCTTTGCATTCCTTGTGAGTCCTGCCTCCTTTTCCTCTGTTATAAAGGAACCAGTCTGTGTGCTGACTCGTCTGGGATGCAGCCCCTTTAATACACCGCGGAGCTGGACCAGAAGATCACTAAGCCCCTTCCTGCTCTCACAGCCTGTGATTTTATAATAGGTGATCTCAGGCCTGCACTGCATGAGTAATGAGCAGGGGACAGGCACAGGGCCTGACCCTCGTGGCTGTCACACACTCAGGCCAGCTCCTGTTGGAGGCAGGAGTGGAAAACCATTGAGTGAGGGGAGAACAGGCCTTTGACTGGGGAGTGGGTTTCTTGGTGGGATGAACAGTAGGTGATGGGGGCACTGAGAGGGAAGAGGAAACGACACTGTATATAATTCGATAGGTCAGGGTTTCTCAGCCTCAGTACTTCCAACATTTTCGACTGGATAATTCTTGGTTGTGGGGAGCTGTTCTGTGCATTGTAGGACGTTTAGTGGCATCCCCGACACACTGTATGCCAGGAGTGTTCCCAGTCACTTGTGACAACCCCAAATGTCTCCAGACATTGCCAGATGTCCCCCGTTGAGAATCATTACCATAGGTAAAGAAACAGAACTGTTTTATGGATGTTTTCTTTTTGCGTTGCTGTGTTTTGTACTGGCCAGGCTCCAACTTAAGCTTTTGTAATACCATTTACTGGCCCAATTAGTGTGTGTGATGATAGGTAGTGATTTAAACGAAATAGCCTCACTTTCATGCTCCCAGATTTGGCTCTGAAATAAAGTGAGCTGAGCTCTCCCCACCCACCCCTTTCACGAGTTCATGAATAATGAGGTCTTTCTGCTGGAAATGGGATTATGCTTTTTTCCCACCATTTAAAACAATTTTTTTCCAGAATTTCTACCATGACTAGTGTTAACAGGATTTTATGCTGGCGAAAACATTACGTTTCAAATGAGGGTTCTCTAGCTCAGCACTTCTCACACCTTCCTGTGCATATGCGTCACCTGAGGATGGAGTAAACTGGGGATTCAGGCGGGCTGGGCTGGGCCTGAGATTCTCTGGTCTGACAAGCTCCCAGGTGATGCCCTCATGGCTGGTCTGCAGAGCACACTTTGAGTAGTAAAGCTCTAATAAGCACCAACTCTTGACAGTTAAAGAAGAATTGGCAGATAGGTCCAGGAAGATGACAGAACACTCTGAGTGGGGGCAGCCTAAGACTTTTGGCAATCTATTATCGAGGGGCTGCCCACAGACCTTTCTGTGCAAGAGATGTGATTGCCTGAGCCCATCTGTAGCCTTCCAGGCTATCAGCCAGCAGGAGGACCAAGGCTTGCAGCCTCTTACCTGATGCTGTAAGAAGCAATTTAACAGGACAGCCCGAGACAGATGGCTGCACCCCCTGAATCCGCACTGGAGGGGCAAGCCAGATCTAGAAGGGCAGCAGGTGGGGCTGCGGTAGACTCTGAGCTCTTTGCTGGCTCCCTGAGTTTGGAGTGAGCAGAGAGAGTCGCACAGGAGAACAGCCCCTCAGAAGGGCTTTGCCATGACTTCCCACGTGCTCAGCTCTGCAGGGAGGACGGGCAGCCAGGCACGTGCTCTCCTAGCATGGGAGGCTCTCCTGGGGTATTCGGCGACGTGAAATGCAGTTGGTGCTGCTCGTGTTATCCTGAAACCATTGTTTCTGCAGGTCTGCTGGTACCAGGGAAGGCAGTGGGAGTGGGAGGTGGTGTTGGACACTGTGGGAAGTGAGTAAAGCATTTCAAACTGGTGATGCAAAGGAAGGTACAGAGCCCAGGCCACCTGCTGTTCTGTGTCAGGAGTGGGATTTGGCTATCAATCTGCAAGTACAGACTGTCTTTACATGGCTTATTAATCCAACTGACTTTAAAAAATTATAGAAGTAATAAATTATCCTAGCAAAAAACCCTGAAACGTAAAGAAAAAGGCAAAATAATCTTTAATCTCATTACCCAAATACAACCATTGTGAGAGCATTTAGGCATTTTTCTTTCTAGTTTTTATTCCCGTTCTCTATCTGTGTTTATTTTTTATTTGTTAAAATAAGAATTATGTTATTTGATGTGATATTAAAATCAGTTAACATTTCTGCTGAAGGGTGTTAAAGTAAATTTGTGCTATTCATAACTTTTTGAAACTAGAAGAATGCCAGTCTATGGAAGTCTTTGTAGGAGAATTGAATTAAATGAGTTCTTATGCTCTCCAGAGATACAGAGATCCTGACTAAATCTTAAACTCCAAGTTTACTGGGGATTTGCATCTGAATATCTTTGCTCCAGCTGAATGAACAGTCTCTCTCTCCCTCCCTCCCTCCCTCCCTCCCTCCCTCTTTCCCTCTCTCCCTCTCTCCCTCTCTCCCTCTCTCTCCCTCCCTCCTTCCCCCCAACACACAATTTTGGTGGGATAGCATTTTTAACACATTTTTTAATTCTTTCACAGCATCGCTCTAGGAAGAGAGAGTAACTTTCTCTAGTTTATATGTGAGGACAGGAGAGTTACAGTGATTTAAAGAGTATTTCAAGGTCCTAGTCCAGACCTCAATGTCTTTGCACTTGTCTTTATAGCAAGCAGTAATAGAATAATAAGATTTGGGATGAGAGAAGGGTCACCCTCCTGAGTTAGGCAGGCAGACCTACGTATACTGACATATTTATATAGTGCTCAATAACAAATCACCCCAAAACTTTGTAGAATAAAACCACCACCATCTTATTATACTTACAGATTCTCTGAGCTGGGAATTCAGACAGGGAACAGTGGGGATGTCTTGTCTCAGCTCCATTTACTACACCAATCAATGAGCTTCAGTGAAAGTCTCAACCTCCTGGGGGCCAGAATGGTCTGGAAGTTTCTTCCTTCACATCTATGGTACCTGGGCTGGGATGACTCCAAGGCTGGACTCAGCACCTCCAGGTAGACTCTCCTGGGAGTGGCTTGAGCTGCTCCCAGCATGGTGGCTGGCTTCCAAGAGGGAGGGTTCCATGAGATGGAGAGGAAACTGCGTGGACTTGTATAACCCAGAGTTGCAAGTCGGACAGCATCACTTCTGCCTGCCTCTGTTGGTCAAAGCCGTTGCGAGCCTGCCCAGATTCAAGGGGATGGAACACAGACCCCACCTCTTAATTGAAGAAATCAGAATGTATAGCCAATTAAAAACCACATAAACTATTTAGCCAGCTCTACACCATGGCACTGATTTAATAGAAAATTAACTTCAGTAGGAGTCAGCAAATCTGTATTAAAAAATGGGTTCATTGTAAATGAGAGAAAAAAAGATGAACTGTGTATATTGTGAAGAATTAATGAAAATAAATGAAGTGAGTAGAAAAATTGAAATTAACCTAAGTACCTGGCTATTGGGGAGTGGCTTAAATAAACTAAAATCTATTTGTATTAGGAATACTGTGCAGCTTTTAAAAAGAACAAGGTAGCTCTCTATGGACTGACATGGGAATATGTCCATCTATTAAGTGAAAATTATTTACAGAAAAACATGTATTCAATGATCCATTGATATTTTAATATAACATATATATATGTAAAAATCTAGGAAACAATCTTACAGGAATTGCACCAAACTGTTAATGGGGGTTTCTAATGGGGATGAGCGTAGGACTTAGTTGGGTGTTAGCAGGAAGGAGAACTCACTTGTTACTCTCTATGATGTTTAAATTTTTAAATAAATATTCCTATATTCTTAGGGGTTGCTATGTGAAGTTTTAACTTTTAAGTTATATGAAAGTTAATTTGATAAACATCTGTAAGTTGGGAGAGGGAATTGCTTTCTTCCTGGACCTGTTATACATCTTACCTTGCTTGTATTGATGTTTTATTATCTGAACAGCTACAGCAGGTGTGGTATTTGCACAAGTGGGCACTAGTCTGCCTAGCATGCACTGTAGTTACGAGAGAGGTTTGAGAAATCCAGTCTTTTCATTGTTGATTTGTTGTGCTTTGTTTCCTTTCTCTTGACTGAGAAGTCTCCTCGGTTACTGCACAGTTCCTGAAATGTGTCGTGATTCCAAGTGACCTTTGTATAATGGCTTTAGTAGAAATTAAGAGTAGACATACTCATGTTGGGTTGAAACATTTAAGCTTCTATTACCTACCAAATGGAATTAACTATATTCATATAATCAAATTGGGGAAATTCAGTAGCGTTAGAAAAGATTGATGGCTTTAATAGGATTTAAACCGATCTGTATCTGAGCCAATATTTTGAGATGGGTGTTTTTGGAGCGTCACGCACCTCTCAAGCTAATAGAACGAGGATGGAGAGCCAGGTCTATATTTTAAGGGGATAAGCCCTCTACTAATTTCCTGTGTTGTACAGCAACCCAGTCATACCTCAACAATGGTATTATTTCAAATAGTATCATAATGAGAGCTAGTAAGGGTGACTTACTCTGTGCCGGTGACTGAGCTGTGCTCTGGCCTGGCGGTGAATTACGTGGATCCTTCCTGCCCTTACGGCGTTTACCACTGATAGAGACATCAAAGAAGTGATTAGGAGAGGATGGGCTCACAACAGCTTTGTGAGGGACACTGGGCCGGGTGTTGATCCATCATGCTCGGTACCCTGGGAAGCAGACTGTTATGGCAGCCACGTAGGCTCCCTTGCCCTCTGGCTTTGGGGAGATAAGTTAGGGTGCTTATTTGCTTTGCGCTCTCTCCTTCCCTAGGCTGTGGATTAGAGGTGGTGCCGGGTTCCTCTGCTGAAAGCCACAGTTCCTGTTGGGTGGCCCTTTCCTACTGCTGCTGTTGCAGCTAATTTCTTGCTACAATTACTCCCTCCTTTTTTTTTTTTTGCGGTACGCGGGTCTCTCACTGTTGTGGCCTCTCCCATTGTGGAGCACAGGCTCCGGACGCGCAGGCTCAGCGGCCGTGGCTCACAGGCCCAGCCGCTCCGCGGCATGTGGGATCTTCCTGGACCGGGGCACGAACCCGTGTCCCCTGCATCGGCAGGCGGACTCTCAACCACTGCGCCACCAGGGAAGCCCTACTCCCTCCTCTTACCCCTTCATACACAGGGGCGGTGATGGCTCTCTGCTGTTGCTCGATCCCAGGTACCCTGCAATCCTTGCTAGTTTCCTGTAACTTGTTCATGCCTTTGCAAATAATGTTTTTATTAAACTGTTTTCAGCTACCTGTTTGAGTACCATGTCTTCCTTCCTGTAGCCTGACTAATTAGATA
Source organism: Leucopleurus acutus (assembly GCF_964270905.1). Classification (NCBI taxonomy): domain Eukaryota; kingdom Metazoa; phylum Chordata; class Mammalia; order Artiodactyla; family Delphinidae; genus Leucopleurus; species Leucopleurus acutus. The sequence goes on along the minus strand of NC_139145.1, from coordinate 116,258,343 downwards.
ACACCCCACTTTGCAAATGAGGAAGTTGGAGCTTAGAGATTAGTGACGATCAGAATCCAGTCTATTTTACATCAAATCCTGATTCTTAAACTCAGTGCTTTACTGTTTGCCTACAGTGACTAGGAGATTCTCATTGTCATCCTCAAACTGAGGAGAAGCCTGAGGGGAAAAAAGTCTGTTAGATAAAACTATGGAGTTATGAGGTTAAAAATCTTAACTCTTGGGCTTCCCTGGTGGCGCAGTGGTTGAGAGTCCGCCTGCCGATGCAGGGGACACGGGTTCGTGCCCCGGTCTGGGAAGATCCCACATGCCGCGGAGCAGCTGGGCCCGTGAGCCATGGCCGCTGAGCCTGCGCGTCCGGAGCCTGTGCTCCGCAGCGGGAGAGGCCACAACAGTGAGAGGCCCGCGTACCGCCAAAAAAAAAAAAACTAACTCTTACACATTTAAATAAATGACATCTTTAGTTAATACTTTCTCATTACTTTCCTTTGGAATTGCCATCAGAGTCATGTTCTCACCCAGGAAGGAAAAATAATTAATGAAAGCAATAAAACCTTCAATTTGCCACCTTATTTCTGTAGCTTGGCTCAAGTTGACTACCAGTTGTTTGCAAACATCTTTGAGGACCCAGTTTCAGGGTATTTCAAAGAAATATGTAGTTGAGTTGAAGGACATTCCTAAAGAGGCATCTAAAAATGTGCCCAGTAATGACAGCCGAGCTGGAATGAACATAGAGCTTCTCAGGTGGTTGTTTTGAAGGACAGAGTATTGATTCTGTGTGTGATCCCTTGACTCACAAATACCAGAACGTAATCATGTTACCTGAGTCTCATCTCGGTGTGTCCTGACTCTGTATTCATTTCCTTGACCTGCAGAGGACCTCGAGGCTGACTAGGATGACCAGGCTCAAGGGCAAGCCCCCCCTTATCGCCTTAAACCAGAGCTGTCTTTGAGGCAACACAGCCTAATGGTTAAGAGCTGGGTCCTCGAGCCAGACTCATTGGTGCCAATCCAAGTTCCACAAATGACCACTCTGTGCCTTGATTTTCTCACTGATGAGTGGAAGTGGTAGTACCTACCTCCCACAGCTCTTGTGAGGATTAAATTCTGTGAAGGGCTTAGGAGAATGTCTAGCACGATTATATGAGCTCAGTCGTGGTTAGTATGTTTTTATCACTGTGATCATCTTATTCACAGTCTGGAACTCTCATTGATTTCTTCCTCCCTTTGTGTAATCATTCTTCTGTAGGTCCTGTCTGGCACATTTCAGTAAACTTGTTTTTTCCTGGAAAGAATACAGAAATTAATTCCCTGAATTGCCTACTTTTGACAGGGTTGTGTCCAAGTCATGGAATATGAGGAAAAGACCCAAAGGAGGAAGAAGGGATTAAAAACCTGGTGGGAAAGGGAGCATTCTGGGAAGAGAAGGTACTACTCTAAGAATGCCACTTCTTACAAAGCCAGTACTTGGGACCTGGTGGGTCTCAGATGCATGTTTGGGTTGGTTTCTACTGGTTCAGTTGTTAACTAACCAGGTACCCTTTGCCCTTCAGTCACTACCTTTTGTGCCTCTGTGTCTTCACTTGCAAAGTGTGGTTAATACTCGTTGCTTCCCTACCTTCTGGTTAACTTTGTGGACCGAACTGTTTCAGACAGATGCAACTGAACTGTTGCATCCCTCTTGCACCTCACTAAAAGAAAGCAAGAATGAGAATCCCCTGTGTGCCAGAAAGACGGAGGGCATTCAGAGCCTGAGTGTTGAGTAGGAGTTGCCTCAGGGTGGTACACGTGGAGTGAAGTTCAGGCCTAGGACAAGTAGGGAGATGGTACCCAGCTCTCCCTGCATTAACGCCAGGAATCCGGAAGAGCGGTTCTACCCATGAAATAGGGAGTAGAAAAACCCTACCCATTGGCTAGGGAATGGCCAGGGGAGGAAGGGAAGGAACTGGCAAAAAACTGGGCCCCAAAGCCTGCATTACTCATAGATGAGGTTGTTGAATTCTTATCTGTGTGATCTGAGCCCCTCCAGTTGAGCCAATGAACACAAAGTCGTCTAAAGCCAGTGGAGAAGATTAAGGGAGCTATAAAAGGGATTGGACTATAAGGGATTGATGATATATCTACTCTGTTTCTCAAATTTTCTCTAGGGGCTGTTGTTAATTGTCTTCATCCCACCCTTCTGGTGAAAATAAAAACCTATGGTATGATTTATTAGAAGAAGTCTTTCTTAACATCCAACAGTCTGACCTCACTTCCTTGAATGAAAATGGTATAACAGTAAAACTGGGTTATAACATTTATAGTCTTTGTCATAATACAGACCTATGGATTGACTTCACCCCCTGAATAGCTCTAGTAGTGAGTAAGTAAACTGTGTGCAGGCTGTGTGTGTGTAATGGGGAGGGGAAGGAATGTGAATCCTTTCTCACACAAAGTAAACGGACCGAGTGGTGCAATTTTTGCATCACAGGGCAAGTCTTGAGAACACACCTGGCCACTCGTGCTACCTTCACTTAAGATGAAGGGTTTTAACGTTGTGTGGAAACATCTCCCTACCCAAGTCACTACTGAACTGTAGCCCCTCTTTCTTCTTTCTCCTAAACATAAAATCGTCTAACAACATGATTATAGGAATAAAGACCAAATTCGTGCTACTTGAATCTAAAGAGACATACAATGGAAGATTAAATAAACCATGTCCTGGTTGAACTTTTTTTCTGCAAGGGGCTGTACAATGAGAGTGTCACCATTTATAGTGAGAAAATTTACACAAGTTAATAATTTCCAGAGTTTTAAATCATCTCGTTATAGAACCTCATTTCAGGATAATAGTTATATGACTGGAAGCAGAGGTTTCTGTGGTAAATGAACTTTAAAGTTCAGCTTTGTCCTATTGTATATATACGAGGGGACAGAACCGTATGTGGAAGAGCATGGGTTCTAGAACCACACACCTGAATCTGGCTTGCCTGGCCCCAGGGCCTTGGGCAAGTCCCCATCCAGCTCTCTGAGCCTTGTTTTCCTTCCATGTAAATTAGGTCATCTGTCTAGCAGAGTTATTGAGAAGATCAGCAACTACATGTCAGGCTACTAGCACAAAGCCTGGTAAATCACTGCAGGACACAGTATTCCATATCTGAAGTACACCCAGGGCTTTGTCATAGAGCACGTGATCAGCTGTAGACTTGATGGCTGGAGGTTTAGCATGTTGACTGGGCAAACTCTAGTTTTAGAAGATGCTTGTATAAAATTTTAATCCTTTCTTGACATGTTAAAAAATTTTTTTCAGGTCACTTTGATTTTTTTTCGCTTATATGTTTATCAAATATAGGTGTGGGATTGAATATAAAATTCACAAACAGATACAAACAAATGAGAAAGGAGGCTCTCTCTTACGGTAGATGACCTCAAAATATTGATAGCAGGAATAATGGAGTTAGAAAATCCTCAACAGATGCTAACATTGGTGGAGAAAGTTTTATGAGGAAAGGATATTTATCAGTACATAGTCACAAAGTGTCTCCCCCCAAATCACTTACTTATTACAAAGGAAAAAACAGTAAGTGTTTAGTGGAGAAACCTGGCATACGTCATCTTCACCAAGTGATTGAAGGTAACATCACCCATATTGAGACAGACCAACATCACATGCCTCCTGATTTGAGGCTGTGAACAGCGTACAACTTGTTTTGCTGTGTGTTTAAGTGCAAAAGGTGCATAACCTGAATTGAATCATGAGGAAACATCAGATGAATCTAAACTGGTGGACATTCTACAGGATTAATGGTCTGTAGTGCCCCCAAACATGAGATCAACAAAGACAAGGGCTGATAACAGTTCCAGATTAAAGGAGGCTAGAGAGACATGGCAGCAAAACGCATGGGACAAAGAGAAAGCTGTAAAGGACATTATTGGGACAGGTGGTGAGACTTGAATATAGACTGGGGATTGGATAGTAGTGTATCAATATTAAATTTCCTGATTCAGATAAGTATACCAAGTTCATGTAATAGAATGCCCTTGTTCTTAAGAAGTATACACAAAATTAAATATACTGAGAAGGAAGGTAGAGAAGCTGTAGCCCTAGGCTAGAGGGGTTCATGTTTGACATGACGTCCTCAGCTCTCTGGTCTCCTTTACACTTGTCCCACTGTGTTGCTGGGAGAGGTGTGCAGAATGCTGACAGTAAGGAAAAGGCATTTTCCTTGAGCAGAGGTGAGATACTGCATACATTGTGAATGTCTCATACTTCATTACCTTTGGATGGATGAGTAACAATGTGTGAAGAACTGGTGGGGGGGGGGGGACTTCCCTGGTGGCACAGTGGTTAAGAATCCGCCTGCCAATGCAGGGGACACGGGTTTGAGCCCTGGTCTGGGAAGATCGCACATGCCACGGAGCAACTAAGCCCGTGCGCCACAGCTACTGAGCCTGCGCTCTACAGCCTGCGAGCCACAACTACTGAGCCTACGTGCCACAGCTACTGAAGCCCGCGCACCTAGAGCCCGTGCTCCACAAGAGAAGCCACTGCAACGAGAAGTCCACGCACTGCAAAGAAGAGTAGCCTCCGCTCGCCGCAACTAGAGAAAGCCCGTGTGCAGCAGTGAAGACCCAACACAGCCAAAAATAAATAAATAAATGAATAAATAAAAAGAACTGGTGGGAACTCTAGGAGCAGTGTTTGAGACCTGGATGTGATTGTTATTGACCTTATTAAGTACTTTACTTAGATCTTTTTTTTTTTTTTTTTAAACAACGTCAAAGTGGATAGAATTAGGACAAGAGCATTTTAAATTTTTGAAAGTGTTTTTTTATGAATTAAACTAATCTTAAGCCATTAATAAGGCTTATTAAGGAGACTTAAGGAGAAGGAAGAAGATAGATTTTTAAAGGAGAAGATAGGTTTTAAAGTACACCTATTGGGCAGATAAGAAAGTAAAACCCAGAGAGGGTTAAGTGACTTGCTCAAAGTGGTTTCTCCCAGACCTTGAACCTTCATCCGTATGACCTCCTGGAAGTTGGTTCTTTCGTAGATCATCAGTTCTGTGTACTTTCTAGAAATAAAAGAAAGTATAAATACAAGACATACAAGAAAGAAAACATCATTTCTCTGCTATAGTTTAGCAGTAGTTCTTGTCTTGAAAAGAAAATTAGACCAGAGAGATACCTTTTCTAATTTGAAATGCTTTGGTTCTATGAAACTGGTTGAAGAGGCTCAGTTCGATTCAAGATCTGTTTCTGGTGAGCCCTCTAGATATTTCTGAATTCATCACTGTGAGGCCTAAGGGGTCCCGTGTCTTTAGGACTCTCCCAACGGTCTGTGACCAATAGGGTCTCCTGGTCTGTGCCTGTGTGAATTGATGGGTGAGTCCCCCGAGCCCAGCTGCCTGTCTTGCTGAGAAGCAGCCGAGCACTGCTTAAGGGTGAGGTGAGGGAGCTGGAATGCCAGCCTGTGTGTCTCAGCTCTGCTGCTTGCCAGCTGTGGACGCTGGGCAAGGATGATGATGATGACAATAATAACAGAACCCACCTCATAGGGCTGTGGATATTACACGAGTTAACATCCGCAAAGAAGTGAGAACAGTGCCTGGCATATAGGAAGTGCTGTGTAAGCATTTGTTTTCAAATGTGATAAAATATACATAACGTAAATCTACCATTTTAACCATTTTTAAGTGTACAGTTCTGTTGTTAAGCACATTCATATCGTTGTGCAGCCATTGCCACCACCCATCTCCAGACCTTTTTCAGCTTCCCATTCAGTGTGGGAAACACTGTCCCCATTCAACACTAGCTCTGCTCTCTCCCCTCTCTGCAGCCCCTGACAATCACCTTTCCGCTTCTCGTCTCTATGATTTTGGTACCTACTCTATCTACCTCTACTCTAGATACCTTGGCTCATGCCAAGTACTTATGAAGAACCAAAGACCTTTGGGGTTTGCATGCTGGAGTGTGTACAGAACAGGTTTGCTCAGCTTTATATAGCAAATTGGCGTAAACCTACCTTCCAAGAGCACTATACAGCTTGAATGTAGAACAGACTTGGAGCGTCCAGATGAAAACGAGATGTGGGAAACAAGATGGAATGAGAAAGTTCTGGTTTTCTCTTTGCCCAGCATTTTTTCCTCTTGACATGCTTCCCTACTTCGTGAGCACAATGACAGTGGGTGCTGTGCGCACCGACGCGTTAAGGGGGTCAGGTCATTGTGGATTACAGCGAGGGGTGGTGATACGGGGCTTAGCCAGACTCCAGCGCTGCGGGAATAGCGGGTGGAGGGCCTTGGACGAGATGCTTCCTGGGAATGACACCTCCCAGCTGGTTCTCAAAGCCACCTGCACACGTGCAGCCAAGCGTGAGCTGAGCTGGCGTCGACGCGGGGAGCCGTCCGGGGAGGCTGTCCTGCTGCCTGAGCCCTTTGCGCTGTGACACCCGGCGCCCACAGGGTACACATGGCACATCTGCCTGGAATGCCAGTTTTACTAAGTTTGGAGGCGGGGACTCTTATATTTTAATACTGAACCACAGATCAGATGTGCAGTAGAATGCAATATGGGTGATTCTTTTTTTTTTTTTTTTTTTGTGGTACAAGGGCCTCTCACGGCTGTGGCCTCTCCCGTTGCGGAGCACAGGCTCCGGACGCGCAGGCTCAGCGGCCATGGCTCACGGGCCCAGCCGCTCCGCGGCATGTGGGATCTTCCCGGACCGGGGCACGAACCCGCGTCCCCTGCATCGGCAGGCGGACTCCCAACCGCTGCGCCACCAGGGAAGCCCTGGATGATTCTTTTTAAGAGTGAATCTGAAATTAGACAATTCATGCTTATTGGGCTTTGAGCTGTGCCCCTACATACTTCTCTTCACCCCCAGTTCTTTCTGTGTGTTTACTCTCTTCTGCATTTAGGGTTATTTTTCTACAGAAGAGCTCATTAAATATGCAGTGTGGGAAGCCTAGGTTTGTGTGGAGGTCAAGAGAGGGCTCAGAAGGGCGGGCTTGCCTCTCCTGCAAAGCTGTGTTCTCCACCTGTCAGCTGTGATCTGGGACACATGATTTAGCTGTCCCAAGTTTCCATTTCCACATCTGTAAAATGGGAATAATACCAGTGTCACAGGATCGCTGTGGGTTAAACACAGTTATACTAGTGCCGGGAAAAACTGTGTCGTGGAAGTGCTCTGGTGGCCACGGAAACGTGGGTGTTTAGGAGCCAAAGCCTCACCAGCTGCTTCTCCCACACCCTCTGCTTGTCCCTCTCCCAAGTCATTTGTGTAGCAAGGCTTCTATGTGCTCTGACTCTCAGGTTTCTTTCTTTTCTTTCTGGACCTCGTCTCTCTGCCCTTCATCCACCCCACCCCCCCACCCCTCTCCCCTTTCAGATACCTCTTTTTCTTCCCAATGTGATATCAAGAGGGAGGGAAGGCTGGGTTAGGGGCAGGTCTGGAGCTGCCCAAGACCATTCCAAAGGAGCCCACCTCGGAGGGCAAACAACCATGTGGTGTGCTGCTTAAGGCTCTGACACGTGGAGGCATCAGCATGGCAGTGGATGGAGCCCTAGGAGAGGGCATGGGGCAGCAAGGATTTTGAAGAGCAGATCTAGGGCTGTTTCTTTCTTTTTTTTTTTTAATTGAAGTATAGTTGATTTACAATCTTGTGTTAATTACTGCTGTATAGCAGAGTGATTCTATATATCACTATATATATATTCTATATATCATATATATACATTCTATATATCATATATATATTCTATATATCATACACACACACACACACACACACACACACACACACACACATTCTTTTCTTTAATATTCTTTTCCATTATGGTGTATCACAGGATACTGAATATAGCTCCCTGTGCTATACAGAAGGATCTTGTTGTGTGTCTGTTCTACATATAATAGCTCACATCTGCTAACCCCTACCTCCCTCCATCCCTCCCCCAACTCCCTCCCCCTTGGCAGCCACCAGTCTGTTCTCTATGTCTGTGATTCTGTTTCTGTTTCATAGATAGGTTCATTTGTGAAATATTTTAGATTCCCCATATAAGTGATAGCATATGGTATTTGTCTTTCTCTGACTTACTTCACTTAGTATGATGATCTCTAGTTGCATCCATGTGGCTGCAAATGGCATTATTTCATTCTTTTTTATGGCCGAGTAGTATTCCATTGTATACATGTATCACATCTTCTTCATCCATTCATCTGTCAATGGACATTTAGGTTGTTACCATGACTTGCCGATTGTGAATAGTGCTGCTATGAACATAGGGGTGCATGTATCTTTTTGAATTATAGTTTTGTCTGGATATATGCCCAGGAGTGGGATTGCTGGATCATGTGGTAATTCTATTTTTAGTTTTCTGAGGAACGTCCATATTGTTTTCCACAGTGGCTGCACCGACTTACATTCCCACCAACAGTGTAGGAGGGTTCCCTTCTCTCCACATAGGGCTGTTTCTTGAATCTCCATCCCCGCTTCCCATGGATGCAACTTTGCACATGTTCCAAGAAAAAACAGATCCTTGTTGACTCTGAATACTGATGAATGGTAAAATAAGGAACGTGGTTTGAGTATTTAAATTAATAATAAGTACAGTAATTTATGTCCCTGATTTAACAACTGATGCCAGATGCACTATATATGGAACTACGTAGGAGATTGTGTGTGTTATCAGGTAGATGTGCCAGGTTAACTTTGTTGAAAGAACTTTTATTAATAGAATCAAACTCTGCCCAGCTCTTTAATGATGAGCTATCATCTGATCTTCCCACTGTCATCACACCACCTGTACTCCTTTCAACTACATGGCTCAGAAACAGCTATACAACGTCCTGGTTCCTCTCAAGAAGTTCAGAGACTTGGAAGGGTGGGGAGGGGAGGAGTGGAGACTTGGAGGGCTGAGGAATGGGACAGGAGACAGAGCACAAAGGTGCATCTTGAAAGTGCACATGCAACTTCTTCATGCTTCTTGTCTTCTCTAGTTGTGTTTCCCACCCAACTTTCTCTCCCCTCCCTCAAAACCTGACTTCAAACTCAATCTAGAAAACTGGCTCTGAGTAATCCTATCATTGAATACTCTCTTCTCTTCCCCTTGGCTTTTCTGTCCTTTGTCCTGTCATTAGTTGGCCCTTTTTCCAAAGGTTTTCTAAAATTTTCCCCAATGTTAAATGTTTTCTGTTAGATCGTAAACTGTTAAGGGCACAGACTCCTTTCTCCCGCCTCATCCCATCTCTTCCCCCCACCCCTGACGTGCGCTGTGACTATTTAACTGCTAGTTAGAGACTTTGCTACTTACCAAAAGAAGCACATTCTGTTGTTGTTGTATTTATTGGTTTTAATTATAAGCCACTTGGAAGGCATTTTAGGACTCTGCATCTCCATAATTGTCTGCCAGCATTTTGCACCTAACAGATCAATTGTATGAATAAGTTTCCATCCTCACTTGGCTTCATAAACGTGGATGTGTCTGCTGCACAGATGCTAGCAGGGCTCTCCTCTCTGGAGTAGAAACAATGGCTTAATTCTGAAAATGTATTCAGGTCTTCTAAGGAACTAGTGCCGATACCCAATTTGGCTTTTTCCTCTCATCTACATCGGACCAGTGGTGCAAGGGGATTTACATATAGTACCATGGTCCAGTCCCCAGGCAGAAAAGAAATGCCAGGGGAGATCAGTTATTCATCTAAGTCCGAAGCAGAAGAGCATGAATTATGTTTAAGGTGGCTGCTGTCCTGGCTGCTCTATAAAGTTTTTTGAGCTTTGGACTAAAGAATTCTAATTTCTAAAAATTTTGGTGTTTTTTCATTGTGTTTATAAATGCATCCGTTTTTCTAAATTTGGGACCCTGTACTTTCTATGAGCAGTAGTTCTGCGTGTTAGAACAAAAAGCACACAAGCCAAAACCAAAATGTTTTCAGCTTTGTTGCCCAAGTGGGGTAAATTCTTTCCCACAAGAGAGCCGTTCCCAGGGTATTTTATCCACTTTCCAAGTACTTTACAAAATCACAGTTTGTATACATTCTCTTCAGCCCGCAAACTCGACGTTTGCTTCACCCACTCTTGCCAACTCAACTCCCTTCCTGCATCGGCCATTCCAGTTCCCCCTGCCGCTCCCTGTATCGTTGACCTAGAAGAATAAAAATATGTTTGCTCTAATGTAATAGGGTACCTCCAAAAGTTCAGTAAAAACTAAACAGAAGCCAGGAGTTGGTTTTAAATACAAACCAGCTCTGTAATCTATGAGCTCTGGGACCTTGAGCAAAACATTTACCGCATTTTAGCCTTGGTCAAGTGGAGGTAAGAATACTTGTCCATCTATCTGATGGGGCTGTGGCAGGCATATGATCTAATTGATGTGGTAGCACTTTATAAATGTAGATGAATTCTATGAGGCCAAAAGCTGGTTGGAGTCCTGCTCTTTGATGTTGGTGTCATCTGCAGCATTTTATGATTTCTCACGAATCCAGTATCCCACAAACCCTAAATGTGTGAGCTGACGCTGATTTTCATACTCTGTTTAAAAGCCAGAGACGCTTCTTGCTCATTAAAACTAGCCTAAACTACTTTAGTCCAAAGTCAAGTTGAAATGAATTCTGTAGCCATGACTATATTGCCAACATACCTCCATTTGCATAGTATGATCCGTCGGAGAGCTGAATTTTTGGCATGCTTTAAAAATTGACTGTCCTGGGCTTCCCTGGTGGCTCAGTGGTTAAGAATCCGCCTGCCAATGCAGGGGACACGGGTTTGAGCCCTGGTCCGGGAAGATCCCACGTGCCACAGAGCAATTAAGTCCATGCGCCACAACTACTGAGCCTGCGCTCTAGAGCCCACATGCCGCAACTACTGAGCCCATGTGCCACAACTACTGAAGCCCGTGCGCCTAGAGCCTGTGCTCTGCAGCAAGAGAAGCCACCACAATGAGAAGACTGCACGCCGCAACGAAAGAGTAGCCCCCCTCGCCGCAACTAGAGAAAGCCCGCGCACAGCAACGAAGACCCAACGCAGCCAAAAATAAATAAATAAATAAATTTATTTAAAAAAAAAAATGTGACTGTCCTGAATCATGTGTTCATTCACACTCACTAACAAACAGCATATGCTTGCATTAATAGTACCCTTCTGTTCTACATCCTAGGCTTCTGAGTCTGTTTTATTAAAGTCCTCTTCTAAATACACGTTTAAAGTCAGCTCCTCATATACCCCTACAATAGTGGGATGCCTCCATGGTGTTTCCTTGTTAATTACACACACTTGTCTTTATGGACATTGGCCCGGGGGTTGCCTTTCTGGTGCAGAGCCATGTGCAGTTTCCACGTCCACCATCTGAAGTCACAAAATGAGTTGGCTGCTCTCTGTTGGCTTCCTTTTTCTTCCCCCGTACCAGGCTCTTCTTCATCCTGCTTGTCCTGTTGCCAAATTGTGCTCTTGTAAAGCATACCCGTGGTTTTCTTCTAGTTCAGACTTGTAAGCTTTCATGTCACATAGGTCTGCCGCAGCCCTCTCTTTGTTCTCCAGCTTAGGTCCTCTTCTGTTCATTCCCTCTCACTTACCTCTATCCCTACCTCTTCTCTCTCGTGAGCTTACCACACCTTCCAACAGAGTGTGGTGCCGTTAACCATCTTCCTCTCCGCTGTCTTTGAACTTCTGTGTGTGTGTGTGTGTGTGTGTGTGTTTTACACAATAAAGCTGACTGAATATTCATCATAAATTTTAATGCCTGTGATTCTTTTCTTGTTTGTTTTTTTTTTGCGGTATGCGGGCCTCTCACTATTGTGGCCTCTCCCATTGCGGAGCACAGGCTCCGGACGCGCAGGCTCAGCGGCCATGGCTCCCGGGCCCAGCCGCTCCGCGGCATGTGGGATCTTCCCAGACCGGGGCACGAACACGTGTCCCCTGCATCGGCAGGCGGACTCTCAACCACTGCGCCACCAGGGAAGCCCTGCCTGTGATTCTTTTCTAGAAGTTCAAATGGGTCAATTAGTTGCATGAAAGGTATCTTTCTCAATGAAACTGGCATTAAGGCTTATTCCTCATCATATTTTAAACATCTTTCTGTAACTGAACATAAAAACAAATTTAATCTTATTTCTGTTATAATTACAGTAGTACACATCAGTGGTACAGAGCAGCGGTCCCCAACGTTTTTGGCATCAGGGACCAGTTTCATGGAAGACGGTTTTTCCACGGACGGGGCGGGGGTGGGGGGGTGGGTAGGGGCGCGGGGGATGGTTCAGACGATAATGCTAGCAATGGAGAGCAGCAGATGAAGCTTAGGTTGCTTGCTGGCCGCTCACCTCCTGCTGTGCGGCCTGGTTCGTAACAGGCCGCAGACCGGTACTGGTGCACAGCCCAGGAGTTGGGGACCCCTGGTAGAGATATTTGGAAAATGTGTAGGAATCAAAGTTAAGGAAAAAACTCCAGAGCCCTCCTTTTGGAAACAAGTGCTTTAACATTTTAGCATTTCCTTTTAGGCTTTTTTCCCCTTGATTAGAGTGCATATGATATACTCTTATATAATTATTATAGCAATATACACACACATGTATATATAAAATATGTATATGTGTGTGGAATTAAAATTGTGGTGCTTTTTAAAATTTCTATAGCTTCAAATACATTCAATTTGCAAATTACATGGGACATAGATGCTAAAGCTGCTGTGTGATGGAAAAATTGAGTATAATCAATTATCCTTGGAAAAACTAGCTGATTATCTATTGTCTTTACTATACATGTTTATAAGTTTTATATCTTATAACTAATTTAATAATTGATTATATTAGAATTATTAAAATATATATGATTTTTAAATATTTTTTTAAAATAATCATACAACAGCTTCATGAGGGTGGATGGCATTATTCCCATTTTTCAGATGAGGAAACTGAGTGTCTAGTTAACTCTTTTTTAAATATTTATTTATTTATTTATTTGGCCGCATTGGGTCTTAGTTGCGGCACGCGGGCTTCTCTCTCTCTCTAGTTGTGGTGTGCAGGCTTAGTAGTTGTGGTGCACAGGCTCCGGAGTGCGTGGGCTCAGTAGTTGCAGCTCACGGGCTCTCTAGTTGTGACATGTAGGCTCTAGAGTGCAGGCTTAGTTGCCCCACAGCATGTGGGACCTTAGTTCCCCAACCAGGGATCGAACCCATGTGCCCTGCATTGGAAGGCAGATTCTTAACCACTGGACCACCAGGGAAGTACCTAGTTAACTCTTTCATAACTGAGTGTGACAGTGTTATAGGCACCCAAAACCACTGCTCTTTCGTCTCAGCGCCCCCTTCCCTTTTTTAAAAATCAGGTATCTGTCAGTTTACGCAGAAATTCACCTTTGGAGGGAAAAGAGGAGTAAGTAGAATGGGGGAGGGTGCCTCAGATAAAACATGGTAAATTTTCTCAAATGTGTTCTCAGCATTTATTGATCATATGACTTTGCGTATGACGTGATGTATCATGTAAGTAGCATCATTTAGTTTTTTGTTTTGATCTTGTTTCAACTCTTGCATTCCTGATACAGTCTAATTTGACAGTACTGAATATTATCTTAATATTTTTTCCTTCATTGGACTACATTTGAGGTTTCTGCATCTCTAAGAAATAAGCCTGTAATTTTACTGTCTATACTTTCTCAAGATAATAGCACTAATTGATGTGGTTTCCAGTAGGAAAAATAAAGTCACAAAAGTCTATCTGCTGATTAATGAGATATCAGTAATACCATTAATAACACCCTCAGAAGAGCCTAATGGCCGCTGGGCCAGTCATCAAACATTTACATGCAGGGAGGCAGCAGGACTTGGGGAGAGTAGAAAGATCAGAACTTTGGAATCAGAGTTCTTTCAGATCCCAATTCTGCCACTGAATTGTCGTTAAGATCTTAGAATTACCTAAACCTAAATGACCGAACCTCTCTGAGTTTTTTTCCCACCAGAAAAGGGGAGATTCACATTCCTGTCTTAAAGGGGGATAAGCGATAATATATGTAAAGTATCTGGCACGTAGTAAGTGATCATTATGTGTTAATCCTTTCTGTCTGCTACTTTTCATGCACGTATCACAAAGTGGTCACGTGAATGAGAGAAAGACAACATAGGCATCTGAAACGCAGAGGAGACTCACAACCAAGAGGCTGTTTTGTTTTCTTGCTCTTACCTTTGAACTATTTGTGATTTATTATTTCTTTTCTCCTAATAGTCAAGGAAAAATTAGGCCAGGCTGCCCTATTCTATTGTCTTCTAAGACTCCTAGCTTTGTGGCAATACCCTCTCATATTCTGGGTTATCTGGAGTCGTTTGAGGGGACAGGGACAGGGTATTACCAGGGACTTGCTACTTCTTGAGAACAGCCCGGGAACTGTCATTACGTAACCTGCTAAGTCTGTTTAACAGTTGTAAAATAGCATCATTCCCACGAAGTATTAAAGTTTAGGTAAACATCTATGTCCTTAAAATATTCATTATCTGTAGAAAACAGGGAGAATCATTTTAGGACTGGTTGTAAATACTTCGGAGCATTTCTGCACTGAGCATCTTAAGCACAAAAAGTTCCTATCCAAGTGAGATGAGTTGAATTTCTTTCCCTTCCTTTAAAAATAGTAGAAGCTCATCCAGACTAAAGAGTTTTATAATTCCTTCTGTAATTTTAACTCTTGGGGTTAAAAAGTCTTAAATTGGCCTTGGAAACTTGACACTCCATTCTTCCTTACTGAGATCTGTGTGGGGATGATAGAGTGTGTAGGAGCAGGCGGTGAGCAAATGGAATTCTCCCTGTGCCGACTTGGTAGCAAAAGAGATGGTTTTTGTCCCAAAAATGTTTTTTTGCAATTATAATTGACTACAGAATCCCAAATCTGAGAATCATTGCTTTAAATTCTTCTCCCAAATTGAGCAAAGTTCCAGACAGACCCCTCCCTCCCATCCCAGACTTCAGGTTGGCCCACCTTTGTATATGGACCTTAACATCTTCATGGTCTGCTTTGAGTTTCCAGATTATTAAAAAAAAAAAAAAAAGACATTCTTGTTCACATTTTCACAGTGGCCCCCAAATTTATTTTACCCCCATGTGTGAGATGTAGAAGTGAGGTCCTGTTCTGAAAAGGTGTCCTGGGTTTTGAGATCCAGCCTTGTTAGAAACAGATGGCATCTTAGGTGCTCAAGTATGATCACATTCTTGGGGGGAAAAGTTTGGGACCTTTTGTATCAAAGTGGGATCAAATAACTCTTTTTCATATGTGGATCTTAAAGCTATGTACATTTAAATCATGTTTGCAGAAAGGGGTAACCTTTTCACAAAGCCTGAAATGTTTCTTGTTTTTCTGAGTAATTACGACAAAGAAGCTATCTAACTCTTCTGGGCCTTAATAACCTCACTTGAAAAAGGGCATTGGTAGCCAATCAGAGACCCTAATGCTTGTAAGGAAGCTGTGTAGTTTGTTGGTTACCCTTCTTTCCCCACCTAGGAAATTCTCCTTCTAATGCTGAACTTGAAGATTTAGGGCTTTAGAGGAGGATGGCCACAGTCCCTTAATGCCACATGTAACCTGAATATCCTCTGAAGTTGTGTGTTGATTTATAACTCTGGAGAGTTCTTAGAAATGTATGCTGGGGGAGAAGTTCCAGGAAAGGTGTGGAGGACAGGCTTCAAATTCAGTTCTCCTTCCCTTGGGATCGGGACAGTATGGCTGTATTACCATCAGGGCTTGGAATTAGTTGGACTAAATTTAGGAAGGACATAGCATCTCTGCCCGTCAAGCACAAAGCTGAACATGCCAATCAGCAGACTTTACTGAGCACCTACTATTTACCAGGCACTTCGTAGGGATGTGGAGATGAGTGAGCTGTGAGCCCATGCACTCAGTGTCTTATCATTTCCATGGCTTGATGAAACCTTCAGTGTCTCTAACAGGTGGAATGACAGTCTCTATTGTTGTTTCATATTCTTTAGGGTGCCTGGGAATACGTTTCGGGTTGCTAAGGACTTCAACCCCAGGGTTGCCTCCTTTTCAAAAGAAAGTTCAGTTTAGGGAAGTTTGATCATGTGGTCCTTTAAGGCTTAAGATTAAGTAGCTGCGAAATGCTTCAGGAAGCTGGTAGGAAGCCAGACTATATCACGGGTCAGTTTACTGAGTATCAGCTTACTGGAAATCTTGGACTTGGGGTTCTCTCATTTTTTGTATCCTACCCCTGTAACCGGCCCCAGTTTTAGGGTTTCGGAATCAGTTCTCTTCCATGGGGTATACATCTCTGGTAACCATAAGTTCTGAGAGGGGGGAGATACCCATTGAGGTGTAAAGGCAGTCTGAACTCTTAAAAGATGGTTCAGTACATGTTTGAATTGAATGACCTACCTGAGGATATTCAGGATTCCTTACAGAAATTTTGAGATACGCAAAACAACAATGTGTCCATACAATGCTAAACTATGGCACGTTTCTATGAGTTGATGATTCATATTATATTCTTAACCTCCTTTTTCTTAAATAATACCGTTTTGTAAAATGGAGATTCCCAACCCTGGTTTTGTGACGCTTGCCAACCTTCCCTCCAGTATATCCCTACTTATGTAAGCATCCTGTAAGTATGCCAATGTTTTAGTTGTTTAACTCTAATAAAAACTTCATGAGGGACTTAGTGTGTCATACTTGTCACTTGTGTCCAGTCCCTAGAACAGACTGGCACAAAGCAGCCACTGTAATATTTGTTGAGCAAATGAATACATTTTAATACAAGGAGATGGTGGCCTTGGTGTCCTCGTGTGAAGGGAGCAAGTCGAGTAGCTGAAGTGAACAAGTGGCCACGCCAACTCCTTCATGAATAAGGTAGGTCTTGGGCTATTTTCCCGGTGGATTTTGTGGGTGTCCTTTGAAAAATGATCTCCTTAGGTTCCTTCTATCTCTAACCTTATAGTTCTGTTTCAAAACCTTTTCTACAGACTCATTCTGTTCCTTAAACCTCTGAATAAACCCTATAATGCAATTTCCACAGAATGTGACTGCTGTACCATCTTTTAGCCAATGTCAGCTAACACAACAAAAAGTGTTTTGTGAGTTGCTAATACTTCAGGAAGTTGTTCTCCACAACGAACGTCCTCGTGTTTCTTAGGGTTCAAGGCAGCAAGTAAAGATGAACTTCAGAGGAGGTCTCAGTTAATCAATTTGCTTTAAAATAAAAGCAACTCGGGCTTCCCTGGTGGCGCAGTGGTTGAGAGTCCGCCTGCCGATGCAGGGGACACGGGTTCGTGCCGCGGTCCGGGAAGATCCCACATGCCGCGGAGCGGCTGGGCCCGGGAGCCATGGCCGCTGAGCCTGCGCGTCCGGAACCTGTGCTTCGCAACGGGAGGGGCCACAACAGTGAGAGGCCCGCGTACTGCAAAAAAATAAATAAATAAATAAAAATAAAAAATAAAATAAAAGCAACTCTGAAGGCACTTCAGTGATCTTCCCTTGGGCTTGGCAGCGACAAGCGCCTTCCGCAGCTCATTCAGATTCTGCAGCAGCATGGCGCTGGGCAAAGAGCAGGGGCTGAGGTGCTGAGGGACCTCAGTTCCAGCCCTGGCTCTGCCATTGACCCAGCAGTAACTGTAGGCGGTCCCTTCCCCTTACATGACCCCCTTCTCCTCAATTGTAAGAAAGAGTTAGTTCCTGTCTTTCAGAGACATGATGAAAAGCACACAATAACATGGAAAAGTGCTTCATAGGCGATAAAGTCATGCTTAAGTGTATTCTTTTATCAGCTCCGTGATGGCTTTTTAAATGGCAGTGGCATCCGTGCCAGTGGCTCTTACTAGAAGTTGCTACTTAGTAAATATTGAGTAATGCAGAAATATTTGCAGGCGACCTCTGCGGCCCAGAGGGATCTGCTTTTGTCATGGTTAAGACATTCTCACACTCGTAACCTTGGCTTACGCTTTGACAATAGATTATGAAGGAAGGAAAGGGAGACTGAAGTGTGTGTGGTCGCAAGGGCAGTAGCCAGGTATGTGGTCCAGTGGGCCGGGTCAGGAGGGAAGGAAGGGATGTGTAAAAAGAAGCCCCATGAGGGCAAACATTTTTTGTTTTGTTCACTGTCCCGTCCCTGGTGCTTTGACTCATGCCTGGCTCATAGAATCTGTGAATTGAATCTGAGTCAAGTAAAGTCTATAGAATGGCGCTGTTGTTTGCTCCATCCATGACCACGTCCTTTATTCAGTGTAAATAGGCAAATAAAACTACCCCCCACAGACACTTTAAAGCCCATGTATTACTCTTTCCTGATAAGAGATTAGTTGTTCATCAGATATTTGAATGGAGCATGCAGCCTGTGCAGGGAAGTGTGCTGCACACTGTGAGGACACAGATATGTCTTCTAGGAGTTTACTGTTAAACGAAGCAGTATAGGAGTTACTGGTACCAAACGCAGGTATGTGTGCCCCACGCACAGTGAGGCCAGACAAACCGAAACGTAAACATGGGAGTTTGGAGCAGAGAAAGGTTTATTGCAGGACCAAGCAAGGAAAACAGGTGGCTCGTGCTCACAACCCCCAAACTCTCTGATGGTTTTCGGGGAGAAGCTCTTATAGGCAGAATTTGGGGTGAGGGCTGCAGAGTGTGTGGCTGTCTTCTTCTTCTGGTGGTGAGGTAACAGGGCGGTGCTCTAGGAATCTTGTGCTCAGCCTGAAGTTACCATCCTCCACCTGGGTGGGGGCCTTAGTTCCTGTAGAAGAACTCAAAGATATATATGTTTTTTAATTTATTTATTTTATTTTATTTATTGTTTCTGGCTGCGTTGGGTCTCTGTTGCTGCGTGCAGGCTTTCTCTAGTTGCAGCGAGTGGGGGCTACTCTTCGTTGCGGTGCGTGGGCTTCTCATTGTGGTGGCTTCTCTTGTTGTGGAGCACAGCCTCTAGGCATGAGGGCTTCAGTAGTTGTGGCACGTGGGCTCAGTAGTTGTGGCTCGCAGCCTGTAGAGTGGAGCTCAGTGAACTCAAAGATATTGTTATATATGTTCCTCGAGGAGGAACCGGGACCCTGCCCATCGCTGCACTATAGTTTCTTGACTGCTCCTTCTTTGTTTCTGCATTCCTTCCCTTCCCTGATTAGTAACTGTTTGAGTCTGTCCTTTGGTACTCAGGGAAGGTCTAGGAGGCTAAAATTTTTTTCCTGCAAACAAGAAACAGGGGACCCGGAAAGGATTTGTACCCGGGAGGCTCCCACAGGGTCCTGTCCGGTTTCAGTGCCAGGAGAGAGGACAGTGTGAACAGGAATAGTCAGGGGAGACTTTGGGAAGGAAGTGGCCCTTGATTGAGCCTTAAAGATAGGTAGAGGGGCTTCCCTGGTGGCACAGTAGTTAAGAATCTGCCTGCCAATGCAGGGGACACGGATTCAAGCCCTAGTCCGGGAAGATCCCACATGCCACGGAGCAACTAAGCCCGCAAGCCACAACTACTGAGCCCACATGCCACAACTACTGAAGCCTGCGCGCCTAGAGCCCGTGCTCCGCAACAAGAGAGGCCACCACAATGAGAAGCCTGCGCACTGCAACGAAGAGTAGCCCCCGCTCGCCGCAACTAGAGCAAGCCCGCACGCAACCAATGCAGCCAAAAATAAGTAAATTAGTTAAATAAATAAATTTATAAAAAAACAAGACAGAATTCCATCAGCTATGGCCAAAACGTTGCAGTGGCAATATAAAACTTTGTGGGGAGAGTGTGTTTTAATTCAAACGTTAAGTCACATCTTCTCTTTGGACAGGGTGATGTCAGAGTTTGAGAGCCCCCAGCAGCCCTGGGCTGGTAGGATGCTGCATGGCTTGTGGAGGCAGTTGGGGGGCAGAGGCCTGGGGGCCAGCGCTGCTGGTGCTTCCGCCTCCTACAGGGTAGGCTGGTTGAGGCTGGAAGGAAGCAGCAGCCAGGAAGGAAGGCGGCGGTGAGAGTGACCCCACCTTTACCTCTGAGGAGGACAAAATGACCAAGTGGACTCCGACTGAGAGTTTTCAATTGCTTTCAAGCTTTAACATGCTGAAGGTACCATAAAATGGAAATATTCTGTCAGAAATGGGAGGCGGTCTTTAGACTGAAATTAAAATGAGAAGCTGGTAGTCATGGGGGGTCCTGGGGATTAACTGTTAGGAACAATGGAGATGGAGGATGAGCTGGTGCTGCGC